>NC_132812.1:25570293-27045095 GCF_048594095.1 Paramormyrops kingsleyae | reverse complement strand
TGGGCTTGTTTTGGCTTTAATCACAGACGTACTCATCTGCTCGTTGAAAGCAGAGTGCAGGATGACTCATCTGACAATGACTTTTTTCTCCACTGCTCAGCACTATCCAGACAGAAGTACGTTTAAAAGTGTAATAGTGTGAGTCCTGATCATAGCATCTTCCATCGTAAAATTCTCGGTGGTCTATGTTTGCAGGCAGTGACTGCATGCTCACAGCAGAGATTGATATTTGCAGCAGATTAATTCAGAGCTGCCGGTCCACTTCACCTTGTGTCTTAGACCAGTGGACGTTGAAGGAAGGAACGCACATTTCCTCTGAGACTTACCCAAAGCTGACAATGGCTTTCCCTCAGGGTTCAATCTGCCCAAAAAACACAAAGTCGATGAGATGAGAAAAGAGGAGTGCTATAAGAGGAACATTAACCCTGCTGTTTGAATGCAGTAGTTTGTTCAACTAAACTGACTTTATTTTCTTATTTTCATTCTCCTGTGATCTGGAGAAGTGGTTGAAAGATGAATGGATGGATGGATGGATGGTTTATGTCTCTGACTTCAGTAACTGATTCAGATGAGTACTGTATCTTGTATATTACATGTGAAATGTAAAAACTAAATCCTAAACTGTGTCTGTATTCCTATCTCACCAGAGGAATGTGGTTGCATTCTGATCCTCTCCGGTTAACACCCATCCTGTATGCCATACAGTTTACAGATTTGCTGAATATTATTTATTATAGGAATATTATGAACTAAACTTTCATAAATCGCCTCTACCTGTATGTGGTCTTTAAGTGGTGTGACTTACCTTGTGCGCTATGGAGTGCCTGTAAAGAAACGAGTGTAACTGGAGTTAAAAGTAAGAATTAACAATTTGTTGTTATCAATATTGTGACAGAGAAATTAAAATTGAACTTATCAGTGCTACTTAACAGCAGAAAAATGTAAACACAACGCTAAACAGTGTATATAAATAATTTGCAGTTGCAATTGTAAAACAGGGAAAAAACTGTTAAACTCTGAAGAATAGGCACAGGAATTCTTGAGTGTATATTCAGTTTCCATTCTGTGTTTTTGTTGTCATGACACTGTTGAATTTGACATGCAGGAAGGTCCCTTACTCAGCCATTCCCTGTCAAATGAACGTCGGCGAACATCTAGCCATTCAGAGGCGCATCAACACACATTTTTTGTTAAAATCCCATTTTTATTCATCAATGTCAGTGTCAAGACTTTTTTTTCCAGTACAAAAATAAAGATGCATGTAAAACTCACTGGACCCAATTAATTGAATTGTAACTATTGAACAGAATACATGGGATAAGTCATGATTTTGCAATTAGAACTATCTGCAGTCACAGTTACTAATTACTATTAATCATAATTAATTGCAAATTTGATAGTTGCTGCTGTGGCTCACCCATGTCTGATTTGTATAGCAGTGTTTATGATTTATCTGTAAAATATTAGGCTTGAAAAGTTTCTTTAGAAAATGCAAGGAAATTAGTCATTTGGCTCAGAAGAAACAGCTCTGCTGGAGTAGATATGGTGCCGCTGGAGACCAGATGGACGAAGATTTAGAATTTACAGAGTCCATGATGCTTCCATTATATGTGTGAGATGAATTACACGACATGGGTTTTTTAAGCTTATTGGTCATTATTAATATTCTTCTCATTTGCAGGTATGCAATCAAAATCAATTTTTTTATACATGGTAGAAAATATAAATGTATCTTGCCATAAATCCAAGCTATAACTACATAATAATGTAATAGGTTCATGTGGTCTAATATAATATTTAGTTTTTACAGCTAGGTAGTGTAATTTCTCTTTATTTTTCATTTGCTTCACACTCCAGTTTAGCTTAAATTTTAGTGTATTAATCCTTGGATTGTATGCCTGGGTTACAAGTGACACCAATTAAACTGTTTTCCTTTAAAGTCCACACACTGTTATACTTTTGAACATCTAGAGACACACATAGATTGTTAGATCTCACGATACCCATTCATTTTTCTTCAATCTATCATCTGAGTGCTTTTTCTGGTTTGAGGTACAGGATCTTGCAATTTATATTCTGAAAAAAATCCGCATTTCCTGGTATAACATAAGACTTTTCAGCTAATATCTTTGGGCACGTGAAACAGCCAACATAGAAGGACCTGCTTTTCGCGTCTGTTGCTCCCATGTTTGGCCGTGATAATGCAAACAGACCAACACGCTCAGTAACTTCAATCCGTATTGTCCAAACAGATTATGGTAATTAGCGTAATTAAAGTGTCATAGCCCAACCCTGCTCTTAAGGACCGTGAGCTCGCCAGTAATTTAAGCCCGTTAGTTGGGTATTGTTGTGCTGCATATTCTAGGCAGGAAATGACCTGCTCGGCGATCTCAGGCAGATTAAACATCAGGAGCCCTCTCTGGGGTAGGCTTGACTGCTCACGGGTCAAAGATTTCATTTTGCTTTATCCGCACAGTTTTTATTTTTTTCTGGGCCTTTTTTTAAGACTAGCATTAATTTAGCTCAGACTAGATCAAGCTGCAGTGTGTGTGTGTGTGTGTGTGGGGGGGGGGGGGGGGGGTATTCACACACAAAATACTGACTCAATCGACTTGACAGAATGACAGATTGGTACACATACAGCATTATTATTTTTGGCTAAATTGCTTATCCCGAGACATCCTTCAGAAGTGACTGAATGCCTTTTAAAACCGTGCATTATTATTTGCATAATTGAGTCGCTTAGCAGATGTCTCCTTACCCAAAGTGCTGCTTGTTCCACAGTATCCGTTCACCTGAACCTAGCGGTTCGGGTTCAGCCCTTCAGCATCGACGCTCCGTCTGTTTCAGCCGCCCATATGAGCCTTCTGTGTCTGCTTTGACCATTCTGTTATCTGCTGACCGTAAACAAACTGCAAAATTAGCTGCACGTAGCCCAGTGTATAATAACGTTATAACACGCTGACCTGAAGAGCCACATCTCAGGACTCTCTCATGTTTTCGGCTGCAGGCTACGATGACCGTGACACAGACCTTTTCCTGTGCGACACGAACACCTGCAAGTTCGACGGGGAGTGTCTGAGAATCGGAGACACGGTGACCTGCATCTGTGATTTTAAGGTAAGGTCCTTCAGAAGGGGTTCTTCCAGTGCACCCCCATTTTGATTGGTCAGCAGAAACACAGATAGCATATCCACAGCCATGATATGGGTTCTCTTCATTACTGCTCATACCAGCATGTTATGAGTGGGAATATAGATACAGGACCATAGCTGTTTGCATACCATGTGAATCTTTTCATAGCTAATGTAGCTGTTGAAGCCGTAGCTTTAAGCATCCAATGTGAATATTCTTATCAGTGCTAATACCATTGGGAAGACTATAGCTGTTAGTATCCGGTGTGAGAATTTTTGTTATGCTTGACACTACTGAGGAGGCTATAGCTATTAGCGCCAAATATGAATATTCTTGTCATTGCTAATGCTGCGTCCTGGGCTAATATCCTTATCAATGCTAATACAGCTGGGAGGTCTGTAGCTGTTAGCATCCTACATTAATGTACTTCTGATGCTAATATAGCCAGGGAGGCTCAGAGCCTTATCGCGCCTCGTGAATTGTTTTTTTTTTTCTTGACGTCACGGCGGCTCAGCCTCTGGCCTGATAGAGCTTGTCTTTATGCCATTAAGTGCAGTAATTCATCAAGTATGATCCAGTTACGGCCTGGGACCAGTGCTGCACCCTGGCGTCTTTCCTGTGCATAATGTGCCCTGCCTGTGTGGAGAGGGAATGGGTTTGATCTATGAATGGATGCCATTCAGCTTGGGCGGCTCATGTAGCCACTGGGACGGTATTGATCGGACTTCCTGGGGGCCGCCTCTCGAGGGGGGTGCTGCCAGAACCTGGGGCAGCGGCGTGACCGCTTTTGTGTGATTGCTGCAAACGGGGGCCAGGGGTGTTGGGGCGTGTGTGTGTGTGTGTGTGGGGGGGGGGTGTGAGAGATGGCCACAGGAAACAGTGTGTGTGCACTGAGTGGTAGTACAGAAGGATGAGATCACTGGGGTACCACTGCGTACGGAGTAGCCAATGAGTAGAGAAGGGCGTTGCTCAGGGAACGCAGGGATTTTTGAAGTTTGATCTTGTAACGTGCTTTTTCTTACAAATAAGAAACAGCAGTCTATATGCCATGACGAGGCATCGATTAGCCTGCTTAATCTAGCACAGATGCATGGAGCTTATTTTTAGGGATCTTCTACAAGCTCCAAGCTTGACGGGGCCGACAGGGTCCGTGCTGGATGTCTGTCCACAGTATGGGCAGCCGGGCCGTCCAGCAGCAGCTGCTTTCGGCGGCACCGAGCAAAAGCTCTACGTGATAATTAGCTCGGAGCGAGCCTGCGTCAACGTGCTGTGCTGGGCGGGAGCGCAAAACAAACCTGGGGCCAGGTAGAGAGGAGAGGGAGGCGACCAAAGCGAGGCTCCATTTCAGAGGCTCCAGAAAGCCTATCAGGGGAGATCTGGTCGGACCAGCCTCGCCCTGCCTGGCTCGGCTCTGAGAAGTCAGCGTGCATCAATTCATAAAATTGACATTAAATACGCAAGACAACCCCCCTTAGAAAGGCGTGTGTAGAAGGCGTCCTAGTGATGGGGCCAGATATTTCTGACTGCCAAATATCCGCTTCAGTTTATGCCGAGTGATGGCCAGTGCATCTCTCTCTCTCTCTCTCTCTCTCTCTCTCTCTCTCCCTCTCTCTCCCTTTTCAATGGCTGTCCCTGTTCCTGTTGTTCCAAGTCATTTTGTACTGGGCCAGCGTCACTGGGACAGAGTCGTGAGGCACATAGGCAGGGCTGCATTGCTCAAAAATCGATTAATTTAGAGAATAACGAAATGCCTCCCAAAATGGCTGAGGGGCCCCTGTTTTAAGGCAGATGTTAATATGCCCTGTGTAGCATTAAAATGTTCACGTTACCTTTGGAAGCATTATCATGATTGTGATTCATTATAAATATTAATGAATAGAACAAATTATAATGAATTGCAGTCGAATTATATATCCATCCATCCATCCATCAAGGTCCGGTTAGCTTTTCCTGTATTGGGTCAACAATGGGCCTGAAGTCTGTACCATGGATGGGACGACAGTCCGTTGCAGGCCACATACAAGCACACATACACACACTAAGTACAATATTTAAAGCATAGTATAATTTGAATATTTTATATATAGTACAGTACATTTTTAAGGATAATATTTGACGGATGTATTATTTTGCAGTATCTATGTATCTTAGAGGATCATGCTTTGCCATGGTGACTGACTACAGTGGTAATGCTCATTACTAATGATTGATCTATATTTTATTTTTGTTAAACGGAAGCACCATAATGACCAGAATATGATTACGCAAATATATGTTGTAGAGTGTAGGTAATATTACACTCCAAAAAATGGTGGACTTAAATGAAAACAAACTTAACTACAAACTCACTCTGACATGCAGCTGAATTGTGATTACATTTACGATTCTTCCAGTTGCAAAATGAATCGCAGTTTTTCACTCAACCATCATTTTGTAATTCCTCTGTCACGTCTGGTACCTTAAGTGGCATCAAATCAGCCAGTAAGCTGAGAAGAGGTAGGTGAAGATTATGCCACGAGAATGGGGCCCTTTGGCCAAAGGACTGGAGTACAGGCCACCTGCCTCAGTCTGAGATCCAGGGGAGCCCATGGCATGGGCCAAGGTTTATCTTGGGGGGGGGGCAGGCACTGATGCTATCCTGCACCAGGGCTCGCTGGCAGGAGTAGCGTAGCAGTGGTATCCAATGGCCTCCATCAGCCAGATGCAGCTGGAAGAGATAGATGTTAGCTATGCTCTCTGTGACAAAGTGCTTGTTGAGGACGTTGGTTGTGACCTTCTGACAAGGTGGCGTGAGGGACAGGAGGAGTTCTGATGAGCTTAACTGGCTGCCCTCACTTACCGATGGTGCTTAATTTGGGAGGGAGATGTGAAAGAGGGGATTAATGAGCACACAGGTGCTACTGGGCACTGCTTAAGTTGATGATTCAGAGGAGAAGGTTTCGGGGTTCATTTTATTTAGGGAGCGTATTCACGTTTTTGAGTTCAGTCTCGGGACTCCAAAGAGTTTAAGCTGAATTTGATCCTTTGGAGTTCTTCCTTATCCCTGTGTAGCTTATGTAAATATTTTCCTGTTTTTGTGTGCTTTTTTTCTCTTGGTAAATATTTGAGCACTCTTTTAGACCAGGGATTTTTCTGAAGATTTTAAATACCTTTTAATAATAAAACACCACATTGATTGGTTTTACCCAGTCAATGTCATCTTAGTCCTCTGTGGCCCAATCTGTCACTGCTTTATTTAAATTAATCTGTCACAAAGTTTTCTTTTTTTCCCTCAATCAAATAAAATGAAGAAATTAAGGTCCCATTAAAGGTTGGAGAGATTGATTTTTTTTTTTAGTTTTTAATTTCTGGGGATCCATTATCATGTCAACACCTATTTACAAAAAGCATTTTTAGCATTTAATTTCTAAAATGTCTATTAACTATGCATATTCAAATGAAAACACAACTGTATTCGGATGATGTATTAAAAATCCATCCCTAATCCGGTCCTCGATTAAAAGAGATGTAGTTGTCATCACTGTTATAAGTAAACCCATTTATTCAGTGCCTTTAACCCTCTCATTAATGCTGAGTTATTTTAGGTCTCCAGAGTGCAGCTTTGGAGAGCATTGCTGACATCTCCGCCAGGAGCCTCCACAGCCGCTGTCCATAGCATGCGATGATCACTGTCATAACGAGCGTTTACGTCCACACATCCCTGACAGCGTTCGCATATAATTAACTTAAAGCAGGATTTATTTTTCTGTTGAAATATATTCAATGAGCCATTGGATTCAAGCACTTTGAAGTGTTTTACATCCATTATTCCCAACTTTAGAAAAGGGATAGTCTATCAGTTAGGGATGCATCAATACCATTTTTTTCCCGACTGAGTATGAGTACTTATGCTCACTTATTGGTACTCACCGAAACCAATACCACTATTTTACTTGTACAGTTGAGAAATTTACAAAATACAGCGAGACTCTTCCCTGGAAGAGAGTATTATTATTTATAGTAATAGTTAACTCCACTGTTAACATCATATGCATGGTTTGTAATTTAAATAATAATAAAGTCTTTCAAAAAACTCTATGTGAAAAACATTTCCATAGAAGAGATTTCAATACCATTTTATAAAATCAAAAATAAACCAAATGGCTCAAATTTCAGACAGAAATGTTCCAGTACTTTCAGAAGGTGCCTTAATCCGACATTATCAACGACTGATAATGGTTGATTGTCAAGAACAATATACTGAGTAAGAGCTTCTCTTACTTTCGCTGCACAAGGGTTATCATTTGACATTTTCTCTCTCTGTGCTACTGTTTGCTACATGGTGGGTTGTTGCATAGTTCTGCTGGTGGCAGCTTCGTCTTACTCTTTCTTATGCTTCATTTCTAGATGTTTAATTAGATTACTTGGGTTGTATGAACTTATTTTCGTACCTCCTCTTGACATTTCAAGGCACAGTTTGCAGTCCTCTATGCTTTGATTTTTGTCGTTAATTTTGAAATACTTCCATACTACAGACATTTTGTGGTCCCATTTATTTTGTGTCAGGGTTGTTGGCTGTCTGACCCTGTCCAATGTGTCTTGCCCCATTTTGCCCAGCAGGTGTCGCTGGTCATCCTGCTTCCCCCTGTCTGTCTTGTAGCCCTTCAGCCCTTAGTGTGTTCCTCTCCTCCCCTGGCTGACACATAGCTCAATGGGTCGATCAGTTGAGAGGCTAAACTCCTCCAGTGGTGAGTTCACGGCTGGCAAGAGGCCAGGCTCACCAGTAATTTAATACTTATTGGTTTACTGTTTTCCTTTGCACCTGTTATTGTCTTTGCTTTGTGTCCTTGTTTTTTGTTTATCTCGCTCATGCCTTGTTTAATTTTGTTCTGCTTATTCTTCTGTTTTTTCCTAGTGTTATTAACCCTTAGTGTTTTTGTTGTTTTCCTAGTTTTTGTGTTTGTTAATTGTAATTTATTCCACCTATTTTTTATTGTCCCATTCCTGTACTGATTGGTTGATTTTATTATGGTCCACACCTGCCCCTTGTTATCCCTTGCAATCTGTGTTGATTGAAGTGCCTGCCCTCATTCCATTCGTCAGTCAGTCATTGTTAATTGTCGTCAAGATAGTGACTCCATGTGTAGGTTTGTGCTTAAAGTTGTATGGTACTTGTAGTCTGTTGTAGGTCAGTCATTGTAGTAGCTCTGGTGTTTGTAGCTGTGCTTCCCCTATTTGCCTACTTCCATGGTTTAGTCATCCCGGTGTTTTGTTCTGCTTATTAATGAACCCTTTTTGTTGAAGCCACTTTTGTGGATAGACCACACCCCACCGTAACATTTTGCTTGTTAATGATATCAATGATACATCATCATATGGTATCGGTTATAGGTATCGACACAGTGTCACAAGGAGGAGTATGAATACATGAGTATGAATACATGAGTATGAATACATGAGTGCTGTATTGGGCCCGATGCTCCCCTACTATCAGTCAATGTACCTGCTTGAAAAAATGACTTAAACATAAACAATATTAAAGGTACTCATAGGGGCTGCTGTTCTCGGCTGGTGACGGATTTGCTGTGCCTCACTTCTTGTGCTCTAACAGACCAGAACCTCTTTAGATGATCCTTAGAAAGTGTTCGCTCTGTGGACTCATGAAATCCGTGGCCCATTCCTTTTCCCGTGCATAATATTCAAAAGGCTGAAGCCGTTTTTGTTCCCTGTGGTACATGAATGGTGATAGATACTGGTCTGGCCTATTTTAACATGTCACTGGAGATACTAAGGTCATGTATATGCCAATATTTTTGCCCTGTGGTCTTAAATCACGTGATATTTGGTACTGTGATACTTCCTTTAAGACAGAAAATCCATGTCGCTGTGTTATTGCATCACAGTATCCAGTATTGCAGTATTTTATCTCACAACTGAGTGTAGTGAAACAGCACCCTTGAGTATGAGCCCTTGCCCGCCTGCAGATGTTCGCTCATTTGAGACTGAGCGTGAATAGGACCAATTCCCCTATATCGATGGGCCTAAATGGAAGTTGCCCAACAGCTGGACTGAAGGTTGGCAGTGAAGTATCATTTAGCTTCGAGGTAATTTTCTCTCAGAACTTCGGAAATCATTAAAACAGTGAATGTTGGCAGCTAGTGTTGGTCTTTGGGCTATCTGTAAAACCAGAGACAAACGACCAGAATCCTCTAAGAGGAGCAACATGGCATTCCCTGACATTTGCTGGTCGACTTTAAATGATACAATATTTGTGATTCTTTTAGCCTTTGATCCCAGGTTATGAATAGCCTTTTGAGTATCTATCGCTCTTTTCAAAGAGGATTAGCAAGCCGTTTCATAAACTACTCTAAATGAAGGGGGAGAAAATGAAATCAGCATAATAATGGAAAAGCCGATCCTTTTGTGGCTCAAGTCATAAATGTACTGCGGCGAAATGTTTTCTGGAAACTGCACGAGAAAGCAAGGCCGAGAACCTGCGACAGCGATGCAAGCGCTGATATGGAAACATGTGCTGGAACGTGAGATTCACGTCAGCATGTCCCCGCTGCCTGATCACCAGTCAGAGTGGCCTGTGGACCCCCTGCCTTGTTGGGCTGCTGTCTTGCCCTAGTTCTAAATAGAGTGAAGATGGAGGAATAGAACTCCATTTGCAGTTGCACAAGGGGACAGCCAAATGATTATTAACTCCCCCCCCCCCCCCCCTTTAAAGGTGTCTGCTGTAGTTTGCGGTCGTCGTGTCCCTCCAGCAAGAAGTTAACGAGATGACACGATGGCTCAGCTCAACACCTGGGCTCGTTCCCTGCTGTTGTAGCTGGAGAAAGAGGGACACTAGCCTGGTGTCACGTCCGAGGGGAGCTCTCAGCTCTCGCCTGGAACTGCGGGGCGACATTCTGTGTGCCAGTGAGTCACTTCAATTAAAACCCAAACTGCACATTATGCAATAAGGACACGTTTACAATAAATGTGGTGGAAAAACCGTGGCTCACAATCATCAAAATGCTCGATTCCGCTCCGGAGAAGGTTTGTAAATAAACATGTCACCCCCTCCCCCATGAATCAAGTACTACTACCTCATATTTAGTACGGCGACGTTTACCACCAGCTTTCACTAGCGATAGGGCAATAACTTGTTTCCGGAATGTTATCTCTGCGATTGGATTACTGCATGAATTTTGATGCGCTTGCTGTATTTCATTTGTCGTAAAGCATCTCAGATCTGCACCTCACACGCTGTATGACATTGCCTGTGTATGTAGTTTTGCGTGTGTGTGTGTGTGTGTGTGTGTGTGTGTTTGAGAGCATTTCAGGCTTCTACGTGTGTAATGGCAGAGAGGCCCGCATGAGAGGAGATCACAGACAGAAGTAGGGAGCAGCTCTGCTAAAAGCCTTTTTATTTAAAAACACACGCGTCATCAAACAGGCCTGTGATATCCATACACATCTACTGCTCTCCTCTTGTATCCCTTTTATAGTGCAGCTCTGTTTGAAGGAAAGGGAGGTTGCCGGGTGGAATCCGGTAGATGAAAGTCTACGATGCAGGATGGTGAAAGGAGGTTAGGTGACGACGGCAGAGACAGGGACAGGGAAGGAGAAGCAAGTGGAGATGTTCTGATGGAGCCAGACTGAAGTGAACTGAAGTCAGTGAAGTTCAGTGGAAATGACCTGGATGTGGGTGAATGGTGAATACAGCTAGAGGCGGACGGTTCAAATCCAGAAAGTAAAAATCCAGACCAAGATTTAGTTTCAACCAACCCGTTAAGTATAAAGAGTCATAGTCACAGAGTACTCAACTGGTTGGTTGAAAGAAAATCTTGGTCTGGATTTGTACTTTCTGAACCAGAACTTTCCACTTCTGGATACAGTCAGTTGAAAGAGTCTTGATGGCCGCAACGGCCAAGCAGTCCTCCATCTCCACCAGCGGTGATAGCAATTCTCCTGTAGAAAGTGTTTGAAATTGAAATTGTCGTGTGCTTGTGTTCGCGTGTTACAGCCTGTGTGTGCTTGCCCACGTATGTCAGCATGAGCGTGTGTGCCCGTGGTTCCCTGCCCCCCCCAACAACACAGCAGCTTCATCATGCTGGGCTTCTGTTCCATCAGGCTGAACCTGACACCTCCCCGGGAGGGAACAACAGCTTCCCAGGCTGCTCTCAGAGAGCAGATGCCTTCAGATGCATTAAAATTCAGATCCCCATTTTTTCCCAGAGAGAACGGAAGATCAAACTGATCCCAGTTCATTTGCAGTGAAGCTCCTTCCTCTCACCCAAGAGGAAATAAGTTTGACATTAATCATATATTTAAAGAGCTGCAAATTTGCTACTTTGCAGTCGTGGCAGTCTGTCCCTAATGCAGGTGCCACTGCTTGCTCCCAGTGCACTATCCCTTCCCTGTGCAGACACCACTGTTCCTCGTCTGCGCAGACACCGCCATCCGTCCCCTGCACAGACACCAGTGAGAATCACGCCGGCCCAGCAGGCCCGTTGCCTGCTCGCCGATAGCTAATGAGATTCCCTTCTGCCTTCCCCTCTCTTTCAACAGGCAGATTTTGTGCTCCTAATGACTATGTGCTCCAACCCAGGCTCACCATCTCAGTTCCACAGCAGCCCCTGCAGGCTACAGGGGGAAGTGCATGTCTCTCATGAGATGTCTGTGGGGAGTCTGGATGCACACATGACATAAGCTGCTAAAACTGAGCGACTCTTAGTGATTTTACTGTGACATAATAATCAGGAATAAAAGCAGCGCTCAGTCTGCTCAGAAGAGGACACTAATAATGTCAGACCAAATGTGAATCCATGAAGGACCCTTGGAGATTGGAAACCTCACAGATGAACCAGAACCAATTTCTCATGCATGCACATATGGAAGGGTTACTCTTCCTCCATTTGTCCTTTTTGCATTCCAAAAATATTCTTGACTCATTCCTCTATCTATCCATCCATCCATCCTCTCAATGTTCATCCAGGACGTTACCAGTCCATACCTCCTGAATTGCGGCAGTATCTTCCACAGTTGTTTCCTCAACATCTGCACTGCGATTCCAAGACGTGCGTCTTCCTCTGCTCTCCAGCGCTGTGCCTTCCAGCTGCGTAGAAGGATTACGAGCTCCTGCCAGGTGAAAAATAGCAGCGCTGCATAATCGACTGGCTCCTTTGCACAAGGCGCTTTAAGAGCTGAGCGGAACGGAGCTCATGAAAGCAACCCCTGGAGGTTTAAATACCCCTGGCTGGGTGGGCACAGAAGGGGCTGCTTCTGCGGGAGGCATGCTGTCTTCAAGAGAGAGCAGGAGTCTTTCTTGGTGTTGCATCATGCCTCACCTTAACCTGACTGAACAAGGAGGACCATATGGGCAAAGAAAGCTCATTTCTGTTTTGTGATTCCCCCCCCCCCATGCACTCCCTCTTTCTGCTTTCCTCTCTCTCCCATGGCTGGGACTAAGTTTGTGATCGGCTGCCAGCTGGCTCTAAGCAGCCTCGCTTTGTGTTTCCTCTCAGCTGAAAACAATGAATGCAAATTGATTTCAGGTCCCAAATCCACGGCATAGTTGTTTTTATAATCTCCCTATTGGCTAAGTCAGAATCCACCCTTCGTCATGTCTGATGATGTACTTGGGGTATATGGGGCTCCGGAGGGGGGGGAGAGAGAAGACGTGAGGCGGTGAAATTGCCGCTGGTGCCTTCAGCAGGGAGTGGGTACGGGCTCCAGCAGGGAGTGGGTATGGGCTTTAGCAGGGAGTGGGTACGGTGTTCAGCAGAGAGTGGGTATGGTGTTCAGCAGGGAGTGGGTACGGTGTTCAGCAGAGAGTGGGTACGGGCTCTAGCAGGAAGTGGGTACGGTGTTCAGCAGAGAGTGGGTATGGTGTTCAGCAGGGAGTGGGTACGGTGTTCAGCAGAGAGTGGGTACGGGCTCTAGCAGGAAGTGGGTACGGTGTTCAGCAGAGAGTGGGTATGGTGTTCAGCAGGGAGTGGGTACGGTGTTCAGCAGAGAGTGGGTACGGGCTCTAGCAGAGAGTGGGTACGGTGTCCAGCAGGGAGTGGGTACGGGCTCCAGCAGGGAGTGGGTACGGTGTTCAGCAGAGAGTGGGTACGGGCTCTAGCAGGGAGTGGCTACGGTGTTCAGCAGAGAGTGGGTACGGGCTCCAGCAGGGAGTGGGTACGGTGTTCAGCAGAGAGTGGGTACGGGCTCCAGCAGGGAGTGGGTATGGTGTTCAGCAGAGAGTGGGTACGGGCTCTAGCAGGGAGTGGGTACAGTGTTCAACAGAGACGGGGTACGGGCTCTAGCAGGGAGTGGGTATGGTGTTCAGCAGAGAGTGGGTCCGGGCTCTAGCAGGGAGTGGGTACGGGCTCTAGCAGGGAGTTGGTACGGTGTTCAGCAGAGAGTGGGTACGGGCTCTAGCAGGGAGTGGGTATGGTGTTCAGCAGAGAGTGGGTACGGGCTCTAGCAGAGAGCGGGTACGGGCTCTAGCAGGGAGTGGGTACGGGCTCTAGCAGGGAGTGGGTACGGGCTCTAGCAGGGAGCGGGTACGGTGTTCAGCAGAGAGTGGGTACGGGCTCTAGCAGGGAGCGGGTACGGTGTTCAGCAGAGAGTGGGTACGGGCTTTAGCAGAGAGCGGGTACGGGCTCCAGCAGGGAGTGGGTACGGGCTCTAGCAGGGAGTGGGTACGGGCTCTAGCAGAGAGTGGGTACGGGCTCTAGCAGAGAGTGGGTACGGGCTCTAGCAGGGAGTGGGTACGGGCTCTAGCAGAGAGTGGGTACGGGCTCTAGCAGGGAGTGGGTACGGGCTCTAGCAGGGAGTGGGTACGGGCTCTAGCAGGGAGTGGGTACGGGCTCTAGCAGGGAGTTGGTACGGTGTTCAGCAGAGAGTGGGTACGGGCTCTAGCAGGGAGTGGGTACGGGCTCTAGCAGGGAGTGGGTACGGTGTTCAGCAGAGAGTGGGTACGGGCTCCAGCAGAGAGTGGGTACAGGCTCTAGCAGGGAGTGGGTACGGTGTTCAGCAGAGAGTGGGTACGGGCTTTAGCAGGGAGTGGGTACGGTGTTCAGCAGAGAGTGGGTACGGGCTTTAGCAGGGAGTGGGTACGGGCTTTAGCAGGGAGTGGGTACGGTGTTCAGCAGAGAGTGGGTACGGGCTCCAGCAGAGAGTTGGTACGGGCTCCAGCAGAGAGTGGGTACGGTGTTCAGCAGAGAGTGGGTACGGGCTCTAGCAGAGAGTGGGTACGGGCTCTAGCAGGGAGTGGGTACGGGCTCTAGCAGGGAGTTGGTACGGTGTTCAGCAGAGAGTGGGTACGGGCTCTAGCAGGGAGTGGGTACGGGCTCTAGCAGGGAGTGGGTACGGTGTTCAGCAGAGAGTGGGTACGGGCTTTAGCAGGGAGTGGGTACGGGCTTTAGCAGGGAGTGGGTACGGTGTTCAGCAGAGAGTGGGTACGGTGTTCAGCAGAGAGTGGGTACTGGCTTTAGCAGTATTACACCTGGAGGAGGTTACATTTTGGGATATTAATGGGCTCCACGATTACAAATTGGGACTAAATGTCCTCTGAAGATTCTGTGAAGCCTGTAAGATTTCTGGACCTAGATTATCACACCTATCCATCTCCATGTAGACTTCTCAGCATTAATAATGACCTGCTGGCTCCCACAGGCCTGACTGAACTTCAACAGTAGGTCTAAGAAAGCAGACACAAGCAAGGGGCCACCACCTCTCCTGTCTGACTCTCTTTCTGGTTTTCTTTTAACTTCTCAAGGTTGCCTTTTCATTTTGAGGTTGTCTCCATGACATTATTATTATTATTATTATTATTATTTCCTTTTCTAAGTATTAAAAGACCAGATGTCTGTTTTATGTCCAAGGTTTGCTTCTTTGTCAGCTTTGGTTTCTACTTTCCACAGTAGGCCTTGGCATTATTTTCCTTCTACCTACTATATCTTACTATTTCCATCTTGGTTCTCTTTTTCTCCAAGGTTTTAGAGCAGAGAAAGGGTATCCTGGGTAATTCATCAGTCTCTTTAACCCTTTAGCTTGGACAGTACCAGTCGAATGTGTGTCTGCACCTTGCTGATGGCCATTAGCGCATTGAAGGACATCTGTCTGAGGCGGCCTGACAGCTGTGTGTGTGTCTGCACTGTGGGGGGTTTGGGGGCCTTTTTGTTTCGACACAGCACAACGCCAACGGCGTTGGAATGATCTGGAGCATCTTTGGGTCTGATTGATTCTCGTCCTTCGCGCTGCACTCCCCTCTCTAAACTCACATTAGTAATTTCACGTCTGCATGCTTCCCGTGAGGGACGTGTGATTAATATTGTGGTGGAAGGCCACCCTCCCTGCCTAGGCAAGATCTGTGGGTCATGATCGATTCTCTCACCCTATCTCTTCCCTGCATGGGAAATGCTACTCATCTCTGCATCTACCACGGTAAACCGGGCTGACCCCCCCTCCTCGTTTCCTCCTGTCCCCCCTCCCAGTGCAACAACGACTATGTCCCCGTGTGCGGCTCCAACAACGAGAACTACCAGAACGAGTGCTACCTGAGGAAGGACGCCTGCAAGCTGCAGACGGAGGTTCTGGTGGCGTCTGAAGGTGCCTGTCCAGTCGGTAGGTCCTCCAGCCGTCCTCCTGACGTGCTCAGGCATGGCTTCCGGAGAAATCCAGCCTCCTGTGGCATCATCATTTGAATATAAAGCCTTGAAAACAGCGTCTCTGTCCCAAATAGCCTGGATGTCAGACAGCTGATAAACATAAACACTATATAAACACACCAGGGGATGTTTTTTTTTCCCATATTGCCTTTGACACACACAGCTGCTTTGCACATTTCCTGTCTCCCCCAAAAATCTGCCCTTCAAGATTTTCATTCGCAGTACCAAAGGATGTCATAAAGAAAAATGATTGGATTAAAAAAAAAAGAATCCAAGTAGCATAACAACTCTTAGTTTGGGGATGATTTGTTTGAAGCTGAACTTCCAGTATTAAGATAATATATAGTGAGAAGCGTAACAGAGTGTTGAATGAATGGGCTGAAGCCAGAGGGAAGGCAGATGTGATCTACGAGGCCTTGCCGAGTGACATCGCTCGACACACACCCTGCACGCCACATGGACTCCCATCAGCCTCTGCTCTTCTGGCTGCTTCGATTACCCGCCGTTCACATGGCAGTAATTCACAGACAGCCGGGGAGTGCTCAGCGCCGTTCCGGACCGTTTCGGCGTGTGTTTTAAATATACTCCGGCATGGGGTCCTCCGAAAGTCGCCTTCCTCGACGCGGAGCCTCACGGCAGCCAGAGAGCCGCTTCTCATCCAAAGCGCCGAGTCTCATCTACTCACCAGATGATCAGCAGATGATTTCATATGTATTTGAAGGAAATTGCTCTGTGAGCAGCGCCGGCCCACTGATTATAAGATTCAGCCCTTCCACTGATACATTTGTGCTGTGCTGGAGAGAAGAAAATTTCTATTTTATTGTTTTAGTAAAACCAGAAACAAAATATGCATTGTGGTGAACACAGGACCAGCCCTAAATTTAGTATGAAATTCTACCTCTAATGTCATATTTCTGTGTTCAGCTCTATTTCACGCTCAAGCAGTGTAATAACTATATCTACTAAAAAGAAGCATAAGCAAGCTGACTTATGTCTGACACATAATAATAAAGCATTAACTATAAACTATGAAACTATATATGTAACGTCAGTGCACTGTATTTAATACTGATACATTGTGCCAAGTTTCTAAGAGGCTCAGGATAGAATCATCTGCCAGATAAGAAAAACGTGTTTATTGTGTGGGAAATGGCAGCGTATTATATACGCTTCATCGGCCTGCTGATGCTGAGCTCCCGCCATGCTAATTTGTAACATTAGCATATTTAAGTGGGGTGACCACCAACGCGCACCGGTGGCTGAAGCGATCGTGGGAGCAGACGTGCATTTTCGACAGCAATGTGGGCAGCCCCGGCGAGGACTTACCCTTCAGCTCTTTCGGATTCCATCCATTTTTCACGCGGCTGACACTTTGCGGATGGAAATTACGAGCACTGTCAGCCTAGATAGGCGCGGCGATGATGATTCTTTATTAATGAGCGGCTAAAGGCTTCACCTCGCGCGAGACCTCTGCGGAGGAAGATAACTGGCTGTTTTCGAAAAGGTTTTCACTCTTCTTGGCGTCGTTGTTAGTTACCCTCTTTAATTGGATCACTTAATCCCAATCTCAGTTACAGTGACAGTGATCAATTGGGCTACACTGTGTAGTAGTTGCATTAGTGTGTATCGTGGAATAAGTGTTCATATACTCATAAAAGTCTGGCTATGAAACTGTGAACAAAAATGTATTTATGGGAACCTACTGCACGTAGACCCGTGTGGAAAAGAATGATTTCTGAGAGGGAATGAAAGAGGTCAGCTCCATGCTCAGAAGTTTATGGTGTTTTCTGCGTCTCACATCCCTGACAATGACACAAAGATTGACAGTCACAGGGTCGAGATTTTGTTGCAAGTTCAAAATCACTGATAAAAATTATAGCTTGAATACAGTATCGTGCAAAAGTCTTAGGTAGTCAAAGAAAACGTTGATAACACTTTACTTGATGAGACACAAATATAGTATTATACTTCTACTTACAGTATGTATTAATCATTAATGAATTGTGAAGCATGTTTTACTATACAAGTAGTTACTATATTTGTTACTACATTTGTTAACCCTGTAAACCTTTGTGAACTACTGAAGGAACAAGTAATGAATAATACAAGTTAAATACTGATCTCATATGTGTTCATCATTAATGAATCGTGACACAGCTTATCAAGTAGCTACTATATTTGTTCATGATTTCTTCATAATTTGTACTTCAGTATTAACTCAGTTATTACTAAGCATCTGTGCCCATCAAGTGCTACCAAAATGTTTATCTTGGCAGTAAATGTATATTTGCTCAGAAAAAAATACATAATTTAATATTACAACATACGGTAGTTATTTTGTTATCATGTTACTATTAATTAACAAGAATTTCTTCTGTTCTCCAAAAAGTCACTGATATCCTGCTAGATGAACCCCATCTCACGGGCACCCAGCCATTCCACTCGATTGCCCCATCAGGTCTCTCGTTACCTTAATTAGTTAAATGACTGGATGGGGTCTTCATTAGCCAAGCATGGGGTGTTGGGGGTGGAGTCAAAAAACACATTGGTGTCCTGGATGGTTGCTGCAAATAATGGAGTGATTTTAGGAGAGGTTTTGAAATGGCTAAGCTGACACACTTTGAGAGGCATAATATCATCGTTTTACACCAACATGATCATCGATTAAACATCATTATTTTCTTTGGCTGACTAAAACTTTTGCACAGTACTGAATTACAGTGAATGCCAGGAGGATTCCTTTGGTTGTCTGAACTCTAAGGGAACTCAGATAAGCCTGTGAGTACGATGACACAGAAGGTCAGGAGCCGCGTGCACCCCCCAACACCACCCCCCCCATGAAGAGGCGGCCAGAGGCCCATTCGGGAGGGAAGCCTCCGATGATGGGTAGAGGGTAGATACCCTTGGCTGCACGGGGGTGGTTCTTGGCATGGTTTATTTCTTCAGGGAGCTCTAGCATGACATCAGGACCACTTCTTTGATGAACACCCCCTCACCTCCCCCCCACCCCACCCCAAAGCAGGTGGGAGAAGCGCGGGATTGAAGCCAATTAAGCGGAACATCTCAGATAAGCGGCAGGAGGGACGGTGACGTGGCAGTGAGTAATGGCAGCAGGGATGATGAAGAGTGGGCTGCTTCGTGGTTGACGCCTCCGTCTCACCTGATCCTCAGGTTAGACGTCAGCGTTATGTGTGCGATGCGGCCGGCTTTAGTATTCTGATGAAGGTATTGCTGAGTCCGATAAGGGCCGTCTGCAGTCAATGAGAAGAAGAAACTTTAATTGTCTTCCTTTCTTTTCTCATCCTCTGTTCTTTTCGCCTTTCCCCGGCCTTTCCCATTTCTGTGTCTTGAACCCTGAGAGAACGTGTGGTGCTGGTTCTAAAGACGCGTCAGTGTGGCGCTGATTCTTAATACGCGTCAGTGTGGCACTGGTTCTTAATACGCGTCAGTGTGGCACTGGTTCTTAATACGCATCAGTGTGGCACTGGTTCTTAATACGCGTCAGTGTGGCGCTGGTTCTTAATACGCGTCAGTGTGGCGCTGGTTCTTAATACGCGTCAGTGTGGCGCTGGTTCTTAATACGCGTCAGTGTGGCATGCCCTTCCTACAGCCTCCTGCGAGGTAACTCTGGTTTATCACATCCCCAAGGGCTAGCCATGTTCTCACACACACAGCGTGAGCTAACTCTAATCTTTCACACCCCCCACGAGGCACCTCCGGTGGGTCAGCTATGCTCTCTCCTGCCCCCTGTGGATTATCGTTGCTTTCCGATGTTCCCTGTTGGCTAGCTTTAGCTCTGGGTGGTTTCGGATTTTCACGCTGGTGGACTAACTGCGCTTCGTCTTGACCCCTGTGCTCTCTGATGTTCCCTGTTGGCTAATAATGTATCTTTCATGCTCCCCATATTTTACAATAAAGCAATTCTAATGCTTTCTAGGTTACAGATTTTATTCTTAACTGTAGTACTGACCTATATGGCATAATGAAGCCTATATATGTGTGATTATGAGTTTGTACGTTATTCTGCTTATTCAACGAGTTGGGCAACTTGGTTTGCACTAGTTACCTTTGACCCTCATGTTTTTTATACAGATCAAACCAAAATACCCAGAAGTTAGTGGTATATGCAACATCTGTTTTCGTCATACAGTTAGTCCGTGGGTTAAGAACGTCCAACTGATGGACAACTCATACTTACGAACAGACAGCCATAAACCCTATTGCTTTCAAAATTCAGGTTAAATACAATGCTTCGTAATAACAAATGCAGAACCACTTTGCACGGCTTCAGTGGTTTATCGGCTCAAGGTACAGTACAGTACTATATGTAGTTACTTTTAGTAATAATAATAATAGTAATAATACTTATATTATTATGATCATCATCATTTTTATTATTGAGAACTGTATTATTGTTTTTTCCGACTTAGCTACAAATTTGACTGAAAGACAGACTTATGGAATTGGGTGTAACTCCTAACCTGGGGACCGCCTGCACTTCTCATTTTACATTTTTGTTATTTCTCATTATTCATTTTTGGATTGTCTTTTTTCATTTTTTGTTACTACATCAGTAACTTGTTTTTAGTTCATAATTGCAGAGGTAGGACACTAATTAGGAATAATGTGACAATGAGGAGAAACATATGGGCAATAATATAAGTGGCATACTTTTTAGAAAAACAGCAGCCATACAATTAATTTAAAACTTCCATCATCATCATCATTGAGCAATAACTGGTACGTCTGCACAGTCTAAGATTATCCTCGATAACAGCGGAAAATCAAAGATCACTAAGTGTCACGTCCCTCTTTGGCCATCAGTGAAAAGTACAAATCACTGATTTCTGATCTTGAGCGGCTGTTGATCAGGCCTGATCCCGTGAGAATAGGTGGCATGTTTTAATGTGCATAAATCTGCAGAATGTACCTATTTAAAATGGAATTTTAAGACGTAATGTAATTAAATGCATGTTGAATACCCTGCATAAGAAAACACGCTAGAGAAATCATTTTGTTTGGGATATCGAGGGGGGGGGGCTGCAAGCCTAATCTTTTTGGCAGCCCCTGTGACTTTCCCGGATGGGGGTAGGGAACAAGGTCCAGACAGCGCAGTAAAAAAAGTCTAGCTACATGCGGCCAGCCTTGCAGGAAAAGCAATACTGCTTCATTACAGGAATGAAAGCCAGCGGCACACGATGGGCGAGCGGTTGGCAGCCTGATTAAGGCTGGAGCCGAACACGTGCGAGAGAGTGGAGCAGCCTCTGAGGCACGAGAGCCTCGTCAGATCACCACCAGCTGGAAGAGAGACACACTTAATGCGGCAGGCTGCCACCCCACTGCCTCTTATTAATCTATATTAAAGGATTCGTAAAACAAATACGCCCTGTTTATGTATTTATTTGTACTTTCCCTTTAAGATGGGAGGGGGGACGGAGCCTTCATTTCATTCTCACCGGCTCCCCGTCTTCAAAGAAAATGATATGTATTTATATATGTAAATACATTACCGAACAGAAGGATGTGCATTAATTATTTTAAAGCCAGTTTTGAATTTTTTATGGGCTAAATGGCAATAGGATCTGTACAGGAAATGAAAAACAAGGCCGACTGGTTGCATGCCTCTACACTGACAGCATTTACAGCCCTTTGTGGCAGAGTGCTGGCAGCTTTACACACTGCCGCGGTTTAACTTCTCAGGATCCACGCAGGACTTTGACTCTGCTACTCAAGGACGTCCGTATGCTTCCTGTTAAGCTGCTCCAGCTTGGCTCCGGCCCTTAAGCTTTCAGTCATTATCCTGCTGAAAGGTTCGTTTTTGTCCCAGTTTTGGGTGTTCAGTGGACCTAAGCAGATTTGCCTACGATTTTCTCCATCCTGTGCTTTCCTTTTGACCATGAGCAGCATCGTGGTTCCTGCATTGGGAACACTCCCTCATAAGCATGTGCTGGACCTACAGGTTGTCGGAATGTTCCGGGGACACGGTAAGGGTTCAGTAATGGCTTTTTGGGACAGCCTAGCCTCGTACAGTGAGTGAAATCCTGTAGACTCATCAACACTTTTACAGAGTCACTCAGGGTGTGTTTAATAACCGGTTTCTTCCCTGGTCTCCACGGTTGAATCTTGGCTTTAAATTTAGTACTTGAATGAGAGACCTACCAGTGGGCCTATTCAATTACGGCCCTGCAGAACCAAGTTCGGAGTTCTCCAGCTCTCATTATGCCTCTAAGAGCTCCGAAAGGGAGTTAAATGGATTCAATAAAGGCCCTTAGTGGAATCAGGTGGTTCCCTCCCCAACTGGGAGGAAAAGCTCCGAGGCAGGACGTGTCTGACGGGACCCCATCCACAGCGAATGCCACCCGAAAACATGCCGGCTGCTCCTGCTTCGTGTCATTTGTCCAGCCAGAACTTTTATAAACAACATGTGCAACTGACACAGTCATAGTGTTTTTCACTGTCTTTAATCCCAAGGTTGTGTGGCCTGTATATAAGAATTTCTGTTTAATCCTTCCTTGACCGGGAGGGGGGTGGGGGGGGTGGTTTCTTGTGTTCGTTGTTTTTAGCCATCATACCTGGTAGCGCAGCTCGTTTTGGACTCATGATGTCATAACGAGACTACGGCCCATTCCAGGAGAGAAAGGAAGGGGTTGCTCAGGTTCCCATGACATCATTCCTGCCAGATCCCTGATTGTGGGTCACAGCCAATGAACACGGTCCTGGGGAGACACGCTGGTCCAAAATCGACGTGATTCCAACTACCTGGTTAGGTTTCCTTACACTGCTGAAAACAACATGTTGGTTTATTTTTAACGACTTTAAAAAAAAATAAAAATTGTGTAGGTTACCCCCCACGCCCAGCATCAGCCCAGCCCAAAAAGGAAGTACCTCTAATGAAATAATACCCCCCCGTAATGTAGGTCTCTCTTCCAGATGTCACGTGGCCCCATCCTAGAGCCAAGTTTCTCAAACTTAAGTTCAGGATTATTTCTTCGGACATGTTTTTAAAGCAGCTCACATGCAAGTAAAAATGAACAGAAATATCCATCCCATCACCAGTTTCACATGGTAAATGATTTCAGTTTGTTTAGAAGATTTCTCTTTCTGTTACATAATGTCTAATTTCCTCGTGGCTATTAGCGAGACTGTAAGAGCACGTAGCAGAATGCTAAGTGGTTTCCGGAGTCACAAATCACTGTCATGTTCCAGTGCCTCAGAAAATACCATTACAGGTTATATACCGGTTAAGGCCGACTTGCAAAGCCAAGAGAGGAACTATTACAGATTCTGTGTTACGAATACATTATCCCAGCAGCTTAACCAAAATAGACAATGCTAGCCTTGGTAATACATCATTTACCCATTCATATATCCACTGGAGTTGCGTCATATTTAGAAATAGTGCTGGCAGTTTTATAATGTACACAGTTATGCAGCCTATTAACATCACAGCTGAATGTTGTTTGTTAGTTGTCTAAATACATTTTTTTTAACTAGATTTTACTGTTCATACAGAAGACCATGATAATTGAATCAGAAATACCACCCTTTGCAAATAGGGAGACACTAATTAATCTGTGAAAATAAAATAATTAATCCTGTAATGCAAGCAGGTCTAGAGACAGTTTTGAAAATGCATATATGGCCAAAATTACAGAAGGCAACTCTGTTTTTCCCACATCTATGCTGGACAGACCATCTCCGGAATTCTAAGAGGTTGTTCAGATGATTAATGTAATCTTGCCGTCCAGAAACCTGCTTGCTGGGACCTGCTTGAGTTTGAACTAATGAAGCAGTTAGAAACTTATCTCAGTCCCTGCAGCCTGTTTCGGCCAAGGCCCTTTGAAAAATGCGAACTAAAATGGGGCCAAAGATGTGGGGAGCGCGATACGGGGACCGGCCACACGGCGGAGCTGGAGGGAGGCATCCGTCCATCCTGTGAGCTATCCGGCAGACACGTGTCTCTGCACCCCTGTCACCAGATGACACGGTGCATGACACCCGATGGTGTGAAGCGTCAGCTTGGACATGGGGCAGATCTGTCTTTTCGCACGCATATGTCTGACAGCTGTTTTCACAGGTGTGGTGGGTGGGGCTGAGGATTTCCAAAGGCAGATGGCCTCACTGATTGGTTTAAAGCAATGGCAGCAGTGACCAATCGCAGAGGCTCATGGGCGTGTCCTCCTGACTCCTCAAGGTGCCCCGATGTCCCAAAGAGGAAACGAGGACAGAGTGATTTACTGATGTAACTCTGACTTACTGAACTCCAACTGATCTCTTCGAAATAAAGGACGAGCAATCCCTGAAACCACTCACCCATAAGAGCAGGAGGTGCAGGCCCAGCCTCTAATGATGAGTTATATTAAACTCAGCCAAAGGCAATCAGTCCAGGACATTCCTGAATTAAATTCTCGATTAGGAGCCAGATTGAGTGTAATTGGTTTAGAAATTGATCTGAGCAACTCAAACTCCAGCAATGCAGGCTGCTGAATGAAATCTCTCATCATAATAAGTCACGCCAATCAGATGATGTCACCAGGCTGATGACTGGGGTGTAGATCCAGGGGGGTCGTGACCTGGGGGTCGGGAGTTTAAATGCCAAACAAGGCATTATGGAGATGCACTTTGGCTGAAACGTGCCGCTCAGGAACATATCGCTTTGCTGTTTCCTGCACGTGAGTAATGCTTTGGGGGGCGGCCAGCTTAGCCGTCAGACGGAGCCGACTCTCCCACTGGGACTCCAATGTTCACACTGGGGGAGGCTAAAAGCTCAGCCAGGCTAACTCTGGTAGCCCACGGGGGTGGGCTAATACTGCTGAGCAAACTCTATCAGTAACGGACAAATATATATCTGAATGAGTGTCCTTTAATAAGCTCCGGGACCTGCTCGTGACCCTCTCCAGGATGGATGGAAAGTCAGTACAGTTCCTGCTTTTCCAAAGCTTAGGAAGCAAATCTGGATTTCTGGGGAGTTTCTGGAAGCACAATGTAGCAATGGAGAGATTTAATATGCATGTATTTCCCTGCATTTGTTAGGTCTCATTTAAGTAATGGTGGAACTTACAGAGGATAACGTTAATGTACGCTTCCACCTGCAAGGCATTCTGTTTCCCAGAATGCCTTGCAGGACCACATGATTGATGATGTAATCTCTATGCCACACTAAGTTGATGTGTATCACTATATCATTAAGAAACATTCTTGGATTTGATCTTATTCCAAAAATATTCCTTTGCAAAAAAAAGAAAGTTTAAAATAAGATGTCTAATTCAGAGCAAATGTATGTGCCCAGAATCTATTTGTGGCTTGTCGTGTATTTCTTAAGAGGAAAATATGAAGCACATTAGCATTACTATTGGGGGGGCAAACAAATCGAGTTTGTACGGTGAACTTAGCATCCACCTGAGTTTAACGGTGTTGGTGGCAAACCCAGCAGTGGCCGTGTTTCTAAATAGACTGCTTGGAGAACGTCCCATTCTTCATGGTGTAGCTATGATAATCAGACTCATTAACCCTCTGCTCCGCTCTCCGACAAAGCAAATCCGGGAGACATTTCTTGGAAGTCGGTTTCAAAACTAGCTAAGAAAATACTACCTAAGAAAATGCCAGTTGTTTTCTGGTAATCAAGGTAATGGAAGATTGCAGTTTAGGGGGAATGATGGATGATTGGGGTGTAAAAATATATTGTTTATTTGTTTAGATAATTCTGTTGTCCAGAGCAACAAAGACATGAGGATGAGAAACACTATCAGGCAGTATCTCCGGAACAGTTGTGGTTAAGGGCTTTGCTGGAGGGCCTAACGGTGATATGAATAGTCTGCTGGCCATGGGATTTGAACCCATAAACTGCTGCACAAGGACAGTGATTTGTGACCCGCTGAGTTGCACACCACCACTTTATAAAGGGGATAATAGAGAGAATGACCCTGATTGCTGCCTTGAGGGACAACTTAGGTCATAACAAAGATGTGTCTTTACACACAGAGTATGTGAGGCTTTTAGTAAAATGTTAATATTTGAACAATATTTAGATTTTAAATACACAAATAAATAAGGCTGATTAAATGCCCCCCCTTTTGCAATTTGCCTTAATTATTGCACCACCAGCATCATCAGCGACCACGTCGAACTGCGAAAACTTCTGTGCGACTTTTGTCGAGGTGTGGTAACGGGTACGCATGGATCCAGTAAGCATCTTTGTCTTGCCACGCAGTCTGTGTCCCATGACCTGTAGTCATGCAGCTGATCATCGCTCCCCCACATAGCCACACAGCTATGATCTGCAGACACATTCCGGCGTGTGGCGGCAGATCAAAGCGGGTGGATATTATTTAGATGACTGATTTTACAAATGGGGGTTTTGTTTAAAGCGTTTTTAGACTGATGGATCCACACAATGCGGCAGTTTATGGAATGCCTCACACAGCCTCAAAGCTGTCAAAAATGCGCATCGTGTAAATAAATTCACAAAACTGGAGTCAAATTGAATCTTCCTTTGGCATCGGTGGACGTGTTGTGAGATGAACACCTTGCATGTCATGAACACCTCATCGTTTGTAACCGGAACAGTATTTCACACGCTTCCTGCATCAGCCAAACACCAGGCTTTTCCGGCAAGCCGCACCGGCCGGCTGGCCTGGTTAGCAGCTGTACGCGCATTTCCAGATCGCGGCCTTCCCCGTCACGTAGGCGAGCTTGTTCTCTCCGAGCCAGGAGCTCGTACACCATCTTTGGCACCTGTCACCCACCTGCCACCTGTCGAGCGCAGTGTTCGCAGTGTTTTGCTGCATCTCTGTATCGTATCCGCAATACCTTCCTTCGTGCTCTAATGCTATCCCACAACCTCAAAGCAGCAGAGGTGGAAAGTTGAGGTGCATAAAATAGAAATCCAGACCAATATTTTGTTTCAACCAGCCAGTTGAACATAGAGTGACAGTCACAGGTTACTCAGCTGCTTGGTTGAAACAAAATCCTGGTCAGGATTTGTACTTTATGGAGCTTAACCTACCACCTCTGCAAAGCACCCCCCCCAACCCCCACCCCACACTAATGACCTTTCCCATCTCTCTTCCAGATGCGGGATCAGGCTCTGGAAACGATGGTAAGCCATATACTCACTTCTACCACTATCTCTAGTCATCTGTGGTACATTTACGCCGCTGCCCATTGTTACCTGCTTTTTTTAACTGTCCCCCCCCCCCCCTGAAGGGATACACGCTGCATGCTTTCACCCCCTTCCTTCTTCTGTCACAATGTCCCCGGAAACATCACTGTTTCCCTTTAGTGCCCTTTCTCCTCTGCATGACACAAACCAATGAAAATGCAGTGACCACCACTACGGCCCCGCCCCCCCCCCCCGTTAACGATTCAGCTCAGTGTGCACTGTGTGCAGACAATACCTTACTCTGAATATTCATAAAGTCAAAGAGATGTGCGAGAGTGAGCTGCAGTGACGGCGTGCGGGAGTGAGCTGCAGTGACGGCGTGCGAGAGTGAGCTGCAGTGGCGGCGTGCAAGAGTGAGCTGCAGTGACGGCATTCCCGCTATGGCCACGGGTGCTTCTGCACTTCTGACTGCGGTTTCTTTAAAGGTTCAGAAGATGTAGGGATGAAGGGAGATGGAGATTAAGGGAAAGACATAGAAAGATCCAAAACCTGTCATGCAGATGAGTCAGGAGGGACTGGAAGGGGATCAAGTGGAAGAGGCAAAAACAGCACACAAGGGAGGGGTGCTAAGGATTGTCCTGGCCGAGGGGTTTAAAATAGATACTGACCTGCGAAAATGTGCCCATTCTTTGAGGTGAGTAATAACATACAGAAGCAATAGCTGAAGACAGATAGGAGTCAGATAGAGACAGCAGGAAGGCCCTGAGAGAGGGGGAAGGCCAGGCCATGGTGCTGGCCCTATTATGGATGGAGCGCCACTGGGAGTTCAGACAGGGGTGCAGTCAGGGGTGAAGGACTGTGATCTGCAGTGGCGACAGAGCGAGGGCCTGCTCTGGATGGTGGTCCTGCCTACCGGATTGGCCTGCACCTCCAGGAGCTGAGGGCAGGGGGCGCCGAAGTCTGCGACACGGGATTGGATCAGCACCAGCCAATCGGAGCCCATAAATAAGGACACTGGAGCCCACCCAGTTGGTAGCATTACACAAAGCACTGTGATCCTTTGTTCAAAATGGGGGATTTTAACCTTCTCTTAGTTGGTAAATAGCACTGGAGTGGTGGAGCTGCTGATAGTTTAGTAGATCTGCTTGTTCGTTGTGTTGGTTTAATAGGTTTGCTGGTTTGGTGAGTCAGGCTGCGGTTCTGGCGATGTGAGGAAGTGGGAGGACAGGCGGATAAGGCTGCCTGGTCGGGCGCCGTCAATTCCAGCAGACGAATGGAGCCCCACTTCCCCTGCTCAGACACCCCCGCAGCTCTACCTTTACACGTGTCCTCTTTAATTTCCTGGTCGGGCCGCTGGGCTTTCCGCGGCGCTCGGTCCGTACGAGCGACAGGCTTCCTGGAGCACCCCTGTCGTTCGCGCCATCAGGCCGGGGGGGTGGGACTGATCTGAGCCAGCCTGACATCTGTGCGTCCGGATCCAGCTGCTCTCCAGGTGTCCAGGCTCGGCGAGTGGATGGATGCCTGTAACAGGTGGAGGAACAGGGGCGGCGAAACTGCATCTCCGTCCCCTTTGCGCCTTTGTCCCGTTTCTTTGCTCTCACCTAAACAGACCGGGCCGCTCTTCTGTATCGTTCTGTATTCCCGTATTCCCGGTATTCCCGTATTCCTGTATTCTGGGTATTCCCGTATTCCTGTATTCCCGGTATTCCTGGTATTCCTCATTAAGGCGCCAGCCCTCTGAAAGCTGTCACTCGGTGTCTCATTACCAAAATGGTCACGCCGGCTCCCCAACGTCTGTGCGATCCACGGACGAGGATGCGAAATCCCGCCTTGGCGAGTGTGTGTCTCACGACTGAGTGCGGCCGTGCAAACAGTGTGCTTAATATGCAGTAATTAAATATATATCATCCATTCTTTCATTACAGTAATTATATTGCTGTTACATACAATCCTTTTTAGGATTATTACATTCAAATAATTAAATTTTAATTATATGAAAACTATAAAGCCCAGTCTTAAATAAAGTAACTAAATAATGACAAAGGGAAGAGCATTTCCGCTCAGACTCTTTGTGGTTTAAGGCAGTCAGCACATCTTACAGCATTTTTGGAGTCATGCTTCATTAGCTAGGTAATTTAACTGTAAATAATTCTTTGAATAATGTTACTAAATCCACAAGACTTGGACTAATTATGCATTTAATTTCAAGCTGTTTGCCGTTTTATATGGATAATCACTAGCCAGTTGCGTCGCAGATTAAAAAAAAAAAAAACGCTACGTAGCTTTCTGCCGCATCAGGACCAATCACGCGGCCTTTCCATGCTCCCCGGTGCTGCGGAGAAAAATAGATTTCCACCCTGAAATGGATTTGCAGCCTAAACTCATAAAGCAAAGAAACGCACAGCTTACAGCCCTCCTGAAAGGAATGCTCTGTATCAGAGGGAACGGCGGCCATGATGGGCTGGAGGTAGCAAGTGAGCAGGAGAGGGTCAGGGACACACAAACGGGGAGGGGGTGTAAGCCTGAGTGGGTGTCTGACAGCAGGGGCCCCAGCTGCTGTTCCCAGAGGGCCAAATTCCATCAGCAGCACAAAGACACAGCCCACTGCTTCCAAAAATTTGCCGACCAGGGACAATCCCCTGATGATTAAATTTGCCAAGTGGGGTGGGGGGGGTGTAGATCGATTGTGCGGTCCGGGTGCAATTGTATTTCAGTCCGGATGCTGGTGACCAATGTCCTGCAGCATGGGCCACGGTACTGGGGGGTGTGGTGGGGGGGTATGCTTTTGGAGTATCATTAAGAATAAAAAAAAAATTAATGCAAACCATTGAAAGTTTATTAATAAATGCCTGCATTCTGTCCGTGGTTTTTTTTTTTAAACAAAAATAAAATTTAGCCAAGGCAAATGATATTGACTACTCACTGAGCATTGTGAGTTGATATTTACCAATGGAGCATATTTTTAGACCGTATATTTATTGTTATTGCCATTGACAGATTTAGCCAAATCGCAACATGCATCACAGGCCAAAAAAGTGGGGTGAGCAGGCTTCCGCATTTTGGGGGAAATGAAGTGGCAGAAGTTTAAATCTTCCACAGGACAGGTGCACTGGACTTTATGCCCCCACCCCCATTCGGATGCGTTCCACGGTCCATGTCCTAAACTATCCTAGACAAACTAACACCTTCTGGCAAACCGTTCCGCTTTTCACCGGCGCCGGACAAATTATGACGGGCTCCATCGGGAATTAGCAGATTTGTATGCAGTGTGAAAATGCTCAGGGGCGATTCTGTCTCCCACGCCACGCAGTGCCGGGACGGCAGGTGGGGGGGAAGCACAGCCGCAGAGACCCGGGAAATGACTGCCGCGGCGTGCCCCATGGCAGAAAGGGGGGGGGGGGGGGAGCCGGGCAGACAGACGAAGCTGGCGGGGGGGGGGTGATTCGATTTTCCCGTCTGCCTGCCGTGTCCTTCCGACGCATGTCAAATTGCCGTGGATTATTAATATCGCAGGGTGTGTTAATGAAATGTAAATCCTTCACAAACAGCCATGGATCGGGGGGCAATGAAAGGCGAACGCAGAGCTTTTCCTGAGGCGGAGGGTAATCTTGTGTGTCCAGCAGAAAAGAAGTGCAGCATGGGGGCCGCTGACCCTGAAGGAAAGCCACAGCGCTCTCGCTCACCACCCTGTGCCATGAAGGCTCTGGTGGGGTGGCAGCGTACACAGGCAGGGCGTCAGCCGGCCGGGAGAGATCTCACTGTTTAATTGCGGGATTACAGTGGGATTGAAGTGCAGCAGGACTCATATGAAATTTCGATGGTCGGCTCAGAGAGGGAGAGGGGCTTAGCGCAGGAGCGGAGAGGACAGACAGAGAGGCCGGGTGTCATTAAATGGGTGACTGGCTGACATGATTGGGGGATTTCCTGCGAGATTCCGGGCATCCAGCATCCGGAGGCCTGGCGACAGACGCGAGAAGCAGCCGAGCAAAAGGTCACGCTAGCGGCCACGTTTCTGCACGGTGCCCAGTACCCAGAACCTGAGGAAGGAGCTGCGGAATGGACCGGTGACCAATTAGGACTGGCTGACATCATGAGCAGGCAGAGTCATCTTCCAGGAAGAAATGCCCCGATCTTTGAAACGGATATTTTTTGCTCCCCAGCTATCCTGAGAGATGGACACTGTGGCCTCTGTTTCCAGGGATCTTCAGCCTTCTATCAAACAGAATTATAAAAGTTTCTCCGCTCATCTATAACTAACGCAAGATAAGGCACCATATACAGACAGCCGTCACTGAAGCCCAGGACCAGGAGATGACCTGGATATCGTCGTCTGTTCGTCACGGGGTTTGGGGGCCATCTCGTTAGTCACACTTAATAAATAAATGAGCTGTAATACGTGGCAAGTAAGAAAGCATCCAGCCACTGCCGTGGTGTCGAGGCGAAGCGTGATCACGGCTGCCGGTCGCGTGTCTTTACTGTGCCAAACTCAGGGTAGAGTCCCCACCACCACGTTTCTGTGTCAGTCGTAATCCTCCGGCCGAGGAGTATAATCATTTCGTCGGGGGATTTAACCAACGCGTAGCCGAGCGCTCTGAGAATCCACACGGCATCTCGAATACAGAACACGTATACAGCTAAAATAGCTCTTTACAGAATGTTCGGAAAACTTAGCAGGACCTGCGTAGCTACAGGCTAAATTAAAAATGTAAATAAGAATGAGAGGACACCCTGAGAAACAGGTTATGTCATGTGAAAAATAGACATTAAAACCACAATGCCCTCAGTTTTCACCGCCACTTTAGAGAAAGGTTAATTAAATAGATTATATAAAATGTAAAAAAAAATATATGCTTTAGTAATAATAGAATGTCATTGGCCATAGGTGCCCTTACATTACCTTTTTTCAGAATAATAAACATTAACACATACCCTACAGTTAGTGTGCTGTATAAGTTTTTCTCAGTCAGGGAAGTTATATTCTGTTCTGGAGTTTTTTTTTCTTTTTGTACGGGGGGAGGCTTCTGAGATGTATCCTTTTACTTTTTAATATTCACTTCTTTTTAAATTTATTTAAATGAATTCCTTCCAATTTCCTTTATATTCAAATCACAAATTACCCTTCAGATTCGGGTTCAGAGCAGAGGCCGACAAGCTGCGAGTGATGATTCCTGGCGTTTGGAATCGCTGTCCTTGTGTAAGGCCACTCTGCAGTCTCGCTGGAGTAACCGGCGCTGCGGGGAGCGTCGCTACAAAACGCCCTGGAAATGGCGACCCGGGTCTGCCTGCGGCTCCCCGGAGCTCCATCCTTCTGACACCATCCAAATCAGATATGAAAACCTCAGCTGGGTCTCATCAGGCCACAACACATGATTCCGGATGCGGGGAAAATGCGGGGAGTTTGTGCCGCGAGCCGTTTGCTAACGGCCCCCGGGTTGTTTGCTTTATCCCATCAAGGCCATTTCAATCAAGACAATGTCAGGCAATGATTCGGGAAACTTTCTGATTCAAAAATGTCAGCTTCCTTTGGAGATTTCTAGCTGTTGCCCTTGAATTTTCCTTTGGCTTTCAAACCATCTGTCTCGATACACGTGGGACTAGAGAAGCTCGCATCCTCTGCCTGGAAGCATGGGCTCCCCTTCCAGTAGCTTTACATCAGCCGGCAATTGATGAGATAGTGTGAAGTTGTCACTATTCACATGTGATCTATGAAGATCAATGATCGTGCTGATAATTGTTAAGTTACAAATCATTCTCCTGCCTTTCAGCAACCTGAGGGCTGATGTTGGTTTTATATATCTGTCACTTCCTGTTTGATCCTCTGGGAAAACAGTTGAGTCACCTAACCGGTGGGGCATTAACCGTTAACACCGTTGCCGCACACCTCTCAAATCAGGGTTTGAGTCTCCTCCCTGGCCCCACATGTGTGGAGTTTGCATGTTCTCCCTGTGTCATCATGGGGTTTCCTCCAGGTTCTCTGGCTTCCCTTTACAGATCAAAAACATGCTGAGGTTAATTGGAGTTGCCAAATTGTCATTGTGTAAGTAGTGTTGGCACCCCCTCCTGGCATATTCTCGTAGCTGCGGTGATAGACTCCGGACTCCCGTCACCCCGCATAGCACCAGCAGGTATGGCAAATGGATCAATGGATAATCCTGATTATCAACAATTGTGAAATCAGCATCTTACTGATGCATTAAAGCTGAAGTGTGTGATTTGCCATTTATTCAACAGAAACGTCGATCAGTGCCAGTTCTTTTTTGTGCATTATTTTAAAGTAAATGCAGACAGTAATGTATATCCATTGAATTACCAAAATAATTGTTGGTCAGTTAAATTCCGGGATGCATAATCTCTTTTATTTTTAAGCACTCAGACCAAGGTATTGAATTCCATTGCTCTGGACTCCACCCCCCCTCATAGTTCAGACACGGTATGCAAGTCCCCTCAGTCCCTCGAATTTATTTTGGTTCCTCTCAAATTTAACTTCCTGCCAGAGTAAAACCATGTATTTTGACACTGTTCTTCAGGGGTTTCCTCAGGTCTTGCAGCTGTAACACTGTAACCATATCGCCGGGACTGTGAGGATCTTCCTATCAGCACGCTGTCCGAATTTCTGGGCTGTGAATGTGAGGTCTCTCTATGAGCACGCTGTCACTGCTTCTTTTCATAAACCTGCGTATCTTCACAAATTACTCCATAACAGCTCGCCTAAATGTCGCTCTTTGTAATGGTCACTAACATGATCCTGTTGAGCCTTGGTGGTGGTGTCACTAATGGCAGCAGAACGCATCCATCAGCCTGTAACTGGCAAGCTGTGTGAAGACGTTGTGACTCAAGGTCACGTAAGGTCCTGCCTTCACAGTCTCATGGACAGATATGCTAAGAGCCAATGAAGAAACCGCCTGTATGGACATCAGAAAGTTAATATGTAATGGAAGGCCATTCCAGTTCTCCTGCTCCTTTGGTTATGATCAAATTCAGTTCACTTACACAATGTATCGTGTGCCCTTCAAAAATAGCCACTCCAAAGTACATAATAATGAATCTGTAAACATTACGTTCAGGTTAAAAACTACAAAACAGAGACAAAACAGTAATTACCATTGTTTGGTTTTATAATTCTGTTTGGAACTGTGTGTATCTGTTCTATAAAGTGCTGACACCTTGCCTGCACCAGTAAGTTTGCTCCAAAATTACACCACTCGCCTTTGTTTTGACCCAGCTACTGAACTGTTGATGTGGTTCCATATTCCCGAAACAGCCCTTGGTACTAACAGTAAGGGAGTCCATGGGGTCGACCTTCTCTGTCTCCTATGTAGGTGTTATGGTTGATGACAGCAAGCTTCCCCGCAGGCCGAAGGACCCCATGGTACCTAATATTCAATGCAGATTATGTCTCTGTTGACTACTGCCATCTCAAAGTCATGCCCAGTCAATGTTCGGTTAGCTCTGCTCTGCGTTAGTCATGTGATCACTCATGGCTCAGAGAACTAAGGAACTAAAAATACAGTTTATGTCCTCCTGAGACCCCACCCATTCATTTATGTCCATTGTAGTGGACATTTTATTTTTGCATCTATCTTTCCACTGATGTAAGGAAACATACTTATTCCTGTTGTACACTAAAGAGGACATGCTGTGAAATTAGAAATAATGTGAAATAAATTTGAAAAAAATCTAAATTCTTATTTCCTCCAAAGACAAAAAACCTAAAATTGAAGGACACTTTCTTCCTTGGGTCTCAGGAGGATATAGTATATTCAGGTTAAATTGACTTTTGAAAATGTAAAAATGCTGTCCAACTTTTAACTGCACTCAAAACTGAATTCAAGCTTCATTAAATACCGTAGCTGACTGATAGCTTGATTGATAAGAGACTACTGAAGTAGGTGAGAAATCACGAGATAACTGTCCTAAGATCTCACAGATAGGCTTCATCTGCAGCTCAGTGTGAACCTGCAAATACGCTCTTAAGGGTAGGACACCAGCTCACCCTTGGCAAGAATTTTAACAGTAAATACTGTAGTAAATCATACATGCAGTTCTTGGGGGGGCAGAGCCCCCGGCAGCCTACTGAAGCCAATTAGGCGAATGCAGGCGAGCAGGTGGAAGCAGACTTCTGCCCCTGAGGTGACCCAGGACAGCTTAAAAGCAAATCATCCTGAAAGCCGTAATTTATGTTCTGTTCCTCAGATATAAACGGGGTGTATAAATGATGCATGTTGTTAAAATGTGTCTTTTCTTTTTTTTTTTTTTTTTTTTTGCTATGAACTCAATTATTGAATTATGCATAAAGACTACAGCGCCCCACCCACAGCAAACGCCAAACTCTACTCAGCGGAAAGTGAGCCATTACTGGCTAATTTGTACGGAGGTTGGGTTCATTCCCGCGTGGTGTGGGGCCGGTCTGTGCCCCTCCGCTCAGATTAGACGCGGGGGAGGCAGTGTGTGTGTTCATGTTGCTCGACCGTGAATGGAGGCATGGAGTGTGTGTGTAACGTGGACAGATGCAAAGATACTTTGCATCCGTCCACGTTACACACACACTTACACACACACACACACACACAGAGGTTTGTAACTATATCTTTGTGGGGACTCTCCATTCATTCCTATGGGGAGAACTCTAATCCCAACAATGACAAACTTAACCCCTACCCAGCCCTAACCTTGACCATAAGGAACCAAACAAAATATGAGACTTTTTCAATTGCTTCACAGATCTTTGTGGGAACGTAAAAAATGGTCCCCACAACGTCAAAAAAAATGGGTTTTTATCACATTGTGGGACACACACACACACACACACCAAGAAGATTGCATGTGCTGAAAAAGAGGAATTAGAAAAGAATCTTAAAGGGATCTTCTGGCTAGGACTGGTTTACTGACTTTAAGATGTAGTGGTTGGGTTAGGATGGTAGGATGGGGTAGCACACATGCAGGATGGGGTATGAATTTCAGGGCACACTGGTAGATGTTTGCGGTTAAAACTGATCATATCTGAGGCCTGAGGAAAGCTGATCCTCTCAGTGGCACATGAGACGTTAAAGGGACATAGAGTGGGTGAAACAGGCCTGCTTTCGGGGGCAGATCTATAGAGAAGCACTCAGGTTCATGTTAATGCCTGCTTCCCCCATGGGACCCGGAGTAAAGTGCCTCACATTGTTGAACAGTGCTCTCCCTGCTTGTTGCATCCCGGGTGTTAGCAGCTAGCCGCTAGTCGCAAGTGTCTTCTTTCGGCCGCATCGGCACCCTGTTTTGTCCCTTTTGCGGTGACCTTGGGACTAGCAGGAAGAATAATGCAGCTGGCGGCGAAAGGGGCTAGAGGTTAGGCTTCATTTTCACAAGGCCCATCCTCTGAGCCGCCTTAGTGGTTGCAGGACGTCAGCTTCAAAGCCTCCTCACTCGACGGGCAAAGGGAAAGCTACTTCAAGACTTTAATCCCGCTCGGTGGAGAGGAATTCTCCTTCTCCATAGTGCGCTCCAAGAATGCTACATCAAACCGGGGATGGGAAAAGACACAGAGCAAATCTCCAAAGAAGGATAACCAAAGATTCTGAGCAAAGAGAAAATAACATTCTAAAAAAAGAATGAGCAGGACTTAAGACAGGTACAGGGCAAGGACACAGCCCCCAAAACAACGCGCCGTGAATCAAGCAATCTTAATCAGGTCTTTACTAGCCTGCTAGATGATGTCTGACTGAGATCTTACATATTTCCTGTAGTAAAGTGGCTGGAAAATCTAATCTAACATATCTTTGAGAGAGGCTTTGTACTAATAATATGCTAATTCCATGATAATATGCATGCTATCTATAGCAGTGGATATATGCTCATTTAAATGCATATATTCAAATTCTGTGATTGATTAAGTCAGTGTGGTACATGTGTACAGAACATGATCCTGATGGTCACTTTCTCTCAGGACCAAGAGGGAGACAGGAACCAATTACAGCATGTAGCCAGTCTCCAGTAAAAACAACAAAAAAAAAAAAACACTCAGAATTTCATCTTTATAGATTCCTGAAGCCTTTGGTGTTACAAGTTTTTGGGAAGTCAGGGAAAAGCTGCTAGAGAACAGCTCTGTCAAAGCACTTAGAGGAACCGTCATAATGAAATGCTGGACCTCTGGGGTCACCTTGGAGAGTGATCAAAACTGAGAAATTGGAGAATGGAGCATATCTGTCCTCTCGATGGAACTCCAGGATGTGCAGAGTGGGCATCTAGCCTGTATGGAGTTGCCTGGTACAGAGTATGGAAATCATCCAGGGAGAGGGAGGCATCGGCTGTCTCTGATCCCCCCCCCCCCCTCCCGAGGCAGTACCACCGCTCACTCTGCATGTCTGAACTTGCTCTCACACTCCTCTTCCCCATCCATTCCTCACTGTTAACTCGCCTCTCCCCGGTTTCTCTTCCTCGCTCGTTCACCCAGGGGGCGAAGGCTCAGCAGAGACCAATCAGAAGGAGACGTCCACCTGCGACATCTGCCAGTTCGGGGCGGAGTGTGACGAGGACGCCGAGGATGTCTGGTGAGTGACACGAGGTCCATGTGAGTGACGAGGGCTTCTCGCAAGTGAGAGACAAAAGCCCAGGGCTTCCGTCTGAAATCCCTATCCCCTCCCCTCCCCCGAAATCCTGCTTTGCTTTGGCCTAAATTTTTGCATTCATTTCAGTCTCCCAAAACTTCAGCGACTCTCCGGTGTTAATAAACGTGCCCGAGCACAGCCTGCCCGCAAAGATGATGGATGGCCTTGAGACCAGAGGCGAGACGTAGCAGGTCCTGTTTTACTTAACAGATGCCAAGCAGATGGAGGGATGGTAGACCACCCCAGGCAAACGATCACTATCCAAACTGCTGAGCTGAAACAGCGATTAATGCCGCAGTCGTCGATGCCAGAGATGAGCAGCTAGCTGCCCCCCTTTCGATCGCGGTCGCTGCGCGTCAGTGAAGCAGAGAGGAACGCGGGACGGACACCTCGGTCTCTGAAAATGAGACAATGACAAAAACATTTATTGATGTTGTAAGGCTGAGGGGGGTGTGGACATCCCAGTGTGGGCGGAGCCAAGGGTCAGGCCTGCTTGTTCACTTCACCGGCGCCTTAATGCCAATTAAGTAACATCGAGGTCTGTGCCTCTGAGCCCCAGAAAACACTCCCAGACCCTAATGTGCGATCCCATACCCGACTGACGCCTCCCAAAACCCGAAGTGTGTTGCTAAATCCTGTCGTGACTCGTGCCCAGAAAAAGTCCTCATGCCTTCCTGAGTCATTCATATAAATGCCCTTTATCACTGTGCACAAATATCATCATCGTGACCGGCAGTGAAGCCAAACCATACTGTTAATATCACTTAATATTATTCACTACACAGCCTCAAGTTATCTTCAGGATAACAAGCTGATCACTAGTAAACTGCACAGTGATCAACATTTTTGTACTCAAAGGTGACGGACAAGAGAGTACAGAGGGGTCATTTATCTGGTTGTAAATTTACATGAAAGCAATGTACTGACATGTTGTATTTCCCGGTAGCATTGACATCGAGCAGTTTTTAACTGTTCGTTGGAGCTTTTATGTTAAAGACTTTGTGGCTAGTCAAAAAATCTTCTCTTTGCTAAGGGGAAGACTTTACTTCAGACAAGTAGTTGGACCTCTAGCCTCAATCTGTTAACCTTTACGGGTTCTTCTGCTGTAGTTCCTCAGTCCTCCTGAGAGGGCACTGTGGAGATTAATTAAATCACACAGACAAGATGGTGATGGATAACAAGGAGATCCCAAGCACTTAAGCCCTGGTTTTAGGCTGCTTCCAGAGAGCAGAATTTGAGCTTGATTAAAATAATGTTGGGTGGCCCTTCCATGAAGGACACACTGTTCATGTTTGTGTTTCATTTAGATGTGAGCTGAAAGGAACCCTCAGCCATGAAGTGGTGCCTGTATGGGGCGGGAAATCAATCCATATTCCCGCACTGTTGCTTCTCAAGCGTTGGGCCTACGCTCCGAATCCTGGCAGGCTGAGCCGGGGCACGGGGTCAGAATCGTCCGTCTGATCACAGTCTCCCAGGCTTCGTCCGCTTTCTGAGCTGCAGGCGCTGAAAAATCCTAGCGGCCGATCAATAGCACATTCAGCGCCTGACCCAGACGCTGCAGTGGCGACCGCAGCATTAGCCTGGCTGTTTTCACTTCTTGTGCTGGCTATTCGGTTTCTCCAGTGCGCCGGCTCAGCGTGGGGCTATCAGTTCGGCCTCTCCACTGCCTGCTGCTGTACAGACCCACTAATACTAAACACACTGCAGATTCTGGTCCAGTGTGCCTACAGCTGTGATTCCTGCTGTACCGGCTGCTGGTTCAGGTTTGTGTGTCTGGATTTAGAGAAAAGGCTTGATGTGATCCTGGAAATCCGCAGCTTTAGGTGGGTAAACAGGGGGACCTCGAGATTGCAGGCGATTGGTCCATCACTCCATGTATATCACATTGCTATATAATCGCTTGTGTACAAACGCAAACTAGTTAAAGCTGTGCAGTGATGCCGTAATGCACAGTTCAGGTTTGCAGTGTAGTTATACATTAAATGCAGCTTTGCATTGCAGCATTTACATACTACATTGTGCACTTATGTATTGTAGAATCTCATTGCATTTTAACACATATTGCAGCCCTTGCAGAATTTTCCGTGTGACTTTCCACATTACTGTGGCTGCACACTGCAGCGTTGCAGCTTATTGTCACAGTGAATGGTGCTGCAGCTTCGGTAGAGCGTCACGCTGAAAATTCACGCCGTGTTTCAGTGCTGTGTAGCAGTTACACTCGGGGATGCAAGCTCTCTGACTCACCATTAAAAATGCATGGCCTTCACACACATTATCCTGTAGCTACACAAATGGCTGGCCTCACGGGAGAGCAGCCTTTCCAGTGCCGCCTCTCACCGAGCGCCGTCCCACTGTGTTTGCGCAATGGCAAGAGAGACAGATCCCTTTTGGAGTGAGACTTAGCCAATCCCTGACTATACCTGCAGAAGGAAAAACAGGGTAATGATTTGTCACGTAGTTTTCCTGCGTTACAAACTCGACAGTTACGAATGAATAAATCTAGACCCGGTGGCTGGAAGAAAAAAGTGACCTGAACCAGGACCTGAAACGCCATGACCATCCTGAAGCTGTATAGCGCCCTCTGCCAAAGTAAATGGTAACCCATCTGAAATAACCAACATGACCAGATGATGATAGTTTGATGGTTTAACTGGTCATACCAACCTGACCAGCATGATAGGCTGGCCACACTGGCATGATCAACTGGTGACCCACCCAGCTGGGACATGACCATCTTAGACCATCTAAGACTATCTTAGACTGCCAACATTAGCTGGTTTTTGGCCGGTCTTTTTCATCAGGGAGCACAAGGACAGGCATGTGTACGGCAGACTCTGAGTGGCACTATGAACCCTCTGCTAGTGCACTGCACTGCACTGCTAGTGTCTAACACAAGGTGGCGCTGAGGACCAGGACGGGCTGAGTAACACGCTGGGGGTGGAGGCCTTGTTCTAATGGGCAGTGTCTGGTAGCAGACACATCTGGTTTGATTTATATATATCCATCACCCAGGAGCACAGCCCCTTTTGGGGGTAATAAAGTAGCAAACACGCCCAACACAAGACGTCCACCTGAGGCACCGTCCTCCATCCCGAGCCGCCCAACATTAACGCGGTATCCTGTGACTGGGGTTCGTCTGAACCCCAAAAGGCGTAGCCAAAAATGAGGTGACTGCCTCAGTAATTGTGTTTTTATGATATCACACGGCCGCTCTGCGCTCCCGCGTGCCGTTTGCGTGTACCTAACGTGCCGCGATCCGTCAGATGTATTCCTTTGAAGGCCTTGCTGTTTGCTGTCATTTTCCATAACAAACGTGTATGCCGTAAAGTCAAGAACAGAGTAGCCATTAATGTTTTGTTGTGTCTGTGTGTTGTAGATAAGCACGAGTGTCAGGTTTGCACAGAAAGCTGAATAACGTGCTTTAAAACATAATTAAAACAGCCCGACGAGTTTTTCATAGTCTTATGAAAGAGAATGCCAGTCTGTCACGATGGCAAATACCATTATAGCCATGAAATAAGTGTGAAATTCATAAACACACACACATACATTACTATTTTGTCACTCTGTTTGCTTGTCTGCCTGATTGACAAGTTCCAGAATGAAAAAAAGAACTTAAATGCCACTGGTGTGGCTACAATCATAGCCCAGAAATAAACATTTACACTTTCAGTCGATTGATGAATTATCTATAGTACATTCTCTATAGCAGGGGTGCCCAACTGCAGTCCTGGGGGGCCGGAGCCCTGTGTAGCTTAGTTCTTTCCCTGTTCCACCATAAATGATTCAGCTCAAGAGCTGTGTGGTAATTAGCACAAGGAGTTGAATCAGGTGTGATAAATGAGGGGAAACCCAAAAATGTGCAGGGCTCTGACCCCCCAGGACTGGAGTTGGGCTCCCCTGCTCTATAGTATCTACCTCGTATAGTACATAGATCAGTATCATGAGTGAAGTAGCTCAGAAGACTGGGCCCACCTTGGATTCCTGCCTTTCTTATTACTGGAGCCCCCTTACTACCTTAGTGCCTCTTATGGGAGCACAGATTCACTTCTGCATTGCACCCCTATCGTCTATGATCGTAAAAAAAAACGTAGGAAACTGCACCTGTACAGCACTGCTCAGATATTTAGAGTTACTTTGATTGCTACTGGATGTGATAAGTGGCACAAACATGTCCCTCCCAGGTGCGTCTGCAATATCGACTGCTCCCAAATCAGCTTCAACCCAGTGTGCGCCTCTGACGGAAAGTCCTACGACAACCCCTGTCAGGTGAAGGAGGCGTCCTGCCAGAAACAGGAGCGGATCGAGGTCAAATACCTGGGTCACTGCCAAGGTGAGGCCAGCGCCGTGAGCCTATCCGTCACTCCGTGTCCCTTTGTCTGTCGTTCACTCTCTATCTCTGTCTCACTGTCCCTGTCTGTTTCAGTGTCTATGTGTCTGTCCCTCTCCTCCTATGTCTCTCTGTCTGTCCCTTTCCATCTCTGTCTCATTCTTCCTGTCCATCTGTGTTTGTATGTCTCTCTGTCTACCTGTGCCTGTCCGTGTCTGTTTCTGTCTCAGTGTCTCTCCGTCTCTCTCCAGCTGCGTGTCTCTGTCTGTCTGGGTCTGTCAGCATTTGACCATGTCCATCTGTCTCTCATTATCTGTCCCACTCTGTCTGTCTTTTTCTCTTTCTCTCTCTATCCCTGCCTCTCTCTGCCTGTCCTTCTCTGTCTCAGTGTCTGTCCATCCCTCTCCATCTGTCCCCCCCCTTCTCTGTCCTCTCCATTTATCTCCCCACTTCCCTTCAGTCCTCTTCTATCACCTCTATCAGCATCTTTTTTACCTTCTCCTTCATTTTCTTTTTTTCTCTTCACTTTAACCACTTTTTCTCCTGTCAGCCAGCAAAACAAAGTCAAGTCCAAAGTACAAAAAATCTATCCGATAGTAGAACATAAAGTGTGTCGAGGTGGGCTTCACTGTGTTAGAGCCGTTGTCTAATCTGTTTAGAAGTGGCTGAGCTTCTCCTCGGGGACCCAGCTGTATTTACACAGATCTGTGTGGCATCGCCTTGCACATCCAGTGCTTCTTGCCAGAATGAACCTCCAGCCTGGTCCCGTCATTGAAAGCAAAGAAGCACAGAGTTTCGGGATGCTAGACGTGTTTGTGCTGTGCTCTGGGGCGAAGGGACTCGTAGTGCTCTCCTTTCTCAGCCTCCCACATCCTATACAATAGATCACAACCTTTCGACCGTCTATCGGGAAATAAACCGGGCTTCCTTGTGGCACCGTCTCCGTGAGACCGCTGCTTAATGTTGCTGGGTGCCTGTATCCTACCAGGCCCCTGGCCATGTGCCTTGTAACACCTGACAGAGATCTGAGCCCAGTGCAGCCATCCTGGGATGGGGTTGCGGCACTTTTCTTGGGGCATGTCCCCCCCCCCCCCCCCCACAGAGGTCTTTCCCAGCACATATTATGCTGTAACCGACTGGCCATCTGTCTCTTCTGCTTGCCTCCCTCCTACAGGCGACACGCTTGAGGGGGTCAAGCCTGGAGATGGCCGTTCTCCAAGGAAATACTACCCAGGTAGGGGGCCGATGCCCCAACCCATCTGAAAGAACCTGTATTACTCTGTGCGTTTGAACACGTCCATTTGGATGGTCACAGAGGGGGCATTTGCAAAGTTAATTAAGAGGAAAAGAAGACCTAGGGGCCTTGCAATTCTGGCATTGAGTAAGGGGGATATTGGAGGGTACTGTGTAGACCTGGACTTTCTGACCAGTAGGGGGACTTTATTGTTTTATTATTACTGACCACTAGAGGGCGCTGTTTTGTATTGCGCGCATACATACATGTAACTCTACAACATATATGATGACACCCACATTTCTTATACACTCACCTAAAGGATTATTAGGAACACCATACTAATACGGTGTTTGACCCCCTTTCGCCTTCAGAACTGCCTTAATTCTACGTGGCATTGATTCAACAAGGTGCTGAAAGCATTCTTTAGAAATGTTGGCCCATATTGATAGGATAGCAGCTTGCAGTTGATGGAAATTTGTGGGATGCACATCCAGGGCACGAAGCTCCCGTTCCACCACGTCCCAAAGATGCTCTATTGGGTTGAGATCTGGTGACTGTGGGGGCCATTTTAGTACATTGAACTCATTGTCATGTTCAAGAAACCAATTTGAAATGATTCGAGCTTTGTGACATGGTGCATTATCCTGCTGGAAGTAGCCATCAGAGGATGGGTACATGGTGGTCATAAAGGGATGGACATGGTCAGAAACAATGCTCAGGTAGGCCGTGGTATTTAAACGATGCCCAATTGGCACTAAGGGGCCTAAAGTGTGCCAAGAAAACATCCCCCACACCATTACACCACCACCACCAGCCTGCACAGTGGTATGATGGATCCATGTTCTCATTCTGTTTACGCCAAATTCTGACTACCATTTGAATGTCTCATCAGAAATCGAGACTCATCAGACCAGGCAACATTTTTCCAGTCTTCAACTGTCCAATTTTGGTGAGCTCGTGCAAATTGTAGCCTCTTTTTCCTATTTGTAGTGGAGATGAGTGGTACCCGGTGGGGTCTTCTGCTGTTGTAGCCCATCCGCCTCAAGGTTGTGCGTGTTGTGGCTTCACAAATGCTTTGCTGCATACCTCGGTTGTAACGAGTGGTTATTTCAGTCAAAGTTGCTCTTCTATCAGCTTGAATCAGTCGGCCCATTCTCCTCTGACCTCTAGCATCAACAAGGCATTTTCGCCCACAGGACTGCCGCATACTGGATGTTTTTCCCTTTGCACACCATTCTTTGTAAACCCTAGAAATGGTTGTGGGTGAAAATCCCAGTAACTGAGCAGATTGTGAAATACTCAGACCAGCCCGTCTGGCACCAACAACCATGCCACGCTCAAAATTGCTTAAATCACCTTTCTTTCCCATTCTGACATTCAGTTTGGAGTTCAGGAGATTGTCTTGACCAGGGCCACACCCCTAAATGCATTGAAGCAACTGCCATGTGATTGGTTGATTAGATAATTGCATTAATGATAAATTGAACAGGTGTTCCTAATAATCCTTTTGGTGAGTGTAATTTCTTACATAATAAACACACAACCTCTATCTTAGAGCCCTGGACTCAACCTCTACATTTTAATGGTCTTGTAGGCGTGAGCACAACCGTTTTAAATGTTAAGTAGTTTGACATCGCTGTACATTTCAAAGATCCAGCAAGTTTAATGACCCTGCAGACTTCATGGTCCCCTTATAGCAAACCCATCCACATCTAAACGTGCATCCACATCTAAACGTGCATATCACCCTGGCTGGCAGGAGAGACTCAGGCAGACATGACTGTCAGTAAAGGTTATCCTCACTGGCTTGTGATCCGGGTCATGTGATTCAGTGTGTACAGGGTGAACGAATGAATGCTGTTTACACTGTCATTAATCTGCTGCTTATTGCAAAAATCAGTTCTGGTGTCATATATAGGCAGGGAAGTACAACACCATCCATTTTGTTTTCCTTTTAGTCGCTTGTTTGCTTTATGTCAGCCGCAGAGTATCACCATTTTGGAAATAGTTCAGCAGATGGGGTTTTGGTTTACTGAAGCCCAGTGTCCACGAAGACATTGCAGTATGGTTGGGAAGAGTGTGTCCAGTGAGGATGAAACAACGTAAAACCAGGTTACAGGGAATTTTCAGGGAGTGTGGAGAGGAGTCTGCTTCGGCTCTTTCTAATTTGTCAAATGAAGTCATTAAGGATGGCAATAGATGCAGATGAACTACTTGGAGTCTGTCAGCCAGATTTAAATGCAATAATATGCAAACACGTGGCAGCCTTATTAAAAGCATATTTTCTAAAAGAGAAATAGGGATATTGACTGAAACCCATCAGACATAATTTAAAACATTTTCACCCAATGAATAATATAACAGTCGCCAGGCTGCTGATTCTGCTCTCATCAAGAACGTGTTGTCTGGGTGTCTCTCGATGTTGAAATGCCGCCCCTGTCCTTACTTACCTAACCCGCAGAGGAGAGGGAGGTGGAGCCGGACCGGCCCAGCGAGGGGACCCCGGAATATTACATCCCATGCCCAGAGCACTACAAGAACTACTGTGTCCATGGCGACTGCGAGCACTCTAATAACATGCTGCCCCCCTCCTGTAGGTAAGACTCAGGCCCACAAGAAGTGCCACAAAATGATATGACAGGAGATTCAGGCTCCACTCTGCACCGCCCTCTACTGTCCACTTCTGCAACACGCCATCCATCCTCACCTGTAGTACGGCGGCATTTCCATGGCATATGATGTGTGACTTTCTGACACCATCCACAGTGTGGGTGTGTGAACTGACAGAGCTAGGAGGAGCTCCTGGCTCCAGCTGGGACAGTGGCAGAGCCTGAGCCGCAGCCTGGATCAAGCCGGACCCGATATATCGATTGGCTGATAAAATCAGCCGATATTAAGGTTACATGAAGATCCATCAATAATGCCCTGATAATCTCTCCTTAAATGTTTATGATGAGAATTGAAGCTCTGTCTCACTCACTGGAGAGAGTTCCGTATTATAATCTACAGCTCTTACCCTGAGATTGTTACATCATTTAGACCTATGCAATGTAAGAGAGAGACAACCAGAATCAAATGTAGATATCAGTAAAACAACAAAGAACCCACAACTCAGTTAGGATGAAGGTGATTTGTTTTTTTTTTGTTTGTGTCCAAGATCCCCTGAGTGACTGGAAGCCTTAAAATTTTGTAATAAAACAGGATTAGGCTGGGTCGGGGGCCCAATATGATATGTGTTAATGATCAGTTGACTGACAAAGTGTATCATGTCAAACAAAACACTTAGGGCTGAAGGTAATTTTTGTATGTGTACATGCAGTTTGTATGTAAGGTGCTTCTGCTAAGTGTTACTGAGGACTGGAAGTAGATGTCTGAGATGTTGTCTTCAGCTCGCTGCCACGTTTGCCCGTACAGCTGCCACTCTGGGTTCAGCGGTCCTCAGTGCGACAACAAGGACTACAATGTCCTGTACGTGGTCCCGGGCTCCGGAAAGCTCCGTTACGTGCTCATCGCATCCATTATCGGGGCCGTGCAGGTGGCCGTCATCTGCGTGGTGGTGCTGTGTATCACACGGTGAGTCTGGTGACATGGGCAACCAAAGGGCCCACCTGCACGTTAAGGGCACAGACTAGCACATCAAAAATCATGCACACTGAAGGAACAGATTTACACATCGATCAGGGACACATTTATGCATCAAACGTACGGAAGGCACACAGTTACGCAACACACACACACACTTACACAACACAGACACACACACACATTAAAAACACATACTTATCCCACACACACCAAAAACACAGGCCTACATAACGAACGCAATGCAGGCACATTCTTATACACAAAATTCACACAAGGCACAGGCTAACACATCAAACACACTGAAGGAGGACGCCTGAAAATCAAACGCATCAACAGCACAGGCTAACACATCAAACACACTGAAGGAGGACGCCTGAAAATCAAACGCATCAACAGCACAGGCTAACACATCAAACACACTGAAGGAGGACGCCTGAAAATCAAACGCATCAAAAGCACAGGCTAACACATCAAACACACTGAAGGAGGACGCCTGAAAATCAAACGCATCAACAGCACAGGCTAACACATCAAACACACTGAAAGAGGACGCCTGAAAATCAAACGCATCAACAGCACAGGCTAACACATCAAACACACTGAAGGAGGACGTCTGAAAATCAAACGCATCAACAGCACAGGCTAACACATCAAACACACTGAAGGAGGACGCCTGAAAATCAAACGCATCAACAGCACAGGCTAACACATCAAACACACTGAAGGAGGACGCCTGAAAATCAAACGCATCAACAGCACAGGCTAACACATCAAACACACTGAAAGAGGACGCCTGAAAATCAAACGCATCAACAGCACAGGCTAACACATCAAACACACTGAAGGAGGACGCCTGAAAATCAAACGCATCAACAGCACAGGCTAACACATCAAACACACTGAAGGAGGACGCCTGAAAATCAAACGCATCAACAGCACAGGCTAACACATCAAACACACTGAAGGAGGACGCCTGAAAATCAAACGCATCAACAGCACAGGCTAACACATCAAACACACTGAAGGAGGACGCCTGAAAATCAAACGCATCAACAGCACAGGCTAACACATCAAACACACTGAAGGAGGACGCCTGAAAATCAAACGCATCAACAGCACAGGCTAACACATCAAACACACTGAAGGAGGACGCCTGAAAATCAAACGCATCAACAGCACAGGCTAACACATCAAACACACTGAAGGAGGACGCCTGAAAATCAAACGCATCAACAGCACAGGCTAACACATCAAACACACCAAAGGCATATGTTTACACGCATATTCATACACTGAAGAAACACTTTGTGAGTAACGCAGGTCACTAACATGCAGCCACCTATTAAAGTCACTGGTAACCCTCTTTCGTTTGAAGGATGAAGTGCCCTCCCTCTTCCTAAGTTATAAGTGAGTTTCCATGACAACCTTCAGTCTGACACTGTGCTCGTCTCAGGTTTTATACATTAGCAGAACATTTGGCCAGATTTTAACAGGAAAGTGATTTTCTCTACTTCTTTCAGCAGCTTTTTGTATATTAAATTTTATTTTGAAATACAGATTCCGATCACCCTGCAATGCAAAAGAACACTTGCACCCACTTCACATAGACTTATGTGTTTATGTCTCATGAGAGTATTGGAGGTTGGTTATTGTGGTATTAATGGATCGTGGATTCATCTTAAAGCCGTAGTAAATTGGGTGTAAATGTAGCTGTATCAGAGCTGGACCAGAAGATCTGTAGTAGAATAGTAATATTACCTGGGTATTACAGCGGTACATTGCAGATCAATAAATTAAAATTATTGTCAAGCACTACTGACCAGCAAATAATAAAAGCATTACTACTGATATCACCAAATAGCAACATAAATAGCTGAACAGCACTGATTACTATATAACAAGAACAGCTGAATACCATGATCAATAAACAATAACTGTGGTAGCTGAACATGGCTGATAACCAGAGGATAGATTAAAAGTTGCCCCTGATCTCTGAACAGATGCGATATCGGGGCACTGACGGCAGACCGCCTGCTTGTCCTTTTTGCCCCACAGGAAATGCCCCAGGGGCAGCAGGATAACCAGGCAGAAGCAGAACGCCACACACTACGGCTCAGAGAACACCATGCGGGCGTCGACCCGCTTGATCTGAGCCGACTGGACGAGGGGCACGCAGGAGGGCTGACAGTATCCCCCTCACCCCCAGCCTGGACACTGTGGACTGACTCACAGGGGGAGGGGGATGTGTCAGGGGGGAGGCAGGAACTGCACACGATGCCTTGCGTTTGTGGTTTACGACACCAATGAAGACAATGATACTCAAAAGATACTGTTTGGTTATGTATGGATACCGTATATTTCACTTAGTTAAACATTGTCTCGATGGGTTTTTTCTGTAATTTAAATAAATAATTTATATCAGAGAAAAACATCTGCTGGTGAATGTTCATTCCGGTGACAAGCTATTTATGGATTTCATGTCCCGCAGTTAATTGTCTTTGGTTGTTCGTGAAGCGTAGACAAAGCCAGACGTCTGCAGAAGAGACGGGAATAGGTGCAGGAACTCAGGAGAGCATTACATCGCCTGGTAGGAAGCTACAGGGGGCTTCTGGCTCTCCTTTGGGATTTCCAGGCAGAACCAAAAGGAGGACAGTCTGCTTGCAAGTCTGAGCGGAGACACTGACTCATCCCCCTGTTGGCCGTTTAGTTTCAGGCAGCTGGGACCAGCGTGAGGTTCAGTTAAGCGAGAATCAGGCCACAGTTTTGTCACAGGCTACCTACCAGACCCTCCTCCTGCTGAGCCCTGCTTGATTAGTTATACCTCTATTACTGTGATTCATCCTAACTATCTGGACCTCATTACACTGTGGACAGGACCCTGCAGCCTCCTTCCAAATCCCTCCATCAAATACTCGCTGAACTGCCAACCTTTTAATGCAGGCCAGAGCCCATAAATCCAGCTCCTGGTTACAAAGGTCAAGAACAATTCAGACAAGCATGAACGAGCATTACACATTTAGGGATCAGATTCCTTTTGGTATCTGGACAGCCACCATTGCTTGATTGTAAGTAATTGACGCTCCCTAATTATCTCCCTTACTGGTGTGTAAAGCTACCGTTTACTACGAGCATTAAGTTTATAATGGAACAGCAGGGAGCAGACGGTTTTCGTGCATAAATATGGATAATAAAGTTCTGGCAAACCACAGTCGCATCTTTCAGCTTCCTAGACCGCTTTGTCAAGTTTCACAGCAGATAATATCTAGGCAAAGTAACCACAGACATTTCACAGATTTTTGCCCCGTTGGTTGATTTTCAAAGCATTGTGGGATTGAAATGGTCCCTTTATCTGGAACAGACCGCCTCCTCATTTCATTTAAGAAACTTTTGGTATGCCCCTTGGCAGTAATCTGGCTCTATCTCTGCTCACATCATGAAGTAATCAAATTACTTTCCTGAAACAAACTGCTCTCTTCCAAAATTGGGTTAAAAGTTTGTTTTTTTCAACTGTGAAGGCTGGATACAGGAAAAAGAGGCATAAGACCAAGTAATTACAAATGTCTCCTATCTATATGACATGTTGTTTTATTGGATAATGATGGTCCTCATTTAAATATTCATTTGCATAGCAGTATTATGAACTTCTTGGCATTGCTCTTAAAACATTACTAAGATTATATTAAAAGTAATGTTTCCAGCTTACTGGAGCCAATATTCATTGCAGTTTAGAAAGTGTTCTCACATATGAATTTGTACTTTAATATATATTTTACATAAGAACATAAGAAATTTACAAATGAGAGGAGGCCATTCGGCCCATCAAGCTCGTTTGGGGAGAACTTAACTAATAGCTCAGAGTTGTTAAAATCTTATCTAGCTCTGATTTAAAGGAACCCAGGGTTTTAGCTTGCATTACACTAACAGGAAGAATATTCCATACTCTAACTACACACTGTGTAAAAAATTGCTTTCTTTTTCTGTATTTCAGAGAAAAATTGTATGTTTCTATAGGCATTTTCCTGTGAAGGATTCAGGGAATCATTTTTAATTTTTCCTGTATTGGAATTTTAGGGACCTCATACATCCGCCTATCAATTCCTCACATTCATTTTTCGACCATCTGTCTAGCGTTGGGTCATGTGATCCCTGGTACAGCATGGGCAGGATGCCAGGCCATCACAGGACACACACACACACACGCACATACACACATACACGCAAATGCTATGGAAATTTCAGAGATGCTAGTTTGGGTTTTGGCAGATCTGAATTACCCAGATGAAATCATTGAAATGAGGAGGATTTTAAACAAATGTGGGGAATTTCCATGTGGCAAAGAACTTGAATCATTTTTTATGATACATTTGTATAGTTGCAGTTTGGTGTTTTGGTAGTTTTTTTATTATCTTTGGTTCTTCAAAGGCTTATAAACTGTATTTAATGGCAATCTGAATAGATGGACGGTGTTACTCCTGTGTCCCCATCCAAAGTTGACGGAGGTGGTCTGCAGTTCCTTACCTGCATCCCAGAAGCCTCCAGCTCTGCATACTGCATGAGCATCAGTGACTTGTGCTCGGAGATGATCCTTGTTAGTCTCAGAGCCTTTGCACTCCACTCTTGTCCTTTGGAATTTCATTTCTGCATTTTTGGTTGTAGTCCTGTATTGTTTGTTTATTTTTGTGTTGTAGTCGTCTTCCCCTAGTCCCTCTGTCCCCCAGGTCCACAAATCATCCACGCTTCAGTCCCTTTCCTGCACACCTCGTTCCTAAGTCATCTGTCCAGTCAGCACCCCCAAGTCCCGGCGGTGACCTCCTTCCTGCCCTGTTCAGCCCAGTGGACTCGGACTGTCAAGCAGGAAACAGCCGACGGGGGCACAGTGCAGCTCTTGGTGCTCTGCCCTTCTGGTCAGTCACATCTTGGAACAAAAAGACATTTACCAAAGTCCTTTGGTGACCAAGACCTGATCAAAAAGAAGCAACAGCCAGAACTTCCCCCTGCCAGCGATTCCTCATACTGCCATCTCCATGTTCTAGTTTTCCATGCCACTCGCTTTTTCAAGGTTTACTTCAGGTTTGACCGGATCTCCTTGAGAAGAACAACGTTGTTTACTTTCACCCTGTTGACAATTAACACCTCCTGTTTGGAGTGAGAACTGTTCATATCGCTTCATTTATCCTGTAAACAGACACAGTAAGTACAGTCAAACATGTAAACAAGATTATACTCTACTGCCATAAAGAAATATGTTGCATGGTCGTAAACGTGAGAGACGGCAGCATTCTCTGCCCAGTTTCTGTCCCAGTCTGGCGTGATTAATGACAGTCTACAACTGAGGCCCATTATTTGTTTGCTCTCCTTCTTCCTACGGCTCTAACACTCCGCATCTGGGCTTCCCGCACCTTGAGCTTATTTTTGTTTGTTTTCTCTTTTTTCCTGACTTCATCGTATTTGTTCTTGTTCCATTTTTATTTTGCCGAACACAGTCAGTAGTTCTCTAAAGTGAGAGTAGTTGTCAAAAGCTTTGACAACCTTGAACTTTATTATGATATAGTCATAATATTCATAATGTCTGGAATGTTCTATCACTGATCAACATACAAAATTGTACAGATTCTACTACACTAATTATCATATGATATGCCTCAATGATCTTTGGCAAAAGCTAGTCACATAATTGTCATATTGTGATGTGGCCAGCAGAGGGAGTCTGGGGGCAACATCAGATTCACAAATTCCAGTTCTCCTACCTATTAATTACTTAATTATTAGTTAGCGCTGGCACCTGTGTCTATGTGAGTTCCCTATTTAAGTCTCACTGCTGGCAGTGCTTGTTGCTGACTCTTGTTATGGGCTCCTTGGTTTGTATTAAGTATTTAGTTATTATGACCATCTTTGAATGGACATAGTAAATTAAGATTTTACTTTGCCTCCTTGTCCTCTGGATTTTTTGTGTGTGGGATATGAGTCTGTAACTGATTTTACAGCTAATGTGGGAGAAATGGCCTCACCAAGGGTTATGCCTGTGTGTCTTACATAAGTTGAGCTTAAATATATCTGTAAAAAGTTCATATGTTTAGTGGAACTCCTACCTGTATTCTGAAGGCTAAAAAACATTCAAAGCAAGTCTGGCAAAAGCTGCAACCAAAGAGGATGGATCTTCTGAAGACGGGAGCCAAAAATGATGTAGAGGAATTCTAGAGGAGTTCCTGCTGGGGTCTGAGGGCCGCCTGGGACTTTGAAGAAGATGGTTTTTCACGAAGACTGTGACCCAAAACACACAGGCAAAGTCACACTGAGGCGTTTCTGAAACAAAAATAGTCATGAAAGGCAGAGGTTGCTGTGTGTAAGTGGTGCCTCAAAATGAGCAGCATCCGGATGTTCCAAACGCCAATGTCTGTTACAGCTGCATCGAACAAACGCTCACTCATGGCTAGAATTATTTATGGCATCCCTTCAGATTACTTTCATTTTATTTATAAAGGATCTGTAAATAAGATGGTGGCACAGTGGTTAGCGCCGCTTCGTCGCACCCTTGAGACCAGAGTTCGAGTCTCTGCCAGGGTTCCAAAGTGTGTTGAGTTTGCATGTTCTTCCTGTGTCATTGTGAGGGTTCCTCTGGGTTCTCTGGTTTCCCGCCACAGTCCAAAAACACGCTGTGGTTAATTGGAGTTGCCAAATTGCCTGTAGGTGTGCATGCATGAGTGTGCCCTGCGCTGGGTTGGTGCCCAATCACAAGCCTGTGACCCTGAATAGACTCAAGAGGTTTATTTGTCACGTACACAGTTCACATACAACATGTAATGAAATGTAACTCTGGTCACCGTACATGATAACAAAATATCAAAAACAAATAAGGAAAAATAATAAGATAAAAAGATATATGAACTGTTCAGCTGTACATAATCTATGCATGATAGGTAAGAGGTATTTTGAATTGTGCAAGAGGCCTGAGGTTTGTGCCAACAATTTGATGGACAGTTGCAGAATATAGATAGATGGAGGATCTTTATATTCTGCTCTATGAGGGACCATGTCCTGTGTTTCGTGGAATAGACTCCAGGATGATCCCATGACCCATCCTGTAACTGTGTCTGTGAACCACACTGTGTATCGTCTTGCTGTCATGTCCTGCCGTCACATGACCAACATGCCCCTAGGATCCTGCCGCATGACCAGTGCACTTCTCACGCTGCACTATTCATCAGTCTTCCCAGCGCCTAAGTTTGCTCGGGCATCCAGTGTGGGGCCCAGATGGGGTCACCACTTTGCCACAGTCCTGAAGTCCTTGGCCCAAAAGGGGCTGCATCACTTGTTCCAGGCCCAGAGGAAGCCCTCATTTCCAGTGAGTGGCTTGTCTGGTTCCCGTTCCAAGAAGAAGCAGGCTGCACCCAAGGAGACTGTGTCTCCACTTCCCAGCCCTTAGGAGCCAGAATCTCCAGCAACCAGTCCTAAGAGGGCCACTTAGTCCGCATCCCCAGTCCCAAGGGCCCCTCCTTTTGCTCCCTTGCCTCCTAGCCCTGTCCCCATAGACCTTTTTCCCCAATCAGCCATGGTTCCTGTTTAGGTCCCCTGGTTGTCCCCTGCCCCCCCGGCTCCTCCTCATGTGCCACATCCTGTCTCTGATCTGTGTAATCCAAGTCCCCAAGGTAAGTTTCCTGTGGTCTTCCCCATTCTTGTGGTCTTGTCCCAGCTCCTCTTGTTCCTCCTGTCCGTCGTGGTTCAGTCTATCCTGTTGTCTGCCAGATGTTAGTTTCCAGTAGTTGTCTTGTCCTGGTCCATGTTGTCCCTAGTTCCTGTCCCATGTACCCTGTCCTGGTCCTGACTCACGCCCAGAGTGCACGAGTAGAAGCACGGGTGCTCTCAGGATCAGTCCCAGCCTTGTCTGTCAGTTCCCTGTTTGGCCAGCTGGTGTTGCTGGCCGTCCTGTTCTGAGTTCCTCTAGTTTCCCTTGGTTTAGCACCCTAGTGTGTTTTCCTGCTCCCTGGACCACTGCCTGCTGAATGAAATAAGGGGGCGGCTCTGTACAAAGCAACTCCTCCATCAAGAGTTTGAGGCTGACTAGAGGCATTTTCAGGTCTTTGTTTTAACCCTGCCTTGGTCTAGTTTAGTTCTATTCTGTTTTACCGATGTTGCCAGTATCTTCTACCGTTTGAATCTGTAGGGTTGTTTATTATCCTCACCTGACTCTTGTTACTCTAACATTCAGTGTTAATTCCTTACGGCCTGCACCTGTTCCTTGTCTCCCTCATCTCGTGTATTTAGGTACCTGCCCAAGCCATGATTGTCAGCTGGTTGTTGTGTTTGCTCCCTGGTGTATGTGCTGCTCACTTTGCGTCCTTGATTCTTGTCCCTTGCTTGTGTTTGCCCATGCTTCTTGGTCCAGTTTTTCCCCTCATTTTGATTTAGCTTTTAATCAGTTCTGTGGAGCATATGGGGCACCTCATAGGCAAACTGCAGTGTTCAGGTGGTCCTTAGCTTGAGGTCCGAGCTGTTGAATGTACACGCTATTGATGTTATGTAATGGGGAAGCTACCACTCTGTAATCCATAGCAGCACTGGGCAAGTCCTTCTTTGGCACTGATACAGTGCAGGGCTTCCCATCCATCCCATCCCATCCAGCCCCCTGCCTTACCAATGTTATGGTCCTTATTTGGTCCTTGGGCACAATCTGTGTGTGCATTGGGCTCAGGGCTTGAGATCTCCTGGGTGATGTGCTTTGTGGCATGGGCCAAAAAAAGGTAGCAGCAGGGATAGGGGGTGAGTGAAGAGATGAAATAGTAGAAGGGAGGGCTAAGGAAGGGTTAGGCTGCCACATAAGTACTAGATCTGCTGCAGAACAGATTTGACTCATCGGTCTGGTCTGAGTTCCCCTCCACCAGTGATTACTGAACTCCAGACTTGTCCGCTCTATGTTCTGCTGTACCTTGTGTTCCCACTGGCCTCTTTCCCAGTACCTTCCTTTACTGAGCTACTTGTTCAGCTCTGCCTGCACACCCTTAATCCCCTCCTTATGTCTAGGCCTGTATGCCCTCCTCTTTGTCTCAGAAAACCCTTCAGGCTTTTCATCCATGGTTTGTTATCGGTGCAGCAACTTGCTGTTTCGTGGAGATTGTAATGTGCCCACATAAAATAATACAACCTGAAGTATAGTGACTGACTCGCTCAGTGTCTGATGAAGCCAATCCCAGTCCATAAACTCCAAGGTGTCTCTCCCAGCTTCCTCTACTGTCTGAACGGCTACAGTTGTGGACCAATATTTGAGAATTAGGAAGATTGTAGTTTGATCTTTTAAGGCAGGGGTGGGCGATCTTATCCGCAAAGGGCCGGTGTGTATGCAGGTTTTTGGGATAACCTGTAGGTCAGCTGTTCAAACCCCGGTGTGAGGACTCTTCAGCCAATCAGTCCTCTAATTAGTAATCTAATTAGGGAGTTGCAGCGAAAATCCACACACACACCGGCCCTTCACGGATAAGATTAGCCACCCCTGTTCTAAGGGGTGGAGATTTATTTCTGATTGTACTTTCCTTTTGGTTTAATGTATTTTATTTGTAACTCTGTTAAAAACCCATCTGATAGCAGCATCATCTCTAACTCGTCGTGTTGATTGTTTATATTTACAGGTTTATTCTCTGAGCTCATATAAGGTCTGTTCTTTCCTAAAGGTTGAACTGTTCCTGCCTCTTCTTAAGAAATAAATCCTTTCTGGCGAGCTTTAGAAGAGAGAGCGAGGGGAAATAAAGCAGTAACAAAGCACAGATGGGCTCGAAACTACTGGCATTACCAGCGCCGCGGCGCGGAAACAGACATGGTGCAACAGGGTCATGAGAGGTCTGGCCCCTCCAGGGCTTTCTCCTCTGAGGGAACAAGGTAACAAGGCTCCCTTGGAGGAAGTCCAGAAAGGGCAGCAGATGTGCGGTATTCTAGGGACCCTCCAATGTCATTCTGAACACCGGCCCTGGGTCTTCCAGAAGCCACATATGGTGCCGTCCCCTCAGTGCCAGCCAGCTGAACGCTACCTTGGCACGGAGACCAAAGACTTCTTCACCTTTTCTTTGTAAGGTCAAATCCAGCATCGTCCCCTAAATGTACTTCTGATAACTGTAGCGGGCAGCATATCCTCTAGGAGAACATATGGTGGAGCCAGCGATTGTGGTAGCAAGATTACCTTCTGAAAATAGCTGTTTGTACAAAATATCAGCTAGATGCTTTGTATATAATGTTATGTGCTTTGCTGAAAATAATGGTGCTTGTTGTCGTTGCTGAAACATAGAGGATCCTCCCTGAGTTTATTTCAAAATGCGCCCAGAAGACTCTTAATCTGGTCGGAGTGTTGAATCAGTTTTTCCTATGCTGCACGATCCATAGCATGTTAATCATAACAGCATGCTTATTACCTCAATGTGCTATCTGAGGCTTGTGTTGGGGCGCTGGTTTCTGAAGAGGCTGTGCTGTAAGCCGCTTTGCACTTCAATACTTTCCCTGCATGGGAAACACAAGCATGTTGCAGAGACAGACCAGTACGACACAGTGATCTGCAGAGGCAGACATATATATGAGGAATGTGATGCTAAGGGCACCAAGAGAGGCATGTGACAAAAAACACGAAGTGGAACATCTCAGTGTGAACCATCCTGCTAATATGAGGCGTGGACTTCACTTTGGTCAAAGACAGCAAGCCCATTCAGTTCTTGCTCTTGGGTTTAATTGGATTATTAAATATCTTTTTAATGTATCTTGGTGGAAAGAAGTACCATCCTAATTGCGTCTGGTTTAAAGACTAATATTCTGGCTGGGAGGATCTTGGTGGTTCAGCTGCTGAAGCACAGGTGCCTGATTGCCCTGCATTTTGTCCCAGTTTCTCAGTGTTCTGGCTGCATTTACAGGGCATGGTCACCTGATGTCAGTGTTTGGCTAGAAAATGCACCGAAAATGCAACATGCTCTGCTTAACCTGTTCATCAGCCCAATCAACTTGGATGTTTATGCTGGTGGCATGTTTAGAATGCAGGATGTCTCAGACCTTGTGGTGGGATGCATTTTTGGCTGCTAGGTCGGGGTTTAAAGTTACTTTATGTCAATAATAGTAGTAACCTAATAAGATCTATCAACCTGGGTGAGGTGTTACATCTGCAACTCTATGTCCTAGAAACTGCAGGCATATTAAGTGACAGCCTCCTTTTCAATGTGAAGGTTGGCCCAGGAATTTACCCTCAGTGTGATGTCATTTCATCTTTAGGACATTGTAGAGGGAAGGTGGTCCTGCCCAGATAGAATTCAGGTGCATTATGCCCCTAAGTGTGCAAAGATGACATTACATAGGCGGTGTGCAACATTCAAAATCATCACCCCTCCCCTCCACCAATGTATGAGCAAAAGCTCCTTCGTGAAGTCAAAATAATTTAATAATAGTGGCAGCCACGAAAAGAAGACAAAGAAGAGAATGGTAAAGGCTAAAGGCGATTAACATAAAGAAATCAGAGCTCCCAAGTCACAGTAATGATTTAACTCAAGCTACATACATATGTAACCAGAGTACACCTGGATTCCCCTGTAAAAACATTTGAGAACCACTGGTCTGTAGACAAAAGGATACTGACTCACAATGCTTTATGTTTGCAGGATGGCCTTTTTATATTAGTAAAGGGGTCACTACTGTATACTTAGTGTCACCCTGGTGAATAGTGGAGTCAAACATTATAAGCAAACACTAAAGAATAGCACAGCCAGCTCTACCGTTTCGAGGGCCCTGGGCAAAGCCTTATTTGGAAGGTCCCCCTACCAGGAACATTTACAATCGTTTTCCTTGCTCCACAATATGGGTAATGCAACTGCCAACTCTGCCTATAGCTAAAACCAGCCCTGCCTGAACATGTAAGAACTCACATGTGATGGCATCATGTCTGCCTGTGGTATCGCCTGACATCAGACTCCGTGCCTCGTGCTTTAGGCCTTCCGAATGGCTTTGAAGGCATCAGTCAGACACAGAAACGTATGGAAAGTGGAGCTGGGCTGAGCTCAGACAGCAAAGCGCATCTATGAATGTGGCACGGAGGTCAGAATGATGGCCACCTTGTATTATTACCAGGAGAGAGGCCTTGTTAGCACATCCTTCCCAAGATAGTCCTCCTTAAACTGACACACTTGTGTGGCTCTTTAAAGTCATTAGTCATGTCGACTCACAACTACATTTCGTTTCAGTGTTGCTATTAATGTTTATATATTTCCATAAGTCACATTCCACACTTGTGGAACAATTGTGCTATGGGCTCTCTGCTGATCATTGTTATGCATCCCCATGCTGTAATTTTATATGAATTCTGTCCAGAAGGTGGTTTCCATGGGCATAGTGGAGAGCATTGTGAAAATGTTAGGCTGAGGACTATACCTGTACCACCAATTTGGGCTGGGCGGGGCATGAGATATGCTGAGAAGATCTAATCTAAAAACATCTAATCAAAAAATGGATCACTGGATTGAACAGGGATGCAGTCTCCATTTTCAGAGAAAACATGCACCTAAGCATTTCTTTTGACTGCTTTCCTCAGAAAGATCTTTATATGCCAAACCCAGCTATAAGCTTTAAAGGAGGAGCTTGTGCAGAAAATATTAGCTGATCTGATTGAGTTATGGGTCTACAGTTTATATTAACTCATTACATCTCTGACAGTACTTAGTTATGTCCAAACAGATTTCATTCCAAATCAAATCTTAAAAATATATGGTTGATTTTAGCATATACTGAGCCTAATTTAGTGTGGTGAATTAGGTCACTATAGCGTGGAACAGATGTAGCGCAAGTTGTTTGCTAGTAGCTAAGTGATCAAATATTTAACCAGCACAAATATATAATGGATGTATGTAGTATATACAGTACCTTTAAATAGCATTATGCTACATTTTCAGGCAAGTAATATGCTCAATATTTAAGTCTAGACTAAAAACACACTATAGAGACCTACCCCCAGTTTGGCCTACAGTGTGAAGTGTAGAGCTGGGCGGGGATCGGTGCCATTGGCTTTGAATGAATTGAACTGTCATTGCTGTCACTCTAGCTTCACACCCCCTTGTTTAATTAGAGTGCTGACGTTCAGGGACCCCCCATGCCTGCAATCTACCTGTGGCATTCTTCCGGCCTGCCCTCCGGCCTGCCCTCCTGCCTGCCCTCCGGCCTGCCTCCCTGCCTGCCCTCCTGCCTGCCCTCCTGCCTGCCCTCCGGCCTGCCTCCCTGCCTGCCCTCCTGCCTGCCCTCCGGCCTGCCTCCCTGCCTGCCCTCCTGCCTGCCCTCCGACCTGCCCTCCTGCCTGCCCTCCGGCCTGCCCTCCTGCTTGCCCTGCTGCCTGCGACGCTCACTCTACCTGTGACAATGTAATGTGAAAATGCGCTATACGAATACAATTGAATTGAGTTGTAGCTCCATCTGTTTGTGGTGACCTGGTGAATGATTTATCGTGCCCCCATGCCAAATCTCCCATTTCTGACTGGTCACACTCAGCTATCTGCTCTCATTCTCATCTTCATTTCCTCTCAGTGATCTTCCCCCACTTATGTAGATCTATGACTTTGAATCCTGGCCCAAGCATCTGCAGTATTACTCTCTTGCTTCTGTAAAACTAAGCATGCTGACTCTTTTAATTTTCACTAATGTCCATTACGCATTTTGTTCTTTTTTTTCAGTACAATTACCTAATTTTTTGATAGCTGACTGACATGCTCCTGTTTGCTTGGTTAATCTCTCAGGCCATAAATCCAGCACTATCAAAAACATCCTTGTTTCCAATATTGGCTGAACGAACATCATGCCCACAAACCTCAACTTCACTTAATATTGACAGTTTGCTAAAGCTATTATTGGAAATGGAGCAATGACTTCAAAAAGAATGAGCGGATGATGGTAATGATATCTGAGCTGCACATAATTGTCCGACAGCCTGGCACCCTGGGGCTGAAAATCAGCGTGCAGGTGGCTTTGGAGGACAGAGGAACTGACATAGGACGCGTCGTCCTGCTGCCCCTTCCTGTCTCTTACGAATGTAAAAATCTCTTTAAGGTGATGGGTGTTTCTCAATACTAAGACCACAAAGACTGTACTCCTGGTCTTGGCAAGAGCGGTCTTGCTAATTTGCATCCCAACAACGAACTTGGGCTGCAATGAATCATGCGATTGGTTGCATTTGGTGAGGATACAACCGACGCGACGTATCCTTGATGTTTGAGGCTGGACAAGAACGACATCCAGGGATTTTTACCGTCCTCAGTTTTTCTGTTGTTAGTATCAGAAGTGGTCTTTGGCAATGAAAGATGATGCAAAACAGGTTCATGAGAACACAAGAATGGTTAAGCATGTATACTGAGAAACACCACATGACTTTAGTAGGAGAATGTCCCTAAAACGGCAGTGTATGTATAACATGCACAGTGGAATCTGACTTCCTTTAGTAGCGTTTTAGGGTTTGAATGTTTAATCAGCACCAGTGTAGGATGGGCTCCCCCTTTGAGTCTGGTTAGGGTTAGGGCTTCCTCTGCTGCCCCCTGGAGGATGGGCTCCCCCTTTGAGTATGGTTCTTCCCAAGGTTTCTTCCTTTTAGCGAGGTTTCCCTTGCCACTGTTGCCTCTGGCTTCCTCTCTGGGGACTTTGGGCAGGGATAATGAAAGGGGCTTTGAGATAATGTAATTTTGTGAAAATGCACTATACAAAAAAAAAAAAAATACACAATACACAATCTCCAATTGCTGCACCTGTAAAGGAGAGGGGGGAAAAAAGGCAAAAGATCTGCCAAGAAGTGCAGAAATGGATAAATTCATGGACACAAACAAAAATAATGAATGAAGAAAGTAACACAGCTAAACAAACATACAAAATTGTTGTGTGTGCTTGGAGGGGTGCGTGCAAGTGTATGTACATGCGTGCTCATCTGTGTAGGCGAGGTGTGCGGGCATGTGTGCGTGTGTCGTGTGCGTGTGTCATGTGCCTGTGTTTTCAACATGGAATGTCCTAAATAGCGAGGGTGGGAAAAGAGCCGGAGGTCGGCCGAGACAGGCCCAGGACATCCACAGCCCCCGAAGAGTACGGAAGAGCCGCACCCCCACTCCAGGAGGGAGGAGGGAGGTTCTAGATGCAGCCCCCGCAGCCAAAAGGGCACAAGCCCCAGAGAACCAGAGGCATCAGGCAGCCGACCCTGCGAGGGGGCAGCCGCTCCCATACGAGCCAAGGCCAGGGCCCCTAGGACCCCAGGCGGCCGGGGGCTGACCATCCCCCGGTAGAGAGCCCTGCCCATGCCAGAGAGCCCCCAGCCCGCCCCCGGGCCACCACCCCAAGGAAAGGGGCCAGCAACCATGCCCAGGAGGCCAACTGCGCCCAGGACGGACCCAGGCCCCCACCAACCACACCAACACCCCTCAGACAATACAAATAAATTTGAATGGAATTGAACTCAACTGAACTGAATCGAATTGAACTGAATTGAAACAGATCATGCATATTTAAACAAACTGTGCAGTAGACTCAGATCAGATTGGATCCACCTATAAAATAAGACAGGGAGACCATGAGGTGATATCAGGAAGCACTTCAGTAATTCCAATATATGGGATCTTTCCGCCTACAGGTAAGTGTTCAGGTGAAATAAATACTTTAGACCTTAGGAGTCCTCAGCAAACAGCAGGAAATAATACTGCACTTTCCTCTATTAGGGTGAAGTTGTTTTTCGCAAACGTGTCGCACTCATTATCGTGTCAACATTTTACATGCATTCATGATACTTGTCAGTGATTCTTCTTTCTATATTTGATCTGGTATTTGAAACTGTCCGTTCATTTACGACACTATATGAATATAGGTGTGATATTGCCAGTTTATTGCTAGGCGAGGTTTTCTGCGGTAACAAAACATCTGCTCAATAAGTCAATAATAGCTGCAAATGAAAAACAGCTTCTCTAAAGCTGGACAACACACCCACTCAAGTGTAAAGTCCAAAGTCTAGTGCAGTGAAGGTCTAGTGATACAGACCTAATATTAGAGTGCAAATGTCTATTCAGCTCAAGTGGTTCTGATGTGAGATCCTGAGACTTCTTCCAACAGATGCACATGAAGAGATACAAGAAAATGAAAAATCCATCCATCTTCTGAACCTGCTTGTCCTATTCAGGGCAGGGCACGCTCAGATCTATGGGCTATTTGGTAACTCCAGTTAACCTCAGCATCTGTTTGGATTTGGGGGAAACTGGAGTACCCAGCCAAAACCCCACAACAACACAGGGAAAACACGTAAACTCCACACACACAGAGTCATAGTGGAGAATTGAACCCTAGCCATAGAGATGTGAGGCACCAGTGCAAATCACTGCACCACTGAACGATTAGAAACGTGATAAAAAAAATAATCCACCATCTAGGAGATTCAGTTCAATAAACAAACCTAGACTGATCCCTTAAAGCAGCCTCTTTCTGGCTCACTGAGTAAAATGAGCTTCTCTCTGCTACACTGGAAGACAGCAATGACCCTAGACAATCTGTTTCAAAGCACCATCTTTGACCAAAGTGTGAATATAATACCACCTCTCTCATTCCAGAACTAAACTAGCCTGAACAGACCTCCCCTGACTAGATAGTAATAACCAGGAAAATAATGCATTAACACAAATCCCAATCAATTCAGGATTACCATATAACATTTTGCACTTTCCCCACCTAGTAGTTAAACAAAACAGACTGTGTTCCACGAACTATAAATATCCTGCTATATAAATCCAAGCCGATGTAAGGGGCTCACATCAGCAATACATCAATAGAGTGAATGTTTACAACACAAGCCTCTACAACACAGCACTGAAGAGCTATAATCCTTACATTTCCTGTTGTGCTCTGCACTCTCTCTATTCAGTGGGGATGTGTTTCTACACTGATTGGCCAAAACTTCCAACCAAAACAATGTGTAGGTTATGCAGCCGGACATTTTCCAGGATCAGTTTCAGTTAATCCTCACCTGACACTCATTTCTCTGGTTGCGACTATGTGATCCACACTGTTTGCAGCTGGCACATGCAAGCGTGTTCCTGCTGGTGTCTGTGCGTGTACACAGCAGAATGCCTGGGCATGTAATCGCATGCTACTCTTTGCTGGAACGCGCCACAGCCGCTGGGCACGAAACACCAGGTGTCTTTTTACTCATAGCTGCTGGTCCAACAGGTCAGGAAGTTGGCTTTGTTTACTGGCTGTTCTCAGACCTGGGCAATCCTTTCGATGCCAATAACCACCAATGAAGCTGTCTTGCAGTTAAGTGTTTTGCTGAAAAATTCTGAATATTTGTTCTTACTGATTAGCGTTTGTGTTGTGATGGGTTGGTGCCCCATCCTGGGTTGTTCCATGCCTTCCGCTCGTAGCCTTTGGGATAGACCCCAGACCCCCACGACCCTGGATAAGATAAGCAGGTACAGAAAACTGATGGATGGATGTTTGATATTTATATTAGTTTAACTTTCTTGGCTTACATTTTTTAACTGCCATGATTTCATGCTACGATTATTGCACCTCATGTCCAGTAGAGGGTGCTTGCTCACTATTCAAGACACCTTGTCTCTGCTATTCTGCCCTCCCTCCCATCCTTCCCTAACCCACCTAGCCCCACACCGAGACCTGTTTTCATATGTCCGCTGTTCACTTTTGAAGCTGACTCACCGCTTCTTTCATGCATCCTTTTCCATAGATCTTTGTTCACACGAACAGAGTTGCTAGCTGAAGGCACATACATGCGCTCACATGCAGGCTGACACGCAGGTCCAGACGCAGGCACAATGCACAAAAGCAAGCAGACTTTCGCAGGTACACATATTCACAGACTGTTGCTCACGATTCACGAGAACAAAGTGACATCTTCGGATCACTTACATAGACACGCATTCCTAATCACACTGAAAGAGACACAATGCAAGCACACATGCAAACACACACACAGTTCAGGAGAAGCCCTTTACTCGGGGACTGGGGGGGGGGGGGCAGGGGGGGCGGGGGGGCGTGGCTTGGCCACCAGAGCAGGTTTCCTCCAGGCTCAGGTGACTTGATTGTTGAGACACGTATCTGTAGTGCACGTAGGCACACATATCCATACAAGCATGTTTCTGATTATACATACAAACATTAATGTCGAGATGCCCACCACTGCACAAACAGGTCTCATATGGACACACGGGGCATGCATGCACTACACAAACACCCGCACACGCACGCTCCAAGAGTAAACTTCCCCGGTGCTGGGCGACCTCAGAGTGAGGCTCCTCCCCTGTGGGTGTGGAGCTTTTTAATCTAGGCAGTAGGAATGTGCTTCAGTGTAGCTGCCTGCACTGCCAGGAAAGGAGCGAACGATATAGCTCTGTCTGTCCAGAGCCGGGGAGGAAATCTTCCTGGGTCGGCCAACCGATACGTTTCGGGCTCCGAAGCACCAGAAGCCAGATCTTCATCCACCGATTCAAATCCCGGCGCTCCAGATCTGAGGAAGTGAGCGTGATCACCAAAGCACAAGCTTCAGGATGGGTGAGGATGCAGTGCAGGCAGAGAGGAGCAGCATCGTGGGTCCCAACGAGAGTCACGACCTGCTGGTTCCCAGCCCCAGCCCCGCAAACAGTATCTCGCCGCTGTCCCCCGGAGTGGATGGCGGGCAGGCCAGTGCCATCACCGTACTAACTCTGCTGGACAAACTGGTTCATATGTTGGACACGGTCCAGGAGAACCAGCGCAAGATGGAACAGCGGCAGGTCGAGATTGAGGGCACAGTGCGCGACATCCAGAGCGACGTGATCAAGCTCTCCAAGAGCCACTCCTCCACCTCCAACTCGGTCGGCAAGCTGCTGGAGAAGTCGCGCAAAATGAGCCTGAACCTGAAGGAGGTGAAGGAGAAGATCGATAAGCAGGCTGTCCAAGTGAAGAAACTGGAAGTCAATCATGCCCACTTGCTCAAGAGGGATAACTTCAAGGTCCTCATCTTCCAGGTGAGAGGATCTTCTGCGCAGCCTTGGCTGCCAGTGACGGGCAGGTCTTCAGAGAGGGACAGTGAGCCAAGGAAAATCTTTGTTTTCCTTTTGGAACATTGTGGATGCAGTGTTCCTGTCTTAATACATGCTTACTGACACACTTTCCCAGCCAGGAGACCCTTCTCTCTGCACTGTGGGTGTGGTTGCACACCTGTTCCTTGGGGCTAGGATGGTATAAGGAAGGGGGGGGAGGGCGGTGGGGTGAGGGAAAGTCACTGCATTTTATGAGAGCAGGTTAACCTCACGCTCCACCCACAGGCATTGCGTCTCTGGCAGCCTGTAATCTTCTTCTCTCCCACCTGCTATCCGAACGGTGGAGATCAGGCTGATGTTTTCCAGGTATTCTCTGCAGTGCTAGGGAGCAGGATAAACAGGACGGTGCTCCAGGGCAACATAGCTGGTAAACCTGCAGTAAGCTAGCAAGTAGGACGCCTTCCCAAGTTTTTAGGATCTCTAACTGAGACAAGGAAACACCCAGAGGCACTATTAACAAATGGAGCAACCAGCCGAGTCAAGAAATGAACAAATATGCCTGAATTTTTACTCATATATTTGTCCAATATATTAGGCTAATTCCTTTAGACCACCAGACCCAAATTATATTGCTTCTCCCAGTATCAGAGATCCACTGAACATGAATGTGGGCATGATACTGCAGACCATACTGTTTATCAATTACTGCTCATTTGAGTACAATAATAATGGAGAGTCAGTTCCTCCAGAGGGTTTGAGTGGTCCTGCATTGCCTGTGATTCTATCATGGACTGGGCTGTTAATCTCTTCTCATTCCCAAACTCCTGCTGAGTGTCATCAATCCCTCCCAAAGAGCATGAGAGCAGCCTGGGCCGTAGTGTTACCTAATTTCAGGGCAAGGCGGTGCCTGAACCTGCATTACCCTGTGTAAGATGAATCTGCAGATTTTCCGTGCGTCATAATTAGACCAGAAGGTGGAAAATGGGCTTGGAAATGGGCTGTTGCTTCTGTGCAGGGGTCCCATCACAGGGGTCCCATGGCTCATTGTATCTTCTATTGTGCGTCAGAGTAGACGATAAAACCTGACTGTGCCTGAGTGGTTTAACTGTAAGCCCTTGCTATTATTCTGTGGTGACTATAGATTATTTGCTTAGCAAACATTTTCATCCTAGTGATTCATGCTCCCGCTCTTTCACCTGCTAATCAGCTCCCTCACTGCACACTGCCTGGTGACACATTAGCGATACACATTAGCACGTTGTGCTAAATCCTGCACTAGGCACCCGGGACGGTTCTAGGGTAAGGGAAAGTCGGGGCTTAAGCCCACAATCATGTATATGAGTCAGAGTTCAAGATTTAAATGCATACAATTCTGTCCATCTGTTCTATTACATTAGTTTAGTGCCCATTGTGGTGAAACATGGTAAAAAGTTGGCTCCGTAGGTTGATCCACCTGATAGCAAATGATCACACATCACAGCACAGTTGCTAAGGGTTGTGCTCATACGATGTGCTGCTTTGCACAAATTTTGGTTCTGCCAGCCTTCTCTCCCCCCCCCCCCCCCCCCCCCGAGATAAAGGGGCCCTTCCCTTCTTATGGATTAACTGCAGCATAGTTAAATAACTCGGTACTTAGATTAACCAGGTTAAGTATAATGTCAACAAAAGTTTTACCTCTCATGTCCTAATAAGTATTAGAAAAATCTGGATCAAGGGAGCATAGTTGGTGTGTGTGTGTGTGTGTGTGTGTGTGTGTGTGTGTGCATTCGGTAAGAATCAAAATGAGACAGCAGAAGAGTAGCCCTGCCGAAGTATGGAAAGGGGTGGGGGGAGGGGCCAGAGGATTACCAAGGACCGGATGAACTCTTTGAAAGTATGTGATAGCAATGCTGCCTTATGCCACGGTCACACTGGTCCCACCACTCAAAATGTTTGGGGTTTTAGAAAAAAATAACCGGGGCTTCAGCCCTGTAGCCCAGTCCCAGGCACACGCCCTGAAAAGTTGCCCGGCGTGTCCTGCAGTGAGTCATCTCGTCTGTGTTGTGCTCTCAGTGTTATGGCAACTGTCACAAGTGGAGGTGAAGCCCTGTTTTCATGATGGAGCTCTATTTTCCTAGTGATCTGTGAGAAAGGTACACCTTACACTCAATGTGCTGCCCGATGGTTGTGTCTTGGGGGGGGGGGGGCGGGATCCCATCGAGGGTGTGTTTGTTTGGTCCCTGACTGTTCTGTAAATCTGGTGTGGGGGGGGGGGGGTAGTCTCATAGTCTCACGTGACGTGTCTGGGAGGTGTCTCCGTATCGCTGTAACCAGATATGCGTTGTTATGTTTAGATAGAAGCCCTCAGGTTTACACTCGGCTCTGGTTCAGGCCTCTGATTGTGTGGATATATATGAGGGTGAGGGTGGGATGGAACCCCCCCGGAGAGGGAATGCATATAGAGTGCTGGGTCCCCAGTGAAAGCGTGCCCCAGCTCGACGCCCTTCTCAGGGTGATGGTGTGCATGCAGGGAGCCTGCCGGCTAGCTCGCGGTGCGGTGCGGTGCAGTGCGGTCTCACCCATGCCCTCGCCTTGGATCACAGCCCCGCTGGTGTCTCCTTGCCGCTAGAGTTCCCTGGGTCCCCTGGAGAGTTACTCTGTATAATATGGCTTCCTGAGCTCTGCAGCTACATGGAAACCAAGTGCAGGCCCTAGACGCGGCCACATTCCTGTCAGCTCCTTAAAATGTCCGCCTTTTCTTTACCTGAGATTAACTCTTTGAAGATCCCACCCCAGGTAACGCGGTAGCAGAATAGATGGAATGGAGTGAGAAAAACAACAGTTGCTAAGGGTTGTGCTCATACGATGTGCTGCTTTGCACAAATTTTGAGTCTGGCGGCCTTCTCCCCGTCTCGTTTGCAAACGAGATAAAGGGGCTCTTCCCTTCTTATGCAACAGCAGCTTCTGCCATTCTGTCTGGGCCTCACTGGTCATTCCTGCCCCCTGACTGTAGAGCATTGCAAAATTTACATGAGCAAAGGCTCAGTGCCGGCTAACAGCACCACGCAACTAAGAGCGACCTCTGCTTGGAATGTTTCGAGATTCTTCTGAGCAGTCAATAAGTCCCAGAATGCCACAGGCTAGGGTGAACTGAGAGAGACAAATGGCCCTTGAACCCTTGGGAATGTGGCTTGCCCCATTCCTCCGGGGGTAGGTAAATATCAGAGAAGCCCGGGAAACAGCCTCAAACAGACGACAAGAACCAACACGTAAATTCGGGTTCACATGCAACCTGTCGCTTTGGGCACACCCACACACAGACCCGCTCCCTCTACAACACACGCATATGTTCGGACCTGTTCAAGTGAAATACCACTGTGTACTCGCTCTAAGACTCAGTCAGCCTAATGGAGTCTCTTCAGTGTGCTTCGGTGGTAAATCATCATTTAAATGTGGAGTCTGCATGTTCTCCCCAAGCCGTAGTGAGGTTCCCATTGGGCTCTCCGGTTTCCGCCCGCAGACCGAAAACATCGAAGGTGACCTGGACTTGCCAAATTGTCCATAAATGTGAATGTGTGAGAATCGCTTTGCCCTGCAATGGGTTGCCACCCCCTCCTGGGTTATCTGCTGCTTTGTGCCTCCCTGAACCCCCCTGACCCTGAATAGGACAATCGGTGTAGAAGATGAATTAATGAATAACACAGTGGGGTTGCAGCCATTTATATTGCCAAACATGTCACTGTTGGCAATTTTGTGCTATAGTGAGAGCATCTGCTATTCTGCCAGTGCTTCACGGTTTCCCTTTTCTTATACGGTACCTGCAAGGCTGGAGAACCTTAGTGGGGTGCCAACTGCTCAGCTTCAGCTGAAGTTCCAGGAAAGCATTTTTTTCTAACGTGAAATTTTCCATCTCCAAAGGCTTCATTCAGCCATAGGCATAGCAGCTCAGGCTTCCTAATTGTTTGTCATTCGCGGTTCAAGGTTTCCTGTCCTGTCATCTCTTTAGGACCTAAAAGAATTGTTCAATCTGGGTTCCTTTAGGTAAAATTAGGTGGAGTTCGTTTTAGGTGGGTTTCTTTTGAAGACAACCCGTGCCTGAGCAATTACTTTGTCACTCTGAGGACGTATTCACTATGTTATTAGGTGAAACCCTGTTCTGATTAAAATAATGTCCTGTTCATAGGCTGCACCTTTCTCTTCAGCACATGGCATGTGGGATTAGCGGTGACTGCTGCCTTTGAATCTGACCTTTGAGTATAGTGTGATTTGCAGTCTATGGTCAGCCTGAAGGCTTAGTGGCTAGTCTGTGAATCATTAAAAGACAGTGGAGCAGAGCCCACAGTGGACAAAGCAGATTACAGCCAGGTGCCAGGTGGAGATGCACAGGTGTGTCTTTCCAATGAATCACCATATATCCATTATTTAAAATACATGGACACAGAGGTGCAGGAAAGGAAATAGAAACAGCAGCCATTACCAATCGCAGCTTACGAAATTCTCATGGATACTCTGTCTCATGATCACGCACCTTAGCTTGCACTAAACCACACCCCGATTTACACCCTGACAGAGAATTTAAAGGCCAGTTTTATTGTTTTTGGTGACAAATGGCTTGAAAAATTGGTTTTTAACTGTGTGGTGTAATAGCATAAAGACATATGACATGAGAGGTCTTTATTGCAAGAATATGGGAGTGTAAGATGAGGCAGTGTGCACTATGATGTATGGCAGTGTTTCCCAATCCGGTCCTCGGGGACCCACAATCAGTCCATGCTTTTGCTCCCTCCCAGCTCCTTGACAGACAGTCCACATTGGAAGCAAAAATGTGGACTATCTGCGGATCCCAGAGCAATAGAATGTGAAGCACTGCTGTATGGGGTTAAACAGGGTGTTCTGTGCAGTGTGGAGTGCAGAAGAGAATGCAGTGCCTCAGAGTTAAGGTGGCCTAGGTAAAGGCAGCTGCCTGGGGCCCCATCGGCAGGAGGGGGCCCCAGCAAAATGTACCAAGGGAAAACCTCCACTGCTTTGGGTGAAATATACAGAAGGTGGGTAATTCAGATCGAGAGAGTAAAAGTCAAGATCAAGATTTAGTTTCAACCAACCAGTTGAGTACTCTGAGCCTATGACTCTTCATACTTAACTGGTTGGTTGAAACAAATTCTTGGTCTGGACTTTTATTCTCTGGATCTGAATTACCCGCCTCTGCTCCCCTCTGCGAGGGGGATCGAGGTGGTCAGCGAAATTAATTCTTCAAGGCACCACCCACCCCAAATTTATTTTGGCCACATGACTAGCAAGGACCCTTGAAAAGGTCGATCTGGCAATAAAGGTGGTGCAGCAGAGTACATGGGAACATCTCAAAGTTAGGGGACATGAGAGAGAACAGGGGGTGCCATTCCAGCAGGGTGTAGATTTTGGTATAAATGATGCAGGTGTATATGACATATACTATAAATACTTTTTCACAAGAAGAGTATTTTAGATTATTAAGAGCAAAGACTTATCTCATGGAATCATGGGAAATCTAGTAGGGAAAATTACTGTAATTCCACCAGACATGTCCGTAAAGGTGATTATTACCTGGTTATTTCTATTCTGTATCGTACCGCAGCATCATCCAAACATACATCATGCTACATTAAATACTCACTGCTAATGCTACAACTGGGCACAAAGGAGGAATGGGCTTTCATCTGTCATGGAAACAAGCAACGCACATGCAAATGAACATTTTACAAGTCAAAGTTTATCAGGATGCAAGACACTGGCATTGTTTACATGCGCTGGTCTGCGAGAGGATGAACAGTGCATTAGCGGAGGGAAAATCCTTCCATGAAACACAGAACATTGACTTAAACTCTGGAGACAAATATTAAGGCACCTGATCATGAACACAGAACCCTTACTTTAATATAAGCTCCATGTTTCTGGTGCTCAGAACAGCCACCTGACGACCATTCTGCTTTTTCTGTGTTTGAGTGACCCATAAAAACAATAAGCTACGTGAAGAACCCAAATGCTGGTGTGTGATGAGTATCCAGGACCAAACTATTTCTCCCAGAGGGCCAAACCAATCAACACAAAGCCACAAGTCCACTGCATCAATAAAATTTGCCAACTGGGGGAGCCCTTTGATGGTAAGATTTGTCGGAGTCAAGGAGGCTCAACCATAAAATTGGCTGAAGAGACAGGGGATCGATCACACAGTCTAGGTTTAACTGTATTTGGCTTTGGATGCGGACTGGAATCTGCCCCAGTTGGTGACCACTGCTTCAGGAGGAGTGTCTCTTCTAATAGGCATCACTCAGGGTTGGGAGCATGTTCTCACCACACAGGAAGAGGGGAATAAGAGTGTATAGTGAGAGAGACTGAGATAAACACCAAGCAGCAACACTGCCCTCTTATCGGGGCAGCTGTATCCTGCCAAACAGGATCCCATCTCTGTTTTTTCATATCAGAAAGAAAATGAAGGACATGTTAACGCGGCTGAATTGAGCTGGATGACACTTAGTTTCCTTCTCCCAGTCGAATTACGTTTATCTACAGTTATTTATTTTCACTTTCACTAGTTTTTCACAGCCACCTTTTAACAAGCAAGGAATCAATTGAACCTGTGAATTTCTTTCAAGACACTAATTTGTAGTGTATAAAAGCAAAATCTCTTGATCAGGTCTAGCTACCTCACACCACTTAGAAGCGCAACTGGTTAATAGTGAACAGGCAAAATATGTTTGTGTTTGTACATCCGCCCTTCCACTAGCCACTCTGCATCGAGGAAACGGCGTCACATCACCGTTTATCACTGTTTACCAGCCCTACATGAAAGGCTTTTGGGAAAATTACAGAAAATGATGACTTCTGGCCGAATGCCGAATTTCATGCTAACAGGACTGGGTGTCCCTGTTGTGTAAGATGTTAGTGTGAAGCACAATATCAGTCGTACTGACTGATCAAGCGATTAGCACCCTAACCCTCTATAGATATCCTCTGAATGATCCTCCTACATGTAGCCTTTTCTGGGTCAGTACTTCCATATCGTTCCCGTGTTCAAAGAGAATAAACTACAAAATGTTTAGAGGCTGATATTTTCACAAGGTGTACTGAAGTTATGAGACAGAAAATGTCTTCCAAATATCAGTTCAAATCATCGATGGCACTTTGTATCTTTTTCTTAAGATCTTGGGAGCCTTTACCTGAGATGAGCTCATCCGTACATCTTACGTGTATCTTATCTCGTACAAGACTTACTCCTGTCTTCCCTCAGTTTGTGAAAGCATCCAGACCCTAATACCTGGCCTCGTACCCCCTCTCCAACCCCCATTTTGTTTATCGTGTATTCTGATAAAATGGTCACCTCTCGTTTTCACTCCTCCCATCCACCTTTATCCCATATCCGTTTTCGTCCCACTTAAAGCCATTAATCCTTACACCCATCATTCTGGCACATGGGTTACCTGCCATCCAGCCCAGAGCAAGTCTTGCAATTATATAAGATTTCTATCGAAAATTGAATCTCTTTTTGACATCAAAGGATGCTATTATAGCAATTACACACAATAAATACAGATGAATACGAGACGTGTATACCATCATACTTTTTCTTTTAGAAAATGGATTTCAGTAGGACTTGTGAAAACTGCCAAGAAATGTCAAACTGCTATTAACCAATTAAGTTAACAAATCAGTTAACTAGTCTGTGCCTGAAAAGAGAGTCAGTCCTGGTACCAGTTTGAATCCTGTGGACTGTTGTTATGAGTCCAGGTTATGAGTGTAAGTTATGAGTGTAGCTCTTTGCTGCTCTGTCTATCACTAGCTATATGTAAATGAGTCAAGACCGCATTACATCAATAAGTAACCTGGTCCACAGCAGAAGGTACAGACTGTTAAGATCACCTGTCAGCCCAGGAAAAGAGGGATTGTGAGGGATCAGTTTTTAAAACTCAAGCAACACAGAGATTAATGGGAAAATGGACAGACCAACGTTCTGGGGATGCAATTCCTGATCCTCTGTACCCTTTTTTCTCCATACTTTTTTTTAACTGTTCCTTTCCCTCTTCCCACTGTCCCCCACCACCTCCATATCCTGTGAAGTTTCCACCCCACTAATCCAATGAGGCTCCATCTTTGGGATTACAGTAGCTCTCCGGTGTGGTGCATTGTGGGTCAGGCTGAGGCTCCGCCCACCACGATAAAAGGCCATTCAGACTCTGAATATAATGCGCATTACCGACAGAGAGGTTCAGCATCCTGGGGAACTATCAGCTCGTTAATACGTGTCATTACACCCAGGAGACACCGTTGGTCACCTCAATGCACCTCCACCGACCATCGAAGGTCCACACAGGCATGTCTGTAAAATGTACAATCAAGCACCAGGTATGCAGGCTGTGACTCATAAATAACCCTGAGCGTGGAGGCCTCTCCGATGGGGAGTATAAGGAGAAACCTTTGTATGTTTCATTTGTTTATCGTTGCCCAGCCTTGGCAAGACTGAGCAGGCTTACATTTTCCCACGTAGATTCGTCCCCCAGTCCGATATGTTTGATTTGAACGTCTCCAGTGTTTACTGTACCAGGAGGTGCCGGTAACAGTTACGGGGCCTCGCCGTGAAAGCCAGCCCTTCCCGTGGCACGCGATGCGTCACGGGGTCAACAGCTGGACTTTCTCCTTGAGAGCATACACCTCTGACAGGTCTGGATATCGGCTCACATCAAAGGCCACGTGGAATCAGAGCCAGGTTTACAAAGGTGCCTAGTGGTGCCTAACCTGCTGAAATTAATAATGTGCCCCCTCAGGTGGGAGTCAATCAGTCTATGACTGTAATGTGGTTACAGGGATCATGCCCCCTCACTAATTTCACATGCACAAAGTAATTTTGTTCTGGACCTGGTACTGGTGTATACATTGGCTATACCTCTCACCGAGTCGTCACAGTGATTATACACTACCAGTCAAGTTTTTGCACGCACTGAGATTTTCTACCTTTGCATGTTACTCACTTCATGGGATGAAACAGTCAACTAATGCATTTAAAATTAAAGGACAGCCTAGAATTTAACTCTGCTATCACCATAGAATCAGGTATCATGTTGTTCACTCAACTTTCCAGTGCTTAACAAGATTTAAAAATCCGCAGTTTATGAAATAAATGGAAAAGTGATAAAAACCTGTGGTGTGCAAAATTTTTGACTGCTGGTGTAGCTGCACCCATTATGTGTGCAGTAGCCATATACTGAGCAGGTGTATGGTTTCCCAATCCCCCGTACCGGTTCCACTGGGCCGGGGAACACTGGGGGCTTTGCAGACGAGTTGGTCAGTTTCCAAAAATAAACTATGTGGCTGAAATTTTTGATGGCCTCTCACGTCCGCTTGTTCTGTTCACATCTGAAAACACGTACATAGCTGAAGTAACAAAATCGCTGATTAATCCGTTGGTAGCTGAGTTTTTGTACGACATAAACCGATCCGCTGACATCAAAAGCTTGGGAAGCCGCCCCATTCTACACAATGAAAGTCCTGCAGGAATCAGAGCAGCCCGATAGCAATCAGTTGTAAGGATTACAAGGTAGCTACAGTCCTGGATGTCGCGCTCAGAGAGGGAGCTGCAGACGACTCCTTTGCGGCTTATGTGGCCAATGGAAGCCAGAATGCAACTTCTCTGCTTCTCCTGATTCGCTAAAAGCTGGAATGATGCCATTTCCCCTGCAGCAGGGGGGTGGGGGTCACTGGTTACCTTTAAGCTCTGGAGAAAGCACTCCCTGCCAAATAAACCCCTGTCTCCAGGCTCTAATAAGGATGTCTAGGCTGGGTGATGACTGATCCAAAGAGCAGTTAAATGCAGGGAACAAAGACTTGCCACCGCTAGGGATCTGCTGACAGGAAGCCTGAGAGCTGCTATTGAAATTCAACGCCGTTGCCGTTCTCATTGTTACTTTTGTCTCAGTCCCTGTGAGGGCATGTATGGTGACTTCCTGCCCCACTAGCTAATCCACTTTCGATGGCAGCCCAGCTCTGTCCCGATTCATCCAGCTGTCACGTGATCCGGCTCGGCCTATAAACACGCATCTGCGGAGCTGCCCCACTCCCTAATCTCATTTGTTCCATTAGACCAAAAAATCACGACCTGCCACCTGTCCGCACGCCTGCTCGGGTCAGCCTCCGCTGTTCTCCCCATCCCCTGCGGTCGATCCAAAAGAACATTCCCTCACGCACCGATATCCTGGACCACTCTCTTGGAGCGTTGGGGTTCAGCACCGCGAAGTGTGGCTGAACATAAATCAGTTAAGGCGTGAGACAGTTCTGCATTCTTCCAAGTAATGGAGATTCACTGCCATAAATATGGCCCCCTCTGCATGAGTGGGGGCCCTGCCCCTGTACAGTGGAGACTATGGGCTTCCCTTTGCTCATGGGAGTTTTACTTACACAAAAATGTTCTGAGGGCAGAAGGGAGAATGATTAGTTCAAGGAGATAACCAATCAGATTGTAGAGGATGTGGGTCCAAACAACTAGAGGAGGCGGGAACAACCAATCAAATGTCTTGGTCCCGCTACTGTAGTTGCTTGGACCCACCTTCACTACAATCTGATTGGTTATCTCTCTGAACCAATCAATGTTCCTTCTGCCCCTCAGAGCATTTTTGTGCATGTAAAACTCCAACAAGCCTTCCCTTTGGTTGTAAGAAATGTGGAATACACAGCTACACAATCCTCCGCTAAGCCTGGGTTGCTTTGCACACTCTGGGAATGTGTGCTCCCCTGTTGGACCATCAAGCCAAGGCCTGCTGCAGCCTTGGGCAGACCGTTAAAGAGAGGGAGCCAGCCTTACTTTCCCTGAGCCCCGCCTGATTCAGGCTCTTTTGTTCTGGGGGTGGGGTGGGAGGGGGCAAAGCCTCATGTGGTGGGCGTGGCCTGAGGCTCACCGGGGCACCTTTTGTCCCCACAACGGTCACACGCTACAGAGCTGCTCCCCCTCACAGCGCAGAGAAATTCTCTGAATTCCCAACAGTTGAATACTGATTTACACACCTGTTATTTGGCAAAAAAAACACACACAAATCGCAAGATTGTGCTGCTGTAGCATGATTTACTGAGTAAAAACAAGCAGCCTAAGTGCCGTGATGTGCATTTACCTGAGGAAATACCTCTGAATAAGTAGTGTTGCCTGAAAGTCTTCACATTATTAGCCAAACCCAAGTTAATATTAGTTAATAATAATATTATATTAATATTAGTTAATAAGCAAATATTACTGCTTGAATAAGTTTAACAATTTGACTAGAAAGACCAGCCCAGAAAAGTAACCCTTAGTAACCAGCTGATTTAATTATTTTTTCCCGTTGAAATAATCTTATGCAATTAAGGGCTTTTACCAGAGAAATAAATGGATGATGATGTAACCCTATGAGTAACGTTACTGTTTCCTGTTACGTTTTGTGTAGCCCAGGAGTGCTTCTCACATCCTTCATTTTATCCTGGGGTGTGCGTGCAGTTCAAATGGACATTCTTCTATTATAAGTAAGGCTCTCTGTGTCAGTAACACCCCAGCATTCAAAAGGTCACAACACCAGCATCAATGACAGTCAGCTGCCTTGGGGTGTCATTCAAGTGCCGTTAAAGACTAGGCTCCACTATGGCAGATATTGGGGGAATTGCTGAATATAGAAATGCAAAGGTTTTGTCTTTTCTTTGTCCATAAGTAAAACTAGTTAGTATTCGTAACTAGCGGCAGCTCTAGAGGTAATGACTATCTGCTGTGTTTCAGGAGGAACGAGAGATCCCCACAGAAGTGTTTGTGAAAGACTCCATGCGCCAGCCCCTCCCGGCGGAGGAGGAAGCACCCGGAGTGAATGCCAACTGCACCCAAGAAGACGGGATGCAGACCATCAGCCTGTCCTCTGACGATGAGATGGTGCCCCATGAGGATGAAGATGCTGAGGATGCTTTGGTCAACCAGGATATGGCCAGTGAGCGTTCAGATTGGTCCCGTGCTGAGAAGATCAAGCGTTCCAGTCTGAAGAAGGTGGATACACTGAAGAGGGCCTTCTCACGGCAGACTATCGAGAAGAAGATGAACAAGATTGGCTCCAAGATTGTTTCCCCTGAGCAACGAGAGAAGCTGAAGAAAAGCTTCACTCCAAACCACCCCAAAAGCCCCAGCACCAAGAGCTCCTCCTTCAAAGTGGCCCCTCTGACCTTCAACGTCAAGAAGGTCCGGGATGGAGAGGCCTCGCCCAAAACCATGCAAACGGCAGAGTTCACCGCAGAGCCCGTCAGCAGCCCAGACACCGAACAGACCTTCAGCGAGGTGCACACAGAGCTGAATGCCGCGTTGGAAGGAGCCCAAGGGGCCTGCTCATCCCTGGAGGACCCAGAGCTGACCGTCCCGTCTGCCTGCAGCCCAGAGAGCGAGCTGCCTGTCTTAGAAAATGGAGATGCCCACCCAGACCTGCCTGCCACCCTGCAGCAGCCAGACCAGGCTGAAAATGAAGAAGAAGGTGAGGAGAAGCAAGAGGAGATGCCCACTGAGACAAAGAAGATTGAGGTGGAGGCAATGATCCAAGCCGCACCTGTGGCTGTGGAGTAACCGTCCCAGGGTAACCCTGCCCTCTCCTCCTGCCAAATATCTAGGCAGCCGCCCTTCCCTTGTACACATATACACCCCAGGATGGATCCAAGGTGACTTTGCCCCCTTTCCAAAGCCTCGTGCTCCATCGCCAACCCCCCCCCAACTCTCTCTCACTCTCTCTCTCTCTGTCATACACACACACACACACACACACACGCCACGGTATTCCCACTGCTCCATTTTTCACCTACATACCAGAAGCATCTCTGCACACCTCCGAGCTTTGATGCTCTACCAGATTCCCTGGGCCGCCCTGGCGCCACTCGCTACCGTTCCTCAGTCAACTGGCAGCCAACCCGGGATTCTGGCACGGCCAGAGAGCGATTCGCACCTGGAGCTCCATGCTTCGGCCCTCGCTGCCTGCTGAGATGAGGAGAAAACAAGCTGCACCTTCTGCTGATTCCCATCAAGACCTCTTACCCCAGCCGTGCCATCCCATAACCCATGCCACTGCCTCCTTACAGCGGTTATTTACTGCATGATCTGCTTGCTCGTCTGCCATCGAAAACAGTAAGAGAGGAGTAGGACCCTGAAGCAAGGCCTAAAATGCCTGATTTACAAATACTATACTATAGGTGTCACTGTAATCAATCCCGATTGTCTCCATCTTTACTTTCTACTGAACAGTTTACTAGCTGAAATTCGAAGACACGGGCTATATAACTCAAGCTGTGACTTGTGCTTGTTTGCATATTCTGCGTCTCTGAATGGCGGCAGGCAAACTGGTTAGACAGCCTCCGCATCAAACATAGCAAAGGATAAACAGCGTAGTAAAGTTGTGCACCACTTCCAAATCCCACACTCGCAGCTCCCTTGAGAAACAACACAGCCATTATCGAGCCATTATCTAGCAAGGTCTGGGTTACCTACTAAATCACTGGCTGAGTGCAAAAAGTACAACAGAAAGCAAAATCCATGACCTGAAAATTCAGTGGAATTTTTGTATTGGCAGGAATTTTTGGTTCCTAGCTGGTTGTTGAACGTGTGTGGCAGAACTACCATAAATTCAGAGGCAATTCTCATGACACGTGGACATATCCTGACAGACAGCTGCCAACAGACACCAGGGGAAAGAAAGTCACTTTGAGATTAATTCTCCAGTTTTCAAACAAGTCAATTGTGTCCTGTGCCCTAGGGATGACACCTAACACACACAGACCCAGTCACACACACTTACCCGCAGACACACCCCATCCAACCTACAGCAAAGCCTTCCGTATAGCCTGCTTCAAACTGGGTGTACTGGTTCCTGCTAAGTCTCAGCGGCTGTTTGTTTGTGTTGTTCGTCTTTTATTTTCAGTTGCCAAATCCTTTGAATTCATAGCCGTTCTCACGTCGTTCACTTCCAGAAACACCTTAATTCTGCACGGTCATTTAAGAATTCAGTACACATTTCCCCAGGTAATAAATATCATGCAATACTTTTTTTACTGGCAGGAGACTGAATATTCAGCAGTGTATTACAATGAATGGTGATAAAAATCATTTGTCCTTTTTTAAAAATTGAAATATTGAATTATTTTTAACTACTGACTATCATAGAGGGATTCTTTGAAATACAAGTTATTTTTGTGTCTTTGGTATAGGGTTAAATGAAATGTGGAATTTGGATGAAATTTTATTGAAAGTCTCTCCAGAATTCATTTTTTCTACTTTCTAAATGCTGTCACTGAGATCTGAGATGTCACCTTATTGCCAGATGCTAACTAAGCCTGACGCCAATTTATTCTTGTATGACGATATTTTATCAGAAATGGCATAACTCTTCTCTGAATGCTCGACAGCATATAATCTTGTTTTGTGATGTGCCACGCCATCTTCCTGTATGCCTCTTGTCATCTCAAAGCAGCATAAATAATTCATTACACAATCTCCAGTGTCGTGATTATTGCTATGCTCCACAGAAAATGACACTTCAAAACTCATTTTCTCCATCAGTAGCCCAACAGTGTCATCAGGGAGGAAAATGAGGTCTGTATTGAGGCCACAGGGCAAAGCCACCCATACGACACATGGCTGGGCTACATACTGGGGTACAACTCTACTTTCACATTAGCAGGATCGTTTCAAAACTCCACTGCCACTCTTGAAAACAAGCAGGGCCATTAACACCACTCAGAAGACTGATAATGACAGTTTTTACTCATTTCGAAAGGCCTTGATGACCTACAGAAAATGTTTACTGATACAGCTCACAGTAAAATAGCATCACCCCATAAACAAAAGAAATGCAAAACACCAGATGCAATAATCAAATCAGACGCTACACGTATTGGAAGTGGAACTGAAAATGGGAGATACTCTGCGTAATATCAAGCTTAAGATTAAATCAGGATAATAATTTACTCATGCTGGACACTCTGAGGTGTTAGAAAACCTCAGGTAAGTATTGCCAAATTGGTGACGAAAATGAGGGGCCATATCTGAAACACGAAGGCCAAAACAAATATTGACTTAGACATGAATCACTAGTCACATTTATAAGAGTCAATTGCTAAGAAAGCATCAGACTGGACTCCTAGGAAAAGTCAACAATGAAAAATCTGTAGCACAATGTTTCATCTTCCAGTTCGGTCCAGTGACTGTTTTTTATTTCCTTTGCAGATTAATTTTAGTACTGGTATTCAGTCGGTGTGTGCTCTGCCGCCACCCTAGTTCATGAGATACACCAATAAAGAACCAAGGACCAAGATTCAGGGATGCTTATGGCATGTTCCATTTAGGTCAGAGGTCAGAACTGGGAATGACATCACACCCGAGTTAACCGCATTCCAGTACAGCAAGTCGGAAAGTCATTTAGCAATACCAGGGCCCAGTTTCAGAAAGCTGGATACCTTGTCAGATTTAATTTGCCCCAGTTTAAATGGCCTTTACCTTCGTTTACTTATATTTGGAATAGACTACCTTAAATCTGACAGGTTATCTGGCTCAGCAGATCCAGCTTTCTGAAACAAGCCCCAGTTCTAGTCCGGTTCATTGTTAGCAATATATCAGTTGAAAACAACACATTACGCTGCATTTTGCACATAAATACACAGTAGCAACACAGCCACATATAGCGGTTGGACAGTACAGAACAGTGTGCCACAAATTAGACATAAGCGCTAATAAACAGTATATAACAACAGCTTTAACTTTAACATCTTTAACAAAGGGCGCAGCCATCTTGAATTCTGAGGTTGGGATTGTGTATGTTCCTCCGAGTTCACAAGTCAGAATTCTGACTTCAGGGGGCGTTCCAGCTAAAATTTCCGACTTGGAATTTGGAATTTCCGAGTTACGAGTTCAAATGGAGCGCAGCATTATATCTGTGCTCGTGAAAATAGGATGACAAGTAGGAAAACAACAATCAACTTTTCTCTTGACCACATGTTAAACCACAAGCCTGCGCCAGCCACGCTACCCTCCTGAAGATGTGAGAGAAGGTCAAATAGGTAGGAAACACAACAAATTAAAAAGTACTTGAGTTACAGTTTTCATTCCGTTTAAATGTAGAAATGTTACTTATAGAAAATGGAGTTGAGTGGAGTCACTGGAGCTGAAACATGCACGAGGCGAGCCGGATTAGCTAGCGCACACCCAGAAAGCAAACAGTCACATTCAGCACCAGCCTGGCCTCCAAACAATGCCATCGCTCAGATCAGCTCTGGCTCATGGGTGGTTAATGGGATTCAGTTTGCTCTGGTATCTATTGTTTCCTCTTCCTGTCTCACAGTGCTTATTTCTGACCAGAAGAGGGCACTATTGGGGCAGGTCCTAAATGCAATAAAAATCGCAAATAAATTAGACGCACTTTATTAATCCCTCTGGGGAAATTTTCTCATTTTGCCCCATCTTGCTCTCCATACTGGTGAGCACAAGCTTGGGGGGGGGGGTCACAGTAAAGGGGCAGCCACCTTGTACCACTGAGGGAGCTGGGGCTTAAGGGCCTTGCTCAAGGGCCCGCGGCAATGAAACTATTCTGCCAGGGGCTGAGCTCAAACCGGCGGCCTTCTGATCACAGTCATGGAGACTTAGACCGCTGAACCACATGCTGCCCCCTAGCAAAGAAGCTCTGCCAAAACCCAGAAATATTACACGCAGAATGTATTTGGCGAAGCGACATAACGAACTTCGAGCAGGAGGTTGGCCGTGTACATTTCCTACGCAAACAATACAACAGAATCCACTGTCAGTCTTTTCACTCAGCTAACAAAGTGTGACAAGGTCACGTTGCGATTGTAACCTTGGCGTTCCAGTGTGCCTCTCACAGAAAAACCACGAAGAACAACATTAGCACTCATAAAAGCTATAAAACAACGGACGTCTCATTTTAGCATGCACAGATACTTGTGAAATAAAGTGTCACACTGATAATCTGCCACTTCTGATCTTTTTCAGACTATGGGGAAAGCGATCCAAGACAGGCTCTTCTGTCAAGGGAGATGAGAAACACATTTAAGGTTCATTTTCACGTGTTATATTTCGGAGGTACTGTTTGAATTTGAAGCTCCGAAGTACCATTCAGATAGCTGTAGATATCGCACGCTTATCACCTTGCATCCGGCATGTACAGTTCGGTCTCTCTCAGAACATCGGCTGCTGAACAGGGGTCATCCTGTTTTAGAATAAAGTCAGTCAAATTAATCTCACATATCTCACATGCAGCACAAGCTGACTGTTGGTTGTAAAACACGATGCTTCTTTAAGCTATCTGATAGACCTCCATCTGTAATCACTCTCCATAAATAACTTTAATGTCACTTTGTTAAACAGCTGCATCTTTAAAAACAATGAGAATAACTCAGTATGTTGCATGGTCACATGAAGCTAAGAACACCATTGTCTCCAAATGACCCCCATTCTCTGGGGCCAAAATCATAACATTTTAGTGACTCCTATCATCTAAGAGAGTGGGTAGTGCCCTCTGTTGAACTATTACCTGTAATTACATTATTATTTATTGCATCCTCATAGCATTTTTTTTGTTTGTTCCAAATCAAAGTGATCAAAATAATACCCATCCTGCACAGCTAGCTTGAGTAAAATGCGATGACGGCTAAATAGGCAATATCACAGAAAGCCTTCATTGTCATGTAACTGCAACTAAAACAACTATACATTTTACTTGGGTCATGTACAATATTTCAGAGATATCTTGAAAAAAGCATGGTTGCTAAATTACTGATTGTCAGAAATCACCACAATAATTTTATTAAAAATACTGATAAATTTGTGCAAAATACAAGGTTAAATTCCCCATGCAATTCCATATGTTCCTTCTGCCTGCCGTTGTTCTGTCTGATTTACCACAGGGGAGTCACTACAATCCTACAAACCCTAATCTTGCAACAATCTGCCTTGTAGTATTAACAGCTAGTGTGTGAAATGTATTTGGGAAAAGTATACCCATATAAAACATGCTTTAAATCACTAAACATCTGGCTTAAGGACTGTCAGAAACTGCACCACAACGTGAAGTTCAATGATATATACGCTGTTTGGATTTTTTATATATATATATATTAATATTAGCTCCCAGACATTTCTGCTTTAACTGCGTTTCATTTAGCCTAGAAGTTCATATTGTCTGGTTTCAACATATCTGTTATTGTACTTCGAATATAACTCCACTAGATGTCAGTAGACGTCCAAACGTAAATGATAATTGCACAAAATAATATTTCCGAGCGTTGACATCCTGTTCATTATAGTTACATAGCGTTTGGTTTTACAAATCCATTATTTTCGTTCTGCCAATGCTGTGATATATCTTGAATGATATTTTAATATCGATGTTATTGCATGCATTTGAAAATAATTCCAACAGCCAACACTTACAGTATCTATCATATGCATTTGTATTTTTAAATAAACGTTATCGCATTACCACCAATATCAACCAAAAATATGAGGCTGATATAACTGTGTAGATATGTAAACCAATATTGCCAGTTTAAATTAAATGTATTGTGTAACCTTTTTGAATTACTTTTAAAGTTTAAAATAAGTAACACGTCGCCGGAAGACAAGAACATATGACTGAAATATCTATGTATCGCAAACGGAACTGTATTTGGTGATTTATAGGAAACTAATTAAGAAAACAAACTGTTAAAACTAAAAACATTTTATGAAATAGTGTTAAGGTGTACTGCGCTTTGTTTTTTCATAAAATGAGAAACAGAAGTATCTGTGCGCGTTTTATCATCTATGAAATAACTACAATATAAACTTGACGTCTAATTTTCAAGTATTTTGAAGATATTGTTCTTGTAGGGTGTCATTTTGCGGACTAGGCCTACATGCTGTCGCCGGAGGATCACGTGTCACTTTATGGTGGCACTCCGCTCTTCATCAGAAGGCACCCAGAGAAGACCACGTTTTTTTATTATGCGATTTCTTGATTCTTTTTTCTGTAGAATCTTTCTTTATTTTTATAGCAAGTTTAAAAGATTAGTTAGTCATCCGCTGATTAAATCTCGGTTCTCTTGCAATATTCTTCCAAAATAATATTTTTTCAAGCGAAACAGGCGGTTAAATATTGTAAAATTTACTGTATCTAATTTTTGTTATAAATACAGTATGGGAGGAATGACAGCAACTTTATAGAGCATTGTATGTACCAAGTCACGGTGGCCGAGAGGTTAAGGCGTTGGACTCGAAATCCAATGGGGTTTCCCCGCACAGGTTCGAATCCTGTTCGTGACGGGCTGATATATTTTGCTTCTTACATTTAAAAAAAAAATATATATATACGTACGTCGTTAAACCAACGTTTGCAAACTCTGCAATAATATTTATATTATCTAATTTAAACTTTAAATTTTAACAAGTATGTGTTATTGAACAATACAATATCACTAGGCTATACGTAACAGTATAACAGTGTTACATTTGAAAAGCCTGTTACGTGCCGTATATATTAAGAATTTGTACTAATAAAATCATTTTAACGAAATGATCTGGGTTAATGTCGACAAAACAGCGTGATAAGTAATAAATACCTGATTGATTATTACATTTCTGAATCTCCCCAGCACGAACTTAAGTGGATAGCTCATAAAATATAACATATATTATGGTTGAATAAATTTTCAAATCTTCATTTACTACTGTCAAATAGAAACGAACGCCTAGAAATGACCACCCATTGCTCGTCTAAATTAAGTTTTTGCGTCGGCTCAATCTCTGAAGGGGAGGGAGAGTGAGCCCAAAAATCAACACATCAGATATGCAATCTGAGTGTGGATCGATGATACTATACCAAATATAGCCATTCTTCTTGTATGTTACAAGAAGCGTTAGATACGATAGCTCTGTTTGTACTTGTAACATTCTCCTAAATCCAACACGCAGCAATGTTAGGTTACACATCGCAGATACATGTTAACTTATTCTCTTCGGCACCCAATAGGATCGTGGGGTTTTGAAGCCATTGTTGCGAGAGAGCACACGGCACGTACCAGTTTGCAGCTCAATGTGGGAGATTTAGTGTTCGTGTGTTAATTTCCTATTTGCTATTTTGTTATCTTTTTTACGATTTGTGGCAGCTGAGTATTTAAACTTTCCTTGAATGTGGCGGCAATGACGTCAGACATTAGTGAACAAAAAGATAAGGACGTGATATGTTGGGAAACGGAACGAAAGCAACCTCCCGTTCCCCCCTTCGGCCGGTTTGCCGAATGGGACAGTCCTCTGCGTTTATAAGACTAGTGGGACACACGCTGGCGCAGTCTGGGGGTATTGTTTAAAGAGTAGGGATGATTTTAGTGTTGCCGGTCATACCGTGTTAAATTGTGTCGAAGGCGGAAAGAAAAAAAATTAGATCTGAAGTTGGCAGTGCGGTTGCAGTGCTTTTGAATATAGCCTAAATCTAAAAGTTACGTTTTTAAGCGCTGCTTAAAAAGGACATTTAACTATTATAGCAAGCTGCCGGTTAACGCCGGGCTGAATTCTGCTAGCAAACAAAAAGGGAGAGGAAAAAGTTGACCCGGTCACAAAGACGCACCGGGGAGGGAATCAGTCTGACGTTTTAGGGCTTTTGGTGTAAAGTAAATTCGGTCTTGTGGCTGTAAATGCGTTAATCCAAGATCTTGACTGTCAGTTATAAGTTCTTTGTGACTGAAGCTCTCCGGTTCAGGCAGATTTTTCTTTCGTTGTTTTTTTTTTTTAAGCAAATCTTACTCACGACATAGTCTTAGGCGATGCGCTCTGGATGAAAGGACGGAAACCTCTTTTGCACCGAGCCAGCTCCTTTTCTTAATTTTTATATGATTAGACTCTCGATGGCGAACATGGATGTGGCCTCATCCTGTAAGGGAGGGTGTTGGGTGTTTTAGGGTTTGCCAGGGGGATTTTGGAGAAAATTCCTGTCTAGAGGGAAGTCGGTCTGTAACGTGATCGCAAGCAAGCTTGGTGTCTATTTAAAAACGAAAGTGTAGCTACAGATTTAGCCAGCAGAGAGAGCGATCCTTTCCCCGAGTTAATTTGGGTCTTTCTTTTGACAAATAACCCATCAAAACTTGCCAAAGTGGACAGGGCTGCGTTTTTCACCCCCTGCTCCACGTCTCACACACCAATGCTGCTCAGTGATCTAATATATAGCACTATATAGTTAAATACATACATTCCCCACTCTCTTAAAATGTCGAACATCCAAAACGACGCAGTATTCTTGATAAAAGATGTAAAACCCGGACTGAAAAATTTAAATATCATCTTTATTGTTTTGGAAATAGGTAAGTGACTCGCCTCTGTATCCCTCATACATTTGTACACGTTTTTTCCTCCCTGTTTTCTTAAAGGGCCAGAGCCGCTTTTCACAAACGCTCGTAGTGATGACGCAGGGTTAACGACATATTCGTAACGATGTCCATGCATATGTATTTCGGCCGTATTGTCAGTGGGTAGTGTAGTTCTCTTCATTTCCACCATGTGGTCTGTGTAGTGGTCAAAAACTATTGCAGTTATGTGAATGTCTAAATGTAGGGAAGGCTCTGCAGTTTTAAGCAAGTTTATAGAAATTTGTATTACTCTTCAAGGTTTTTTTGGTCTAACATAATTACATTTTTAAGCTTAGATTTTTTTTTTATTTAAGCGTTTCATTATTAGTGGATTCTGAGTAAAGAGAAAGATCTGATCATTTTGAAGCCTGCAGTTCGGGGGTGAAAAACCTGGTCTTTCTCTTACTCAAATAGGTCGGGTGACCAAGACTAAGGATGGCCATGAGGTGCGGTCGTGCAAGGTAGCTGACAAAACTGGCAGCATCACTATCTCTGTTTGGGATGAGCTGGGCAGCCTCATCCAGCCCGGTGACATCATCCGCCTAACACGGGGGTACGCTACCCGCCATACACGCCCACCCAGTGATTGATGCCATCTGGCAGCTCCTCATGTCCCTGATTCACTAGGGTGGCATCATTAGGTTTAATAGACCTGCCCAATAAGGTGACCACACCTAGGCTAAGGCAGTGTCACTGTTGACTTGTGGCTTACTCATCTTCCCGCCTGTTTCCAGGTATGCCTCTATCTGGAAGGGCTGTTTGACACTTTACACTGGAAGAGGAGGGGACCTACAGAAGATTGGAGAGTAGGTATACTCATTTTGGAAGGGTTGAAAGCCTCATAGTTTACATTAAGCTCCGCTTTCAGTCTTGCACAAATGCACAGTTATGTTTGAGCATGCAGTTCCGTGTCTAATGCTCTGTGCCACTTCTGCAAATCGGTCTCTTCTGTACACAAATGCTGGTCTCGCTCACTGAGCTGCTGTTCTTGCCTATGTGGTGCAGGTTCTGCATGGTCTACTCAGAAGTCCCAAACTTCAGTGAGCCAAACCCAGAACTGCTTGCCCAGGCCAACTTGCAGAACAAGACCGTGAGTTTGGTTCTCACCTTCCCCAGCGTCTCCACGGATTATGCTGGCTGAGGGGCAGGGATTTATACCTTTGTCGTTTTTTCCTTCTGCGCTTCAAACCCTGACATTATCTAAATGCTAATGGTCTGAAGGATTGATCAAGTTTTCAGCTCAAGTCATGCTTCAAATATGGTTCTTTGTGCCCGACGTGTTTATAATAATGGGTGTGTTTCATGCATTTCCATTCCTATGTGTTGGCCCTAATGGTAGTCTGTTGCCCCGCAGGGGAAAGCAGAACAACGGGGTGACTGTCCAAACAATCAGAATTCAGGTATCGCTGCACAGACAGGTAAGTGGCAATAGGCCGCTAGGGTACTTTTTTGAAGATACTTAATAAAGGTCTTATCATCAAGGACATGATGGAGCATTCCTTTTGAAAGGAGTGGCAGCATGACATTTTCCAGCTCTTGTTGTGCCTCGAGGCTTCCTTTCTGATTGCTCTAAGTACCGTTTCTGACTTTTACTCCAGGTAATGGTTCTTTGCAGACCTACTCCACTAACAGTTCCTCTCCTGCTCCCCGGGACCCTGCCTTGGGGGGGCTGGGACGGGCCAATGGCCGTCTTCCAGGGAATGGTGCCCCCCAAGTGCCTGTAGGGGGAACCCCTATGGGGTCCAAACCCTCCGTCTCAATCAGCAACGGTCGGGATCCTCGACGTGCTTCCAAGAGATGACACACAAAAACCAGTCCCCTGACCACACCTTCCCTGGGAACGCACAGTTTTTTGTTTTTTTTTTTCCTTTCACCCTCCCACTTTTGCCCTTACACCTAGTGCCAGTGTTTAACTACCATCCCCTAACCCCAGGCCTGAACCCGTCGTGTATTAAAACCATACGCTCTACTTGAACACTTGATGCACTTTCTTCGTAATTTATAAGAAGCGTCAGTCATTGCTGTAACTTCAGGAATGTCGGTCTGCTTTATTCGAATGCCAGTCTGTGCGTTGTGTTGGGTTCCGCCTTCCAGCCCTGCTGCTTACGATTACCTTCGGTTCCTTTCTTGACCAAAATGTACCATAAGTGACCGTGTGAAAGGTGGTAGTTTGATATCTACAGGTAGGCTAATTTAATTTGTTTGACATGACAATAAAATGAATAAAACCCCTTATTTTCATGACTTGTGTTGGGTGCCTGTGCTGACAGCGAAGGGGATGATTTGCGATCAGATAGGTGGTGGCTGCTGTTAGCTGGATACTTCTGTAACCCTCTTACTGTGTAAAGGGATAAGTGAATTTCAGACTACTTTTGGGTGCCGTGTAAGAAGTTGGATGGTTGAGTCACGGAAAGAATGTCAACTGGGTTCATGAAGAGATCTGACCTCAATTTTTGTCTGATAAGCCTGATAAAAGGGGTCGCACTTCTTTCTCTGGGGGTTAGTTACATGTTTTGTGGGAATTGACCAGTGACCAACTGAATTTGAACTTTTATAAAAATGAGCTTTATTGAAGCAGGGCTCATAGCCCTGTCCAGCATTCCGTACAGTCTAACCAATGTCCAGAATTAGCCCAGGATGACATGCTAATTTAGGGCAGTTCAGGTGGAGGAGCCTGAAACATGGACCTGCATTTGGCTGGGTCAAAAGCTGTCAGAGGTGGGGTGTCCCAGGTGCCTGCTGGTCAGATCTCCTGCATTGTGTTGGTGAAAGGACATTACATAAATATGGCACGTTGGTGTTTCCAGTATTCACCGATACCCTGAGCGATAGCCTGCACTGCAAGGCCCTTGCATTCCTGGGGTGTAAACCCCACAAGCACCGTTCCCTTGGTGACTACACCGTATTGCCCTGCCAGCTGCTCTACACGTGTGGAGATCAGGGACGCCGGGGCGTGGCAGAATTGCTGACCCCTTATACTAAAGGTGGGCCAGTGGTCTGCAGGCGAGGCCCATGGTACGCTCTCCACATTGCAGGCGATCTCCACTGCGCCCTCATGTGGCAGGGCAAGCACCTGCACCCCCGGAATCCCACCCGGGCTGGACTCGCGCAGGGAAGCAGCCACCCGGCGTCCCACGCTGAGGTCCTGTGTGCTGAGGGTGACGTTACAGTTCATGACATACGGGCTGGCCCCCACACCTGTTGGACAGAGCGGGTCTGAGAGCAAGTTTCAGTCTAGGGCAGTTCCCACTTTCTATGTTTGCCTAGAGGTACGAGGCGATCTAGTACAGAGATGTGCAAAATCAAACACTTTGTTTTGTGGCAAACTAGTCATTCCCTTGAAGCCCCCCTCAACTGCTGTAGTTGGATGCTTATCAACATAGATACCTCTGATCAAGATTCAAAAATCAAAACGGTAGAAGACAGACTGAATAATAATAAAAGTAACTAATGTAACATCACACCCTCAGAACATGTGCCTTTCCTGACCTGTCAAACCATATCTGCTTTCGGGTGTTCTGCCCACATCTGGCCGGACACGGGAGAGATCGTGGTTTTTCCGGAACCAGCCCACCTCCTTCCGGCGCTGAGCAAGGCCGCGGTGCGAGGGATAGTCCGCCGCGCCAAAGTAGATGGCAGAGGTGCCAGGAACGCGCTGCGTGAGCCTGCTGGCCAGCTCTGTTCACAGGCGAGAGAAACTGTACACATCCCTACAGACATCCACAGGCTAAATCACATAACCCTGGGCGGCTCCACTTGTCACGCACCTCTGGCCTCCCTGCCACATTCCTCAAGCCCCACATCCTCCCCCAGGGGATAGAGAGGCACCAGGTCAACGGCACCCATGCATGGGTGAGCCCCAACATGGCCCGTCATATCGATCATATCCAGGGCCTGCTCACACGCTGACAACACCGCGTCCCCTGGGATGGAGGACACAGGGCATGAGCAGGTCTGATCTGAGGCGCGGGGTCTCAAAGACCGCATTAAGACAGCGGCATCGTGCGACTCACCGATGTCATCAATGCTCGCCACAATGGTGATCACGGAACGGTTGTAGTCGTGGTCGTTAAAAATATTGAGAACCGTGGACCCCTCCCGCCACCCTCCTGAGAAGAAGATGGGGTTATACGTCACCACGATCACATGAGAAAGAGCTGAATTCAGAATAAAAAAATGCAATTTAACAGCAAATAAATCTTCATCTTTAGGTCACAATCTTCCATGGCTATGAACTCACCGTGCTTGTTTAAAACGGCTGCTCTCGCTACCTTGTCCACTATGTCCCTATTCCGTGCCTCGGAGATGTTGAGCAGGCAGGTGACCATGCGACGTGCGACAGCGCCGAGTGACATCACTCTGAACAGCGGGGAGTCCAGGTGCTGAAACGCGTCCTGTCAGTTAGATGCCTCGGTTCTGGCGACAGTATGGACAATATCATCCTCCCAGTGTCACTGCACTTAGCCCCTTAGTCCACAGAATAATAAAAAGTAACTAACATAAGTTTTTTAAAAAAATTGTTTGTATTAAATGAAGGACAGAAGTCAGGAGAAGAAAGTGTTCTGGGTAATGTATTTCGCCACAGTTTGCTAATCTCTGAAATTTAGCATTTTTTACCAAAAGTTAACATGAAAAATTCCGGGAATTTGTCCACAATGATTATCATCCGGAACTGCAACGATTGTGTGATAGGTCCAAAGTCCTTTGAACCACCTGTTGTAGTTAAAAAAGAAAAAAAAAACTTTATTAGAGTATAAGATATTTGGCCTGATTTACTACTAAGACCTAACCGAAAAGACAGTTCCTCTAAATCAAAAATGGAAAACAAATCATATCCCAGAACCCCCAAATCTTATTCTGCAAGACTAAGCGTAATTACCAGTGAGCTTGCGCAGACATGAGCGCACCTCCTCTCATACTACAGAGAGGACATGAATTTATTTCCATGGTTGTAAATGCATGCATAAGATATATATAGTCCGCCTTTCATTTCTAGCCAAATACAACATATCAAAACTAATAAATAAAATCTAAGTATAATTTTGCGAAACTGAACAAAGTCCAAAGATAAAACATTTTTTCTGCTTTGCAACCCCGTACTGTTCTTAAGCATCAATCGAAATGTTATCTATCTTCTAGTGGAAGTCTGATAAATAGTTTCACTGCCATCGTCTGCACCACTGCGTCTCGAAAACGCTCGAATTTACGTCCGAGATGCGCATGCGCACACACGGCCTCTAAAGCCAGACGCGTCATCGCTCCTCGGTAAAGTACGAAATAATCCGTGTTTTACATTGTTCATGTGAAATGAATGCAGGCGCCTGCTGTTGAGTTCGTTTGGGCATTGCAGACGATACATGCAAATTTGTTGTTTCTGGCAGTACTGCCGTGCATTTCTGTGCGATGTGACGCTAGACGCGGTGTTGCGTACTTGTCCGACACTCCGTAGTGCGCAGACATTTCAGTGCGGGCACTTACTTAGAATGCACTCCTCCGGCTAATATAGCTGTAAATCTCCCAGCCCATGTCAGACATCTGGCTCCTTACTGCCGGCGTGTCTCTGATGGTCACGGTTCGGACTATGACTGCCACAGCTGGATCTTTCGGGGGTGCTGGGCTGGGCGTTGCCGTAGCGCCCCATTTGCTCAGGCTGGCAGCGGTCCCGGGGAGTCAGCCTCGCCGGACGAATGATCTGCTGATGCTCCGGCCTGCCTGCGCCCAAGATCAGCGATCCTCCGAGGACCAAAGTCGCCATGTCGTTTTTTTCCCCGGGGACATACAGGTGAGAGGGAAATTAATGCAGCATCTGGGGGGCTCATTTCACATCGCAGTGCAAAATGTGAGTCTTACAAGTACAAAGGATGGCTAGTTATATATAAAACTCGGTTAGATGTACGAAGATGTACTCTTCGAAGAGTAAGGAAGACGCGAAACTAAACTTGATTACGTAAAGACACGTGTATATCATGTGACTTCTGGGCCTTGGAATCTTGGCTACATTTTTTTGTAAAAAAAAAAAAAAAAGTCAAAGAATTTGTGTCTGTGGTTTAATACCACTAGATTGCATGATTTGTTAAAACGTTAGTCTGTAAAGTTAGTAAATATAAACCTGGCAGTAAGATTTGACATTTTACAACGGTGATTTAAAAAAATAGCTTAAGTCACTACATGTCATTCCCCTTTCATGTGTCACCATGTCCCTGCCCCTGTGTCTCTGCCCACAATGTCCCCTACCTCCCCGTATCCAGAACTTTGAGCAGGAGATGGCCCGCCAGGCGGAAGGGGCCCAGTGGCAGCGCTGGAGCTTTGAGCGTGTAGCACTGATCCTGGCACAGCGATTCCCTGGTCACTACATCTGGGTGGTGCGGGCGGCTTGTATGTACCTGCACAAGTTCAGCAGTTACTGCAACTTTGTGGAGAGCAACATGTTTGGCACCCCGGAACATTCCCCTCACTATGGCGCCATCTGCCACTTGAGGGCGCTGCTGAGGCATGGTCTTCTGCGGGCCGGACTCCTGTCCCCGACCGATGCCTTCCCACCCCCAGGACTGTCCCTGATCCTGGTGGGCTTCAGCAAGGGATGTGTGGTTCTGAACCAAATCGTGCATGAGCTGGAAGCGGCCGGGTCCGACCCGGAGCTGGCCACCTTTCTTCAGCAGGTCTCGGAGCTCTACTGGCTCGATGGGGGGCACCCAGGCGGCAGTGGCACCTGGGTAACGGAGCGGCGGGCGCTGGAGGTGCTGGCGGCCAGGGGGGTGGCACTGCACGCCCACGTCACACCCTACGAGGTGCAGGACCCCATGCGAGCCTGGGTGGGCCACGAGCACCGGCAGTTCGTGGAGACACTGAAGGAGCTGAAGGCTCGCGTCACCAGCACACTGCACTTCCAAGATGAGCCCGCCTCCATCGACAACCACTTCCGGGTCATCGAGGAGTTTTGAGGCTCACAGATAACGGGTGGGGGTTTTCAGGACGGGACTGCCAGCACACGGGAGTTTTTACTGCGTGTGTTGGCGCGGTCTTAAAGCATGCTAAGGATTCTGGATGACGCACCAGATGGGCTCCTATCTCCTGGCAGGACCTGATGGGGCTCCAGGTTTATGGGATGTGCTTTGGGAGGGTGGCCGCGCCCCATATTCACTTCGAGTTTGGGGGGGGCCACAGCTCCAGAGTGCATTCAGGGCAGAGTGACCCAAATCTGTGCACCGAGCTCCGAGAAGTACAGAGCCCGTTTAGCGTTCTGCTCCAGTTCCGTTCCCGCTGAGGAAAACAAACCCTTTTGTTTGCTGTTCTGTTTTGTAATGGCTGTATTGGCTAGCTGGTATTCATCAGAAAGCCTTTGTACTTTGGGCAAACCGGCAACTCCCTGCCACACGGAACTGCGCAATCCGGTTTCTCTGTAAACCGATAGGAAGACCTAATGTGAATGTGTTACTCACATTAAACTGGACTGTAGGAAACTTCTCCCAGTGTCTGCGATTTCTGTTTTGCCACAGTGGGGCTGATCACACGGACACGGGGATGGGAGGGCAGACCGCGGTGAGCGGTGTGTTGGTTAAGTCAGAGACCTCGGTCGCCCTGCTGTGTATTCTAGTGTTAGTCATTTTACAAAATATTATAAGGTAACTGATTAGACCAATAGTGAAATTAATGGGCGTGGCCAAAGAAATTAACCATGGAACAGAGGTATACGAGTAGAAAGAACTAATTAAGGATTGTAGGACTTGTGGAAAATTCCTTTCTATCCCTCTTAGAGGGGGCCCTTCGTAATGTCCGGCCGGCAGCCCGGTAACCGTGAGCGACGCGCTGAATGTAGCGTCGGCCGTGCCAGAATTTGCATGCTGGTCTCCTGAAGATTAGCCACCCCCCCCCCCCCCCCCAAGCCTGAGCGTGACCTGAAAGGCTCAGAGATAGGCTTGATATTTTTCATCTCTTTTTCTTTAGTGCTAACGATTTAGACAGCGTGACTCGATCAAACTGGATGTTTAGAGGGCTTCAGAGAGCCTTTGAATGACCCACGAGGACAGCAGTCCCATGAGGGGTTCGTCCTGCCCTCAGCCACTGGCATCCTTTCCAGCAGCCCTCCAGTACTGTAGTTCTGAGTTCTGGACTTCAGACCTTCACAAACCAATGGGGCTCAAGGTGTCTGGCCTGCCATGCTTCTGGCCCCAGGGCTGTAAAGGTATTAAATGATAAACCTACAATTTAAAAATATTTATTTTTGGATGCATCACGTAAAAAATTATAGTGACTGAACTGTAAAATGTCTTTACTCAAACAAAATAAGGAAAACACTCAGAACTGTCAGACACAGACTTGTACCATGTTTTCTTGAAATCACCCAAGAGTCTCTAAGAAAGCACAAATGTGGAAACAAGTAGTGGTGTCTGTGAAATGGCAGTTTGATTGAGCCGGCCCATGTCACATGGGGTTAGGATATCGGGGTGAGCACTGACATTGCCACACTCGGGGTGCCCGTGTGCCTTGGCGTGAGCACGTCGTGTGACGAGGATGTGGAGATCCATCTACCAACCCAGCACTGGCAGATGTCCGACCTGGTTTCCTAAAAGTTTCAACACTCCGATATGATCAAGTGACGTGTGTGGCTGAGTTTCACTGTGGCTCATGCTTCTGCAGAAAGCTGACCAGATGTTTTGCATTTTGGAAATTTGCAATTGAAAGACCACATTTAAATATAAGCATGCACTTCACTTTTCTGCAAAATAACAACTGGGAGTGAACAAAAGTTCTGTGAAAAATTCAAGAACAGATTTAGCATTTTAGCATTGATATCTGTACTTCAACAAACTAATCCATCTTAAATCGTTGGTTGGGGGTGCAGGGGGGTCCTGTTGGGTTCTGAAAGCTGGTCATCAGTATAGCCACAGACGTTTCTGGTGTGTCAGGTCACGATTATGTGCCTTCTGGATCATTCTGGCCTGCTGGCGCAGTTACAGTTGCGAAGCACTTGGTGGAAACGGTTCCTGCTCACTGCAGACACACAGTTTCCAGTGAAAGAAAAATGGCCCCTGAACAGACTTTCCCTCAGTGTGACTAAAGTATTCTAAAAGCTTTAAGGCAGGGGTCTCCAACTCCGGTCCTGGAGAGCTACTATCCAGTAGGTTTTCTGTCCCACCTGGCTTCTGATGAACCACACCTGCTCCTGGTATTTACCTGAGAACAGGTGTGGCTCATCAGAAGCCGGGTAGGATAGAAAACCAGCTGGACGGTAGCTCTCCAGGACCGGAGTTGGAGACCCCTGCTTTAAGGGTATAAAAATAGCAATTTACCATTCTCATTCTTCCTGTTCATATTTCAAGTCTAAGGAATATTAAATTATTAAAGTTCAATATATTAACATTTTAAATGTCACAAAAAGCAACACTATAGATGTTCCATGTTCTCAATAATAAATAATAATGAATCATTAGCAAAACAAGCAAAATTAGCTACAAGCCCCCAACTCAGAAATATTGGTGTGAAGATCAAGTAAAGCTGTAATGTCATGTGTTATAAAGAAAAACCCCTTAAATACCATTCATGTTAGTATCTGACTGACTGAGGAACTGATTTGTGATCCCAGCTTCCCACTAAATGTCACAATCTTACCACTGTCATTTGAGTATCACTGATGATGTCTGCACAGCCTGTTCTTGGGAGTTTTTTTTCCTGTCCTGTCCTTCCCCGTACATTTTCTTCTCATCTAACCTTTGTCCTGCCCTCGTATCCCACACTTTCAGGTTTAGTGTGCAGGTTTTTGTCTGCTTTCAGTTCATCTGGTGTGCAGAGTCGTCTGACAGCTTTTCATCCAGAATGACACTATTTTGCGTTAAAATGTTCATCAGTAGCAACGTTTCATCAGGGCCGTCTTATAGTCTTCTAAAATAATGGTTCTGAAATATATATATTTTACATTTACTAATTTTTTTATCCATATGGATTTATCTACCTGTATTTACTGACTCTTTCCAGCACGTTTGTATCTATTCATCATCAGTTTGTGTGGCTACGTTTAGGTTTAAGTGTGAGGTCACTTGTGCTACAGCCTTCTGCAGCAACATGGTGTCATAACCAGCCTGTCACCGTGACCAGGGGGGCTCGAGGCGTCATAATGGGACAAGTGGCACAGGTGGGGGATCGGGAGCTGAAAAAGTCCTAAACTAGTATTTCTGGAACAGTCCTCGGGGAGCCCCAGACGGTCCACAGTCTTGGGAGTTAGGAGGGAGCAAAAACATGGACCGTCCCAGGGGCAGACTGGTTATCTGACACCATTTTGCGGCATAAGGCTGTATACAGTAATCATTAGTGACACTAAAATGACATTATCCTAAACTACGTCTCCTGCGTAGCTGACTCTCCATGTCCCACCTGTAAGTCTCCCTCAGTACCTTATAAACCTGAGGATGATCACAGATGCCCCCATACTTGCCCAGGAGACGCTCGTCAGTAAACATTTCAGCAGAAGTCGCAACATCTTTATAACTTTAATTAGAACAACAATATGTACAAATAGCACAATCTTCAAATAATTCATATTCAAAAATGTAAAAACCTTCCACATACCATTCAATAAACGCCTTTACCCGAGATACCGGCGCATAGGATTACCTGAAAACCACCGACGGAATTCACCCAGGGTACGTTTCTGCTCCATGATGCCAGGGAGTTACATGAAATAGGACAGAGGGGCCAGAGAGAGAGACCCGCGCACAGTGGCCTTTTACCTCCTCCTACAGTCCCACGTAGGGAGACTCGAGACTGCTCGCCTAGTCGGTATTCAGGGACACTTGCTATCATTAGCAGTAACTGGGCAGACTGGCCAGTAGCTGGAGCGTAACAGGGCTTACACGGTGAGATGGGGCTCCTGGCTCTACTGCACCCCGAGGACCCCCTGGGCAGACGGCCGGGCGCAGGGGCACACGACCACAGACGTCACGGTTTACCGATGGGCGAGCGAGGCTTGGCGTGTGACGCCGGGCTGCGTTTCACGGGACGTGCCAAACAAAAGACCAAAGCAGCCGACACTGTTTAAAACACAGTTATACGCACATTTAAGTCACCATTTTACAACATCAGCGTGTCGCGCATGTCCATACGCAACACGGACATGGTACAGGCCTACAGTCATCTACTAGATGTGAAGCCCGTCCTCTGGGGGGTGCTGAGCACGGTCACGTGGCGCCCCCTGGCTGCCAGCCATGGGAACGGGCCCACAAAGGCCTCTGGGTAATGTTAAAGACAGCTGGTGTGGAAATTACAGCAGGAGCGTGGTGTGGCAATACAGGGGTTAAAAAGACCACTTCACACCATCGAAAAGCATGGTTTTCTAATTTCAGCCTACACAGATTTGTTACTGATTGACATTTATACATGTACCTGAAATGCGGCCTGATCACAGATACTTTATTTAGCTTGCACACGCACGCACGCACGCACGCACACACAGGTACATTCACAGTGAAGGTGACACAGGTGTGTCACTGAGGTGTGAGGGACCAGCAGGTGGATAAGGGGGCGCTATGGCTGATCTCTCACTAAGACATGCAGACTCCCTCACGGCCATGTGCTCACTTATTTAGGATGGAGTCAGGAGCACCCTCTGCTGGAGGAAAAACCTCCGAGCTAAACTAGAGGGGTCCCCAGCAGTCACACCAGATCAGTAGGAGGGGGCATCTCTGCAGGAAGGCACTGGCGTGTACTTTATCACAGTGGAGGTCGGCTAGGCCTCAGAGGGAAGGGGGTTGTGGCTGAACTTCACCGGCCCAGTAGCGGGTCCAGACATGCGGGTGTGCTCAGTGTTCAGACGTCATACACACTCACGCTGACGACAGTGTTAGCCTACAAACTCACATCTGTCTGCGGGGACAGAGGGTAGGAAGCAAATGACCTCCGCATCATAAAAACGGCACTCTCTATCAGTTGGGTGCTTCCTATTGCCCCCTAGTGGCTGAGGGTGGGAGGACAAGGGGAGGGATCATGGCCCCTAACACGTGTTTGTCACACATCTCTAATGTTTTATATAAAACACACACACACTACAGTGTCAGGAGAGTCCCCTCATGGCACTGCAGGACCCACGCGAAGGGACCCAAAGCCTGGCAGCAAAAAATAGAGCGGAGACCCGGGAATGATGGGAAGGGGGCGGGGCTTCTGAGGGGGGAGGGGGAGGTAAAGGAGAAAAAGCAGGCCGACTGGAGAACTTCACTTCACTGACGGTCAAATAAGACCCAAAGGCTTGGATTACCTCCAAATAATAACAAAAAATGGTACTTCACATAATAACAGTCAAAACTCATCATATCTTATCATAAGACGATGATGAAAATTAAGGTCACTGTCACCACACCTGAACCGACGAAAGGACCACAAAACCCTTTTCAGGAGACTCAGAGGACTGTGGGAGAGCCTGTCCCCTGAGGGGGGGGGGGGGGGCGCGGCACTCAGACGTGGCTGCAGAGGAGCAGCAGCATCAGGGCCACGCACAGGAGGGGGGTTACGCGGTACAGGTGCAGCAAGGTGAAGGTAGCCATGGCGACGCAGATGGGCGGTAGGAGCAGAGGGACCAGGCCCAGGAGCTTACTGAAAGACAGAGAGGAGCAGTGATTAAGGACGGGGAGGCCGCTCCCACCACCAGCCCCCACCCAAGAGCAACTCTGCACCCATCCTCTACGGTTACATCCAGCAGATCCTTTTATCCAGAGCGGGGGCATCAGAGAGGTTTCAATTCAGAACCTACCGCCGGCCCCCTCACCCCACCAAAATGTGTAGAAAGGGGACACCCTCCATTCAGCAAATTCTATCCACTACGGTACCTGTACTTCCTCAGATTGGGGGCCCAGAATGGCTAATTATGCCGCTACTCCAAAGCGATGTATCAGTCAGAGAAACAACACATTACAAACATGCGTGCTGCCGGGGAGTCGACTAGGCATGAGTGCAGATAGGCTGAGCTTCCAGCGAAGGCCCAGGTACCAGTGTAAGCAGGTTTAAACATAGAACAGCTGGTCTCCGAATTTGGCACGGTAACATCAGAGAGAGTGGGTCGGGTTATCGTATCCAAACCTTCTGAATATCCGGAAAATTCGATTCATAACTTGATATAGTTTTATCTAATATTGCCGGTGCCAGCAATGAAAGAACTTCACAGCTTATTAGCAGAATAACGTTAAAATGTATTTTTAATTACATTTATTTATTTATATCTATCGATCTGTTGGCCAGAATTAATAAAATTATAAACACGTGCCAGGCCGAATAAATAAAATATTGTTGCACTCCAGTGGTGAAGAGATAATGAGGCAAAGATATAACAGCAAAGTTCACTTTTTAGTGAACTCTTATTGCACGATCCTTAAAAGGTAAAACAGCAAGAAGGAATAAACTGCCTTACACACACAGACTGGGGAGGAACACAGTCTTTAAGGAGAAAAAAGTAGATACAGGCAATAGTGCAACGAGTCATTCTCTGAAAACTATGAGACTTTGGTCTCCTTAATTTTTTTTTAGCTTATAAAGACTGAAAAATCTGAAACTGATGAAAATAGATCCAAAAAAAATGGAATTCATGTGGACCTATATTTTACTCTCACTTCCTCTTATGCAACATTCCTGTTCCATTCTGGTGGAAATGTGGGCCAGTTCTCAAAAGGCACCAAGCGAGAACCAACCCAGCACCAACATCAACTCCGTGTTGGTGGAAATGAGGTATAAGGCACCACTCGCAGAATCGACCCAGCAGGCACACGGGGGGGGGGGCAGATGCCGACGAGTACCTGCGTCTGAAAGTAACACAGCTGCAGTTGATCAGCAGGATGGTGGAGGTGAGGAGAGGCAGGGTGAGCGGCCAGCAGGGGTCAGGCTGCAGCTGGATGGCGTACCTGCAGGGAAGAGAAAAGACAGGGTGTGTTACCACCCTCTACCTGCGGGGGGCCCAAGACAGCAAAAGCCCCCGGGCCCCACCCACGGGTGCAACGGGCTGGCATCGGAAGGCACTGCACCTCAGGCTCCGAGCCCAGTGGATCATGGAGGGCATGATCAACACCAACGGCAGGGTTAGCAGCGCAGACAAGCTCAGGTGTAGTTCCAGATCATCTGTCACTTCCTGAAGCACCAAGTCTGTTAGCAAGGGGCCCCCATTGGTCTTCGCAGTCCCCGCGTGACCGTCTTCATCCACATGACCGTCTTCATCCACATGACCGTCTTCATCCACATGACCGTCTTCATCCACGGGGCTGCTCCTTTTGTCTACCTTCTGCTGCTGGGGCCCCTGCAAGGTAAAGGGGCCCGTTAGGTGCTATGTCAGTACATGTCATGCTAAGTTAGCCGGCATTTTAGCATGCTAGCATGAGCTATTCAGACCTGTTACACCGAAGAATGCGCAACAAGTCAACTCTGTAAACCCTTAAATGATGCACTATATCATTCTAATCAAAGACTACAGATCAAGGTGGACAAGCAAAGTTAATTTCCAAAGAAAATGAGGAACCTTCATCCAAAACAATATTTCATCATCATCATCATCCAGAAATGCCACGTTTATGCCGTCTGAAGTTACGCCATCTTGTTCATGCATCCCGTCATTCCTGTCATACCAGTTGTGCGGTTTATCTGGGTGGCGGGGGATCAGTGGGTCACATGATCCAGGCAAGTTTCAGCCACCAAAGCTGAGGTTTTGAATGTATGCGGCCGTGATGTGACAGCTCACAACGGGAGATATCCCAGAAGGGAAGCAGTTAACCACTCTGGACAGGCGAGAGGCTGCAAAACATGGGCTTTAACAGTTTCAAACGTCTGGATTTTGGTGTTATGATGCAAGAGATAGCAGATGTATTATTTTAGGTTTGGTTTGGCAGGAGGAGTCAGAGACGCCTGCGACGGCTAGGCGTCGAGTTTAACAAAGAGCCTCAGAGGATGCCGGCTTTGTTCATACAGGCCCTGATTGTTCCCAGATAAACACTGACGCTCCCCTGATGAACGGACAATGAAGAGAGCGAGGCGGAGGCAGGCTTCTTTCTTCACACACTAAGATGAATATAGAGGCTTTATAAGCAGCTCTTCATTGTCCATCCATCCATTTTCCATAACCGCGTTTGCAGAACAGCGTCCTGGGAAGAGCAGAGCTCTCCCAGAAAACAAGGAGCACAAGACAGGGGACACCCTGGACGGGGTGCCAGCCTATCACAGGGCACGAGACAGGGGACATCCTGGATGGGGTGCCAGCCTATAACAGGGCACGAGACAGGGGACCCCCTGGATGGGGTGCCAGCCTATAACAGGGCACGAGACAGGGGACATCCTGGATGGGGTGCCAGCCTATCACAGGGCACGAGACACGGGACACCCTGGATGGGGTGCCAGCCTATCACAGGGCACGAGACACCCTGGATGGGGTGCCAGCCTATCACAGGGCACGAGACAGGGGACACCCTGGACGGGATGCCAGCTCAACACAAGGCATACACATCATGCTAAGGGCAGGAGGAAGCCTGCAAGACATGGAGAACACATGCAAGCTGCACACGCGCTGTGTGAGGGAAGGCCTCGAACCCGCAGCCCTGGAGTTCTAACACTTCAGGAGGTTACAGAAACTAAGAGACTGGGGTGCTCAGTTTTGGGGGACGGCAGGGGCACTGCAACTTCTCCGCCATCTATGTTACATTCTTGTCCTGGAGAATGGCTCTACTCTGGGGAAGAGGCAGAGTGCTCCTGCATTCAGAACGGAATGCTCTACTCCGAGAGCCAGGACTGACTGGTCACTCACCAAGTTGAGGACGTGCTTCAGAGTCCTATGCGTCATGAGCAGTCTCAGCACCTGTGCAGGCATGAACAGTTCGGTCAAGACACAAAGCTAACGGACAGAAGGTTCAGAGCTAGTATGCTGGGGGCATTATGGGGGGAAGCCCTCAGAGATGCAGACACAGACCTATTCATCTGATACAGTCATGTCAGTGGAGGGGGGGCTTTAGTTAGGGTCTGAGAAGGTTAGGGCTAAGGTTTGAAAGGGGTTTGGGTTAGGATTTGCGAGGGTTAGAGTTTGAGAAGGTTAGGGTTAGGCAGTAACCTTAGATGCTCACCCGGTACAGGTAGCACAGGAAGGCCAGTGAGAAGGCCAGGGCTCCGCATGTGACCTGTCCCAGCAGCCCCAGGATCAGGATGAGCAGTACCTGAGCCCAGGGATGGAGGACACCACAGTGCCTGGACAAACAAGGTCTGCAGGAGAGAAACGTGAATGGAAATATGGCGGATAAACACAGAGATGGACAGATAGTTAGCGGGCAGTGATTTGGGGGGAGGTCCTTGCCTGTGCAGTGGGGCCATGATCAGGGACAGTGTGCGCAGGGTGAGCCGAAACAGCGCGCTGCCCCAGAAGGCCACGGCTGCTCCCAGCACATGCAGCACAAGGCCCAGCAGCCGGCTCCAGTCCTCCGCTGGGTCCACGCCGCCCGCGCCATCCAGGGTAGACACCGGCAGGCCGTCTGGCAGGGGCAGCGACAGGGCGGACCAGCCGTCCCGGAACCAGCTGAGCCTGAAGGGCAGGAGGCAGGGGGAGAGTGAGCCGGGTTGGGGACGCCAAACGGGGAGTGGCAGGCGAGACCAACCTTAGCAATAGCTGCAGCAAGTAGACTGGGATCTCCACCTTATGCGGCTGGACAGCGCCCCCTACAGCTGTGCTCATGGCCAACGGACGACCTGTAGGGTGAGTGCAATGAAAAGAACATTGGAAACTATAAAATCACTGATAATGATGTCTATATATAAATTAAAATAACTACATATAAGTCTAATTTGTCCTTACAACATATAAACCCAACTGGAGCTAGAATGTGTTTCATGACAAACCAAAACACAAAGAACTAGTGTCTAAATTTCCCGGAGGAACCTTCCCAAGGGATGAATAAAGTACTATCTAATCTAATCTAATCTAATCTTAAAATACTATTTTTAAATCCTGAAGAGAAGCGTAAGATGTTGTCTCGCTGTCGACTTACTGAACACGATATACATCTGTTCCACAAAAAAAAAAAAACAGACGCAGCTCGATTCGTCTTGAACAAAAGACGTTTTTAATCAGCAATACCAGCCTCAAAGCCATCACTCACTGGCACACCCCCGGAAGAATCTGCTTTAATGATCGATGGGGGTGTTAAGGCTCACTGCAGACCAGCCTTCCTGTCTTTGGGCACCATCTCACCTGTCCTGATTAAGGAATCAATCTGTCTCTCGCAAGCCAGCAACAAGCCCACCGCAGTGTAGGACGGAAGGGTTGGACCACAGTAACGGAGCATCTGGGGATAGACACACACATGCACACACACACACACACACACACACACACACACACAAACACAGACAGAGTCAGACACAGTGACCTTGCAGCTTGGCTGGGCTGTATAAATTAACACTGTTTTGAGTGACACCTTGGGGACCTTGATTACTCTTTTTTAAGCATTATTTCTAAGTGTCATCACAGCTAGATTCACCAAACAAGCTCAAAGGAGTTTTGTTGTCACAATTTCCCCTGTGAGCTTCTGAGAGACAGTAAAGCAGGATCAGTGCTTGGACAACTTTGGTACAGACCATAGCCCATCTGCGAGGACGTCTGGCCAGGCTGTTGCCTGAAGGTGACTTACTGTTTATTCAGCTAATGAGGCTATTTGGTTATTGAAACATTTTTTACCTGGCCCAGCACCTTGGGGAAAGAGGTCCTCACTGACACCTAAGGGCGGGAAGATTCACCATTCAGCATTTTTTAACTAAACCTGTGCATCTGCATTAAAATCTGCAATGTATCACGAGAAAAGGCCGAAGACTACGGTGCTGTACCTTGTACTGGCAATTAGGGGCAGTGTGGAGCTGTAGGAGGACACTGGATGTGTTATCAGGTCGGCTAGTGTGTAGCATGGCAGCTATCTCTGTTACTGAGGGCACACTGAGAGAGAGAGAGAGAGAGAGAGAGAGAGAGAGAGAGATCACAATACAGCAGTATCCCAGGAAGGGAGGTGAAAATAAGGAAAATAGCAGCAGGCTAAGGTGACCCACCTGGCTGCAGTGAAAAAACCCTCCCTGAACCAGGGCACGGACAGTCTGTAAACGCTGGGCAGGCGGTCTACAGGGAGGGGCAGGTAGACAGAAACTGTGAAACTGGGGGCCGACGGTGGTGGCTCAACTCAGTGTTAGTGTTAGTGATCTGCAGAGTCCAGACCGACCTCCATCAGTGGCCTTGCTTTCCGCTGCCCACAATCCACACAGGAAAAAACAAACTCTAATTACCTTTGGCGGTTTTGCACTGGCTCATAACGGTGATTCTGAAAGCCTGATAGACCTGCAAATGGAGCAGAGGTGCACATGCTTCAAACACAAGCCATGGCCTGCTCTGTCTGCAGGTGATGATCCCAGATCTATACGTTTCTCCAGGCAGAGAGTGACCAACCCCTCTAGCTGATGATCCCAGATCTATGAGGTTCACTGGGCTAAGGGTGACAATCCCTGAGGTGGTGATCCATCAGCCTCAAAAAGATGCTGGACCATCCTTGAGTTTCAGGGAGCAGAAAGGGATTATCTCTGAGATTTACTGAGTTGTAGATGATGTGTCTGGCATACACCGTCAGGAAAAAAGTACCCTTCAAGGGACAAATTAGGGACTTGTCACTGAGGCTGTACCCTCAAGGATCTGCCAATTGTACCCTAGCTCTAGACTCGTGTACCTTTTAACCTTTTAAGGTACAGAAAACATTTTTGTAACAGTGGAGTACAACTGGGGTACATTAATGTTATTTGTACCTTGGGGAACAAAACCAGGGCTGTACTCTTTTCTCGGACAGTGTACTGGGCATGTGGGTGACAACTCTGTGCCTTGAGATCAGTGTTTCACCTGGTGAAAGTTCTCCAGCCACACGGTGTGCAGAAGCCCAGTGGAGTTGAGAGTGACGTCACTGACGGTCAGACCTGTAGAAAAAAAAACAGCCAAACACAGAAGGATTAATCAGCAGGGTTTCATGCTAACAGCACATCTGTGTTCGGCCTGCATCCCCAGCCCTACCTGTCTGCTGTAGGAAGAAATACAGGGTTGAACCACAGGGGAGCAACTTAGCAAAAAAAAAAAAAAGTCAAACATCACTGCATAACACAAAAAGAGCAAAACGGCAAGAAAAGAATAACAAAATGTACTGTGGGAACCAAAAACAATAACAGCAATGCTGTATTACTGCAATTTATGGAATATATCTTTCTGACAGCTTGGTTAACTGCTTAGCATGGGGTGGCTAACACGATGATCTCACACATATAGTTTTGGGTGTAAAATTATTACAATGGGAAACTACATCTTACCAACAAGATTAAAGCAACTGAACATTATGCCAAATGATGAGAATTGTACAAAACCATTTGCATATATGAACTAAAGAATCGGTGTTGAGTTGGTCCCCGCCCAGGGTTGGTTCCCGCCTGCGCCCGTTGTTCCGGGGATAGGCTCTGGGCCCCCCGCGACCCCAGTGGGGGTTAAGCGGTTACGATAATGGATGGATTGAACTAAAACATTTGGACATTTGTGTGAAGCGATGAGAAATGATGAAGGGACATTATGATGTTGGGATTACACTTGTTATTTTGCACATGTTACTTGTCATTTGAAAATTGCTCCAAAGCAATCAACTAAGTATCAGTTTGCTAAAGAAAAATGATTGGTCAACGACAATGAGAAAGTGAGAATCGACTCATTCAGCATTGTGGAGCTCAGGAGCAAATTACACTGACATACTGACAATATATCTAAGCATTTTGACTCTCATGGTTAAAACGATGCTCACTGTACTTTTCATTTTGGTGGCACTGACTAATTCATTGCTGTTATTATTTGAGTTAATTGTTTTGGGTAAGTACAGGCTAAAAAGGGGCCTGGGCATACAGTAGGGGGGGGGTAGCTGCCCCCTTTTGCCCTCCTGTAGATCCGCCCCTGGCCTACATGCAAAATGTCCAGGGGCCGTGTTTGTGTCTGACGTCAGGCACGAGCGTAAACAGAACTGGTGCAGGAGCTACGCAACTTCTAACAAAGCAAGAACAAAGCAGTGAGAGTTACAGAGCTAAATGGTGTCCCACTGAGTGACAATAACACAGCTGTCAGCACTGGCTCTGTGTAAAACTCATGCCGGAATTCATTATTGATGATGCAAGACGGACCATAAATTATTACTGTCGTTATACGAGAGACCATAAAATGAGCACATTGTCTTTGGTGGGGGGGGTTCTGGCTGAGCATGGGGGTGGGATGGCTGATCTGGGCAGAGCTTAATGAAAGCGAGACAGGATATGAAACACATCACAAGAACATTGAAATTTAAAGAAAATTAATAATAGTACATTTAAAAAAAAAAAAACAAAGATATTGGTAACACTTTACTTGAGAAACTTAGTAACTCAGTTACTGCTCAAGTACAAATCATGACCCATTATGATTGATTAATGAAGAACAAACACAGGGTCAGTACACAAATAACACTTAGCTACTGGTTAATTAATGCATTAAGTAAGAGTGTACTACTACATTATTTGTGACCCCTCAAGTAAAGTGTTACCAGACACTGTCTTAACATCCAAATCACCCGGAGGAGTACAATACCATCTTACACTTTTAACAGTGGGCAGTACGTTCAGGCACCCAGACTGTCCTACTCTGTGGTATAAAAATAGCTTTGACCCTTAAACTTTAGCTCTAATTGGATTTTGAAAAGCAAAGGGGAGGGGGAGCTGCTGAGGCATCCTGCCACATGTGGGACGCTCACCGAGGGAGAGGACGTGCGGCACGGGCGTGGACACCGTCCTGGAGTCCAAATTGAGCCACTCGCACTCCACACTGAACTGTGAGAGGGATACAGACAGGATGCAGCTCACAGTCTCACATGGGTGTTAGGTCAGAGCCCCAAACGTGTAATTAACTCTGTTTGTGTGTGTGTGTGTGTGTGTGGGGAGGGGGGGGGGACGTACCTGATTACCAGCAAGGTTAGAGGCGGCGATGACCAGGTGGGACACCGAGGACAGGTTACTGAGCCTCACTGTCACTACCTGCGGGCAGGGGGCGGGCAGACGGCTGGGTGACTCACAGGGGCCTTCGCGCGGGTCGCCCGCGTGCCCGCAGTGACGGGGGACGGGGCTTACCTTATAGGCGGGCAGCAGTTCTGTCCCCCAGGACAGGTCTATAGCCTGCACGCTGACAGGAGAGAGCGCGGGTCACTCTAAGTATGCAAATCATTCACTGATTACCTGTGCTTCCTGTCCCAGTCCACTGCCCCTTAATATCAGCACCACAAGCACAGGGCAAAAAAGTGTATATTTGGCAAGGACTGGCAAAACAATGAAAACACACCCAAATGATGTCACCACGAAAAAAGCCACTGAGCACTTATGCAGATCAGACACCTGACATATCTGAAGTCGGGGCTGTTTCATCATTAGGATGAAAAATTCTGAGGTAAAGAAATACCGTGTTTCTTTTTTTATATAATATAATGGTTTCGCTTCCAGGATAGGCTCTGGACCCCCGTGACCATGCATAGGAAATGGATGGATGGATGGATGGATGGATGGATGGTTCGGCTTAACCAGCACCAAACACAAGCTGGGAGGGACGCCTGCTAAGCCAGAATGTAGCTGAAATATCCAGAAAATGGTGAAAAATGGGGAGTACAGGACTCCCTGGACACAGGAGGTGAGGGCAGGGCAGGGGAGGCGCAGTTCTCACCAAAAGGAGGTGTTCATCTGGGTGCAGCCATACAGCCAGCTGCTCATCTCCTGCAACACACAGCGGAACGGCAGCTGTCACGACACACCAGTCCCATCACTTACCACCAGGTAGCGCCCCTGAGTCACAATGAATCATCTCACCAGACTGCTGCTCCGACAGTGGAAGTGGCTGTAAGCCTTCCTGCGGCCAGAGAGGGCGAACAGGAAGTACTTCACCCTGGGCTCCTGCAACGACGTGTAGCGACATCAGCCCGACATGGCGGCTCAACGCAGGAAAGCGAAAAAGCGCGAGAGCTTGGGGGCCCCCGACCGGACGCCGACCTTGGGCGCGCTGTACAGCAGCCTCAGGGTGTTCACCTCTGTCCACGCCTCAGCAGGGCCTGTATGACGGAGAGGAGAAGGTCGTCAGCGGGTGACTAGTGCCGCGTGGAGTTCCGGGGGTCAGCGCTCTGCTGCTGACCTGATAGCAAGGAGACCGCCGTGTCGTGCTGCTCTTCCAAAAGCCGCATCGGGTGCCTGATGAAGTGATGCTTCAACACAGCCATTCTGCGTTGCTGGTCCTCGGTGAACTGTGGAGATGGTACACACACACACATACACACACACACACACACACACAGACACACACACAGATCAGTCCTCCTAGCTGATAACCACAGCAAGAACATCATCAGCGCCAAGAATAAAAAAAGAAAAATAAACTTGCACACACACGTCAGATGCTAAGATACGGATCTGAGTCAGAGTTTAAATTAAGCAACACTCTAGTCGACTAACAATATTTAATGTAAATATATTACCGCTGCACTGCCCCGCATCCATATTGCACTACTCCAAACACTCTTTCAGTGGTGTAACAAATCGAGTATGTCTTCAAGATTAACAGCTTTCTACAATGAACTCTAACCCACAATCATGTCCCAGGGGGAAACACGATTCTCAGGGGAGGTTTACCTTAAACACAGTGTGTGTCAGCCACACCCTGAGCCCTGGCCCCTTCCCCCAAAGCATTTTCCAGTTTCCGATTGATCTACCAGAGTTACAAAACCATTACAAACTGATCTAATCGAACAGCCTTTAACACGGTCAGGACCAGCCCGCTATCTGCAAACGGGGGCTACAGTGACAGCCAGCGGAGTCACCCACCCTCTGAAGATCACTACACACTACAGGGTGCTGATCAGAAACAAACACTGTGTGTTCTAGAACATTGCGTTTAAATATAATTCGTCAAAGTCAAATAATCTTTTTCCATCAAACCCATATCCTGAGAATCACTGTAATTGTATCTGCTGTATAGGGCAGTTAATAAGCTTACTGATTTAATTATTAGTCATTTTTGCTGCTTTTTAAATAATGATTACGCAGTAAAACAGTTCAGGCAGATCCCATTTCATGAATCTAGTTTCTATAACTGGGTCCCATTTATATTGTGACTCTGTGCTGGATTAATGGTCAAGGAAAATTGTTCCCATTTAAAGCTTCTCTTCTTTGATCTATGTCTGTATCCTCATGCAAAACAGACCAAGCCCAGGTAACACAGAGGACAGAAGAATGACACGGAGGTGACAAAGGGACACCAAGGGTCAGCGGCATATAGTCTATGTACCTGTCTTGTGTCTGGGTCAATGAGATCAAAGAAGGCCCTCACAGTGGCAAGAACCAGCTCTTTGCACCTGAGAAAGATGATAACACACACACACACACACACACACACATACGCGTTTGTATTCATATCTTTGTGGGGTCCGTCCATTCATCTCAATGGGAAAAATCTCGATCCCAACAATGACAACCTTTTTTGATTGCAGTAACAAATATATTGAAAATTGAGTTTCCCCTTGTGGGGACCGAAAATTTTTTCCCTACATGGTCAAAATAACAGGTTTATAATTACATTGTGGGGACATCTAGTCTGCGTATATATACATGCCCACACACAACCACACGCACATGCACAGTGTGGTCAGTCCCCCTAGCTGACAAGTGACAACCACAGCGAGAACAACAGCGCCAAGAATAACACACAGGTGCAGAGCTCTTTAGCTACTTTTAAAGTTCATCAAAGAGATAAACATGAACAGGGGTTTATAATAAACGTCCCTGTTGGCAGACGTCCACCCCACCAGCCTAGAGAAGGAGGCTCAGATGTGTTCAGAGATGAACAGACATACCACACGATGGACAGGTGGTCTGTGGACACCCAGGTCCTGGGCACAGCAGTGGTCTTCAGCAGAACCCCGCAGAGGAGAGGAGGGAGAGTTCGTTAGGTGCTAATCGCTCACTCGAAAACAGCAGGGGGACCCGGGTGTGTTGCCACAGCAACAGTGAAGCACGTTAGCATGGTGTTTGCCTGCCAGTCATTCGGCATGATTGCGGTCATGTGACGGGGACACTCTGAGCCTGCTTACCACCATGGACAGCTTGCTGGGGTCTCCCTGGGGGCAGGGCAGGGCGGTCAGGCCAGAGCGTACCTGGTAATCCCTGTGCCCCCCCCCAACAGACAGCACCGTCACATTGCGGAGCTCCTCCGTCCCCCCACACCAATGTCTCCTAACTGTGGAGTAAAAATCTGACATGGGGGGGGGGGAGACAGACATGGTCACAATGAGCCGCAGTAAGGCTGCGGTGAACTGGATGGGTGAGCTCTGTCTGTTTGTACCTAGCAGGTCAGCGTCCAGCGCTAACACAGGGGCCTGATGAGGTGAAGCCTGGGTCAGGATCAGGCTGACCAGTGTGGGGTCGAAGCGAGGCAGGGTGAAGAGAGCCCGGGCGACCACGCCGCCCATGGAGTGGCCTACCAGCACCACACTGCGCGGGGGGTGGGGCTGATTCTGGACAGAGATATGAGGCGTCTGTCAGATCACCACCCTCAGCACCCCATCCAGGGACAGTTTCTTTCCCTGTGTCAACAGATTCCTAACCCAGTGACCGACATCCCTCCAATATATTGTTGTTGTTCCACCTGCACTGTAACTGTATTTGCATATTATGCAAATTTATTCTTCCATGGTGTGGTCCAACTGCCATTTTATACTGAGGTCATGTTGCATATGTTTATTACTTATTTGTTTACTCGTTCTGATATTGTACTGCTGTTTGTCATGCAATGTCCTGTCTTGTATTGCACTGCTGTTTGTCCTGCAGTGTCGCATTATACTACTGTTTGTCCTGCAGTGTCGCATTACACTGCTGTTTGTCCTGCACTGTCCTGTCTTGTATTGCACTACTGTTTGTCCTGCAGTGTCGTATTGCACTACTGTTTGTCCTGCACTGTCCCGTCTTGCATGCACTGCTGTTTGTCCTGCAGTGGCTTGTCTTGTATTGCATCACTGTTTGTTCTATCCCCCGATGTCCTACCCTACAATTTTGCCTTAAGAATCACACTGTGATCCTCAGAACAAATGTGACAACAGAAATTAAAAAAAATGAAAGGAAAAGAAAAATAAAAATAAAAAACAGCACTTCCCCAAACCGGCCATGTTGATGCTACCCGCAAGTCTCCTGACCTTGTAGAGGCGGAGTATGGCCTTGATGCTCTCGTGTAAGAAGTGTGTCTGTCGCTGGAGGCTACCCCCATAGAGGGCCACCAACTCCTCTCTGAAATCCACTGTGAACACGTTCAGGTGGATCCTGCCAGCCATGCGCTCTGCTTTCCGGAGAGCTACTGAGCCCAGGGACCTCGCTGACACAGGAAACAAGAAATAACAAATGTGCCCTAAATGGTTAGGCACTCATGTTTTTTAAGTCACACAGAAATCACACATGAATCGAGAAGTAAAGCTTGAGACTGGTGGAGGAAACAGAGAGCTGATGATATACAGCTCCGGGAGATCCGTCAGCCGAAATTCACATGGCTCCGGAGCTGGTCAGGGAGCACGCTCATCTCAAACTCAGCTTCCACCCGCAAGATGACAGCTAGGCACTGGCTCGTGGCCAGTCCACGGACTCCTCACCTTGCTTGTAACTGCCTGCGTTTCCAGGTAGGAACAGCACGGGGGCGCCACTGAGTTTCAGCCCCCGGGTTTCCTGGGCATAGGCACCCTCTCCGTACAGGTAGAGCCCGTATCCTGGGTAATGATTTGCCACACGCCGGGGAAGCTGTACACGCTGTGGGGGGGTGGGGGGGGGGGGGGGGGGGGGTTGCACACAGACAGACACAAAACAGAAGACAGCCGTTAACTGTCCAGCTCAAACTGGCACTCAGATTTACTTCCATGATGTCCTGCTCTGACCAGCTCGAAAGTAGCTTAAAAAAAAAAAAAAGACCCGCCAGCACCACACTGGGTCTGCTGATCCAGTGAAGGCTGCGCCCCTTTCTGCTTGCCTCTGACCGCTCCTCAGCCTGCCAGAAATCAAAGACCAGGTGGACGTATAACAGATGACCCTACGACGTGAATGTAGGTAATTAACTTAAGGAGGATCAACAGGGACTGTAAGGGAAGGATCGGACATGGGTGCCTGAAAAAAAACAGCCACCAAATGAATGAAATACTGCCTGGACATAACGACAATTTCTTTATCCACTTCAAATCGGACTCCCCATTACCAATTGTTTCCACTGATCATCACCTCTAACCTGCGCACAGACAACACGCCGATGGAGGTATAATTATCAAGTTACTTCGATCCGACAAAGGTTCGGTTTTCTTCTCTGTATCGGAGAAATGACACAGTACGCCACTTTCACAACATGTGCAGAACAGCTGCCTTCGGAGCGGTCCTTTGCAGGCTTCTGGCTTCCGTAAGAAAGATATCTGTAGCACCGTGCACGCTACGTATACTCATGCATGCCGTGCATCACGTTATACCCAGCCGCCCCCCACCTCCCACCCTCACGGACCCCCACGATCCACTCACCCGGTATTCGGGGTACTCGAACATATAGGTCATGCTGCATCTGTTCTCCTCGAATCCCCACATCAGCTCCCGGAGCCCCATCCCCAGGAGCCCCAGGACACAGCTGTAAAAGGCAACCGTGACGCGTTTCATTTCTCTGCCTCTTTGTTTCGGTTGCTTCCCGGCAGCTCTCGCTTAAACCACTGTCATTCCGAGTCCATGTTCAGCCTTCCTCATTCCAGCACCTGGCGTCAACCTGAACCTATGGTGTTTGCGAACGGCAGTTTCAGCCTCTCACGATGACAGACGCGATTGACGGCCAATAGCCGAAGCGGTGCGGAAATGCGAGCCAATGAGGCTGCGAAATGTTCGGCGACGTAAATAAAGGGCGGGGCTTCGGCTGATCACTGTCCAGAGTAATACACAGCCGCGGGCAGTAACTGTAGATTCTTCATCTGTGAATGTAAAACTGAAAAGATGTTAAATGACAAAGGGCACAAATGACGTTTGCGTCCCGCAGTTGTTACAATACAAATGAATAGTACTGTATACTATTATAATATAAATTTGTTGTGTAGCTCAATATATACAATCTAATATATGTTGCAATATTCTGTAAATGTAGAATATTGCTAGGTATGTAAGCACAATTGCTTACCCGTGAGCAAAAAACCTATTCCATTTGGCATGCTTAGATAAACTATCATCAAACAGAACGCAGGCATGCTTTCACAAAAATGTATTACATTTGCAATGTTCGTCGTTTGATGCTCTACATAGGCCTATTCCAATGCAAATGAAAATATGCTACATTCAAATAAAACTACTTCCTCTCTTTTTTCCACGAGATTTATCTTTTGAGATCAATGGGGATTTGACTGAAAAGAGCTGAACAAGTTTTGCATGTGAAATAATAATTCGTTGTAAAATTATTCTACAGCACACTGGAAATGAAATTATATACAATCATTCATGATATGAAAAGTTGTGAATAAAATAACATTTTTAATCATTCTGTTCATGGTGAATTGTTTTTAGTTTCACAGACGTATTCACCTACATGGGTGGATTTCATTGCTAAATCAGTTTCGTGACCTTCATCTGAAACTATCTTTTATCAAATTATGTAGAATTTCCTGCTGTATGATCTGATTGTTGTGTTATGTATTCTCAATGCTAAGTAACTTTGTGTGGCACTCATTTTCAGGGAGGCTTTAAAAATTTAAAACGCCATTAACAATCATCCACTAAAACTTATATCTCGTATTTTTCGATGTTTAGTACATAGCCTATCTAATCGGTCTTTTTCCCACATAACACAATTTAACTCTATTGAATGAAGTCAGAATTTATTAATATCACTAGAAGGCATTCCTTGAAAAAGCTAGCAGAAGCTGTGCTTGAACAATAAAATTTTTCTACTTTGCAATACTTCAATTGCGACCTTTGGTAAGATTAAAAATGTGCCGTCTCCCAGTGTAACCTATACTGTTTCATTTTTTTAAATAAATGCAGGTCGTATATATTTCCTCAAAAGTTACAAAGAGTTACTGACTAAAATGTTGCAGTTACCAACTTATGTTACTATTCCCGGTTTTCTATTTGGAAGAATGCTTCATGTTACAAATCTATTTCTAATCTATGGTAGCCTACTTGCTTCCAGAGGATTGCAATAGGATACACACTTACCATTTATTCAATTCATTTGAGCTTTGCATATAGCGCCTTTAGCAAGAAAGTTGCTCAAAGGGACTTGACAAGAGTGTGTGGCAATCCACTGTTACATTATTTTATATATATAAAAATCGATCTATGTATTGTGACGCAATTGCATATCCGGTCTTTCATTTCCTGCTTCCATTGGCTGAGTTTTCCTACTAAAATAAAAGTTGACAAACGCTGATGTTTCAGCTACTTTAAAAGGCGATCGAAATGTTAAATAATTAAATGCACGAATTAGGAAATTTGAACGGGAACTGGTGATTAAGTACATGAATTAGGCAGAGCTTAAAAACAACCGCTGTATTTTCTATCTGAGCGCAAGGATTATATGTCCATTCAACTGAACATTATTATCTTTATAGTACACGTATAACGATTTAAATATAGGTATATGTACACATATAACGAAAAAAATGTCTTGTGACTTCTAGAGCTGATCCCATAAATTTAAAACAGAAAAATAATAGAATAGTAATTTGTATCCTTGTTGTTATCCATTTTTCGTCATTTTAATGTATAAACATTTTCTAGTTTTCTCTGCAGTCTGGGATATTTTCGGTATACTTGAACGCTGAAACCCAGCAACGGTTTTAAAACCACATTCATGTGACACACTCAGACCGCGGTTTACTGGGGTGCTTAAGGGAGGCGTGCATAGCACCCTCAAGTTATTTATATGCACCCTTGGATGGAAGTAAATCAGTCTATGACTGCGATATGATTGCAGGGACCGTGTCACACTCACTAATTTCAATTTGGACACGAAACTGCATGCTTATAGAGATATTATTAACTAGAACTTTTATTTTGAACGGTTAAAACCGGAAGTTCGTAGTGTTCCCAGTGTAACACGTGCTTTAAAATCGTTCTAAAGAGCGACAAGTCGTGTTCTGTGGATTTTGTATTCTGTAAATCTATGATGGATTGCCAAGTGAAGCTGACTGTGCCTGTTTATACAGGGGTGGATAAAGAGCTATTTCTTCGGGAGATTTACACAATGGTAAAATCACAAAAGGGCATAAATAACCACAGATCGCGACTGTATTTAGATAAAGGAGCCGTTGAAATTCCTCAGTGTATCGTTTGAAAGTTTTGCAAACTCTTAATAGTCAATCTTAAACAAGATTTTTTGTTAAATAGTGAACAACCATATATAACTAAATAGATACGCCATAATCGATTATCCATTGTAATCCGTGCATATCCTAGTACAGTGCTAACCGAGCTTATTAAAGGTGCCCCTTCTTCCCAGCGCCGCCCAGCCCTCATGAAGGGCGTAGCCCTGGGGTCTTGCTGTGACAAGTGGACGGTGGACTACCTGGCAGACCGAGGCGGAGCCAAGCCGGTGACAGTCCACGTGTCCCCCGAGCCACGGATGGACTTTCTGCACAAGAATTTCCTTTACAGGTGCTTTAAAACCATGGAGAATCGTGAATGTATGATAATGGAAGTGCAGGAAATGTGTACCAGCTGAATGATGATTTCGCACATCCAATCAAAAGAGAGCAGGTGCTATTTTTATAAGTCTGTCTGTCCTTTTCCAAATATCTTGAATAAACATATGAATGGAAATAACAGAGATATTACATAAACTAACAATTAACCCCTATTACCGGCTCAAATTGAATTATCCAATAGAAAGCAGCGCATCACTCTCGGATTAAGGATTATTAATTACTAGATATGACACTGCCACCGTGCCATCTCTATTAATTACATTCAAACTATGTCACATTGTAACTGTATTAAATACTAAAAAGTACAGGCTTTTATAAAGGTGGCTCTATCAGCTGTGATGCAGTCAGGCCTTTTTATTACCTTAATGCTACTACGGATTTAAACTACTGTTGCTCCCTCACCTTCCCGCCCTAATCTGTGCTGAATCAGGACTCTGCCATTTGACAAGCTTATCAGGAGGGCGGCAGAGGAGACACACTCCGACTTCTTTGTCTCAGAGGTCAGTCACGCTACAATTTACACACCAAAAATTAATACATTTTATACATTAATGAAGAACAGAATCGTTGAACAGCTGGGCTATTATACTGCTCCTGTATTCTGATCGTAATACAAGTCCTGTTTTAGTCTTTGATGGGCCTACCGGCATATCTCCCTGAACTAAGGCTACGGTTAGCACAACCTCTGTGTTGGTGACATTTGGCCCTATATGCTCAATCTGGCACTCTTGGTTTTCTGAGAGACGTTTACTAATGTGTTCTTGCCATCTTGTCCACGCAGAATGAAAGTTACTATCTCCGCTCATTGGGAGATGACCCCCGCAAAGTGAGTGTCTGCGATTCTTCCCGTTTGACCTTGTGCTAATGCCCAAAGTGACATTTGTATAGCTAAGGTGCCTACTCTTTCAATCAGGACCCAGCTGATTTGAGGAAGCAGTTTCCAGAGCTGGCAGAAGACTTTTGTATCCCAGAGTTCTTTGAGGCTGAGCAGTTCTTTTCCTGCGTGTTTCGGATTAGTTCCTGTGGCCTGCAGCTGTGGACACATTATGATGTGAGTTGGAGGGAAAAATCATGCGGCATTGGAGACCCAGATAACTGAAGAGCTGTGATTTTTATAAGATGGACAGGAGGAAGAGGTGGGAGAGAGGAACTGTCAGTATGAATGGCTTCTTCTCATAGGTGATGGACAACCTTCTGGCCCAGGTGAGTGGGAGGAAGCGTGTGGTTCTCTACAGCCCCCGAGATGTACAGTACCTCTACCTATCAGGTGAGACCTCCACAGCGAGCTTGCAATCACATCGTACCTGCATGTCCCAATGAATGTGCCGAACTCTCTTACATCTCGTTTCCACCAATATGGAGCCAGTGTTGGGCTGGTTCTGGCTTGGTGCCTTTTGAGAACCGGCTCGCATTTCCACTGCTTTCAAAAAATAATGGAACAGAAATGTTACACAGGCGGAAGTGAGAGTACAGGGTCATATGAATATTTTGGGGGGGATTTATTTCAATATATTTCGGATTTTAAGTTTTTATAAGCCGCCAAACCGAAATTTGCCTGTATCCACTTTTTTCTCCTTAAAAACTGTATTTCTAACGAGTTTGTGTGTGAAAGTGAGTTTATTCTCACTCGTTGTTTTACTGCTGTCCTTTTAAGGAGTCTGCAATAAAAATGTCCACTAAAAAGTGAACTTTGTTGTCCACCTTATGATCTCTCGGCCACTCGAGTGTCACTATTTTATTTATTCAACCTGCGACATGTTTATAATTTATTATTAAATCTGGCCAGCAGATCAATTTTCTTTTTCCAACAGAATAAATAAATGATTTATCATTATGCCACTAATAAGCTGGCAAGTTGTTTCATTGTTGGCAGCAGTGATATTAGACAAAACTAAGTCAGTTTTGGATTGTATTTTCCCAGTATGCGGAAGGTTTGGATGTGATAGCTCACCCCAGTTTAGTTGACGTTACAGGTCCAAATTTTGAAACCGGCATTTCTGTGGTGTCATCGAGCCATTATTTCTGGCCCAGGGCCAATTTTTTTTTTTACGTGAAAATGTGCAGAACCAGTTCTGGATTGGGAAGAAGCCTGGCACCAGCTCCGGCACCGTGTTGGTGGAAACAAGGCGTTACAGTCTCATTCACGGAGCCTCAGAGGGCTGCTTCACCTTCTCTCTAATGCTTGGCGATTGTGTATCAGCTCTAGAGGGAAAATGGAGATGAACTTTTCTCACCATATAGACAGGATATGACCATCAGCCAGTCAGCTGCTGTACTCGGCTCTGTCGTGAATCTCTGTGTCACAGAAGGATGTTGTTCTATCGCTTGCCATTGTTTGGAGGTACGAGTTCAGACTGTGATTTGCAGAGATTGAAAGCCCTGAAGTAAGCAGCGTAGTGTGGGGTGTTAGTATTGGAAATACGGATGAAGGTCACAAACTCTGAGTGCTGTCGACACCACACCTTCCCTACAGGAGATAAGTCTGAGGTCCTGGACATCGACACTCCTGACTTGGATCGTTTCCCTGACTTTGTGAAGGCCAAACGATACGAATGTGTGCTGAACCCAGGAGACCTGCTGTTCATTCCTGGTAAGAAGGCCTCAACCTCATCAATGTTGCATCAGAAGACGCAGTACGTTACCTGCTATTGAATATCTTAAGCCATTTATCGTTGCTTTTAAAATTTTGCTTAGTTTCCTTGTCACGCACTGAGTGCTCTGTCCTAAGCTGTTTACTGTCTCTTTCTTCCTGGTGACCCCCCAGCCCTGTGGTTCCACAACACCCTGGCTCTGGAATTCGGGGTGGGGGTCAATGTCTTCTGGCGCCAGCTGTCCGTCGAAAGCTACGACAAAAGAGACCCATATGGGAACAAGGACCCGGTAGCAGTGAGTCGGGCCATGCAAACTCTGGACCGGGCCCTACGGGCACTGGATGACCTGCCCCCTGATTACCGCGACTTCTATGCCCGTCGCATGGTTCTACAAATCCAGAGCCGTGCCTACTCCACTGATCCGGAAAGAACAGGGCAGCCACACGAGAAGGCAGAAAGTATGGCCACGGCAGACATGGAAACTTCCGGGTATAGCAGCCCACTTTCTTAAATTGACCAACTTGTGACCTCATCACCTATGGTGTTTATGACTGCCAGTGTCTGGGAATTGGAGGGAAATAGAGATCGAGTGTTTCTCATATCACTCAAGTCAAAGTTTGACCTCGAGAGGAGTGATATCCGTTCCTCTACAGGCCCTGAGCTGGTTCGTCTCCATAAGAGCAGATGGAGCTGTGATTAACTCTGACCTCCGCAGAATAGGGAGAGAGTGAGCGAGACACTTGTCTGAATCAGACAAGATTTTCTGACTAAAATACAACATGCCTTTTGTAAGAGGTTCTGACAAGCAGATTTCCCTGTGTATGTGTTGTGGAATTTTAAGGTGCATTTTATCTAAATAAAGCTGAATACTTGGCCTAAAAGTTCTGGTATCTGGTCACCATAAGGTTATCCCACCTCTACCCTGTCTGCTCTTGGGTCCTGACACTAACCCTCTTCCATACCCTATGCTTCTTATGGACCACGCCAGCTTCTCTTAAGTCTTCGGACAGAGCTGCATATTTTGTGTCCATATTACATCTATTTTTAAATACGCAAGTATGTTTATCCATCCACCCATCCATCTATTTTGGTTTCTCTCTCACACTGATATATTACACATAAACTATCATGTTGCAGAGCTGCATGGACTAACCAGTCAAAGGCAGCAGTGTGGCTATGGGTGTGCAGGCGTGAAATCGTAAACTTTTTCATAAATAAATATTATTTTTATTGAAGTGTGAGATTCCTTGCACTTGGTTCAATGTGACTTACTAATTTGTACTCGGTCAATGACAAGTTTTAGTTCAATGCTTTTCATAGGCTATAAAGGACAAACAGTGCCATCTACAGGCAATAGCATCACCTACAACTCGTTAACCAATACGCTGCATGGTGATATTGCAGCATGACTATCACTAGGCTTTCGGTGTATAGTACTTCGCTCAGATGTCCTGTGGCCATCAGTTCTTCAAAAAAAATACCAGCTCCACACGTGGGAAAGACACATGTAGGGGGCTCCCAGTGTCTCTCCGCTGTTTCCAGACCAGTGCTCGCCATTTCAGTTTATGGGAGATTCATCTTTTTGATGACACTTCAATGGACTGGCATCCCTTCCGGGGTCTACCCCAGCCTTGTGCCCTGTGATAGGCTCCAGACCCTGACCACTATAAGCAGTTGGAAGGTGGCTGGATGGATATTAATGATACTTCATACACTTGAAGCATTTGAACTTTGTCTTAACCAAATTCAGATCGGTTAAATAAATAAAATACTATTTTATACTGCTTAAATGTAACAAACGATCAGTTTTTTTTCCTCCAAAATTTTCATTACTCTAATGATTCTGCAAACAGCTGGAATGTAGCCTATATTACTAAGTTCTCAATTATCTCAATTGCTTCAAAATTAATAACCAATCAAACCTTAATCACAGCTAATTGAGAGCTTGGCTGGCTTTAAAGCCAACACACTGAGCTTTTGTGAGGGGGGTTATGCTTTTGCTGTAGGGAGAAATGTACTGGATGTGGCGAAAGGTTGAATCTATGGTGTTAATGCTAACGAGATATTAAAGATAACTGAAATCGGGTCAGTAGATTTGAGGCTTCTGGTAGTTTCCCACTCAATGCAAGGATTTGTGTTTGGAAGCTATGAGACTGATCATGTCTATATCTTTGCAATGGGTATGTGGCGACATTTTCATGCTAATCCTACTGTTTATACAAACCTGACCAAGCTTTAGGATGCATGAGAAACCAGCAGGAATCTTTAAGATCGAGCGATTCACCAGTCACTCAGCCATGAGCATCTCACATTACGCAGTCTCCCTACTAAACGCAACCCAGCCATTCCAGTTTACTCTTTAATACACACTTCAATAATGCACAAAGTTTACATCTCTTCTAAAAATATGTAAACATTGTGGTGCTTCCCAGAGCTGTCCGTCCCCGTTACCGGAAGTGAACGAGGAAGGGGGGGGGGAGGGGGTCGCTCCACTCTGTCTCCAGGGGTGTACGTCCACTTCGACCCCCAAGGGGTCACACAGGGCGTTTCCTTGTTTTAATATTCGATAATGCAGAACTGAGTCTAACCCTTTGGTTTGAAATGATGCCACAACTAGAATGTTCCGTGAGAAGTCCGTATCGTTGCGTTGCATTCTTTGCTGTCAATTACAAACTGTTATTACATTACAAGCTGGTGAGATCACAGACGGCAATATAGTTTATATTCGAGCTTTGTGACAAAGAAAAAACACAATGTGGACATTAAGTCCCTGACAAACAGGACTCCACCCATCTCCCTGTACGGCCCCCATCTGTGATGGAGGTTGCAGCCACAGGCACGCACATGGACACACACGCACGTCGAGTTTGGCTTAAAATGAGGTCAACGCTCTTAGCACAGTTTTTATAAGGAAACAAACACCAGCCTCCTCCAGGAAAAAATGTGAAGTATGAAAAGCCTGCCCGTGGTTAGCGATGGCGCTTCAAGGCGCCCCGATCGTGCTCCAACATGGCCGCCCGCATGGTCCGCAGAGGCCCTGTCCATGTGCTGCAGCCTACCTGCCTGTGAGGGGGGGGGACAGCAGCACAGGAGAGGGGGCCTCCAGGCTGCTACAGACACCCAACAAATTCCCCATAGTCTCATTCCCCCCCCCCAGCCATGACAGCAGGGTCGTGCTCACCCCCCCCAAGTCATCTGGAGACAAGTCTGTCATTCAGCATCTCCTAGGACGTTCATGACCTAGCGAGCGTATTTGAGCAGAGCGTTTGTCCAGGGAGACGGAGAAGCAGACACAGGTCAGTCGGTGTGTTCAGTCAGGGATGATGTGTGCGGAGCTAACAGGAGGAGATGCGGCCGTGGTAGGGACCGCCCGCCTACTGCTGAGCAAACATAGGGCTCCTGTTCGCTTTCATCTTCTCCAGCCGCTTGGTCAACAGACTGTTACTCGCCTCCAGCTCGTCGACTTTGTCCAGAGCCGACCTGAGCTGAAATGGCAAGGGGGGCCGGGAAGTAAGAACAGCGCTTAACGAGCGGGACCACATGAGGAGCGACTGTTACCTCTCTCTGCAGTTTGCGTTTCTCCGCCTTCAGGTCATCCTCGACTTTCTCCGCATTCTCAGAAGCCGATTTGTAGCGCGTCACCTGACCTTCCAAACGTATGACCTGCAGAACAGGAGACCCTGCTTATGGGGGGTACATTTTTGTCCTGCAACACATCGAGAAGTTTGGGCGGAAGCCAAAAGAATCATCCTTTACCGCCAACCACATGAGGCAGACATAGTCATTCCCTAAAAACCACACTAAGACTGGTCTGCTTATGCCGTTACGCTGAGAAAAGTGTAAAATAATACAACTCTAAAGGAAACACCCTCTGTGGCTTTTAATGTGTAGGGCAGGGGTGGCCAATCTTATCTGCTAAGGGCCGGTGTGTATGCGAGATTTCACTGCAACTGCCTAATTAGATTACTAATTAGAGGACTGATTGGCTGAAGAGTCCTCACACCTGAGTTTGAACAGCTGACCTACAGGTTATCCCAAAAACCTGCATACACACCGGCCCTTTGCGGATAAGATTGGTCACCCCTGGTGTAGGATCTAGAGCACAGAGCATACGCATCTCCAAATTACACGTAAAAACCTTGAAACACTTACATTTTGTTCCAAAGCTGCAACTTCCTGCTCCGATTTGACCAGCTTAAACCTGAGCTCACTAATTTGCCTGTTGGCATCTCCTGTAAAGGGGAATTTTTAGAACTGGCATTACTCTGGCATTACACTTATTTAGTGGTCAATATGCTTAGAAGTATTTATAAATTGTGTTCAAATGAAATACAAGATACTCTGACTTTATTTCGTGGTAGATGGCATCTTGGGAAACCAAAATGTGTGGGATAGACTCAGACAAACGATGGGATGAACATGCGTGTGTTTAACAAGCACAAATCCAAGGTGAAAATAAAAATAAAACCCACCACCCTGAGGACCCACCCACTCATTCTTAATGTTATTAAAACAGAAAAATACCCCTTGATCTGTTTTCGATGAGTCTGTATCATATTCATATGATGTGGACACTGGCAGTGAAAGGATGTCCTTACTTTGGATGTCCAGGATGTGTGGATTGGTCCCGTTCTCTAACGTCACATCATCAGGGGCCACCGCCTCGTCCCTGCCATTCTGTTTCTGATCCAGCTGAGTCTTTAGCCTCTTCACCTGGGTAAGTGCAACGGATCACACGGCTTAAGGTCTCCCTGGCATGTGGCCTGGGAGCGAGACCTTCCCCTGACCACGCAGACACGCGTGTGACGTGGTGGCCGGTCTCACCTGTTCTACCAGGTTCTCCCTCTCGTCCACCAGCTTTCGCAGTCGTATTTCTGGAAGAGACACATTAAGGTAAGCTCACGTAGACAGCAGACAGCAGTTTCACTCTAGTTTCTAAATATCTGCAGTGGCAGCCATGTTTTTAGTAGCTGTTATGAATGTAGGTTTTTCCAATATGGCAATGAACCACAAACATGCAGAAAATGCTAACATTAAGCACATTTTAGTCTATTCAACTACAGTCCAGCATCTTGAGATTACACCTATTAATAGACAAATAAGGCTAATTGTTACATTTTTAAATCACAAGCAACAGAATACTGCGTTCTGCAAAAAGAGCCCCACTATAAATAAAGCAGATGTTTTGAAAAGAAATGGGACATTTCTGATTTAATGGACCCAGTATTCAGATGTTTTATTCTATTTCTGTACCAGGACTTCTGGTGCACAGATGCTATTAAAAATGCCAAAGGCATGCTTTGGCGGTACACAGGCCAAGCCCTCAAATGTCACAAACCTCTCCCTTTCCCAAAAAGCAGACTTAAAAGGCCATCATGGAGTCCAGAAATCCAGTTCAGGCATGGAACTGCTTGTACTTTTCTGGTGAACCAGGATCACTTAATCCAAATTTAACTGACTAAAATTTGCCTAGAGATATTTTTTGGGCCGATTCACTATATCTCTACGTTCCTTTTTTTTTTTTTTTTCTTCCATTTTTCCAATTATTATATAAAAACTGCTGTGCAAAACAGGTCAGTTCATTATTGGATATACATTCTAATTTAGCATCAATGTCATGGTATATATAGGCTGCTGGTATATATAGGCTGCTGGTATATATAGGTATTTATCATATATATGTTACTACCTGTAATTCTAACTATTAAGCAATCGACTTTGAGACTAGAGATCAGGAACACCTGACCCAAGGAGGTCATCAGACGTTTCCTTTAGAATATCAGAAAGCCTAATACAAACAGGCAAACTAGTTACATGCAATAATTTATAGTCCCTTTGGAGAAGTGAACACAGTATTTCAGGGTAACAAAACATGTCAAAAAAAAAGGAAATGTTACCATACCAGAGGAGATGAGAGGAGGAGGAACGCCAAGAACACGGAGGATGGGAGCTCACTCAGGGTGGGGGGGGTTTAGGTCACGTGACGCATGCAAAGGGAAGCGATGTCCTCTAAGGGTTAGCATGCAAGAACTGGAATGGAGATGCAGCTGAGGCACAAGCCCAGCAGGGGCTCCAGCCATGCCGTGAGACAGCACCAGAGTGTTACGTTTACACTGTTATGAACTTTTAATGAAGCCCACCAGTGGTTGTCTTTGTAAAGCCCGAGACAGTATCCAAATAGGTGTAGGGTTATACCACCATCTATGTCATTAAAACAGGGTCTTCCCACCCTAACCTGTATCATGTTCCAGCGGTAGCCCATAAACATTCCATTCCCACTCCAGTAAGTATTCCCCGTAGCTATTTTATGCTAAAATGCCCACCACATGTTCGAAACAAGGCTGGACTGAGCAGAAAAGTCAGCCCAGTAAGGAAGGTGTTAAATGCAAGGACAATGCAAACACATTCCCTAATTAACATCAAGCTTAAAGCTGATTCCCCTGGTCATCCATTACATTGTTGCACAGGACAGAAAACATCGATCTACCTGTTTAAGATAATATGGGCTTCAAATTTCATTGTTTAATGCTCCAGTTGTATTGCCTTGAAAATTCTGAAACATCTCAAGCACAGCTGATGTGATTATCTTTACATGCTAAAACACAGATTATACCCCATGCCTATCAAACCAAAACGGTGTCGAACTGTCAATCGAATGCTATTACTGTCCAGCCTTAGTCTCTGATGGTCTGTAATAAGAAATTTACAAACGAGAGGAGGCCATTCGGCCCATCAAGCTCGTTTGGGGAGAACTTAACTAATAGCTCAGAGTTGTTAAAATCTTATCTAGCTCCGATTTAAAGGAACCCAGGGTTTTAGCTTCCGCTACACTAGCAGGAAGACTATTCCATACTCTAACTACACGCTGTGTAAAGAAGTGCTTCCTCAAATTTGTTTTCAAATGTTCTCCCGCTAATTTCCACTTATGGCCACGAGTTCTAGTATTTAAACTAATATTGAAATAGCCATTTGGCTGAACAGCATCCAGACCCGTTAGAATCTTATATACCTGGATCATGTCCCCCCTTAGTCTCCTTTGCTCAAGGCTAAACAGATTCAGCTCAGCTAACCTCTCCTCATAAGACATTCCTCTAAGACCAGGAATCATTCTCGTAGCCCTCCGTCGCACCTTTTGTAAGGCAGCAATGTCCTTCTTAAGGTATGGTGACCAAACCTAGGAGGCTTCAGTGTCACAACCAACCAAGGTTTCATTAATATTTTTCAAAGAAACATTTTATTTCATTATAAAAGTAATTATACTTCAGAGACACAATTCCACATTGATTGGTACATCTTTGGTCAAGAAAAGAACAAACTCCTTTCTTTAAAATTTGCTGCAAGACTGGACATGGAATACTGAACATTTAAAAAAAAAAAAAAAAAAAAAAAGTTTGCTAAAACAGAAGATAAAACAGGATTGGCATGAAATACCGCAGTAGCTTTTATATTTATGTACTGCAACCAGGGTGGATAGGGTGGGATGGGCAGAGTAACCAGTCATGGGCCTCCAACCCACATTAAGAGGAATGCAGAAGAAAAACTATATATAAACACTCAATTTAAGTCGGTTCATGAGCTTGGAGTGGACCTAATAAGGGCTTATCTTTACTTATCAAAGTGATATGTCTTTTATAAAGTCGTCTTTGTGCATCGCCAGATACTTTAAATTCTTAAATTCTTGTATCATCATTGTACTGGTGTAACGGTCATCGACAGGCAACAGATTCTCAGATACCTATAAAGGCCCTTTCTGAATGGGGCCATGGATTCCACTGCAATATTTAGACCATCACTGGCTGCAACACATTAATACATCAGTCATTAATACACCATATTACACACTCCTATATACTCAGCTCGGGTGATGGAAACAGGGTTACAAGGCACTAAATAACTTAAAAAGGAGAAATTTGCTTTGTAAAGAAAATACAAAGTGTACAAAAAAAATGTAAAATGCAACATAAACACCGTCTAGTACTGCACATGGTATTGGTCGACATTCTGTATGCGCTCAGCAAATACCATGTTGCTATGCTAACAAAATCATGTAACAAAAGCCCAGATAGCCAGTGGATATTTCACCAGCCATTAAAAAATGCTAGGAAAAAAAAACTGGATTATCTCTACAGAAATAAATAAATTTTCATGGATGCAAGCTGGTTTAAAGTGATCATTTTTTCCTCTTGTACTATCCCAAATAATATTAAACAAATGCAATCAAAGTGAAATGGAACATGGCTGGAACATTCAGTGCAATTCAGACTCCAGCTGACCAATTTCTGTACGACAAAAAGTGTTCCCCAAATTTGTGAGCCATAGTGTTACTGGGTTTTAAACCTCCGTAATTATTGACTTAATCAATCTGTTTCAGGATTTTTTTTCTTATAAACAGAGCAGAGACTGATGGAAAATCAAATAAGAAAAACAAAAATCAAAACGGGACACTACATTGTAGCCTTACATGGCATAATTTAGGAACTTTTATATGTTTAATAAATTACTGTAATCAGCGTTTACTCAATGCCTACCCAGCAGGATGTGTCCATAAATGTATTCAAACGTTTATGTCATGTACCCGGACATAACCTTATTACAGTTCATTTCCTGTGCATATGGGTCTTCCACGATCTGGCATTTCAGGCTGCACTGACCTGCCTAGGAACTAGGCCATGCGACAGTCTTCTTTGCCCTTGGCCTTGCCCTTCTTACTGCCTTTTGCTGAGCCTGCGTTGACTTGCTCTTCACTGCCCTCCGGTGGCTCTTCTGTTGGTTGGCTCTCCTGATTCTCAGCGGAATGACTCCCTGTCACAAATGCCACGGCCTCTTCCCCTTCCTCTACGGAATTCTGGACTGACTGTGACCCATCAGACATCTGCTCCACCTTCACTGTTCCCAAAACATCTGCAGATGAATTCCCCTCATCCTGTACTTCAGGGCAGTCTCTTATACTGGGATTCTGGCACTGACTGTTTCCAGATTCCTTTTCTGGTCTGGAATCAGGGTTTTCTCCTAACTTCGCTTCTGTGTCTTCATCAGCTTTTCCTTCATTTGTGGATATTTCTTCCAAACTATTGTCTTCATGTGGCCTACTGCTAATTGTATTATTAGATGCTTCCAAATTCGAACCTAAATCATCATCAAACTGGAATGACTCTCCTCCTTCTTCATCATCGTCCAGCTCTTTTGGTTGCAAGTCCACCTCTTCTAACTTTAATTCGCCCTCATTGTATTTTTCAGATATGCTTGGATTCACCATTTCCACTTGGTTTGGAACTGTTGGTTCAACAGATGTTGACTCTGTGTTTTGGGAATCTGTTAATTCAGCACCTTCCTCCATTATACACTCAGGTGGCTCCTCACAGGAGTCATTTTCCTCCTCAAACAAATTCTCAGTTTGCCCTGCAACGTCGCTCTCAAGCCCGTTGTCCTTGACCAGAACGTCAGCAGCAAACTCCTTACTTATAGTTACATGTCTTTGAGCATCTACTCTTTCCTGCAACTCAACATCTTCACTGCAGGCCTGGTCTTCTTTGTGATATCCTGACAGCTGTTCTTTTTCCAGCACCTCAGCTTCTTCACAGCTATCCATCTCCTCAGTCTCTGTTGCTTCAAGCAGTGCACCTTCACTCTCAGTGACATATTTTATTAAGTTATCCTGAGCACCCTGAATCTCCTGGACATTTCCCTCAGCCTTATTCAGATCACAATCACTTCTATTCGGGTCTTCTTGTGGGATTTGTACCTCCTTAGGAAAATCAGAGCCAACAGGTTCCTCAGTAAAGGCCTCAAGGCTGAATGTGTTTCCTACATTAGCATGCTTGATCCCATCAGCTAAGGCTTTGCTTGTCTCTTCCTCCAGGAGGGAAGAGCTTTCTGATGGCACATCCACTTCATGCTTGATGCCTATGCCACCTGCAAGGATATCTGTTTCTTCAACGTTCTTGCCCTCCAACACTTCACTGTCATTTCCTCCTTCCTGCTCTGTTTTTTCCTCCTTGTCCACCCTCTCATCATCCTGCAGTGCCTGATTTAATGTTTTGATTTCAGTTTCCTCCACAGTTTCAGTCTGACATTCCTCAGCTGAAGGATCTACTGTCGATAGATCGGTCTCCATCTCTTTGACCAAAGGAGTCCCCATGCAATCATTTGCTGTCTTCTCCTGCTCCTCCTCATCTACCTGCTTAGCTTCCTCTGGATTTTCAGTGAGTTTTTGTTTCTGTTTGCCTTTCTTTTTCTTTTTCTTCTTCTTACCAGAAGCACCAGTATTCTCTGGCTGTGAAGACGTAGTAACGGCTTGAACTGAAGCTCTCTCGGTCGCCCCCTTCTTCTTTGCCTGTTGCTGGGTGGTCTTCACACCTTTTCCCTTCTTCGGTTTTTCCTTTGGTTCCAAAACCACATCAGCAGTTTCATGCTTCAGGTCACTAGACACACTTTCAGCTGTCTCATCACCCCCTTCAATCAAAGTTGACTCCTTCGGACATTCTTCTTTCTGGTCCTTGTCTGTGCTTTCTGCAGGAGGGGTCTGTGGTTCAGCACATACAGGAGAAGCTGCACCAGCCTCCTCATCCATGTCTCTGGTGCCGTCACTGGTTTGGTTAGATTTATCTTCTTGCATAACATTTCTGACATTCTCATTCTCAGATTCCATATCTCCAGTCTTATCACTGGACTCGCATTCTCCTTGATCCACTGGTGCCATGGTTTCCTGGCGGTTCCCATCGGCTGTGCTGTCTGAGCTATTTTCTATTTCCGTTCCACCCTCCAGACTTGCCGTTTGTCCTTCGGTACTCAACATCCTCCCGTCGACCAGATCTGCGTTCCCCACCCCATTGTCTCCACCCTCTTCTTCCTTTGTAATAGAACCCTCTGTGCCATTAAGCACCATCAATTCATAATTGTCTTGAGCTACAAAGTTAGCCTCTGAATTGTGCTGACTGTAATGCATCCCAAGCCCAGACCCCATGAGGGAATCGGATTGTTCTCTCTCGGGATTCCCTGTAGGAGGCACACTGGCCTGGCTGCAGGAAATAGGTGAAGACGGCTCTCTTTCACCCTGGTTCTGCTGTGCACTTTCAGCGGCACTGCATTCCAGTGACTCCACCTCCTCCTGTTGCCTCTGCTGTTCATCTATGTGGTTCTCAGCCTTCTCCACCAGCTCTCTACTGCCCCCTTCCTGTAACTCTTTACCTTCCATCTGCCCCTCCGCGGCTTTGCCTGGAAGACCATTGGAAGAGAACTGTAGGGCCAAATTGTGTGCAGCTGCAACCAAAGTTGTAAAAATGGAATTCTTTTCAGCTGCCTTTTTTTTGCGGCATCAGTTAGTACAGAAAGAGAGAGAGACCGGTAACCACTGGGGAGGAAAATCAGCAAGGAGGGAATATAGACAGGAGACCCAAAGCAAAGTTCTTGGCCCCAGACAATTCAGAAGAAACACCAGAGAGCTGCAGCAGAACATCAGAAAAGTCCTCAAAGTCCAATAAATCTCTGCTGTGGTTCTTTGGGTAAAAGCCCCGCAAGAAGTGCAAATATACCTGCATTCGCATGAGAATCAGCCAGGGTGCTGTTTGCGTTGGACCAAAGGTGTTAATGTATCCCCACCATTCTAAACCACATCAGATATTTATGGAAGCAAATTGAGAGAGGGGGGAAAAAATAAAGTTTGACTAGCAAATCATCACATCACTCATTTTAATTTTGCGGATACGTTTGAATATGTATTATATTTTTAGGTTTTGTTCAATGATATTCCTATATTAGATCATTTTGGAACCCACTTAATTAAACCAGGGGCAGGTAATCTCAAGTCGCATGATGTGCTGTGAAATTCTACCTCTTCATTGTTAAACTGAACTGATTATCTTGATAGTGATAAACCTGGATTAAAAGGACACTGGGACCTCAGACTTCAATGCTCAGTGACAGGGACTGATCACCTCTCAACAAATTAGCAAGATAATAAATAATGAAAAACAAGAGCTTGAATCTATACAGAAACAGAAAAAAAACTAGATTTGCATGGTGCTCAGAATAATGGGGAGCAATGAAGGAAGTCAGAAAGTTTGCCCAGAAGTTGAATTTGATCGTGAGGTGTGGAGCAGAGGAAGAACATGGGAAAACGGAAGTGAAAAACACAGCAGACAAGCATGTGGATTAGTGATACAGATTATGGCTAAGCAGCTCACACAGTCAGAGAAGAGCGCTTATGCCAGTCAAGGTCTTACCTAGCATGCTGTCGCCCCCAATCTGACTCGTTTGAGGGTCTTGGGCTGATCGTGTGGCAGAGTCTGCGTTGGTAAGTCTGTCAATCACACCTTCCGTCTCTCCATTGGCGTTAAGATCAGGCCCAAGAACTATGCCATGTTTCTGGACAGGATGTACAGACTATGTTGACAATTTCATACTCCACAATTCTCAATAGCCTCAATATACCGCACTCTGGATGAGATGTGTTCTGTTTCTCTGTAGTTGTCACATCCAATGAAGATCCATAACAAATTCCAACAGAACCGCATAAACTATCGCAAAACTATTGCATTTCAGGACATTATAATTAAGCCATATCACGGTTTACTGTTACTTATACTACACTTCTGAATACTGCAGACTGCAGGAATGCACAAAGAAACAGCTTTTCATTGACGGCTAGCTCAAATAAAACGTGTTAATGTTTTACTTCATGCTTGTAATTTGGTCTCAGTACAGTTTAAAATACAGGATTCCAAATTCTAAATAGATTTAAATATGGCCAAATCAGTGGGTAAGCACTCAAAACATCCTAAAAAGGGTAAATTTGTTTGATTTCCAACATAAATTTGACACAAGTAGATGTCACAGGTGTTTGTCTTACAGAAGCTCAGTACCTTCAAAGTATCTCTCAGCTGAAGGACCTCATTCCTGAGGTCATCGCGCTCGTTTTGGATAGCATCAGAATACTCCTTCTGCCTCTCTAAGGCCTGAGCATTGCCCCCAGAAGCAGAGAAAATGAAGAGCAAGTGGAGAAGGAGAGAAGAGATGTAGGAAGCAAGCCTGCCAAGTTATCATACACTGAAAGGGACAGAGGTTTGTTTCAGTCTAACCACAATAAGCATACCAGACCAAGGCGGGCCAATAATTCTAACAAAGAAAAAGTTAGACTGATGAAAATGATCAACTGCACTGGGAGCCTAATCTAATCCTACGAAAAGACTGAATGAAGTCCCTCTTATCATGCTGGCCAGTATTCAATGGGTACAAGATACCTAAACTAATAGACTGAGGGATTGTGTCATGCTAACTCTACTGATCAGTGCTGATTTACGACAGCTGGGTATGCTAACGATACTGAGTGAAGGAGGGTCATGCTAACTGTACTTCTCAGTACTGATTTATGATAGCTAGGATATGCTAAAGACACTGAATAATGGAGGTCCAATCTAACTGAACTGACCAGTACCAGTTTATGACAACTAGGTATACTAATAACAATGAATAAGAGGCTCATGTTTAAATGTATTGATTAGTAGCTATTTGGAGGCCCATGTGAACTACCCTGATTATCTCATTGTAACTGTACTGTTCTGTCGTTATACAGTAAAAGCAGGCCGGAAAGACAGACGGGGGGGGGGGGGGGGGGGGGGGAATCGTGTAACATGGCATACCCCAATCTTTTTATCTTTCCACTCCAGAGTCTCCTGTAGGTCCGCAATCTCCCTAACATAGCCATCCTGCTTGAGACTCAACTTACGGTTCTCCTAGCCGTAAAGAAAGAAGGAACAAGAAGCAAGCAAAAGTAAGAGGGACACCAGAGAGCTGTGAAAACGCTGGGTGGGAGAGCTCAGAGGTCAGAAACAAGATGAATACCACCATCCAAGGGGACCCAGTGATAGAGATACGACGGCACCGTAAGGCAAACGAGGACCGAAGCTGAATTAAGCACACATGCTCCATATACAGTTTGTACTTACAGTGAGCAGCTCCTCGCTCTGCTTGAGCATCTCCTTCAGCTCACTGAACTGGAACTGCAGGATGTTGTGGGCGTGTCTCTCCCGCTCTAATGCCTGCCAGTGCAGGAAGCAGAGCTTCACTGGATGTGCCACTGCCTGGGCCTTCTCCTTTTTCTGATTATTATTCATTTTTAATTGAACAGACTCTTTTATCCATGATTGTTGTATAGCTTTGTCCTGCAGGAGGATTCTCTATGACCTAGTCTACTGGAGGTTCTCACCTTTGACTTCTCCTCATGCTCGCGGCGCGATTCCGACAGCTGCTCCTCCAGCTCCATCAGCGAGTCCTTCAGCACATCCACCTGGTACATCAGCTTAGACTTTTCATTGTCCAGCTGGGCATTGAACACCATGGCCTTGCGATACTTCTGCTCTACCTCCAGCATAGAGTCCTGCAGAAGCATACAAGGTCAGTAACCTGATCACCACTAAGGAGTCACGCCTATGCCCTGTGAGGGAAAAAAAAAAAAGTACCAATTTGTACCTTTGAGGTACAATAACTTGGCTGTACCCTCAAAGGTCAGCCAATTGTACCCTAGCTGTAGGTAAATGTACCTTTTTGTTTAATTTAAGGTACAGAAATTGACTCTGAGGAACAATTTTGTACCATTGGGGAACACAACTGTACCAGGGCTGCAAACTTTCTCTGCCAGTGCATCTGCAGAGCCTCCAGTAAAAATGGGCATGGTGAGCTCAAACCCATAAATGGAAGGAGACTGCCTAAAACCATCTCAAGCATACCTCACATCTAGATCTCCCAGGGTTACTAAAGAAGACTGAGTCCCCTATGAGCATCTCAGGTAATGCCACCTGTGGCTTATAAATTTTAACCTTTATCCCCAACTTCCTTAAAATGGAGGATGATGAGGACTGAATCCACAACAGATGAGACTCTCCATCTCCCAGACCACGGCTCTACTAGAGCAGTTTCACAGAACCCGGTCCTCTGTAACCACCAGCCGGTCCACATTTTTGCTCCTTCCCAGCTGGGACTGTCTGTTGATTCCCAAGGATCTGATTGGGAAACATTGTTCTAGAGCATTTCTATAGATGAGAATATGCCAGCTCCTGTTGTCAGACCAGTTACTTTTGTCAGGAATCATAGAATCTCTGATATATTACAAAATGTAACTGGGGATAATTCAGGGGATATTAGAAGGTATAAAAACTACTACACACACAATGTTTTGTCCTGGGATGTGTATAATTTTATCAATATATGTTCAGAATTGCAAGCATATATCACTGCAGCCAGGAGAGGAGTGTCCAGGGGGAGGGGTAATGTTGAGTAGGATGGGCAATGTCAAGTAAGGGGGGTATATCACGAGGGGTAGGAGGGGTTTATAACAAGGGTTAGGTTATTCAATGATAACAGTTAAACACCTCCATCTTGTGACCCCTACTCGACATTGCCCCTCATACTCGACATTGCCCCTCATACTCGACATTGCCCCTCATACTCGACATTGCCCCTCATACTCGACATTGCCCCTCATACTCGACATTGCCCCTCATACTCGACATTGCCCCTCATACTCGACATTGCCCCTCATACTCGACATTGCCCCTCATACTCGACATTGGGTTTCTGGCTGCAGTGATATGCCTCTCTAAAATTAGGCCAAAGATTGTGTAGAGATGCATATTTATGATCACACGCATTTCAGAGGGTCTCTTGTGAGTGACACAGTGTTTATCTGTAATGCACCTCCCATACCATATGTGAGCTCGGGGAAAATGTCTTGAAAGCATATGCTCACCTTCATTTCTCGCACAGACGTTTCAGGATCTGCCCAATTTGAAGCGTCACCACTTCCTCTCCTGGAGGAGGCCCGGCTCAGAGAGGCGAGGGTGGAGGTGGCCCGGGAACCCTGCGTTGAGATGTCATTCACTACAGGGTGGATGGTACTGCAGACGTGTGAAACACTCACAGCAGCTCACCATGGTCTGAGTGATGGGACTGACTTGATTAGTCTGCAGGGAAAACTGATTAATCTGGTTTGGTTTCATTGGGGAAGCCTGTCTTTTGCTTGCACTCTCTCTCTCTCTAAGACCTGTTAACATTTGGTCAGAAGTACAACTATCTATCCATGCAATGTCTCTTCCTGTCTTAGATGCAATGAAACATACAGGTACGCATCCATTCATCATTAGAGCCCCTGAGTGGAGATGCTGGATAACATGGGGATCCAATAGATTAAATCCAGTCCCAGCAGGAACAGTACTAACCTTCTCCAGGTGGTCTTTGTCCCTGTCCTCCACCTGAAACAGGATGTAGGACACACTGTGACAAGCTGGCCAAGTAGGGATAAGAAGGAGCACTGGATCAACTCAAGGACATAGAAGCTAAAGAGGTACTCTTAGTCCTGTGCAATGACATGTTAGGCCCAGACCAGTTAATCTGTAGCTGGTACAGTACAACTATTTCCTGAACAGGTACCTCTCAGTGCATATCATTAAGACATGATATCCAGACCAGGTACAATCTCAGTACATCTGGAGTAGCAGAATAATGCATGATTTGGCCCCTTGTGATGTCATCAATCATTTTTAATGGATATTAAGGGTTTGTTATTGAAGAAAGAGCCGTCACTGACCCTCAGACTCCCACGACTCCCTACTGACATGCGCTCCTCATCATCTGATATCTGAGAGAAAGACAGAAAGGTTATTAAATGGAGAAATGGTACAAATAAATGCCTAAGCCTTGTTTGTCTTCCTTGTACTCAGCTAAACCGCTAACCATATTCTCAGAGAGAGTGAGAAAGAGAAGGAGCAGACAGGGTACAGACCGAAGTGCATCTCCTTGAGTGGTAGGAATACCTCTCACTCTCCTCCTAATGAGCAGAGAGAGAAGAGGAGAGAAAAAGCGAGAAGAGGTTGAGAGGTATCATTATAAACCCAGCCAAAAACACCAAACAAACTAAGTTTACAGTGTCGACACAGAATATGGACATGCTTCATACTGAAAAGTGACAAAACACAACACCACGGTGCAAACTCGATCGCTCTCTGGCCAAGTCTGTCCTCAGGGTTCACTTTGCTTGCCTCAAAGCCAGCCCAACCCCTGCAGTCAGGCATTTCTGTCTGCACCACTGCCCCCGCCGCCCAGTACCCATATGTAAAGCTGGTAGGTCAGCCCCAGCCAGTTAGGACCTACTCAGTTCCCACTGACTGTAACTGCATCTTAAAGAAAAGATCACATGAACTACACATGAATCTGTAACACCCTGCAGAATGTGGATCACATTGACCAAGACAAGTAATCCTTCACAACTCTATGCTAGCTTACATGGACTCAACAGGCAAGCACTGGTTATGGACATCTAATCCCAGAACAAAACCCATGCGTCGAATGAAGGGGAGCATGCACGCCGAGCTGAACCGATTAATGCATGCAACATAAAATGCGACATGGAGAATTTCACAAAGCAAGTCTCTTAGCTGAAGATTGTACTTCAGGGGGGAAAATCTTGATTAATCAGCCAACGCTGACAATCCAGCTTTGTGAAATGACCTCTGATCTTGAACTTAGGGACCATGTTGCCAAGCTTAATGCCCTTCAATAACACAATTGTCTGACTATTTTTACAGAGCATGTTAGTTACCTCCAGCTGTGTTTAGAGATAGTATCAAATGGGGCCAACTAAACCAGGTAAAAGAACTGCAAGATTACACCCATCCCACTGTTATTATTGTTATAACAGGGAAGCAGAGATGCTCATGACTTACTATATATCACCAGGGCATCAACATGGTCTCATGGCAACACAGTTTAAGTCACCTTGGTGACATTAAGACGTGAGCCAAGGGAACTAAACTGTGTCTAGTTTACAGAAATCTCGTCGAAATACGAAAACAACAAGGAATATTTGGAACCGCCATCGTAATTCAGCGTCTGCGTGGGCCTCAAACACGATACTCATACCATCCACTGCTCGATGTCACTCCATTTACTTTCCAGCCCGTGAAATTTCTGACAGCAGTAAGTAGGAGGATGAAGCCACAGATTTAAAAGACAGAAAGAAAAAAAGAATGAGAAAGAGATAATAATCAATGACTTTGGCTTATTGTGCACTAGGGCAGAAGACAATCACACATAGAGTCCAAGCGAAAGTTAGCTAGAAATGCAAGGTACCCTGCGGAAAAGGAAAATGATTTTAAAACTACTATGCTTTTAAGCAAGATTTTCCATGAGCAAAAATCTTTAAAAGGACATTGGAGTAAAGGTGGGGAAAAAACACAAAGTTGGGCCTACCTTCTGGAAATTCAGGAAGCAGAGACCACAGCAGATGGATCAGGAAGCAGGGAAGTACAGAAGAGAAGGTAAATAGGGAGGAAGGGATGGACAGAGAGAGAGAGAGAGAGATGGGAGACACAGGTGAAGACTGGGAGCAGAGTGTAACACAGCATGAAAGCTGACACAGGTCTGTTTGAAGCAACACCAGCCAAAGGTGCAAAGATCTTATACCACGATTCAAAATCCACAGAGCTCTGAGAGAGGGAGGGTGTCATTACACCACATGACCAAGTTGCCTGAGTAACACAGATTCTTCTCATTACTCCTTAGGGGTCTGTCAGCTGTCTGGCAGTCCTGGCGTGTCCTGTCACTATGTCACCAGTGCATGCTGGTTCCCATACCCACTGAAAGCCACCATCGCCCCCGGGACAACATTCTCCCAGTGTCGCAGACAGAGATAAGATGGTTAGTGAGGAATTCTAATTGAATGTTAACAGAAACAGCCTTTTACAGGTTCCGGTCATTGTCTGGGAGAGGACTGGCACAGAGGACAGCATATCAACAGCACTGTAGTTAACAATATCGAAGGAAAAATCTCTCTCTAAAAATCTATCACTTGGTATATAGATTCTAAATAAACATCCTGAGTAAAACCACACAGTGCACACGAGTAATGTGAACAATGTTAATCAGACAAACATCTCATGGTACAGTACTGAGCAGACACAATGTAGCTTACTGATCAGTGTGTGAATACACATTTTTGCTCCCTCCCAGCTCCCAGGAGCAAAAATGTGGACTGTCTGTGGGTCCCCAAGGACCAGACTGGGATAGTGCTACCAGAAACTCGGAGGGTGCAAAAATGTGGACTGTCTGTGGGTCCCCAAGGACCGGACTGGGAAACAATGCTACCAGAAGCTCGGAGGGTGCAAAAATGTGGACTGTCGGTGAGTCTCCTAGGACCGGATTGGGAAACACTGCGTTAGTATCATTTTTCTGTTTATCAAGCAGGCTACAGATGGCCAAATGCAGTTAGCTGTTTATGAGGTGTAATCACAACAAAACATCCCAGTTAAAACCTAACCTACCTGTATAAAAAAGAAACATCTTCATTTAAACTTTGCTCTGTCACCTTGCTAGGAACGCTAAGCAAACGTGAAGCACGACGTCGACCCGACCGACAAACCTCGAATACAGGACTAGCTACCCGTTTCTGAGACAGTGGACAGATGTTCCCCATACGGGACACACATGTAACTAGCTGAAATTTAGAGTCTCCTTTCCCCTGCCGGTCCACCACACCCACCTTCCACAGCAGAGGGGACTCTGGGTCTCCCGTCCCTGTCACACGCTTCCCTGCCATGCTGACAACTTACGGGGCCTTGTCACGGGCAGCACGCCCCGACCACGCTGCTGCTCGTCCCAGGCGGTCTTCAGCCACCTGGGTGGAGCCGTCCATTCACAAAGCACCAAGCCTTGACAGTCTCCAAAAGCAGCTACAGGAAGATAACCCAACCCAGTCCTGCTGGACCTACCAGATCCCATACTATTCAGTTCCTCCTCACTGAAAGAGCAAGTACAGCATGGAGTGCAATTGTTCTGTGCTGGGATTACCAGCCACACTCATTTGTCCAATCAGACCTGGCTAAACTCTGAATACACTGTAATCCAGTCTGTGTGTGTGTGCGTGTTATGATCACAGGCCTATTATATTCTTAATAATATTACTGTTTTCTACAAACATGGCTTTATGTAGCATTGCACAGCTGCATGTAACCTTCTGAAAATATTTTGCTGCTACTATGTTTCAAATGTGTGTGTGTATGTGTGTGTGTGTGTGTGTCACATAAACAACCATTAAACTGCTGAACATGGCCCCCTAACAAGTTTCTAAATCAAGGTGCATTTGCAGCCTTTGAAAACAGAGGGAGATTGATAGGAGTTCCTGCAGAAATTATTCACTTTGCAAAAGTAAACATATAAAAGGTTAAAGTTGTGCCCAAGTCAGACTTTGGCTACATAATCAGTAATCTAAGCAGGGAATTTCAGCTCAAGGACTTTTGCTTCCTTGTGCATTCTGTGTCCCGTGAGAACCTTTCCCCGTTCTCCTTTGGGATATCGTAAGAGGACTCTGTGATTCTGTAGCAGAGCGTTCTGATTCACACAAGATGAGTCATTTAGAGCTCAGTGGCAGGACCAGATTGGGCCACTGAACCAAGCCGGGAGTCAAGGCGTCAAAACTGGCCCCTTCTCGGTCAACCTCTCTTCCAATTAAGGTGGCCTCCAGGATGCCTAATGTGATCACTCCACTTTGATCACACTCCGGGGGGGGGGGGGGGGGGGGGGTGTGCCCATACCTCATTCTGCTGCCACTCCAGCTCCTTCATGCGAATCTCACGAGCTTCCGCCCTGGCGGCCCGTTTAGCTGCAAGCCGGGCCTCAGCCTGTGGAGGAGAAACAAGACAGGAGAGAGGGAGAGGGGTCAGCTCCGCACGCATTGCGGCGGGAGAGGGGTCAGCTCCGCACGCAGCGCGGCGGGAGAGGGGTCAGCTCCGCACGCAGCGCGGCGGGAGAGGGGTCAGCTCCGCACGCAGCGCGGCGGGAGAGGGGTCAGCTCCGCACGCAGCGCGGCGGGAGAGGGGTCAGCTCCGCACGCAGCACGCCAGCACATTCACTCCCAGTGTAAACACACTCGCACTGGATTACAGTGCTCTGCCCCATCTTACTGACCTCCATTACGCTTCTCTGCTAAACTTTTCTTTCACTTTTGAGACCGCACAGGATTTATTTGATTTCTTCAGCATCTTAGGCTTTAGCCCATAGGGCACAACAAGACTTAAAATAGCAGCCGTTTGTGCCACTTTCTAGCTTAATCTTAGTTGTTTTCTCATCATTCACTGAACTGGACCGAACAACACGGCAGTAAACGGGAGAGTTTACAGCTGTGGTGAAACATGAATGCAGAGGATTTTCAGAGGTTATCATAAAAATAAACTTCTACTCTACATTATGGAGCACAAACATAAAAAAAAGAAGAAGTGTCTCTTTCAGGAAGTTCAGAAGATATATATTAATCTTAAAAAAAACAAAAAAAACAAACAATAGTTTGAGGAAAATGCCTTCCGAGGCAGTTCAGACCGTGAGCAGACTGGTAATTTCTAGACAAATACTAATGACCTCCTGAGCCAAAAAATGCCATGTGTGCACTTCATAAGTAACACCTTCATGAAGAATGTAGTTTTACCTGCAGTTAAAATGAATTTTGCTGCTATACACAGTAATACAATTTTGTGGAGCTTGCTACATTGTAAACGAACAAAAAACGTTTATGTTTTGTTTCCATTCTCAAGCATTACATGTGTGGTCAACAAGAAACATGTTCAAGCGTAACTCACTTAAGAATATCATTAAATAGATATGAAGGAGAAACGTTACGACAGCTGTATCGTGGGAGTATCTAAAATGAAGCCAAAACATCCCTGTAAATGTAGTAAACCTTTGAAAATGTGACACAAACACTGTCGAAAAGACGCCGAAGAAGAGGGACCCAGAAAAGCCACCTCAGGACCGGGAGCTTGGCGCGTGGCTGGAAGCGGAGCCAGATAGCACAAGGTGACCATGCTTATGCCCATCTTGATTTCAACTGCACCGCCTCCACCAAGCCGTAGCTGTTGCTCACACACACTTAGACACTCACACATTGAGTGTGACGGTCACACCCGTACACAGTCACGGGCTCACGTGTTCGCGCAGTCACACGCACACAGCAGCCTCGGGATATACAGGCTTTCACACCGGGCTGTGGCCAGAAGCAAACTGAGAAGTTTGGCATGAGACTGTTACCGCGTGGAAGGCGCACCAAAGCTCGCTGCAATCCCAGCCAGCAGCAGTGTCTGATAAAACTGGGGGCCTAACAGCTATAAACATGGCTGGTGAACACAAATCACCCTAAGACTCTAACCTTGTGATCTACATAGTTCGGGATACTACAAGACTAGGCTAAGTATATTTACTTCCTTGTTAAAACGTGGTACAAGACAACAGCAACAACCAATCCCTTAAAAAGTATGACTCAACTAGTCATCTGGAACATACAAAAAAATCAATACAAAACCAACTAACCGCAAAAAACAAGTGTTGCTCTCACCTGCTTCTGGCTGACCTCTGACAAGAAGTCCATCTCTCCTGAACATGAAACAGCTTCAAAAGGTTCCTAACTCAGCTCCATACCTCTCCAGCTCAACGCCGAACGACCCACTTCCCCTGGGCAGCTGAGAAGCCTGTTTATTTTAAGCCTTTATGTTGACCGGCTCCAACTCCAGATCAAGTTTAGTGCCGTGCAACTGCTCCTGATGTAATTCCAGACTGGCTCTTAGCATGACACTGCTCCTGCTGCACCATCTCCAGGTGTCCCACGGCACAGAGCTCTGCACAGCTCCAGTTCCACTCCAGCGTAGCGTGGAGCCTGTAGCCTGTGTCTCGCCAGTGTGCCTATCCGTCTGCGTCACAGTCCAGTACCGGTGACTCAGCATCCTTCCCTGGTTACTCATTGGAGATGGAAGTTAAACATTCTCCAGGCAAGATGAATGTGCTTTTAGACAGCGAGATAACGCAGTGACGACTTCTATGTGTGGCTCCATCCTGTTATGCTTTGGAAAGGTACTTAATCCAGATTATAGACTGCAGATTTGTAAAAATACGAACATAGAATATGAATGGCTCAATAGGTTAATAACCTGCCTGAGCACCCCCCAGCCAGCAAGGGGCAGCACTGAATGGAGTCCATTTCTACTGCAACACACATCATTCGCTGCAGAGCAACTCCTCAACAAGGACCAAACCAAAAGGATGTTTCTGCGACCACAGTAAGCAACCAATAGACCATAATCACCGAAGGTGTAAATGACAAAGAGAATGGGGGTGTTGTAACCCCCAATAATCAAAATCAGCCAATACCATCCCCAAACCCCCCCTAAATGGATGGAGACCTATCCCCCCCCCCCCCTGTTCAACCCAAAGCTATGTCCTTGATAATGATACACACATTGCGTCACTTACATTTTTTTGACTATGTTGATCTAACGGCCGTGGCGTTCTTCCTACGAGTTTAGGTCGGAAGCTAACAGTTGACCCAGTGCTGCAATAACAGCGCATTGAGACACTGCCCCTAATAGTTTGAGGAAGTTAGACAGCTGACTCATACTGAAACCCAAGAGCACAGAAGGCCCAGATGCAAACACATCCTTCCTCTCCGCAAGGAAGAGAACAAACTGAAGCCCCCTCCCCCTTAGTAGTAACAGTCCTAGTAAAATGAACAACAGAGTAACTGCTTTTACCTAATGCTACTTCCTCACCATATAGCTCACATTGCATGCTCTACCTGCTATATCTGTCTACTTTGGGCTCCATACATGGTTTTTTTCATACAGTATGTTAGAAGCGTTTTACATGCATGCTTAATCCAGTAGGGATGACGTCCATTATTGGCCACTCAAGAACACTTTGGTCACCTTTGTTCTTCTTCACCTATGCCAGGTGCCATCTAGCAGGACTTCCTCAATTCGCTTCTACGATGACCTGCTGCCATGTCACAGATCCACAGGTTCAAGGACTTCACACTTTGGTATATGGTGGCCGTTTATTTGGGAGGTGCTCCGATTGGTTGAACAATGCGGGTTACGGTACGTTTGATTGGTAGGGTGTTGCTGGGGGTGGAGCCTGGAGGAGCCCATCTCACATGCTGCCATGCAAACAAACCGGAGCTCATTCTTAGGATAATCTGAGCTCAGGTTTCCGCCTCGCTGCAGTCGCAACAGCTTAGGATTTTACGGACTGGGCAGCAATATTCTGCTACTGCAAGTCCCTTTGGCCTATGAACAAGCAACACCTACAAAACTAATCTGCCCAGGTATGTCACACAAATATCAAAACAGAAACGTACTGAAGATGCCAAGAAAAGAGTTAGACTGGTAAACTGGAACTTATCTGCCAACAAAACAAGGAAAGGACTGAGAGGGCAAAGAATGGAAAACCTAGAAGAAACTAAAAGCAGGAAGTCAGTTCTGCCCAGGAATCATTAAATCTTAAAACGCAACCAAATGCATCCACTAGACAAAGCCACCCCCTGCTCTGAACTGAAGAAGCAGCCCAACAGTCAGGTCTCAGTGGGAGTCAGAGAAGTGCTAAATGCAGAGAAGTGCACCTGGACTATGATATAAATTGAAAGATACATCCAGTAAAAGTGGTGCAGTGGATACGTTTATTCATGTGCTTTCTTGAATGATCTAAGGTCCAACACTTGTTACATCAACATGGTTATGGAAGACATACACCAGACTGGATATAATGATCAGCGACCCTCTGAAGTGGGATGTTATCAGGAAATAATCAATGTTCCCAAAGTAGGTTTTACACAGAGGTGTAAGGAACATCTGGACCTATAAAATTACAGAAATACTGGCTACAGAACCAGAAGACTTAGCCAAGCCTTACAGGGCACCAGGCAGTGATTCAGCAATTGCTACGAAATCCTTAAACAGTGTATGTGACATCTGCAAGTCTACTGGATGGCACAAACATCAACTTGTGCTGTATGGCCATAAATGCTCCTCAGATTGCAAGCATAATTGCTTACACATGGCTAGCAAAAATAGCCCTCTCTCATTCTAAGACCATAAGCTACACTTTGGTATTTGGAGTTTGCTTGGGCTTTCCTGAAACAGGCTGCTCACAAACGCTCGTCATCAGTAGGTCTGCATGACGGCTTCCTCGGTCAGCCGTCACCTTCCCACAGTGCCTCAGTATCCGCAAGATTTCTACTTCTTAATTTATGCCTTGGATGTTTAGCTGATACTTTTGCAAATTACACGGTAGGATCCACTTTCACTGCTGTCATTCTGGTTTGATACATCTGGTACAACAGAAATCCCTTCCCTAGAGTTTGACCTTACATCCTGTGGGTCAGCAGCCCAATCCCTTTTCCGCTGCTCCCCGCGTCTTGTTGACAGCACGGCTCTCTAGCAGTCAGCAGTGTGTGTCCTTCTCTCTCCTCCAACTGCACTCTACCTTTGGCCCAAACCCAGAAATCATGAACAAACAGGAAAGCGATTGCAACAACTGTCTCAACAGACTTATTACTATCGCTGGAAGAGACAGGCCGCCCTCCTGTATTTATTCCATGCAGCAGAGCATGAAGGTCGTGCCAGTGAAGACGAGTGCGGAACGTGTACGTGACCCTACGCAGCACATGTGTGTATGCTGGTATGTGCATGTCAGGGCATGTGATCTGGGGAGTGCAATGTCATATAACAAACACTTCAAACGCAAAACAGGTATTTTGCCTAATGATATGAGCCTGATCTATTAAATCAGTGATATTTATAGAAGACTGGGAAATTTTCCATTTTCTGTTTTTGGAACTTTGATCACTTCCACAGAAGAGTCAGTCATGTCAGTCAGAGGGGTTAACCTATCAGCTGAAATAACTGATGATGTCAAAGATTTCCCCGCTTCCCCTTTAACTTGCACGTACAAAGACCAGCGCCTATGATGAAAAGTTACTCTAGTTGCTACAAGTTAAGGACCAGAAGCAGCACAAGCACTTGGCATGTTGCTTGACGGAGCATCAAGCAAGGCCCATTATGACTGCATATTACTGTCCCATTCATGAGTAAACAAAACTAGACTAACTAGTTTAACTAGTTTAGACTAACTAGACTATTCCCATTTAGGCTTTTTGCTCTCACACATTGCATAAAGTCACACACTGACTTATGGTGGTTTACCATGCAAACATACCTTATAAAACCGCCAAGTGTGCATTTCTGGAAAATCCCACAGATATTATCAAAGGAAGACTAGCCATTCATGCAGCTGTAAGAGAAACAGCTCCGGAAATGCTGCCCTACTGTTGCCTGACAGTTATGAAGTTTGGCTGAAATCCTGACGCCTCATTTTGGTTACATTTACTACTTTTTATTCCTATTTTTGAATTGTGCTTTTGCATTTTATTCAGTTGTATATGTAATTGCTGTTATTTAGTCTATGTGAATGTACAGGCAGGGAAGAAGCCAATATTATAGTAATATTCCCCCCCCCCCAAACATCCATGTTAATCAGGCCTAAATTAAGCATTTGTACCACTCAATTTTACCACATTTTGCAAATAAAGGAACTCAAATGAAACATTAAAATTAGAAGATACTGCTTACCTCACATATCAACTTGTGACAGCGGAGATTTAGTGATGATAGTATGTGATCAGTTCTTTTGCAGATTAACATAATGTTCCTATTCTGCTCTATTGTGAACCTTAAAATAACCCTTGACCAAAAACAAATACTTCTGAATTGAAAACACGAACTAGGGCATATTAGGATTAAATGAACCAATCCATTTAAAAATGTATGATCTTCAACAGCTGCACCTCACTTGGCCACAGACTGTACAATATAAACCAGCAGCACTATTTTCTATGACGACGTTTACCTAGAAAGTGAATTCTTTTGATGGCAGCTTCCTGTTGCCGTCTCCAACAGCCCCTCTAGTAACTAGAAAATGGCTAAAACCACAGACGCAGAAATGAGAAATGCAAAACCTGCCATATGAAATCCATAAATCTAAAACTGCAATAAAAAACATGCAGGAAAATCCTGACAAGTTATAAAGGGGGGGGGGTCCTTTAATGTTCCACAACATCAGCATCAGCTTTGGGGTTTGGGTGGGGATTACAGGGTTACAGTAGCTGATGTCTGACCCTGGATTGTGACGCGGTCTAATCGGCTCTGGATGCCGGGATTCTCCGATGCCCGGTCCCATCAGGCAGTAGGGTTTCTCAAGCCCGAATGCCACAAGCAACAGGCAGGAGACCAAGGCATGAAAATGCAGTAAACAGCCTGCAGACTCAGTGGCACTGAAAAGGATGGTCAGCAGCTTATAATGCTATACGGTGTTATTAAAATTGGAGACGCAAGCTGGTTAGGAACCTGCATTCATTTCTCAAAAGGTGCAGTTCTAAGCACCATAGGTGACTTCCTGAATTAGCCCAAATGTGTGAGTAGGATTTTAAATGCTCTGGAAAAAGTGCCAGGCAAGCAAAGGACGAAGATAATTAACAAGCTACACCAAAGAGAAAGTGCCCAATTCAAATCTAGGAGCCTCTTGCAGTCTCTGGATTTAACCATCACCTACCACGTCACTAAAAGCATGTGTAACTACCCACAGGTATTTTTAAAAGGCGGGGGGGGGGGGGGGGGGGGTATATTTAGTAACAAACCTCTTAATCCTTCGTTAAACGCTAAAATGTTAAGAAAATAATCACCTCCGTGCATGTTTGAGTATTAAAAAATATATAATCAGTCCAATTTCTACAGTAGTTCACCAAGGTAAATAAGGACAGCAATCTGGACAGTGTACATGTTTAGGATTAAGCGTGAATATAACAACCCAGACTGTTGTATTTGGTGACCCATGGTGAATACCAAACATACAGTTCAATAAATAAATACTGTGCAATCTATCAATGACGAAACCGTCATCATGGCTGCCAGTTATAAGGGGAAGTCCCGTAAAATAGCAGCGTGGGGTTGGAGTGGCTGAGCCGGACTGCGGCAGCGTTTCCCACCCTAACTGTCCGGGTAGAAGGAATGACGTTTCATCCACAGGATTAACAGGCAGGCCAGCTCACACACCCATACGGTGTGAATGTCGGATTGTCCGCTAATGTCTGATTGAGTGTGTATACATACATACACACAGGGACATAGAGGTCACGCGTTATAACCTGCCTACTGATGGAAACCACCGATCGCTTACGGATTTATTATACAGGAGGGGGCGGCCGACTTAAGCAAAGACATATAAATAAAAAGCAATGTGTAGACAGTCACCTCTACAACAAGTGAGGGAGGAGCGACCCCCACGCCGAGACCCCTAAGCGGAAAGTGCAATGCATGCAAAGCGCCGGCTTCACAAAAGCTTAAGCTGCAGTAAATGGGTATATTTCCTTTCATAATCTCCCGTTTTGCTCCCTTCTTTGATCGTTTCTATCTCAAATACCCAGAATGGAGGTAATTTCTAAGCAGTTTGTTTTAAATAGTGATACGATTTTTGTTTTCCGTGCTACAATGTATCACTGGGTTTTTATAACGGCAAGCCGAGACCTAAGGGGCCGGCGCAGCGTCCACGCCGCTTCACGGCCGCTCACAGGCTGCTGGTGGCCTCCCCCTTCCACATTCATCCCCACATAACCACCGAAGGTGTTCGATCGGATTATTGTAACCGATCGTCTTTTGGGTTCTCCGAAAGAGCAGCGGAAAGGCTCCGAAATGCAGGCGGATGAACAGGCACCTCCGCCGGGCTGATTCACTCACTCACCTCCCGGGCTATAAGATTCAACGCGTCGTCCTCGGCCGTCAGTCTCTCCCGGTTGGGCATCCTCTTCCTTCCAGTGTCCTGGGTTCCCATTTTTGGATTTTGCTCATGTATTTCTCGCCGGTTTGGTGTGTGAAAAAAGCAAATCGGAAATCCTGGGAAAATGGCAGACGCAAAATTTCAAATAAAATGAGGCAGACGGGCACAGGAGGTCACTGTAAGGTATTCACTGCCAATAAAAGTCAGAAGAAAGTACAAATCATCCGATCCGTTCCGGCAGCTTATGCTATAAGAAATAATGGTCATCTAACTAGGCGCTGGGTATAGTCACTAGCGCATCCGACGGATGTCTTCCTGGATCTGTCGTCTTTCTTTTCCGAGTACAATGTGTTAACGTATCAAATATGTTGACATCGTACATTGTTTCTAAGCATATGTGCTTCGCACACACTGCATTTTGATCTCACTAAATAATAAATAAAGGCGATTTATTCGTCCCTAATGTAGCTAACTTTGGCTGGGAAATCCGCCATTAAATTTCCCCAAAAGATACAACCTATGCAGTAAATAAAAAACACAGCAAAAGGGCGACCGTACCGGCCCGAGTCAGGAAGCTGCCGTTGGGTCTCCTTACGGTCACCGCTGCGCAGCGTCCGCCCGCAGACACATATATGGAGTTAAATGGAGCCGCCGCGAAAAAAAGTTACATCGGGGTTTCAAGGCGCGTCAGCTGCGGGCGGAGGGCGCACGGCAGATGGATACCCGTTCCGGGGTACAGCCCATATTTTGAGACTTCACCGCAGCGGGACCCGGTGCTGCTGCACCCTGGCCGCTATTTTTCAATGGCTAGCGGTGGGCGCTTTATGAGACCCCCCCCGGCCGAGTCCCGGAGCTGCACTGGTGGCTCAGATCGCCGGTAGATATTGTGTTATTTCTTTAATGTGCGTCATCGCCACGTTTAAAGCCGCTTCTGTGCAATGTCAAGTCCCCCCTCCCGACCTACATTACTTTTTTATTGATTCGATCCTCTAATGCATTGGTGCAAAATAACCCATTATTGTTCATAAAATTAAATGAGTATGTTAAGTAGGGATAATTAGCGGTTATCAACGTTATTGGTATGAGAGGGGTAGAACTCGCACAGCGCCAGCAGCTCTGTTATTATAAACTACCAAACATGGTCATGTTACAAGCCTGCCGATCCGGGTTCCCCCTAGCGCGCCGTCTAACCGCGTTTGCGTGTTTGCCGGCTGCCGGGCAGGCAAAATTAGCCTATCATTATATAGGCGTGGTTCCTGGGGGAATAGGAGGGTTCAAATCGCCTTTAAAAAGTGGGAAATGGGGATTCCGATTAATTTATTTAGCTTTATCTCTGCCCGTCTCTCTCTTTCTCTCTCTCTCTCTCTCTCTCTGTGCTTGACAGTCTATTTGTGGCATGTCTCTTGCACACGTACTCCCGCATTATTGATGCAGACCCTTCGTTCTGAGAAACTGCATTGTTTAATAAAACGATATTGCAAGACCAGACACGGCAAAGAAAAAACAGCATTATTACTGTATGGACAATAATAATAATAACTTGAGCAAGGTTTATTTGTTTGTGAGAAGACTGGAATTTACTCACTGAGTTTTACAAAATCATAATTAAGACTGATTGTAATGTTTGTTTGGGAAAAATAATTGTTGAAAAAAATCACCCACTTGACCCAGGTAAACTTGCATATATTTTCATTTCCTCTCTGAGTTAATATATTTTAAATAAATGTCTGTTTGTGGTCCTTCTATCACTCCAGTGTCTCTGCACCATCTGGCCGATGCCTGCTTCCACACACAAGAATGACAGTCGCTACCCCTCCGTCCTTGAGAACGCTGCAGCAACCGTGATGCATTCAGTCCACATGCGACTCGGTCCTGCAGCCGGCTGATGCAGGCGCAGAGATGTGCAATGCCCCTCTCAGTTTCACCACCGTAAAAACACTGCCATCACTCAGCCCCTGCCATTTTCCCACAATGCCAACATTTATGTTACCCGACCCAGCAGTGGAAGGGGGGGGTTTCAGGGATATCTGTCCCCATGCCTGTCATGGCAGGGGACCCACTGTAAAATTTACCCCCCACCCCCCCAGTTGCCAAATTTGATCAAGTGCCCCTTTTCATGACAGACAATCATGCATAATTGATGTAAAATGTGCAAAATCCAACATAACAATTTGCCCCTCCTGTGTTCCTGACCCAGCTGCTTAGATACACACCCCATCCAAGAAGTGCGGGCAGCCGAGAGCCCGAGCCGTTTCCCCTATGAAATCAGAACCGTCCAGTTAAAATGAGCCTGGAATCACTCCTGGAGAGTTTACTGTGATCCTGCGTGAAAGGCAGTTAAAATGGCACACCAAAGCTATCCCAGCAATGCTAACATAAAACAGCTGTCTGCATGAATGGGCAGCTGTCATCAGTCCCCCTTCGGTCACCCAACTGAACTTCTTGACCTTGAGAGCACCTCGCAACAGACATCTGCGGTGAATCTTGTGGCCTCTGGCCCTCATTTACAATGACCAGACATAGGTGCCAGAAGTTGTCATTCATACTTCAGGCCGTAATTCTTAAACTGGCATTTCTCTGTGCCATCAACACTGGCAGTGGGTGCGCAGTCATTCCTGAGGGACAGGGAAGTTAAGAATCTTCAGACAGCATTACACGTTAACCAGATGCATAAGTGAGTCACCAGGGATGATGTTGAATGGATAAGGAGTCCGATGCCAATGGCTTTAGCTGGAAATGTGCAATGCTGCAGTTAAAGCAGAGACACAGCAACCCACAAGGGACATTTTCAAATCGACTGTTATTAAGCATTCATTAACGTGTCCTTCTGTGGTATGCAATATGTTCTAATCATGGAATATGTTTTTTTACATTAGTACTTGAAATAACGTCAGTAATACAAATTGTTGCGATATGGTAACTCCGTAGCACAGCATAAAATGATAAAAAAGTAGTTCTTCTTGGAAATTATCAATACTATTCCAATTAAATGTGTATATCTTTAATAGATTGATATGGTTGTACACTTGGAACTCAAAGCAAAAATCAATGAAATGAAATAAAATAAAGCAGGGACTTTAGAGATCTGTGCACCTTGCCACCTGGCAGAAAACGCTGGTTTTAATTAATGCGGTGATGTCACACGATGAAGACTGATATTGGTTAAAGAAGTGAAACGCAAGCCCCTCCCTTGTTGGCCCAGGGACACACTGAACTCTGCAAAATCAGGACGTGCTTGGCAAATTTCACTACCTGGATAAGTGCCTCGTAGGAAGCAAACAAATTTCAGTGGGTTACGGTTCAACCAATAATCTTACCATTTGGTCTGCTGCAGTTCCGTTGTGGTACAGAGTTGCCATACGGTACCATACCTATTTTTCCATTGTGGTACAGAGTTGCCATATGATAACATTCATATTTTCTTATGTACTGTCAAGCTATGTTAGTTAAAGCTGATTTTTGAACAGCAAATAAACCCATATGTACAGAAATCTGTTTAGTTTTACAGTTTGTGGGGCACGTTAACATTAGTCTTCTGTCTAAGAATGTCCTTTGATATTAAAAGGCCACAAAGCTGGCTACCTTAAGGCCTGGCCTTTTCATTCCAGCACATTAGTATGTTGTACGTTTTTTCTGAATAATGAAAAACTGCAGTGAAATATGCTGCAAAATGGCAAAACCATAGATCGGGCTTCCCCAGTTCCGGTCCTAGAGAGTCAGTCTGCAAGACAATTTGCAGATTTCCCTGCTCAAACGCACCTTATTCAAACTCACCAGCTAATTGGCAGGTTTATTAGCTGGTGCGTTTGAGCAGGGAAATCTGCAAATTGTTTTGCAGACTGGCTCTCTAGGACCGGAACTGGGCAACCCTGCCCACACACACCAAAACGAGAACTGACTTAGAAATGGAAGTTTAAATGGTTAAATTGACTACAGCTGTAGATATAATTGTCCATTCGTTGTGAGGAGGAACTTGAAGGTAAACTTTGTCTGGTAACCGTTCGCTTTTTTATCAGGCATCAGGGTGTTTTTAGGCTGAAGTGGTTAAGGGAAAATACTCTATGGGTACTCTATGGGCCTAAATTATGGGGGGGGGGGGTTGTGACTCCCCAATAATCAAAACCAGCTAATACAACCCCCTAGACCCCTTAAATGGATGGAGACCTCAACCCTCCAATGCTCAACTCAAAGTTATGCCCTTGCTCTATGCAGCCAATGACTATGCACTTCCTTACATTAGTGCTACGGGTTCGAATCCCTCCTCTGTTCCCTGAGTTTGCATGTTCTCCCAGTATCACATAGGTGTTTCTCTACACTCAAAAGGCACAGAGGTAGGCTAATTTTTGTTTCAAAATTGCCCATTTTATGTGTGTAACCTTGTGGTAGAATAGCATCCTGTTCAGGCCCAGAGAATGGGATTAGCATTTGGGAGGTGAAACGAGGGGTATTAAGATAAAAAAAAAAAATGCAGTATGACTCAGTAAAACATATTTTGACATTTATTTGGAAAATATCTAAATCTATTTCTCAGGACAGCATGAAGGAAGCCGCCACTGAGTAAACAACATCTGTAAGAAAAAGGCACCTGAACATCCCTTCATGGAACCTTGTTCTGAGGAGGCTAAACGGTAACTTTTGTTTTAAATGTGACCTGTTCCATTTGGCAGGGATCCCAAAGGCTACGGCTCCATCTCCACCAGTCCTACACCCAAGCATTGTGTTGGTACCATTATGTTGTTGAAACGCTTTTCCTTGGCAGAGTAAGAATTGAAGGAAATGGGGCAAAATCGAAGCCTTTGCTACAATTAAACTACTTTGAGGCTGATGAAAACTTCTGTAATCCCATTGGATGGAAGGACAATGGTACAAAGCACAATATCAAGACTACAGTGGAGTGACCAATCAAAATAAACGCATCCTAGCTGATATAGAGGCCGTTGGCACTCTTTTAAACTGCCAGTTTTTAAGCTGTAAATTCATGGGAATGGTCTCATTACTGATCAAAGCAGCCTTCACGGGTCAGATAACTCCATCGTGGTCGACCAGAAATAATCAGATTATTTTTCCTGAATGCAGAAACAAATGACGATGTTTATGAACTCATTAGACTGAATTCTGGATGTTTTTAAAACCTTGACCCCAATAAACTATACCAGATAAAAAAAAAAAACATGACATCATTTCCATGATGTTAAATCTTGATAAAACTGCCTAAAAAGCCTTTGAAACATGTTGAAAGAATTTTGAACAGATTTCTGCATTAATAGTAATGCGACGTCTATGTGAGGCAACCTGCCAAGATAAACCTTTAAATTTCCATGAAAACAACAGCTGATTGGCCAGCGATTGCACATTTCCTGTTTTATGTGTGAGTAAATTTGACATTCCGTGAGATTCTGGTATATCATGCTGAAGTTTTTTTATTTTTTTCAAATCTTATTTTGTAATTATTTGTTAATTTATTTTCTTTGGGCTGAGCTATGGGAAACCTTGTCTGACTATTTCATTGTGAAGGGAAAACCCTGTTTAAGTTTGATCTGATTATTTCAACAGAGCCTATAAATCAACAATGGATTGTGAGTATATAGCCAAGTACTGTGCTAGTACTACAACTTGCATTGTTGTAAACATGGATTATCTATAGATGTTTTAAAGGATTCTCTTGAAAGCTGTTAATTGAGTTGTCCTCAAGAACACTCTCTATATTTTGAAGATATCTTTATGTAGAATTAGCTCAACTTAAACTGCAAAACCCTATTAATTAACGGAAATATAAAGTTTAAAAACAAAACAAATGGTTTAGCCTGGTTAAGAGCAAACACCCAAAACCTCAAATGACCCCAGTCTGCGGGCCAAAAAATAGAACAGGAATTCCGAGTGGAGCCACGTTTCCTCTTCCAAATCCCATAAATGACAGCTGTCTAGGGGAAAAGAACTTAGGCAAAGCAGGAAGAGAACCAGCAGGATCTATCATCACCGCTGGGACTTCTGAGAGAAGCATAAATCACAGAATAACTACATGAAACACATAAAAGAATACAAACAAACTGTTTGTAGACACAGAAGTATAGCACTGTGCCCCTAACTCTGTGGTTGTTGTTATAACCATTGAGGAGTTTTAAGACAGGTAGAACAAAAAACCTCCTGTGACAGAAAAAAACTCTGCTTGCTTTTCAGTAGTACAGGATTAACTAAGTCAAACTTAACTTTGCGATGGACTGGCATCCTATCGAGCATGTGTACACCAGCCTTGTGCCCTTTGCTGTCCTGGATAAGAGGTTATAAGATGGATGGATGGATGGATGAAATAAACCCAAACAGCAATCAGGTCTCTGAAATACTCAGCATACACTAGAGTAAAAATGCCCACAGAGATGAGAGGGACAAATATTCAGTGACCTATGGTGACGATCAGCTGTGTGGTCATGATGGTAGATCTGAGAGACAAGAACCGATATGGATGCCTTTACTCACATGAAACAAAGAAAGAAATCAGGCAGTCATTTACTGATACAGAACTGTATTTAAAGATGAAACACTGCAGGCATCATCCCATCATTTACAGATTACAGCACTCAAGGAATCATACGATAAATTACAGATCAAACATAAAAAACTGATACAGTAGTGAAACACTGAAGAATAAGAAATGAATTTGCATTTTGAAGTAGAATACTGAAGATTTTTCTTTCTCCAACAGAGGTACAGTTTAGAAAATTTAAAATTTAAAATATAACTGTTAATGTGGTAGAGTAACATTCTTAGACTAATTCAACACTGCATTACATTGTGAACACGTTCAGTGTGTTAAATGTACAGACGTCGCTGGCTGGTGGAGTGGCCTCCTTTATTTCCCAGCATCCTCATTCTCTAGCACTTTCCAGCTGTGTTTCTATTTTGTTTGAATACACTGGAAAATCTGGAGCATAGCTCTGCCTGGCCTTAAAATTTCCGCAGGATGTAGGCAAGTACAGGAAGCCACTGGCCAATTTAAGGTGTTCGTTCAATCTAACAATATGTAATTGTTCTTGTTTCAGTGTAAAGTTGAGCCTGACTGACCTAGCCTGATTCCTTCATATTAAGAAGTCAGAATGTCCAGTGAAAAAACACTTCTGGCTGAAGATGGTATTTGATCCCTCCCAGATCTGCTAAACTAACTTACTGTGCCCCGTTCTGCACTGGCCTTATAACATCTCATATTCAGTACACTGAAACTAAAAACAATTTTATCTGTTTATTGCTAATTGTTAACTGTTCATTCCATTTCATTGTCCAATTGCACACTCTTTCCATCTAATCAATTTTTTTAAACTATATTTTACGTCTAATTTTGTCTTATGTCTTGACTTTGATGTCTATATTTTATTGTCTTATTTCTCAATAAGTTTATATGTCATATCTTTGCATTTTATTTTGAATTATGACCAAGAGACACAAAATTTCATCTCAGTGTAGCACTCATGCATCATAAAGCGGAAGCAACAATAAAGATGATATGAATTAGGTATATTAACTTGATCCAACTTGAATGCATTTTGTGGTACCTATGGACTAGCAGAGAGCCTGATTAAGTGACGGTAAGAATTTCTTTCTGTTGCAGGTAACCGATGCACTGTGTTTCATCAGTACATTTTCGTCTGCATAAATATAAGTGCTTCCTTTTCCCGAGGAGCCATACATAAAATTCAACACAAGAGGGCAGCAGAGTCCACTTAATGCAACACAACACAAGCAGCTGGTGAAATGACTTCCGTAAGAAAACGTATTGAATAAAAATTTAATTTTAAAAGGTTACAAGAATCTATTGTTTATTTGAAATAATGTTCACATATTTTAGATTAACACACATGCTATTATTATTATTATTATTATTATTATTATTATTATTATTTTTATTTTGCAAATATTCAATACATAGCTTAGCAACATTTAAAAATGATGACACAAGTGGCCAGTACTACGAAGCGGGGTTACTGGCTTATCAGGGTAACTTGTCAGATTTAAGGTACCACAGTTTAAATGGACTTCATATTCGTTCACTTACATTTTGCCCAGACTACCTTAAATCTGACTAGTTACCCCGATAAGCCAGTAACCCCGCTTCGTAGTACAGGCCCCAGGCCCCAGATGTGCGCGACGTCAAAGCACCATGGGTAAACAACGTGTCTTGCTGGTATCCACCAGTTCTGCTCATGGTCAGAGTTTCCAGGACTGAAAGATTTTATGAACCCCTATTGTTTTTGAACCGACCATTGTTTTTTTAATCAAAGCCACTGATTTGGCGGGGGAAGGTAAAGCAACAAGCCCAGTTTTGCCAGGCCAGGCTTGTACTTTGGAGGGCGGGGGTGGGGGGCACACTCTGAAGTACTGAGCCATCATAATTTATGACTGAGATGTAATGATTTATGGCTTGCTCGCAAAACAGAGAGACTGTAGGGCTGATATCCTCCCTTTGCGTTGCTGGATTCCTCCGTTATCCTAGTGTGGGAATAATTAGAATGATGGGGGATATTAAATTTATTTGTTTGCCTGCAATTTGACAGCCTAATGGTTAGCAGGTGGGGCGAGTCTGTATGAAGTCTAGAGTGTGCATGGGAGGGACTGGACCAGGCCTGTGGTTAATTGCCAGCTAAGGTACATTGCTGACTACTCCCCCCCCATTCTGGCAGGAAGACCCACTCCATGGCCGTCTTTGCATTTTGCCCTTCCAGCTTTCCGCTGGAAACCCTGATAGCGAAACCATTCCATCCTTTTTTTCTGCAGCCTCAGATTTCCAGCTGAGCTCTGGATCAGCGCTTCGTCTTGCAGGGTTGCGATTCTTCTGCACTCCTTCAATATATCTGGCACATAGGAAGCGTGAACTCATCTGTTATCTTCAGGAATGCCTGCCCTTATGGCAAACATGTTATTTTTAAAATATGAGTTGCTAAGAGACAGCAACTGCCTGTGTGGAACTGACACCTTCTCAGGTCGTATGTAATGGGGTTTGTAGCTGAAAGAAAACCTTAGAATCACAGCTTTTTAAGAATAACTTTATTAATGAAATATGCAGCTAAATGGCTGTGTGCTCGACGCATACAAGCAAAGCTTTTTGGGGGGGGGCTGGCTCTCTGACAGTCCTACAGCTTGGAACGCACTACACCATATTCCTGCTTTGCTCTAACAAGGCCCCCCTATGGCTAGAAAATTAGCATCACTCTTTGGATTTGATACATCTCAGTATGAAATGTATTCAATGTGGGGGTCCGAATCGCCCCCGGGGCCTATGAAGCAGTTTCAGGAGGTCCATTAATTGACAAAATTTACAACCACCTAGTTTACAACATGAACACTTTAATATGAGGACCCCCCCGCCCCCGAAGCAACAAATCTCAGCGCCCCTCCTGGTTCTTAGTTCTTATTTACTTTTAAAGTCACGTATTAGTGGTGGGGGTCTGTCGCTCTGGCCTGCTTTCCCTTGGCCGTCACTGATTTAATAAAGCTTGACAAACCCTGTGTTAGATCTTAGCGGGACCCAAGTCAACTTTCCTCATCTTCTAGTTGGATTCACCCTGGGCTTGCAGCACCTTCCAGCTAGACTGCCATACAACCCCCCCCCCGCCACTTTGTATTTGGCTATTGGCACTGTGGTGGATCTAGGCACAGTTACAATGAGCAGTGCAAATCTACAACATCAAGCCTTTTAATCCCCAAGAACTTCACTTCCCAACCTGAGTCACGTGAGTGAGGATATCTGACATCTTCCTATGGAACACACTAATAAGAAAAACAATCATTTCTATACAGTTATGCATGGCAAACACATCATTCTCAAAGGTAGAATTTCATGACAGGAATTTGGCAACAGTCACTAAGATACTTTACCCTACATGAGGATATCTCAGAAGAATTCTGTAAAGGGTATATAAAGATCCTTAGGGGGATCATTCTGGTCACTGGGGATGCAGTGAATGGCTATGAGATGCCACTGGAAAAATATAAAGGACAGAGATCTTGGTCATTCCTGCTTTACTATTTACCCCCCACACCATGGATTGGAGTTTACAGGGATCTTTTGTATATTTCAGGAGGAAAATAATGATATCAACAAATGTTGGCCTCACTTGCCTGGGATCCTGCTTGGGAACGAAAAAGTACAGACTCAGTTAAACATTTTAGCACCAGCTGCATGAAATAAACAGCAAAGTCTCTTCTCTGAGCTGGAATCCAGTGTTTCACTAAGGTTACGGTCAGCTGCTCTGTGTTTGAAAAGCCATCTGGATAGCATCTAACTATAGGGACAGACTGCACAGGTGCTGAAGATGTTAGTTCTGCTGTATATGTCTTGCTTTTTAGCCATGTAGCACAAAAAAAAACGTTTTTTTTTTTTTAAATTAATCTTGGCAATGAACTGTAAATGTTTCCGAAGATCATTGTGTGCACAAATGAACCTTCCAATTCGATGACTCTTTTCCAGTTGCCATGACAGCAAGTAAACAATGATGGCTGTAGACTAAAACCAGCTTTCATGCAATCTTAACCTTCGCTCTTAAAAACGGAACATTTCCAGTTGTATTAACTCGGCAAGAAACCACATGAATGATCCTGTATATGTGTGGGGGAATGTCCTGTGGACAAATGTGTCTAAGACTGACCTCTTAGGTCACAATTGCAAACAATAGAAACTGATTTTCAATGGTGGGGGTGACATGGTCTGAAGCTGTGTTTCTATCTTCTGGTCTGGATTACTCACCATCCCCATGGAAGTCATGAGTCATAATAATTCTGGAGGAGAAAATGGCCCCCCAGCCCCACTGCCCCCCAACCCCCCCCCCTCCCCGTGAGTAGAAGTTGAGCTGAGAAAATGCATTGCTTCATATCCCCTACTATTCTAGGAAATCTGCCCATATCAGAGGGTGTATTAAGAGGGAGAGAGCTGACGCTCAATGAAGATGAACTGCTGAGACATTTCAGTAAGCTGCTGTTCTTTTTCCTATGTCACACTGGAGATGGACATCAGCTGCATCCAGGAAAGGCTACAGATTCTTGGATTGGGTCTTGGGGTTGTTCTGGATATCTTGTATGTCTTTATCGTCTTGCTCTGTGAGATCATTCCCTAGGAGGGTGATTGTGGCCTTACATATTCTGTATGTATGTATTATTTGCTTTGAGGACTGTTGACTTACACAGAGTTTTGGAGTGGTTTTAAGTCCAGTGCAATTACAGCAATCTTCTTGAGGACTTCCATGGTCTCTTCAGGTCATGGCATGTTGTGACATCAAAACGGAGGACATATTCGTGGTTTGGATGACATCATGGTTACCTTCTTAAAATTTTCTAGTCTTTAATTAAGTTAGTGCTAAATAACTCGACACTTCACTCATTCTACTATGTACACATTCTAAACTATTTTTATTCTACAAAATGCAATCGTTTTCATTTCCATTCAGCAGCGGGGTTACAATTTATCTGTGTTCCCTGGGATTTTAACCTATGGACAATGACGCAATGCTCCACTTATTGAGCTACGGGAGCCTCTCAACCATACAACACAACACAAATAATTTGCTTTAGAATGATACAACTGGTTTTGGTTAAAGAAGGATTTCTTGTAAGAATGAATAGAATGACATGACTGTTTTGGGCAAACTTTCAAGTCATGCAATTAAACTAGAGCAGGGGTGAGTAATCATATCCGGAAAAGGCCGCTGTGTATGCAGGCTTTCACTGCAACTCCCAAATTAGATTTCTAATTAGATGACTGATTGACTGAAGAGTCCCCACACCTGGGTTTGAACAGCTGACCTAAAGGTTATCCCAGATGCTTGCATACACACCAGCCCTTTGTGGATAAGATTGCCCATCCTGAACTAGAGGGCCAAGCAGCTATATTACATTCCTGGGTGGTATAGCACATGAATCTATTACTTTTGAGTGTTTTCAGTGCATTACAGTGTGAATATCAAAATTCCATGATGAACTGAAAGTATTTAAGCTTAATACTTATGAATATGAAATGGAAGTCAGAACATATTTTTTCTTAATAATCTTTACTCATAAAGAACTTTCCATGCCAGTTCACTGTCTTTTCGGCGACATTCAATTTTGACAGTGCAATGAGGAGAACAATGATTGAAGAGGATGTCCAAAGGCTTTATGCTGCTCTGCGGTTTCCAAGCACAGAACATGTGGACCTTGCTGGTTAGCTAAGTATTAAATACAATGCCTTATCTATCCATGCCAATCACCACGTGCCAGAGGGCAAACAAAAGATCCGGAATGTTAGGCCAAAATCAGCAACCCGACATTCAGCGCTTCTGTCTGAACACGTCCAGCATAAAAGCAACATTTAAACAGATTTGGTTCCAAAATCCTGACGCAAAATATGGCACAATAAGCAATTTGGATAAAATCTCCCAAAATGTATTTTAAAATCCAGATGTTACCATTCAATACTAACAGAGTAAAAGACAATAAGATTACTAGACACTTCAGTCCTCACTAATAACATGAGAAAAAAAACTTTAAAATAAACAAAAAAGTTACAATCATACAGGACGTCCATAAAGTCTCTTTACAATTTCAAAAATGTATTACAAAGGCAATTGATGAAATATCTTCATCAGATTTGTTCTATGTACTCAGTGGCTATCAAAGTTTTTAAATCACATTGCAAACAATGGTGTGGGACGTCACTAATCTTAAGCAGAGGATCACTGATCCCAGTGCCACCACTGATGAGGGTTTGCTACAGCGAACATGGCAAGGAATCGAGTACCGTCTTGATGTGCTTCGTGCAACTAATGGTGCCCATATAGAGGTGTATTAAATGAGGCAAAAAAAAAATTTGTCATTTTGTTCCCGTAGCTGTCTTTTTATATGCCTTTGTAATACATTTTTGAAATTGTAAAGATACTTTATGGACAGCCTGTATATTTCTTGAGGAGATGAGAATATATACGTATCAGAGAATTTTCAACATTTACTAACATTGTATCAGTAATCACCTTAAATCAGTCAGAATATCTTCAACTTGTGTATAAAGTTGTGAAAAATCCCATTCATTGAGATTTACAAGGATTATTTTGTTATAGCCATGTTCTTAAATAACTTTCATTATAGATAACTTTACATTTTATTTCATGAGGCACCAACTAATATGTTACCGTATAACACAGAAGTGCACAGATTTTGGCCCCTGTAGGCATTACATGGGAGAGTTTAAAGACAAAGTGCAGGAAGATGGTTTTTACATCTGGGTGAGAATAACAAACACTCAGATCTAAAGGATTGTTTCGTCTTTCTGGACATTTAAAATAAAGAAAAGTGTCAGAAAGTCGGGACATGTTATTAATCAGTAGGAGTCAGTGGATTGGAAAGGAACTGAGCGCAGAGATGGATGCACATCTTAAAGGTGCATTCTGGGAAGATGGAAAGCTTGAAGGGGATGATCCTTTAAATGAAAGATAACCTTCGAATGGATCCTGATCCATTGCCACTTCCTGGTAGAGGGAACGTCAATTGAGAGAAAAATCTGGGGGTTAATACTGAGCTCATACTTCCAAGCTAGTTGCTACAACAACCAAATCTCTACCCTAAAACCCATTTACTTACATTTTATTTAATATAAAATGTGCCCATATGCGTGTGTTTGTGTCAGTCTTCAACAAATATGAAATGCAGCCCAGCAATGTTGCTTAAATATTTGTTATACAGAAACCAACCATAATTTATTAACCTAATCCTCAAGGCATAAAGTAGAAACTGATAAATTATTTTGCATAAATAATAAAATAACACATTATTTTTCTCAGACAGGCCAGATGGATTGCTACAAGGGCAGTCACAGAATTTGGAGAACTTTGGAGCAGTCATAACGAGAGATTATTGCGTGACCCCAAAGATGTTCTGGCAAAGCATTTGACACCTCTAGACTGGGCAAGACCTTGGCCAGTCTGGGTTCAGCAGGAATGGGGAAGTGGTGTTGGGCAGTGGAAAAAAACATGTTGTGAAACTCTTTCACGGGCGGGTATGCACTGCCTGGTGCAGTGGTTAGCACTGTTGCCTCACACCTCCCCGATCCCGGGTTTGAGTATCCGCCATGGTTCCATGTGTGTGGGATTTGCATGTTTTTCTGTGTCCTCCCCACAGTCAAAAATAGACTGAAGTTAACTGCAGTTACCAAAATGCCTGTAGTATTACATGAGTGAGTGAACATTGTGTGAGTGCGTGAGTGTGGCCTGCGACAGGTTGCCACATCCTGTGTTGTTCCCTGCCTTGTGCCCAAAGCCTCTGGAATTCGCTTCAGACCCCCTGTGATCCTGAATAATACAAGCAGCTACAGAAAATGGATGGATATGCACTCCCACGAGAAGGTAGTGCAGGAAACGTCTGGTAAATGAGAATCTGTCAGTGCTTTGGATGCTATGCCCAATGTCTCTATTGCTATGATGGGCAGAAGCCAGGACTTCCTTCACAGAAAGCGTGGGAGGTGCTGCCTTTCGGTCCCTGTACGAATGGAGCAAGAGTCGTGTCCACATGCTTGGAACAAAGCTGAAGTTGTTTAGGATGGGTGTTAGCTTTTGGCGGTGATGCATGTTGTCTCTGCTCCTGTTTCTGATTTCCATGGGCAGAATATCAGGGCTGAGCTGTGGCTGGGGGGCCGTCCGATGGAGGTGAAACCCCTGCTATTTGCAGATGGTGGTGTTTTCTGGCCTCATCTGACCTGTTCCACAAGCATGCATGTGAACAGTTGGACAGGGAATATTCATCAGCACCTCTAAATGAGAGCTGGGGGGGGGGGGGGGGTAGCCTGCCCTTAGCGAAGGAGTTTAAGTCTTGACAATAAGTGATAATATGAGTCTGACAGTCAATCAGCTCAGAACCTGTAGTTTTATTGGTTCTGAGTAGGTCTGTGATGATAACGTGGTAAAGAGCTCATCTGAGCGAGCGGGCAGGTTGTGTATAGCTTAATCAGCATCCCTGTCCTCAGATAGGGTCATGAGCTGTGGGGCATGGACCAAACACAAGGTTGCACACTTAAATGGTCCCCCAAAATGAGTGAACTTCTGTGACCTTGGAAAGGTCTAGCCTGGCATGCTTGGGCTGCTGTGACAGGAGCAGCAGTATGTGATGATGATGCCAATGTGACATCTCAAACATTTCCAGTGAATTATCTTCAGATATATATATAAATTGACTATCTGTGTGGATTAGGTTTATATTACTTTGTGGGGACCAAATGTCCCCCCCCAGAATGTAATCAAAATCAGTTTTCTTGACATTGTGGGGACCATTTTTCAGGTCCCCACAAAGTTCTGTGACTGCAATAAGAAAAGTAAAAATGGCAAAAGTGTTGTTTTTTGTTTGATTACTTATGGTTAAAGTTAGGGCTTGGTAGGGGGTAATGTTGTTATGTTGTGATTAGCATTTATCCAAAAGAAATGAATGGAGAGTCCCCACAAAGATATAATTGCAAACCTGTGTGTGTGTGTGTTTGCATGGATCACATTTTGGAACTAAAATGTCCCCAAAGTGTGGTAAGACCTGAAAGTTCCTTATTTGGATATTATAAAATTTTATAAAAATCTGTGAATGCAAAAAAAAAATAAATTCAAAAAGTCTTGTATTTTATTTGTGTGTGTGTATATATATATATACATATATATACAGATAGAGAGAGAGAGAGAGAGTGTAAGCAATGTGCAGCCAGTGTAGCCAATCCCACATTGGGTTATTTTTTCCAGCTTATTTTCAAACATCTCACTCCACAAAACCCGTGTGTCAGTTTCGATGAAACAGTGGGAATAAACACCACGTCACAAAATCAGCTATGACCATAAATTACGCTTGAAAGTTCCATGTAGGTGTCAAAATAATGTTTCACACGAGGAGTTCAGCCATGGGACTGTTTCAGAGCCAGAGATTCGGTTGTTGCTGTGGACTAGCAGAGATAAAAGCATAGAAAAGACAAATGTGCTGTTGAATAAGCAAGAATTTGAATCTTCGGTGGCAAACCTTTACTACTTCACAAACAAGTAACTATGTGGAACACAGCCTGAAGCATGATAGCAAGTCAACAGAGCACTGAGCTAGAAACCCAGTAGGTTTAAATAGAAGCAGCTGGGGAGGCAGGATCATACTCAGGCTCCGTTCAGCAGAAGGTCTGACCAACTCTAGGGTTAACCTGAAGTGGAATCATACTAAAGTCCCTTTCAGACATGCACCAGCTGATCCTTTCTAGACATTACCCAGAGGGGTTGTATGTGTGAATGTAAATGTCCGAATCAGTCGTATGGACGTTAAACGGACGTGAAGATTCCAGATCATTCCATGACCCCCATGTGTGAATGGAGCAGGAGAATTCCAGAGAATTCAACACGAACCAGTGGGCACGTTGGTGATATTTCTATCACGTGAATGCCGCAAAAAAGGAAGAGTACAAATATTTGGGGGTGAAAACTGGCTAACTGGAGAGACGACGAGATTCGGAAACTTCTGCTAGTAGTGCTGTAAACAAAACATTGATTTACACAGCATACTTCTTGCGTCATGCTCTACCCAAGGGTCACCCCTCGTCTAAACCAGCCAGAGTAATTCTAGTAGGTGCGAACGCTCGTATACGGAAAATCTCCGGTTGTGTGCCACGTGTGAAAGGGCAGCTCTGGAAAATGTCCGGACCTGATTCTCTGGACAATGTCTGGAGTTCATATGTATAAACGGCTTAAAGTTCTCAGGGAAAGAGAGGAGATTCTGCCCAACAGTCAAACCTAGATTGCTAGAATATGGAATTGCTGGTCTGTTACTGCTGATGACCCTATTCTCTAGATCTCATCATAACAGGTCCGTTAACATAGGAGGCTTCAGCCCCCAGTCCATGGCCAGTAATTGGGGCAGCGTGTGGCTCAGTGGGCTAAGCCTGTGTGCTTGTAATCACAAGGTCGCCCGTTCAGCCTCAGCATGTCTGTGGGTCCTTGAGCAAGGCCCTTAACCCCCAGTTCCCTGGGTGCCCCAACAGGTGGCTGCCCTTCACAGACAGCTTGTTCTACAAAGAGCAAGTTGATGGAAGCATAAAAAGAATTTCCCCATGAGGGACAATAAAGGTTAAATTAATTCACCAGGCCACCAAAAGAACACTGGGGGTTCTGCAGAGGTGTTTGCTGTTTTCCAAAAATAAACTACATATTTTCAAGTTTTAATGATCTCATGTTTCCACATTCTGTTTACATCTGAAGAATGGAAATGGTTAAAGTTCTGAAAAAAGGGTCAATTAAAAGACATCAAAAGGTTGGGATCCCCTACCCTAACCTGCACTTCAGCGGATCGATACAGAGTGCAAAGCAGCAGTGGAGAGAACCTGCAGGCAGACCCAGTATTTGCTGTGATTGTATCTTTCAACTCGTTTGGAAAAGTCTAGATAATCTCTTAGAATAACATGGAGTTTGTGGCATTGGACACAGAGGTTCAGTCTGACCTGTTTGTCACGTAGCCACCACAACACTCACCAGGAGAAGCGATACAAAGGTGATGTCATTATCACGCTCTGAACAATATCATATATCAATGTTCTTATAAGTCATCTAAACTTGTCATTATTAAAAGAGAGGAATTAACAATTAATTACACTGGTCAACAAAGTTTTACTTTCTTTTTCTCACACAAATCGAAATAGGTGAATCTTACAATATCTAATCATAATTTCCCTATCATGCAAGGATTTTGAGTGACACAGAATTAAACTTTATGCAATGCGTATTTTTGCAGTATATGGGTATGGTGGAAGTGACTCATCTGAAAGTGTAATGATGATGAAGTGTATGATTTTCTGTTGTACTTGGTCTCTTTTAAAGGTCCAGCAGAAGTCAGCAATCGTCCCCTTAGTTGTCCTGTGACAAAATCTTTGTTGACCAGTATCATTTAATAATCATACATCATGCAATTTAGTTTTAGTGCATGTAGTTCGAAACTTAGCTATGGAGTTTTGTGGAAAAATACAAAGGGCTTTCATCCACACACACGCTGATCATTCACATGCTTGTCCTTTTTTCGCTTCTGCTGAACTATTCAGCTACTTGGATTTCTGACAGAGAGCTTAATTTCTCCATTTGAGCCAGATGAGTACCGGAGAGATTTATCACTGATCGAAAACCAGCGGTTTTAAGCTGCTTTTATTACTCTCATAAGATCTGATCTCATTTCTCAGTGTCATGTGATGATGTTAAAGGAGCTACAACGTTTACAAATGTGCAGGAAAGTGGGCTCAGATCTTACTTGCTGAAGAGTTGTTAGGGACCATTCGCCTCTGTGCACCGGATACCTGGAAGGGAAGAGAGATTCAGGGGTGAATAGTGCTCCTGATTCCTACATGGGCGACCTGGCCTGTCCTATAGCAGCTTGGTTGGTCTTCAGGGATGCCCATCCTCCTACACAAATCACTTCCACCTGATTATTCTCTACTGGCTCAGCACCAAAGTCGAGTTCTAGAGCCTCCTTCTGCCATATCAATAACCCTAAGGCAGGGGTAAGTGACTCTGATCCTGAAGTGCTGGTATCCAGCAGGTTTTCTATCCTACCTGATGAGTTACTATCTGGTGATGAGTTAGATCAGGTGTGATTCATCAGAGACCAGGTCGATTAGAAAACCTACTGGATATCGGCACTCCAGGATCTGGGCTGTCCCCCCCTGCCCTAAGCTTTCAAAGAGATCATTTTACTGCTTTAACACTAAAAAAATCAACACTATCTACAAATATTCAGCCTTTGGTTGCATCCCATTTGCTGAGGAATATAAAATATAGACAATAATATATGATCAAATATGGCTATGTATGGTATTAAACATCTTATCAAATCTGGGTATTTTGTGACCCGTGAACAACGTTTTCCATTCACCTTCTTCCTTGACTTCTCTGACCCTTCCGCCATACTAAGGGCAGCTATCCTGTTCTCTATGTCGGAGACCTGTGGAGACACATGTGAGGCGTTAGTGCCGCCTGGAGGGGAGCTGGAGCCACGCCGGCGTGACCCCTCTCTGCAGGCCCCGGAGGAGACCCCGAGCTCTGCGCAGCTACCTCGCTCTCAGTGTTCTGCACCCTGGCGGCGGCCAGAGCCACTTTGTCCTCCAGCTCGGACAGCTCAGAGTCGGTGTACCCGCAGTAGCGGCTCTTTGCACTTTGCTCCAGGGACTTCAGCTTCCTCTCCAGGTCGTAGGATTTGCCTGTTGTCAGGTAGACCTGCAGGACGGCGGATAGCAGGAAGGCTACGGCACTCCAACCCGGAAGATCTGCTCATGCAGCATGAGAGTACTCAAAGCTAACACTCTGGCTTGGTAGGATACTATCACGCAAGGAAGTTTACTGTAGGTCTCTTACATACAACTTAACATGTTAGAGGTATGATCGACATATTTTAGCCCTTGCAATGCTGCCTTGACAGAGATGGGTACAGTTAAGCTTACATTTTCCTCAAGTGCTCTGTAAGCCTCATCAGCTTGCCTTACATCTGTCCCCATTAAGTGGTATGTGTCATTAGGGTTTGACGGAGCCAATTCGGTCAGCGCTCTCTCAGTGGCATTTATGGTTCTTAGAACCACAGTAGTGATGTCACAGAGGGCTGCCGCACTGGATCTCTGAAAGCCATGTAAAGGGAACAGGAGTCAGTGGACCTGAAGGCCACCGAATGGGAACACAGGTTAGTCAGCCAGAGCACTATGTTAGTCAGGAAGGGTGAGCATCTATGGGTTACAGTGCAGCAGCGATGACAATGCATGACCTTGGTCCTTATGGCCGTGAGCTTAGGAGGGTAGACTTGAGCACTGTGGTAACACTTTTCTTAAGGCCATGTTTTTAGCAATTTATAAATACATTCATAACAAATAATGATACATTTATAAAGCATTATAAACATGGCTATAAATATTTATCAAAAGCCATAACACCTTATAACCATGTTCATCATGCATTATGAATACTTCCTCATCTATAATGCACTATAGACACCTTTATAATGCATTATAATGGTTGATATAAGCATTAAGGATGCTTTGTACTGCATTATAAAGGTATCTATAGCACATTATAGATGAGAGCTTCATAAAGCAGTCATAATGCATTATAAACATGGCTATAATGTGTTATGCCTTTTTATAAATATTTATAGCCATGTTTATAATGCTTTATGAATGCATTATAATGCATTATGAATGTGTTTATAAAGTACTAAAAACATGGCCGTACGTAAAATATTACCGGGGCTGTTAGTAAGTATGGAATAGAGTAGGACACTTGGGTCTGGATCAGGTGACTGTGACTAATTGTTTGGTAGCATTTGGACTGTTGGTTAGTGCGGAGGAACTGTTGGACCACCAGGCTGCTAATCTTGGGGTAGTGTAACGTAGTGGTTAGAGCAGCCGACGCTGGCCCTACACTCTGTCAGCCACAGCAAAGCAGCGGTTACGACCCTGAAGTCTGCATCTTCTCCTCCTGTCAGAAAAGCGGTTAGAGCAACCATACAGCCAGGATATAAGTCATCATCTTGTGAATTTATTTTAGTTTATTTTAAGTGACGTCCTTTCTAACACAATAGGTCCAAAGTGGAAACAAGTGAAGGATTAGAAACATACAGAGGGACGAATGTCATAAACAATAACAGAAAAAACTGGGATGACAAAGATAAACAGAAGGTCCTCCAAACGTTCAAGACTAACTGGCCACAGCACCCCTCCACTGCATGTAAGCAAGTAGTATGTGTGGAACTGTTGATATTACCAGTATTTATTTAAAAATAATTACCTACATGTATACATACTTGTATTATTCTATGCGTTCAAAGTTTAATTACCGCAAACTCTCAAAATGAGTACAAAAGCGATATCAAAAATCTAAAGAACAATTAGCTATCTCATGAACAATTAGGAAGTAATTATTTCCATCAGGTTAGTCTCAGAATCACATATATCCTAGGTTAACCCTTAGGGTGACTGGGTTTCACAAGAGATCAAAGGGCCCAGAGTTTGGAGATAGATGGGATATAGTTTTCCCCATATTGGCAAATTGTGATTTTTATTGTATAGTGTTTTATCTCAATATGCAGATATACTGTATTAGTACCATCAACATGAGTGTGTGGAGTCAATGCATGGTGTTAGTTTAAGGTGCTGAGTGTGTCTGGATGTTGTAGGTAGTTTGTACATTATTCCTGTTGCTAATGAGTTGGTTTGTGTGTGACTTAATCTGCATGGACTCGCTATGCCTCGTGGGTTTTCTGTAGAGTCTTTCTGTATGGCACTTGTGTTACTGTGGCTGATGGCATGCTCCTTCTCACCTTTTGAGCGTCTGAGAGCTGCTCTTCACTTGAGGAGCTCATTACCCTCTCCATGGCGATGGGGCCCCCCAGGGCTGGCTCTCCCTGCACCCTGTCTTTCCTCTGGGTCTCCTTGGGGGTTGGGGGCACTTTGGCCTCATCCTCCTCTGAGGAAAGGCCCTTGTCACTGATATTTCCCGTCAGCTCCTGTAACTTCCTGCTCAGCTTCACTTCTTCCAGGTCCACTGCAGAGTGAGAGTCCAGCTGGAGAGAAAGCAGGTCAGTCCAATGACAGGGTAGCTGACAGAGAGTCAAAGTACACAGTAACCACACAGCATGAGAGGTGGGTCTGTCGAGACCGAGAAAAGCAGTGTCTAGTCTCCCTGAATGCTCTCCCACCTGCTGAGGAGGTTCGACCATCTTCTGCTCCAGACGACTCAAGAGGCTTTCAATGGCTTCCATGCGCTTGGTCAGCTCAGTCATCTATAAAGTAGCCATCAATAGGGCGGGGGTTATGGATTATGAGGGGGCGGTCTCAGACTTAATACTGAACTCACACAAAGAACAGTACTTTTGGGATGACCTTGAAGCCTTTTGATTGGCTGACAGTCTGGATGCCTCACAGGTATGACACACCCTGGGCCTCTGCACACTGAAACACACACACGCACGCACCGGCGGAGCACTCTGGTGTACATTCTCCTGGGATGAGGCGCGGCTACGTCGCCGTGGGGGCAGCTGGAACATGGGGAAGCGCTCGCTTCCCTCTTCCTCTGAGGTGTCCGGCTCGCAGTGAGGGTAGCGCTGGAACGTCCCAATCTTGGACAGGGAGCGGGTACGCATCATCCGATGGTCTGGGAAATGGCTCTCATCTGGAACAGGTGGATATAAGCAACATGTTACTCCTAATACCCGATTTTAGTACAAAATAAAACTGACGAAGAGTAATCAGACAAGTAATATTGATCGGCTTCAACACTGGATTATTCAGTGTCTGAAGATTTCAGGACTTTCTAACTACTAACTGGTCTGATTACTGCACACACTTTAAATAATATGCAAAACATATCGTGCCAGGAGTGACCAGTCTTTTCCGGAAAGGGCCGCTGTGTATGCAGGTTTTCACTGCAACTCACTAATTAGATTACAAATTAGAGGACTGATTGGCTGAAGAGTTCTCTGGGTTTGAACAGATGACCTAAAAGATAGGCCAAAAACTTGCATGCAGACTGTTCCTTTGCGGATAAGATTGGCCACCCCTGTATTATGCCATATGCAATAAATTATAATCCCACTAATTTACAAACAATGCAATAATGACATAACAGCCGATGGGATAAAATGAAAACAATGCCAGGAAAATAGCTCATTTAAAAATCAAAATCAGTCTATTGGAGGTCCTGTGTTTGGCCCAGTCGATGCTTTATGAAGGTATTGTGTGACATATTTTGAACAGCAATCTTTCATTTGATTCCCATATCCCATATCCTGCATGATGAATAATATCCTTCTTCCAGGTCACATGTGAAGAACTGTTGTGCTTCTGTTCTCCTCTCCCCGCTCGAAGGTGGCTTCAGTTATCTCACGGCTCTCACTGTGTCAGCAGAACAGGACTGGGCCATGAGTTAAAGACCTCAGCGCTATTCATAGTCCCAAGCAGAGCTGCACATCTGGAGCTCATACTCTTTGTTGTATAATGATCTTAAATTAGCGGATGTTTAAAACCTGCCTTCACATAAATTTGCTTTGACGTACCTAAAATCCATTCATTAATTTCCTTTTGTCAGTGGTCGAAACAGCATTATGCTCAGCAAGACACAGACCACACTAGGCGTTTTAAGAATAGCATGGGCGTCTCTCGGTGCTCACCATAACGAGACAGTTTGTCCAGGCTCTTCCTGCGGCTGTAGTGGAACTGTACCTCTGTGTTAAACTCCGGATCTTTCCCTGGTCTGTATTGTTCCTCCAGTACCTGTGACTCACCATGAAATATCAGCGCAAGCTGTCAACATTACGCAACGTACCACAGGCCTGGATCAGATCATCTCTGAATGAAGACAAGCCCCCGTGAGAGTATTCTGGTCTTTACAGCATATGATCAGAACCAGCCGTCATTAGTGGCAGAATGGGAAGAGGGAGGAATGACCGGATACCTGGACAGACTGTCGGCGGGAGTGGCTGGAGCACTCCTGTTCCATATCAAAATCCAGTGGGTGGACGGAAAGGAGACGCTTGGTTTTCCGCATCTGAAAACATTGAGAGTAACGACAGAGAAAGTTTATAGACATGGTCTCACCGAAAATGATAGAGATTAAGCTATTTTTGGACGATGGAATTCCTGGAGACAATGGAGATTACAGAGATATGACCACTGGATGTTATGGGGTGTCCACAGCTCCAAACCACCGGAGACTGCAGACAGACACTGGCGATTATGGGTGTGAAAAAGAGCTTCACGTCACACTGGAAAAATCCTACGACATACACCTTGTTTACAAACATTATCAAAAAAATGTAGGCAACACAAATAACAGGGACGCCCTAAAAAAAACCATAAAGCCCCCCCCCCCATCCTTAGTCAGTAATGTGATTACCCAGTGATGGTGGGGGGGCTCTGGCTCAGGTCTGTTTCCATCTGGGGATCCAAAGCCCTGCTCTATCGGACAGTAGACTGGGATTCATATACCAGTACTGCCTTCATAAGGGTGACATTAAACAAGGTCCATACGACCTGTAAATTGGGCCTTTTTTGTTTTGTCAGGATGGTTTTAATCTGCTTGATTTCTTCTGGTTTGCGTCTTGCTTACAGGTTCGTGGTCTTGGACACCTGGTGTTTTGTCTTTGGGTTCATGGTCATTGCTAGCAGTTGTCTAGTTTCCGGGTTTGTGAGGTTAGTCAGCAGGAGTTTGTCATTGAGTTTTGCCAAGCTCCCTGAATGCTGTGTCATGACAGTCATATTGTGTGTGTGTGTGCGTGTGTGGGTTATGTATATATTACATCATGGGGACCAAATCTCCCCACAATGTGATAAAAGCTGTTATTCTGATGTTGTGGGAGCCATTTTTCCGGTCTCGACAAGGGGAAACACAATTTTATAAAAAAAAATTTTAGGTCCCCACCAAGATCTGTGAATACAATCAAAAAACCATAAATGCCAAAGGTCTTGTATTTTGTTTGGTTACGTATGGTTAAGGTTATGGCTGGGTAGGGGTTAAGGTTGTCATTGTTGGGATTAGGGTTATGTCCATAGAAATGAATGGAGAGTGTCCCAAAACATTTACATGGAGTGTGTATGTGTATGTGTGTGTGTGTGTGTGTGTGTGTGTGTGTACGTAGACCTTTGCTTACCATCCTGTAGCGCTGACCATCTAATGCTTCATCCTCTTCATGACCATCATAATTGTCTGGGGACACAGGGAGAAGGTTTGTATGAAAGAAACACTACAGAGACTATATAAATGAGAGAGTCAACTTTATACCTGATTATAAAAACTTCATACAGCCCTTGCTACAGAGGATTCACTTAGCCCTAATTACAAAGGATTCACATGGCCCTGATCACAAAGGATTCAGATGGCCCTGATCACCGAGGACTCACATGGCCCTGATCACCGAGGATTCACATGGCCCTGATCACCGAGGATTCACATAGCCCGGATCACAAAGGATTCACATGGCCCTGATCACCGAGGACTCACATGGCCCTGATCACCGAGGACTCACATGGCCCTGATCACCGAGGACTCACATGGCCCTGATCACCGAGGACTCACATGGCCCTGATCACAAAGGATTCACATGGCCCTGATCTTAGAGGATTTATAAAGCTCTGATTATGGAGGATTCACATAGCCCTGATCACCAAAGATTCACACAGCCCTGATCATAGAGTAGTCACATAACCCTAATCATGGAAGATTCAAACAGCCCTGATCTCAGAGGATTCACATAGCACTGATCACAGAGGATTTATATGGCCCTGGGTATAGGGCAGTGATTGGCTCTGTGGGATAGGACCCACTTTGATTAGATGGTCACTGTTGAAACTCAGTGGCTCATGTCACCATTAGGCTGTTGAGTAAGGCTATTAACCCCAGCTGCTCCAGCGACATTACCAGATACTGCTCTCTCCTCAACTTGCTTTGGATAAAAGCCTCTTATAAATAAATGTATACTTAATGTACACACAGGCTCCTTTTGTGCCCACATCCCATACACATCTCCCTCTCTCTCTCCCTCTCTCCCTCCCTCTCTCTCTGTACTCACGGCGAATGTCAGGCGTGCTGTGTGTATCATCATCACGCGGACCTGTGGAGATTAAAATGGTGGTCAGCCCTTCCAACACAGACCAAACCAGAATATTTTGTGCCTGGTTTGGGAATTCTAGACTCAGCCGGTTACATTTTTATTCAACATAATGGCAGCTAATACCTGTGATCCAAATTTGCTATGATTTGGTATGGACAGTGATGGCATAGGGCTGGATTTTGATGGATTTCCATGGCAACTAATCTCTAGACACATACCTAGAGCTAATCTCTAGATCTCTAGAAGTCCAGCTGATCCTGGTTGGACTAATTGCTTTCTTAAGGTATTTATAGAGGCAGCTGAGTTGGTTTGGAAAAGTCTTGGGAGGGTCTTAGAGGGGCATTGCAGTCAGACCTGTGGTGAGTATGTTTTGTGGTTGTTGTGTTGCTGTTGAGTATTCTTTTTTTAATTGAGATTAAATGCATTCTGATTGCCCTTCTTAAAGGGGCCTTGTCCCTTTTCGTTTCATTATGCTGGCTCTCCAGTACCCTTGCTCCGCTTTTTACCTCTGCTCACAACCTGTAAAAAAATATGTAAAACCTACAAATGCAAGCTGGAGGCCTCCCTTGATGTTCCTGATAGGTAACAGCAATAATACAGCCACAGTGTGGGACGCCTCTGTCCCCAGACACTCTGTGGTTGAGCTCTGCTTGATAATAAGTAGCACTATGACCCAGTGAAAGTTTGACATCAGCGTTTCTACCTACAGAGGGCACTTTTGTCTCCTCCTGTGTACAAGTAGAGCACTGCAGGAGGATAAAGCAAAACCGCCTAAATCACGTGACCCTCGTGTAGCGTTTATGGATGCCCCCCCCCCTAAAATGGGCAGCTGGAGACTCCTATAATGTAGCCAGGCAATTAGTTGAAAGAGAGGGTGGCTAAGATATAAAAAAGACTGATAAGTTTATATTCGTTTCACTTTTGCTAAATGGCAGTGAGACACTGAAGGCTTGTGTAAGCGTTCAGGACTTTCACAAGGTAGGAGGGGAAGGTGGTAATGCAGTGGTCTGGATGAGGAGAATGGACTCACAGCATCTCGTTCTCAGGACCCCTGCAGGATTTTATCTCTGGATGTGCAGCCCCCCTCCCTGACACATACTCACCCCGACCCACCGGCAGGGAGATAGGTTGCCCTTGATTAAATCTGTCTGACTACCTCCTGCACCCACCCACCCAGGCAAAACTAACCAAAAGGGAGGTACTTCAAATTGCTTACTTGAGTAGAGGCAACCTCATACACCCCAGCAACCTTCCTGTCACATGAAATTCTTGTTTCTTAGGTGTCTTGGTGAATATTCATTAGTGGAAGACCAGTGAGTTGGCTCTCTTGGTGCTTATTAGCGGAATTACTATATATATTTTTTTATTCTGCAGAAAACAAAAGATCAATCTATAGATCATGTTTAATGATGAATTAAGAACATGTTGCAGGCCGGAACTGTGAGACCACTTATAAACCATCCAGTGCAATCATCTCCATTATTTCTGTGGTTGTGTCTTTAGCTTTGGTGCTGCTAACTTTGAATATTAATAAAGTTTTAAAATCAGCTAGCAATATCGGTATGTCAACACTCAACAGATATGTAATGTGCATTTCTACATATTGTTTGTTCCATCTTCATAAAGACAGTATGCAATGCAAAATAAGAAAAAGAAATATATTTATAATGAATTGTGTGAGAAAATCACAACCTGGATTCTCTGTGGAAATTTCAGATTCATTTTTTTTTTTTCCCAGAAATGTGTGGCTGCTCATCGTTTTACATTTGTCACAGATATAACTAGGCACAAAAAAGTAACATTAACCAAATAAGTCTAAATTCCAAGGATACACACAGTGCACACAGGGGAACAGCTGCTGGCGCCCATGTCCCGTTCTTAGAACCATCTGGAACTGACTTTGCTCATCCTGTCCTTTGACACTTACCTCTCAGGTCCGTCAGTAAGCCCTGCTCCCCGTTCAGCCTCTGGGAGAGTGAGCGCATCACCTTAGCACTGCCGAATCTCTTGAAGCGGGAACGTACGTTGTTATGGAACCAGTCCAACGTGCCCGTCTTCAATACCCTATGCAAGCAGGAGGACGGCGCTCATGAGCATTTGTGACACGTTCCATGTGAGTCATGGCAGGAGAACCACAGCACCCAGGTCCTCTGGCTGACCAACATTGAGATACTGAGAGCCAAGCATCTCCCAAAGAGTTCTTGTGTGCAACAAATCCTAAATAAAAGCATGTGTGCATAAAAAAGGATTATATAGAGTACGGTGAGAAATGCACACAGATGACTGCCACCCATGAGGTTTTATAACATGAAGCTCCATGGTCCTTGTGGAAAAAAGCCTGTGTTTATGTTCTCGCCGTGGTTCTATAGACTCAAATGTGCCACAGACTAAATAGAGTGACAGATAATGGAAACTCAGGGTGGGAAAACAACAATATTTCAGACGTTGGGTTTATACATCAAGCAGACATTCATAAAGGTAATTGTCACAACAAAATTTGTCATTCCTGGTGGTTTTTTGGGCAAAGTTACTACAACAATGTTCCAGATCTATGTTTAGAGTACATATGTAGTTTTCTAAAAGGAGGATTTTAGGTGACTGCAAAGATAACAGGCTGTAGGCTGCAGCCTGCCTTTCAGTGAAGTTCCTGCTGTTCCTTTCACTCTAAAAATGCATTCTGCTGGGAAGCCGAACAGTGCGGGGGCCATCTTGGCTCGCATTGGCTGTCAACAGCTGGGGGGGAAGCGGGCGCTTCAGAGAGGATTTTGGACTGAAGGGCCCTTCTCTGGGTTCCAGAGGTGACCCCTGGTCTAATGAAGCCATGCTTACGGGAAATGGAATCTCACAGGGCTAGCAAAGCTGCTGGACATCTCCTCAAAAAGCTAAGATGGAGACGTATGGCATGTCTGTGCAGGTCATGCTGTATGTATCGACCTACCATGGCTGCACAAACTGCTTTCAAATTCGAATTTGCATGTTCTCCCTGTGTTCATGCTGATTTCCTCCAGGTATCCTTTTGCTGTCCAAGAGCATGCGGTTAGGTGAAACGATATCTTTAAGTTGCCTTTAGTATATGATTGCCCATACGACCCTGCCATGGACTCGAATCCCATCTAGAGTGTCCCTCACCTTGAGCCCAGTGCTTCCATTGGCACCCAAGACAGGATAAGTGGTTATGGATATTCAATGGATGGAATGGAAATTGTTTCTTAATCTTGTACTTGGGTACTTGGGTGACATAGTGCCTCACACATCCCCAGGTTGGATCCCTGTTTCTGGCTGTGTTTGTTGGTTTTATTAAAATACCCCAAAGCCATATCCTGTAGGTTTGTGTATCTTATGAGTGATCTTCTGTCATGGGTGCGACAGGTTGACCTGGTGCTGGGTGAAGGCTCGGAGACCTGACCTGGACATGCAGCAGGGATCGCAAACCCAGCTCCTCTCCTTCTTGATGTAGTGGCTGCAGTTTTTGCACATGTAGAGCTTGCAGTCTGCACATTGCCGGCGACTGTTCACAAGGAACTTGAAGGGTTGCAGGCAGTGAATGCAGTAGGACGCGGTCAAGCTGGGCTGGCCGGCCAGAAGCTCACGTTTGGAGTCCTCCTTTTCGATCTTGGTCTTCAGATCCCTGTCATGGCCGATACAGGAGTAGAAGGCAGCTTACACTCCTATAGTATAAAATACTAAACTGTTCAAATTCTCGCAACTTTCATTTAAAAAGAATTATTGCATTTCCCAAAGCAAGGTGCAATAAATACCTCATTTGGTTTTATGGTTGGAATCAAATTGAGGAATAAACAATCAAGCAAGAGGCCTGCTCCATATAGTAAAAAACTGAAGTAATATCACATTTTCTAGCTCTGGAAAAAGTCACTTTTCATTCATGGACTTATATAACAACATAGGATTAGTTGCATTTAAGAGCTGGATGTTTTTATTGAAGCAGTTGTGGATTATAGTGTAGTAAACCAAGGGGTCAGCATTAGGAATGGTGGACCATCTATGGCATAATAGTCAAATTACTTTCGGATGTCTTTCCTCTAGATGCCGGTAGAGGAGAAGGTCCTGAGGAAATGAACGGATTGCCAGCCCAGCTGCAATGGCGGGAGTTTTTTTGCCAAAAATCACAGAACAGCAGCACGACTCCTTAATCCAATAAGCAAGCTTCAGGCTTACATATCGGCTGCATGTTGATGTAGAAGATTCCCTGACCGGGTTATGGACTCAAGCTCTCCTGCATTTGTGTCCCTGGTTTGTTCTGGCATGGAAAACAAATGCACTGTGCATCCAAAATGAAATCTTGTGACTGTATAAATGACCCCCAGAAGGCTTTCCTGGGTTTTTGCGGACAATATCCCTTCCACAGCCTGGTTACAGCTTCCCTTATAATCACTGTCCACCAGTGATTTGGCCCTCAGCTATATAAAACAAGCTCAATGAGACCAAGTAAATATATGTCATAATTAAACAGTCAGGAGAGAACTGGAAACTCTTCTCCATGTTTCATGTTTACCTTACTTATGATTATAGTTACAGGCATCACGTTAATATCTAATAACTAGATTTATCCCTGTAAAGGAGCTAAACACTTTCAGATTGATTACAAAATATCTCCAGATATTGTGGTATAATTATTAACATTCAAAGAAATTTTTGTATATTTTATTTGTGTAGTTAATCGCAGCCACTAAGCAACCAAAATTAAGCTGGTATCCAAGGATCGTAACTCATGACTTGTAGGTCCATTCATTAATGAAAAATTAAATCCTTTGTGAAATAATGCTCGCACGCAGAATCACTGAGAATGATCTGTATACAGGCAGAGCAAGACCTAGACTGAGTATCAGACCCCTGGACTTCAGGAAACACATCTGTGTTGTGTAAATGTGTGTCATGGAGAGCAAGATAGGGTAGGCAGAGATAATTTCCCCACAGGGATCAATAAAGAATCATTTAATTTCTTTTCATTTCATTTCATTTCTTTTCATTTCATTTCACATCAGCCCAGTTGGTTATCAGAAAGGCTTTCTTGGCCTTATTTTGTTACTAGTGACTTTTATGACCAATTACATCCAGTTTCCTTTTTTCTTTTGTGACAGTGGTAACCAGTGTATATAACCGTACTTCATGCTTAGTAACCATAGTCTCACATGCCTCCTTACTCCCAACATGCAGCAATAGACTCTCTGTATATACAATGGCACCTTGGTTTGCGAGCATAATTCGTTCCGGAAACGTGCTTGTAATCCAAAGCGCTTGTATATCGAAGCAAATTTTCCCATTAGAAATAATGGAAACTCAGATGATTCGTTCCACAACTCAAAAATATTAATATAAAAGTGATTAATACAAAATATAAAGTAAAAATACATAAAAACAAATTAACCTGCACTTTACCTTTGAAAAGAATCGTGGATGGTGTGAGGGAGACGAGAGAGAGGAGAAGAGGAGGATTATTTTGTAGGACAACTTTTACTATAACTAATAGAGAGAAAAACCATCGCCTCAGCTGTGATCATGTGACACTAGGCAAAGCGTATACGTATTACTCGCTCGTTTATCAAGTAAAAATTTATTTAAAATTTTTGCTCATCTTGCAAAACACTCGCAAACCAAGTTACTCGCAATACAAGGTTTTACTGTATTTGACTAAAATGTAACACTGTTGTACTATGTATAATATTGAGATGATTTGAAAAATGATCCAGACCAGATAACACACAATTTTGTTTATATAGGATAAAACAAATCTTAACTAATGAGTTAATCTAAGCTGATAGGAGAACCCATGCCATTATGAGCATGATAATGCAGTTTCCTCATGATCTTCCACAAAAATACCAGCCTGAGAAGCCCAAGACAGCTGAAGAAGTTTCAGATTTCTTCAGCGATTCTTAGGACTTTTTACTCCGGCGCTGTGGAAAATGTTCTGAGCCAGAACATCACATCCTGGTACGGAAACAGCTGTGTACAGGACGTTAAGGGACTGCAGAGAGTGATTCGGGCAGCAGAGTGCTGCACCAGATCTTCTCTACCATCTCTGCGGGACATTTATACCAGGAGATACTGGAGCAGAGCAACCAGGATCATCAGAGACTCGTCTCATCCCAGCAGCTGTCTGTTTGAGCTGCTGAAATCAGGCAGACGCTTTAGGAGGATTACAGCAAAAACAGAGAGACTTGGGAACTCCTATCCTCACGGCGTAAGACTCCTTAATCAGGACATGCCACCACTACACCCTTAATATACACAACCCATGTAAACCCTTCCCAACTGTCACCAATCTGTAACTATATTTCCATCCACCTTTGCTGCTTATATTTATATTTATGTATCTTTATACTTATGTCACCTGCACTTTAAATACAAAGCTCTCTCATCATATGCACAAGTACAGTTTTTTAACTTTAAGATTATTTCTTATATTATACTGCTGTATTTCTCTTAGTATACATTTTTAGTTATTGTAACTTTTTAGTTTATTGATTTTTAACTGTTGACTCATTCTTAATTCTATTTTTGAATTGATTTGCACAGTCTAAGGGTCGTTCAGGGTACATTTCACTACATGTTGTACTTGTATAGCCATGTATGTGATGAATAAAGTATCTTGTATCTTGTATCTGTCTCACTCCCTCCAAGGAAACACTCAAAAGCTGAATCGTGTTTTACTGCCTTGAGCAGCCGTGGAATTTTCTGGTGTAAGTCATACAGCATAATAAAACCCAGTTTGTTGACATGCCCAGATCGTTAATGACCAGTTGGCTTCAGAAAAGAACAAATTATGAAAAAATAATATACATTTCTGTATTCATGTGTTCGCTATAATTTATATGGAAAATTTACAGTTTGTATTTGTTGTTGCTTATAGCAATATTATGAGTTCTTAAGTGTCTGGCCGTTGTTAGGTGTTTATATGTGCTTCTGCCCTGAGGTTTTCCATTTGCGGCTCACGCTTTTGGCGTCTCTCAGTTCTCTTTGCAGGGCTGTTGCTGATGGTGCTCAGCTTCTGTGAGCGAGCATCTGTGAGCGAGCATCTGTGAGCGGTCCAGCTTTGCCAAGGCCTTAGTGCTGTGGACGCCTGCCTTGTGACTGAGTCCTGGGCACACGGTGTACATCTGACTCACAATGGCAGGCTTTCTGCTTCTCTTCCCGAGGCCACAGTCACACAGCATGTCAATCTGCTCCACACGGCCCAAAGAGCGGCAAGCCAGCCTTGTCAGCCCTCCGCAACCCTCCCAGATAAGTGTAATATTAAGAATTAAACATCAAAAATGTCGGAACATTCATAGCATTGTGTTGTATGGAATATGCTTGCAAAATCACAAACTTGTCGGGAAAGTGCTGCAACTTTCCAGTGGAATAAAGAGCTGTGACCTCTGTAGGAGTTATAGTTTATGGTGTAGGAATTCCCATAGCTGACCATCTGACCATCCTACGAGTCTGTCCACATGAAGGATGTGAATTTATAAGCACTTCAAATAATTGCAGATTTTCCATCCTGGGAACAATCAGCAGCTCGTAATTTCCAGGTGTTGCTGTACATCTAAGCCAGTTTGTCCATCAGCTAAATAAAGGGAGTACTCACCCCAGTCTGTTCTCCTCTTTTTTCCTCAGGTCCATATCACGCTGTAGAACCTTCCACACATGCTTGGCCTCCTCATCTGTCAGCTTGGACAGGTCCAGTTTCTTGTTCATGGCAGTGATGGCTATGGTGCCGTCTTCACTTCAGCTCTGGCTCTTGGGCAGAGGCCCCGCTCTCCGGCTGTGGAACAGTAAAGTGTCGACTTAGAGGTAAAAGAGGGCCTGCTGTTTTGGAGATGGGATGTGGTGCCATTATCCAAGCTACTCTAATAAAACTATCAAGCTGACTTTTGTAAAGGGTCTCTTAGCAATGTAACAATACACAACACCAAGTCCTGATCAAAGATAGATATAACTCCTAGTGTCTCCATCCATCCATCCATCCATCCCAGAGTTGCCAGCTTTGGTCAGCTGGCTGGAGTGAGATTTCCAATTCAACACAAGTCTGCGCACTCATTTAAATGTATGTAACAGTTTTATTACCTTTGTAAATAGTAAACTACCCCAACGCTTTTGATGTAGCTAATTTTAGGTTTTGTAATGGAATAATATAGATTTGCTGTAAGATTTCTTGCATGAGCGTTAGAGTCTGAAAGTGTGATTGTCATGTCAGATGCATGAGAGCTGGCAACCCTGCCATACATCCATCCATCCATACATCCATCCATTCATCCATCCATACATCTCTGGTTGCTGTCTGTCATCCAGACCCCACACTGTGATTATCCAGTATCTACGGGTGACATATTACCACAGATGCAAACATCCATGGTTCAGCCAACAAACTTCACAATAGATATGATGTATTTTACAGCTGGCTTTTATTTTTAATGAAGCATTTCATTTTAAGATGTACTTAAAATATAGCGAATTTTGCAATAGTACAGCAGTGGACTTCCTCCACTGGGGGATACACTGGCAAACTTCATGCATATTTTGTTGAACCATGTTGGATTTCTCTCTCTGAATCATATAAGACTTGTTTTTCAGAATGTCTCCCTGTACAGTTTCTCTCCGTCTATTCAGTATCCTTTGTACCTATTAGAGAGGCTTTCCTGTACAATATACACATCACTGCCGCTTCATCCTACTTCACATTTAACTCATGTTTCCATAATAATAACCTGCAGACAGATTTTTCGGCCAGATCTCCAATCCTGTGTGGAAGTTATGTCATGGGTCATTAGCACTCAACAAATCATTATGGTCTGTTAGTCATTAATTAATTTACTTTTATTCAAGGCCCCACCACTGCCTGAATGTGTTTTGTGAGATAATCTGCTCTGCAATCAGCAGTTCAGTCATGTTATTTGTTACAACCCCTCTTGGTTTGTAGATGTTTGTAGTCCCCTGAACACGGCTTAAAGGCATATTGTAAAAAACCTCAGCTAAACTAGCGAGAGTCTTTATGATCACATGACTGTTCTTCGGCATGGTGTTCAATGATACATTTTCATAACAGAACAGAGATATCTTTGTCCAAGTAAATATATGCATGTTTTACCATATCTATTACATGTTTATCTAATTCTACTGTGTTGATTCTGTCGTGTTGAAGAAAACATTTCATAATGGTGAAACCCTGGGTCCTCCTGTGGATCTGAAAGTTTTCCTAATGTTTCCACACAAAAATAAGTTTTAGGGAGTTTCCATTCACACCAAAGCTTCTTCATTAATGCTCCATCTTCGACAGTAAGAAACATGATAGCGGACTGTCCTCATGATGACCAGATATGTGATTTTATCAGTATTTACTCTGCAAAGAACATGACTGTACTGATCATGCAGAATAAGTTACTATTACTGTTAATAAATACCAAAAGTATCCATATAAAAGAATATTTTTTAACATAACTAAAATCTTACAAAACATACACTAAAATATATATATTTTTCAATGTAACACTCTATATCTTGATGTCCTAAGGATTCTGGTATTTGAACACTATGAAAGTGGCACAGCCTATGTATCATGCTGTAATTTATCATTATAACAAATCAGTATAGTAATTAAATAAATGTAACAAATTTTAATTATGTAGTAGCTCTCCAAAAATAAAATATGAGATGGGATTAAAGTCCAGTATGTGACACTATTCTGTTAAACATACTTTACAGACACAGATACACGGTATCCAAAATATTATCATACGTATAATGGCACAAACAAGCAACATTACTGAACATTACTAACTTAACATTACTAACCTGACATATGAGGAGTTTCGGGTGCTGGGAGTTTTTGCTCAGAGCTGCGTACGGCTGTTTCGCTCAGTGCTGATGTGGTATGTTAAATTAACAATGTTAATCACATGCTCTCAGTCAATTTAGGGAGGAATTTGAAAGATCGCTGGTCTCTCCGCCTTCTCTGTTCATACCAAGACACACTGGGAATACATAAGTGATTTATATAGTTTTTGATATAAATGAGGCGGAAAAGCAGGGTTACTTAAAGGCCCAGATAAACCTGTATCGATGTCTCTGTGGTTTTCTTGTTTGTGTTCCTTCATAGTTAAAACAGAACATTAATGAATACTGCATATTAGTGTGTCTTATGCTTATATCTGGTCCTGTAAAAGTATTTGCCCATTTCTTTCCATAGAAACTATATAAAATCAATTTTGTATGCAATATACAACTTAATTGCTCTTCTCTGTGCTTATTTCTCATCATTCATGAACCCATCCATGCATTTTCTACACCCAGTTGTGCTGTGCATGGTCTCCTGGACGGCCCCCCAGCCACAGCTCAGCCTTGATATTCTGCCCATGAAAATCAGAAACAGGAGCAGAGACAACATGCATCACCGCCAAAGGCCAACACCCATCCTAAACAACTTCAGCTTTGTTCCAAGCATGTGGACACGACTCTTGCTCCATTCGTACAGGGACCGAAAGGCAGCACCTCCCACGCTTTCTGTGAAGGAAGTCCTGGCTGCTGCCCATCATAGCAATATAGACATTGAGCATAGCATCCAAAGCACTGACAGATTCTCATTCACCAGAAGTTTCCAACACTGCCTCCTGGTGGGAGTGCATATCCATCCATTCATCCATCCATCCATCCATTCATCCATCTTCTATACCTGTTTGTCCTATGCAAGATTGCAGGGGGTCTGGAGCTGATCCTGAAAGCTATGGGCGCAAGACAGGGAACAATTCTGGATGAGGTGCCAGCCCATAACAGGGCACAATTACACGGTGTTCACTCACTCATGTATTACTACAGGCATTTTGGTAACTCCAATAAACATCAGCATGTTTTTGGACTGTGGGGGGTGCGGGGGGGGGGGGGGGGGGGGGGACCAGAGTATCTGGAGGAAACCCCATGACGACATGGGGAGAAAATGCAAACTCCGCACTTGTAGGACTGGGGTGGAGATTCAAGCCTGGCCCCAGAGTGAAACACTGCAGAACCCCCCCCCCCCCCATCCCCATTTATAAACATATTTTTAAAAAATCTGAGATCAATCTGCTTAAATAATGGTGGACTGCTGACTCACACCTCCACAGTTTGGGGGACTGGATGGAGCCTTTATCTTGCATGAGTAGCTTGCATCTTCTCCCTGTGTTTATGCATTTTCTCTCACAGTCTAAGAACATACACGAATGCTAACTGGTGTTTCTGAATTGCCCATAATGTGAATGTTTGTGTGTGTGTGTGTGTGTGTGTGCGTGTGTGTGTGTGTGTAAGGTGTCCCCCCGCCTTGTGCTTGCTGGGAGAGCTCCAGATCCCCCCAACCCAGAACTGGCTAAATGATCGGAAGATGGGTGGACAGCCAACTTATTTTGCCAGGAACATTTTAAAGTGCATCCTTTTTTTTGACTGTAGTCAGCAGCTGTGGCGGAAACTGAACATGATAGTGGTTGTATTTCCAGGCAACCACATACAGTTATGGATAATTCTAGTAGAATGAAACATTCAAAATGGGGCTTACTGAAAACATAGGGATATTCCACAAAGGTGTGTATGGGAGGCTATACACACACACACACACACGCACACACACATACACATCACCTCTACACCACCTCCCATCGAAAATAAATGGTAATATTTATAAAATATTAAATTGTCATTCCCTACCTCATTGTACTACTGCCACTATTATTATGCCTACTTCTTTACACAGCTTGTAGTTAGAGTATGGAATAGTCTTCCTGCTAGTTTAGCGCAAGCTAAAACCCTGGGTTCTTTTAAATCAGAGCTAGATAAGATTTTAACAACTCTGAGCTATTAGTTAAGTTCTCCCCAAACGAGCTTGATGGGCCGAATGGCCTCCTCTCGTTTGTAAATTTCTTATGTTCTTATGTTAATATATTTAATACTTCAACATCCATATGCAATAATTCTAATATAAAAATGTTTTCACACTGACATAAAAATGTTTTGTTTTGAAATTCACCTAGGAAACACTGATGTGAAATTCATCTTTCACATAAGTAAGATTCTGTGACTCTGTGTGGTGGGGGTAGCATCTGTCTTAGGAGGGAGAACTGTGGGGAGTTTAAATATGCAGTCAGTCTTGACTTTGCCTCTCCTGGCCAAAAACACTATTTTTGTGTTTAAACAAAAGTCTGCTGCTGTCCTTCTGCTCCTGCTCCTGCCCTAATCCATAACATACAGAGGATCAGCCAAGACGACATCCCTTAATTCAGCGCAATTTTACTGCTCAGTGTGGCAGAAAAAAAGGAGTCTTTGTCTCATAGAGCAAAAGTTTATTACATATTTTCAGTGGAAAACATTAAGAAATCAGACATAGCTATTTGCATGTTGAAAAAAGCCATGATTTGAGGTTGAGAAAACGGAACTTAATTACGAGATCAGCTTCCCTCACTCTCTCTTCCTTTTTTTTTTGCAGACAAAGGCTTCCAGCCAAAACACGAAACAGATCCGTACACACAAATGACAAAACGGAGATGGAGGAATCAAACTGAAACTGAACTCCCACCTGCATCAGCACCCCCCCCCACCCCCCCCACAGAGGCTGTTAGCTAAGAACCTATTGAAGGTGTCCACATTAGGGTCAGCTAAGGATCACCCAGCTAGGGGGCCACGCAAAAATGTGAGTAGGAGTAGGGGGGACAGCTGTTCTTAAGAACAGGAAGGGGAACGATGAGGCCCCAGTGGTCATAATAAACATACCGGAGGATGAAGACATTTTCATGTGAAGTTTAGTTTACATGAAAGGTTTGAAACAGGCCTGAATGTTACCTGTAGGCATTAGAAAGGGCACAGAGGGGTATGCAGTGTGTGGGGTGGACTGACCCGGTTTGACGTGCTTTGGCTTTGCGTTTGGTACAATCTAACAAAAAAAAAAGTTTCCACATTCTCTGAGTCTACATTGTGACATTTACTGCTGGATATTTTACATGAACCAGGGACCCTGAGGCTGGAGTTCCTGTTTCGGAGGGGGATGGGGGGGGGGGGTGGTTATAAATTTTTATCTGTTGCATTTACTGCATCTAAAGGTATCGTGTCTTTTGGGGGGGTTATTTTTCGTTACTTTTTCCTTTAGAATGATTTCAGCCAAACATTAACGCACCGCTGACGAAAAAGGTAATGTGCTTTTCTGGTTCGAAAATAAGTTATGATTCTAAAAATCCATTTATTAAACATTTGATTTAATTCCAATCATTGAATACAAAATCACATGCAGTTCCCACAAGCTTCCAGTTCTCATGTATTTTTAGTAATATGTACGGACTTGTCGTTATTTTGTAGTTACTATGGCTCCCGGGCTAAGGATTAATCGACAAACGCAGGCTGTGACCGTGTTCAATGGCCACTATTGTTAAGCAGTCCAGGCCGCAGTGAGTCAGGAAGCCGCCATCAGTGAGTAGGCGATGCAGCATAGCTGATCTGTCAGAAACACACCACAGACCTGTCTGTTTATGGATCGTAATTATTTATCAATGAAGATATGATACTTCTACATCCGGCGTTCTACCCTCAGTTACTATTAGCAAATAAATTTAATGGCATAGATGATGCACAGAAACTTGCATCTCAAACGATCGTAAGTCTCAGGCAAGCCACTCACACTTTGAAGAATAATATTCCATGGTCTACTTCCAAAACCAAGACTGAAGGGAAATTTTTTTTCTCTATATTTCTGGGCATGGAACGTACCTCTGAATGGAGAGGCTATAATTGCTTACAGCAGAGGTCACACTACCCACCCACCCAAATCCTGTGTGTGTGTGGATTAGGTTTATATTATATTGTGGGGACCAAGTGTCTCCCACAATGCAGTAAAAATCTATTATTTTGACAATGTGGGGAGCATTTTTTAGGTCCCCACCAAGATCTGTGAATACAATCAAAAAAGTAAAAATGCCAAAAGTCTTGTATTTTGTTTGGTTACTTATGGTTAAGGTTAGGGATGGGTAGAGGTTAAGGTTGTCATGTTGGGATTAGAGTTTTCCCAATAGAAATGAATGGAGAGTCCCCACAAAGATATAATTACAAACCTATGTGTGTGTGTCTGTGTGGGTGGGTGTGTGTGTCTGAGTACATTATCCACTGTCATGTGTAGTTTGAATTTTACCCACCTAGGCAACTAAATCCTCATGACATCAGAAAGCAAATGTGTAAATCTTGCAGACTGCTTCAGGTTCTGTGCGTGTTGAGCAATCTGACTTTTAAATGCTGTACATCTGAGCTAATAGGCTGATATGACCCTAATCCTGGCAGGGCACAGTAAGGGCTGATCCAAAACGGTAAGAGCTGATGAAAAATATTGCTGACGGAGTAACTACAAAGTGTTCTGCCAAGACTTAAGCTTTCCTAGTAATTAATTATTCTGAATAATAACTTGTGCTATCCTTCTGGTTTAAAATTCATGTTGAAATTAAGATCAAGAAGTTTCCCTTATTCATTATTGAGTAGATGTTGTATGAGCAGACATTAGAATGGGATGAAATTGGACATATAGATGTAAGTCCACATGATTTAAAGGTGCATTTACCACTTTCAGATGGTATTATGCCCGATTATATCTTCTAAATATCCAACTACCTGCGATAAGTTTACAATTACTATAAGAGAATCAAATCAAGTCTAGTTGATCATTTCATTTTATACAATTAAAAAAGTGCTTTAAAGTTTGAATTAAAAGGGAGTAGTTTTAAATCATGTAGAACATGTACCCCATCTAAAATAAATACCATGAATGACTTGAGCAAATTTGAATATACTGAAAACCTGTCCAGAACCTTCTCGTGTCCAAATCACACCCCGCCGGAGCACAGCTCCGCCTCCTTATGTCCAAATCACACCCCGCCGGAGCACAGCTCCGCTTCCTTATGTCCAAATCACACCCCGCCGGAGCACAGCTCCGCCTCCTTATGTCCAAATCACACCCCGCCGGAGCACAGCTCCGCTTCCTTATGTCCAAATCACACCCCGCCGGAGCACAGCTCGGCCTCCTTATGTCCAAATCACACCCCGCCGGAGCACAGCTCCGCTTCCTTATGTCCAAATCACACCCCGCTGGAGCACAGCTCGGCCTCCTTATGGCCAAATCACACCCCGCCGGAGCACAGCTCGGCCTCCTTATGTCCAAATCACATCCCGCCGGAGCACAGCTCGGCCTCCTTATGTCCAAATCACACCCCGCCGGAGCGCAGCTCGGCCTCCTTCAGCTTTACCTTATTTTTCTCAAAATCTGTCTCAAAATCAAGTAAAAGATTCAAAATGAATGGTTTAATAAACTGATGTTTTGTGCTAAAAAAAAACATCTTTTTTCCATAGTTTTAAATTTAAATTTTCATGAGTCACTCCAACCTGTCATAACTCAAGTGGATTCTCTATGACGCCTTGATTTCTTTCCCATGTGTTTGACTTATTTCTCGTACAATGCTGCTACCAAAACACCTCTTACTATCTACACTCTGCTAGAGGTGAGATAGACGTGTGTAAGAACCAATCCATTAATAACTTGGTTTTAATGCATTTTCATGAGCAATACGTAAGAATGTTACTTGTAGTGATAAGCCATTTTGAAGCATGTTTAAATATCATTTACATGTTTTGTTTTAAAAAAATTCAAATAGGTACTATTTATCCAACATGTACAATACCCATAGTAAATAAAAATAACTTTTTGATCACATTTTTAGTGTATTTGGTTTTGCTTTAAAGTGGCAACCCAACATGCTGACAAAAGAACATACTGCATCTCTGAGATTGTGATCATCAATATTATATATTATATATTATAATAACTAGTAAACTCTTGCGTGTGCCCCCTACTTGTGCCTCATGTGATCTCCCTGGTCTCCCAGATTAAATGTATCAAGCCACTCATTCTGAAAGCAGTCGGCAGGCCCCGTGACTGTGTGTCTGCTGGTAGAACCACACTCTGGAATTAGATATCGTACACAACAGCACAACGTCTTTTATCTCCAATGATACATGTAGTTACCTTTTTACGCATGTTTTCCATTTAGCAAATGGACAAATTATGGCTCACCATTTGCACTCCGACATCCAAATTAAACCCTATCTATCTATTATAACTCCTTACAGATGTACAATGCCGCCGTTAGTAAAAGGGATGTTCTCCAGCCTGTAATTCTGTTTGTAAACTTTGTAATCCTATTCTTAATGTTAGGCTTTTTTTGAACATAAATGATAATGAACAAAATTTCAGCTCTGTTGCTTCTTAAATAAGAGGCAGAGAAAAATTTGAAAAGATGAAAAACACCAAATTTCCACCCTCTGGCATTGATAATGATTTACTCATCATTTCTAGCTGTGAGTCACCAAAACCAAAATGGTTCTGTGGCTCTGTGTTTGGCATGAGGACAGCCGATGCTTTTCACTGGATGTTTTCGGCTGCTGCTGGCACATATGGCCATTACTTTTCTAGGAGAGCTAAATCATTCTGTTAAGGTGTGGACTTTAACCCCTCAGGATCTCTGAAGACAGAGGAATTTTAAATACAAAAGCGGCAGGCCTGCAGATGTTCCATGACTCTCTCCAATCAAAAATCCTAGCCAGCAAGAGTACAGTACAAATGTGTTCAGCACATGGACATTACAGCTGTAAGCAATCTTACCATGAACCAACTTCCTTTGATTTGAATTATTCTTGAAGGGATGAAACATGTATGCTGGAGATGAGGAGTGTAGAACCATGATGTGAATCTTGGGCGACCAGCTCCCAGTCTGTTCTCATGTGACTGTCTGACTCCAGTGTGACTTAACAGCGGGCTTGTTAAATTCTGCTTCATTTTTAATGTGTTATTCTGCATCGGTCCACTAACTGCCCTGTCCGCTGGGAACTCGCTAACTAACTCCAGGGTGTTCCTGTTCAATTTTATTTAAAAAAACAGAGTTAATAATGATCATTTATGAGATCTAAGAGCTAATTATTCCGTCAAATTTCTGTTGTGTGTTTCAATGCTCATACCAGCTCTAAAAGGTCACCCTCAGATTTAAAGCTTAAAAAATGGATGCATGAAAGAAACAAGAATCTGGCTTTCAAAATGGTTCTTCCGTGGTTCTCATCTCTACTCGAAATGTTGGCCTGAAACGGCAGTCACACTGAGGCCTTCTGGGAAACATGCCCATTGTATGGCTGCTGACTTCCTGATGGGTCAAAGGTCACATTAGCCCATTAACACTACACTTTTCTATGCTTGACATTGAAATCTGTCATGATCATATGTTCAGTTAATGCAGCTGGTCATACTCAGGCCTCCCTCTCTCTTGGTGTGTGTAAGATAAACAAACTGGTTCAGTGAATCTGTATGTTCACCATTCATCACTGCCATACACAGGCCCGTCTCTCTGCAGTAGGAGTCTATTGCCTGGCTGGTCATCACTTTTTCCACTTTTTTTTTTCATGTCCCTGGTGAAATTTTGCATCTGTCGGCTCCCTTGCCGTCAAGTGGTCTGTTCTTATGACATACAAGTCACACATTTACTGATGAGGCAGCACATTCATAAGTACATCTTCAAGGCATATACACACTTGAATGGCTCCCAAGGGGATCACTGCATCTGTATGAAAAATATTCACATAATAATCACATAAACTGAAATATTACTGTAAAATGGAAATGAAGCTCACATTTAACAGGAAATGAATTGGACTCTTGGTTAACAATGCAACCCTGGATAGCATATTTGCAGAGCGTTATCTAGCTGGGAAGTTATAAAGAAGAGTTTTTGTGGATAATATAATTACAGAAAATGGAGTGGAATATGGGACCAAACTGCTCAACCATCATCTCTCTTCTGAGATATTTTGCTATATTTATGGTTGAGGAATGGCTAGAGATTTTGGGCCCCATGAAAGCAAATCATATTGGACCCCCAACCCAGAACAAACCAGTAATGTTTGAAATTTGTTATTACTCAGGGGCCTTGGCAATTGTCCAACCCTATCCCCCCCCACCCCTTTACGACATTCGTGTTTATGGTATTTCCAAAAAGTAGAAAGTAGTCTGAGAAATTTGAGAGGGGGTGCAGAACTGACAGGATACCCTACAAACTTATGCCTGTACAGACTTTAATTCTTTTTGGATTAGATATTTAGGTTTGTAATGCTTAATATGTAGTTTAACTAATCTTGTTAACTAACCTTGTAATATTCTTAAATTTTTTTTTGAGCAAACACTATTGCCCAAAGCAACATATATCTATGTAAAAGCAGGGTCCAACAATTCCTAGAGACATTTGGGGTAAAGGACCCAAGCGTGAAATTTTAACCCGCAACCTTATGATCGCAGACACATCATCCTAACCCAATGTAAGACACACCTGCTGTGTTTTGTTATTAAGGTTATTTTCTACTGCTTAGATCCCTAGTAAGAACCCAGATGTGGAATTAAAATTTAATTTGAATTTCAAGCAAATTAAGTTTTTCTCTTATTTACTGCAGACTTTCTGGATAAATAACAGCCCCAGCAGAAAACTAAGAAACAGAGAACAGATGTTATCATGTGATGTGGGACATATATACGTGTGAGGGATAACAGATGTGATCATGTGATGTGGGAAACATGCACATGTAAGAGAGACCATATGGGATCATGTGATGTGGGACATATGTACGTGTGAGAGGGAACAGATGTGATCATGGGATGTGGGGCACATGTATGTGTCAGAGAACAGATGCGATAATGTGATGTGGGACACGTCCAAGTGAGGGGGAACAGATGTGACCATGTGATGCAGGGAACGTACACATCAGAGAGAAGAGATGTGATCATGTGATGCAGGTCACATGCATGTTTCAGAGAGAGGATTAATGTGATCATGCCATGTGGGACACAAATATGCACTAGAGAAAATAGATAAGATGTTATGATGTGCATATTTCTGCAATTTGAAGTCTTTAGGGGTCTTAGCTTAGTGCTGTACAGGGACTTCACACAGAACCACTTATTATGGCTCACTTCAGCAGTACCCCAGAGGAAGGTGTTTCTATGGTTTCCATCTTAAACAAGAAGACTGAGGTCTGTCTCTAGTTCCATCTGTTTCCGTCTGCACGCACGCTCACTCGTGCTGAGTCATGGGATTCATGCCGTCGAACCGCATCAGCCCTGAGCTACACAGCTGTTCTGAGCCTGTGGCTCCCAGAATGGCCAGCTCAGCCACACTTCATCTCGAGCTCCAGTCCAGCAAAATCTGGAATGTTCCTCAGTACCAGCCTGGCTGGTTCTCAGTTTTTCATGCCAGACTATACTTATTTAGTCCTCAGTGGTTGTCATAATGTGAATAAGCTGTGGTGCTTGTCTATAGCTTTGTTTTAAAGCGACATGTTCTTGGTGACTTCATATTTTCCCTGGAGATGACCAAGCAGCCTCTTCATGCAAGCCAGTCTTATAAACATCAAGACACTATAGCCCCCGCCCCGGTACCCCCAGACATAGAACTTCTGTGTGTGGACCAGGGATGATATACAGACTAGCCAGTGACGCATATTTTAAATAAATGTGAGCGATGGACACTGCCTGGCCATGACACTCCATGCTTTTCAGCCTCCAGATTTCAAATTTATTTGAATGATTAATTACTATTGCATGTACTGTATAATCAATTAACAGTTTGCTGTTATTAACTAACAGTTTGCTGTTAGTCTCTTGGGCCTAAGCTTCAGGCCTTTAGATCCTTTATTTTTTTGGACAAGACTCTTAGGAAACCACAGAAATAAGGTGAAACTATGGTGGTTATAATACATTTAGCCAAATACTGTGTGTCCTAACTCCTTGTCTTAATGTAATAATACAAAAAAATGTTTTATTGTTTTCCCCTCTTAGTCTACTGGAGCACATGCAGCTTCCTCTACATCATTCTTCCTTAAGCAGCCATCATGAAACATGACCTGCCTGAAGCAGCATTTTCAGTACATGTCACCCAGAGGTTCAAGCAGAGCGTAACTAATGTTCTGCTAGGAAAGAACTATTAAACATGTCAGAGGTCTTGAATTTGTCCACCTCTTAACTGGCTGTCCTGCAGAGTTTTATTTGTGATCCTTTGATGAAATATCAGTGTACAGCCCCTCGATTTAGTCTGCTATCTTTTAGTTGAAATTTTTCATAAATGCTGAGAGGACATACATTAACCCTGTATATTAGCCCTCAGTACCTGTGTGTGAGTTTGGGTATGATAATTAATCCTTGTGAGACTTCTTAAGTTAAAGAAGTGTGAAATGTGTCTCATTTTGGAAGTTTCCAAGTATGACTAATAGGAAAAAAATAAAGATTTAAATGAATAGCATGTCTGTCTTTTCATTTGGTCAGAAAACCTTCTGGTGCCATGATTCATCCCAAATACATTCTCAGTTATACCATGGTGGTGAGAAATGTAAAACAAACCCATCTTAACATCCTTACGCCTCACATGAACTTTTTGTTACTGGTGGATCGACAGCTCTCTTTCTCCACTCTGGAAGGGCGTCCGCGTTCTACGTGGTCATTCTGTGCAGTGGAGAAAATAACGGAAACATCTAAGTAACATGGATTATTTTCGGAGGCACATCAAATGCTATTTATGGCCGATGCATTTTTCATAATTTCCAGCCCCACATAATTTCCAGCCCCACATAATTTCCAGCCCCACATAATTTCCAGCTAACACCTTCTGAACGATTTCACTATGAACCCTCCCTTAGATGTGTGTAACATCTCAGAGGTTTCTGTATCACAAGCAATCAACCTTCTCCTCCCGCCTGGATTTTTTTGTAACAGGTGAGTTTTGTCACTGATTATTTTAATTTCCATTTATTTATTTATTTATTTAGCAAACGCTTTGTGGACAACGCATTGCAAACATACAGCTGCATGGTTATCATTTCAATCTGCTTCCAGGCGTCCTTTGAAGTCAGCTAGGGTTTTCACTGGGTGGGTTAGAAAGAGGACAGAGAGGCGGTGAGATCACAGGAGTCTGGAGCTGGGGAGTTGCATCGCTGTGGACAGGTTGTCAAGGGTTACCGTCTCTGAGCCCACCACCCCCCCCCCCCCCCCCCCAATAGCTTTGCTCTCTTGTGAAATCGGTGCACTTTCACCCCTCTGTAAAAAGAATGGAGATGGAATTCACGGATTTGGAACATTTAAAAAAAGGACAGAGTCACTATCAGAGTCGGCGCCATGAAGGGGCCGGGGGAGTCGGCCTCATTCTAACAAGAGGACCACCTCAAACTGGTGCCCCCAAACCCCAAGGAGGGCAAGTTTGGCATCCTGTTGACTGATAACACCACTGCCTCTCCACCAGACCAAAAATCTTGGGACCGGTTATGAGAATTATTTTAAGCAGCGACCCTGGAGATTATTAGGATTGAAAATGGATGATTGATCTAATTCCCAGTGTTTCCCAGTGCAGCCCTTGAGGACCCACAGACAGTCCATGTTTTTTCTCTGGAACAGGGAGTGAGCAAAAATGTGGACCGAACCATCTGTGGGTCCCCAAGGACCAGATTAGGAAACACTGAACAAAACGGTTATGTTAAGGGCTTCACCCATAAGCTAGGCCCTTAAAAGAATCCAACCCCAGAGATCTGCCTGAGGGGGGCGCTACATCATTCTGATGAACCACATTTGATGAACCGCATTACTATTGTTAACTCAATTGAAAAAAATCTCAGAATCTTTTTCAAATCAGTTAACAATAGCAATAGCCTGGCTCAGGACCAATATAACAATAAGAAAGGATTCTTTACCCTTAAACACAATGTGGCATAGATATTTTGTAACAATAAGTTATTCACTTAATAATATTTCAGTGTTTTAAATCTTATTGTCTATATTGTATTTGAGCCTGCTTTGCATCATTTTATGTAAACCATATTTTTATGCATGTCCTCCAGAGACAATTCTTATTGGTCATTGTTTTTATCGTGTCTTTCAAATCCCAGAGTAGCCTCCTATAGTGCATATAACTGCTAGTTAATGTCAGGGTTTAATTTTTTTTATTTATGACATTTATTTGTAATGGGATCTGATTGTCAAAACACTAAATAACTTGCGTGACTTGAGATGTATACTTTTTTTTTAAAGGGAGAGCAGGGCGGAATGTGATTTCTGATGCTATATACTCTCTCCTGACACCTGTAAGATTTTAACGCAAAAAGTTGGAAATTGTAGCTAAGCATCGACTGGACTGTGAGTTTAATAAAATGTGCACGAAGCGCAGGAAGCAGAGTGCTGAAAGCGGGAAAGGGGTAACGGCACTGGTCCCATCTGTGACATCACCTTCACCGCCTGGTCCAGACCAAACATGGCTGGTTGCTATTTAGCCTTCTTCCCCGTTTCTTTTTTTTTTTTTTGAGAGTAGGAGGGGAGGTGGGGAGGAGAGAATTGGAAGAACTGCAGTTTGTTCTGTCTCTGCTCCAGGCCTTGTACCACAACTCCTCTGCACAGACAGCAGAAGGGTGTCCCGTCCTGGTCTCTTGCCTCGTTCACTGCTCCTTATCTCTGCTCCATCGTTCTCACTTCTCCACGGGGCTTGGCCCCCTGAAGTCGGAATAGCCAGTAGGATAATGACCCAAGAGCGACAACGTTGTTAGTTTGCAGTTTTACATTGTGGAAGACGACAGTCTAAGCTCAGGGTAAGTAACTCTCTTATTTCTTATGGTGCAAATGTGCAGATCTTGCAACATGGATGCATCTTTTAAGAAAGGACTTGAAAGATTTTACTAAAAACAAAAGAGATCAGTGGAAGATAGTGAAATGAGCATACTTTAAAAATACAAACTGGTCATTGGAAAAAAATATACTGTTTAAATGCAGACTTGCTTTAAAATACATGTATATTGCGACATGCGAAATATGCATGTGCCCTGGGATAATGCATATTCATAATTTTGTCTCTGATCTCTGGAAAACTGTTTCCTCAGCCACGCATTCCAACAGCGAGGTTAACCCTGTATTTGGAGAGGTATTACTGAACTACACCCCTCACTGCTGTAGTCTGCATTTCAACTGCAAAACTGCTCTGAAATCTAATCTCATTCTTTATTTTGCGTAACAGAACATATTTCCGGACATTTATGTGATATGCATTTTGTATTTATGTGGTATATGGTGTAGAAAAGTGGATGCACTACAATTTTTCCTTCTTTATATGGTTGGATTTTTAATAAGCTGCTGCAGGATAAACACCACAAAGGTACAGCTGAGGAGTCACACATGGAAGTGAAAACTGTATCTGTAGTTTAAACTCAGGAATGATAGGGTCCATGTAATGGACTGCACTCAAGCTGAAGGGCGGAGTTAGCACAGATGATCCATTAAAATTATACAATTTATCTATCAAACTATTTCAGCCTTGTGGGCTTCACATATTAAACAAGCTAATATTATGCTCATAAAAGGGAAATTCTAAACATCTGCGTATGAGGGCAGTAGAGAGTATCCCTCAATGCATGGAGCTTCACATGTGGTGACATCATGCGGATCAAATATTATTCACTGGGGTACAGGGCATCAAACTGATTGAAAACTACACACTCAAACTCTGCGGAGCTCAAAAGTGAGGTAATCAATGAGGAATAAACATTCCTGCAAGGGAACTCTGTCGATGTGGTGATTTTTTATTAAAAAAGGATGTTTTGCAGTCCATTCACAGTCCACTGTCATGGCATGACTTGAACATTTGGCTGACTTTGCAATAATGCTACAAAAGTAATAATAAAGAGATGCCTGGATGTCAAATAAAATAAAAATAACAAAATTTTAACAGATTCCATTCCAGATGAGCTGCCCTGCAAATCTGCTTTCAATTCCCACTTTTCTGTCAATGTCTGAGTTAAGATCTTGGCCATATGAAAACATGATGTTTGCATGTTAGAAGTGACCAAACCACTCTGAACAAATGTGTACTTTAGGGCAATCTCCCAGCCCTCTTTCTGCCAGCTGCAATGTTTTATATTTAGTTTAATATTTATTACCAGGGGCATGAGCACTCTAGTTACTTTTTGGCTATCAAAATTCAGAGAAATGTCCATGATGTATAATTTGGCTGATTCCCCTAAGCACGTTACTCCCCATATCCAAAAATGTTCCTTGTGGCAAACTATACAATCCCAGCTCTGACTGGAGGCAATAATTAAACTTAATCAATTATGAATAAGAAATATACCAGCTGGCATAATGGAAATCAGTTTTTTTGCCTTCTGACTGCTTCCATGAATTACAGCTGAAAAAAAATTGCTTTCATTGCTGGTGGGACTCCTGGGAACATAATTTTTATCTGAATTTTGGGATAAGATGTATTTACTAGGAAGATTCCACTGTCAGTTTGGCCTGATGTAAATGCTTGTGTCAATAGCAGTGAGAGAAAGTTTCTTGTTTAGGTAACTGTCAAAAGAACGAACTTCGGGGAGACAGCAGATGACACACAAGTAAAAGACCCCAGATTAAAAAACAATCTTTCAGTCCTTGTGATAATGGATTCTGTGACAGTGATGCTGTGAGCCTTGAATGAAATGTGGTTTCCTGTCTTGTTGCATGGTGAATAGACAACGTTAGTCAGCCTACTGCTGCTATGTGTTCCATGGCCAGCAGGTGGCAGTCTCTGCCCATCCATCAGGAACCTTCCCTTTGCACATGATCTGGCTGTTCCTCGCAGTAGCTAAATAGATAAATCAACATCATACATTTTTGGAGTGTTGTACCATGTGTGCCGAAATGTGCTCCAGCCTCACCCAAAAGATTTTTGAGTGCGGTATTTTAATAAAAAATAAGCAATATTATTTACTAAAACAGATTTACTACAGCACGTTTAGCTTCAGCTCTGTTTTCTATATATTATAGGCCTTAAATCGATCACTATCTTCTATATCTTTTCTGCTAAATATTAATGACTTTCAGGAATACTTATCTATTGGCCATTTATACTTCTACACAGATGCACTCACCTCAGTGGAATAGGAATGCTTAACAGACTGCTATGGTTTGTATGTTACATTATACAGAAAAAGGATGATACTGAGAGATACATCCATCCATTCAGTCATCCATTTACACTCTGATGGCTTATCCTGGTCAAGGTAGCCAGAACAAAGGGAAACATTACCTACATAATGAATCGCTAGAGGAATGAAGAAAACTTTCCAGTCTTCTGTCCTTCTTAAGGAAATAATTCTTTAAGGTGGAAAAAAATGCTAACGCTAAAGGGAAGAGTGACGGCACGGTGACTGTTTTCACAGGTGGCTTTATGTGTTGGTTTCCTGTCCTTCCCTGCTTACACCATCTAAGGCTTTATGTCAGGGTGACTATTTCTCCTGACTCGTTACTGAGAATTTGTGATTTAGGGGTTGGGTAGCAGCAGAACAGAACAAAACCCCTGACCTTCCTTCGTTAGGCCGTTATCGCCGCTGCTAGGTTCCCTTAACGCCCATACCAGTCTGGGCCCAGTGATCCACTGGGCTACAGAACACTGGGGGTGTTGCGGAGGATTTCGTTTACTTACAAAAAAATATTTCCGAAATTCTTATGACCGCCTGCGCCCGTTGTTCCTGGGATAGGCTCCGGGGCCCCCAGGGCCCCCGCGGGGATTAAGCGGTAATGATAATGGATGGATGGAATTCTTACGACTCCTCATATTCTAACATTCTGATAGCATTTGAAGATATGGAAACAGTCAAAGTGACAAAATCGCCGATCAATTCAAATTGCCCCTTTTTCAGTCCGTCACATTTTTGTACAACATAAACTGGTTTGTGGACATCAAATGGCTGGGAGCCTCTAGTATAGGAACCTCTGCAGTGTGCCCAGATACAAAGTAGAAACAGCCATACCTGAGTGGTTCTTAATCCTAACCCTTCTAGCCCAAGACGTTGAAGGTCATTGAGTCTCATGACCTCTTGCTGGCAAGAAAATCACAAATAATTTCCCTGTTTCCAGGTCTTGTTTCCAGTGAAATGGGGAGACATTGGTGTTCTCTCGCTGCCTTCATGGGCCTGGCGTTCTGCGGCTTGATCTTGAATGTCAAGGCTCAGAGTGGTAAGTCTTCATAATCTCCTGGAGGCCCCAGAGGAACCTTCTTTATTACAGCATCATGGCTCAGGCAACAAGTTATGATGCAGAACCATCCAAAGTACACAGACACGCTAAACATAGCGATTTCAAAGTTTACCCATCTGATAATTACATTATTAATGTTCTGTTCCGTATATTTTGCAACCTGGTTCATAGATAATTATTTATACTGTATATTTAATTAGTCAATGTTTCAATGTGGAAAAGCAGTAAAAAGGAATTTGCACTTGGTCAGGACCTTTAGTGGGTTGCAGTAATGGTTTTCAAACTTTTTGTCTGGAGAAACCCTCCAAAAAGAATCGATCAAGCCTTGGAATCCCTTCCAGTACGATAAAATCTGCCAACGGGGGTAGGAGCTGAGGAGGGTGCTTGTGTTTATTTAGCTTAAAGAAATAATGGAATTGTTTGAGTGAAATGCTCGAATGCTTGTAAAACCAATCAGACTTGACTTGGGCCAGTTTTGACCAAGTGTCAGCAGAGCAATCATACAGTTGTGTGGTGTAATAGGTGCCTTGTGTCATAGTTCTTTGGAACAGAGTTTTATGTGGAATTCCCAGTGACTAGGGAGGGAAAATAAACCACACAGGCACCTTGCTGCTTAGACACTTGGGATTGACAAAAAAGTGGGCTCTTTTCCAAGGTTGCTATGGAAACTAAACAGAACACACCAGTACATACAAAAGAAAGAAGGGGGCTAATGGAAGATATGAAACTGTCCTCTGACTCCATCCCTCGCTCCGCTGCCGCCCCATAGTATTACAGTACACATATAGAAAAGGAGCAGCACTATTTGTCCAGAATAAATCATTTTTTCCAGCTGCCAGGTGGTTGTACTGCTTAGTGATCTTCCCCAAGGAATTCGCTCCAAATTACACAAAAAAATAAATGGGCAAAAGAATCACACTGGACCCAACAACGACTCTCCACACTGAGCTAAACAAGAGCAGCAACTGTCACATGTTTCATTCCTAGATGCTTTGTTTCTGCTAAGCATCACACGTACATATTACATGCTGCCTACAGGCTACACCTCATGTTAAAATCAAATGAAGTTTACCAGCATAATTGCTCATCTTTTTACACGCATGTATCATTTTCCGATACATAAGCTGACACTGCAAAAGGATAAAAGTCAGATTTTAGTTGTATTATATTACATACATTCATGGTTTTTGAGACCAAGAGCCTATAATAGGAGAGCAAAATGCCTTTATTTCACCAAACAGAGATTGTAATTCAGCAGGAATATCAACTGGACACTATGCATTTGGCTTACGTGGTCAGTGAAATTAACATTGTGCTTTGAAGACACTGAAATCTGTTGGACCTTGTCTCACCCCCCCCCCCACCCCACGCTCTCAATGGTTGACAGAAATGGAGTCAAAAGTCACACAAATGAGAAAAACTGGGTGTGTCAGGCTTGCTCTCTGCACCGTGTTGAGAAAATGCACAGAAATTTGTGGCCCCATCTTCAGTTCCTGCGGAAACTGGGATCTTTTCATTTTCTGATCCTGATAGGATTCTGATCCTGATAGGATTCTGATCCTGATAGGATTCTGTGCAGGGAAGTCGGTAACACTTTCCTTGAGGGGGCACAAATACTTTGTAGTTACTACAGAAGTACAAATCATGAACAAATATAGTAGCTACTTGAGATTAAGATGCATCACGATTCATTAATAATGAAAAAATATGAGATCAGTATTTCACTTCTGTTATTCATTACTTGTTCCTTCCGTAGTTCCTTAGTAGTTCCTTCAATAGCACAGAAAGGTTTGCAGAACTAACAAATATAGTAACAAATATAGTGACTGCATGAGATAAAAGATGCTTCACAATTCATTAATGATGAATGAACATGAAATCAGTATGTAACTAAGACTTACTTAGTGGTTAATTAATACATAAGTAAGAGCACAATATTATATTATTGTATAATATAATAATCTAACAACTCCATTCCTGACAACTAGTGCCACTTCTGTGCCAGTCTGCATCACTCACTTCCTGTTGACATCTTTCCTCTCTCATTCACCCAAACAAAGAATCGTAGATTCTTATTAAGGCAACTTTTTTAACCGTTTGTTCACAAAAATGTACCCATAGTGCAACAAACTTTAGGAGGGCTACCTATATTAATTTAAAATATTCAAAACTATGCTTGTGCCTTGAAAACTTCACTTGTCTCACGGCAATGAAGAGGAGCTATGAAGTTTAGCCACGGCTAAGCAGAAATGTGTGTTCTGTCACTGTAAAAGAAGGAGCTTTTAACTATGTCCATAACCCACTGCCGCTTCTCTGTCTGAGCACAATGTACCTTTTACGTATTACCAGCTTGCTTCATAAGTGCACACAAATGTTCCAAGTGTCCCACCTGTTTAAACAGTGATGACCATCTAAGTCCATTCTTGACATATCAGAAGAGCACGTAACTTGAAATTTAGGATTAGCTTAATGTGACTTTTAGTATTTCATCTCTGCAAGAGCTCATCATGCGCTTGACAGACTAAAGATGATATTAATAATAATGTGTTCTGAGCAAATAAAGTTCCACTTGCAGTTAGTGTCACATGTCATGGCAAGTGTACCAAAAGTATATGTCAGAATGGGCAAGGGGATCATCACTGATCTTTTGATCACTGTGTTACGTAACATGAGTTTGCATGGAGGGACTGAATTCTAGAGGTTGTGCCCAGTTTACATTGATGAACCGATTCAGTGACAATAGATACGTAAATATAATTTAATTTAAAAAAAATAATTTTGTCCATATATATGTATGTTTGTGTACATGCACATTTAGCTTTCGGCAAGAAATCTGTATAGATGCTGAACTAAAAATGGCATTTTCATGAAATTAAAACTGAATTTTCTAGGCTATTAAATAGTGTCTAGAATTTCTCAAATTTTAATGTAACATAATTCACAATCAATGACAATAAATGCCATTTTGTACTACTACATTACATTACATTGTACAACTGCATTACATCAAAACATTTTTCAGAAAAACACAGACATGCATTATATGTTATTCAAGCTTGTAACAACCTCAGTTCAGTCGCCATGCAGAATGATGTGCTTGTTCTTGTACTGGAGACCGTCTTTCTTGATGGATAAGACGGGATCATGATGTGATGTGGCTGCATGTCGTATCCTCAGCTTTCACATGTTGCATTTTGTTCTCTGTTTTGTTTCTCTCTCTCTCTCTCTCTCTTTCTCCATTAAGCTCAAGAGTCGGCTGACCTTATATTCTTAATTGATGGATCAGAGAGTGTTGGAGTCACCAACTTCCTTCGCATCCGCACTCTGGCTGTGAATGTCATTGAGAGGCTTTTGGTGGGAAAAGACGCGATCCGAGTCGCTGTGGTTCAGTATAGCAACACCCCCCAAATTCAGTTCTATCTAAATAACTATCAAAGTAAGGCTGACGTTATAAATGCAGTCGAGGAAATGAGTTTCCTAGGTGGCACAGAGGCTAATTTGGGGGCAGCCCTGGAGAAAGTTGCAGAAAGTTTACTTGGCTGGGAAGCAGGCGGCCGGGCGGAGGAGGGGTTGCCTCAGGCAGTGGTCGTTATCAGCGCTGGGCCTTCCAGTGATGACACGAAGAAAGGCATCAGGGCTCTCAAGCAAGCCAATGTGTTTACGTTCAGCGTCGGGATCGGCAATGTCGATCTTACGGAACTGGAGGCCATAGCCACGGATAAGAGCTTTGTGTCAGCGTCGTCCGATATCACTTCTGCGGACCAGCTGAGGGACGTGATTCTGTCGTTTGTTAATGGGGTGGCTCAGCGTGACATTGTTTTAGAAACTCATATAACTGAAGGTATGTAACCCAGCAAGAAGCCATGTGACCACAATCCAAAGAAATGTGACATCATTGCATAAATCCTATCATTGGATTGGATTTTGCATGGCATTGTAACTGAACTTCTCATGTATTTGTCTTTGAAGACACATGGAAACTTTGTGGAATACATTTTATTGATATAAAAGTAACGTGAATTATAGCTGTGTATAATTGTTATGTCCTTTAGCAGATAGGCCCTAATGAATTAAGTTTATGGAAAAAAACAGTCCACTTAATAAGCATACAGACCCTTTTGGGTTTCTGGCTCAAGGCTTAGCATTTGACAGAAATGGTATCCAGTGAGCAGTCCAAACAGGACCTGATAATAGAGCACATCTCTGATAAACACATATTTAACATATTTAGCATGTTTATCATTAAATCATATTTTATATTTTTACATTGAGAAATACTTATACCAATAAACCACCATTTTAACTGTGTGATTAACGACTTTGAAATGTTGTTTTTCAGCCCTGGCTGTTGGGAAGAGGGACATAATTTTCCTCATAGATGGCAGTCAAAATATGGGTGGCACCCATTTTAGTGCGATCCGCCAATTTATCGTGAGGTTTGTCGATTCCATGCCTATTGGCCGAGACCAAGTGCAAGTGGGTGTGGCCCAATTCACCACCAGCCCTAAGGCAGAAATAAATCTGAACACATATAGCACAAAGGAGGCCCTCAGTAATGCTGTGAACAGGACTCGGCTGAGAGGAGGGACACCGGAAGTCAACCTAGGGGCGGCCTTGAACTTTGTAAGGACCCAGATGCTAAGACCAGACGCCGGGAGTCGCATCCAGGAAAGAGTGCCTCAGTTACTGCTGGTGCTGTCTGCCAAGAAATCCAGCGACGACGTTACCCAGCCAGTCCATGAACTCCAGCGAATGGGTGTCCTGATCATGGCTGTGGGCTCCAAAGCGGCAGATGAACAGGAGCTGAAGGAGATTTCCATCAATGAGGATTTAGTCTTCATGGTGAAGGATTTCCGGCAGCTGCTCCGCAATCCAAAGTTTATCGTCGCTCCCCTGTCAACGTTATCTGGAGTTGTTGTGACAGAAGTGCCTACAGAAACAGGTAATAATCTGATTATTGGTAAGTGGTTGCCAGGTCTATGGTTTTCCTGCCCAATTGGGCTATTTTGAAAATACAGTTGCTTGTAAATATCAGAAGGTTGTGGGTTTTTGGGCTGCTTTCATAATGTTCCATGGCAGCAGACTGTAAGAAGAAAAACAAATTAATTGTTATGAATACAAGTGGCTCCTATTACTGAATAATATCGAATCGCCAGCCACCTAAAGTCAGAAACAGATGCACGCGGTAAGCAGGGTTGCCAAATCCCATGCATTTGGCGTGACACTCACGTTTTCAGACTTACGCAAGCAACTTCTCGACAAATCTATATTATTCCATTATTAACCTAAAACATCAGAAGTGTTGGGGTAGTTTGCAAACCCTACAGACTATTAACAAGGCGATAAAACTGTTACATACATGTAAATGTGTGTACAGACTTGTCTCAAATTGAAAATCTCAGTCCAACCTGCTGATCAAAGTTGGCAAAAAAGACAGCGCATCCGTCTACATGACGCCATTGCATCTAAGTGTGATTATAAGATGTTATGTGATCAGCATGCAAAATACGGATTTATTTCTTTGACATATAGTATACTGGGATTTCAAATATTGGGCTAGTTTCAGCTTCCAATGGACAGATTTTAAGCAGACCTTGGACTGGATATTTAAGCTGGACCTGGCAACACTGGTTAACCCAGCTAACTGTGAAATCCTGCTTTGTGTAACACCATGACGGACAGGCTGTTCCTAGGAAGCGACAAGTCCTTTACCATATTTTGCGTTGCTGTTCCCTCAGTATGCCTCGTATTTTTCACCTGGATCGCTTTACTAACAAATTCTGTAAAAATAACTTAGAAATATTGTTCCAGGGTAATTTATTTTCCCAAAAGGTATCAGTAAGGTGTCTGTATTTTTATGTGCGCTTATATGTGCTGCGTTTGTAAATCGCTCAAACAAAAACATACTTTGTCCCACCATTATGTAACTGAAATAATTTTTAAACGTTTAAAAAGTTTAGTTTGTTTAGAAACTATTCGCAATGTTCAGGGAAGAGGTATTCAGTGGAAGTTTGGTCAGTCATTGTTGTTTGTGGCTTGAGTTTTAAATATGTACCGCATTAGTCAAAAATCTGGACACACGTACCCATAGAAAGGTTTTTTTTGTACTATTCTCATTTTTAAATTATTCTAAAAACAGAAAACTATAAACCAACATATTTGGACATGTAACATGTTATGCACTGAGCCAAAAACTATTAAACAAAAAACAATCATTTGTTGTGGGGGGAGCAGCTCTGTGGGTTGGAACTCAGAAGGTTGCCAGTTCAAATTCCATGGTCTACAGAGTTATGCCACCATTGGCCCCTTGAGCCCAGGGACTGACTGGTCCTCCACTCTCTTCTATGCCAATTTCATGAGGTGCCCCCCTAGGATGCTTTTTCAGCTGTCCTGAAGGAGGTCACACATATATTCTCAACACAAATTGGTCATTCATTCTCTGGTAAAATTGGTGAAATTAGTGCACATTAATATAAAACTCTTATTAGGCTGCTGGAACTATCTGCGGTTACATGAAAATAATCAACACCCACGTGACATCTCTGGACCAATAAGAAAATAGTGTTTACCAAAGCCTTGGTATAAGAATTAATATAGCATTAAAACATCTTCTGTTGACAGTCATAAAGCATTTAGTGTTGATTATAATTCTTCATAAGCTCTAGTTAAGCTGGCATTTATAATGCACTACAGATACCATCATAATGCATTATAATAGTTTGTAAAAGAATTAAGAGTGTTTTTTACTGCATTGTTAAGGTATCTATAGGACAGTATAGATGAGAGCTTCATAAAGCATTCATAATGCATAATACACATGGCTATAATGTCCATCTATCCATTCATCCATCCATTTTCTGTAACCATTTGTCCTATTCAGGCTTGCGGGGGGTAATGGGAATAGCTATAATGTGTTGTGTTTTTTTATTTTTACAGCCATTTAATAATGCTTTATGATTGCATTATGATGTGTTATGAATCTATTCATAGATACTTACAGACGTAAAATTCATAAAAAGTGTTCCCAGAATTTCTTCAATTCTCTGTAAGGCACTGGCATCTTTTTGGATGGCTAAAAGAACACAAATTTGGTTGCAAAACCTCTCCTTAGGGGCACCTCAGCCATTCCATGCATTAGCTCAATTAATAATAAATCAATATATACTATGACATGAGTGAAATCATGTAGTGGATGAGTTTAATCGTTTTCTGTGGCTATGAACTTAATGCATTGATGACTTATGTACTGATTTGTCTTCACAGTCACTGAAATAACCACAGTGCAAACCCAGCGAGTTGTCAGGGATATCGTTTTCCTTGTGGACGGCTCCGACTATGTTGGCAATGCCAACCTGCAATTTGTGCGTGAATTCATCACACATGTGGTCAACCAACTCGACGTCCGGCCTGACAGGGTGCAGATAGCCCTGATGCAGTTTGCAGAGAACCAGCACACAGAGTTCTACCTGAACACCCACTCTAATAAGCAGGATGTCCTGAATGGAATTGCTCAGCTACGTCTGATGGGCGGATCCCAGCTAAACACAGGAGCAGCAATGGAATATGCTTTGCAAAACCACTTCCTGCCCTCAGCCGGATCCAGGAGGAGACAAGGTGTCCAGCAGGTGCTTGTACTCATCACTGGAGGACCAGCTCAAGATGCAGTAAAACAGGTTGCTGACAAATTAGCCCTGGCTGGAGTTCTGACCTTCGCCGTTGGTGCAGGTCCAGTGGATCAAGCTTTCCTTCAGACAGTCGCCTTTGTTCCTGACCTGGCATTCTATCAGAGCAGTTTCTCTAGGCTACCAAACGTCGTTACACAGATCATGAAACCTTTGATAACGGTAGTGGGGGACACAAAAACCGAGGAAGGTGAGTTTTATGACAGTAATCTTTTCATTTATTTCGATGGTGCATTGAAATTATTCAGGTAAATTTTTATTCTGTAATGTAAGTGTATTGATATGGACAAATATGATCTATTTAAACAATACTTTTTTTCTCCCCTTTCGGAAAAAGGAGAAGAGAGGGATGTTGCCTTCCTGATTGATGGATCGGATGCTGTTACAAGTGATTTTCCCCATATCAAGGACTTCATTTTAAAAGTTATCGAACCTCTAGATGTTGGAATTAACAAGGTCCGGATTTCTGTGGTGCAGTATAGTGAAAAACCCACATTAAGCTTTTATCTGAATACATATTCCACAAAAGAGGAAGTAATTAGTGCAATTAATGGGCTAAGACTGGCTGGAGGCCGAAGTTTGAACACTGGGGAAGCCTTGGCTTATATGAAGGACACAATATTCTCATCTGAATATGGCAGCAGAATTTCAGAAAATGTTCCTCAGTTTTTGATAGTTCTAACTGGTGGGAGGTCACAGGATAATGTGAGAGACCCAGCTATAGCCCTAAAGACAAAAGGAGTTGTGCCTTTTGGAGTTGGTGTGAAGAACGCAGATCGGCATCAGATTGAAGCTATCTCCCACAACCCAACCTTTGCATTCAATGTGAAGGACTTCAGCCAACTGAACACGGTTCATCAGCGACTTGGGAGTTATGTCAGCCTTCCGAAAGAAAGTCTAGCAGCTGTTCTACAACAAGGTAGGATATATTGGTTTTAATTCTTTGCTGCACAATCATATAAAGATATCATTTAATTCTTTTCTTTTTCAAAATGGCTTTGCCATGTTGATATGCTGATGTTTTCTGGATATCCCTGTTCATCCTGCTTCAGCTTATGTGGAAGATGTTAAAAAAGATGTTGTTTTCCTGGTCGATGGGTCTGATGGGACCAAAAACGGATTTTCGGCTGTGCAGGACTTTGTTCAGAGAGTTGTGGAAAAACTCAATGTGGAGAGAGACAAAGATAGAGTTTCTGTGGTTCAGTACAGCCAAGAACCAGAGGTTAATTTGTATTTGAACACATTCTCAACAAAAGGAGATGTTCTTGATGCTATCAGAAGTCTGAGACACAAGGGAGGAAGAGCCGTGAACACTGGAGCAGCTCTCCAGTTTGTTAGGGACAACATCTTTACTGCTTCTTCTGGCAGCAGGCGCCTGGAGGGTGTTCCTCAGATATTGATTCTGTTGAGTGGTGGAAGGTCAGAAGATGACATTAGAGGTCCAGTAAGAAACATGAAGGAAATGGGAATTTTTTCGTTAAGTATTGGCACAAGAAATGCCGACACACTGGAGTTGCAAACAATATCCCACAATCCGAAATACGCAGTTTCTCTCACTGATTTTGATACCCTTCCTGCTGTTCAACAAGAGATTATATTTTGGATAAATGAAGCTTCTCATCATATACCAAAACCAACAAGTAAAATTATTGGTAAGGAAATACTATGTTTTACAAATAATTGTTAGAAGTTCATTATATGACATTTTTCATCATGTTATTTCCAACAAAATCTAAAATTTATTTATTTTTTTGTACATTGATAGTAATGACATTATTAATATGTCTTATAATTTATTACAGAATCGGCAAGAAAGGATGTGATCTTTCTTCTTGATGGATCTGATAATACTAGAAATACATTTGAGGGAATCCGTAGATTTGTTCAAAGAATAGTGGAGAACCTTAATGTGGATGATGGTAGCGATCAAGTTGCAGTGGTCCAATACAGCAAAGATGCTGAGATCAATTTCAACCTCAAGTCATTTTCATCTAAAAATGAATTGCTGAATTCATTAAAGTCCATTGTACACAAGGGTGGAAGAGACGTGAAAATGGGTGCAGCTCTTGATTATGTTAGGGACAATGTCTTCACTGCTTCTTCTGGTAGCAGGCATGCAGAAGGTGTTCCTCAGATTTTGTTGGTCCTCAGTGGAGGCCGCTCCAGTGATGATATCAGGCATCCAGCACAAGCACTCCAAGAGAGTAAAATCAAGGTCTTTGGTATTGGAATGAGAAACGCTGATGTGCTGGAGTTACAGACTATAGCTTCCACACCGAGTTTTGCTTTTTCTGTGTCTGATGCTGAGAGTCTTGAAAATATCCAGCCAAAAGTATCCTCACTCTTAAATGATCTCCAAGAAAGGCTACCCACAGCAGCAACCCTCTTCGGTAAGAATTATGATTTGAGATAACCAAGTGATCTATAAGGTCTTAAAATTGACATAATTTTCATGTTAACACTTTGTATGGTTTTCAAATATTTGTAGCATTTTATAGTGCATATATAGCGTTTATAGTGTATTTATCATGTATATCTGTATTTTTTCATTGTTTCAAGATGGATTTTAGAAAATTTCAACTATATTTGATTGTTTTATCAAGGCTTACTATTATGTATATGCACATAAGGATAAATCTTGTGCTCCTTCACTACTGAGTGAAAAATGTATGTTATGTGATTGTGTCTGCTCTATTCATGCTCAGTAAATATTCCATGACATATTTTGATATTTATAATTCAAGGCTCCAGGTTGGAAAGGGACATTGTGTTCCTTATTGATGGATCAGATGATTCTAGAAATAGATATAATGCAATACGTACGTTTATGATTAACATAATTGGAAAACTGGATGTGGATCAGAAGAAAGATCAAGTTGCTGTTGTGCAGTACAGTAACACTGCAGCCACTGAATTCTACCTAAATACTCACACAACTAAAGAGTCTATACTCAATGCTGTCAGATCCCTCAAACCCAAGGGTGGGAGACCTCAGTACACTGGAACAGCACTCCAGTTTGTTAAAGAAAGAATGTTCCTCCCATCGGCTGGCAGCCGGCGTTCTGAAGGTGCACAGCAGATCCTAGTGTTGGTGGTTAGTGGTAGATCACGCGACTCTCCCAGAGGACCTGCAGAGGCACTGAAGAGCTCAGGGGTCGTCACGTTTGCTCTTGGGTCTGCAATGACTGATCCCGTTGAGCTGCAGAGCATCTCATTCCAACCTGACTATGCATATTTCTTATCTGATTTCAACAACCTGCCAGAAATTGAGCAAAACATAGAAGCAAAATTTGCTCAGTCAAAATTAATGGAAGAGAAAATGTTCATAGGTAAGAAATTGCATCTATTCATTTATTTTTAAGTTTATTATATTGACTGTCTTGGTAAGCCTAGGGTCTATTTCAGTAAGCAAAGATCAGGAGGATAGGGACAGCCTGGAAGGGATGTCAATTAAGTAATGCTGATGTATTTTAAGGAAAAGACACTGGTTTTAAAGACTTAAATAGTGACAAAAAAGACATGAGACGGTGGTTCGAATTCTAAATGAATATGCTGCTGTCAATGACGAAATGTAAATAAACATAACCACATTGAATAATAATATTTCTTACATGTCTTGCAGAGGGAGATGAAAGAATAAAAAGGGATTTTGTATTTCTTTTGGATGGCTCTGATAATAACAGAAATGGATTTACAGCAATGCGTACCTTTGTCCGCAACATTGTGGAGAGTCTCAATGTGGAGGAAAATAAAGACAGAGTGGCTATAATCCAGTTTAGCAATGTTGCAGTGGCAAATTTTTATCTGAATTCATTTTTCAAAAAGGAAAATGTGTTACGATCAATACGAGGACTTTCACAAAAAGGAGGAAGAGCTCAGCACATTGGGGCAGCACTCCAGTATATAAAGGACAACATATTTACAACCCCTTCGGGCAGCAGACGCCTGGAGGGTGTTCCACAGATATTGATTCTGTTGAGTGCTGGAAAGTCCACTGACAATGTAGATGCACCCGCAGCTGCTCTGAAAGAACTTGGGGTCTTGACATTTGGAATTGGATCGAAAAATACAGATATCAGAGAACTGCAGAAAATATCATATGAACCTAGATATGCTCAGTCTGTCTCAGACTTCAACGAGCTCCCAAGGATACAAGAACACCTTCTGTATTCTGTAGCTACAGTAATAACTAGAGTATCAACAGAAGGACCAACAGTCATAGGTATGAGAAAGGTTTTGCCATCAAAACTACTCTGGCATCTTAAACGTAGTCTTATGGGATTTCTCAGGAGTGCATGCCTTCTTTGAAATTAATAGGGCATTTCAACAAGCTTAATGCTTGAAAACAAACTGCTTCTATCTCGTACAAAACATGGCATGGATCCACTTCTCTCATTCACCTGCTGTGTTTTCTCCATTTCTCGAATAGTAGACCGTGATGTTACAGGAAAGGATGTTGTCTTCCTGCTGGATGGTTCTGATGTCACTAGAAATGGATTCCCAGCAATGCGAGACTTTGTTCAAAGAGTAGTGGATAAACTGAAGCTGGAGGAAAAGCAAGACAGAGTCTCAGTGGTGCAATATAGCGGAGACCCTACAGCTCATTTCTATTTGAACACATACTCAAGGAAAGGAGATATCCTTGATGCTGTTAGAAATCTGAGACACAAGGGAGGACGAGCCGTGAACACTGGAGCGGCTCTCCAGTTTATAAGAGACAACATCTTGACCGCTCCCTCTGGCAGCAGGCGCCTGGAGGGTGTTCCTCAGATTTTGATTCTGTTGAGCGGTGCAAAGTCCACTGACAATGTAGATGCACCCGCTGCTGCTCTGAAAGAGCTTGGGGTCTTGACTTTTGGAATTGGAACCAGGAACGCGGATAGCCGAGAACTGCAGAAAATATCCTACGAACCTAGATATGCTCAGTCTGTCTCAGACTTCAACGAGCTCCCAAGGATGCAAGAACAGCTTCTGTCTTCTGTAGATGCGGTTGTAACTAGCGTATCAACAGAAGGACCAACAGTCATCGGTATGAGAAAGGTTTTGCCATCAAAGCTACTCTGGCATGTTAAACGTAGTCTAATGGGATTTCTCAGGAGTGCATGCCTTCTTTGAAATTAATAGGGCATTTCAACAAGCTTAATGCTTGAAAGCTAACTGCTTCTATCTCGTACAAAACATGGCATGGATCCACTTCTCTCATTCACTTGCTGTGTTTTCTCCATTTCTCGAATAGTAGACCGTGACGTTACAGGAAAGGATGTTGTCTTCCTGCTGGATGGTTCTGATGGCACTAGAAATGGATTCCCAGCAATGCGAGACTTTGTTCAAAGAGTTGTGGATAAACTGAAGCTGGAGGAAAAGCAAGACAGAGTCTCAGTGGTGCAATATAGCGGAGACCCTACAGCTCATTTCTATTTGAACACATACTCAAGGAAAGGAGATATCCTTGATGCTGTTAGAAATCTGAGACACAAGGGAGGACGAGCCGTGAACACTGGAGCGGCTCTCCAGTTTATAAGAGACAACATCTTGACCGCTCCTTCTGGCAGCAGGCGCCTGGAGGGTGTTCCTCAGATTTTGATTCTGTTGAGCGGTGCAAAGTCCACTGACAATGTAGATGCACCCGCTGCTGCTCTGAAAGAGCTTGGGGTCTTGACTTTTGGAATTGGAACCAGGAACGCGGATAGCCGAGAACTGCAGAAAATATCCTACGAACCTAGATATGCTCAGTCTGTCTCAGAATTCAACGAGCTCCCAAGGATACAAGAACAGCTTCTGTCTTCTGTAGATGCGGTTGTAACTAGCGTATCAACAGAAGGACCAACAGTCATAGGTATGAGAAAGGTTTTGCCATCAAAGCTACTCTGGCATGTTAAACGTAGTCTTATGGGATTCCTCAGGAGTGCATGCCTTCTTTGAAATTAGCAGGGCAAAGCTTAATGCTTGAAAGCTAACTGCTTCTATCTCGTACAAAACATGGCATGGATCCACTTCTATCATTCACTTGCTGTGTTTTCTCCATTTCTCGAATAGTAGACCGTGACGTTACAGGAAAGGATGTTGTCTTCCTGCTGGATGGTTCTGATGGCACTAGAAATGGATTCCGAGCAATGCGAGACTTTGTTCAAAGAGTAGTGGATAAACTGAAGTTGGAGGAAAAGCAAGACAGAGTCTCAGTGGTGCAATATAGCGGAGACCCTACAGCTCATTTCTATTTGAACACATACTCAAGGAAAGGAGATATCCTTGATGCTGTTAGAAATCTGAGACACAAGGGAGGACGAGCCGTGAACACTGGAGCGGCTCTCCAGTTTATAAGAGACAACATCTTGACCGCTCCTTCTGGCAGCAGGCGCCTGGAGGGTGTTCCTCAGATTTTGATTCTGTTGAGCGGTGCAAAGTCCACTGACAATGTAGATGCACCCGCTGCTGCTCTGAAAGAGCTTGGGGTCTTGACTTTTGGAATTGGAACCAGGAACGCGGATAGCCGAGAACTGCAGAAAATATCCTACGAACCTAGATATGCTCAGTCTGTCTCAGAATTCAACGAGCTCCCAAGGATACAAGAACAGCTTCTGTCTTCTGTAGATGCGGTTGTAACTAGCGTATCAACAGAAGGACCAACAGTCATAGGTATGAGAAAGGTTTTGCCATCAAAGCTACTCTGCCATGTTAAACGTAGTCTTATGGGATTTCTCAGGAGTGCATGCCTTCTTTGAAATTAGCAGGGCAAAGCTTAATGCTTGAAAGCTAACTGCTTCTATCTCGTACAAAACATGGCATGGATCCACTTCTCTCATTCACTTGCTGTGTTTTCTCCATTTCTCGAATAGTAGACCGTGACGTTACAGGAAAGGATGTTGTCTTCCTGCTGGATGGTTCTGATGGCATTAGAAATGGATTCCCAGCAATGCGAGACTTTGTTCAAAGAGTAGTGGATAAACTGAAGCTGGAGGAAAAGCAAGACAGAGTCTCAGTGGTGCAATATAGCGGAGACCCTACAGCTCATTTCTATTTGAACACATACTCAAGGAAAGGAGATATCCTTGATGCTGTTAGAAATCTGAGACACAAGGGAGGACGAGCCGTGAACACTGGAGCGGCTCTCCAGTTTATAAGAGACAACATCTTGACCGCTCCTTCTGGCAGCAGGCGCCTGGAGGGTGTTCCTCAGATTTTGATTCTGTTGAGCGGTGCAAAGTCCACTGACAATGTAGATGCACCCGCTGCTGCTCTGAAAGAGCTTGGGGTCTTGACTTTTGGAATTGGAACCAGGAACGCGGATAGCCGAGAACTGCAGAAAATATCCTACGAACCTAGATATGCTCAGTCTGTCTCAGACTTCAACGAGCTCCCAAGGATGCAAGAACAGCTTCTGTCTTCTGTAGATGCGGTTGTAACTAGCGTATCAACAGAAGGACCAACAGTCATAGGTATGAGAAAGGTTTTGCCATCAAAGCTACTTTGGCATGTTAAATGTACTCTTATGGGATTTCTCAGGAGAGCATGCCTTCTTTGAAATTAGCAGGGCAAAGCTTAATGCTTGAAAGCTAACTGCTTCTATCTCGTACAAAACATGGCATGGATCCACTTCTCTCATTCACTTGCTGTGTTTTCTCCATTTCTCGAATAGTAGACCGTGACGTTACAGGAAAGGATGTTGTCTTCCTGCTGGATGGTTCTGATGGCACTAGAAATGGATTCCCAGCAATGCGAGACTTTGTTCAAAGAGTAGTGGATAAACTGAAGCTGGAGGAAAAGCAAGACAGAGTCTCAGTGGTGCAATATAGCGGAGACCCTACAGCTCATTTCTATTTGAACACATACTCAAGGAAAGGAGATATCCTTGATGCTGTTAGAAATCTGAGACACAAGGGAGGACGAGCCGTGAACACTGGAGCGGCTCTCCAGTTTATAAGAGACAACATCTTGACCGCTCCTTCTGGCAGCAGGCGCCTGGAGGGTGTTCCTCAGATTTTGATTCTGTTGAGCGGTGCAAAGTCCACTGACAATGTAGATGCACCCGCTGCTGCTCTGAAAGAGCTTGGGGTCTTGACTTTTGGAATTGGAACCAGGAACGCGGATAGCCGAGAACTGCAGAAAATATCCTACAAACCTAGATATGCTCAGTCTGTCTCAGACTTCAACGAGCTCCCAAGGATGCAAGAACAGCTTCTGTCTTCTGTAGATGCGGTTGTAACTAGCGTATCAACAGAAGGACCAACAGTCATAGGTATGAGAAAGGTTTTGCCATCAAAGCTACTTTGGCATGTTAAACGTAGTCTTATGGGATTTCTCAGGAGTGCATGCCTTCTTTGAAATTAGCAGGGCAAAGCTTAATGCTTGAAAGCTAACTGCTTCTATCTCGTACAAAACATGGCATGGATCCACTTCTCTCATTCACTTGCTGTGTTTTCTCCATTTCTCGAATAGTAGACCGTGACGTTACAGGAAAGGATGTTGTCTTCCTGCTGGATGGTTCTGATGGCACTAGAAATGGATTCCCAGCAATGCGAGACTTTGTTCAAAGAGTAGTGGATAAACTGAAGCTGGAGGAAAAGCAAGACAGAGTCTCAGTGGTGCAATATAGCGGAGACCCTACAGCTCATTTCTATTTGAACACATACTCAAGGAAAGGAGATATCCTTGATGCTGTTAGAAATCTGAGACACAAGGGAGGACGAGCCGTGAACACTGGAGCGGCTCTCCAGTTTATAAGAGACAACATCTTGACCGCTCCTTCTGGCAGCAGGCGCCTGGAGGGTGTTCCTCAGATTTTGATTCTGTTGAGTGGTGCAAAGTCCACTGACAATGTAGATGCACCCGCTGCTGCTCTGAAAGAGCTTGGGGTCTTGACTTTTGGAATTGGAACCAGAAACGCGGATAGCCGAGAACTGCAGAAAATATCCTACGAACCTAGATATGCTCAGTCTGTCTCAGAATTCAACGAGCTCCCAAGGATACAAGAACAGCTTCTGTCTTCTGTAGATGCGGTTGTAACTAGCGTATCAACAGAAGGACCAACAGTCATAGGTATGAGAAAGGTTTTGCCATCAAAGCTACTCTGGCATGTTAAACGTAGTCTTATGGGATTTCTCAGGAGTGCATGCCTTCTTTGAAATTAGTAGGGCATTTCAACAAGCTTAATGCTTGAAAGCTAACTGCTTCTATCTCTTACAAAACATGGCATGGACCCACTTCTCTCATTCACTTGCTGTGTTTTCTCCATTTCTGGAATAGTAGACCGTGGCGTTACAGGAAAGGATGTTGTCTTCCTGCTGGATGGTTCTGATGGCACTAGAAATGGATTCCCAGCAATGCGAGACTTTGTTCAAAGAGTAGTGGATAAACTGAAGCTGGAGGAAAACCAAGACAGAGTCTCAGTGGTGCAATATAGCGAAGACGCTTCAGCTCATTTCCATTTGAACACATACTCAAGGAAAGGAGATATCCTTGATGCTGTTAGAAATCTGAGACACAAGGGAGGACGAGCCGTGAACACTGGAGCGGCTCTCCAGTTTATAAGAGACAACATCTTGACCGCTCCTTCTGGCAGCAGGCGCCTGGAGGGTGTTCCTCAGATTTTGATTCTGTTGAGCGGTGCAAAGTCCACTGACAACGTAGATGCACCCGCTGCTGCTCTGAAAGAGCTTGGGGTCTTGACTTTTGGAATTGGAACCAGGAACGCGGATAGCCGAGAACTGCAGAAAATATCCTACGAACCTAGATATGCTCAGTCTGTCTCAGACTTCAACGAGCTCCCAAGGATGCAAGAACAGCTTCTGTCTTCTGTAGATGCGGTTGTAACTAGCGTATCAACAGAAGGACCAACAGTCATAGGTATGAGAAAGGTTTTGCCATCACAGCTACTTTGGCATGTTAAACGTAGTCTTATGGGATTTCTCAGGAGTGCATGCCTTCTTTGAAATTAGCAGGGCAAAGCTTAATGCTTGAAAGCTAACTGCTTCTATCTCGTACAAAACATGGCAAGGATCCACTTCTCTCATTCACTTGCTGTGTTTTCTCCATTTCTCGAATAGTAGACCGTGACGTTACAGGAAAGGATGTTGTCTTCCTGCTGGATGGTTCTGATGGCACTAGAAATGGATTCCCAGCAATGCGAGACTTTGTTCAAAGAGTAGTGGATAAACTGAAGCTGGAGGAAAAGCAAGACAGAGTCTCAGTGGTGCAATATAGCGGAGACCCTACAGCTCATTTCTATTTGAACACATACTCAAGGAAAGGAGATATCCTTGATGCTGTTAGAAATCTGAGACACAAGGGAGGACGAGCCGTGAACACTGGAGCGGCTCTCCAGTTTATAAGAGACAACATCTTGACCGCTCCTTCTGGCAGCAGGCGCCTGGAGGGTGTTCCTCAGATTTTGATTCTGTTGAGCGGTGCAAAGTCCACTGACAACGTAGATGCACCCGCTGCTGCTCTGAAAGAGCTTGGGGTCTTGACTTTTGGAATTGGAACCAGGAATGCGGATAGCCGAGAACTGCAGAAAATATCCTACGAACCTAGATATGCTCAGTCTGTCTCAGACTTCAACGAGCTCCCAAGGATGCAAGAACAGCTTCTGTCTTCTGTAGATGCGGTTGTAACTAGCGTATCAACAGAAGGACCAACAGTCATAGGTATGAGAAAGGTTTTGCCATCAAAGCTACTCTGGCATGTTAAACGTAGTCTTATGGGATTTCTCAGGAGTGCATGCCTTCTTTGAAATTAGTAGGGCATTTCAACAAGCTTAATGCTTGAAAGCTAACTGCTTCTATCTCTTACAAAACATGGCATGGACCCACTTCTCTCATTCACTTGCTGTGTTTTCTCCATTTCTCGAATAGTAGACCGTGGCGTTACAGGAAAGGATGTTGTTTTCCTATTGGATGGTTCTAATGGCACTAGAAATGGATTCCCAGCAATGCGAGACTTTGTTCAAAGAGTAGTGGATAAACTGAAGCTGGAGGAAAACCAAGACAGAGTCTCAGTGGTGCAATATAGCGAAGACGCTTCAGCTCATTTCTATTTGAACACATACTCAAGGAAAGGAGATATCCTTGATGCTGTTAGAAATCTGAGACACAAGGGAGGACGAGCCGTGAACACTGGAGCGGCTCTCCAGTTTATAAGAGACAACATCTTGACCGCTCCTTCTGGCAGCAGGCGCCTGGAGGGTGTTCCTCAGATTTTGATTCTGTTGAGTGGTACAAAGTCCACTGACAATGTAGATGCACCCGCTGCTGCTCTGAAAGAGCTTGGGGTCTTGACTTTTGGAATTGGAACCAGGAACGCGGATAGCCGAGAACTGCAGAAAATATCCTACGAACCTAGATATGCTCAGTCTGTCTCAGAATTCAACGAGCTCCCAAGGATACAAGAACAGCTTCTGTCTTCTGTAGATGCGGTTGTAACTAGCGTATCAACAGAAGGACCAACAGTCTTAGGTATGAGAAAGGTTTTGCCATCAAAGCTACTCTGGCATGTTAAACGTAGTCTTATGGGATTTCTCAGGAGTGCATGCCTTCTTTGAAATTAGTACGGCATTTCAACAAGCTTAATGCTTGAAAGCTAACTGCTTCTATCTCTTACAAAACATGGCATGGACCCACTTCTCTCATTCACTTGCTGTGTTTTCTCCATTTCTCGAATAGTAGACCGTGGCGTTACAGGAAAGGATGTTGTCTTCCTATTGGATGGTTCTAATAGCACTAGAAATGGATTCCCAGCAATGCGAGACTTTGTTCAAAGAGTAGTGGATAAACTGAAGCTGGAGGAAAACCAAGACAGAGTCTCAGTGGTGCAATATAGCGAAGACGCTTCAGCTCATTTCTATTTGAACACATACTCAAGGAAAGGAGATATCCTTGATGCTGTTAGAAATCTGAGACACAAGGGAGGACGAGCCGTGAACACTGGAGCGGCTCTCCAGTTTATAAGAGACAACATCTTGACCGCTCCTTCTGGCAGCAGGCGCCTGGAGGGTGTTCCTCAGATTTTGATTCTGTTGAGCGGTGCAAAGTCCACTGACAATGTAGATGCACCCGCTGCTGCTCTGAAAGAGCTTGGTGTCTTGACTTTTGGAATTGGAACCAGGAACGCGGATAGCGAAGAACTACAGAAAATATCCTACGAACCTAGATATGCTCAGTCTGTCTCAGACTTCAACGAGCTCCCAAGGATGCAAGAACAGCTTCTGTCTTCTGTAGATGCGGTTGTAACTAGCGTATCAACAGAAGGACCAACAGTCATAGGTATGAGAAAGGTTTTGCCATCACAGCTACTTTGGCATGTTAAACGTAGTCTTATGGGATTTCTCAGGAGTGCTTGCCTTCTTTGAAATTAGCAGGGCAAAGCTTAATGCTTGAAAGCTAACTGCTTCTATCTCGTACAAAACATGGCAAGGATCCACTTCTCTCATTCACTTGCTGTGTTTTCTCCATTTCTCGAATAGTAGACCGTGACGTTACAGGAAAGGATGTTGTCTTCCTGCTGGATGGTTCTGATGGCACTAGAAATGGATTCCCAGCAATGCGAGACTTTGTTCAAAGAGTAGTGGATAAACTGAAGCTGGAGGAAAAGCAAGACAGAGTCTCAGTGGTGCAATATAGCGGAGACCCTACAGCTCATTTCTATTTGAACACATACTCAAGGAAAGGAGATATCCTTGATGCTGTTAGAAATCTGAGACACAAGGGAGGACGAGCCGTGAACACTGGAGCGGCTCTCCAGTTTATAAGAGACAACATCTTGACCGCTCCTTCTGGCAGCAGGCGCCTGGAGGGTGTTCCTCAGATTTTGATTCTGTTGAGCGGTGCAAAGTCCACTGACAACGTAGATGCACCCGCTGCTGCTCTGAAAGAGCTTGGGGTCTTGACTTTTGGAATTGGAACCAGGAACGCGGATAGCCGAGAACTGCAGAAAATATCCTACGAACCTAGATATGCTCAGTCTGTCTCAGACTTCAACGAGCTCCCAAGGATGCAAGAACAGCTTCTGTCTTCTGTAGATGCGGTTGTAACTAGCGTATCAACAGAAGGACCAACAGTCATAGGTATGAGAAAGGTTTTGCCATCACAGCTACTTTGACATGTTAAACGTAGTCTTATGTGATTTCTCAGGAGTGCATGCCTTCTTTGAAATTAGCAGGGCAAAGCTTAATGCTTGAAAGCTAACTGCTTCTATCTCGTACAAAACATGGCAAGGATCCACTTCTCTCATTCACTTGCTGTGTTTTCTCCATTTCTCGAATAGTAGACCGTGACGTTACAGGAAAGGATGTTGTCTTCCTGCTGGATGGTTCTGATGTCACTAGAAATGGATTCCCAGCAATGCGAGACTTTGTTCAAAGAGTAGTGGATAAACTGAAGCTGGAGGAAAAGCAAGACAGAGTCTCAGTGGTGCAATATAGCGGAGACCCTACAGCTCATTTCTATTTGAACACATACTCAAGGAAAGGAGATATCCTTGATGCTGTTAGAAATCTGAGACACAAGGGAGGACGAGCCGTGAACACTGGAGCGGCTCTCCAGTTTATAAGAGACAACATCTTGACCGCTCCTTCTGGCAGCAGGCGCCTGGAGGGTGTTCCTCAGATTTTGATTCTGTTGAGCGGTGCAAAGTCCACTGACAACGTAGATGCACCCGCTGCTGCTCTGAAAGAGCTTGGGGTCTTGACTTTTGGAATTGGAACCAGGAACGCGGATAGCCGAGAACTGCAGAAAATATCCTACGAACCTAGATATGCTCAGTCTGTCTCAGACTTCAACGAGCTCCCAAGGATGCAAGAACAGCTTCTGTCTTCTGTAGATGCGGTTGTAACTAGCGTATCAACAGAAGGACCAACAGTCATAGGTATGAGAAAGGTTTTGCCATCACAGCTACTTTGACATGTTAAACGTAGTCTTATGTGATTTCTCAGGAGTGCATGCCTTCTTTGAAATTAGCAGGGCAAAGCTTAATGCTTGAAAGCTAACTGCTTCTATCTCGTACAAAACATGGCAAGGATCCACTTCTCTCATTCACTTGCTGTGTTTTCTCCATTTCTCGAATAGTAGACCGTGACGTTACAGGAAAGGATGTTGTCTTCCTGCTGGATGGTTCTGATGGCACTAGAAATGGATTCCCAGCAATGCGAGACTTTGTTCAAAGAGTAGTGGATAAACTGAAGCTGGAGGAAAAGCAAGACAGAGTCTCAGTGGTGCAATATAGCGGAGACCCTACAGCTCATTTCTATTTGAACACATACTCAAGGAAAGGAGATATCCTTGATGCTGTTAGAAATCTGAGACACAAGGGAGGACGAGCCGTGAACACTGGAGCGGCTCTCCAGTTTATAAGAGACAACATCTTGACCGCTCCTTCTGGCAGCAGGCGCCTGGAGGGTGTTCCTCAGATTTTGATTCTGTTGAGCGGTGCAAAGTCCACTGACAACGTAGATGCACCCGCTGCTGCTCTGAAAGAGCTTGGGGTCTTGACTTTTGGAATTGGATCCAGGAACGCGGATAGCCGAGAACTGCAGAAAATATCCTACGAACCTAGATATGCTCAGTCTGTCTCAGACTTCAACGAGCTCCCAAGGATGCAAGAACAGCTTCTGTCTTCTGTAGATGCGGTTGTAACTAGCGTATCAACAGAAGGACCAACAGTCATAGGTATGAGAAAGGTTTTGCCATCACAGCTACTTTGGCATGTTAAACGTAGTCTTATGGGATTTCTCAGGAGTGCATGCCTTCTTTGAAATTAGCAGGGCAAAGCTTAATGCTTGAAAGCTAACTGCTTCTATCTCGTACAAAACATGGCAAGGATCCACTTCTCTCATTCACTTGCTGTGTTTTCTGCATTTCTCGAATAGTAGACCGTGACGTTACAGGAAAGGATGTTGTCTTCCTGCTGGATGGTTCTGATGGCACTAGAAATGGATTCCCAGCAATGCGAGACTTTGTTCAAAGAGTAGTGGATAAACTGAAGCTGGAGGAAAAGCAAGACAGAGTCTCAGTGGTGCAATATAGCGGAGACCCTACAGCTCATTTCTATTTGAACACATACTCAAGGAAAGGAGATATCCTTGATGCTGTTAGAAATCTGAGACACAAGGGAGGACGAGCCGTGAACACTGGAGCGGCTCTCCAGTTTATAAGAGACAACATCTTGACCGCTCCTTCTGGCAGCAGGCGCCTGGAGGGTGTTCCTCAGATTTTGATTCTGTTGAGCGGTGCAAAGTCCACTGACAACGTAGATGCACCCGCTGCTGCTCTGAAAGAGCTTGGGGTCTTGACTTTTGGAATTGGAACCAGGAACGCGGATAGCCGAGAACTGCAGAAAATATCCTACGAACCTAGATATGCTCAGTCTGTCTCAGACTTCAACGAGCTCCCAAGGATGCAAGAACAGCTTCTGTCTTCTGTAGATGCGGTTGTAACTAGCGTATCAACAGAAGGACCAACAGTCATAGGTATGAGAAAGGTTTTGCCATCACAGCTACTTTGGCATGTTAAACGTAGTCTTATGGGATTTCTCAGGAGTGCATGCCTTCTTTGAAATTAGCAGGGCAAAGCTTAATGCTTGAAAGCTAACTGCTTCTATCTCGTACAAAACATGGCAAGGATCCACTTCTCTCATTCACTTGCTGTGTTTTCTCCATTTCTCGAATAGTAGACCGTGACGTTACAGGAAAGGATGTTGTCTTCCTGCTGGATGGTTCTGATGGCACTAGAAATGGATTCCCAGCAATGCGAGACTTTGTTCAAAGAGTAGTGGATAAACTGAAGCTGGAGGAAAAGCAAGACAGAGTTTCAGTGGTGCAATATAGCGGAGACCCTACAGCTCATTTCTATTTGAACACATACTCAAGGAAAGGAGATATCCTTGATGCTGTTAGAAATCTGAGACACAAGGGAGGACGAGCCGTGAACACTGGAGCGGCTCTCCAGTTTATAAGAGACAACATCTTGACCGCTCCTTCTGGCAACAGGCGCCTGGAGGGTGTTCCTCAGATTTTGATTCTGTTGAGCGGTGCAAAGTCCACTGACAACGTAGATGCACCCGCTGCTGCTCTGAAAGAGCTTGGTGTCTTGACTTTTGGAATTGGAACCAGGAATGCGGATAGCCGAGAACTGCAGAAAATATCCTACGAACCTAGATATGCTCAGTCTGTCTCAGACTTCAACGAGCTCCCAAGGATGCAAGAACAGCTTCTGTCTTCTGTAGATGCGGTTGTAACTAGCGTATCAACAGAAGGACCAACAGTCATAGGTATGAGAAAGGTTTTGCCATCAAAGCTACTCTGGCATGTTAAACGTAGTCTTATGGGATTTCTCAGGAGTGCATGCCTTCTTTGAAATTAGTAGGGCATTTCAACAAGCTTAATGCTTGAAAGCTAACTGCTTCTATCTCTTACAAAACATGGCAAGGATCCACTTCTCTCATTCACTTGCTGTGTTTTCTCCATTTCTCGAATAGTAGACCGTGACGTTACAGGAAAGGATGTTGTCTTCCTGCTGGATGGTTCTGATGGCACTAGAAATGGATTCCCAGCAATGCGAGACTTTGTTCAAAGAGTAGTGGATAAACTGAAGCTGGAGGAAAAGCAAGACAGAGTTTCAGTGGTGCAATATAGCGGAGACCCTACAGCTCATTTCTATTTGAACACATACTCAAGGAAAGGAGATATCCTTGATGCTGTTAGAAATCTGAGACACAAGGGAGGACGAGCCGTGAACACTGGAGCGGCTCTCCAGTTTATAAGAGACAACATCTTGACCGCTCCTTCTGGCAACAGGCGCCTGGAGGGTGTTCCTCAGATTTTGATTCTGTTGAGCGGTGCAAAGTCCACTGACAACGTAGATGCACCCGCTGCTGCTCTGAAAGAGCTTGGTGTCTTGACTTTTGGAATTGGAACCAGGAATGCGGATAGCCGAGAACTGCAGAAAATATCCTACGAACCTAGATATGCTCAGTCTGTCTCAGACTTCAACGAGCTCCCAAGGATGCAAGAACAGCTTCTGTCTTCTGTAGATGCGGTTGTAACTAGCGTATCAACAGAAGGACCAACAGTCATAGGTATGAGAAAGGTTTTGCCATCAAAGCTACTCTGGCATGTTAAACGTAGTCTTATGGGATTTCTCAGGAGTGCATGCCTTCTTTGAAATTAGTAGGGCATTTCAACAAGCTTAATGCTTGAAAGCTAACTGCTTCTATCTCTTACAAAACATGGCATGGACCCACTTCTCTCATTCACTTGCTGTGTTTTCTCCATTTCTCGAATAGTAGACCGTGGCGTTACAGGAAAGGATGTTGTTTTCCTATTGGATGGTTCTAATGGCACTAGAAATGGATTCCCAGCAATGCGAGACTTTGTTCAAAGAGTAGTGGATAAACTGAAGCTGGAGGAAAAGCAAGACAGAGTCTCAGTGGTGCAATATAGCGAAGACGCTTCAGCTCATTTCTATTTGAACACATACTCAAGGAAAGGAGATATCCTTGATGCTGTTAGAAATCTGAGACACAAGGGAGGACGAGCCGTGAACACTGGAGCGGCTCTCCAGTTTATAAGAGACAACATCTTGACTGCTCCTTCTGGCAGCAGGCGCCTGGAGGGTGTTCCTCAGATTTTGATTCTGTTGAGCGGTGCAAAGTCCACTGACAACGTAGATGCACCCGCTGCTGCTCTGAAAGAGCTTGGGGTCTTGACTTTTGGAATTGGATCCAGGAACGCGGATAGCCGAGAACTGCAGAAAATATCCTACGAACCTAGATATGCTCAGTCTGTCTCAGACTTCAACGAGCTCCCAAGGATGCAAGAACAGCTTCTGTCTTCTGTAGATGCGGTTGTAACTAGCGTATCAACAGAAGGACCAACAGTCATAGGTATGAGAAAGGTTTTGCCATCACAGCTACTTTGGCATGTTAAACGTAGTCTTATGGGATTTCTCAGGAGTGCATGCCTTCTTTGAAATTAGCAGGGCAAAGCTTAATGCTTGAAAGCTAACTGCTTCTATCTCGTACAAAACATGGCAAGGATCCACTTCTCTCATTCACTTGCTGTGTTTTCTCCATTTCTCGAATAGTAGACCGTGACGTTACAGGAAAGGATGTTGTCTTCCTGCTGGATGGTTCTGATGGCACTAGAAATGGATTCCCAGCAATGCGAGACTTTGTTCAAAGAGTAGTGGATAAACTGAAGCTGGAGGAAAAGCAAGACAGAGTCTCAGTGGTGCAATATAGCGGAGACCCTACAGCTCATTTCTATTTGAACACATACTCAAGGAAAGGAGATATCCTTGATGCTGTTAGAAATCTGAGACACAAGGGAGGACGAGCCGTGAACACTGGAGCGGCTCTCCAATTTATAAGAGACAACATCTTGACCGCTCCTTCTGGCAGCAGGCGCCTGGAGGGTGTTCCTCAGATTTTGATTCTGTTGAGCGGTGCAAAGTCCACTGACAACGTAGATGCACCCGCTGCTGCTCTGAAAGAGCTTGGGGTCTTGACTTTTGGAATTGGAACCAGGAACGCGGATAGCCGAGAACTGCAGAAAATATCCTACGAACCTAGATATGCTCAGTCTGTCTCAGACTTCAACGAGCTCCCAAGGATGCAAGAACAGCTTCTGTCTTCTGTAGATGCGGTTGTAACTAGCGTATCAACAGAAGGACCAACAGTCATAGGTATGAGAAAGGTTTTGCCATCACAGCTACTTTGGCATGTTAAACGTAGTCTTATGGGATTTCTCAGGAGTGCATGCCTTCTTTGAAATTAGCAGGGCAAAGCTTAATGGTTGAAAGCTAACTGCTTCTATCTCGTACAAAACATGGCAAGGATCCACTTCTCTCATTCACTTGCTGTGTTTTCTCCATTTCTCGAATAGTAGACCGTGACGTTACAGGAAAGGATGTTGTCTTCCTGCTGGATGGTTCTGATGGCACTAGAAATGGATTCCCAGCAATGCGAGACTTTGTTCAAAGAGTAGTGGATAAACTGAAGCTGGAGGAAAAGCAAGACAGAGTCTCAGTGGTGCAATATAGCGGAGACCCTACAGCTCATTTCTATTTGAACACATACTCAAGGAAAGGAGATATCCTTGATGCTGTTAGAAATCTGAGACACAAGGGAGGACGAGCCGTGAACACTGGAGCGGCTCTCCAGTTTATAAGAGACAACATCTTGACCGCTCCTTCTGGCAGCAGGCGCCTGGAGGGTGTTCCTCAGATTTTGATTCTGTTGAGCGGTGCAAAGTCCACTGACAACGTAGATGCACCCGCTGCTGCTCTGAAAGAGCTTGGGGTCTTGACTTTTGGAATTGGAACCAGGAACGCGGATAGCCGAGAACTGCAGAAAATATCCTACGAACCTAGATATGCTCAGTCTGTCTCAGACTTCAACGAGCTCCCAAGGATGCAAGAACAGCTTCTGTCTTCTGTAGATGCGGTTGTAACTAGCGTATCAACAGAAGGACCAACAGTCATAGGTATGAGAAAGGTTTTGCCATCACAGCTACTTTGGCATGTTAAACGTAGTCTTATGGGATTTCTCAGGAGTGCATGCCTTCTTTGAAATTAGCAGGGCAAAGCTTAATGCTTGAAAGCTAACTGCTTCTATCTCGTACAAAACATGGCAAGGATCCACTTCTCTCATTCACTTGCTGTGTTTTCTCCATTTCTCGAATAGTAGACCGTGACGTTACAGGAAAGGATGTTGTCTTCCTGCTGGATGGTTCTGATGGCACTAGAAATGGATTCCCAGCAATGCGAGACTTTGTTCAAAGAGTAGTGGATAAACTGAAGCTGGAGGAAAAGCAAGACAGAGTCTCAGTGGTGCAATATAGCGGAGACCCTACAGCTCATTTCTATTTGAACACATACTCAAGGAAAGGAGATATCCTTGATGCTGTTAGAAATCTGAGACACAAGGGAGGACGAGCCGTGAACACTGGAGCGGCTCTCCAGTTTATAAGAGACAACATCTTGACCGCTCCTTCTGGCAGCAGGCGCCTGGAGGGTGTTCCTCAGATTTTGATTCTGTTGAGCGGTGCAAAGTCCACTGACAACGTAGATGCACCCGCTGCTGCTCTGAAAGAGCTTGGGGTCTTGACTTTTGGAATTGGAACCAGGAACGCGGATAGCCGAGAACTGCAGAAAATATCCTACGAACCTAGATATGCTCAGTCTGTCTCAGACTTCAACGAGCTCCCAAGGATGCAAGAACAGCTTCTGTCTTCTGTAGATGCGGTTGTAACTAGCGTATCAACAGAAGGACCAACAGTCATAGGTATGAGAAAGGTTTTGCCATCACAGCTACTTTGGCATGTTAAACGTAGTCTTATGGGATTTCTCAGGAGTGCATGCCTTCTTTGAAATTAGCAGGGCAAAGCTTAATGCTTGAAAGCTAACTGCTTCTATCTCGTACAAAACATGGCAAGGATCCACTTCTCTCATTCACTTGCTGTGTTTTCTCCATTTCTCGAATAGTAGACCGTGACGTTACAGGAAAGGATGTTGTCTTCCTGCTGGATGGTTCTGATGGCACTAGAAATGGATTCCCAGCAATGCGAGACTTTGTTCAAAGAGTAGTGGATAAACTGAAGCTGGAGGAAAAGCAAGACAGAGTCTCAGTGGTGCAATATAGCGGAGACCCTACAGCTCATTTCTATTTGAACACATACTCAAGGAAAGGAGATATCCTGGATGCTGTTAGAAATCTGAGACACAAGGGAGGACGAGCCGTGAACACTGGAGCGGCTCTCCAGTTTATAAGAGACAACATCTTGACCGCTCCTTCTGGCAGCAGGCGCCTGGAGGGTGTTCCTCAGATTTTGATTCTGTTGAGCGGTGCAAAGTCCACTGACAACGTAGATGCACCCGCTGCTGCTCTGAAAGAGCTTGGGGTCTTGACTTTTGGAATTGGAACCAGGAACGCGGATAGCCGAGAACTGCAGAAAATATCCTACGAACCTAGATATGCTCAGTCTGTCTCAGACTTCAACGAGCTCCCAAGGATGCAAGAACAGCTTCTGTCTTCTGTAGATGCGGTTGTAACTAGCGTATCAACAGAAGGACCAACAGTCATAGGTATGAGAAAGGTTTTGCCATCACAGCTACTTTGGCATGTTAAACGTAGTCTTATGGGATTTCTCAGGAGTGCATGCCTTCTTTGAAATTAGCAGGGCAAAGCTTAATGCTTGAAAGCTAACTGCTTCTATCTCGTACAAAACATGGCAAGGATCCACTTCTCTCATTCACTTGCTGTGTTTTCTCCATTTCTCGAATAGTAGACCGTGACGTTACAGGAAAGGATGTTGTCTTCCTGCTGGATGGTTCTGATGGCACTAGAAATGGATTCCCAGCAATGCGAGACTTTGTTCAAAGAGTAGTGGATAAACTGAAGCTGGAGGAAAAGCAAGACAGAGTCTCAGTGGTGCAATATAGCGGAGACCCTACAGCTCATTTCTATTTGAACACATACTCAAGGAAAGGAGATATCCTTGATGCTGTTAGAAATCTGAGACACAAGGGAGGACGAGCCGTGAACACTGGAGCGGCTCTCCAGTTTATAAGAGACAACATCTTGACCGCTCCTTCTGGCAGCAGGCGCCTGGAGGGTGTTCCTCAGATTTTGATTCTGTTGAGCGGTGCAAAGTCCACTGACAACGTAGATGCACCCGCTGCTGCTCTGAAAGAGCTTGGGGTCTTGACTTTTGGAATTGGAACCAGGAACGCGGATAGCCGAGAACTGCAGAAAATATCCTACGAACCTAGATATGCTCAGTCTGTCTCAGACTTCAACGAGCTCCCAAGGATGCAAGAACAGCTTCTGTCTTCTGTAGATGCGGTTGTAACTAGCGTATCAACAGAAGGACCAACAGTCATAGGTATGAGAAAGGTTTTGCCATCACAGCTACTTTGGCATGTTAAACGTAGTCTTATGGGATTTCTCAGGAGTGCATGCCTTCTTTGAAATTAGCAGGGCAAAGCTTAATGCTTGAAAGCTAACTGCTTCTATCTCGTACAAAACATGGCAAGGATCCACTTCTCTCATTCACTTGCTGTGTTTTCTCCATTTCTCGAATAGTAGACCGTGACGTTACAGGAAAGGATGTTGTCTTCCTGCTGGATGGTTCTGATGGCACTAGAAATGGATTCCCAGCAATGCGAGACTTTGTTCAAAGAGTAGTGGATAAACTGAAGCTGGAGGAAAAGCAAGACAGAGTCTCAGTGGTGCAATATAGCGGAGACCCTACAGCTCATTTCTATTTGAACACATACTCAAGGAAAGGAGATATCCTGGATGCTGTTAGAAATCTGAGACACAAGGGAGGACGAGCCGTGAACACTGGAGCGGCTCTCCAGTTTATAAGAGACAACATCTTGACCGCTCCTTCTGGCAGCAGGCGCCTGGAGGGTGTTCCTCAGATTTTGATTCTGTTGAGCGGTGCAAAGTCCACTGACAACGTAGATGCACCCGCTGCTGCTCTGAAAGAGCTTGGGGTCTTGACTTTTGGAATTGGAACCAGGAACGCGGATAGCCGAGAACTGCAGAAAATATCCTACGAACCTAGATATGCTCAGTCTGTCTCAGACTTCAACGAGCTCCCAAGGATGCAAGAACAGCTTCTGTCTTCTGTAGATGCGGTTGTAACTAGCGTATCAACAGAAGGACCAACAGTCATAGGTATGAGAAAGGTTTTGCCATCACAGCTACTTTGGCATGTTAAACGTAGTCTTATGGGATTTCTCAGGAGTGCATGCCTTCTTTGAAATTAGCAGGGCAAAGCTTAATGCTTGAAAGCTAACTGCTTCTATCTCGTACAAAACATGGCAAGGATCCACTTCTCTCATTCACTTGCTGTGTTTTCTCCATTTCTCGAATAGTAGACCGTGACGTTACAGGAAAGGATGTTGTCTTCCTGCTGGATGGTTCTGATGGCACTAGAAATGGATTCCCAGCAATGCGAGACTTTGTTCAAAGAGTAGTGGATAAACTGAAGCTGGAGGAAAAGCAAGACAGAGTCTCAGTGGTGCAATATAGCGGAGACCCTACAGCTCATTTCTATTTGAACACATACTCAAGGAAAGGAGATATCCTTGATGCTGTTAGAAATCTGAGACACAAGGGAGGACGAGCCGTGAACACTGGAGCGGCTCTCCAGTTTATAAGAGACAACATCTTGACCGCTCCTTCTGGCAGCAGGCGCCTGGAGGGTGTTCCTCAGATTTTGATTCTGTTGAGCGGTGCAAAGTCCACTGACAACGTAGATGCACCCGCTGCTGCTCTGAAAGAGCTTGGGGTCTTGACTTTTGGAATTGGAACCAGGAACGCGGATAGCCGAGAACTGCAGAAAATATCCTACGAACCTAGATATGCTCAGTCTGTCTCAGACTTCAACGAGCTCCCAAGGATGCAAGAACAGCTTCTGTCTTCTGTAGATGCGGTTGTAACTAGCGTATCAACAGAAGGACCAACAGTCATAGGTATGAGAAAGGTTTTGCCATCACAGCTACTTTGGCATGTTAAACGTAGTCTTATGGGATTTCTCAGGAGTGCATGCCTTCTTTGAAATTAGCAGGGCAAAGCTTAATGCTTGAAAGCTAACTGCTTCTATCTCGTACAAAACATGGCAAGGATCCACTTCTCTCATTCACTTGCTGTGTTTTCTCCATTTCTCGAATAGTAGACCGTGACGTTACAGGAAAGGATGTTGTCTTCCTGCTGGATGGTTCTGATGGCACTAGAAATGGATTCCCAGCAATGCGAGACTTTGTTCAAAGAGTAGTGGATAAACTGAAGCTGGAGGAAAAGCAAGACAGAGTCTCAGTGGTGCAATATAGCGGAGACCCTACAGCTCATTTCTATTTGAACACATACTCAAGGAAAGGAGATATCCTTGATGCTGTTAGAAATCTGAGACACAAGGGAGGACGAGCCGTGAACACTGGAGCGGCTCTCCAGTTTATAAGAGACAACATCTTGACCGCTCCTTCTGGCAGCAGGCGCCTGGAGGGTGTTCCTCAGATTTTGATTCTGTTGAGCGGTGCAAAGTCCACTGACAACGTAGATGCACCCGCTGCTGCTCTGAAAGAGCTTGGGGTCTTGACTTTTGGAATTGGAACCAGGAACGCGGATAGCCGAGAACTGCAGAAAATATCCTACGAACCTAGATATGCTCAGTCTGTCTCAGACTTCAACGAGCTCCCAAGGATGCAAGAACAGCTTCTGTCTTCTGTAGATGCGGTTGTAACTAGCGTATCAACAGAAGGACCAACAGTCATAGGTATGAGAAAGGTTTTGCCATCACAGCTACTTTGGCATGTTAAACGTAGTCTTATGGGATTTCTCAGGAGTGCATGCCTTCTTTGAAATTAGCAGGGCAAAGCTTAATGCTTGAAAGCTAACTGCTTCTATCTCGTACAAAACATGGCAAGGATCCACTTCTCTCATTCACTTGCTGTGTTTTCTCCATTTCTCGAATAGTAGACCGTGACGTTACAGGAAAGGATGTTGTCTTCCTGCTGGATGGTTCTGATGGCACTAGAAATGGATTCCCAGCAATGCGAGACTTTGTTCAAAGAGTAGTGGATAAACTGAAGCTGGAGGAAAAGCAAGACAGAGTCTCAGTGGTGCAATATAGCGGAGACCCTACAGCTCATTTCTATTTGAACACATACTCAAGGAAAGGAGATATCCTTGATGCTGTTAGAAATCTGAGACACAAGGGAGGACGAGCCGTGAACACTGGAGCGGCTCTCCAGTTTATAAGAGACAACATCTTGACCGCTCCTTCTGGCAGCAGGCGCCTGGAGGGTGTTCCTCAGATTTTGATTCTGTTGAGCGGTGCAAAGTCCACTGACAACGTAGATGCACCCGCTGCTGCTCTGAAAGAGCTTGGGGTCTTGACTTTTGGAATTGGAACCAGGAACGCGGATAGCCGAGAACTGCAGAAAATATCCTACGAACCTAGATATGCTCAGTCTGTCTCAGACTTCAACGAGCTCCCAAGGATGCAAGAACAGCTTCTGTCTTCTGTAGATGCGGTTGTAACTAGCGTATCAACAGAAGGACCAACAGTCATAGGTATGAGAAAGGTTTTGCCATCACAGCTACTTTGGCATGTTAAACGTAGTCTTATGGGATTTCTCAGGAGTGCATGCCTTCTTTGAAATTAGCAGGGCAAAGCTTAATGCTTGAAAGCTAACTGCTTCTATCTCGTACAAAACATGGCAAGGATCCACTTCTCTCATTCACTTGCTGTGTTTTCTCCATTTCTCGAATAGTAGACCGTGACGTTACAGGAAAGGATGTTGTCTTCCTGCTGGATGGTTCTGATGGCACTAGAAATGGATTCCCAGCAATGCGAGACTTTGTTCAAAGAGTAGTGGATAAACTGAAGCTGGAGGAAAAGCAAGACAGAGTCTCAGTGGTGCAATATAGCGGAGACCCTACAGCTCATTTCTATTTGAACACATACTCAAGGAAAGGAGATATCCTTGATGCTGTTAGAAATCTGAGACACAAGGGAGGACGAGCCGTGAACACTGGAGCGGCTCTCCAGTTTATAAGAGACAACATCTTGACCGCTCCTTCTGGCAGCAGGCGCCTGGAGGGTGTTCCTCAGATTTTGATTCTGTTGAGCGGTGCAAAGTCCACTGACAACGTAGATGCACCCGCTGCTGCTCTGAAAGAGCTTGGGGTCTTGACTTTTGGAATTGGAACCAGGAACGCGGATAGCCGAGAACTGCAGAAAATATCCTACGAACCTAGATATGCTCAGTCTGTCTCAGACTTCAACGAGCTCCCAAGGATGCAAGAACAGCTTCTGTCTTCTGTAGATGCGGTTGTAACTAGCGTATCAACAGGAGGACCAACAGTCATAGGTATGAGAAAGGTTTTGCCATCACAGCTACTTTGGCATGTTAAACGTAGTCTTATGGGATTTCTCAGGAGTGCATGCCTTCTTTGAAATTAGCAGGGCAAAGCTTAATGCTTGAAAGCTAACTGCTTCTATCTCGTACAAAACATGGCAAGGATCCACTTCTCTCATTCACTTGCTGTGTTTTCTCCATTTCTCGAATAGTAGACCGTGACGTTACAGGAAAGGATGTTGTCTTCCTGCTGGATGGTTCTGATGGCACTAGAAATGGATTCCCAGCAATGCGAGACTTTGTTCAAAGAGTAGTGGATAAACTGAAGCTGGAGGAAAAGCAAGACAGAGTCTCAGTGGTGCAATATAGCGGAGACCCTACAGCTCATTTCTATTTGAACACATACTCAAGGAAAGGAGATATCCTTGATGCTGTTAGAAATCTGAGACACAAGGGAGGACGAGCCGTGAACACTGGAGCGGCTCTCCAGTTTATAAGAGACAACATCTTGACCGCTCCTTCTGGCAGCAGGCGCCTGGAGGGTGTTCCTCAGATTTTGATTCTGTTGAGCGGTGCAAAGTCCACTGACAACGTAGATGCACCCGCTGCTGCTCTGAAAGAGCTTGGGGTCTTGACTTTTGGAATTGGAACCAGGAACGCGGATAGCCGAGAACTGCAGAAAATATCCTACGAACCTAGATATGCTCAGTCTGTCTCAGACTTCAACGAGCTCCCAAGGATGCAAGAACAGCTTCTGTCTTCTGTAGATGCGGTTGTAACTAGCGTATCAACAGGAGGACCAACAGTCATAGGTATGAGAAAGGTTTTGCCATCACAGCTACTTTGGCATGTTAAACGTAGTCTTATGGGATTTCTCAGGAGTGCATGCCTTCTTTGAAATTAGCAGGGCAAAGCTTAATGCTTGAAAGCTAACTGCTTCTATCTCGTACAAAACATGGCAAGGATCCACTTCTCTCATTCACTTGCTGTGTTTTCTCCATTTCTCGAATAGTAGACCGTGACGTTACAGGAAAGGATGTTGTCTTCCTGCTGGATGGTTCTGATGGCACTAGAAATGGATTCCCAGCAATGCGAGACTTTGTTCAAAGAGTAGTGGATAAACTGAAGCTGGAGGAAAAGCAAGACAGAGTCTCAGTGGTGCAATATAGCGGAGACCCTACAGCTCATTTCTATTTGAACACATACTCAAGGAAAGGAGATATCCTTGATGCTGTTAGAAATCTGAGACACAAGGGAGGACGAGCCGTGAACACTGGAGCGGCTCTCCAGTTTATAAGAGACAACATCTTGACCGCTCCTTCTGGCAGCAGGCGCCTGGAGGGTGTTCCTCAGATTTTGATTCTGTTGAGCGGTGCAAAGTCCACTGACAACGTAGATGCACCCGCTGCTGCTCTGAAAGAGCTTGGGGTCTTGACTTTTGGAATTGGAACCAGGAACGCGGATAGCCGAGAACTGCAGAAAATATCCTACGAACCTAGATATGCTCAGTCTGTCTCAGACTTCAACGAGCTCCCAAGGATGCAAGAACAGCTTCTGTCTTCTGTAGATGCGGTTGTAACTAGCGTATCAACAGAAGGACCAACAGTCATAGGTATGAGAAAGGTTTTGCCATCACAGCTACTTTGGCATGTTAAACGTAGTCTTATGGGATTTCTCAGGAGTGCATGCCTTCTTTGAAATTAGCAGGGCAAAGCTTAATGCTTGAAAGCTAACTGCTTCTATCTCGTACAAAACATGGCAAGGATCCACTTCTCTCATTCACTTGCTGTGTTTTCTCCATTTCTCGAATAGTAGACCGTGACGTTACAGGAAAGGATGTTGTCTTCCTGCTGGATGGTTCTGATGGCACTAGAAATGGATTCCCAGCAATGCGAGACTTTGTTCAAAGAGTAGTGGATAAACTGAAGCTGGAGGAAAAGCAAGACAGAGTCTCAGTGGTGCAATATAGCGGAGACCCTACAGCTCATTTCTATTTGAACACATACTCAAGGAAAGGAGATATCCTTGATGCTGTTAGAAATCTGAGACACAAGGGAGGACGAGCCGTGAACACTGGAGCGGCTCTCCAGTTTATAAGAGACAACATCTTGACCGCTCCTTCTGGCAGCAGGCGCCTGGAGGGTGTTCCTCAGATTTTGATTCTGTTGAGCGGTGCAAAGTCCACTGACAACGTAGATGCACCCGCTGCTGCTCTGAAAGAGCTTGGGGTCTTGACTTTTGGAATTGGAACCAGGAACGCGGATAGCCGAGAACTGCAGAAAATATCCTACGAACCTAGATATGCTCAGTCTGTCTCAGACTTCAACGAGCTCCCAAGGATGCAAGAACAGCTTCTGTCTTCTGTAGATGCGGTTGTAACTAGCGTATCAACAGAAGGACCAACAGTCATAGGTATGAGAAAGGTTTTGCCATCACAGCTACTTTGGCATGTTAAACGTAGTCTTATGGGATTTCTCAGGAGTGCATGCCTTCTTTGAAATTAGCAGGGCAAAGCTTAATGCTTGAAAGCTAACTGCTTCTATCTCGTACAAAACATGGCAAGGATCCACTTCTCTCATTCACTTGCTGTGTTTTCTCCATTTCTCGAATAGTAGACCGTGACGTTACAGGAAAGGATGTTGTCTTCCTGCTGGATGGTTCTGATGGCACTAGAAATGGATTCCCAGCAATGCGAGACTTTGTTCAAAGAGTAGTGGATAAACTGAAGCTGGAGGAAAAGCAAGACAGAGTCTCAGTGGTGCAATATAGCGGAGACCCTACAGCTCATTTCTATTTGAACACATACTCAAGGAAAGGAGATATCCTTGATGCTGTTAGAAATCTGAGACACAAGGGAGGACGAGCCGTGAACACTGGAGCGGCTCTCCAGTTTATAAGAGACAACATCTTGACCGCTCCTTCTGGCAGCAGGCGCCTGGAGGGTGTTCCTCAGATTTTGATTCTGTTGAGCGGTGCAAAGTCCACTGACAACGTAGATGCACCCGCTGCTGCTCTGAAAGAGCTTGGGGTCTTGACTTTTGGAATTGGAACCAGGAACGCGGATAGCCGAGAACTGCAGAAAATATCCTACGAACCTAGATATGCTCAGTCTGTCTCAGACTTCAACGAGCTCCCAAGGATGCAAGAACAGCTTCTGTCTTCTGTAGATGCGGTTGTAACTAGCGTATCAACAGAAGGACCAACAGTCATAGGTATGAGAAAGGTTTTGCCATCACAGCTACTTTGGCATGTTAAACGTAGTCTTATGGGATTTCTCAGGAGTGCATGCCTTCTTTGAAATTAGTAGGGCATTTCAACAAGCTTAATGCTTGAAAGCTAACTGCTTCTCTCTCTTACAAAACATGGCATGGACCCACTTCTCTCATTCACTTGCTGTGTTTTCTCCATTTCTCGAATAGTAGACCGTGACGTTACAGGAAAGGATGTTGTCTTCCTGCTGGATGGTTCTGATGGCACTAGAAATGGATTCCCAGCAATGCGAGACTTTGTTCAAAGAGTAGTGGATAAACTGAAGCTGGAGGAAAAGCAAGACAGAGTCTCAGTGGTGCAATATAGCGGAGACCCTACAGCTCATTTCTATTTGAACACATACTCAAGGAAAGGAGATATCCTTGATGCTGTTAGAAATCTGAGACACAAGGGAGGACGAGCCGTGAACACTGGAGCGGCTCTCCAGTTTATAAGAGACAACATCTTGACCGCTCCTTCTGGCAGCAGGCGCCTGGAGGGTGTTCCTCAGATTTTGATTCTGTTGAGCGGTGCAAAGTCCACTGACAACGTAGATGCACCCGCTGCTGCTCTGAAAGAGCTTGGGGTCTTGACTTTTGGAATTGGAACCAGGAACGCGGATAGCCGAGAACTGCAGAAAATATCCTACGAACCTAGATATGCTCAGTCTGTCTCAGACTTCAACGAGCTCCCAAGGATGCAAGAACAGCTTCTGTCTTCTGTAGATGCGGTTGTAACTAGCGTATCAACAGGAGGACCAACAGTCATAGGTATGAGAAAGGTTTTGCCATCACAGCTACTTTGGCATGTTAAACGTAGTCTTATGGGATTTCTCAGGAGTGCATGTCTTCTTTGAAATTAGCAGGGCAAAGCTTAATGCTTGAAAGCTAACTGCTTCTATCTCGTACAAAACATGGCAAGGATCCACTTCTCTCATTCACTTGCTGTGTTTTCTCCATTTCTCGAATAGTAGACCGTGACGTTACAGGAAAGGATGTTGTCTTCCTGCTGGATGGTTCTGATGGCACTAGAAATGGATTCCCAGCAATGCGAGACTTTGTTCAAAGAGTAGTGGATAAACTGAAGCTGGAGGAAAAGCAAGACAGAGTCTCAGTGGTGCAATATAGCGGAGACCCTACAGCTCATTTCTATTTGAACACATACTCAAGGAAAGGAGATATCCTTGATGCTGTTAGAAATCTGAGACACAAGGGAGGACGAGCCGTGAACACTGGAGCGGCTCTCCAGTTTATAAGAGACAACATCTTGACCGCTCCTTCTGGCAGCAGGCGCCTGGAGGGTGTTCCTCAGATTTTGATTCTGTTGAGCGGTGCAAAGTCCACTGACAACGTAGATGCACCCGCTGCTGCTCTGAAAGAGCTTGGGGTCTTGACTTTTGGAATTGGAACCAGGAACGCGGATAGCCGAGAACTGCAGAAAATATCCTACGAACCTAGATATGCTCAGTCTGTCTCAGACTTCAACGAGCTCCCAAGGATGCAAGAACAGCTTCTGTCTTCTGTAGATGCGGTTGTAACTAGCGTATCAACAGGAGGACCAACAGTCATAGGTATGAGAAAGGTTTTGCCATCACAGCTACTTTGGCATGTTAAACGTAGTCTTATGGGATTTCTCAGGAGTGCATGCCTTCTTTGAAATTAGCAGGGCAAAGCTTAATGCTTGAAAGCTAACTGCTTCTATCTCGTACAAAACATGGCAAGGATCCACTTCTCTCATTCACTTGCTGTGTTTTCTCCATTTCTCGAATAGTAGACCGTGACGTTACAGGAAAGGATGTTGTCTTCCTGCTGGATGGTTCTGATGGCACTAGAAATGGATTCCCAGCAATGCGAGACTTTGTTCAAAGAGTAGTGGATAAACTGAAGCTGGAGGAAAAGCAAGACAGAGTCTCAGTGGTGCAATATAGCGGAGACCCTACAGCTCATTTCTATTTGAACACATACTCAAGGAAAGGAGATATCCTTGATGCTGTTAGAAATCTGAGACACAAGGGAGGACGAGCCGTGAACACTGGAGCGGCTCTCCAGTTTATAAGAGACAACATCTTGACCGCTCCTTCTGGCAGCAGGCGCCTGGAGGGTGTTCCTCAGATTTTGATTCTGTTGAGCGGTGCAAAGTCCACTGACAACGTAGATGCACCCGCTGCTGCTCTGAAAGAGCTTGGGGTCTTGACTTTTGGAATTGGAACCAGGAACGCGGATAGCCGAGAACTGCAGAAAATATCCTACGAACCTAGATATGCTCAGTCTGTCTCAGACTTCAACGAGCTCCCAAGGATGCAAGAACAGCTTCTGTCTTCTGTAGATGCGGTTGTAACTAGCGTATCAACAGAAGGACCAACAGTCATAGGTATGAGAAAGGTTTTGCCATCACAGCTACTTTGGCATGTTAAACGTAGTCTTATGGGATTTCTCAGGAGTGCATGCCTTCTTTGAAATTAGCAGGGCAAAGCTTAATGCTTGAAAGCTAACTGCTTCTATCTCGTACAAAACATGGCAAGGATCCACTTCTCTCATTCACTTGCTGTGTTTTCTCCATTTCTCGAATAGTAGACCGTGACGTTACAGGAAAGGATGTTGTCTTCCTGCTGGATGGTTCTGATGGCACTAGAAATGGATTCCCAGCAATGCGAGACTTTGTTCAAAGAGTAGTGGATAAACTGAAGCTGGAGGAAAAGCAAGACAGAGTCTCAGTGGTGCAATATAGCGGAGACCCTACAGCTCATTTCTATTTGAACACATACTCAAGGAAAGGAGATATCCTTGATGCTGTTAGAAATCTGAGACACAAGGGAGGACGAGCCGTGAACACTGGAGCGGCTCTCCAGTTTATAAGAGACAACATCTTGACCGCTCCTTCTGGCAGCAGGCGCCTGGAGGGTGTTCCTCAGATTTTGATTCTGTTGAGCGGTGCAAAGTCCACTGACAACGTAGATGCACCCGCTGCTGCTCTGAAAGAGCTTGGGGTCTTGACTTTTGGAATTGGAACCAGGAACGCGGATAGCCGAGAACTGCAGAAAATATCCTACGAACCTAGATATGCTCAGTCTGTCTCAGACTTCAACGAGCTCCCAAGGATGCAAGAACAGCTTCTGTCTTCTGTAGATGCGGTTGTAACTAGCGTATCAACAGAAGGACCAACAGTCATAGGTATGAGAAAGGTTTTGCCATCACAGCTACTTTGGCATGTTAAACGTAGTCTTATGGGATTTCTCAGGAGTGCATGCCTTCTTTGAAATTAGCAGGGCAAAGCTTAATGCTTGAAAGCTAACTGCTTCTATCTCGTACAAAACATGGCAAGGATCCACTTCTCTCATTCACTTGCTGTGTTTTCTCCATTTCTCGAATAGTAGACCGTGACGTTACAGGAAAGGATGTTGTCTTCCTGCTGGATGGTTCTGATGGCACTAGAAATGGATTCCCAGCAATGCGAGACTTTGTTCAAAGAGTAGTGGATAAACTGAAGCTGGAGGAAAAGCAAGACAGAGTCTCAGTGGTGCAATATAGCGGAGACCCTACAGCTCATTTCTATTTGAACACATACTCAAGGAAAGGAGATATCCTTGATGCTGTTAGAAATCTGAGACACAAGGGAGGACGAGCCGTGAACACTGGAGCGGCTCTCCAGTTTATAAGAGACAACATCTTGACCGCTCCTTCTGGCAGCAGGCGCCTGGAGGGTGTTCCTCAGATTTTGATTCTGTTGAGCGGTGCAAAGTCCACTGACAACGTAGATGCACCCGCTGCTGCTCTGAAAGAGCTTGGGGTCTTGACTTTTGGAATTGGAACCAGGAACGCGGATAGCCGAGAACTGCAGAAAATATCCTACGAACCTAGATATGCTCAGTCTGTCTCAGACTTCAACGAGCTCCCAAGGATGCAAGAACAGCTTCTGTCTTCTGTAGATGCGGTTGTAACTAGCGTATCAACAGAAGGACCAACAGTCATAGGTATGAGAAAGGTTTTGCCATCACAGCTACTTTGGCATGTTAAACGTAGTCTTATGGGATTTCTCAGGAGTGCATGCCTTCTTTGAAATTAGCAGGGCAAAGCTTAATGCTTGAAAGCTAACTGCTTCTATCTCGTACAAAACATGGCAAGGATCCACTTCTCTCATTCACTTGCTGTGTTTTCTCCATTTCTCGAATAGTAGACCGTGACGTTACAGGAAAGGATGTTGTCTTCCTGCTGGATGGTTCTGATGGCACTAGAAATGGATTCCCAGCAATGCGAGACTTTGTTCAAAGAGTAGTGGATAAACTGAAGCTGGAGGAAAAGCAAGACAGAGTCTCAGTGGTGCAATATAGCGGAGACCCTACAGCTCATTTCTATTTGAACACATACTCAAGGAAAGGAGATATCCTTGATGCTGTTAGAAATCTGAGACACAAGGGAGGACGAGCCGTGAACACTGGAGCGGCTCTCCAGTTTATAAGAGACAACATCTTGACCGCTCCTTCTGGCAGCAGGCGCCTGGAGGGTGTTCCTCAGATTTTGATTCTGTTGAGCGGTGCAAAGTCCACTGACAACGTAGATGCACCCGCTGCTGCTCTGAAAGAGCTTGGGGTCTTGACTTTTGGAATTGGAACCAGGAACGCGGATAGCCGAGAACTGCAGAAAATATCCTACGAACCTAGATATGCTCAGTCTGTCTCAGACTTCAACGAGCTCCCAAGGATGCAAGAACAGCTTCTGTCTTCTGTAGATGCGGTTGTAACTAGCGTATCAACAGGAGGACCAACAGTCATAGGTATGAGAAAGGTTTTGCCATCACAGCTACTTTGGCATGTTAAACGTAGTCTTATGGGATTTCTCAGGAGTGCATGCCTTCTTTGAAATTAGCAGGGCAAAGCTTAATGCTTGAAAGCTAACTGCTTCTATCTCGTACAAAACATGGCAAGGATCCACTTCTCTCATTCACTTGCTGTGTTTTCTCCATTTCTCGAATAGTAGACCGTGACGTTACAGGAAAGGATGTTGTCTTCCTGCTGGATGGTTCTGATGGCACTAGAAATGGATTCCCAGCAATGCGAGACTTTGTTCAAAGAGTAGTGGATAAACTGAAGCTGGAGGAAAAGCAAGACAGAGTCTCAGTGGTGCAATATAGCGGAGACCCTACAGCTCATTTCTATTTGAACACATACTCAAGGAAAGGAGATATCCTTGATGCTGTTAGAAATCTGAGACACAAGGGAGGACGAGCCGTGAACACTGGAGCGGCTCTCCAGTTTATAAGAGACAACATCTTGACCGCTCCTTCTGGCAGCAGGCGCCTGGAGGGTGTTCCTCAGATTTTGATTCTGTTGAGCGGTGCAAAGTCCACTGACAACGTAGATGCACCCGCTGCTGCTCTGAAAGAGCTTGGGGTCTTGACTTTTGGAATTGGAACCAGGAACGCGGATAGCCGAGAACTGCAGAAAATATCCTACGAACCTAGATATGCTCAGTCTGTCTCAGACTTCAACGAGCTCCCAAGGATGCAAGAACAGCTTCTGTCTTCTGTAGATGCGGTTGTAACTAGCGTATCAACAGGAGGACCAACAGTCATAGGTATGAGAAAGGTTTTGCCATCACAGCTACTTTGGCATGTTAAACGTAGTCTTATGGGATTTCTCAGGAGTGCATGCCTTCTTTGAAATTAGCAGGGCAAAGCTTAATGCTTGAAAGCTAACTGCTTCTATCTCGTACAAAACATGGCAAGGATCCACTTCTCTCATTCACTTGCTGTGTTTTCTCCATTTCTCGAATAGTAGACCGTGACGTTACAGGAAAGGATGTTGTCTTCCTGCTGGATGGTTCTGATGGCACTAGAAATGGATTCCCAGCAATGCGAGACTTTGTTCAAAGAGTAGTGGATAAACTGAAGCTGGAGGAAAAGCAAGACAGAGTCTCAGTGGTGCAATATAGCGGAGACCCTACAGCTCATTTCTATTTGAACACATACTCAAGGAAAGGAGATATCCTTGATGCTGTTAGAAATCTGAGACACAAGGGAGGACGAGCCGTGAACACTGGAGCGGCTCTCCAGTTTATAAGAGACAACATCTTGACCGCTCCTTCTGGCAGCAGGCGCCTGGAGGGTGTTCCTCAGATTTTGATTCTGTTGAGCGGTGCAAAGTCCACTGACAACGTAGATGCACCCGCTGCTGCTCTGAAAGAGCTTGGGGTCTTGACTTTTGGAATTGGAACCAGGAACGCGGATAGCCGAGAACTGCAGAAAATATCCTACGAACCTAGATATGCTCAGTCTGTCTCAGACTTCAACGAGCTCCCAAGGATGCAAGAACAGCTTCTGTCTTCTGTAGATGCGGTTGTAACTAGCGTATCAACAGAAGGACCAACAGTCATAGGTATGAGAAAGGTTTTGCCATCACAGCTACTTTGGCATGTTAAACGTAGTCTTATGGGATTTCTCAGGAGTGCATGCCTTCTTTGAAATTAGCAGGGCAAAGCTTAATGCTTGAAAGCTAACTGCTTCTATCTCGTACAAAACATGGCAAGGATCCACTTCTCTCATTCACTTGCTGTGTTTTCTCCATTTCTCGAATAGTAGACCGTGACGTTACAGGAAAGGATGTTGTCTTCCTGCTGGATGGTTCTGATGGCACTAGAAATGGATTCCCAGCAATGCGAGACTTTGTTCAAAGAGTAGTGGATAAACTGAAGCTGGAGGAAAAGCAAGACAGAGTCTCAGTGGTGCAATATAGCGGAGACCCTACAGCTCATTTCTATTTGAACACATACTCAAGGAAAGGAGATATCCTTGATGCTGTTAGAAATCTGAGACACAAGGGAGGACGAGCCGTGAACACTGGAGCGGCTCTCCAGTTTATAAGAGACAACATCTTGACCGCTCCTTCTGGCAGCAGGCGCCTGGAGGGTGTTCCTCAGATTTTGATTCTGTTGAGCGGTGCAAAGTCCACTGACAACGTAGATGCACCCGCTGCTGCTCTGAAAGAGCTTGGGGTCTTGACTTTTGGAATTGGAACCAGGAACGCGGATAGCCGAGAACTGCAGAAAATATCCTACGAACCTAGATATGCTCAGTCTGTCTCAGACTTCAACGAGCTCCCAAGGATGCAAGAACAGCTTCTGTCTTCTGTAGATGCGGTTGTAACTAGCGTATCAACAGAAGGACCAACAGTCATAGGTATGAGAAAGGTTTTGCCATCACAGCTACTTTGGCATGTTAAACGTAGTCTTATGGGATTTCTCAGGAGTGCATGCCTTCTTTGAAATTAGCAGGGCAAAGCTTAATGCTTGAAAGCTAACTGCTTCTATCTCGTACAAAACATGGCAAGGATCCACTTCTCTCATTCACTTGCTGTGTTTTCTCCATTTCTCGAATAGTAGACCGTGACGTTACAGGAAAGGATGTTGTCTTCCTGCTGGATGGTTCTGATGGCACTAGAAATGGATTCCCAGCAATGCGAGACTTTGTTCAAAGAGTAGTGGATAAACTGAAGCTGGAGGAAAAGCAAGACAGAGTCTCAGTGGTGCAATATAGCGGAGACCCTACAGCTCATTTCTATTTGAACACATACTCAAGGAAAGGAGATATCCTTGATGCTGTTAGAAATCTGAGACACAAGGGAGGACGAGCCGTGAACACTGGAGCGGCTCTCCAGTTTATAAGAGACAACATCTTGACCGCTCCTTCTGGCAGCAGGCGCCTGGAGGGTGTTCCTCAGATTTTGATTCTGTTGAGCGGTGCAAAGTCCACTGACAACGTAGATGCACCCGCTGCTGCTCTGAAAGAGCTTGGGGTCTTGACTTTTGGAATTGGAACCAGGAACGCGGATAGCCGAGAACTGCAGAAAATATCCTACGAACCTAGATATGCTCAGTCTGTCTCAGACTTCAACGAGCTCCCAAGGATGCAAGAACAGCTTCTGTCTTCTGTAGATGCGGTTGTAACTAGCGTATCAACAGAAGGACCAACAGTCATAGGTATGAGAAAGGTTTTGCCATCACAGCTACTTTGGCATGTTAAACGTAGTCTTATGGGATTTCTCAGGAGTGCATGCCTTCTTTGAAATTAGTAGGGCATTTCAACAAGCTTAATGCTTGAAAGCTAACTGCTTCTCTCTCTTACAAAACATGGCATGGACCCACTTCTCTCATTCACTTGCTGTGTTTTCTCCATTTCTCGAATAGTAGACCGTGACGTTACAGGAAAGGATGTTGTCTTCCTGCTGGATGGTTCTGATGGCACTAGAAATGGATTCCCAGCAATGCGAGACTTTGTTCAAAGAGTAGTGGATAAACTGAAGCTGGAGGAAAAGCAAGACAGAGTCTCAGTGGTGCAATATAGCGGAGACCCTACAGCTCATTTCTATTTGAACACATACTCAAGGAAAGGAGATATCCTTGATGCTGTTAGAAATCTGAGACACAAGGGAGGACGAGCCGTGAACACTGGAGCGGCTCTCCAGTTTATAAGAGACAACATCTTGACCGCTTCTTCTGGCAGCAGGCGCCTGGAGGGTGTTCCTCAGATTTTGATTCTGTTGAGCGGTGCAAAGTCCACTGACAACGTAGATGCACCCGCTGCTGCTCTGAAAGAGCTTGGGGTCTTGACTTTTGGAATTGGAACCAGGAACGCGGATAGCCGAGAACTGCAGAAAATATCCTACGAACCTAGATATGCTCAGTCTGTCTCAGACTTCAACGAGCTCCCAAGGATGCAAGAACAGCTTCTGTCTTCTGTAGATGCGGTTGTAACTAGCGTATCAACAGGAGGACCAACAGTCATAGGTATGAGAAAGGTTTTGCCATCACAGCTACTTTGGCATGTTAAACGTAGTCTTATGGGATTTCTCAGGAGTGCATGTCTTCTTTGAAATTAGCAGGGCAAAGCTTAATGCTTGAAAGCTAACTGCTTCTATCTCGTACAAAACATGGCAAGGATCCACTTCTCTCATTCACTTGCTGTGTTTTCTCCATTTCTCGAATAGTAGACCGTGACGTTACAGGAAAGGATGTTGTCTTCCTGCTGGATGGTTCTGATGGCACTAGAAATGGATTCCCAGCAATGCGAGACTTTGTTCAAAGAGTAGTGGATAAACTGAAGCTGGAGGAAAAGCAAGACAGAGTCTCAGTGGTGCAATATAGCGGAGACCCTACAGCTCATTTCTATTTGAACACATACTCAAGGAAAGGAGATATCCTTGATGCTGTTAGAAATCTGAGACACAAGGGAGGACGAGCCGTGAACACTGGAGCGGCTCTCCAGTTTATAAGAGACAACATCTTGACCGCTCCTTCTGGCAGCAGGCGCCTGGAGGGTGTTCCTCAGATTTTGATTCTGTTGAGCGGTGCAAAGTCCACTGACAACGTAGATGCACCCGCTGCTGCTCTGAAAGAGCTTGGGGTCTTGACTTTTGGAATTGGAACCAGGAACGCGGATAGCCGAGAACTGCAGAAAATATCCTACGAACCTAGATATGCTCAGTCTGTCTCAGACTTCAACGAGCTCCCAAGGATGCAAGAACAGCTTCTGTCTTCTGTAGATGCGGTTGTAACTAGCGTATCAACAGGAGGACCAACAGTCATAGGTATGAGAAAGGTTTTGCCATCACAGCTACTTTGGCATGTTAAACGTAGTCTTATGGGATTTCTCAGGAGTGCATGCCTTCTTTGAAATTAGCAGGGCAAAGCTTAATGCTTGAAAGCTAACTGCTTCTATCTCGTACAAAACATGGCAAGGATCCACTTCTCTCATTCACTTGCTGTGTTTTCTCCATTTCTCGAATAGTAGACCGTGACGTTACAGGAAAGGATGTTGTCTTCCTGCTGGATGGTTCTGATGGCACTAGAAATGGATTCCCAGCAATGCGAGACTTTGTTCAAAGAGTAGTGGATAAACTGAAGCTGGAGGAAAAGCAAGACAGAGTCTCAGTGGTGCAATATAGCGGAGACCCTACAGCTCATTTCTATTTGAACACATACTCAAGGAAAGGAGATATCCTTGATGCTGTTAGAAATCTGAGACACAAGGGAGGACGAGCCGTGAACACTGGAGCGGCTCTCCAGTTTATAAGAGACAACATCTTGACCGCTCCTTCTGGCAGCAGGCGCCTGGAGGGTGTTCCTCAGATTTTGATTCTGTTGAGCGGTGCAAAGTCCACTGACAACGTAGATGCACCCGCTGCTGCTCTGAAAGAGCTTGGGGTCTTGACTTTTGGAATTGGAACCAGGAACGCGGATAGCCGAGAACTGCAGAAAATATCCTACGAACCTAGATATGCTCAGTCTGTCTCAGACTTCAACGAGCTCCCAAGGATGCAAGAACAGCTTCTGTCTTCTGTAGATGCGGTTGTAACTAGCGTATCAACAGAAGGACCAACAGTCATAGGTATGAGAAAGGTTTTGCCATCACAGCTACTTTGGCATGTTAAACGTAGTCTTATGGGATTTCTCAGGAGTGCATGCCTTCTTTGAAATTAGCAGGGCAAAGCTTAATGCTTGAAAGCTAACTGCTTCTATCTCGTACAAAACATGGCAAGGATCCACTTCTCTCATTCACTTGCTGTGTTTTCTCCATTTCTCGAATAGTAGACCGTGACGTTACAGGAAAGGATGTTGTCTTCCTGCTGGATGGTTCTGATGGCACTAGAAATGGATTCCCAGCAATGCGAGACTTTGTTCAAAGAGTAGTGGATAAACTGAAGCTGGAGGAAAAGCAAGACAGAGTCTCAGTGGTGCAATATAGCGGAGACCCTACAGCTCATTTCTATTTGAACACATACTCAAGGAAAGGAGATATCCTTGATGCTGTTAGAAATCTGAGACACAAGGGAGGACGAGCCGTGAACACTGGAGCGGCTCTCCAGTTTATAAGAGACAACATCTTGACCGCTCCTTCTGGCAGCAGGCGCCTGGAGGGTGTTCCTCAGATTTTGATTCTGTTGAGCGGTGCAAAGTCCACTGACAACGTAGATGCACCCGCTGCTGCTCTGAAAGAGCTTGGGGTCTTGACTTTTGGAATTGGAACCAGGAACGCGGATAGCCGAGAACTGCAGAAAATATCCTACGAACCTAGATATGCTCAGTCTGTCTCAGACTTCAACGAGCTCCCAAGGATGCAAGAACAGCTTCTGTCTTCTGTAGATGCGGTTGTAACTAGCGTATCAACAGAAGGACCAACAGTCATAGGTATGAGAAAGGTTTTGCCATCACAGCTACTTTGGCATGTTAAACGTAGTCTTATGGGATTTCTCAGGAGTGCATGCCTTCTTTGAAATTAGCAGGGCAAAGCTTAATGCTTGAAAGCTAACTGCTTCTATCTCGTACAAAACATGGCAAGGATCCACTTCTCTCATTCACTTGCTGTGTTTTCTCCATTTCTCGAATAGTAGACCGTGACGTTACAGGAAAGGATGTTGTCTTCCTGCTGGATGGTTCTGATGGCACTAGAAATGGATTCCCAGCAATGCGAGACTTTGTTCAAAGAGTAGTGGATAAACTGAAGCTGGAGGAAAAGCAAGACAGAGTCTCAGTGGTGCAATATAGCGGAGACCCTACAGCTCATTTCTATTTGAACACATACTCAAGGAAAGGAGATATCCTTGATGCTGTTAGAAATCTGAGACACAAGGGAGGACGAGCCGTGAACACTGGAGCGGCTCTCCAGTTTATAAGAGACAACATCTTGACCGCTCCTTCTGGCAGCAGGCGCCTGGAGGGTGTTCCTCAGATTTTGATTCTGTTGAGCGGTGCAAAGTCCACTGACAACGTAGATGCACCCGCTGCTGCTCTGAAAGAGCTTGGGGTCTTGACTTTTGGAATTGGAACCAGGAACGCGGATAGCCGAGAACTGCAGAAAATATCCTACGAACCTAGATATGCTCAGTCTGTCTCAGACTTCAACGAGCTCCCAAGGATGCAAGAACAGCTTCTGTCTTCTGTAGATGCGGTTGTAACTAGCGTATCAACAGAAGGACCAACAGTCATAGGTATGAGAAAGGTTTTGCCATCACAGCTACTTTGGCATGTTAAACGTAGTCTTATGGGATTTCTCAGGAGTGCATGCCTTCTTTGAAATTAGTAGGGCATTTCAACAAGCTTAATGCTTGAAAGCTAACTGCTTCTCTCTCTTACAAAACATGGCATGGACCCACTTCTCTCATTCACTTGCTGTGTTTTCTCCATTTCTCGAATAGTAGACCGTGACGTTACAGGAAAGGATGTTGTCTTCCTGCTGGATGGTTCTGATGGCACTAGAAATGGATTCCCAGCAATGCGAGACTTTGTTCAAAGAGTAGTGGATAAACTGAAGCTGGAGGAAAAGCAAGACAGAGTCTCAGTGGTGCAATATAGCGGAGACCCTACAGCTCATTTCTATTTGAACACATACTCAAGGAAAGGAGATATCCTTGATGCTGTTAGAAATCTGAGACACAAGGGAGGACGAGCCGTGAACACTGGAGCGGCTCTCCAGTTTATAAGAGACAACATCTTGACCGCTCCTTCTGGCAGCAGGCGCCTGGAGGGTGTTCCTCAGATTTTGATTCTGTTGAGCGGTGCAAAGTCCACTGACAACGTAGATGCACCCGCTGCTGCTCTGAAAGAGCTTGGGGTCTTGACTTTTGGAATTGGAACCAGGAACGCGGATAGCCGAGAACTGCAGAAAATATCCTACGAACCTAGATATGCTCAGTCTGTCTCAGACTTCAACGAGCTCCCAAGGATGCAAGAACAGCTTCTGTCTTCTGTAGATGCGGTTGTAACTAGCGTATCAACAGGAGGACCAACAGTCATAGGTATGAGAAAGGTTTTGCCATCACAGCTACTTTGGCATGTTAAACGTAGTCTTATGGGATTTCTCAGGAGTGCATGCCTTCTTTGAAATTAGCAGGGCAAAGCTTAATGCTTGAAAGCTAACTGCTTCTATCTCGTACAAAACATGGCAAGGATCCACTTCTCTCATTCACTTGCTGTGTTTTCTCCATTTCTCGAATAGTAGACCGTGACGTTACAGGAAAGGATGTTGTCTTCCTGCTGGATGGTTCTGATGGCACTAGAAATGGATTCCCAGCAATGCGAGACTTTGTTCAAAGAGTAGTGGATAAACTGAAGCTGGAGGAAAAGCAAGACAGAGTCTCAGTGGTGCAATATAGCGGAGACCCTACAGCTCATTTCTATTTGAACACATACTCAAGGAAAGGAGATATCCTTGATGCTGTTAGAAATCTGAGACACAAGGGAGGACGAGCCGTGAACACTGGAGCGGCTCTCCAGTTTATAAGAGACAACATCTTGACCGCTCCTTCTGGCAGCAGGCGCCTGGAGGGTGTTCCTCAGATTTTGATTCTGTTGAGCGGTGCAAAGTCCACTGACAACGTAGATGCACCCGCTGCTGCTCTGAAAGAGCTTGGGGTCTTGACTTTTGGAATTGGAACCAGGAACGCGGATAGCCGAGAACTGCAGAAAATATCCTACGAACCTAGATATGCTCAGTCTGTCTCAGACTTCAACGAGCTCCCAAGGATGCAAGAACAGCTTCTGTCTTCTGTAGATGCGGTTGTAACTAGCGTATCAACAGAAGGACCAACAGTCATAGGTATGAGAAAGGTTTTGCCATCACAGCTACTTTGGCATGTTAAACGTAGTCTTATGGGATTTCTCAGGAGTGCATGCCTTCTTTGAAATTAGCAGGGCAAAGCTTAATGCTTGAAAGCTAACTGCTTCTATCTCGTACAAAACATGGCAAGGATCCACTTCTCTCATTCACTTGCTGTGTTTTCTCCATTTCTCGAATAGTAGACCGTGACGTTACAGGAAAGGATGTTGTCTTCCTGCTGGATGGTTCTGATGGCACTAGAAATGGATTCCCAGCAATGCGAGACTTTGTTCAAAGAGTAGTGGATAAACTGAAGCTGGAGGAAAAGCAAGACAGAGTCTCAGTGGTGCAATATAGCGGAGACCCTACAGCTCATTTCTATTTGAACACATACTCAAGGAAAGGAGATATCCTTGATGCTGTTAGAAATCTGAGACACAAGGGAGGACGAGCCGTGAACACTGGAGCGGCTCTCCAGTTTATAAGAGACAACATCTTGACCGCTCCTTCTGGCAGCAGGCGCCTGGAGGGTGTTCCTCAGATTTTGATTCTGTTGAGCGGTGCAAAGTCCACTGACAACGTAGATGCACCCGCTGCTGCTCTGAAAGAGCTTGGGGTCTTGACTTTTGGAATTGGAACCAGGAACGCGGATAGCCGAGAACTGCAGAAAATATCCTACGAACCTAGATATGCTCAGTCTGTCTCAGACTTCAACGAGCTCCCAAGGATGCAAGAACAGCTTCTGTCTTCTGTAGATGCGGTTGTAACTAGCGTATCAACAGAAGGACCAACAGTCATAGGTATGAGAAAGGTTTTGCCATCACAGCTCCTTTGGCATGTTAAACGTAGTCTTATGGGATTTCTCAGGAGTGCATGCCTTCTTTGAAATTAGTAGGGCATTTCAACAAGCTTAATGCTTGAAAGCTAACTGCTTCTCTCTCTTACAAAACATGGCATGGACCCACTTCTCTCATTCACTTGCTGTGTTTTCTCCATTTCTCGAATAGTAGACCGTGACGTTACAGGAAAGGATGTTGTCTTCCTGCTGGATGGTTCTGATGGCACTAGAAATGGATTCCCAGCAATGCGAGACTTTGTTCAAAGAGTAGTGGATAAACTGAAGCTGGAGGAAAAGCAAGACAGAGTCTCAGTGGTGCAATATAGCGGAGACCCTACAGCTCATTTCTATTTGAACACATACTCAAGGAAAGGAGATATCCTTGATGCTGTTAGAAATCTGAGACACAAGGGAGGACGAGCCGTGAACACTGGAGCGGCTCTCCAGTTTATAAGAGACAACATCTTGACCGCTCCTTCTGGCAGCAGGCGCCTGGAGGGTGTTCCTCAGATTTTGATTCTGTTGAGCGGTGCAAAGTCCACTGACAACGTAGATGCACCCGCTGCTGCTCTGAAAGAGCTTGGGGTCTTGACTTTTGGAATTGGAACCAGGAACGCGGATAGCCGAGAACTGCAGAAAATATCCTACGAACCTAGATATGCTCAGTCTGTCTCAGACTTCAACGAGCTCCCAAGGATGCAAGAACAGCTTCTGTCTTCTGTAGATGCGGTTGTAACTAGCGTATCAACAGAAGGACCAACAGTCATAGGTATGAGAAAGGTTTTGCCATCACAGCTACTTTGGCATGTTAAACGTAGTCTTATGGGATTTCTCAGGAGTGCATGCCTTCTTTGAAATTAGCAGGGCAAAGCTTAATGCTTGAAAGCTAACTGCTTCTATCTCGTACAAAACATGGCAAGGATCCACTTCTCTCATTCACTTGCTGTGTTTTCTCCATTTCTCGAATAGTAGACCGTGACGTTACAGGAAAGGATGTTGTCTTCCTGCTGGATGGTTCTGATGGCACTAGAAATGGATTCCCAGCAATGCGAGACTTTGTTCAAAGAGTAGTGGATAAACTGAAGCTGGAGGAAAAGCAAGACAGAGTCTCAGTGGTGCAATATAGCGGAGACCCTACAGCTCATTTCTATTTGAACACATACTCAAGGAAAGGAGATATCCTTGATGCTGTTAGAAATCTGAGACACAAGGGAGGACGAGCCGTGAACACTGGAGCGGCTCTCCAGTTTATAAGAGACAACATCTTGACCGCTCCTTCTGGCAGCAGGCGCCTGGAGGGTGTTCCTCAGATTTTGATTCTGTTGAGCGGTGCAAAGTCCACTGACAACGTAGATGCACCCGCTGCTGCTCTGAAAGAGCTTGGGGTCTTGACTTTTGGAATTGGAACCAGGAACGCGGATAGCCGAGAACTGCAGAAAATATCCTACGAACCTAGATATGCTCAGTCTGTCTCAGACTTCAACGAGCTCCCAAGGATGCAAGAACAGCTTCTGTCTTCTGTAGATGCGGTTGTAACTAGCGTATCAACAGAAGGACCAACAGTCATAGGTATGAGAAAGGTTTTGCCATCACAGCTCCTTTGGCATGTTAAACGTAGTCTTATGGGATTTCTCAGGAGTGCATGCCTTCTTTGAAATTAGTAGGGCATTTCAACAAGCTTAATGCTTGAAAGCTAACTGCTTCTCTCTCTTACAAAACATGGCATGGACCCACTTCTCTCATTCACTTGCTGTGTTTTCTCCATTTCTCGAATAGTAGACCGTGACGTTACAGGAAAGGATGTTGTCTTCCTGCTGGATGGTTCTGATGGCACTAGAAATGGATTCCCAGCAATGCGAGACTTTGTTCAAAGAGTAGTGGATAAACTGAAGCTGGAGGAAAAGCAAGACAGAGTCTCAGTGGTGCAATATAGCGGAGACCCTACAGCTCATTTCTATTTGAACACATACTCAAGGAAAGGAGATATCCTTGATGCTGTTAGAAATCTGAGACACAAGGGAGGACGAGCCGTGAACACTGGAGCGGCTCTCCAGTTTATAAGAGACAACATCTTGACCGCTCCTTCTGGCAGCAGGCGCCTGGAGGGTGTTCCTCAGATTTTGATTCTGTTGAGCGGTGCAAAGTCCACTGACAACGTAGATGCACCCGCTGCTGCTCTGAAAGAGCTTGGGGTCTTGACTTTTGGAATTGGAACCAGGAACGCGGATAGCCGAGAACTGCAGAAAATATCCTACGAACCTAGATATGCTCAGTCTGTCTCAGACTTCAACGAGCTCCCAAGGATGCAAGAACAGCTTCTGTCTTCTGTAGATGCGGTTGTAACTAGCGTATCAACAGGAGGACCAACAGTCATAGGTATGAGAAAGGTTTTGCCATCACAGCTACTTTGGCATGTTAAACGTAGTCTTATGGGATTTCTCAGGAGTGCATGCCTTCTTTGAAATTAGCAGGGCAAAGCTTAATGCTTGAAAGCTAACTGCTTCTATCTCGTACAAAACATGGCAAGGATCCACTTCTCTCATTCACTTGCTGTGTTTTCTCCATTTCTCGAATAGTAGACCGTGACGTTACAGGAAAGGATGTTGTCTTCCTGCTGGATGGTTCTGATGGCACTAGAAATGGATTCCCAGCAATGCGAGACTTTGTTCAAAGAGTAGTGGATAAACTGAAGCTGGAGGAAAAGCAAGACAGAGTCTCAGTGGTGCAATATAGCGGAGACCCTACAGCTCATTTCTATTTGAACACATACTCAAGGAAAGGAGATATCCTTGATGCTGTTAGAAATCTGAGACACAAGGGAGGACGAGCCGTGAACACTGGAGCGGCTCTCCAGTTTATAAGAGACAACATCTTGACCGCTCCTTCTGGCAGCAGGCGCCTGGAGGGTGTTCCTCAGATTTTGATTCTGTTGAGCGGTGCAAAGTCCACTGACAACGTAGATGCACCCGCTGCTGCTCTGAAAGAGCTTGGGGTCTTGACTTTTGGAATTGGAACCAGGAACGCGGATAGCCGAGAACTGCAGAAAATATCCTACGAACCTAGATATGCTCAGTCTGTCTCAGACTTCAATGAGCTCCCAAGGATGCAAGAACAGCTTCTGTCTTCTGTAGATGCGGTTGTAACTAGCGTATCAACAGAAGGACCAACAGTCATAGGTATGAGAAAGGTTTTGCCATCACAGCTACTTTGGCATGTTAAACGTAGTCTTATGGGATTTCTCAGGAGTGCATGCCTTCTTTGAAATTAGCAGGGCAAAGCTTAATGCTTGAAAGCTAACTGCTTCTATCTCGTACAAAACATGGCAAGGATCCACTTCTCTCATTCACTTGCTGTGTTTTCTCCATTTCTCGAATAGTAGACCGTGACGTTACAGGAAAGGATGTTGTCTTCCTGCTGGATGGTTCTGATGGCACTAGAAATGGATTCCCAGCAATGCGAGACTTTGTTCAAAGAGTAGTGGATAAACTGAAGCTGGAGGAAAAGCAAGACAGAGTCTCAGTGGTGCAATATAGCGGAGACCCTACAGCTCATTTCTATTTGAACACATACTCAAGGAAAGGAGATATCCTTGATGCTGTTAGAAATCTGAGACACAAGGGAGGACGAGCCGTGAACACTGGAGCGGCTCTCCAGTTTATAAGAGACAACATCTTGACCGCTCCTTCTGGCAGCAGGCGCCTGGAGGGTGTTCCTCAGATTTTGATTCTGTTGAGCGGTGCAAAGTCCACTGACAACGTAGATGCACCCGCTGCTGCTCTGAAAGAGCTTGGGGTCTTGACTTTTGGAATTGGAACCAGGAACGCGGATAGCCGAGAACTGCAGAAAATATCCTACGAACCTAGATATGCTCAGTCTGTCTCAGACTTCAACGAGCTCCCAAGGATGCAAGAACAGCTTCTGTCTTCTGTAGATGCGGTTGTAACTAGCGTATCAACAGAAGGACCAACAGTCATAGGTATGAGAAAGGTTTTGCCATCACAGCTACTTTGGCATGTTAAACGTAGTCTTATGGGATTTCTCAGGAGTGCATGCCTTCTTTGAAATTAGCAGGGCAAAGCTTAATGCTTGAAAGCTAACTGCTTCTATCTCGTACAAAACATGGCAAGGATCCACTTCTCTCATTCACTTGCTGTGTTTTCTCCATTTCTCGAATAGTAGACCGTGACGTTACAGGAAAGGATGTTGTCTTCCTGCTGGATGGTTCTGATGGCACTAGAAATGGATTCCCAGCAATGCGAGACTTTGTTCAAAGAGTAGTGGATAAACTGAAGCTGGAGGAAAAGCAAGACAGAGTCTCAGTGGTGCAATATAGCGGAGACCCTACAGCTCATTTCTATTTGAACACATACTCAAGGAAAGGAGATATCCTTGATGCTGTTAGAAATCTGAGACACAAGGGAGGACGAGCCGTGAACACTGGAGCGGCTCTCCAGTTTATAAGAGACAACATCTTGACCGCTCCTTCTGGCAGCAGGCGCCTGGAGGGTGTTCCTCAGATTTTGATTCTGTTGAGCGGTGCAAAGTCCACTGACAACGTAGATGCACCCGCTGCTGCTCTGAAAGAGCTTGGGGTCTTGACTTTTGGAATTGGAACCAGGAACGCGGATAGCCGAGAACTGCAGAAAATATCCTACGAACCTAGATATGCTCAGTCTGTCTCAGACTTCAACGAGCTCCCAAGGATGCAAGAACAGCTTCTGTCTTCTGTAGATGCGGTTGTAACTAGCGTATCAACAGAAGGACCAACAGTCATAGGTATGAGAAAGGTTTTGCCATCACAGCTACTTTGGCATGTTAAACGTAGTCTTATGGGATTTCTCAGGAGTGCATGCCTTCTTTGAAATTAGCAGGGCAAAGATTAATGCTTGAAAGCTAACTGCTTCTATCTCGTACAAAACATGGCAAGGATCCACTTCTCTCATTCACTTGCTGTGTTTTCTCCATTTCTCGAATAGTAGACCGTGACGTTACAGGAAAGGATGTTGTCTTCCTGCTGGATGGTTCTGATGGCACTAGAAATGGATTCCCAGCAATGCGAGACTTTGTTCAAAGAGTAGTGGATAAACTGAAGCTGGAGGAAAAGCAAGACAGAGTCTCAGTGGTGCAATATAGCGGAGACCCTACAGCTCATTTCTATTTGAACACATACTCAAGGAAAGGAGATATCCTTGATGCTGTTAGAAATCTGAGACACAAGGGAGGACGAGCCGTGAACACTGGAGCGGCTCTCCAGTTTATAAGAGACAACATCTTGACCGCTCCTTCTGGCAGCAGGCGCCTGGAGGGTGTTCCTCAGATTTTGATTCTGTTGAGCGGTGCAAAGTCCACTGACAACGTAGATGCACCCGCTGCTGCTCTGAAAGAGCTTGGGGTCTTGACTTTTGGAATTGGAACCAGGAACGCGGATAGCCGAGAACTGCAGAAAATATCCTACGAACCTAGATATGCTCAGTCTGTCTCAGACTTCAACGAGCTCCCAAGGATGCAAGAACAGCTTCTGTCTTCTGTAGATGCGGTTGTAACTAGCGTATCAACAGAAGGACCAACAGTCATAGGTATGAGAAAGGTTTTGCCATCACAGCTACTTTGGCATGTTAAACGTAGTCTTATGGGATTTCTCAGGAGTGCATGCCTTCTTTGAAATTAGCAGGGCAAAGCTTAATGCTTGAAAGCTAACTGCTTCTATCTCGTACAAAACATGGCAAGGATCCACTTCTCTCATTCACTTGCTGTGTTTTCTCCATTTCTCGAATAGTAGACCGTGACGTTACAGGAAAGGATGTTGTCTTCCTGCTGGATGGTTCTGATGGCACTAGAAATGGATTCCCAGCAATGCGAGACTTTGTTCAAAGAGTAGTGGATAAACTGAAGCTGGAGGAAAAGCAAGACAGAGTCTCAGTGGTGCAATATAGCGGAGACCCTACAGCTCATTTCTATTTGAACACATACTCAAGGAAAGGAGATATCCTTGATGCTGTTAGAAATCTGAGACACAAGGGAGGACGAGCCGTGAACACTGGAGCGGCTCTCCAGTTTATAAGAGACAACATCTTGACCGCTCCTTCTGGCAGCAGGCGCCTGGAGGGTGTTCCTCAGATTTTGATTCTGTTGAGCGGTGCAAAGTCCACTGACAACGTAGATGCACCCGCTGCTGCTCTGAAAGAGCTTGGGGTCTTGACTTTTGGAATTGGAACCAGGAACGCGGATAGCCGAGAACTGCAGAAAATATCCTACGAACCTAGATATGCTCAGTCTGTCTCAGACTTCAACGAGCTCCCAAGGATGCAAGAACAGCTTCTGTCTTCTGTAGATGCGGTTGTAACTAGCGTATCAACAGAAGGACCAACAGTCATAGGTATGAGAAAGGTTTTGCCATCACAGCTACTTTGGCATGTTAAACGTAGTCTTATGGGATTTCTCAGGAGTGCATGCCTTCTTTGAAATTAGCAGGGCAAAGCTTAATGCTTGAAAGCTAACTGCTTCTATCTCGTACAAAACATGGCAAGGATCCACTTCTCTCATTCACTTGCTGTGTTTTCTCCATTTCTCGAATAGTAGACCGTGACGTTACAGGAAAGGATGTTGTCTTCCTGCTGGATGGTTCTGATGGCACTAGAAATGGATTCCCAGCAATGCGAGACTTTGTTCAAAGAGTAGTGGATAAACTGAAGCTGGAGGAAAAGCAAGACAGAGTCTCAGTGGTGCAATATAGCGGAGACCCTACAGCTCATTTCTATTTGAACACATACTCAAGGAAAGGAGATATCCTTGATGCTGTTAGAAATCTGAGACACAAGGGAGGACGAGCCGTGAACACTGGAGCGGCTCTCCAGTTTATAAGAGACAACATCTTGACCGCTCCTTCTGGCAGCAGGCGCCTGGAGGGTGTTCCTCAGATTTTGATTCTGTTGAGCGGTGCAAAGTCCACTGACAACGTAGATGCACCCGCTGCTGCTCTGAAAGAGCTTGGGGTCTTGACTTTTGGAATTGGAACCAGGAACGCGGATAGCCGAGAACTGCAGAAAATATCCTACGAACCTAGATATGCTCAGTCTGTCTCAGACTTCAACGAGCTCCCAAGGATGCAAGAACAGCTTCTGTCTTCTGTAGATGCGGTTGTAACTAGCGTATCAACAGGAGGACCAACAGTCATAGGTATGAGAAAGGTTTTGCCATCACAGCTACTTTGGCATGTTAAACGTAGTCTTATGGGATTTCTCAGGAGTGCATGCCTTCTTTGAAATTAGCAGGGCAAAGCTTAATGCTTGAAAGCTAACTGCTTCTATCTCGTACAAAACATGGCAAGGATCCACTTCTCTCATTCACTTGCTGTGTTTTCTCCATTTCTCGAATAGTAGACCGTGACGTTACAGGAAAGGATGTTGTCTTCCTGCTGGATGGTTCTGATGGCACTAGAAATGGATTCCCAGCAATGCGAGACTTTGTTCAAAGAGTAGTGGATAAACTGAAGCTGGAGGAAAAGCAAGACAGAGTCTCAGTGGTGCAATATAGCGGAGACCCTACAGCTCATTTCTATTTGAACACATACTCAAGGAAAGGAGATATCCTTGATGCTGTTAGAAATCTGAGACACAAGGGAGGACGAGCCGTGAACACTGGAGCGGCTCTCCAGTTTATAAGAGACAACATCTTGACCGCTCCTTCTGGCAGCAGGCGCCTGGAGGGTGTTCCTCAGATTTTGATTCTGTTGAGCGGTGCAAAGTCCACTGACAACGTAGATGCACCCGCTGCTGCTCTGAAAGAGCTTGGGGTCTTGACTTTTGGAATTGGAACCAGGAACGCGGATAGCCGAGAACTGCAGAAAATATCCTACGAACCTAGATATGCTCAGTCTGTCTCAGACTTCAACGAGCTCCCAAGGATGCAAGAACAGCTTCTGTCTTCTGTAGATGCGGTTGTAACTAGCGTATCAACAGAAGGACCAACAGTCATAGGTATGAGAAAGGTTTTGCCATCACAGCTACTTTGGCATGTTAAACGTAGTCTTATGGGATTTCTCAGGAGTGCATGCCTTCTTTGAAATTAGCAGGGCAAAGCTTAATGCTTGAAAGCTAACTGCTTCTATCTCGTACAAAACATGGCAAGGATCCACTTCTCTCATTCACTTGCTGTGTTTTCTCCATTTCTCGAATAGTAGACCGTGACGTTACAGGAAAGGATGTTGTCTTCCTGCTGGATGGTTCTGATGGCACTAGAAATGGATTCCCAGCAATGCGAGACTTTGTTCAAAGAGTAGTGGATAAACTGAAGCTGGAGGAAAAGCAAGACAGAGTCTCAGTGGTGCAATATAGCGGAGACCCTACAGCTCATTTCTATTTGAACACATACTCAAGGAAAGGAGATATCCTTGATGCTGTTAGAAATCTGAGACACAAGGGAGGACGAGCCGTGAACACTGGAGCGGCTCTCCAGTTTATAAGAGACAACATCTTGACCGCTCCTTCTGGCAGCAGGCGCCTGGAGGGTGTTCCTCAGATTTTGATTCTGTTGAGCGGTGCAAAGTCCACTGACAACGTAGATGCACCCGCTGCTGCTCTGAAAGAGCTTGGGGTCTTGACTTTTGGAATTGGAACCAGGAACGCGGATAGCCGAGAACTGCAGAAAATATCCTACGAACCTAGATATGCTCAGTCTGTCTCAGACTTCAACGAGCTCCCAAGGATGCAAGAACAGCTTCTGTCTTCTGTAGATGCGGTTGTAACTAGCGTATCAACAGAAGGACCAACAGTCATAGGTATGAGAAAGGTTTTGCCATCACAGCTACTTTGGCATGTTAAACGTAGTCTTATGGGATTTCTCAGGAGTGCATGCCTTCTTTGAAATTAGCAGGGCAAAGCTTAATGCTTGAAAGCTAACTGCTTCTATCTCGTACAAAACGTGGCAAGGATCCACTTCTCTCATTCACTTGCTGTGTTTTCTCCATTTCTCGAATAGTAGACCGTGACGTTACAGGAAAGGATGTTGTCTTCCTGCTGGATGGTTCTGATGGCACTAGAAATGGATTCCCAGCAATGCGAGACTTTGTTCAAAGAGTAGTGGATAAACTGAAGCTGGAGGAAAAGCAAGACAGAGTCTCAGTGGTGCAATATAGCGGAGACCCTACAGCTCATTTCTATTTGAACACATACTCAAGGAAAGGAGATATCCTTGATGCTGTTAGAAATCTGAGACACAAGGGAGGACGAGCCGTGAACACTGGAGCGGCTCTCCAGTTTATAAGAGACAACATCTTGACCGCTCCTTCTGGCAGCAGGCGCCTGGAGGGTGTTCCTCAGATTTTGATTCTGTTGAGCGGTGCAAAGTCCACTGACAACGTAGATGCACCCGCTGCTGCTCTGAAAGAGCTTGGGGTCTTGACTTTTGGAATTGGAACCAGGAACGCGGATAGCCGAGAACTGCAGAAAATATCCTACGAACCTAGATATGCTCAGTCTGTCTCAGACTTCAACGAGCTCCCAAGGATGCAAGAACAGCTTCTGTCTTCTGTAGATGCGGTTGTAACTAGCGTATCAACAGAAGGACCAACAGTCATAGGTATGAGAAAGGTTTTGCCATCACAGCTACTTTGGCATGTTAAACGTAGTCTTATGGGATTTCTAAGGAGTGCATGCCTTCTTTGAAATTAGCAGGGCAAAGCTTAATGCTTGAAAGCTAACTGCTTCTATCTCGTACAAAACATGGCAAGGATCCACTTCTCTCATTCACTTGCTGTGTTTTCTCCATTTCTCGAATAGTAGACCGTGACGTTACAGGAAAGGATGTTGTCTTCCTGCTGGATGGTTCTGATGGCACTAGAAATGGATTCCCAGCAATGCGAGACTTTGTTCAAAGAGTAGTGGATAAACTGAAGCTGGAGGAAAAGCAAGACAGAGTCTCAGTGGTGCAATATAGCGGAGACCCTACAGCTCATTTCTATTTGAACACATACTCAAGGAAAGGAGATATCCTTGATGCTGTTAGAAATCTGAGACACAAGGGAGGACGAGCCGTGAACACTGGAGCGGCTCTCCAGTTTATAAGAGACAACATCTTGACCGCTCCTTCTGGCAGCAGGCGCCTGGAGGGTGTTCCTCAGATTTTGATTCTGTTGAGCGGTGCAAAGTCCACTGACAACGTAGATGCACCCGCTGCTGCTCTGAAAGAGCTTGGGGTCTTGACTTTTGGAATTGGAACCAGGAACGCGGATAGCCGAGAACTGCAGAAAATATCCTACGAACCTAGATATGCTCAGTCTGTCTCAGACTTCAACGAGCTCCCAAGGATGCAAGAACAGCTTCTGTCTTCTGTAGATGCGGTTGTAACTAGCGTATCAACAGGAGGACCAACAGTCATAGGTATGAGAAAGGTTTTGCCATCACAGCTACTTTGGCATGTTAAACGTAGTCTTATGGGATTTCTCAGGAGTGCATGCCTTCTTTGAAATTAGCAGGGCAAAGCTTAATGCTTGAAAGCTAACTGCTTCTATCTCGTACAAAACATGGCAAGGATCCACTTCTCTCATTCACTTGCTGTGTTTTCTCCATTTCTCGAATAGTAGACCGTGACGTTACAGGAAAGGATGTTGTCTTCCTGCTGGATGGTTCTGATGGCACTAGAAATGGATTCCCAGCAATGCGAGACTTTGTTCAAAGAGTAGTGGATAAACTGAAGCTGGAGGAAAAGCAAGACAGAGTCTCAGTGGTGCAATATAGCGGAGACCCTACAGCTCATTTCTATTTGAACACATACTCAAGGAAAGGAGATATCCTTGATGCTGTTAGAAATCTGAGACACAAGGGAGGACGAGCCGTGAACACTGGAGCGGCTCTCCAGTTTATAAGAGACAACATCTTGACCGCTCCTTCTGGCAGCAGGCGCCTGGAGGGTGTTCCTCAGATTTTGATTCTGTTGAGCGGTGCAAAGTCCACTGACAACGTAGATGCACCCGCTGCTGCTCTGAAAGAGCTTGGGGTCTTGACTTTTGGAATTGGAACCAGGAACGCGGATAGCCGAGAACTGCAGAAAATATCCTACGAACCTAGATATGCTCAGTCTGTCTCAGACTTCAACGAGCTCCCAAGGATGCAAGAACAGCTTCTGTCTTCTGTAGATGCGGTTGTAACTAGCGTATCAACAGAAGGACCAACAGTCATAGGTATGAGAAAGGTTTTGCCATCACAGCTACTTTGGCATGTTAAACGTAGTCTTATGGGATTTCTCAGGAGTGCATGCCTTCTTTGAAATTAGCAGGGCAAAGCTTAATGCTTGAAAGCTAACTGCTTCTATCTCGTACAAAACATGGCAAGGATCCACTTCTCTCATTCACTTGCTGTGTTTTCTCCATTTCTCGAATAGTAGACCGTGACGTTACAGGAAAGGATGTTGTCTTCCTGCTGGATGGTTCTGATGGCACTAGAAATGGATTCCCAGCAATGCGAGACTTTGTTCAAAGAGTAGTGGATAAACTGAAGCTGGAGGAAAAGCAAGACAGAGTCTCAGTGGTGCAATATAGCGGAGACCCTACAGCTCATTTCTATTTGAACACATACTCAAGGAAAGGAGATATCCTTGATGCTGTTAGAAATCTGAGACACAAGGGAGGACGAGCCGTGAACACTGGAGCGGCTCTCCAGTTTATAAGAGACAACATCTTGACCGCTCCTTCTGGCAGCAGGCGCCTGGAGGGTGTTCCTCAGATTTTGATTCTGTTGAGCGGTGCAAAGTCCACTGACAACGTAGATGCACCCGCTGCTGCTCTGAAAGAGCTTGGGGTCTTGACTTTTGGAATTGGAACCAGGAACGCGGATAGCCGAGAACTGCAGAAAATATCCTACGAACCTAGATATGCTCAGTCTGTCTCAGACTTCAACGAGCTCCCAAGGATGCAAGAACAGCTTCTGTCTTCTGTAGATGCGGTTGTAACTAGCGTATCAACAGAAGGACCAACAGTCATAGGTATGAGAAAGGTTTTGCCATCACAGCTACTTTGGCATGTTAAACGTAGTCTTATGGGATTTCTCAGGAGTGCATGCCTTCTTTGAAATTAGCAGGGCAAAGCTTAATGCTTGAAAGCTAACTGCTTCTATCTCGTACAAAACATGGCAAGGATCCACTTCTCTCATTCACTTGCTGTGTTTTCTCCATTTCTCGAATAGTAGACCGTGACGTTACAGGAAAGGATGTTGTCTTCCTGCTGGATGGTTCTGATGGCACTAGAAATGGATTCCCAGCAATGCGAGACTTTGTTCAAAGAGTAGTGGATAAACTGAAGCTGGAGGAAAAGCAAGACAGAGTCTCAGTGGTGCAATATAGCGGAGACCCTACAGCTCATTTCTATTTGAACACATACTCAAGGAAAGGAGATATCCTTGATGCTGTTAGAAATCTGAGACACAAGGGAGGACGAGCCGTGAACACTGGAGCGGCTCTCCAGTTTATAAGAGACAACATCTTGACCGCTCCTTCTGGCAGCAGGCGCCTGGAGGGTGTTCCTCAGATTTTGATTCTGTTGAGCGGTGCAAAGTCCACTGACAACGTAGATGCACCCGCTGCTGCTCTGAAAGAGCTTGGGGTCTTGACTTTTGGAATTGGAACCAGGAACGCGGATAGCCGAGAACTGCAGAAAATATCCTACGAACCTAGATATGCTCAGTCTGTCTCAGACTTCAACGAGCTCCCAAGGATGCAAGAACAGCTTCTGTCTTCTGTAGATGCGGTTGTAACTAGCGTATCAACAGAAGGACCAACAGTCATAGGTATGAGAAAGGTTTTGCCATCACAGCTACTTTGGCATGTTAAACGTAGTCTTATGGGATTTCTCAGGAGTGCATGCCTTCTTTGAAATTAGCAGGGCAAAGCTTAATGCTTGAAAGCTAACTGCTTCTATCTCGTACAAAACATGGCAAGGATCCACTTCTCTCATTCACTTGCTGTGTTTTCTCCATTTCTCGAATAGTAGACCGTGACGTTACAGGAAAGGATGTTGTCTTCCTGCTGGATGGTTCTGATGGCACTAGAAATGGATTCCCAGCAATGCGAGACTTTGTTCAAAGAGTAGTGGATAAACTGAAGCTGGAGGAAAAGCAAGACAGAGTCTCAGTGGTGCAATATAGCGGAGACCCTACAGCTCATTTCTATTTGAACACATACTCAAGGAAAGGAGATATCCTTGATGCTGTTAGAAATCTGAGACACAAGGGAGGACGAGCCGTGAACACTGGAGCGGCTCTCCAGTTTATAAGAGACAACATCTTGACCGCTCCTTCTGGCAGCAGGCGCCTGGAGGGTGTTCCTCAGATTTTGATTCTGTTGAGCGGTGCAAAGTCCACTGACAACGTAGATGCACCCGCTGCTGCTCTGAAAGAGCTTGGGGTCTTGACTTTTGGAATTGGAACCAGGAACGCGGATAGCCGAGAACTGCAGAAAATATCCTACGAACCTAGATATGCTCAGTCTGTCTCAGACTTCAACGAGCTCCCAAGGATGCAAGAACAGCTTCTGTCTTCTGTAGATGCGGTTGTAACTAGCGTATCAACAGAAGGACCAACAGTCATAGGTATGAGAAAGGTTTTGCCATCACAGCTCCTTTGGCATGTTAAACGTAGTCTTATGGGATTTCTCAGGAGTGCATGCCTTCTTTGAAATTAGTAGGGCATTTCAACAAGCTTAATGCTTGAAAGCTAACTGCTTCTCTCTCTTACAAAACATGGCATGGACCCACTTCTCTCATTCACTTGCTGTGTTTTCTCCATTTCTCGAATAGTAGACCGTGGCGTTACAGGAAAGGATGTTGTCTTCCTATTGGATGGTTCTAATGGCACTAGAAATGGATTCCCAGCAATGCGAGACTTTGTTCAAAGAGTAGTGGATAAACTGAAGCTGGAGGAAAACCAAGACAGAGTCTCAGTGGTGCAATATAGCGAAGACGCTTCAGCTCATTTCTACTTGAACACATACTCAAGGAAAGGAGATATCCTTGATGCTGTTAGAAATCTGAGACACAAGGGAGGACGAGCCGTGAACACTGGAGCGGCTCTCCAGTTTATAAGAGACAACATCTTGACCGCTCCTTCTGGCAGCAGGCGCCTGGAGGGTGTTCCTCAGATTTTGATTCTGTTGAGCGGTGCAAAGTCCACTGACAATGTAGATGCACCCGCTGCTGCTCTGAAAGAGCTTGGTGTCTTGACTTTTGGAATTGGAACCAGGAACGCGGATAGCCGAGAACTGCAGAAAATATCCTACGAACCTAGATATGCTCAGTCTGTCTCAGACTTCAACGAGCTCCCAAGGATGCAAGAACAGCTTCTGTCTTCTGTAGATGCGGTTGTAACTAGCGTATCAACAGAAGGACCAACAGTCATAGGTATGAGAAAGGTTTTGCCATCAAAGCTACTTTGGCATGTTAAACGTAGTCTTATGGGATTTCTCAGGAGTGCATGCCTTCTTTGAAATTAGCAGGGCAAAGCTTAATGCTTGAAAGCTAACTGCTTCTATCTCGTACAAAACATGGCAAGGATCCACTTCTCTCATTCACTTGCTGTGTTTTCTCCATTTCTCGAATAGTAGACCGTGACGTTACAGGAAAGGATGTTGTCTTCCTGCTGGATGGTTCTGATGGCACTAGAAATGGATTCCCAGCAATGCGAGACTTTGTTCAAAGAGTAGTGGATAAACTGAAGCTGGAGGAAAAGCAAGACAGAGTCTCAGTGGTGCAATATAGCGGAGACCCTACAGCTCATTTCTATTTGAACACATACTCAAGGAAAGGAGATATCCTTGATGCTGTTAGAAATCTGAGACACAAGGGAGGACGAGCCGTGAACACTGGAGCGGCTCTCCAGTTTATAAGAGACAACATCTTGACCGCTCCTTCTGGCAGCAGGCGCCTGGAGGGTGTTCCTCAGATTTTGATTCTGTTGAGCGGTGCAAAGTCCACTGACAACGTAGATGCACCCGCTGCTGCTCTGAAAGAGCTTGGGGTCTTGACTTTTGGAATTGGAACCAGGAACGCGGATAGCCGAGAACTGCAGAAAATATCCTACGAACCTAGATATGCTCAGTCTGTCTCAGACTTCAACGAGCTCCCAAGGATGCAAGAACAGCTTCTGTCTTCTGTAGATGCGGTTGTAACTAGCGTATCAACAGAAGGACCAACAGTCATAGGTATGAGAAAGGTTTTGCCATCACAGCTACTTTGGCATGTTAAACGTAGTCTTATGGGATTTCTCAGGAGTGCATGCCTTCTTTGAAATTAGCAGGACAAAGCTTAATGCTTGAAAGCTAACTGCTTCTATCTCGTACAAAACATGGCAAGGATCCACTTCTCTCATTCACTTGCTGTGTTTTCTCCATTTCTCGAATAGTAGACCGTGACGTTACAGGAAAGGATGTTGTCTTCCTGCTGGATGGTTCTGATGGCACTAGAAATGGATTCCCAGCAATGCGAGACTTTGTTCAAAGAGTAGTGGATAAACTGAAGCTGGAGGAAAAGCAAGACAGAGTCTCAGTGGTGCAATATAGCGGAGACCCTACAGCTCATTTCTATTTGAACACATACTCAAGGAAAGGAGATATCCTTGATGCTGTTAGAAATCTGAGACACAAGGGAGGACGAGCCGTGAACACTGGAGTGGCTCTCCAGTTTATAAGAGACAACATCTTGACCGCTCCTTCTGGCAGCAGGCGCCTGGAGGGTGTTCCTCAGATTTTGATTCTGTTGAGCGGTGCAAAGTCCACTGACAACGTAGATGCACCCGCTGCTGCTCTGAAAGAGCATGGGGTCTTGACTTTTGGAATTGGAACCAGGAACGCGGATAGCCGAGAACTGCAGAAAATATCCTACGAACCTAGATATGCTCAGTCTGTCTCAGACTTCAACGAGCTCCCAAGGATGCAAGAACAGCTTCTGTCTTCTGTAGATGCGGTTGTAACTAGCGTATCAACAGAAGGACCAACAGTCATAGGTATGAGAAAGGTTTTGCCATCACAGCTACTTTGGCATGTTAAACGTAGTCTTATGGGATTTCTCAGGAGTGCATGCCTTCTTTGAAATTAGCAGGGCAAAGCTTAATGCTTGAAAGCTAACTGCTTCTATCTCGTACAAAACATGGCAAGGATCCACTTCTCTCATTCACTTGCTGTGTTTTCTCCATTTCTCGAATAGTAGACCGTGACGTTACAGGAAAGGATGTTGTCTTCCTGCTGGATGGTTCTGATGGCACTAGAAATGGATTCCCAGCAATGCGAGACTTTGTTCAAAGAGTAGTGGATAAACTGAAGCTGGAGGAAAAGCAAGACAGAGTCTCAGTGGTGCAATATAGCGGAGACCCTACAGCTCATTTCTATTTGAACACATACTCAAGGAAAGGAGATATCCTTGATGCTGTTAGAAATCTGAGACACAAGGGAGGACGAGCCGTGAACACTGGAGCGGCTCTCCAGTTTATAAGAGACAACATCTTGACCGCTCCTTCTGGCAGCAGGCGCCTGGAGGGTGTTCCTCAGATTTTGATTCTGTTGAGCGGTGCAAAGTCCACTGACAACGTAGATGCACCCGCTGCTGCTCTGAAAGAGCTTGGGGTCTTGACTTTTGGAATTGGAACCAGGAACGCGGATAGCCGAGAACTGCAGAAAATATCCTACGAACCTAGATATGCTCAGTCTGTCTCAGACTTCAACGAGCTCCCAAGGATGCAAGAACAGCTTCTGTCTTCTGTAGATGCGGTTGTAACTAGCGTATCAACAGAAGGACCAACAGTCATAGGTATGAGAAAGGTTTTGCCATCACAGCTACTTTGGCATGTTAAACGTAGTCTTATGGGATTTCTCAGGAGTGCATGCCTTCTTTGAAATTAGCAGGACAAAGCTTAATGCTTGAAAGCTAACTGCTTCTATCTCGTACAAAACATGGCAAGGATCCACTTCTCTCATTCACTTGCTGTGTTTTCTCCATTTCTCGAATAGTAGACCGTGACGTTACAGGAAAGGATGTTGTCTTCCTGCTGGATGGTTCTGATGGCACTAGAAATGGATTCCCAGCAATGCGAGACTTTGTTCAAAGAGTAGTGGATAAACTGAAGCTGGAGGAAAAGCAAGACAGAGTCTCAGTGGTGCAATATAGCGGAGACCCTACAGCTCATTTCTATTTGAACACATACTCAAGGAAAGGAGATATCCTTGATGCTGTTAGAAATCTGAGACACAAGGGAGGACGAGCCGTGAACACTGGAGCGGCTCTCCAGTTTATAAGAGACAACATCTTGACCGCTCCTTCTGGCAGCAGGCGCCTGGAGGGTGTTCCTCAGATTTTGATTCTGTTGAGCGGTGCAAAGTCCACTGACAACGTAGATGCACCCGCTGCTGCTCTGAAAGAGCTTGGGGTCTTGACTTTTGGAATTGGAACCAGGAACGCGGATAGCCGAGAACTGCAGAAAATATCCTACGAACCTAGATATGCTCAGTCTGTCTCAGACTTCAACGAGCTCCCAAGGATGCAAGAACAGCTTCTGTCTTCTGTAGATGCGGTTGTAACTAGCGTATCAACAGAAGGACCAACAGTCATAGGTATGAGAAAGGTTTTGCCATCACAGCTCCTTTGGCATGTTAAACGTAGTCTTATGGGATTTCTCAGGAGTGCATGCCTTCTTTGAAATTAGTAGGGCATTTCAACAAGCTTAATGCTTGAAAGCTAACTGCTTCTCTCTCTTACAAAACATGGCATGGACCCACTTCTCTCATTCACTTGCTGTGTTTTCTCCATTTCTCGAATAGTAGACCGTGGCGTTACAGGAAAGGATGTTGTCTTCCTATTGGATGGTTCTAATGGCACTAGAAATGGATTCCCAGCAATGCGAGACTTTGTTCAAAGAGTAGTGGATAAACTGAAGCTGGAGGAAAACCAAGACAGAGTCTCAGTGGTGCAATATAGCGAAGACGCTTCAGCTCATTTCTACTTGAACACATACTCAAGGAAAGGAGATATCCTTGATGCTGTTAGAAATCTGAGACACAAGGGAGGACGAGCCGTGAACACTGGAGCGGCTCTCCAGTTTATAAGAGACAACATCTTGACCGCTCCTTCTGGCAGCAGGCGCCTGGAGGGTGTTCCTCAGATTTTGATTCTGTTGAGCGGTGCAAAGTCCACTGACAATGTAGATGCACCCGCTGCTGCTCTGAAAGAGCTTGGTGTCTTGACTTTTGGAATTGGAACCAGGAACGCGGATAGCCGAGAACTGCAGAAAATATCCTACGAACCTAGATATGCTCAGTCTGTCTCAGACTTCAACGAGCTCCCAAGGATGCAAGAACAGCTTCTGTCTTCTGTAGATGCGGTTGTAACTAGCGTATCAACAGGAGGACCAACAGTCATAGGTATGAGAAAGGTTTTGCCATCAAAGCTACTTTGGCATGTTAAACGTAGTCTTATGGGATTTCTCAGGAGTGCATGCCTTCTTTGAAATTAGCAGGGCAAAGCTTAATGCTTGAAAGCTAACTGCTTCTATCTCGTACAAAACATGGCAAGGATCCACTTCTCTCATTCACTTGCTGTGTTTTCTCCATTTCTCGAATAGTAGACCGTGACGTTACAGGAAAGGATGTTGTCTTCCTGCTGGATGGTTCTGATGGCACTAGAAATGGATTCCCAGCAATGCGAGACTTTATTCAAAGAGTAGTGGATAAACTGAAGCTGGAGGAAAAGCAAGACAGAGTCTCAGTGGTGCAATATAGCGGAGACCCTACAGCTCATTTCTATTTGAACACATACTCAAGGAAAGGAGATATCCTTGATGCTGTTAGAAATCTGAGACACAAGGGAGGACGAGCCGTGAACACTGGAGCGGCTCTCCAGTTTATAAGAGACAACATCTTGACCGCTCCTTCTGGCAGCAGGCGCCTGGAGGGTGTTCCTCAGATTTTGATTCTGTTGAGCGGTGCAAAGTCCACTGACAACGTAGATGCACCCGCTGCTGCTCTGAAAGAGCTTGGGGTCTTGACTTTTGGAATTGGAACCAGGAACGCGGATAGCCGAGAACTGCAGAAAATATCCTACGAACCTAGATATGCTCAGTCTGTCTCAGACTTCAACGAGCTCCCAAGGATGCAAGAACAGCTTCTGTCTTCTGTAGATGCGGTTGTAACTAGCGTATCAACAGAAGGACCAACAGTCATAGGTATGAGAAAGGTTTTGCCATCACAGCTACTTTGGCATGTTAAACGTAGTCTTATGGGATTTCTCAGGAGTGCATGCCTTCTTTGAAATTAGCAGGACAAAGCTTAATGCTTGAAAGCTAACTGCTTCTATCTCGTACAAAACATGGCAAGGATCCACTTCTCTCATTCACTTGCTGTGTTTTCTCCATTTCTCGAATAGTAGACCGTGACGTTACAGGAAAGGATGTTGTCTTCCTGCTGGATGGTTCTGATGGCACTAGAAATGGATTCCCAGCAATGCGAGACTTTGTTCAAAGAGTAGTGGATAAACTGAAGCTGGAGGAAAAGCAAGACAGAGTCTCAGTGGTGCAATATAGCGGAGACCCTACAGCTCATTTCTATTTGAACACATACTCAAGGAAAGGAGATATCCTTGATGCTGTTAGAAATCTGAGACACAAGGGAGGACGAGCCGTGAACACTGGAGTGGCTCTCCAGTTTATAAGAGACAACATCTTGACCGCTCCTTCTGGCAGCAGGCGCCTGGAGGGTGTTCCTCAGATTTTGATTCTGTTGAGCGGTGCAAAGTCCACTGACAACGTAGATGCACCCGCTGCTGCTCTGAAAGAGCATGGGGTCTTGACTTTTGGAATTGGAACCAGGAACGCGGATAGCCGAGAACTGCAGAAAATATCCTACGAACCTAGATATGCTCAGTCTGTCTCAGACTTCAACGAGCTCCCAAGGATGCAAGAACAGCTTCTGTCTTCTGTAGATGCGGTTGTAACTAGCGTATCAACAGAAGGACCAACAGTCATAGGTATGAGAAAGGTTTTGCCATCACAGCTACTTTGGCATGTTAAACGTAGTCTTATGGGATTTCTCAGGAGTGCATGCCTTCTTTGAAATTAGCAGGGCAAAGCTTAATGCTTGAAAGCTAACTGCTTCTATCTCGTACAAAACATGGCAAGGATCCACTTCTCTCATTCACTTGCTGTGTTTTCTCCATTTCTCGAATAGTAGACCGTGACGTTACAGGAAAGGATGTTGTCTTCCTGCTGGATGGTTCTGATGGCACTAGAAATGGATTCCCAGCAATGCGAGACTTTGTTCAAAGAGTAGTGGATAAACTGAAGCTGGAGGAAAAGCAAGACAGAGTCTCAGTGGTGCAATATAGCGGAGACCCTACAGCTCATTTCTATTTGAACACATACTCAAGGAAAGGAGATATCCTTGATGCTGTTAGAAATCTGAGACACAAGGGAGGACGAGCCGTGAACACTGGAGCGGCTCTCCAGTTTATAAGAGACAACATCTTGACCGCTCCTTCTGGCAGCAGGCGCCTGGAGGGTGTTCCTCAGATTTTGATTCTGTTGAGCGGTGCAAAGTCCACTGACAACGTAGATGCACCCGCTGCTGCTCTGAAAGAGCTTGGGGTCTTGACTTTTGGAATTGGAACCAGGAACGCGGATAGCCGAGAACTGCAGAAAATATCCTACGAACCTAGATATGCTCAGTCTGTCTCAGACTTCAACGAGCTCCCAAGGATGCAAGAACAGCTTCTGTCTTCTGTAGATGCGGTTGTAACTAGCGTATCAACAGAAGGACCAACAGTCATAGGTATGAGAAAGGTTTTGCCATCACAGCTACTTTGGCATGTTAAACGTAGTCTTATGGGATTTCTCAGGAGTGCATGCCTTCTTTGAAATTAGCAGGACAAAGCTTAATGCTTGAAAGCTAACTGCTTCTATCTCGTACAAAACATGGCAAGGATCCACTTCTCTCATTCACTTGCTGTGTTTTCTCCATTTCTCGAATAGTAGACCGTGACGTTACAGGAAAGGATGTTGTCTTCCTGCTGGATGGTTCTGATGGCACTAGAAATGGATTCCCAGCAATGCGAGACTTTGTTCAAAGAGTAGTGGATAAACTGAAGCTGGAGGAAAAGCAAGACAGAGTCTCAGTGGTGCAATATAGCGGAGACCCTACAGCTCATTTCTATTTGAACACATACTCAAGGAAAGGAGATATCCTTGATGCTGTTAGAAATCTGAGACACAAGGGAGGACGAGCCGTGAACACTGGAGCGGCTCTCCAGTTTATAAGAGACAACATCTTGACCGCTCCTTCTGGCAGCAGGCGCCTGGAGGGTGTTCCTCAGATTTTGATTCTGTTGAGCGGTGCAAAGTCCACTGACAACGTAGATGCACCCGCTGCTGCTCTGAAAGAGCTTGGGGTCTTGACTTTTGGAATTGGAACCAGGAACGCGGATAGCCGAGAACTGCAGAAAATATCCTACGAACCTAGATATGCTCAGTCTGTCTCAGACTTCAACGAGCTCCCAAGGATGCAAGAACAGCTTCTGTCTTCTGTAGATGCGGTTGTAACTAGCGTATCAACAGAAGGACCAACAGTCATAGGTATGAGAAAGGTTTTGCCATCACAGCTACTTTGGCATGTTAAACGTAGTCTTATGGGATTTCTCAGGAGTGCATGCCTTCTTTGAAATTAGCAGGGCAAAGCTTAATGCTTGAAAGCTAACTGCTTCTATCTCCTACAAAACATGGCAAGGATCCACTTCTCTCATTCACTTGCTGTGTTTTCTCCATTTCTCGAATAGTAGACCGTGACGTTACAGGAAAGGATGTTGTCTTCCTGCTGGATGGTTCTGATGGCACTAGAAATGGATTCCCAGCAATGCGAGACTTTGTTCAAAGAGTAGTGGATAAACTGAAGCTGGAGGAAAAGCAAGACAGAGTCTCAGTGGTGCAATATAGCGGAGACCCTACAGCTCATTTCTATTTGAACACATACTCAAGGAAAGGAGATATCCTTGATGCTGTTAGAAATCTGAGACACAAGGGAGGACGAGCCGTGAACACTGGAGCGGCTCTCCAGTTTATAAGAGACAACATCTTGACCGCTCCTTCTGGCAGCAGGCGCCTGGAGGGTGTTCCTCAGATTTTGATTCTGTTGAGCGGTGCAAAGTCCACTGACAACGTAGATGCACCCGCTGCTGCTCTGAAAGAGCTTGGGGTCTTGACTTTTGGAATTGGAACCAGGAACGCGGATAGCCGAGAACTGCAGAAAATATCCTACGAACCTAGATATGCTCAGTCTGTCTCAGACTTCAACGAGCTCCCAAGGATGCAAGAACAGCTTCTGTCTTCTGTAGATGCGGTTGTAACTAGCGTATCAACAGAAGGACCAACAGTCATAGGTATGAGAAAGGTTTTGCCATCACAGCTCCTTTGGCATGTTAAACGTAGTCTTATGGGATTTCTCAGGAGTGCATGCCTTCTTTGAAATTAGTAGGGCATTTCAACAAGCTTAATGCTTGAAAGCTAACTGCTTCTCTCTCTTACAAAACATGGCATGGACCCACTTCTCTCATTCACTTGCTGTGTTTTCTCCATTTCTCGAATAGTAGACCGTGGCGTTACAGGAAAGGATGTTGTCTTCCTATTGGATGGTTCTAATGGCACTAGAAATGGATTCCCAGCAATGCGAGACTTTGTTCAAAGAGTAGTGGATAAACTGAAGCTGGAGGAAAACCAAGACAGAGTCTCAGTGGTGCAATATAGCGAAGACGCTTCAGCTCATTTCTACTTGAACACATACTCAAGGAAAGGAGATATCCTTGATGCTGTTAGAAATCTGAGACACAAGGGAGGACGAGCCGTGAACACTGGAGCGGCTCTCCAGTTTATAAGAGACAACATCTTGACCGCTCCTTCTGGCAGCAGGCGCCTGGAGGGTGTTCCTCAGATTTTGATTCTGTTGAGCGGTGCAAAGTCCACTGACAATGTAGATGCACCCGCTGCTGCTCTGAAAGAGCTTGGTGTCTTGACTTTTGGAATTGGAACCAGGAACGCGGATAGCCGAGAACTGCAGAAAATATCCTACGAACCTAGATATGCTCAGTCTGTCTCAGACTTCAACGAGCTCCCAAGGATGCAAGAACAGCTTCTGTCTTCTGTAGATGCGGTTGTAACTAGCGTATCAACAGAAGGACCAACAGTCATAGGTATGAGAAAGGTTTTGCCATCAAAGCTACTTTGGCATGTTAAACGTAGTCTTATGGGATTTCTCAGGAGTGCATGCCTTCTTTGAAGTTTGCAGGGCAAAGCTTAATGCTTGAAAGCTAACTGCTTCTATCTCGTACAAAACATGGCAAGGATCCACTTCTCTCATTCACTTGCTGTGTTTTCTCCATTTCTCGAATAGTAGACCGTGACGTTACAGGAAAGGATGTTGTCTTCCTGCTGGATGGTTCTGATGGCACTAGAAATGGATTCCCAGCAATGCGAGACTTTGTTCAAAGAGTAGTGGATAAACTGAAGCTGGAGGAAAAGCAAGACAGAGTCTCAGTGGTGCAATATAGCGGAGACCCTACAGCTCATTTCTATTTGAACACATACTCAAGGAAAGGAGATATCCTTGATGCTGTTAGAAATCTGAGACACAAGGGAGGACGAGCCGTGAACACTGGAGTGGCTCTCCAGTTTATAAGAGACAACATCTTGACCGCTCCTTCTGGCAGCAGGCGCCTGGAGGGTGTTCCTCAGATTTTGATTCTGTTGAGCGGTGCAAAGTCCACTGACAACGTAGATGCACCCGCTGCTGCTCTGAAAGAGCTTGGGGTCTTGACTTTTGGAATTGGAACCAGGAACGCGGATAGCCGAGAACTGCAGAAAATATCCTACGAACCTAGATATGCTCAGTCTGTCTCAGACTTCAACGAGCTCCCAAGGATGCAAGAACAGCTTCTGTCTTCTGTAGATGCGGTTGTAACTAGCGTATCAACAGAAGGACCAACAGTCATAGGTATGAGAAAGGTTTTGCCATCAAAGCTACTTTGGCATGTTAAACGTAGTCTTATGGGATTTCTCAGGAGTGCATGCCTTCTTTGAAATTTGCAGGGCAAAGCTTAATGCTTGAAAGCTAACTGCTTCTATCTCGTACAAAACATGGCAAGGATCCACTTCTCTCATTCACTTGCTGTGTTTTCTCCATTTCTCGAATAGTAGACCGTGACGTTACTGGAAAGGATGTTGTCTTCCTGCTGGATGGTTCTGATGGCACTAGAAATGGATTCCCAGCAATGCGAGACTTTGTTCAAAGAGTAGTGGATAAACTGAAGCTGGAGGAAAAGCAAGACAGAGTCTCAGTGGTGCAATATAGCGGAGACCCTACAGCTCATTTCTATTTGAACACATACTCAAGGAAAGGAGATATCCTTGATGCTGTTAGAAATCTGAGACACAAGGGAGGACGAGCCGTGAACACTGGAGCGGCTCTCCAGTTTATAAGAGACAACATCTTGACCGCTCCTTCTGGCAGCAGGCGCCTGGAGGGTGTTCCTCAGATTTTGATTCTGTTGAGCGGTGCAAAGTCCACTGACAACATAGATGCACCCGCTGCTGCTCTGAAAGAGCTTGGGGTCTTGACTTTTGGAATTGGAACCAGGAACGCGGATAGCCGAGAACTGCAGAAAATATCCTACGAACCTAGATATGCTCAGTCTGTCTCAGACTTCAACGAGCTCCCAAGGATGCAAGAACAGCTTCTGTCTTCTGTAGATGCGGTTGTAACTAGCGTATCAACAGAAGGACCAACAGTCATAGGTATGAGAAAGGTTTTGCCATCAAAGCTACTTTGGCATGTTAAACGTAGTCTTATGGGATTTCTCAGGAGTGCATGCCTTCTTTGAAATTTGCAGGGCAAAGCTTAATGCTTGAAAGCTAACTGCTTCTATCTCGTACAAAACATGGCAAGGATCCACTTCTCTCATTCACTTGCTGTGTTTTCTCCATTTCTCGAATAGTAGACCGTGACGTTACAGGAAAGGATGTTGTCTTCCTGCTGGATGGTTCTGATGGCACTAGAAATGGATTCCCAGCAATGCGAGACTTTGTTCAAAGAGTAGTGGATAAACTGAAGCTGGAGGAAAAGCAAGACAGAGTCTCAGTGGTGCAATATAGCGGAGACCCTACAGCTCATTTCTATTTGAACACATACTCAAGGAAAGGAGATATCCTTGATGCTGTTAGAAATCTGAGACACAAGGGAGGACGAGCCGTGAACACTGGAGTGGCTCTCCAGTTTATAAGAGACAACATCTTGACCGCTCCTTCTGGCAGCAGGCGCCTGGAGGGTGTTCCTCAGATTTTGATTCTGTTGAGCGGTGCAAAGTCCACTGACAACGTAGATGCACCCGCTGCTGCTCTGAAAGAGCTTGGGGTCTTGACTTTTGGAATTGGAACCAGGAACGCGGATAGCCGAGAACTGCAGAAAATATCCTACGAACCTAGATATGCTCAGTCTGTCTCAGACTTCAACGAGCTCCCAAGGATGCAAGAACAGCTTCTGTCTTCTGTAGATGCGGTTGTAACTAGCGTATCAACAGAAGGACCAACAGTCATAGGTATGAGAAAGGTTTTGCCATCAAAGCTACTTTGGCATGTTAAACGTAGTCTTATGGGATTTCTCAGGAGTGCATGCCTTCTTTGAAATTTGCAGGGCAAAGCTTAATGCTTGAAAGCTAACTGCTTCTATCTCGTACAAAACATGGCAAGGATCCACTTCTCTCATTCACTTGCTGTGTTTTCTCCATTTCTCGAATAGTAGACCGTGACGTTACAGGAAAGGATGTTGTCTTCCTGCTGGATGGTTCTGATGGCACTAGAAATGGATTCCCAGCAATGCGAGACTTTGTTCAAAGAGTAGTGGATAAACTGAAGCTGGAGGAAAAGCAAGACAGAGTCTCAGTGGTGCAATATAGCGGAGACCCTACAGCTCATTTCTATTTGAACACATACTCAAGGAAAGGAGATATCCTTGATGCTGTTAGAAATCTGAGACACAAGGGAGGACGAGCCGTGAACACTGGAGTGGCTCTCCAGTTTATAAGAGACAACATCTTGACCGCTCCTTCTGGCAGCAGGCGCCTGGAGGGTGTTCCTCAGATTTTGATTCTGTTGAGCGGTGCAAAGTCCACTGACAACGTAGATGCACCCGCTGCTGCTCTGAAAGAGCTTGGGGTCTTGACTTTTGGAATTGGAACCAGGAACGCGGATAGCCGAGAACTGCAGAAAATATCCTACGAACCTAGATATGCTCAGTCTGTCTCAGACTTCAACGAGCTCCCAAGGATGCAAGAACAGCTTCTGTCTTCTGTAGATGCGGTTGTAACTAGCGTATCAACAGAAGGACCAACAGTCATAGGTATGAGAAAGGTTTTGCCATCAAAGCTACTTTGGCATGTTAAACGTAGTCTTATGGGATTTCTCAGGAGTGCATGCCTTCTTTGAAATTTGCAGGGCAAAGCTTAATGCTTGAAAGCTAACTGCTTCTATCTCGTACAAAACATGGCAAGGATCCACTTCTCTCATTCACTTGCTGTGTTTTCTCCATTTCTCGAATAGTAGACCGTGACGTTACAGGAAAGGATGTTGTCTTCCTGCTGGATGGTTCTGATGGCACTAGAAATGGATTCCCAGCAATGCGAGACTTTGTTCAAAGAGTAGTGGATAAACTGAAGCTGGAGGAAAAGCAAGACAGAGTCTCAGTGGTGCAATATAGCGGAGACCCTACAGCTCATTTCTATTTGAACACATACTCAAGGAAAGGAGATATCCTTGATGCTGTTAGAAATCTGAGACACAAGGGAGGACGAGCCGTGAACACTGGAGTGGCTCTCCAGTTTATAAGAGACAACATCTTGACCGCTCCTTCTGGCAGCAGGCGCCTGGAGGGTGTTCCTCAGATTTTGATTCTGTTGAGCGGTGCAAAGTCCACTGACAACGTAGATGCACCCGCTGCTGCTCTGAAAGAGCTTGGGGTCTTGACTTTTGGAATTGGAACCAGGAACGCGGATAGCCGAGAACTGCAGAAAATATCCTACGAACCTAGATATGCTCAGTCTGTCTCAGACTTCAACGAGCTCCCAAGGATGCAAGAACAGCTTCTGTCTTCTGTAGATGCGGTTGTAACTAGCGTATCAACAGAAGGACCAACAGTCATAGGTATGAGAAAGGTTTTGCCATCAAAGCTACTTTGGCATGTTAAACGTAGTCTAATGGGATTTCTCAGGAGTGCATGCCTCCTTTGAAATTAGTAGGGCATTTCAACAAGCTTAATGCTTGAAAGCTAACTGCTTCTATCTCTTACAAAACATGGCATGGATCCACTTCTCTCATTCACTTGCTGTGTTTTCTCCATTTCTCGAATAGTAGACCGTGGCGTTACAGGAAAGGATGTTGTCTTCCTGCTGGATGGTTCTGATGGCACTAGAAATGGATTCCCAGAAATGCGAGACTTTGTTCAAAGAGTAGTGGATAAACTGAAGCTGGAGGAAAAGCAAGACAGAGTCTCAGTGGTGCAATATAGCGGAGACCCTACAGCTCATTTCTATTTGAATACATACTCAAGTAAAAATGAAATCCTCAATGCTGTTAGAAGTCTACGACATAAAAGAGGAGGTGCCTCAAACACTGGAGCAGCTCTCCAGTTTGTTAGAGACAACATCTTTACCGCTCCTTCTGGCAGCAGGCGCCTGGAGGGTGTTCCTCAGATTTTGATTCTGTTGAGCGGTGCAAAGTCCACTGACAACGTAGATGCACCCGCTGCTGCTCTGAAAGAGCTTGGGGTCTTGACTTTTGGAATTGGATCCAGGAACGCGGATTCCCGAGAACTGCAGAAAATATCCTACGACCCTAGTTTTGCTCAGTCCATCTCAGATTTCAATGAGCTCCCAAGGATGCAAGAGCAACTTCTGTCCTCTGTAGATGCAGTTTTAACTACCATATCAACAGATGGACCAGCAGTCATAGGTATGAGAAAGTTTTTGCCGTTCAAGCTACTCTGCCGTGTAAAATGTAGTCTTATGGGTTTTCTGATGACTGTATGTCTTTTTTGATATTAATCTGTCATTTCAGCAAGCTTATTGGTTGCAAACTAAATGTTTGCAATTCTTGCAAAATATGGTACCGGGTCCAGTTCTCTCTTTTCGCTGTTGTGTTCTATCTGTTTTTTAAATTGTAGACCGTGTTGTTACAGGAAAGGATGTTGTCTTTCTGCTGGATGGTTCTGATGGCACTAGAAATGGATTCCCAGCAATGCGAGACTTTGTTCAAAGAGTAGTGGATAAACTGAAGCTGGAGGAAAAGCAAGACAGAGTCTCAGTGGTGCAATATAGCGGAGACCCTACAGCTCATTTCTATTTGAATACATACTCAAGTAAAAATGAAATCCTCAATGCTGTTAGAAGTCTACGACATAAAAGAGGAGGTGCCTCAAACACTGGAGCAGCTCTCCAGTTTGTTAGAGACAACATCTTTACCGCTCCTTCTGGCAGCAGGCGCCTGGAGGGTGTTCCTCAGATTTTGATTCTGTTGAGCGGTGCAAAGTCCACTGACAACGTAGATGCACCCGCTGCTGCTCTGAAAGAGCTTGGGGTCTTGACTTTTGGAATTGGATCCAGGAACGCGGATTCCCGAGAACTGCAGAAAATATCCTACGACCCTAGTTTTGCTCAGTCCATCTCAGATTTCAATGAGCTCCCAAGGATGCAAGAGCAACTTCTGTCCTCTGTAGATGCAGTTTTAACTACCATATCAACAGATGGACCAGCAGTCATAGGTATGAGAAAGTTTTTGCCGTTCAAGCTACTCTGCCGTGTAAAATGTAGTCTTATGGGTTTTCTGATGACTGTATGTCTTTTTTGATATTAATCTGTCATTTCAGCAAGCTTACTGGTTGCAAACTAAATGTTTGCAATTCTTGCAAAATATGGTACCGGGTCCAGTTCTCTCTTTTCGCTGTTGTGTTCTATCTGTTTTTTAAATTGTAGACCGTGTTGTTACAGGAAAGGATGTTGTCTTTCTGCTGGATGGTTCTGATGGCACTAGAAATGGATTCTCAGCAATGCGAGACTTTGTTCAAAGAGTAGTGGATAAACTGAAGCTGGAGGAAAAGCAAGACAGAGTCTCAGTGGTGCAATATAGCGGAGACCCTACAGCTCATTTCTATTTGAATACATACTCAAGTAAAAATGAAATCCTCAATGCTGTTAGAAGTCTACGACATAAAAGCGGACGAGCGGTGAACACTGGAACAGCTCTTCAGTTTATAAGAGACAACATCTTGACTGCTCCTTCTGGCAGCAGGCGCCTGGAGGGTGTTCCTCAGATTTTGATTCTCTTGAGCGGTGCTAAGTCGACTGACAATGTTGATGCACCCGCTGCTGCTCTGAAAGAGCTTGGGGTCTTGACTTTTGGAATTGGAACCAGGAACGCGGATAGCCTAGAACTGCAGAAAATTTCCTACAAACCTAGATATGCTCAGTCTGTCTCAGACTTCAACGAGCTCCCAAGGATTCAAGAGCAGTTTTTGTCTACTGTAGATGCAGTAGTAACTAGTGCATTGATAGAAGGACCAACAGTTATAGGTATGGTAAACATTTTGCAATGTAAACTACATACTGTTATATCTATACAGCCTTTCCCTGGGTAACAATGGTGTTATGTCCATATGGCAAGAATATTTTAAGGTGAAAATGTAGTTTTATACAATTCACCTAACCTAACAAATACCATAGCCTAGCCTTGCCTATGTTACAATGATGCACAGAACACTTACTTATTAGTGTTTAGTTTTTACAAATGTCTATTTATGTTTTAAAAATTGTTTTCGAGAAGTAAAAAAGAAGTAGCTTCTATTCATCATACCTCTGAGTGCAGTAGGTACTTGTGCTCCTTCTATTTGTGCTGATGTGATTAGCAAAGTTTCCATGCAAGGGGGATTTTTTTTTATATTGTATTTTAGCCCGCAATTTTTAAACTAAATGATGTAGCACTATAACACAAATTCCATATCTTTCAGTTTTTAATTGTATTGTTAAGTACATTTTTGCATCACTTAACATCCTTCCACACAATTTCCCACCACATGTCCGAGGTCCCATAAGATGGAAACAGAGTTAAAAAATTCTCAGCGGAGCAGTACACAATAGCCATAAGCGGCTGTAGTGCACTGTGTCTAGCTGGTGTAAATTAAATGCCTACCAACCTCATAATGGTACAGTGTACCATTGACATGGTACCAATGATTCTTGATAGCGATATTGAACCGGTAACCTTCTGATCACAAGCACAGCGTCTAACGTTCTATTGGACAGACCATAACCTGGGTGAATATGGACTATGTGCTTGTGATCAGAAGGTCACTAGTTCAAGCCCACCTTCAACACGTCTGCAGGTCCTTGAGCAAGGACCTTAACCCCCCGGGCCCCTGGGTACCGCAACAGAGTACCCAGAGTGCATTGTATATTTGTGTGTATATATGCATTACCTACAGAGTGCAACTTGGGGGAGGCGTAAAGACAATTTCCCCACAGATATCAATAAAGTAACTATTATTGTTATTGAGGAGGATCCCTCATTCTTCACCAGGATGCTGCTTGTAATGTCTGATGCTAGTATGGCCATAATACAGGAGGAAGCACACACCTGGTGTTTGCTAGTTTTTTTAAACATGGGGGAGAATGAGTTTGCAGTTTTTATGGGTGTTTGGATTTTTTTGTGAGTTGTTAAGGGGTGGGGTGTTAGTTCCTTTGGGGAGCAGGGGCAATGTTAAGTATGGTTGGTATAGGGAGAGTATAAGGTTAATAATATTGCTGTAGGTCCCTAATGTTACTGATGTTGTTTTTTTTGAGGCCTGTTCGATTGTCTCAGTGGTATGGCCCTATTAAGCTTAATTACTGAAGGCTGTATAAACCGATGCTGTGACTCTGCAGCCTGTTGTGAGGCTGAAACTGCTAAAGCTGGGATAATTGGTGACATTCCATTTTGGTTAGTAAACGAATTAATAAAGGATTACAACATTTTCCATTGACAGTGATAAGCCATTATACTTTATAAGTTACAATGACACTCTCCTCTATAATGCCCTATTGATACCTTCATAAAACATTATAAGCATTAAGGATGCTTTGTACTACATTATAAAGGTATCTACAGTACATTATAGATGAGTGCTTCATAATGCAATCCTAATGAATAATAATTATGGCTATAATGTGCCTTTTTATTAATATTTTAGCTATATTTATAATGTCATACTAATGCACTATAATATTTTATGAATGTTTTCATAGAAACCATGGCATTCATAGAAAGTGTTACCAAGCGTACTGTAGCCATATCAACTTTAACTTAATGGGAACATTTTTACTTTTCTAATATTTAACTCATCATCCCACCCATGACAAAGCTTGTGCTCCTTTCCTACATTTTATTCTTCCATTTAAACTGAAAATGAAACTTCACAAAAGTCTTAAATGTGAGTCTTACACATTTTGGCTTCACTGCTTCCAGTTTTAAGTTATACACTTTCCCACATGTATTATATTGCTGTGTTGCAAATGTGTTTTATGATGAGATTTAATAAGAATCACCTGAAAGTACATACAAAATGCACAGTTTTCTGTTGTGCATGTTTTTGTGTAAGTTTTAGAATTCTAACTGCTATTAAAGAAAGTTAATTCTATTAAACTCTGGTATACACATGAATGCAAGGTATGAAAACCTATCTATTTATTGTTTTTCCAGCGGAGACCCAAGGTCCCAAGAAAGACGTGGTCTTCGTGATCGATGGTTCAAATGACGTGAATCAGGACTTCAGATTCCTCCAGGAATTTATGAGAAGGACAGTGGAGAATCTCAATGTTGGAGAAAACCGGATTAGGATTGGGGTTGTGCAATATAGTGACACTCCTAATGCGGACCTGTATCTCAATTCCCATACAACCAAGGAAGGAGTCCTGAATGCCATCAAGAGACTGAAGCACAAAGGCGGAAGGCAGCGAAATTTGGGAAGGGCCTTGGATTTTGTGAATCGTGAGGTCTTGGGACGTGCTCGTGGGGGCAGGAGAGATGAAAGAGTACCTCAATATTTGATCGTTATCTCCGCTGGGGGGTCCACGGATGATTTGAGAGCCCAAGCCACTACTTTAAAGCAATCAGGGGTGGTGCCTTTCAGCATTGGAACTAAAGGTGTGGACATCCATGAACTGCAAAGGATTTCATATGTTCCACAATTTGCATATTCAGTGCCTAATTTCCCAGAACTCTACACAATCCAGCAGAGCCTCATCACCTCCCTGACAGAGCTTTCAAGTGAAGAGATCCTTAGCTTACCACATGTGACTCCCACTGTGTCAGGTAAGAAACTGTTTCTCTTAGACACAGGTGTATAAATATTTTGTGAAATGTCTTCTGAATATTAGATAATGATTCATAGAATTAATTACTGTCTAAAAAGAAATTGTTAATTTTAAGAAAATCTGTATGGTAAAAAAAAAATTGTGTTAGTGATTTAAAACAAAATACCCCATTGTGTCTTTTCAGTATCAGGAGACAAAAAGGATGTGGTCTTCTTGGTTGATGGTTCATCAGCTGTGCGCAGTGATTTCTCCAACATTCTAGATATGGTTTCAAAAGTCATAAGGCAGTTAGACATTGGCTTGGACAAGGTGAGGGTCTCAGTCGTTCAATACAGTGACGACACCAAAGTCGAGTTTCTCCTGAATGAACATTCAACAAAGCAAGAAGTCCTGGCTGCCATCAGCAGAATCAGGAATAAAGGAGGATACACACTGAATACAGGCCATGCTTTGAACTGGGTATCAAGAAACATTTACCAAAGGTCTTCTGGCAGCAGGATCGAAGAAAAAGTCCCTCAGTTTCTGATTCTTGTAACAGGGGGCAAATCTACAGATGATGTCTCTGGTCCAGCCAACCAGTTGAAAAGGAGTCGAGTTATTCCATTAGCTATTGGTGCAAAATCTGCCAGTGCAGAAGATCTGAAACTCATTTCTGCAAAACCTGAATTTACCTACATGATCAGAGATTTCCAGCAGATATCAAGTATTGGACAGGAGCTATTGCCACTCATCAGGAGGACGACCACGAATGACATCTTCTTTGATCCTGTGGAAGAAAATGGTAAGACAATACACCTCACAATGCACCTCACATTCCTAAATATAGAGGAGAGGTTCAAAAAGAAATCATTTTACCATATATCTTCAACACACCTGTGCTCTGGATGATAATGTATGGTAAATAAATAACAAATCTGTAGTTTGTGTGTATATATACATTTTTAATGCGGTTTTGAATGAATGCAGTTTGAAAATACAAAAAAAGAGGTCTAGTTAGATCTGTGCAGGATGCAGAGGATTCAGTAGTAGCTGAAAGGAAAAACATGCTGATGTTTAGGGTACCATAATGTGCTTTGATAGGTTTATAGTGTACTGTTTAGGAGAAAAAACATTGTACAGTACAGCATATGTAAAGTACCATGCAGTGCTGTGCATGTACAATATTTTTTGTATTTTTTCCATAAACAATACGTTATAACAGCTACTGTACTATTTAATGTGGAGTTTACACTGTATAGGTACAGTTCTGTAATCTAGGCGTGATTTTAAGTATACAACAGGTTGTGTATAGATATGCAAAGTAAATAGGCACTTTTGTATAACATACGTGGTTTTGGAGTATCGCAGAACTAATTGACCTCGTTAGATGCGGTAGCACTGTAATGTATATTTGCTTTTCAGTAGATATACTCACTATTTTCAATGAATGAGTTTAACCTTTTAAAATGTGTGTTTTTTTAGTTCCTCTTGGAAAAAGGGACATTATTTTCCTTGTGGATGGATCAGATAATGTTGGTGCTACTGGACTTGTACACATACGGGATTTTATACTAAAATTGGTCCAGAATATCAATATCCAGCCCAGTGAGGTCCGTGTAGCTGTTGTGCAGTACAGTGACAAACAGAAGACAGAATTTTCACTGAATACACACAACAACAAAGATGCAGTGATATCCGCCATCAAACGACTCCGCCAGCTTGGAGGCCGATCAGCCAACTTAGCAGAAGCTATCGAATATGTGATCCGGAATGAGCTCAAGGAATCTGCTGGGCTAAGGTTTCCTGAGGCGTCCCAGCACCTGGTGGTTCTCACGGGTGGAAAGTCACCAACTGATGTCTCTGATCAAGGGCAGCGGCTCAGGAATGCTGATGTAAACTGCATAGGAATAGGCAGCAGCGGTGCCGACCGGAGACAGCTCAGTGACATCGCCAAAGATCCAAGCAGTGTTTTCCAACTAGACTCCTTCTCAAAATTACCTAACCTCCAGAAAAACGTAATTGATTTACTCAACGTGACCTATTTAAGGGAGACTCCGACTGACGTTGATGGTAGGTTTTCCTTTTATCCTTGCTGTTGTTCATAAATAAATTACTAGTCTAGAGAGTCTACTCTGTAATGGTAGCTACATCTTTAGTAAGTCCAAACAAGTGTCAAAACCTCATCAGTTATGAAGAAATAATAAAGATAAATATTTTCAGAGGATTCTGCTTTCATTTGTAGTAGATAGCTGTGTTCTGATACACCCAAATCAACTGTATTTGCCATTTATCCATGTTTGACTGACAAGGCAATATGTAAAACAACATATAGACTACCTATTGTTCTTTCTTGAAATTTCTTTCTCCCAGATGAAATAGCACCTAAGACTGCTGACATCGTATTTTTAGTTGATGGCTCAATTAATGTGGGCCGGACCAATTTCAAAGAAGTCATGGAGTTCATCTGGAACCTCATTGATCTTTTTTATACGGAAAGAGATGACCTGCGTTTTGGTTTGGCGCACTACAACACCGAGGTGACAGATGTGTTCTTCCTCAACACCTATAAAGACAAAGACGCCATGTACGATGCTATCCAGAATGCCGAATTCAAAGGAGGCCACAGAATCAACACAGGTGCCGCCATTACGCATGTGAAAGATCACCACTTCATTAAGGAGAAAGGGAGCAGGAAGGATCAGGGTGTCCCTCAGATTCTGATGATTGTGACGGGCGGCAGGTCCCATGATGATGGGAAGTCTGCTGCTTTGGCACTCAAAGCATCACAAGTAAAGATTTATGCTATTGGGGTGGGCAACATTGAAGATGAGCTCAACAACCTTGGGAGTGAGACCACCATGGTTGCCCGAGCCAGTACCTTCCAAGAACTTTCTGAGCTGAATGAACAGATCCTGGAAACACTGCATGACTCCTTGAAAGGCATTAAACTATGCATGACTGGTACACAGGAAATCGCAAGGGGTAAGAGCATTTAAATCTTATCATAATAGTCGTGTGTGTGTGTGTATGTGTGGATTAAGTTTATTACATTGTGGGGACCAGCCTGTGTGCCTGTAATCAGAAGGTTGCCAGTTCGAACCCAGCCTCAGCATGTCTTTGGGTCCTTGAGCAAGGCCCTTAACCCCCGGCTCCCTGGGCACCGTTACGGGGGGCTGCCACCTTACTCTACGAAGAACAAGTTGGGGGAGGCATAAAGACAATTTCCCCACAGGCATCAATAAAGTATCTATTATTATTATTATAAATGTCCCCCACAATGTAATTAAAACCTGTTTTTTGACATTGTGGGGACCATTTTTCAGGTCCCCACAAAGATCCGTGAATGCAATCAAAAAACTAAAAATGCCAGAAGTGTCACATTCTGTTTGGTTACTTATGGTTAAGGTTAGGGCTGGGTAGGGGTTAAGGTCAGAAATTAATAGAGAGTCCCCACAAACATATAATTACAAACCCGTGTGTGTGTGTGTGTGTGTGTGTGTGTGTGTGTGTGTATATATATATTAAGTCATTAAGTTTGGATATATATATATATACACATTAATCCATTCATTCATTTTAATTTTGTCTCAGTTTATTTTATTTATGGATTTCTAAACCATAATAGTAGGCTTTATGCTTTTTACATCACTCGATTGATCCCTATGTTAATCATTATTGTTTGTTTTTATTTGAGAACAGTACTTTATGATGCATTTGATTGCACTGTATGTTAACAGAATGCAAGCTGGAGGTCCTGGTGGGCTTTGATGTCTCTGCACAGAACATTTTTGCCGCTCAGAGGTCTCTAGAATCCAAGATGGGCGCCATTCTTCACACCGTTACACAGATGCAAGGCATCAGCTGCACCTCAGGCACCTCCCCCTCCGTCTCAGTGGGAATTCTAGCTTTGGACTCTGCCTCTGAACCAGTACAGTTTGATTTCACAGATAACCCCTCTCAACTTTTCGAGTCCTTCAAGGCCCTGCGCTCCCGGGGACCGTACATTCTCAATGCCAAGACCATTGATGCTTATGGCTCCATGTTCCGAAATAGACCCTCAGATACTGTCAAGGTGCTTCCAACTGAATAGTCCTTATTATATTTGTCAAATGTGGTATGTTCAGAAGTTTTTTTTTTTTAATGAACTGTTAATAATACTTTGTTTCATTTTCCCACATCCAATACCTGCAGGTTATATTTCACCTAACAGATGGTCTGGATGGACAGCTTCAGCAGATGAAGGAACGCTTGGAAGCCCTTCAAAATTCAGGTGACAATGACTGATCACTGCGGATTACTCTCCCCTGTTCCACAAAGTCATCCAATACTAGAAAGGTTTACATTGGGTCCTCGAGATATGTTGCAGCAATATTCCTAATAAGCAGGATGTAAAATTAAACCGAATATATTGGACATCAGTATCTCATTATGATACATTCCAGACTGAAAAATATTTTTTTTATGGAAGTTTATAGGAATGTGAATAGGAAATACAAATTTTATTGTATGCTAAACTACAATACAAGATAATCTTTTGTAGCTACAAAATGATTAGAAAATATACTGAAATTATTAAACATTTAAATTAATATGATTCAAATAATAAAATAAATACTAAATAACATAAAACATTTTATATTATAATAAAATATATATTTATAATTGTTCTTCACTTAATGTAAAAATATGTCCAGGGTTTTGAGGTTTAAGCAATATAACTATTAGCTTATAGTCGTTTTTACAGGCCTACCTTACTTGGCGAGGACCAGCATTATTTTCCGAGTACAGAGCGAACTGTACTTTCCACCCTCTGACTTTCATTAAGGGAATTTCCCAGCCAATTGATACCCATTCAAGAATTTTGCAATAACAACATCAGTGCAAATATTTTCAATCTATATTGATTTTACCGTCCCTTATTAATCAATAATGTGTGCAAAACTTGTATCGGTGCAATGCGTATTATGAAGGACCCTATACAGTGGTACCTCAGTTCTCGAACTAATTAGAACTTAAATTTCTTAAAAGTCGAACCAACCAGTTCGAAAAAAAAATTACCTAGAGCTCAATCTGAATCTCAGAAGTCAAACCGTGAACACCGACCTAAGATAACTTGTACGCGGGGAAATGAGTCATGCCGCATGTCTCTCAGCGGAAACAAAGGGTAACGCTTCAGTCTCAGCCTCGCATTCACTGTGATAGCATCCTGCATGTTTACACTAGCTGAATACATATATTTAGACAGTAAAAATACATTAAGACAATGATATACAGTAACAGTAATTATTATTATATAATAAAATACATTTAAAAATGAAAAAATAAAGATTTCTTATTCATTATTTTAATATTAACAATAAACCATTAATACATTTAATTATAATAATATTGTCATGCCGAGCGGGGACGGAACGGAGTATTGGGGAATACGGGGTTTAATTACAGGTAAGGCAGGCAAAACGCAGATGGACAATACAATGACCGAACTGGGGAAACAAACTGAAACGCGGACGAAATACAGAGAGCTAATAAAACAACCAGAAACAGCTGATGACACGGGGATTCCACACGGCGTTAACGAGGGGGCGTGGCACACGGAAGGAGCGGACGATCGGGGCAGGACACATTGTTTTTTTTTACCTTTACACATTGTTTGGATACATTTATTTTCTTACTTAACAAATTACTTTTTTGATAAATGTGCTTAGCTGTGTTTAGTACAGTATATGCTCTTCTTGTTTTATCCAGTTCATTTTGTGTTTAAATGCTATAAAAAACATATTTAGATGTATTTTTTTGGGGCCGGGAACCAATTAATTGGTTTTCCATTATTTCTTATGGGTAAAATTCGATCAGAACTCGAACTGTTTAGGATTCGATCTGGAGTTCTGAACGGATGAAGTTCGAGTTTTGAGGTACCACTGTAAACATATAAAATGTACTACATTTGAGATATGGACTGATTAGATAGATAGATAGATAGATAGATAGATAGGTAGGTAGATAGATAGATAGATAGATAGATAGATAGATAGATAGATAGATAGAAATGCACAGTGTAATTTAGCTTCTAACAAGTGGATTTTCTGCATCTTTATAGGTGTGAAGAGCTTCGCCCTTGTGGGTCTCGAGACCATTCCTCGGCTGGAAGATGCTGCACTCTTAGACTTTGGATTTGGTCGTGGTTTCAGATACAAAGGGCCTCTTCGTGTTAACTCACATTATTTGGAATACGAACTTAGGGAGGAACTGGTGAGCAGGCCGTCATGACATCACGTCTATGCTAACTTTCATCCGTAGAGGTGGAATCAGTAAAGGAAACTGCTAAATCGCTAATTAGCAACGGCCACATTAACGAGTGTATGAATGTGGACATGCATCTCATTAAGTCTTGACACTGTGACATAATGACACTGGACTTTTCTGTTCTGACCAGGACAACATAGCTGAGCGAGAATGCTGCTCTGTGCCCTGTAAGTGCACTGGACAGAGAGGCGAACGAGGAGGAGTAGGTCTTCTGGGATCCAAGGTTAGTGCAGTTTTGGTAGAACTGACTTTAGCTACTCTCAGTGAGAAATATTCTCTGTAGAAACTGCTAATGTCAGGAAATGCTACAGTCAGACATGGAGACATTCATCATATTCTGGAATATAATGAGGCATATGCAAATCCTCAGGATTAAGAAACTATAAATTGGGATGATTTAGTGTGTTCAAGTAGTTCTTCACTTATTAAATATTAAAAATTTCAGTTCTGACTCCTGCCTAAAAACTCACAGCAGGAAGCACTGGAGTTATCATGGTTCTAAAAATCTTTCCCAAAGTGTTGAGAAGGGCTATGATGCAACACAATGGAAATGTTGACGTGCAGCCAGGGTGGATATACAGGGACAAGATGACAGACAAATCCTACACTGTTGCAAATGTAGTGAAAGTTTAAAAGAGACCCACTGACGGCCGGCATCTTTCCCTACCAGGGCAGTCCAGGAGGGATGGGCTACAGAGGACATCCAGGCGATGAAGGAGGACCGGTAAGCCAGACCAGCAGCAGCATTTCCCGTCCCCTTTATCCAAAAAAGTGGGGCCCTCGCTGCTTCTATAAATGAAATAAATGTTCATAAAAATCAATGGACAGAAATAAATTACTTACAGCATAGTGTAATATTCATGTGCAGGTTGTACTTTATCCAAATGTCATTGTACAGTTCTGTTGCCTCACTTTTAAGTTGCTGTGGACTAAAGCAAATGGCAAATAAAAATGAATGTAATATAAATGTTGGATTTCACATGATCTATCATTTATGGGTAATGCTGTGTGTAAGCAGATCATTTCTACCTCAGACAAAACGTTAAACACAGTTGCCCTTCACCCGACCCTTACAATCAATATGCTATCAACATCGTATTAATTTCATTAAACACACTATTTTATCATCATGGAGCAGGGGTGGAACTTGGAATTTTTACTACTAGCCAAATGGGCTAGTTCAGTTAAAAAAAAAGAAAAAGGAATGTAATCCAACATGCAATATGTGGCTAGCGTTCAGTTTTTTGTACTCGCTCTTCGTATACATGGCTCACCTCAGGGAAGTGGGCGAGCTTCATTTCCAGCCCTAGTTTGGTGTGTAATTTTGCTATATTTCCAAAGCTGTACATAATACAGTAATACAACAGAAAGCTACAAGTAGATGACTGCGCTTTATCTGGAGAAAAATACCAAATAAATACAAATAATCAAACCTGAAAGTACCATTCTCCCGGTTCATGCTATAAAAAAATGTGACACCTCCCTCTGTCTGACAGGGTGACAGGGGACCTCCTGGTCTGAATGGTACCCAAGGTTTCCAAGGTTGTCCAGGGCCAAGAGGTACTAAGGTGAGTCCTTTGTAAACAGACTCTGAGCTGGACCTGATGTTTGTACCATGGTTTTTATGGAGAGTCTAAAACAGCATTAAAATGGTTTATCTGTTTCATACAGGGTTCTCGTGGTCACTCTGGGGAGAAGGTAAGGCATTTTAATATACATTTATGAATATATTTATGAACTCTAATTTACAAAACAAAAACAATGTAAAAATAATCCTTTTCTTGTGTTTCATTTCAGGGTGAATTTGGTGAAGCTGGTTTGGATGGAATCATCGGGGAGGAGGTAAGCACTTTTTGCCTCCCTAAAAGCAGTAAGATGTTGCATCCATGTTGGGAAAGATGGATCGGATGTAAGTTATCTGAGGGGTGGATTACAAGTTTCTTCTGTATTATCCAGGGAAAACGTGGAGTACCAGGTCCTCCAGGAGAGAGGGGTGGTCCTGGGAGTAGGGTGAGTGTTCTTTGTCTAGCTATCACAGTGCTTTTTCCTGTTTACCCTGCAGTGAGGTCAGACCTAGGTTTATGAGGAACCCACCCTCAAGTTAATAATGTGCACTCTCAGATGAGAGTCAATCAGTCCATGACTGTGTCTCCTCACTGTATTGAGATGGACACTTAGTGATTTTATTCTGGACCCAGCAGTGGCTGAGGTTAGGGAACCATTGTATCTTATTGCACAATTTAATTTTTAGGGTCCTAAAGGAGCCAAAGGACAAGCAGGAGAGACGGGCGCACCTGGAATCCGTGGAGACCCAGTGAGTATAAGCCAGTTACGCTGACTTCTGGCCCTAAAAGCTACAAATGCTTTAGCCTTTCAGCAGTAAGCATTTAACATCCTAAATGTTAATGTTTTAGGGTTTACCTGGAGTAGATAATACTCAGAGAGGACTCAAGGGAGATGCAGGAGATATAGGACCAGTGGTAAGCATACTTGATTAACTTTTTCACAGGTGTCTGCTTTAATTTGTTATGGCATAGTACTGATCGCAACTGATGACAAACCTCTATTTTTGTTGCTGAAGAAACTACCTTACTAGCTCTAAAATGCACAATAAATCGCCCCAAATCATCCCAGTTATGCCAGTAGGAAAGTATCTTTCAGAGTATTGTAACTGCATTTCATAGAATTAGCCATAGCAAATAACTGGCTTTTTTTAGAACAGTAGAAATTTACAGAAATTATGTATAAGGAAATAATTCTTATTGTGATTCCGATGCCCTCTATAACTGCCCTACTGTCTTCACCAGGGAGATCCAGGGCCAGATGGTGTAAAAGGCCCCCCTGCTGAAGCCGGCAGAAGGGTAGGACTATGGTTCTTCCTATTGCCACAAATATGACCTTCCCTACCATCACCTGATTTCATTGTCTTTTATTTTTTGTGTGACTCATATTTCTCCCTGAATTAGGGTTCCAATGGACGGCGAGGCTCCCCGGGACAACCTGTAAGGGCCTGCGATGTTAATGCCAATACGGCAAAAATACTATCACTCCAACAGTTATCCTTATTTCTGAATATAATGATATGCTAAATCCCTAACAAACGGTCACACCGATGCCATATCCTACCCTCCAGCCACACAGAGTGTCGTCTTTAAAACGGGAAATGGATTTAGAATGTCTCAGGCTTGAGCTATGTGCCTGTATTTGTATTCCAGGGAGCAGCTGGACAGCCTGGGGCGAATGGAGATCCCGGAGAGCCTGGAGTAGGGGGGTCTCAGGTCGGCCTCATTGCTTGGTGCCTAATGTTTGCTTTTCTGTTTGGCCAAAACACTGTTCCCTCTGGCTGTTCCTGGACTAAGTAAAGCTTCATCGTTCACTCAATCTAATAATGAACCATGATGGTGGTCATACCTCGTATGTATGGCAGTCGTGTGTAAAAAATATGTGTAAGACGACATTATTATAATTCCTTCGGATTTCAAACATGCTGTTGTTCTTAGTCAAAGCACAATTTAAAATATCAGTGTATAAATGGGTTCATGCATGATCAGATAAGACTAATACTGACTGGTTTCTCTTGTTTTTTTAAAAAATTATTCCTGTACTCCAGGAATGTTTATTTGAACATAAAAACCACAGTTTGTATGGTTCTGACCAAGATTAAATGTGTGTTCTAGGGTGCACCTGGACCCATCGGAGCCCCAGGAATGCGTGGAGAGGATGGAAATCCCGGGCCTAGGGTAGGGGTTTAGCAGCTGTCACTGCTTATTATTAGGTGCTAGTCAAGGGGCTTTAGTGAGATCTGGAGGTAGTGATTAGAGGAATAAGGTTTTAGAATCAGCAGTGAGACAATGGGAAGTGACCGTGACCAATAGTCTTTCCATAGCATTCGACAGTCCCACCCATCAGCGGTGTCAGAGATTTATTTGTGAAGAAATGCATCATGGGATGAAATATTCACATGATAATACAGATAGTGGATGCAAAGCATCTACTATAAGTATATATATACAAATACTTTAAATATAAGTCTTAACATACAACTTTTAAGATAAAAATTAAGAGGATTCTACTTGTTCTAAACAGGGTACAGGAGGTGCACAAGGCCCCCCCGGGGAGAAGGGCAGAAGGGGCGCCACAGGCCGCAAGGTAACGGTGATGAACCTGTATAGTATTTCACGGCTACACTTGGTCGGCGGAGGTTGCTGACAGCCACTGGGCCTCTCCGCAGGGTGAGCCAGGAGAGTCAGGACCCCAAGGAGACCGTGGAGGGTCAGGTCCTCTTGGAGAGCCGGTGAGTGGCCAAGGCTCAGGTCAAGCAACAAGCTGACAAAATACAAATCTCACTCTCCTGTTATTGTAGTGTAACAGCTGTACGTATGTCCTGTTGTACAGACATGCAAATACAGAGATTCATAAAACTCATAAATATGTACGGATTCATAAACACAATATTCTTATTCTGCAAAAAAGTGATATTCTTTGCTATCCTTTTTTCTCTTTTTCTCACTAAAACAGAGACCCCCTAAGGAGCTTTAGTACCTTCTAATAATTTTTAAAATTTGAAGGTGACACGTGTGATTAGTTTCAAGATAACCGGAGCTGTAGGAAACAACCTCAGTTTTCTAAGTTCTCCTTACGGACTCAATCATGGACTTGCCTCTTGTTTATAACAGGGAGAAGATGGACGAGATGGGTTTGGAATTCTTGGTCCAAAAGGAAAAAAGGTAAGATCCCCTTTAGGTTTCAGTAACAACTAAAGTACCTCAGTCTTCCTTTTAGTGCTCTAGTGAAGGAAGTTCATTGAAGTTTGTACATACCTACATTATAGCACCGAGCTAAATCAAAGTAAAATGCCAAAGTTACCCTGCCACCAGTTTTCTGATCCTATGCTGCTAGTGGTCATTATTTATCACAGCAAAACATAACTGGAGTATCATTACTGGAGTATCCTTTCTGGAGTATTCTAACTGGAGTATCTTTTAAATGCAGGGTGATGATGGCTTCCCTGGATTCCCGGGACAAAAGGTAAGGCAGCTGCTTTTTGTGAATGTCGGCCAAAAAATTTTTGGCGTCATTTAAACGGCCTTTGTGGCTCCATCCAGACTCTTATTTGCCCCATGCTTTCCCCACATTGACCTCTGCTTGCCCCCTCCTCAAAGGGCTCAGCAGGAGACTCAGGGTCTAAAGGCGGCCCAGGACCCAAAGGAATCCGTGGACAGCGGGTGAGTTATAAAGTGGCCCCCATTCACTCCGTTCTGCACCTGAGGAAGGCTTCCTGAGAATACGCTCGTAGAAATTCCTGCATGTGGGCTTTCGTCTGACATGCCATCAGGCTGGCTCACTGACTTGCTCTTTTTATTTTATGTAGCTGGTCTCGCTTGGCCGAGATATGCGACAATACTTGGCCTTAGTAAATAAAAGCACATGTGTTTTCCCTGGAACGCTGTCATAAGCTCAAAAATTCCACTTCTTTAGGGAATTGCTGGGAACGCTGGACCACCAGGTCAGAAAGGAGACTTTGGAAATCCTGGACCTTCTGTAAGCACAATTTTTCAAGACACAAAACATATTAAAATATTATAAAACATGTATACCATATATATATAAGTATCAATAAATAACCACACCGTGAGAGACGTCTGTGGATGGGCAGTTAAGGAGATGTAGATGTTTTTGATCACCTTACACAGGAGCACCTATTTTGTGGTTAGGGTACAACAGATTTGCCTACCCATCATGATTAATGTGCTTATCATTGATTCGGTAACACTTTACTTAAAGCTGTCATCTATAATGCATTATGGATACCTTCATAATGCATTATAATAGTCAGTATAAGAATTAATAAAGCATGACAGTATCTTCTATTTACAGTCATGTCATTATAGTGTTGATTATAATACTTCATAAGCTCCAATGAAGCTCTCATCTATAATGCACTGTAGATACCTTCATAATGCATTATAATAATCAGTATAAGAGTTAAGTATGTTTTGTACTGCATTATGAAGATATTTATACTGCATTATAGATAAGAGCTTTATGAAACATTCTTAATGCATAATAAACATAGCTGTAATGTGTCATGCCTTTTTACAAATATTTATAGCCATGTTTATAATGCCTTATGAACACATTATAATGAGTTATGTATGCGTTTACAGAGATTGGTCTGAAGTAATAATAATCATTAATAATTTAAGTAGTAATTCAGTTCAGTTTTCTTGTATTGTATGTAGGTCCCATCTCCACAGAAAATCTCTTAGCTGTTCAAACATGATGTAACCATACGTGTGTTTTTTTTTGTCTAGGGGTCGAAAGGTATACAAGCAGCTGGTGTGGGGGTAAGTCATTACTTGCTAATTGTAATATTTAGATAAATGGTTTTGATTCATCGTGTGATATACTGGAGTAAAAATATGTTGCTTTGTTTTCAGCAATGTGACCTGGTCAAGAAAATCCGAGATAACTGTCGTAAGTGTCAAGAATATGAATACCACTATATTTAATATAAAGAAAAACATATATTTAAATATTGCTAGAAATCATATGTTGAATGGTTATTGTATATCATTATTTTGAGTTTTCCTTTAAAATAAGATCATCATAAGACCTGTGGTAGTGAAAGGTATCAATCATTTGCACGTAACAGAGAGAGCGTTAGACATGATGCTTATACACAACATCTAATGCCTGTTTGTTGTGTTTTTCATTTTAATCTTTTACAGCCTGCTGCTATGGTGAGTTGTGACATGATGAAAACTGCAGTGTATAAATTACAAAATGACACATCAACATAACTTATGTACAGTATTGCTAGTGGTCCAGAAAACAACAGTGTCATTAAGCACCTGGTTACAGTCAGCCGCATGTAGCAGAATAAGCATCAGATTGAGGTAAGAATGGCTGTACTGTTAGGTGTTGTGATGTATTTGCCTGTCCCTCAACCACAGGCAGGTGCTCCTTTAGTAAAGAGGGCAGCAGTCACAAGTAAGGATAGTTGTCAGTAGCGAAGGAGCTGTAAGTAGTAAGGATAGTTGTCAGTAGTAAAGGGAACTGTCAGTAGTAAGAGGTGTTGTCAGTAGTAAGGATAGTTGTCAGTAGTAAAGGGAACTGTCAGTAGTAAGAGGTGTTGTCAGTAGTAAGGATAGTTGTCAGTAGTAAAGGGAACTGTCAGTAGTAAGAGGAGTTGTCAGTAGTAAGGATAGTTGTCAGTAGTAAAGGGAACTGTCAGTAGTAAGAGGAGTTGTCAGTAGTAAGGATAGTTGTCAGTAGTAAAGGGAACTGTCAGTAGTAAGAGGAGTTGTCAGTAGTAAGGATAGTTGTCAGTAGTAAAGGGAACTGTCAGTAGTAAGAGGAGTTGTCAGTAGTAAGGATAGTTGTCAGTAGTAAAGGGAACTGTCAGTAGTAAGAGGAGTTGTCAGTAGTAAAGATAGTATTCCGTAGTAAAGATAGTGGTCAGTAGAAAGGGCCGCTGTCAGTAACAAGGGGAGCAATCAGCAGTAAGGATAGCAGTCTGTAGTAAAGGTAGTGGTCAGTAGCTAACGGCAGCTGGCCTCCTCCGTAGGGGGTGAGGAATGCCCACGTTACCCCACGGAGTTAGCATTTGCCCTGGATGCCTCCGACGGCGTGACTGGCACCGCTTTCGGCAACATGCGGCAGTTGGCACTTAGGCTGGTGAGGAACATCACCATCGCCGAGAGCAGCTGCCCCCGGGGGGCACGGGTGGCTGTGACACTCTACAACAGCGACGTGACCACGGAGGTGCGCTTCGCCGATGCACTGAAGAAGAAGAGCCTCATCGAGCGCCTGGAGGGGCTGCAGGCGCCTCAGACCCGCAAGCAGCGCAGCCTTGATTCTGCCATGACCTTCTTGGCTCATAACACCTACAAGCGCGTACGCAGCGGCTTTCTGATGCGCAAGGTGGCTGTCTTCTTCGTCAATGGCGTCACACGGGCCTCTCCCGCCTTGAATGCTGCCATGCTCCGCCTCTACGATGCCGGGATCTCGCCACTGTTTCTCACCACCCGCGATGACCGTGCCCTGTCCCAGGCCCTGCAGGTAGCTGGACTGGGATAATGATTCCAGTAAAGAAACATCCTGTCTCTTCATTCTATGAATCTGTGTTTCGTTGTTCCTTGAGGATGTTGATAAATCAATAATTCTCGTTGTAACAGATCAACAACACAGCAGTGGGACAGGTCATAGTCCTACCCCAACCTGGAAGTGCCCAGTACAACTCAGTAATAAACAAGATCATTAAATGTCACATCTGTCTAGGTGAGACTTCTACTGATGGCTTTACTAGTGGTGGCCTTTAGTGGACTTGTCCTTTGTCAGACGACCATATTGTTACTGAAACATTTATTTGTTAATTTTTTCATTTTATCTATAATTAGTAAATATATATAGTTTTCTATATACGCTTACAATTTTTAGAGATTGAAAAACTTTATTCAATTGTTGCTCCGGTTACTTATTTAATTATCCAATGTATGATATTTGTAACATTCTTTGATTGTTTATATATATTACCACCAATATTTGTGTAGTAATTTTTAAAGCATAATGCCAATGTTTCCACAATTGTGGCCGCTGATATAGCATTTCGGTTTTGTAACAGAAGCTCCATGAGAACAAGACTAATATTCTGAATTCTTTCAGACTTCTGTGCACCTGAGCAGATATGTGACTACATCCCCTCACAACCAAGCAGAGATAGGAGGTCGTCCACCAACGACGTTGACATTGACATTGCCTTCATAATGGATAGCTCTCAGAGCACATGGCCCGTTGTGTTCACTGAGTTGAAGCACTACATCTCCCACATCATTGACCAGCTGGAGATCGCTTCAGAGCCCAAGAGCTCAATCCACCACGCTCGTGTAGCTGTGGTGCAGCACAGCCCTTACGAGTTCAAGCCCAACGGAAGCGCCGCACCTGTGCAGGTGGACATCGGTCTGACTGACCATAGCTCCAAAGAGAACCTCAAGCACTTCCTGCACACTAAGGTGCTGCAGCTGGAAGGCATGCGTGCCTTGGGCAGTGCGATGGAGTACACAATCGAGCACATCTTCGAGAAGGTGCCACACCCACGTGACCTGAAGGCTATCGTGCTCATGGTGACCGGCCCCATAAGTGACCAGGAAGAACAGAGATTGGTGCACATTGCCACAGAGGCCAAGTGCAAAGGCTTCATCATGGTTGTCCTGGGTGTGGGTGAACAGTTGAGGGCAGAAGATTTCCGAATCCTGAGCCGATTGGCCAGCGAGCCAACCAGCGTATTTTTTAAGCGAATCGAAAGTGCCCCACACTTTAATGACGAGTACATCCAACGCTTCGGCCGTCTGCTTCCCAAATACCTCACCAGTGAGTAGAGATTCAAGGGAGCACAAGAATTACTGCTGAAAATCTATAAGAACAGCAGTTTATTTGCTTTCTGCCCTTCAAGATGTCACTGAATGGGCCTCACACACCTCTGTCTGCTTATCCTTCTACAGCTGACAATGCCGTACATATGTCTCTGGAAGTTGCCAAGAACTGCAAATGGTTCCAGGGTGACCAGTCGAACAAAACGGCCATCTTACCAAATAAAGAGCAAGTGCCCATGTGAGTAAACTAGCCATTTAATATATTTACACACTAATTGTCTGTCCAACCATCCCATTGTCAGAATTGTTGTATTTTGTAGACATTATTTCACTTTAAAATTGTGCCCCTCTAAAATACTTTTTTATATTTGCAAACTGCTCACATTTTTTAGATGTTGCAGCCAAAATATATTTTTACCTATAATCTTGAAATTATTATTTAAACCGATTGTAATTATTCAAATAATATCAGAAGACAACACATTGATCGATGTTTTATATTTGCAAACCTGTTCTTGCAGGAATGACCAGCTGCAGCATGAAACCCAGGCTGATCAGTCAAGGAGGCCAAAAGGCAAGACATCTAAATAGAGCTTCGGATAAAATTGATTTCATCAGAATTTCCAAAATGTTTTATAAATGGAAATATGATGGCGTTTTGGTATTTGACCTGAATATAACGTCTGGCCGTAATTTGTTACAGAAAATTCTGACGCAGATCCATGTCCCATGTTGATTTTTCTGGCTGTGGGAAAGTCACCCTTTCCTTTGGCAATTCCTGTTTGCTTCCTCACAGAATGGCCAGCAGAAGAGCTGCACGTGGGAAATGTGACCTCCAGCAGTCTGGTGCTTCGATGGACCGGTCCTCATGCTGATAAGCAGGGCGAATTCCACGTCATCGTGACCCGCCTGCTAGACCACACCCTGGTGCTAAGGGAGAACGTGACCGGCACGGAGCTCCTGCTGACTGGCTTGGAGAGCGCTCAGAAATACCACGTTGTGGTTACCACCAACACTCATGGCCAAGCTGGGGCAGTCTACAAGGGCATTGTCAGCACCAGTGAGTTTGTGACATACTCATTAAGTTTTTCTTAAGCTGTGATTTGCCTTGGCTGGTTGTCTTCGAGTGCGCCACCTGCTGGAGGAATGAGTGACAGTGTGTCCTTCTAACCCATCAGAAGCAGCACAGAGCAATGTGGCCGGGCCAGTGGGGATGAAAGTAGATTCACCCACAACTCCTTTGGAACAGCCAGAGATCGGTGAGAAGACTGCTTCATGCCTTGACTAGAGAGATTTAGATGTCTGTCGGTAACACTGCTAAAAGAGATGGTCTGTCACTCATTACATTCATAAATAGTGTAGAAAATAAGTTCAGTAACCCCTTTATATTTGCATAGTCTTTGTTATGAAGACTCCCGCAAATGAGAAAACATGCAAATAATCCCCGGGCCCCCTAACCTAACACCCCGCTAGCCTGAATGAACATAAAAAGTCAATTTATTACCAATTTGTAAAACAACAGTACCAGTATCTCGAGCTTTTCGTATAATTTACAAGCCATCTAAGTTATGCCCCTATATGTACAAAGTTAGTACCGTAGACACTGGGAGCACTGCGTATTGGACCCATTGTTAAAAATGCAAAATTATCGGCACTGAAAACTGAGTGAGACTTGGTCCCAAAACAAATATGTGTGGCATTCCGAAGTCAAGACTTTTAATATTAAGATGTAGTGTACTTACACTAAAAATAATGTATCACTAACATTTATATATATTATATGATTTTATGTGATCAGAATCATTTTCACTATTGTGTCAAATGTTGGAATTTCTGCGATCTTTCAGCAAGCTGCAAAAATATTTCCGTTCAATTGTCCACGGGCAACTCGCTACTAACCGGAAATGCAAATGCCAAGTCTGCGAATGTGAAGGTTTTACTGTATAAGGTATCGATACCAGAGGAGCTGTGAAACTAAAGGGCAGACCAGAGCAAGTGTGCAGAACACTGAAGCGTATCAGAAGCGCATCAGAAGAACAGAAATGTGCTTTTTCAAAAACCTGAACCTGAAACTTTTTTGGCCAGTGAGGTATTCAGGTTAGAACTGGGCCACAGCCGCTCCTTGTCATCTCCATTTCTTGGCTTTATTTGATCCCATATCCTTAATATTTATGCCTGTCTGTGGTTGCAGCTCTGGCGCAGCAACTCAGAGACAGTCAGACGGAGCACCTGCCCATGCCAGGTAAATGCAAAACTTCAGCTGCAATGCTGAAATATGAGGGGATTACTTCATAAATTCCCTGATTTTTAAATGATTTACTTGTTTCTTTAATCCCTTCCGTGGAAGACGCCAAATATTTCTCTATTTAAGTAATATTATTTATATGTTTTGTGAACTATAAACTATATTTAAATATTTTTTTAAAATAAACATTAAAATGGAATGATCTGTTGAGTAGGCAAAATCTTTTCTTTGAAAATAAATAAAATCGCCTTGCATCTTCTTGCCAAGGCATATGTAAACACAAAGAGCAAATCAGACAGCTTTCGGGCCCCATTAGCTATTGGCAGTTAGTCATGTGACACTACAGTTTATCGAAAAAAAATAAATCTGTTCCCGTTTCTCTTACATTGAATGATTTAGCAGATGCTTTTATCCAAAACAATGTATCATTTAGAAAACGGGATCAACCAGCTATCCGAGCAGCCCGGTTAAGGGCCTTGCTCAAGGGCCCAGCGGTGGAAACATTCTGCCAGTCACAGGATTTGAAACAGTCATCTAAAGTTTCATTCACAGACACAGTATCCTAACCCTACTGAAGCACACATTAAGTTAATTTTGGGATGAAGATATAAATGCATGCCGCATTGGAGAGGACCATCAGAAAATGGGTGCTGTGTGTACTTAGTCTGTCACTGTTCCCGTGTGACTCTCGCTTTCCTGTGACCCAAAGCGAACAGCGTTTGCCAGCTTCCCAAGGAGGAGGGCACCTGCGCCAAGTTCGTCCTTCAGTGGCACTTTGACTTCCCCAGTAGGAGCTGTGCTCGCTTCTGGTATGGAGGCTGTGGAGGAAACCAGAACCGCTTCGAGACCCAGGAAGAGTGCGAGAAGACCTGTGGGACAGCAGGTGAGTTCTGGACCACCCAACCCCCAACCTATGTTCTAATTCAGTGCTTTTATAAAATAGAAGACTTTCAACTGTGTATAAAACACTGAAAAATGCTACAAAAATTCCAAACATAGAGCCTTTAATTTTTTAAACCTGGAAGCATTATTTCAAAGTTTTTAAAACAGTCTATCCCTGAGTTTAAACAGTCAGGAAAGGTGATTGATGTGATTGTCTGGTGAACTGATTGATAATATATAAGGTCTGTCTTCTACACAGCATCTTTCAATCAAGGGCTCGGAGAAGCTGTAAGAACATAGGGAAGACACATGAACAATCAGGTTTTACCTCTGCAAAAAGTCCAGTAAAGAAGGCGCAGCAAAGCAATGCTGCTGGCACTGAGACGGCCCTGAGATCTGTTATCTTTTCGTCACACTAAACAAGAAAATCAACGACCTGATGCATAGTTATCAAACTGGTGCTATCTTTTTTTTGCAGTGGATGTATTAAATTTACCTGGTGTGTATTGTGAAGTGTATTGAATTTTATAAAATAGTTCGGAAATAATTTTATACAGTTTTTCTCACAATTAGTCGTACGAAAATAACCAAAAGTAACTACGTTTTAATAGTACACAAAGACTTACAGATGACATCCTATTTGGTTCAGGTTAATTTCACTGAAAACTCTTTCTGGGTCACCCAATGCTTTAACATAATCATCCACACTGATATAGATTTTAAGCTAGTTTACATATCTCCATGTGTAAAAAATGACAGCCATTTTGTTCAAGCACAGTCGGCAAACTTCATATTATAAGTGCACTTCAAACACAAGGTCCTGTTCATACAAGATGGAATGTACTTGTCAAAACTGTTGATTTTTTGTTTGTTTTATTACTTTGTTTCAGACTGGGGTGAGGAAATAAAAATGCTTTCTATTAATGTGCCATTTTCCAGTGTTTATTTTAAAGCAGTACTCTATCCTGCAGTTGACAGTAGACTTTCAAATTTATTTCCTGTTAAATGTACACAATCAAGAGTTTTACTCTTGAGCATACCACTAGAACAAAAGACTTCCCTACTCAGAATCCCTATTTGATTCTCTATGGTATATCCTGTATGTAAGAATGGCTTGCTTGTTTGCTAGTGTGCAATGTTTTATATTGCATGATTGTTATCTGTCAGGTAGAAGTATATGGTGTCAGTTAGCAGGACTTATAGTAGCATAATTTTTAGGAACTCAAAATGGAACAGTTAATAATGATTTGTTAGTCTCCAGTTCATTCTGATTTGTCATTGTACATCATTGAAGTTTAATCATTGACATCTTGGTCTTGTCAGCAGTGACTTTTCTAACCATGAAATCGTTCAGACTCTCTATCTCAGTGTTTCCCAATCCGGTCCTTGGGGACCCACAGGCGGTTCATGTTTTTGGCCCCTGGCAGACGGTCCACATTTTTGCTCCTCTTCAGCTCCCCGGTAAGCAAAAATATGGACTGTCTGCAGGTTCCGATGACTTTATTAGGAAGCACTTCTATCTGGTCTGGATCATGTAGGTTCCGGGGGCTGGAAGAGTTTTGTGGGCTGTATTTATGTTTCAGGTAGGGTTTCCGCATGCCTGTTCTCCAAAACTAACATGATTGTGTGTGTGGTCTCCTCCACCATATCACAGAGCTCCCAGCATATGTACATGGGAAGGCTTTACTTATTAAGCTAAAAGAAGAAAGCCCAAACTGTCATTTCGGGTTCTGTGCTAATGCCTCTTCTGTATAAATTGTTAATGTTTGGCTTAGATTTAGTAATTGTTTATCAGTATAGCTCTCTCTCAGGATTATCAAGTTTTATTTCAATTTTATTTTATTTTTTTTACTAGTCGCAGAAGTTGGTGGGAATCTATATTCTTCTTTGTCCTGCTAAGCACTAGGGCCCTAGATAAAGCCAGGCATGAAAAATTTAGCAAAGGACGGCGCTCTAAGGTCTAATAAACAGCAACATCCCCCACAAAGGAAAAGCCAAGAAAGCCACGACTGTCTCGCCCTGTGAGCTGCAAGTTAACAAAGGAGTCATTTTATATCAAGCATTGAATTCAGACTCATATTCAGCAAGCCCTTTGATTTCTTCCATATGTGAATAATGGTTTTCAGTCTTCATAACTGGAGGACTTTTTCGGATGAATCGAGCTTGTGGTGCATAAAAATACATTTCATGTAGTGTCACACCAACAATCTTTGCGACATTCTTTAAAATGTTTTTGTCAAAACATGAAAATAATATTCAAGCACAAAGCAAAATAAATTTCTGGTGCTGTATTATAAAGTTTACAAAGTTGTCACTGAACTAGTCGCTTTTAACTTAATATAATCCATTAAATCACACTCATCTTGTTAAAAATAATAAGTAACAGATAACCTGCCTATCACATTTCCTACAGGGATAGGGCAGTGTTATTATGTAGACTGACCACAACCATAAATGCTAAAGTCAATGAAACAGAGTTACAAGTTATTCCATGATTGTTTGAATACATACATGCTTTCCATAAAAAATTTTTACAGTTGGCACCAGATGTTGGAAGAGAAATATACTGGATAAAAGGAATCCAAGATGGGGAAAAGCTTATGACATTGGAGACGTCCTCTCAGTCTTAAATCTCAACCTAATCAACCCTAACATTTTCAAAATGAATCATCATTTGGTTAAATATGCATTCTATGTATGATTAATCAATGCTTTTTGAATGTTAGACGTCCACAACTGGTGTTTTAGAATGACAGCTAAATTTGAAAAGACTGAGAATGTGGTTCTTTTGCTACTGATTATTGGAACAAAGTACAGATGATGTGATCACTGATTGGCTGACATGGTGCTTAAGGTACACCCCTGTGCTGAAGATAATTATGTCTCTGGTGCACTGACACAAAATAAACAATGAGAGATTAATTTGTACATACTCTTGCCAAGACCATAATCTTCAGAAGTACAGTAACTTCTCATGAATGTTAATGATGTCACAGCACTTCGGCTAACTGACACCACCAGGACTGGACTGGAATTAAAAGTCGGTCCTGACTTTGGGGTCCCCCGTGATAAGTGGGTAGGTGGGGGGTCCAGCACACAAAGCCACTGGCCCACCAGGAGAGCGGCCAGTGCAGCCCTGGACGCCACAAACGTCTTCAGATTTCTCTACTGTGGATTTTCTTCAAGGTCAGATTAAAGACGCAATCATTGGGTTGGGAAGACTGCATTTTACAACGATGAAAATGAACCCTTAATCACAAAATTAGAGTCATGCATTAAATAAGCTTTTCTGGGGGAATGTAAGCAGCAATATGATATTATGATATTATGAAGAGCTAAAGTGCTTCCTAAAATTTATCCTCCAGTTATTGGCTTTAGATGAAACATGATGTAAAGTCAGATTTCCCATGTGAAATGTTCCAGGGATGTTTGGAGTCAATTGTGTGTTTGCTTTGGGTAAAGTACTGCAGAAAGTGGAGACCAGTTACTAGTCTCCAGATTGAGCAGAACGTTGGCTCTAATAGGCATGATTCACCCAGGACACAAATCCCACCACTGCCAAATAGAACAGGCCTAAATGGAGACATTATATAAACAACCGTGGGCTGAGTCACAGCAGAAAATGTAACCAGGTGTTTCTCCCTAAATCCCATGGAATACGAGTTCCATGGTGGAACAGACCGATGTACTTCACATACTGCAACACAAAAGACTAAAGATCTTGAACGGATTGTGGAACAGAACAGAATTCAAGGAATAACGCCACACCTGTGATAGGACAGAATTTTTTTTTCCTTAAATATTTATGTTCAGTGTTATTTATGGATAAGCATGAAAGACACCAGGCAATAGCAGTAGAGTGGAAAGAAAGGTGCACTGTCATCTTCAAACCAAATACTGAATATTGCATTCCATTGTCAGCCAAATATTACTTTTTAATCAATAACTGACCAACTGCAGGGGAAATCTCGAGAACACATATTTCATAAATCATTCATTCACCAGTACTTTCTGCTGAATGTTTCCGCTGCTGTGGCTGTAAAACATCAATGGGCGCATCAGGAAGAGAGAATATGCCGCTCCAACGCATTTAAACATGATAGCCAGAAACATTCGCTTCATTGCAAAATGACCAATGTGGTTAAAACGGGTTTCAAAAGATTCTGTTGGTATGTCTTCGAAAACCCAAGAAGCTCAAACTTTAACAGAACTCTCAGTGATGCTAGTGAGTCACTGGAAAATATGGTCTCCCAAGTATGTTTCACTCCCTGGGAAAATTTGGTCCATTCTTAAAAGACTAGCCACAGATGAGAACTTGGGGAAAAATCTGTCATTTAAACACCATACAGCATCTGTAGTCCTTTTGAATCTCTAGTATGCCTATGGCATGAATTTATAAATTGTCATGTCTTACCTGAGAACAATTCATTATTCTGGTGAGCTTTTCTACCATTGAAATTCATACATGATAATGCAATACATAAGGCTAAGAATAAAATCATCTTATTTTCTTGTAGTAGTGTGAGACATTTGAGTGGCATGAACTGATACAGACCTTTTGAATAATACCCCACTTTGTAAAAGAACAAAACCGAACACCAAAGATTAAGGTTTGCTCTGTAGTCAGAGAAACATCAGTTCAAGTCTGCAATTTTTATCTGTGCATACTTTCACACAAATCTAAGCCTTCCTCTTCTTTATAACTCTTGGAAAACAGAAAACAAAGTAAACCTGGGAAGAGTTGCTGTGATGCTCTAACTCTTTTTCACATCTTAAACTATTGTAATTTACCCAGTTTACTGGCTTTTCTCTTTGTCTGTCTCTTAAGAATAATGTGTTGTTTTGATGAGCTGTTTGCACAATTAAAAGGCAATGTGTGGATCAGAACTTCAAAATGCTTTTATTGAATGTTATTATATGTAAAATGAAACCTTAATGGGGGAAAACACATGTAGACCTATAAACAGCGACTAGAACACAGGCTGGCATTGTACACTGTTAGAAATAAGTGCATTGGGAATGGAAAATATATTGTCGGATAACATTTCCCCATAAAATTAGCACACTTTTATTGTAAGTGGTAGTGGAACCATCGAAATCAAACTGGCTTTCTAAATAGGTCTTTTGCTTTGAATTTCCCATAATTTATGAATCAATTAAGCATTATGCTCAATAAGCAAAATTTAAAAATAAGTTGCTTAATACGAATTATGAAGAATCTTTCAGATCTTTTATTCACAGGCATAAAACACAAAAACAAACCAACAAAAATTACAAAACTGGTCATGAAAACTTCTAAGTAGGAGTCCAAGACGTTTGTGGTGGCAGCTTCTTCGTGGCTTTCTTAATGAGCCTCTTTCTGGAAGTAATCATAGATGTAGAGCTATGGAAATCATTTGCCACAATAGCAATTATGCTTGGACTGGAACTTCTTTAAACCACAAAAAAATTACTATTATGAGACAATATAGCCTTTAAGTTGTAGTAATTCAGTAGTCCATTTCAGCTACATTCCAATTTTTATTCCATATGAAGCAACATCTACTTTTCATAATATGCATATTTTTTTAACATGTGTAATATCACAACAAAAAGTGTCAAAAGCCCTGACTTGCAATTAGACATTTTCTAACTCATTTTCATCTGAATGATATTAACTTTTGTAATCTTCAGCTATGTGATGATAAACTACTTTCCATTGGGATTTAATTCTAATCTCACCTTGAGTTCTTTTAAGACAATAAGATCAAGACATCTACAGCAGATGAGTGGTGTGCAAATGAACTGACATCAGACACACCATGGATGAGTGATGACCTCTTGAAGTGTGTGCTTCCTCAGGTGTCAATCTGCTTATGCCATCCAAGCCACTTTAGTTGTGTTATTCAACAATTGTGACCACAGAGTGTCAATCAGTCATCACATACTGCATTGCTGTGGCATCTCAGCTTGCCTGCCAATTTGACTTCCCTCCTGATTTCTTAACATTGTGTCAAATATCTTAATACAAATTGTCAAAAACTGTATGGAAAAAAACATAGCTGTTGACAGAGAGTCAGTAGCTTGCTCATGTCTCAACTGTTTATATGTTTAATAAAAATACATGATTTTCAGTTTCCATTATTTTTAAATTAAATATGTATGTCTAGCTTGGTTAGTTGTTTAAGCTACAGCGTACAAATGGCCTCTGACTACACATATATATTACCTTATGCAGCTTCCTAATTCAACAAGGTAGGCGCAGTCTCTCGATTGTTTGGACAGTTTATTTAAGAACAGGCGATCCTCAGTGACTTCAATGACACAACCTACAGTTAGTACCTAGTACCACATGGCTCTGTGTTAGGTCCAGTATTGTTACTGCAATAATACTTCTGCCTAATTAAATATTTCCACATGTGCATTTTGCCCACAGCAAAACTATAGAAATGCTGGAGTTTTATTTTGTATGAAAATGGAAATCTATGACAATGACAGGAACATTGTTTTCTGAAACATTTTTCCAGTTCCAAGACACAGAAACAAAGATGCTTGATTTGGCTTATTTATTTATTTCATATCGTGAAACAATAAAGTGTTTCTTCTTCGAAGTAGAATAATGTATTTTTATACCAAGCGGGGGCTGGTTATAAATGATAGTTCACTGTCTGTATCAAACACAGATTGTGTTTGAAGAAAAAACAGATCTCTGAGCACATTGTTTAAAAATATTCAAATTAAAACATGCTTTCCAAAATTGAGCATCTATGCACTAGTCTTAGCTTTTTTTTTCTTTTAGGGTGTTTCTAACTAATTCCAACTAATTCTTCTGGTTTAAATGTGAAGTCCCTCTCCTTGGTCGATGACTTCATGACTATACAGGTGCAACAAAAACCAACCACATGACATAGTCTACAGTCACAGTTAGTGGTTATTTACTGTAATATGGTGTTTAGCTTAAGTGATTATATAATGACATTGTAAATTGACTGCAGCATTCTAAAATGTTCTGACTCTGTACAGACACCATTTCCAGGATACACCTCTGCATTGATGATGCACAGCGTAAACAACTTTGTAAAATTCCCCTCTCCCACCCTTATTTGTGCTGGCAGGCTTTCTCTTTGAGTTTGTCCTGCTGCACAGTCAGCCTGGCTACAGTTTCTTATAAACATGCCAGCTTTTACAAAACTCCCCTGCCAAACAGCATAGCAACAGATATTAGACGCAATTTCCTTTTTCAATGTATGAAGAGAAGGACTCGGTGGCAGGGATGTGGCGATGTGGAGCCAATGTGCCACGTGGGTGTAACAGAGATGGAGAAAAGTAAGCGAGTAAGAGCCAAGGCAGAAACAAGGCAGCCGGATGACCTGAACAGGGCCATCTACCAGCACCCAAGCCTTGTGGGCAAACAAGCGCAATTTGTAACAACTTGGGTTCAAATTGAGACAGTCTTCAGTACTTGGTGGGATCTTGTTGACCATGACGCTCTTGACTGTGAGCCAAAGCATGGCTCAGGGCTGGTTGGGGACATACTGCATGGTGGAAAATGATCAAAACCCCAATAGTACTCAACAAACCCCAAAAGGACCCTTGCATTACATAGGTATACGTACAGACCTATCAAACTTGCACATTTGCAATGGCACTTATGTTTCATTTTAGTGCTTTTATGCATCATACCAACAGAAATTGGTTCTAGTTCATTTCTGTTTATTAATGTACACAAGTTTCATGTATCTTGAACTATAACAGACAAAAATGTGAAATTAAATGCTAAAGTAAATGTATTGTAGTTATTATTATGTTATAATCAGAGTTGGGTAATTCAGATCCAGAGAGTACCAGTTGAGTACTCTGTGACTGTGACTCTTTATGCTCAACTGGTTGGTTGAAACAAAATCTTGGCCTGGACTTTTACTCTCTGGACCTGAATCACCCAACTCTGGTTATAATATATTAAATACATTGACACCGATTAACCTAGTGTTACTCCTTGGAGTGTCCTCTGATTTACAGTAGTTAAAAACACAGTAAACATGCAGTTTTATGACATGAGAAGCATGTGTCTAAATCAAAGACAACTCCATGCTCTCGCAGTTTTAAACGTTTAACAGGAATCATCAGGCCGGACAGAGCTACTTTTGGAGGGGGAGTTATTTACGAGTCGTGGAAAACGGATGCGTGGGGTCAGCTCGCAACTTGGTACAACTCCCTGGTAATTCCCCCAAAGAAGCTGCATTCTATATCCTGCTGAACTGAGATTTTAGGGCGTGAATCTTGTATCCTTTCTCTTTCAATAATGTGCAGTCCAGTAACTGTTTTGTCTGTTTCATATTTAGTGGCACAGTATCTTTCTCTGAGGATGTAACTGTGTGACACCAGCATAGAACGCTGGATTACGTCATATGGAAAAGATCCTATGGACAAGACCATCCAATATCTGATACTCAATCTAGTCAACAAGAAAATCTTTCATTTAACTGTAAAATATACGGAAAATGTCTGCTATTTACCTAAGAGTTCGGATACTAAAATTAATTACAAGGAAATCATAACATAACATAGGCATATTGTTTGAAATGAGGCATGGAGTCTCTTTCCATGTTATAGTAATCACTGAAATGTTGTTTTATATAAATGTTATTCCAATTACTACAATAGTCTTTGCCAGCTTGCTTCGTTATGGAAGGGCTATTATGCATAACTACATTGGATCAATGTAATGAAAATTTTTAGGGAAAAGATATGTTTATGGAACATTTTCAGAGCAGACGGTGCCATCATTTATTAGGTTCCTGTGGTATATTGTAGCAATTAGTACAATTAAGTAGCTACATTGGATCTGTTGTTTACAATCATGGCAGTTTTCCTTTGTTTCCCTTTGATCTCCCCCCTTGTGGGAGAGCTTCATATGTTTGCTATCTAGTGTGCAATCCAGATTTCTTTCAACATTGACAGGACATTAGTTTAAAAACAGAGAGAGGGGATTAAGGGAGAAACACTTTCTCCATTGTGACCTTTAATTTGGATGTAACTACAGACAATATAAAATGTGAGTGATTTCTGAGCCTCTCTCAGCGTAACTGTCTCCCATGGTTTAGTCAGCAAAGCTTTTCACTCAAATTAAAGTTGTCAGAAACTGGGCATCAGGCATCTCTAGCTCGTGAAAGGGTTTGGTGCTACGTTATTAGCCTCTTTCTGCTCTGGAAGAGTAGAATTTGATGACATTCAGTGTCACACTGTTTTCCATTTTACAGTGCTTGACTGTGGTTCTTTGCCTCTGGGCCTGTGATAGGAAGGTTGCTGGTTCAAAGCCAGCCTTGGCACATCTGTGGGCCCTTGAGCTAGGCGTTTGACCCTCAGCTCCCTGGGTGCTGCTGCAGGTGGCTGCCCTTCACTGCCAAGCTTGCTGTCAGTTACAGAGAGCAAGATAGAGTAGGCGAAAAGGGAATTTCCCCATGGGCATCAATAAAGTATAATCATTCCTTCACTTCATTTCATTTCACATCAGGTCCATGTTTTCTTGTATTCCTTATCATTCCATGAGCAGATGGGCCTGTCGGAATAGATTACAAACCTTCTTATTTAGCCATTCGCCCAACTCCAGGGACTGTCCTTCAACCTCATGAAAAGTGTTGTGAAGCTTTCAGTTAATTATAGAAGCCATAATTATCTTCATCCATCCATCGCTCTTAACTGATCACCCAGTACCACCTCAGTATGGGATTGCAGACCATCAACGAGCACAAAGTCAGGCACACAAAAACCAGGAGATACAAAATTTGCTCATACTGTCATCTTTTTGGCATTAGGCACTGAGATTTATTAGCACATCTGTAATACATTCCTATCTAGAATATTCATGGCATCTGTTGCTATTATTTAATATAGAGCATTTGCATTTCTATATGTCTTAGTTGACTACTTCATTTTATTTTCATCTTAAATGCTTTTAGTTGAACAGACCAAGATAACCCCATTAAGACCCTAAGAAGATGTATAGGATGCTGATAATCTGGATGCACATCAGGTCACGGAGATCCAGCCATAAAAAGCTTCACAAACAACAGACTTGTGACTCATTTAACTTCTTCCAGACATCTTTTGCAGATGGTTTAAATAATATCCTGGCAGAAGACGTAGTCAGCTTGCATTAGGGTCTTATGTCCTTGCCTGTGTTAGAGGAAAGAGCCCAGAGAAATGCAGAAAGTGCTGTTCACTATAGACATTCAAATTCCATACTGCAAACAGGCATAAACAAGTGTCTACATCTAGGAAAGAACATAAATACTATAGGGGATGATGGTTTTCTGGATTATTCTGCATTTTGGGTTGTTGAATTCCTCAGGATACAGCATTCCTCCTTTACACAATATGACTCACATCTGACCAATTTATGGACAAAATTCCACTGACATAACTTCCTGTTTGGCAGCTTATGTTTCCTGTTGAGTTCATGGGATCCTTGGCTTATAGCACATTGTATTTATAGGCTGATGGACATAGACAACAATTTAGTAATGTGAAAGTGGTGTTTTCTCAGATAGCTATATTCTTTTGCCTTCCACGTTTCAGCAAAGCAGAGGGTTTGAAACATCTTATGCATTTCTGTAATGATCGATCACTAACCCAGTGAGGGGCACACTAATGTCGCTGGAGGCTATATACTGACTGGGCTATTTTTGAGCTAAAAGTGAAATGAGAGGGAATTGATATGATGCAAAGCCAAATATCCGATAATCAGTGCACAGAGGTCTTAAAACGTGCGGAGCTGCTGGGAGGGGCTAGTCTCTGCATTAATCCACCCCTGACCCCTATGCTCACAGTCTCTTAGATTCCTGCCCCATTTGATGAAGACTTCAGGCACACAGCATCACCTAGTGGACTGCACTGAGTTTCCTCATTTTGTCTATTATCATTGTGAGGTGCTGTCAGGCAGGGGCATAGCCAGACCTTTTACAATTGGGTGACAAATCTAGACCCAGTGATTTTATTCGGGTTGCAGTGGGATAAAACACAAACCCAGCATCCAAGGAAACTGACAATGCAGTCAAAATGATAAATATTACAACATGCATAATAGAATTAACAAATGTGTGTTTTATTTTTATTACATTGTGGGGGGGGGGGGCATTTGGTCTACACCAGGGGTCTCCAACTCCGGTCCTGGAGAGCTACTGTCCAGTAGGTTTTCTATCCTACCTGGCTTCTGATGAGCCACACCTGTTCTCAGGTAAATACCAGGAACGTGTGGCTCATCAGAAGCCAGGTAGGATAGAAAACCTACTGGATAGTAACTCTCCAGGACCGGAGTTGGAGACCCCTGGTCTAGACACACACACACACACACAAACGACAAACAACAATTATTGTAATGCAACAATTATAAAATTGGGGTAGCCATGCTTCATGTTAGGATGGCACTGGCTACCCCGCCCACTCTTTAGCTCCGCCCCTGCCATCAGGTGGCATGATGTCAATGTTGCCTTCTGTCAGCCATATTGACAGGGTTCCTCTGGAATGTCTTGTCTTCTTCTACTTCTTCAGGCTTCCCAAGGCCATGATAATTGCTGTGATTATTGAGTCCATCCAGCTTCTTGTTGACCCTTTTCCTCCTCAACTTTTCCAAGTGCACTGGTACTTCTAGTAATATACCCAAGATAAAATGGATTCAGCCTAGTTATTTTTAGTCCATGTTCAAGTTCACGGGAAGTACTGTATTCTGAAGAATTCTGATCTTAGTTCTTAGAGATATATTGGTCAATACTCTTGAAGATCCCACTGTCCATCAGATACCAGTTACCTTCAGCAGTGGGCAGTGCGGTGCCCCTAACTGGTGAGGGCCACATAAGGTTTTATTTGCATTTCCCGCTTTTCCCTTCCCCATTTGGGTATCTTATAGATGGAAAGAGTAGAGTTAGGATCCTCCATATAAATGGAAGCTTACAACTAGGGATGTAAGCAATTAATCGATTATCAATTAATTGTCGATAAGAAATTACTCGATTAAAATTAATTAATTGCAATTAATTGTATTTTGAACCCATAATTCCTTGCCAGTCCTCGTGGGGCGCACTTGACGCCAAACGTACTTGACGCACACGCGGGAACACAAGCAAACAACAGATAAAACAACAGATAAAAGAGAAACGGTACACAGAGGATGAAGAGGGCAAAACGGAGTGCAGTATGGAGCCACTTCAAGTTGGTCAATGACGACAACGACGCCAAATGCACAATATGTGGAAGTATTTTGAAGTAAATAGAAAAATTGCTGCTTAGCAATTAATCGATCATCGATCGATAAGATGAAACAACTATTGATTAATGAATTACTCGATAATTTGCATCCCTACTTACAACCCATGACTTGACTGTGTGGTTGTGGTGTTTTTGAACTCACAGAGCTGCGGGATTAATGTTCACGATTATGGAGCTCTAAGCAGAAAACTTAAAAGTAATTTGATGGACATTTTGTCATCATCCATGCATAACCCATGAATAAGTGACATAATGTAAACAGCCTGGAGCTTCTCCCAGGATGCAAAGGGAGACAACGGGAGGCCCCAGGCAGAAGACACCCTGGATGGGATGCCAGCCAATCACAGGCCAGACACACTCACATGCACATGTGCACAGAGCCAATCTAAGGATCAAATCTTCAATCCTGGTGTTAAGGCCACAGTGGCAGCTACTGAATGGCCTTTTGTGGGATATAAAACCACTGAAAAGAGAAAATAATATGAAGATAGAAAATTTCTTGTGCTTTGCAGAAGCTGTAATGAAAAGACTGCATTTACAGTTAAGTCATTTCATTTGGTCTGGGCTCGAATTCACTATTTACTCACAAACTAGTCAAACAAACAGAAAAAGCTAGAAAAATGTGTTGGAGCTGAATTGCTTTTAGGTTTTGTTCATACACTGCAGTATTGCCATCTATACAAACTGCTCAGGGAAACTGAATTCACTTTGCTGGAGCTCAGCAATTGGTAACAGGGAAATTGCATTCACACAATGAGCTGAGGACCCAGAGAAAAGCCCAAACTTCTGCTGTTCACTGGCCACTCACATTGTCCAGAAGCACAAGAGAGCAACAGCACGAATGCAGCAAAAGTGAATGTAAACCAGCTGTTCTTCAGAGTACATTAAAACGCCTGTATGTCAAAATGTCTGGTCGTGTGATGCTCTGCAGGGAGCCTGGCATTTTAATAATGAGATTCTCTGTGTTTACAACCACTACTTTCAACGCAGTAAGAAAATAGCCGGCCTGCGCTGTTTCACTCATAACGAATAACATGGTTATGTTGCATTAGTCTGAGGAAATGTATAGTTTAAAAAGGAGCTCAGCATTCAGAATCAGGCATATAAGGGACCTTAATCATGGCTGTGTCTCACTCTCTGTGTGTAACCGCTAACCGTCTGCTTAACTGCGTGAATTGTAAGGAGAGCGGGTTACCTGCAGGGGGCAGCACTAGAAACATTTAAGCTGCCGCTAAGGGGGGATTCTGACACTCCTTTCAACCCGTCTTACCCCCTTTTTTTGGTTATATTGCAAGGCCTTGAGGAGAACCAGAGGCCCAGTTTCCAGCACATGCCTGTGGAAATGTGGACATGTGACAAAGGAGATTTGGCTTACGGTTTTGTTTTCCGTTTATCAAGCACATCCATTAACTGAAGCTATAAAAACCGTATGACTCATAAGTACCACCAGACTGAAGCCATCTGTTCTCAACAATACTCCCACTAACAATTAAAAACAGGCCGCTGAAATATCTCATCAATTGCAGTGTCTGACTTTTAAAATCATATACTTTTTCTATTGAGAAATTATCAAGGGAATTTAATTTAAAGGGCACTGGGGCTCTTTTTGTTTGATCTTGGTTTTGGCGGCTAACTCTGTCTCCAAATCCTGCAGGCCCTTTAAACAGTAGTCTGAGAAATATCCTGGCCTTGGATATTAGACTCCCAAGCCAAGAGTAAGACCCGGCTAGAGAGAGGGCGTGTGAAGGTGGGACGGATTTCCCACGCCCACCCCAATGCAGAACCCCTCAGCTTCTGTTCACACAACAGGAGGTGCTCATCCAGGTACTGTTCAGATGGACACATATTGAGGCTTCTGTGTAAGGAGGTCTACGTCAGGTGATGCTGTGTCCTCTTTCTGCTCAACATACACCTCGAGTTCCACATCTGGACCAGAGGCTCAAACATCTGCTGTCATCTGCTTCAGACTTCTAAGGACTTTGTTGCGTGTGGGACATAAATCCCGCACCTAAAATGAGCGTCTAAAAAGAATTCACAAAAACAGTGAGTCCAGTGCCCTCCCCCCCCCCCCCCCCCCCTCCCCCCCGTTGGGACCCTCTGGAGCTCAGACTCACACGGAAACTTTCGAGCATGTGGTGGTTCGAGTGAAAAATTCTCACCATCGAAAGCAAAAAGCAATAATCGTTTGCACATATTGCATGAGTTTTTGCATTTTAAAACTGCTTTTTTCAGCATTTAACGTTTTTATGACAACGAAAACGAAAGCTTCTGACGTTTCATAGTAATAATTATGGCTGAAGTATTTAACTATTAACAGAAACATAAAAATCATGGAAATTTTATATGGTTTTTCAAAAGTATTATGATTCTTTGGCTGCATATTATATATATTTTAGAATCATAAGCAATGATTTAATGAAAAGTTTCAAGGCATTTATTATCAGAACATCATGCCAAATAAATGCAAGACAATTTCTACAGCAGCTGATAACACTTGCCGACATCGGATTTGATGAATAATATCAAGTGACATTTTTCAAACACCCTTCATAAGCAAACATTTTTAGTACATTTAGTTTTGCTCCAGCACGTCTGGTTTTTCTGTGATTTCAACTTAACATTTTTTCATATACAATGCATTGCATATCTAATAATGTCATTTTGATACCAGTCATATAAAATCAGCAGTAACCTGAAGTAAGACAAATTTTTTGTACAAACTAGTCAGCAGGGTTTACAGGCAGCTTGCAGTTATATAAACTTACAGGCATGTTGCTGCAGGTCCACTGATGCCGACATTTGCAATCAGAACTGTGGTCCACTTTCCGGTCCTGTCACTCAGTACCGGAAGGCGGACCACAGGTGGGAAGGTTGCTGAAGGACAGTGTATTTGCAGCCAAAATGGTGACAGTGGAGTGGCAAGCCTGGGAGGAATTCCGTAAAGTCGTTGATGGATTTCTCAGAAACAAGAAGTCATCTGACTATGAGGTTCACGTCAAGGATATGATATGTCGTTTTCAAGATCTTGGATGTAGAATGAGTGTCAAGATTCATTTCCTAGACTCGCACCTTGATTACTTTCCTGAAAATTTGGGTGAGTATAGTGAGGAGCAAGGTGAGAGATTTCACCAAGATATTAGTGAAATGGAGCGAAGATACCAAAAACGTTGGAATGTAAATATGATGGCTGATCATTGTTGTACAGACAAAATCCTGATGCTTCATACAAAAGAAAATCATGCCGGAAACAGTTTCACAGCGCTGAGTGACCAGCAAAGACACGATGAACTGTTTCTTTAATGTAACATTTGCTATAATTTATGTTGAACTTTAATTGTAAATTGTGACAAAACCAGACAAATTGGAAGCCATATTTTGAAAATACATGAAAAACTCTGGAACATGCACTTGTTTTTGTTAAATCACCTAACAAAAAAATTGAAAATGTCGGCCGGTGTAATTAACAGTAAATGACACCATCGTATATGCACGGTCAATCCAATCTAATTAACCCATTTCTCAAATAAGTTACACAGCTCCAAACTTATAAATTCCTCTTCTGACCAATGTAAGCAATGCCCCCTAGGTAGCAGTATTTACATAGAGACTTGTGACCTACTATTTTTGACCTGGTTTTTCCAGTCTATTTTAAGGTCATGCTGCTATTGGTACCTCTCCATGTGCTGCTCTACGTTTTTACACCAGTCTGTAACCCTTCAGGGTCTGTATTAATAACCTTTAATCTTTCCTCTCCTCCATGCCTCCATGAAATTGTCAGCAGATGATCTGCAACATTAGCCAGCTGGCCTAACAATAGAGTGCCATTCTACTTTACAACTAACAATACCTACAATTGACTTTCAGACATATGACTTTCAGACTTAGGTGAGTATGCCGGGGGTGGGGGGGGTGGGAAGCCACTTGGTCTCTGCAGCATTTACTTCCTCTACTATGGGTCCTTCACTTTAGGACCAAGCTGAGTTGAACCATGTTGCCAATTTTCTGCCTGTTTTCAGTGTTAAACATTCCTGAATCCCTATATATTATAGCCACGTATTGGTCGGGGGTGTGGAGACCCTGGAGCCCCCGCCAGGCAGCACAGAGCACGAGGCTGGGGTGCCTCCTAGTGTGGATGGTTCATCCTTCCCTAAAACTGACTGCTGCAACATGTAGGTCTGAACGCAAAGATACTGTGCAGTACTAAAAAGCGACTGATTTCGAAGCCTCAGTGTTTACATAATGGAGCACGATACTGAAATATGAAACCTTTTATCCATAATGGCATTTTTAAGGACAAAAAGAAGCTATAATAATTACAGGGGGGGAAAAAAACATGAGAATACAATGTAAAAAAAAAATCTCTTTTCCAAGCAGTAAAATCAAGTATCAGGAAACACGAACAGTGGTCAAAAAGCCAAAACTCGTTGAAAGAATGGAAGCTTAACGGGATAGCCACAGAGCACTGAAATGACGCTTCTGTGTCAAGCAAAACCGCATGGCGTGAGCTTAACAAAATAATACTTGTGGCACAGCTGAAACTGCTTGTATCCAAAGCCAGTGGACGACGGCATGCAACAGAGTGTAAGCTGCCCTTAGCAACAGCAAATGAATCTGTCTGATGAGTCACCTCTCACTCTGTTTTCCCCATCGAGGTAAGACCAGGCTGAATCACACTCTAAAATTAGCTGAGCTCACAACAGCTAGCAGTTACACTGGCCAGCACCAGCCCTTGTTTTATGAATCAGAGTTTACCCAGCTGGGGACCAATCAGGGCAGACCAGAGGTGGGTCGCCATAGTTACAGCACACACCTGATTATCCACAGAGTACTATAGTGGGTCACACTGTGCCACAGGTTATTGTACTGATTGCTTAGTATTACATCCAAATATACAGAGCATATCACCTTCACAAGGTCAGTACCTGCGCTTTTCCATATCACACATTCTGCGCCAATAACTCTTATGGTGAGAGTAGTTACAATTCATGACCTTGCCAGTCCACATCATGAAATACCCTCTATGATTACACCGTACTACTTACTGGCATTTGGGGAGCAACAGTGCGGTCTCAGTGCGGGGTTGGAGATTTGAATCCTGCCCGCGGCTCTGTATGTGAGGAGTGACGGTTAGGGTTAGGATTAGGTTTAGGATTAGGGTTCCAGTCTAGGAAGCGTCCTGTGCTTCAAGGAGCTCTGTACTGCATAAGAAATTAATTAAGAATAAATGGACGTACAGGAATGCCAATACAATTTTAGTTTTGACTAATAAGTTATATTTTCCACAGTGTTTGCTGGATAAAAACCAAACATCTTCTTGATGTGGTTGGTTTACATTGGCTTGGCTGATCCTGACGGATATTTGCCACAGGAAACCCTGACTCATCGAAACAGTTAAGTTACGGTTTGCATTTTCTGTTTTCAGTCTTTGCCATTCTTTTTCCCTCTGTTTACACATCTTATGTAGTCACAACACCTGAGATTTTATATATACGCATATTTTCCATAATAATCAGCTTCCAGATGCAGTTCCCTAGATGCAATAAATAAAACTTCAGGTGGTAATAATTAGTGGCTGGAAGGGTATTTCTGCATGTGGCTCCACAGGACTGTAGATCTGTGTTTAATTATATATATAAAAAAGAAAAAATCATGTGGTGTTTGATTTACCTTTTGTTACTTAACCTCTGAAGCATGTCTCTCTTCCTGATAACTACTGTAAGCTTTCTCTTCCTGCAGCCTCCAGTTAATTGGTAATATGTGTGTGTGTTTAAAGAGCAAGACAGGTCTCTATGGCTATGATACATTCTCTGCATCTTTTCATGTCTTTTACAGACTGGAGAAATGACACACCTGTGAAGAACATTCTTTTAGACTAGAGTGACTGTGACTCCTGGTAGTTTTCCAGCTGCGACTTCACTACCTTCTGACCTTTTGACATTCCTCTCCAGCATCCTGTCATCCAGATCCATTCCCACTTCTATAATTCAGATCAGATGACACGCAGTTTTTTTCACAATAGGATAAAAGCGCAGCTTTCCAGCATGCATTCCTGTATTTACCTTCCAAGGCTTAACAAGGAAAAAAAAGATTTCCTGAATTCCAAAATCAAAGTATAGTGTGTGTGTGTGTCTGTGTATATATATATGATTATTGATTATGGTGCACATTTGTCATGCCATTGTTTCCACAAGCTTATGCAACATCTCACACTTTATTTTCATCCAGATTTGCATTCATTTCTCACTGAGATCCTGTATTGACAAGTGAGTTGAACCACTCCATAAAGGCTCCTTTAACACATCACAAAGACCTTCAGTGAGGTTAAGGTCACAACTCTGTGGTGACCAAGTCATGCGTGAAAATGATTCCTCATGCTCCCTGAACCACTTTGACAATTCGAACCCAATGAATCTTGACATTCTTGTCCTGGAATATGCCCATGCCAACAGGGAAGAAAAAATCCATTAATGATGGATGGAGGTGTAACCTGGCCATTCAGTAGTTTCAGGTACTCAGCTGACTTCACTTTATTGCTGCATAACGTTGCTGAGCTGTAATAATGTCATCGGCTCTTAAGTATTTGCTGTTATAAATTCAAATGACAACTTTTTTTTTTTGGCCAGGCAGCGTATATATAATAAAAACTGAAATGTACTAATGTGCATGCAGATAGCTGACTGAGTGGCCTTTCTGTATCCCCATTACAAATTCATGTGTGCAAACACATAGACTTTCTACTGGTAAACAAATTTAAAAAGAAAATGTTTAGTGGAAACTATAGAAGTAGTTCATTAAATCTTTAGGTTCTATACAGATCAAACAATACAATGGAACAGAATACCCTGAAGGGTAAAAGTATTCCATTTCTGATTCAGAAACTAATAGACTGTATTCATCCCCAGGGGACATTTTTCCACGTATCAGACATACATACATATATATATGTATGTATATATGTTTGAATTAGGCAGTCAAAGGCAATGTTTAAAGCTATTTATCATTTGAACATATGAAAATTGAGTAACACAAGCACATACACACGCATGCACACCACTTCATTCACATGGAGTAGTGCAAGGCGCACAGCTAATTGCTTTTTGGAATTATCAGATTTTTTTTTTCCTCTCCGTGGTTGGTTTAATCCGCAGATGTGGAATCTGTGGATACGGACGGTCATATCTTTACGCACTGATACAGACCTGGCACTTTAAGATGGCACTCACCACTCAGACACGACATGCTGAAGTAATCACAAAACTCCAAAAACACTCAACTCAAGATGAGCACAGCGGTTTAATTTTCAAATAAAAATTTATTTAACAACCATGGAAGAGCTCGGGACATGGTGAAAATGACCAGGGGAGTAAGGATGCAAAGCAGGGAGCCTCTGTGCTGATCTCAATACTCAGAGACACTGCCGTTACTGAGAGGTTTATGGAGGGGGGGGCTTCTTCCTGGCAGACAGACAGCACTGCGAGGAGAAACATTTCATACGGAGCCTTTCCCCACACAAGAAAAAAACATGCTTGTTTATGGTCTGAGGTGGGAGCGATCAGGAATTCCAGTCAGCGTGACAGTGCTTTCATAACAGTTCAGATGGCTGTTTTGAGTTTAAAAATAATACCCATTTCAAGAAGGAAGGAGAAAACAGTGCCTGAAGAATGATTGGACGGGGGCAGCTTACACAGCACACGAGGTGTAAGGCAGCCGCCGACCAGGAGTCTGTCTAATGTATACAACTTCACAGAGGAGTATTGTACAGATGGTGAGAATGTTTATTCTCCACTTTAGCGAGAAGTGAGCAGAAAAGAGATGCAAAGTAACTCAAAAAAATGAAGGGGAAAAAAAAACGTGCAGTAGTCAGAGACTGGGTGTATATGACAGGATGGTTACCATGTGCTGGTGATTTTAAATCTACACAAACAAAATACCAGCACTTGGGAATCACTCCAAACTGGACACCATGACTCCAGATCCTCAGCGACACAACCGGCTCAGAATGAGCGAGGTCCCCTTCTGGTGGTAACGCATAATCGCGACATGTGTTCACCGCATGAGGGGGGGGGGGGCTCGGGGGAGGGGCCAGCTGGGGCCGGGCTAGTCAATTCTCCAGGAAAGCCACGTAGTCGGTCAGTCTGGCCAGCTGCTGCTCGTTGGGGACCAGCGAGACCGGTGGAGGATCTGTGGGCGACAGACATGGCTGTAAGGCTGGAGAGAGCACTCGTGACGTGAGAGGAGAACTCTGACATTCATTAGACATTTAATATAAGTGAGGCCTCATACACACAGGTCATAGAAAGGGAATGTGTGTGTGCACAGGTGCATGGAGAGCTACTCATGAGACGGTTCTCTGAGTTCAGGATTCCGGAGAACTGGACGGGCCATGGGGGGGGCGGGGGGATGGATTCAGTGCTACTGCCACAAATGTTCTGCAGATGTTAAGTCCTACAGGCCGGCCTCATACACAGAAATGGTGGGAAGCACTTTGGTAGCTAAGAAAACACCAGATAAGCCCCTGTGGTTCCATGGGTCTTTGTGAATGACACACCTGAACTGTGAGGGTTTGCGTCACCTTCATTACACACATCAATGACTGTTCAAAAATCTCCATAAAATGCAAATGTCAAAACAAACATTCGACTGCTGATATATGGTGGAACAGTGCCACCTACCTGGCTTCTGTGGTATGACCATCCTGGTGTTGGGGTCTGCCTGCCAGCCCTGAGCAACAGCTCCTGCAGGGACAAGATAGCTGACAGTCTTCCATTTTTTGATAATCTACTGATTTAAGCAGGTTATAAGATGCAATCCAAAGCAGATAGGTGTTTTTATAAAGCGCCCACTCGTAAGGAAGGTGCGGTGAGGACAGGCTGACGTGCTCTGAACCGTGCACACACACCCCAAGAAGGGAGGAGACCTACCCCTAACTGCCTCGTCCACCGAGTGTCCCACGAAGGCGGCAAAATCCTCGGCTGTGATGGACGTGTAAGCCTGTGCCACCAGGACGAACGCCCTCCTGCGGGTGGACTCTGGAGATGCAAAGGTAACTGGCATTTAGGATTCTGGCACCTCGGCATCGTACAAGAGGCCGTAACAGACATGAGAACACCGACCAGGATCTAGGGTCAGGCAGCTTCCCCGCTAAAAAAAGCTCCTCACTGGGGTCAGTTTAGCCCCACTCACACCTGACATCTCAGATTCACACTCACTCACCATCGTTTCAAAGAAAAGCCCCTTAACTTTCCATTCTGGTTCTTGGCAAGGAGCCTGTGTTTGTGCTGAAATCAAAGCCTTAAAAATGCTTTGAATAGCTCTGATGGAACGAAGCAATTGAGAGGAAGAGTATTGATTAAATTCAGCCCAGACCTTGAAACTTGTATGGCCGATTACAAAGGAATGAGAGATTAGCACACTTACATTGCCTGCATGTGTGATAAACAAAGAAACTGTCAGGCATCGCTCTACACATAACACAGACGTGCCAAAACCATTAATTTATGCTGCGTGAAGATCACATGAAGAAATGCAAGACTATGTTTAGACGTCAGTTACCATCATCTGCTCAACACACAAACTTCATCAGACAGGGGCTGTGTTTGCAGCCCTCAAACTAAATCTAGGCAAGTGAACCATGAATGGTTTTATGGAGACCACCTCTGAGTCTGCAGGCAGGACGGACATCACTCGCCAAAGGGCACCAAAGGCAACCTCACGACTTATACCAGAAGATGTAGGCGCTTGAAAAACTCATGCTCTCTACCTTTCAGGCTTACACAAAATTGCAGATAAATCGATTACATCCTGTAGGTTACATCTAGGGTGACATGCAAGTCTGTGGGCACTGTGACCAGGAGCTCCACGCTCAAGGCATCAGTTTTGACTCTGGACCATTAAATATTTGGGCATAATCGAGACGACTCAAGCATTTCTAAAATTCATGACATTCATGATTTAAAAAAAAAAAAAAAAAACATTTCTTCCATCAAATGTACTCACTCCCATACAGGATATGGCACCGGACGCTTTCTGTACCACATGGAATGCACCATTAAACAAAAGCCATTGCAAACTAAAACATGAACATCAAGGTGCATTGCTGTTCCTATGCTTCAGCACCTATTTTTACAAGCAAGTCACAAGTTGGGGGCAATAAGGCAATGTTTTCAAGGCCTGACCTCCAATCCCTTAGCTCCCCAGGAATGGGCAGCGGGTGCTGAGCCAATGACTCTGCATACCTCCAGGCCATTGGCTATTTCCATAGCTGCATCTCCTCTGTCGCTCTCAGCTGCTAAAAATAGAGCCTCACACCACCTAAGGAGTGTAAACTGTATGCCAACTGATGGCTATCTGGGGCCCTTCTGCTTTACGAACATAGAAAAACTCACTCCCTCAATATTACTGTAGGGTCTGATGTTGGTGATTAACAGGAATGAAACATGTCAAACTGTATATTCAACCAGTTTATTTCATCAAATGAAAACACTAGTCAGTAAAGTGCAGGCCATACAATCTAAATTAACAAGAAGATGCCAAAAAGACAGAATCATCTAAGCTATTCAGTTTAAGCATAATAAATATGGCTGACAGAAAATAAGATCATATAATGACAAACATGTAAACATTAACATTTACCTTCAGAAGATAATCCTATAAATAATCCAGTACAAAACAAATACAAAAGTAAAAAAGGTATGTACAAAATTGTACATTTTGTATTTTACATTTTAGTACATTTTTGTATGTATAACAGCAATTCTTAAAATCACACTCAAAAGGCTTGTCATGGAAACGCAATGCAGTCACTTTCCATATCCCTGAAGTGACTGGTCTTGTCCTAGTTTAAACTAAATCCTCTGTTAAACATTCAGATTCAAGTAGCTAAACTCCAAATTCACTGAAGTGCACACTTTCACTCCTCTTCCTCCTCTTCTTCCTCCTCCTCCTCATCGTCATCGTCATCGTCATCGTGCACTCCGAAATCCATCTTGGCTAAAACGGCTTCAGCATGTTCTGTGATCACAGTGAAGTGGTCCATCTTCTCGAAGCCTGGCTCTGGCCTCTGGATTTGGGAGTTTTTGGCTGCCTCTTTGGCCTGAGCGATGAGCAGCTTACCGCTGAAGAGGAACTCTGCCACACTGCTTTGCTCCATGGCCTGGACAGCGGCGTCCATCAGCTTGGTGCCATCCTGCAGTTGCTGTGTGTGCTGCTCCACCAGGGAATGCAAGGTCTGGACCTTGGTGTCCTCCTCCTGGCTGATCTTCTCCAGCAACAGTCCCTTCTTCTCCTCCAGTATGGCATAAAGTAGGTCAAACTTCTCCCCCAGGATCTTCTTCTGATGCAGTGTGTTCTCCTGGATGGCCTTGCAGGTGTCTTCCATCTGATTAAGCAGGGCTTGCACGCAGCTGTTTCCAGTCACTAACAAGTCAATGGCATTGCTGAGCTCTGCCTTTTGGGTCTGGTAGATGTACTGTAAAGGGGAAACCTCACAGTCCTTGTGAGCCCCGAACACCTTGCAGAGAGAACAGGTGGGTACCTGGCAGGTAATGCAGTAGATGTTGATCCTCTCATCCTCATGTTCTTGGCACAAGGGCTCTTTGCCCTCCTTACTCTTCACTGGGGTCTCAAGATTGCCTTCTTGTTGCTGCTGTTGTTTGTAGATGTCAATAATGTTCTCCACCAGCAGGTTTCTCTGGAGCCCAAAGACACCATGGCGGTCCAGCACCACCTCGAAACGGCAAGTGGGGCAGCGAAAGATGCCCCCAGAGTAGTGATAAGGGTTGCGGGAGTCGTACAGGTCATTGGCACAGCCACGGCAAAGGTTGTGCTGGCAGGGCAGGATGACCACCGGTTTGGTGAACATCTCCAGGCAGATGGGGCAGCTCAGCTGCTTCTCCAAGCTCTCCATGGGGCTGGGGGGCCTCACCACTTGGCCGGTCTGGATATCCATTCTGCCTTCCAAAACTTTGACCCACGGTACTGGCGTACAAGGCTGTCTGCTCTGTATGCAGTGCGTATTCTGGTTTTGCTGCAGCTGCTGTCTTCTCTCGGATCGTGATCTGCTGAGGGGCTCTCTGGCCAGAATTTATACCATGCGAGTGCTGAGAGGCACCGTCAGAGGTCAGAGATATCCGATCCCAGGCACGGGATTCCTCATAGCTTGTTTGGGACTCTCGTTTCGGGGAAAACGCCTCCCCCCTTTCACAGCAACTGATGGGTCACATGCCACACCTCGGCAGAGCAGACGACTAAGGTCAAATTCACAGCAGAAGATAAACAAGTCCCTTGTGACAGGCTGGACAGTCACACAGCTGGACCACCGTTGCACAAACAACGCCACCTTTGCTCCACGTGCTGCTATACTCTTTCCCAAACTCCTTTGCCCTACATTTTATACCCATGACATGAGATCAGACTTTTTGTTGGTTATTTATTGGGAAACAATAAAACTAAGTAATCATGCCAAAACAGCACCTGTAATCCAAAATAACATATTACACAACCAAAGGATGACCAGTCACATGTTGGTCCAAACACACCACCAGCCACAAGGAGTGGGTCTTATGCAACCCATAGATAAGGAACTTACTGTACGTTTATTAAAAAGTTACAAAACAACAGGTGCTAAGGGCAAGATCACAGTACACAAGGTGTAGTATTTTTGCACCCTCCAGAATGGATGAGGCAACCGTGGGGCCAAAGAGGAGCAGAGGGTCTAAGCATAACACAAAATGAGCTAAACTGTAGCTCTGCAGTATCAGTCCCCCCCCGGTTGTCTGAAGATTGCCATGGCTCTTTCCGACGGTATGTGATTTTCAAAAACAGTTATGTTTACTGGGTTATTGCCGCGGACTTCTAACTAAATAGTTCTTTTGTAAATTTACATCCTCAGACATGTTACAAAAATTGGAAGGAAATACTTTAAAATAATGATTCTCAACCTGTTATTAACCCCTCGGGTACAGGAAATCATGTTAGAGCCAGGTTATGACAAAAACTGGTTATATTTATGAATGTATTTTAAATTGGATTTTTTTTTTTAATGACTCAAACAAGGTTTCACTCCACTATGTTCAACTGTACGTTTTTCTCAGTTTATGACCTGGCTCTCAAAATAGACGGTGAATGTTCATGAACAAAAAAAACTAAAATCTAAAACCCATTTGGCAAATGATTCCAACATCAGAAGCCTGACAGCAATTAAACATGCATTTAATAACTGAAAAACCCTCATTTAAGGTATTAGTCTTCAACAAAATAAACCAAATATTGGTTTATTACGATGTTTTTAACAATATTAAAACAAAATGAACCAAGCTGATTCTTCACCTTTCCAGCGAGATGCTAATTGAATAGTTTATTATTAAGGCTCCAGGTCCAGATGGATTTCCAGTAGAATTCTATAAAGAATTCTGGACAATTCTGTCACCAACATTCTACAGAATGTTGCAGGAAACCAAGGAAAATGGTAGACTACCACCAAATATGAATTCTGCCAACATTAGTCTCTTGCTAAAACCAGGCAAAGACCCTATATTGCCTACCAGCTATCGTCCAATATCACTTATTAATGTTGACCTTAAAATAATCTGCAAAGCTCTCTCAAAAAGAATAGAGAAGATAACCCCTCACATAATTCATCCTGACCAAACTGGTTTCATAAAAGGGAGGCACTCATCAACAAACACACGTAGATTACTCAATCTGATAGACTATTCGTGCAATAAAAACCTTCAAATCATAATATTGTCTCTAGATGCAGAAAAAGCATTCGATAGAGTTAGTTGGAGTTTTTTATTTGCAACATTACACAAATTTGGTTTTGGAACCTCTTTCATAAACTGGTTAAAAATATTATATAGTTCCCCAACAGCATGTGTTAGGACAAATGACCAAACATCCTCTAGCTTCTGTCTCAAGAGGGGCACCAGGCAGGGATGCCCTCTCTCCCCCTCACTGTTTGCAATTTTTATTGAACCACTAGCAGCAGCAATTAGACAGGCTATAGTGATTAAAGGCATCAAATGCAAGAATGTGGAACATAAGGTCAGTCTTTATGCGGATGATGTGTTACTTTTTCTCCAGCATTCACAAACCACTCTCTCTGAGGTAATTACATTAATAAACTCTTTCTCAAGAGTCTCAGATTATTCAATAAACTGGTTAAAATCTACAGTTCTTCCAATTAACTGCTCCTTTCAGAACTCTTCCTCCACTCCACTGCAATCTGGGGATATTAAATATTTAGGTATTAATGTTTCACCTAGGCTGGCAGACTTAACTAAATTAAACCACATCCCACTTTTAAAGAAGGTAGAGGATGAGCTGGTTAGATGGAAGTCCCTGCCCATATCACTCATGGGAAGGGTTGCATCAATAAAAATGATGGTGTTACCAAGAATTAATTATTTATTTGCAATGATTCCAAGTAAACCATCACCTGACTGGTTTAGATCTCTGGACTCCGCCATCTCTAAATTCCTTTGGAAAGATAAACCACCGCGTATTAGCCTAAAAACGCTGCAAAGGACCAAGGACAAAGGAGGACTAGATCTGCCTAACTTTCACCACTACTTCTTAGCCAACAGGCTTCAAAACATCTCAGGATGGCTAAAACATACCTTCTTAGATGAACCTTGGCTAGACGTAGAACAGGCTCTATGCAATAACATAGACATTTCGGATCTACCATTCATTAGCTCAAACATTAAACGACATGAATGCTTCAAAAGCATCAGTATCAGCTCTTCTCTGACAGCATGGTGGGAGTTTCTTAAAATGACTGAGTCTTCATTAATCCCATGCAAACGTACTCCCATCTGGAACAACCCTGACATACTACTAAACAATAATATCATAAATTTCCCGGATTGGAGTTGTAAAGGTATTAAATACTTGGAACATATATTTGAAGAAATAGACTTTATCCCCTTTGACTTATTAGTTAAAAGACATGGGATTAACAAGAATAGATTTTTAGAATATCAACAAGTTAAATCTATAGTAAAAAGGAAATTCAAGTCTACTCAAATCAAATTACAAATACCACCAAGGGTGGCAGAATTCCTTAATCTCAAAACCCCCAAATTACTGTCTAAAATATACAGGACACTTTCTAAAATGGATGATTCAATATCCCTTCCTATTGCAAAATGGGAGGCAGATTTATCAATCAGCTGGAACCACAATTTCTGGTCTAAGACATGCTTAAAAACCTTTGAACTGATTAGAAGTCCCAATTTACAATTAATACAATACAAAATCCTGCATAGAGTGCACTATACAGGGCATCGGATGTTCAGGATGGGTTTTACATCTTCTAACAACTGCTCACACTGTCAAGGGGATACACCTGACAATTACATCCATGCTCTTTGGTTCTGTCCACCTGTTCAGATGTTTTGGCGCAGGATTTGTGAGGACTTATCAAAGTGTCTGAAATGTACCATTCCAGCCTCTCCTTCAGTCTGCTTGTTGGGTGACTTAGATGGTGTCACTACCGAGATTAACACAACCCACATGGCTTTCACCGCTTTATGCATTGCTAAGAAGACTGTCCTCATGAACTGGAAAAATAAAAATAACCTTAATATCAACCAATATAGAGAGAGTTTGCTGGACCATATTAGTCTTGATACAGCTTCTGCCGCCACATTAGACCAATCTCTCTGGGCTCCTTTGATCAGCTCCATCACCTAGTGGCGGTGGGGGGTCGCAGGTTTGTCCCGCTTCGGTCTTTGTTGTTGGTGTGGGGGGGGGCCTATGGGCTTGGGGTGTCTGGGGGTTCCCTGGGGGGGGGGGGTTTCTGGGGGGGTTCGGCGCTGGGACTGCGGACCTGGCCTGGATGGGGCTTTGGTGGCTCTTGGGTGGCGTCTTTCTGGTGGCTGCATGCAGCGCTGCTGGGGTAGCCTGTGCCGGCGGACGTAGGGTACCAGCCTGGCGGCCGTGCTGCTCCTGGGTGGGTCCGGGGCGGGCTTGGGGTTCTGGGGGCGCTCTGCCTCCGGGCTGGGGTTCCGGCTGGGCTGGGGGGGCTTGGGTCCTGGTGGGTGGGTCGCCGGGGTGTGGGCTGGCGCGTGTACTGGGGCCCGGCCCCGGCGCGGGGACCTTCGGCGCATTGGAGGGGCTGGGGGCCTCTTTAGCTGGTGGGGAGGTTGTTACCATCTGCCCGCAGGTGGTCCCTGCCTTAGGGGTATCCACTCTGCGGGGGTGGGGGGGAATCCAATAGAGTAGGAGAATGGACCAAACCTGGGTGTCTGTTGTCTTATGTAGTCTGGGAGTTGACTGAATGGTGGGGTGGGTATAGTTTTTCCCTCTGTGGTGGGGTCTGGTTGGCTGCCCCGGGCTCTGTGGTGCCCGGTGGTGCCGCTGCTCTGGGCCCCCGGACTGGATGGGCCTCGGCTCTCCCGCCCTGGGTGGATTTCGGGGAACGGGGGTGCTTATGGGGGTCAGCGGGGGGGCTGGCTCCAGAGGGGGGTACTTTGCCCCCCCCGATCCTTTCCTCCCCATCCCTAAATGCTTCCCTCCTCCCGCTCCGTCACCCCAACACACATATAGGGCTTTGAGGTGCAGGTGCGTCGCTGGGATGCAGGGGATTCCTCCTCTGTCCTCCCGTGGCCACCTGTGTCTCAATCACACATCACAACTTAGACACTCTCATTACTTACTCTCTCATGACACATACATCTAGGGCCTTGGGGGTGGGCACAAGGAATGGCGTCCAGAGGGCGGTCTGTTCATTCAGCCTTACCTCTGGTGCCAGTGCCCACTTCTCAATTTTAAGTTGCATATAGACATTGAGGGTTCTGGGGAGGGGCCGAGCTGACACCAGCTGCTGATTGGCAGAGGGTGGTTAGCACCATGCCCTTCCCCTGTTTTAAAGCACTTTAGAACAACACGCACCAACACCACATATGAGCGGGCGGAGGGAAGCAGGGGGTCTTTTCACACCCCCGTTCTCTGTTCACCATCTGGGGCCGGGGGCTGGGAGGAGCTGGCCGTCCGGTCGGGGTCTGGGCTGGTGGGCTTCTCGGCTGCTGTGGGGTCCGGGGTGGTCTTCTTGTCCCCATGCCAGAGGAAAAAAGGGATCCATCTCCGAGGTCTGGTGGCGGATTGCCCCTCTGGGGGCGGTGGTGCCTAGATCTCGGAGTATAGAGTATATATGGGGAGTGTGAGTGTGTGTACGGCGTTCATTTCTGTGTCTTCATGTTGGGCGAATGGGTGAATATTTGTTTATGTGTGCTTGAGGGTGGGAACGTATGCTTGTGTATGTGTGTGCCTGTCTGTCTATACGTATGTGTCAGGTTGGGTCTTAGAGTCCACCTGAAATAACATCTCAGGCTCTATTACCCCCCGCCACACTCCCTGCTGGTGGATGAGGCCCCCGGCCGCCGATGCGTTGGTGGTTCTCGATGTCTGGGGCTGGATGCTCTGGTGTGTGCTGGCTCACTCTCGGCGGTTGCCTGCCGGGGCCTGGCCCTTCCGGCTCTGTCGGGGCCCTGGCTGGGGGGTGGGGGGTCCCTTGGATCTCTGGGCCCGGGGTCCGGTCTGCCCTGGTGTGGCCGGCCGCCGGCGGGGCCTGCGTGCTCGTCGCCACGGCCCCCTGGGGCTCCTGTGATGTGGCTGCCGGATGGCCCCCCTCCGGAGCGCTCCTCTGCCCTTTTCTCGGTGGGGGCTGCAATTGTCCCTGCGTTGGTCCTCCTGGGGTTCCCGTGCCCTGGGGGGCCTCTGGATATCTGGGGCCCGGGTCTCCCCCGTGTCGACTTCATGTCCTGGGTGGGCGGGGCTGTGGCTCCCCACACACACTACTAGACAATTACTTGGAGAAACCTTAGGAACACCAGCGCGCTGACACACAGGTGTGCACACAGGTGCTCACGGACACGTGCTCACGGACACACACTGTCTTGATCGGCTGTTGTTTCTGGGCATGGGTTGTAAGGCTGGTTGTGGGTGCTGTTCAACAACATTTAACGTTTGATGGTCGTTGTGATTAGTACAGATGTTGTATGTTGTCTTTCTCTTTTCAACAGACATGGAAGCAGATTATCTGTTTTGTTTTTTTCTTGGTTTTTTTGTTTTTTTTTTGTTTTTCTTTTGTTTTTTTTTTTTTTTTTCTGTTTTCTCTCCATTCCTCTCTCTCCCTCTCTCTCTCTTCCCTCCTTCTCCTTTGTCCCCCCCCTCCCTCTCCTTCTTTTGAGGAAGCAAATAAAAATATAAAATAAAATAAAAAATAAATAAATAAATAATAATTAAAAAAAAAAAAAAAAAAAAAAAAAAAAATAGATACAGTCCCCCGCAGAGGGGGGGTGGAGGAGGGAATAAAAAAAAAAAAAAAAAAAAAAAAAAAGAATAGTTTATTATTAACTGGGAATTCTGGGATTCTGCGTAACGCCACGACCGAAGGTGAGGTAGACTGGTTTCTACTAAAATTCATTAATAAGGCCCTAATTTTATGCACAATTAAAGCGTACTGATAAACAGTACTATGTCACCCTATATCTCGTTTTGAAAATATATCGATAGCAATGTACTTTTTTCTGAGAACCAGCGTTTTAAAACATTTAACCCATTCAGAGAATTAACAGCCAGAAATACAACAACAATTATGTTAGGTTTATGATTGGTTTGTGAAAATTAAAAATTAAGTTAAACAGGATGTCAGCGAAAACCTTTCCAAGAACAAGATCAAAATTTACCGGTATTGTGAATTAACAATAGATTAAATACTCAGTAACTTCAGAAAAACACCAGTTTTTTTTCCCACTAACCCCCCCTGTCAGCTCCGGCTTTGTGGCGCATTGACATATAACTGATTAATAAAGAGTATACCTCAAGTAACAAGAGGAGCTTAAATCCGAAGCTCCACTTGTTAAAATAAAAGTGTTGGCACAATAAGGCACCCAGACTAACATCCTGCTTGCTTAACTGCCGACACGACAGGGGGGAAAAAAAAAAAAAGAAAAACACTAGTCTTTTGGAGCACTATGCACAGAGGGACCTTGAGCTGAAAGTCACAGTGAATCTGCCAGTACCACCAGTCTGAAGCAGCTCTGCGCTCCAGCTCTCTGGTTTCAGATGTCAGAGGCTCTGTAAATGCAACAGGACCACCTCCTGACCAGGTCTCAGTGCTCTCATTTCCAAAGCATGAAGAGCAAACAGAAACGGGCCGCCATCGGTGGGCTTCCCAGCTATTAACAAATCCACAGGGAATGTAAGTGAAATTCTGGATTCCCTCCATTACAGTCCCGGCGATGACAATTCCCAACTCTACACCAGGGGCCGTCAGAGCCAAGAACGTGACAGTAAAACGTGACTGGCTAAAACAGGTGTCACCCAACAGTCAAGAGGAGAAGCACAGACATGTTTCAAGTCGGGGGTGTGTATAGACTCTGCCACTCTGAATCAGCAGATTCCAGTAACTATTATTAAAGCTAAGCTATTTATACTTATTTGCAAAAGTCAAACTACATACTTCCATTTTCGGTAGAGATTTACCCAGTACAACTCATTATTTAAAAATGAAAAGGGAAAAATTTGTGGTATGAAGTCCTTCGTGTTACATGCCTCTACACCTAGCCCATAACGCAAAACAGAATGAACATAATATTCAAATAGCTTATTGCAATGTATTTTGCTTGAAATAATCGTAAAAGAACTAAAGCTACACTTATAACAGTCTGTTTTTTTTACATTGCACATTTTCTGTATTAATAATTGCCGTATATTGACATGCTATGCTATATGGTCAGCTATAATAACTACCCATTCTAAGGTAGCCTTGTAACCACCATTTGTCTTTTTTTCCTTTAAAGAACTTGACTAGTTTACAGCCAATAGGCCAATGTGGGGTTTTACCTGTGATACAACAATGAAACCTTTGTTTGGTGAATTACAAGACTGTTCAGTGATTTACAGCCACATCACCCAAGTAATAAACTATAAACATTACAGCCAAATTTATGATCTTTCTGGAACCACAAAAACATTTTCCATGATCGAGTCACCAGGACGGCTTTCACACAAGCTAGGAATCTTCTATACATTTCTAATGGTGCCCATGATTTATGAGTCCTGTTTACCTTGCACACCAATGAGCAACAGCTCCCTCAGCTGGAGAGGAGGCAGCAGTGCAGCTAGATCAAGTGGATCCATGTGGGAGAAATTATAGTCCATTTCATAACGGGACAGGACACATTTTCCTGGCATGGAGGACTTGCGAAACTCACCCTAGGCAAGCTTGAAGAGGCGCCCTATACTGCGTTAAGTGTGAGCGATCATCTGCAGCCCATTACTGACCACTTTTTCCCCTACAGGAAAGGCTGCCTTCCAAGTAAAACGGTCCACAAGGCAAAGACTGTCACCACGTTAAGACTACAGAGGCCATGTGGCACTGAGCATGCAGCCCACAGAACACTATGGGACTCTGTGGAGGGCTTCCAGCTAAGTGGCTGAACACCAAAACCCGGCTTGTACTGGGGAATTTCCATTGGGAACAAATAGTGGTGACCTTAACGTCACCCTGGACCTGATTAATACTGTCAAGACATTTGGATGCAATTCCTAAAGTGAGCCTTTCAATAGCGTCCACCATAGTCCCTTATAGTCCTGTGTCATAAGACCAGAACCCAAAATTTACTAAAATGCTGACATATATCCATGTGTTTGGTTGATAATCCATTCATCTTCCAACCACTTATCCTGGTTAGGTTAGGAATATGCCCAGATTTAGAAAACTGAATTATCTAACAACAAGGCACAATACATGCAATTTCTTCTGAGGACACCTGGTGGCCTCCCAGCCTTACTACATCTTGCCAACTTCCACTCTGCATATTTATTTTAACCTCTGGTTAATATACCTTCCTGTAACGCAGACAGAACTGCACAACAACGCAGGTACAACGCAGGTACCTCGCAGGGCCTCCATCACAGGCTGGATGCTCTCTGACCACTGGTGGGCGGCGATGCTGCTGTAGATTCCGGGGAAGTCTCGCTGCCAGATTCGCTGGCCGACCGCCCAGATGGCAATAAGCTCAGGGTTGGCCTACAGGGAGAAAAGCAGAGGAGCCTTTCAGCAGCATATTCTCATACCCCACAGCCGGCATGGTGACTTATTCTGGGCTTTGTCACAGAGAACTGTCAAGATACAAGATACTGTCAAGGGGAAGGCAGACGGAAAGCGGGCCATACAGAGCTCCAGCAGGAGGCCAGCTGTGCTCCTCCAAAGCAGAGACCACAGGAAACCACTATTAGCATTTCACACAAACTGTATTTGTCCCCCAGCCCTGTATTCAATATTACGGTCGACTGAAGACATTAATCTATTAATGTATAACATACACCTTTTAGATTTCAGCATATCACACTCAAAACTTTTGTCAGAAAAGGGGTTTGGCTTTTGGGAAATCGCACATTAGCACTACTTCGGTTATGGAAGTAACAACCTGGTACTGAAAGAAGTCATGCCTTTATAGACTATTTACAAGTAGTCAGACAAGACCTACAGGGTACAGTAAGTATTATTAAGCCACTAGGAAGCTGTTTCACAATAGTTAAAAAAATTGAGTTAGCACTTTGATTTCTCATGTTATGTTATTTATTCATTCATTTCAATAGAAAATGTCGGTTTGTTCTAAAACACAAGAATTATTCCATTCTTCAATGGAAACAAATACATAATAAAAATTAAGGTAAGAACATTTAATTAAAGAGCCAAATTTCTATCTCATTAAAATGTCAATGAGGTGAGCTAATCATGCAAAGATATTTAACGGATTTAATTAATGTGCTTTTGCAGAGTATGCAGAGAATGGACCAGCTAATCAGAAACATCTGGATTATATAACACAAAAAAGCAAAGTACGGCTACAAAAAGCAAGCTGCTCAAACAACAAAAACTAAAAATGCTAATAATTCTTTAATAATTCACTTACGGTCTTTATTGCCTGAGGAATCCTCTTCCAAAGATACCGTGCATTGTTCCTGAAAACAGACTTTCATTTAGAACAAGGGTCCCAACATTCCTCCATCCTGTATCCACACATCACTACACCACAGCAATAAATACTCTGTCTGTGTATTAGTATTGACTGCATATGATAACATGTCAAAATAACAAAAGCCCACTTATTTAACTTTAGTCCTTATTTTATTTCTGCACCTAGTCCAGTTATGATGGATTTTAACAGTACTTACTCTATTGTGCCAAGAAATTAAACAATATTGATTTCTGTAATCCATACAAACTTACAGATCACTGAGAAGGATGTGTAGGGCCTATGGGTCACGGAAAAGGATGTGTAGGGTCTACGGCTCACGGAAAGGGATGTGTAGGGCCTGCGGGCCATGGAAAAGGATGTGTCGGGGCTACAAGTCACTGAAAAAGATGTGAAGGGTCTATGGGTCATGGAAAAGGATGTGTAGGGCCTACAGGTCTTTAAGAAGGATGTATAGGGCCAAAAATGGACCAGAAGAGAGCTGGGGAGGTCAAAGGACACCAGGCGCAACTCACATGTCATTATGGAGGAGGTACAGAGCCAGCAGCTGGGCATATACCTGCGGTGTTGCCACTCCCCCAGGAGCCTGACAACACAGAGACAGACCGCCACATGACTGCATCAAGTGTTTCTTATCATCCATTAGACACAACATGTAAATGCTCTCTGTTATTGCTACATTTTCCACTTGCACATTGTCTTCCCCAGTTACATTTTCCAAAAAGTTTTGTTTTCTTTCTTTTTTAAAAAAATAAAGCCAGTCAAAATTATGCCTTACAGTTAAATTCATTTTGTTTTACTACCGTGTTCTGCTGAAGCCTTCTGCATCCACAGGCATGTGGACTGCTGCTTCTTTTTTGAGACAGTCCTTTTGTTCGATTGTCACAGTTTAAAGTTACGTTATAAAATGTTCTTATCAAGTCGGAATATCGTTAGTGCCATTTAGTGCATTTGCATTTAGTTATTGCATCTGCAAGTGTGGTCCATATGGCATATCAACTGACATCTACGCGTCTGACAGAAACACACAACTGGCAACATACTACCGAAACTGTTCTTCCACAGTCAACCGAAATAAGCACCGACAACCAGTCATACAGACAAGTAAAGCAGACGAAGCCAGGTAATCCCAATTTACTTCCCAGTTTAAGTTAAACTCAAACAGGGAGAGCTTTCGGACCATCAGCGACGAGCTCAGATGTGCAGCCAAACCATGTCAGGCTGATGCTGGAACTCAGCAACAGCGCTCGGCCTCCGCCGCTCATCCACCAGCTTAAGCAGCACTTTACTCAGCAGCAATATTTACCTCCAGCTCTTGTACTTCGCATTGCTCCAGCAGTTTGTCGTAATTTTCACTTGTCATTACAGCCGCTGGCATCTTCTCGTATTCATTCGCAACGAAACGCCTTTTCCGCCCGCTTCAACAGGAAGCTCTCCGAGACGTAACTTCCCTCTATAGCACGTCATCAACAACGAAACTTCCTCTCTAAATATGACGGCTAAATTTCCGGGGGTGTTTCTCAATACTCGTGGACCCGTTTTACGTCATCTTCCATTGCTGAAGACCAGTTCCAATACTAAAGAACACAAGTATAGAGGACAGTAGAAATCCCCGGATGTTGGCCTCAAATATTAAGGATACATCGGTTGCATCCTCGCCGAACGTGACCAATACATGAATCATTTTGCCCCAAAGTTCGTTCTTGGGAGGCAAATTATGAAGACCAGTCTTACGAAAACCACAAATACGCTCTTTGCGTTGTTGGTATTCAGAAACGCCATGTTCCCCGCAATTTGGCAAGAAACGGTCTCCTTCGATTTGGACAGTCAATAGGCTTAAGAGTTACTTAAGCATATAGTGCCAGTAATTGTGTTCTTGGAGTATTATCTTCAATAGTATGAATATTATAGGACCGGTGATTAACGTCTTCCCCTATTCTGTTGTCTGAGGGAAGAATAAACATTGCACCAACCATTTTTTTCCACGAAAGAGAAATATTTAGATCATTATTAATTATTTATTAATTTCAAGGGCATAAGTGGTATTTTTATAATGAATAATAAAATGAATTGGTTAACAATATAATAATGATTATGTTATAAGGGATAAGCGGTTTGGAACATTGTAATGTAATTAGGGCAATGTGCAGTAAAATGCTCTTGAAAATGTATAATAATGAAAATCTATTTTAAAAATAAGAGTAGAATTTTATAATAGTTTTTACTTCAACCAATATCACTACTATTTCTTAGTGTACTATTAGCGCCTTTAGTGTGTTGTACGTTACTGCATTTGTAACACCGTTAAGTTCGTTGCATTTTATTATTATTCTGATAAGTTCATCTGGAGTTTAACCACCCACTTTCCTTAGTTACTTAGCCAATGTAGGGTCACGTGTCGCGAGGAAACCTACATGAACAACGGTTAATATCTTATATGGGTTATAAGATTGGTTGAAAACCGACTGCAAATAAATGATTTAGTTTTTTGTACAAACTATTTAGAAGATGCATGAATGAGTGAATGAATGAAAGTATGAACGCGTTATTTCCTGCAGAATCTGTCGTTTTATTTCAATTACAGTTCACAGTACTACCACAAGATGGCACTTGTTGTTCATTTACGACTCACTTGAAAATCATTAATATAACATTCTATGCACACAACACTACAAGTAAGTTCTAGTGTGAACTCAGTTATTCTATATACATATAACACTTGTAGTATTAGTATTAAAATAACAACATTAACCCAACAAATTGTGGTGCGATATTTATATCAGGGTGAAAGGCATAGCAAAATCATCATGATTATTTAAATTAGGTTAATCAAATCAATTCATTTCTGTCTATAATATGTGGGTGTTTAACTGATTTTAGTGTTCAAATGTCTTTTTAAAAGTTAGTCATGAACCTCCCCAATTATTCAGGATGGCAGAACCTTTCTCATTCATCACAACATGCTAAAGACACTGAAATGATTCAGACATGCTTCCAAAATACTGCTCTGTGTTTTTATTCTTGATAAATTACACATTTCTTGTGTTTTACTTCACTTCCTGTTCTGAAAACCTTTTAACTCTGCAGCATATTGTCCCAACAAAGTAGAACATACAGTACAATGGTTACATTCACAGAGAATTCAACAATTACTGCCCTAAATAGTGCTATAAATAGATAAAACTATAAATAGATGTAAATTAAATTTAAAAATCCGGAATAAGGAGTCCTTGTAAATTTCTGCATCCCCAGTAAGCATCCAAAACTGTTTCTTTTTGACATGAAGCAGCTTTGATTTTTCTGTCACATAATATTACTTATTAATTATTTTAAACAGGGTGTGTTTATGAAATAGTATTTAAAAAAAACTTGATCAGGATAAGCTGGAAGATGAGGAAAATGTGTTCATGTAGCATGTGTTATTAGGACTGTGACATTTAAGAAAACATGAATCCTTTGAAGGTTTAGAAGTAACATTCAGTGTTATTGACCTCTAAAAACACATATATGTCTCCTAGCCCATTCTTTTTGATGGTGGAATTGAAGCGGCCATTAAAATGAATGAGGAGGGACTCATTGAACTGCACTTTGGAAAGTAGGAGAGCAGTTGACTAAATCACAGTAGTTTTAACAACTACTACGTAGGGTAGGGGGCACTGTCTGTAGACCTGTAAGAACATCCTGGTTCAAAGGTCATGACCTTGTGCCCCTTTTGCTTTGAATGTAAATAAATTGTCTGTGAGCTGTGTGATAAAGTGTAGCAAGGAGAGGATGAACAGGAGCAGGCAGTAAGCCTCAAATCTACATCATGTTTTAGCACAGTTAGAGAAATGCTATCTCAGTTAATAAATATCATGCAAACATCTCCCTTTGTCACTAGCATAGCTAAAATCTTTCAAATATGATACAACAATTTTTAAACAAAGCAATAAAAGTTAAGTTGTGCAACAATACATACAACCACAAAGAAAGGTTATAATTACCAATGTGAGAGTATATAATGCATAAAAATAGGGCATTATCTCCTACGCAGTACAAACTCTGTAAAACTTATTTCTAAACACAAAAACCAATAAACTTGCACTGAAAGCCCAATTTCCCAGAATGCCCTGGGTGGAGCTCACTCTGTTATTGATGCATAATGAGCTGTTGGTAAGGATGTGGAAGCAATATGACGCTAAAAGGGGGTAGATATAGTACAGCAGACACAGGACCTGTGCTCCCGCAACCACAACTGTGGCTGGAACAAATAAGATAGGAAGTGACACGGCATGTCCACAGGTCTCCAGTCATTTTACAATGACAGAGGACAGTCTCCATTGTCTTTGTGGGCTTATGCAAAGATTCTGTTTGCTAAGCCACCTTTGAGGCATTAACCAGTGATATAGAAGTTAAATCTACAGAAACAGTTAAATGTATCAATATTCTTCCAGGAATATAGATTTGGTAATACAGACAATGGTTATAATAACATTTTAAAAATGACTGTGCTGAGGTTTCCTTATGGAGTAAAAGTTACACAACCAAGTGTTGAAGTCTGTTCAATAAATGAGTAACTGTGTCAAAGAGGAGATTTCTTTCAGGAATCCATGCCAGCTTAAAACTTCTCTCTTTATACACAGTTGTGGGTCAGAAACACAAAAGTGCCCTCATGTAACACTGTAACTGAATAGTCAACATTTGAATAGCATATTTTCACATAGTTCCTTTGTCTTTCATTAACCATCTCAGACTTTCTTACTTGCACGTTCTGCCTTGCTGCTTTACCCCTGCATCACACTGACATGCCGTCCATGATAAGTCTGCCTGCATGAAGGGACAAAATAGGCCTTAACTACGAGTACTGGGTGTAAAGTTCAGAGGCATATCCAGATAAAGAAAGAATAAAAAATGCAGCTTCTATTTCAGGAAAGCAGGGCTGGGAACAATTCTCTTATCCTACTTTAAGGAACATTATTCTAATGTTTATACATGTTAGCTAGAAACAAATCTGTATTTCCTGATTGGGCGATAACATGTAAGTTAGATTCTTTGTGTATCTACATTGAAACAGAAAATGTTACAGATTTCTGGTGCCAGTCTGACCCCGCGGCTACAGGCTGGCGTAGAACCTCACCCTGGGTGTCACAGTCCCATATACCTGGGGGGCACGGCTGCATGCCTTAGTGGGTGTCTGGAGGATGTACACTGGCAGGAGGGGGGCATATTTCATGGGACCAGCTGCCAGGCGTGTTATTACGTGAGGGAAGGTCTCATTTCCTTCCAAGACAGGAAGTCATGTCCCAAAGCTGGGACATGTCACATTGTAGCCTGATTTTGGTAATTATGTTGTTTATGGACAAGCATAGTTTCCCACAATTGAAAAGAAGCAGAAATGCATTTAAATGGGGCATGCTGAATGGAAGATGCCAGCCTATTATTGGTGATTAACTGTTTGGATGAGTATAGCGGCAGATAGCGGAGCTCAGATTAACAGGATGACCTGGATCAGACATCTTACCTAAACACAGGGCCAACCCTGGTGTTCTAGTGCTCTAGGGGAAATTCTGCTTGACCCCCCAGAAAAATATACATTTTCAAATTTGTTTATATTAAAAACATTTCAGTAGCATGGGTTATCTGGCTAACTAGCTAACTCGCATCTTGATTAGTGAAATATGAAAGTAGTGAAATATTAAACCTAGTGTAAATAAGTAAAATGTCACAAAATGCAACCAGAGGTATTTCTTCTGATTTTTTTCACTCACTTTTTTGTGCCCCCTAATCAAATTGTGCCCTAGACCATCGCCTATGTTGCCCATAGGGTGGGTGGCCTTGTAGTTAACAGTTTGTCTCCTACAGAATTTATAATTTCCTGCTACAATTACTGTTTATCTATCAAAAGTTCAACAATAATCTCCCTGTAGTGTTTAGAGGAACAATGGAGAAAAGGATGAAAGGCAGAATGAACAATGCGGTGGAGGACGTTACAAAACAGGAAGTATGAGTAAAAGATAAGGGAGGATTTTATGGAGGGTAGAAGATTTGATATGATGGACGACATGCTGAAGTGTAAAGGACGTTACAAAATGAAGCGCTGGCCCAGGACGATGGAAGAGAATAGAATAAAGAGCATTACAAAGGAGGAACATGAAGAAGATAGAGTCTGAGTGAGATGGCAGTGGAAATTATGAGGTGATGTCTGGGGCTTTGCATAGTTGCTGCTCTCACGAGGCCGCAGGGTCAGCCTGAAACCTGAAAGAGGGAAAGGTTACATTTTATCTTAAAACACTCCAACTGCTCTGGTTTCCTGCTGTCGTTAAGACCCTTCACATATCACCGAGGCCCCCTCACCTTAGCGATGACACCGTCACTTTCGATCTGATGTGGCTTTGTGCTCTTTACTGTGACTGACTACGCCTATTTCAACAACCCGCCGAAAGGCTAACTGTAAGTGCCTTCATCCGTCACGTCTGCACATAGTAGCATGCGGAATCAGTTCTTTTTCTGATACCCACTACTGCAAAAGTATATTTTTAATGAAAATGTTCCTCATCTGACATACAGCTCTGGACTAAGAGACCATGGCATAATTTTCTGTTTCACTCATTTCTCAGTTTATGGGTAGGTGCATGAGTAAAATATAAATTTATTTGCAAACTCCAGCCTGGCTCTTCCCTGCTTATCATTGATGAAGGGCTTCTTCCTTGCTTCTAGAGGTTCTAGCTGTCCTAAGTGTCCTAGCAGTGCACCTCATACCACTTAATGTTTCCCATTCTTTTGGAAGGTCACTTGAGGTCATCCTCCGATTCATGAGGCACTGCCGGATAAGTTGACAGCCATCTCTGGCATTAGAAAGTCACTTCTGCCCTCTACCTGGCTGGTTCATGGTTATTGCCAGCATCTCCTGCTTCACCTTGTTCTTGTGTACTGCTGTCTTAGTAACTCTGAGCCTGGAAGCAGCCTGTCTCGCAGTGTAGCCCTCTGCCAGCAGAGCACAGATTAAACTAGGATTTAAAAATGCGGATTAAAAAAAATATATATATATATCACGTGGACTGTGCTTGCTTGTAAATAACAGTCTTGAAAGGTAACATTTTCTTGAAGCAGCCAGGCTTTCTAGGTCATGAAAGAAATCAGACCCCAGACAGGTTGGGGGGGGGGGGGAGTCCCTACTTACAGTCACATGGTCTGCAGTCCAGGTGAAGCATTCATTTGTGCGCTTATCGGTTTCCTAGACCCTGGCAATATCTAGACAACAGGAACGGAACTTTTTGATGACTACATGGGTGACGATGAGCCATGAAGGGCAGGACACCCTCTGGTTCTTCTCTTGAACTGGGCCAATATCAGAGTGAAACCACTAGTCAGCAGTCTGCTCTGTATTACAACCTACTTACTTCTGCTCCAGGTTTATTTATGTAACTGAACTATAACGGATGAAGGGCCAATCATTCAACACCGAATCCTGGAGAAGATAGAGGCAGAGTGGTACTGTCTGCTTCCATCATCTCCGCGTGATCGCCTACCTGGCCTCTCCCAGCCGGTCCCCATTAGCGTGGTTTATGTTATGACATTACTCCAGCCTGCTTCTCCTTGCATTCTGTTCTCTTTCTTTGATGTGCATTGCTTAGGCTTTTGAGCTCTCTAATACATAGCACGGCTTAGCCTGTAAGCGCCTCTCCCCATGTCCCCCTCCCCCGCTACGCTGTGATCTTCCCAGTTCTCATAACCACTTCCCTCACTCTCAATTTTTCATTCCCAGTTTTCCCTTTTTCCCAATTTTCAATTCTTAATTCTTCTCACATCTTGTGAGAATCCACTGTGGCACTAACTACCATTGCGGTGTCCGTGGCTCTCCCTATATGCCCCTTAAAATCCCCTTGGTAATTACTTCTTACTCAGCCTAGTAACGCTTAAAACTGGCTTCTTTTCGAGAACCCTTCGGAAATACTAGGGACCCTTCGTATAATTGAACAAAAGACAGGCCGGAAACTGAGAGGGCAACCTGGTGACGTGTCCAGGGCCCCATGTTCCTAAATCCTGTTATTCTGCCTTGCCCAGGAAGTCGTAGAGTGGTGACCCTTGATTAATGTCATCAGGAAATCGCATGATGGAAACGGAAAGCCAAACACCAGACACTGGAAGAGGTTTTGACCCGTACGGTTTCACACTGAGAAGGCGCAACCTGACTCATTAATTAAACCTAATTAATGTTTTTTTTTTATTCTCGTAATGTGTTAAAGATATATTACTTGGCATGAGTGGGGAATAGCCTTGGTGCTATTTTCTGTGTTTGCAGGGAAGGTTTGTAATTTATTAATTGAAGCCATCATCTCCTTCCTCTTTCTTGGAGAGGTTACAGGAACCCACGGAGAAGAATGAACCCCAGACCAGGAAGGGTGCGTGCTTCCTGATTCTGACAGTTGCTTCAGAGTTTACTTGATTTCGGTAACTGATGTGGCGTTGGGCTGATTTTGAGTCATCTATGCTTCTTTAAGCACCCAGCATCAATGGGGCAAAGGCAACCAGGCTGACTTATGCGTGCTCTTGACTGTGCTGCTGGGCCTCATTCCTTTCTACCTAATGAGGCTGGTTCAGTGTCGGCGCCACAATAATGTGACAAGGGGCACGTGGGGGTGGGGGTTGGGTTGGCGAATGGATTGTTGATTGAGTGGGGGAGGGGTGAACATTGGGTAATCAGAATCTGTAGCCACGACCCTGAGAGAGACCAGAGTTTTTTGATTTATAAAAAAAATAAAATTAAACAAGAAGACATGTCCTTGGTAGGTGGCATTTGGAGGGGGGTACAATGGCTCATTTGGGGAGCACGGCCCGTGAATGCCGCCCTCGTGATGCCGACCCTGGGTTTATTTATTTAGTTTACATAAGGATTCTACGTTAAGTAAATGGGAGCGCATCAGTCTTGACAGGGCTCTCAGAGAGAAGTGCATTGTGGGGAAGACGAAGTCACATCCCACCGTCTGTGTGTCGGTAAGGGCAGCGCGGTCTGTGCCTGGAACACGGCATTCAAAGGGAGGAGGGAAATGCCCTCAGCAAGCAGGAAGCAGACTCTGATTTAGATGGGATTAACAGGCCCAGTTAGCCCCCTTTCAGGAGGGCAAACATGGCATTACTAACCAGGGGCTGTCCCAGCTTAAAGGTATTTTTTCTAAAGCACTTGGGACTGGTAAACAGCTGCTGTTTGCATATCTGGCCAGTAAAGCTGGTCATATAGTCAGCATTAGTTATTAGGTAGGAATTACGGGGTTAAAGTGGAAGATGTCAAGTTTACATGCAAGAACATGCATGATGCATGATGAAAGTAATTGAGGTTTTTAACCTTACTAATGTTTACACATTAGGTAAACATACAAGTGAGGCAAATAGCACATTATATTTCATATGAAGAGTATTTCATATTATTCAACCAATTATGAGCTGACAGTGGCATTTTTCAACACAGAGCATCCTTGTACATTTAATGCCCAAGTCATGTAAGCACAAGCGGGACTCCTCATTGGCTTCTTTACGTTGGATAAGTTCATTGTCTAGTATTTCATTGTTTTATGTACATATCAAGCACTTTAAAGTTCCTGTTACTTTACCATTTAGATCACGTTTCTTAAAAGCACGTTGCATGGGGGTTTCTTTTCTGGTGAAGGAAGTCAAACAAGAATTATTTGTCTGTTTTGTATGTTGTCAATGTTTGTTTGCTAATTGTCTTGCCTACCTTTCAATCTTACCACACGTGCTTTCTACTTTTCACTAATAAAAAAAAAATATTTACATACATTAGCTTTTGGCCCATTTTTTAAGAAAATCACTAAAGAAACAGTGTAACAATGACGGTTTAAGGTAAAATTAGTTAAATTTTATTGTACAGAAAAGTGATAATTGCATTACCTCAGTCTTAGTCAAAGCTCAGGAACTTTGCATGAATTCTTCTTCTTTACACTAGTTCTTAATTTGTAAATATGCATTATGTGAATTTTGTGATATTCATTTTGAGAAGGAGGTCTCTTGGGCCTGGTTCATATCCAAGGAAAAGACAGGTGCTGAGAGCCACGTCATTCATCAGGCGTCTCTTCAGCAGATACGAAGGCAAGATTCATGAAGAGCTGAGTGATCAATGCATCAATAGCTTCAATGAATCTATTCAGAAAGCCAGTAAGTAAGGCTTTGTTTTTCTTCATCTGTCCACCTCTCCTTACCTTTCATCTTCAAAGGGAGACACAACCACCTTTCCTGAAAGTCCTGGTGTGATCTTTCCTGGCCAAAGATAAAGCCCCTTATCTCCCTCAAGCAGGCTACCACCGCAACCTTCAATATGCCAGCATCTGGAAACAAGAATTTCCTACATTCTATGTTAGTGTAAGAATCTGCCAAAAGCTGTAGAGGCACACAGTCAGTGAGAATGTCGATACTTTATCCAAAACAACTTACATTTGTATCTATTTAAACAGTTCAATGACTAAATGGAGAAATTCTGGACCAATTATTTGCTCTGCAATAAATCCTCCGCTGAGACTCCAACCAGCGACTTCACAATGCATTACGAGAATTTACGTTTCCGATAAACTGATTGTTACTTTCCAATATTATCTTCAAACATGTAACCACGTGTTACGTTTAACTGCATAGGACATGTGCCTTGTTTCAATCATTGATGATAAAAGTTAATGAACTTAATTAACAAAGAGATTCAAGTATAAACATGTGGCTGAACATCGTCATGAAACATTCTGCCTATACATGTAGCCAAAGTTACATATACAGTATGTCATTTCTAGATGATGGATAAGTTGGTGTGTGTTTTTATTTACTTTATTTACTGTAAGTTATAAATACAATTCTAAAAAACAATAAAGGTTCTATAGCACAACGTGCTTGATAATAAAATGAAGCTAGCTAGCAGAAAGTATACCCTGATCATTTCAGCTTTGTTTCAGCTGCTCATATTCCCACTTCCTCACGTCATCTCTGCCCCTCTGGCCCAGTTCATAAGATCCCAATAGGGGAATCGTCAGCTTGATGGGCCACCTCAGCGGCCTCCAAGACAGAAGATTTCACAAGAATTCATGCACTTCAGCATGAACCTTCCCTGGTTAAATGTCAGCTCACTGAAAGGCTTTCAAAAATGATTTTGCTTGAACTGTCATCCACAGGACTGATGAATGCAGCTGCAATACATCTCCTGGAAATGGCCGGTCATATTCTGACATCTGTATTCAAATATTTATAAAAATGACTCATGGAATCTGTATTAAATTATTATTTGGACAAGGACGCAAATCTTTCTTCCTCTTATCGTTACTTTCTACTGTCAAAATTTTTCAGATAGCAATTGTCTTTCGACAGAGGTAGAAGAAACAATGCTTTCTGAAGCACGAGCAGTGATTCTTCATTGGTTAGTTTTTTGGCTTCCACTTTATAACCCATACAGTGATTGGCTAGTTTAAATCCTGCCCACTGTGTCTCCCCTCCCACCATTGTGTTTTATGTTATATTGTGAAATATGACCTATAAAATTTAGCTTCTTTTACCTGTAATCTGTCACCTTCCATAATAAGGTCAATGTTTATTTTTTAAACAGGGAGAATTTTTAAAAAATGAACACAGTTATGTGTTTTGTTATTTTGATTATATTTCAAGTCAAATCCAAATCAAAACAAGTTTTTTCACATACACAAAGTCATGTATTTACAGTGTCTGTCTGGCTCCACGATTGTCACAGAATGACCATAAAGACATAAAACACAGTAATCAGTATTTACGATGATGTTAATAATTTCAGGATTTTTTTTTTCCCAAGAGAACCTATTGGTATATATATTTTAACATTCAAATGCTTAAGGGCAAACATATGAGAAGGTGGGGGGGGGGGGGTATTTGTATAGGTACTATGTAGACTGAATTGAATTCACATGTACCTGTAAAGCCAGATAAAAAGACATGAAAAGATGCTTTGTTTGCTCATTTAAGTACATTACAATGCTTCAGTTTCCACATGTTCCATCTTCATATCGTCTTAGTTTTTTAAAAATACATACACAGATAAGAGGGCCCTGTAGCGATATGACTGTCCATCTGACCAGACAATGTGTCTGGGGTGGATTTGTGGTGGATTCCACTGTATGGTCACCCTGGATAGATCACCACCACCTTTTCGGCGGGGTGAAGATGGTCAGCCACTCACCGAGCTGAAGAGAATTCAGAAAACAGCTCGACCTGCTTATCCTCAGTAGGGTGACCCTCATCCATTTCCCCCACCACCCCCCATCAACCCCCCCAAAAAACTGTGAAAATGTGTTACCCGCTGAGATGTCCAGCTGTGAGCGCTTTGCAAGGCTACTGTGCTGGGAGCTGATGGAAGAGGCCACGTGATGGTCTGGCTGGTTTGTCGGAACTCTTCTGAGATCTGGCTTACGGATCTTTGTACAGGTGGAACCACTATGAAGTTTTTGAAGTCTGTGAAGTTGGAGATGGAGAACTGAACTTCACAGAAGGACAAATCAATCCATGTGGCTCTTTTCTACACAGGATTACTTATGATCAGAACACCTCTGAGCCACGGGACTATAAAAATAGAAACTATTCAGTTTCATTTTCAAAGACTTTTTGCAACAGTAGCCCATATACCCAATACTCTAGGTGAGCTGGAATTGAGTAATAAAAGGCCATGATTTCCCATGAATTTTGCTTGAAGATACAAAGAAATTGCTATAATACAGCCGGGCGCAGAGCGGGGCCTCAGGTGGAAATGAAAGTCACTGCTCTATCTTTCGCAGGGATGCTTAACTAAAATAGTTCCCAGCTGTATAAATGAGAAAATCTGTGCTGCTTTCAACATGTGACCACATGCGGACGTAGATGGAGCAGAGAGACCCTTTCCTCCATGTGAACCTACAAAATCATACATTTCTTTTGTGTAAACAAGAGAAAATGTTCATTTTAATGGAGCATTAATTATATACTGTTGTTGTCCTTTATTACTTCCAGGATAGTTATGTCAAATCCATTAAAGGCCAACCTTGTTTGGCTGGTCTTCACATATTCTGAAAGAAGTTACCCTTTCATTAAATATATGAGTGGTAGGAACCACAACGTGATATTTATTGTTGCCAAGATAACTCTTAAACTAATTAAAATAAACAATCGGAATGAATTACATAGAAGAGAAACTGATCACATTTTTCTAATAGACATTTTTTTAAGTATATGACCTCCGTACAAAAATTCCCAAAGCTGGCAGATGTACTGAAATGTTCTGGTCAACCTGCAGCCCTTCACAAGCCATTTGGAGAGTACACACTTGGGTCATGTTTTTGGAAATTTGTACATTATGTATAACGCACTGAGTACAACAGAAATAATAAATGATGCATGAATAAGTCAGGCTGCAGAGTGGGAGGATGCAGTCCGTCATGTCCTGGCTGGCGCGAGCTGTACCACCACGTGTCCTCGGCCACCATCCCACTGCCCAAATACCTCGTTTATCTTGCCCCTCTTCCGCCTGCTCCTCTTGTCCCTCAGCATGTCACAGACACATGCATCTGGGGGTTCTTCAAGGACTCCGTCTTTGTCAACCTCTTCGGTCCCAAATGGGCCGTCAGACACTCAGGGGATTATGTGGTCTCTGGGGCCACATAAATCTTAAACACTGCGCAAATCCTAGAACAACATTAAGATTTTGAGGCAGGGCAGCCTTTCATTTGGCACAGAGAGAAAAGTGATTAATTAAGTTGCATTTTCAGCAGAGTATGAGTCATGTTCCTCAGTTCTTTTTTCCTGTCTTTCACAGTTTCAGAACCTTTTGCCCTTTTCCCCTGGTTTCTTACCTAACAAGCTTCTGCTAGACACTTTGGTGACTTCCCGGGTCTCTGTTCCTGCTCAAAATGATGAATGTCTTTACATTTTTCTTGAACAAAATACCCCTTTTCCATTGCTGGGTTAAGCAAACATTCAGCCGGCAAAAGGGTTACTGCAGCATTAGTGGATTTGAGCCTCCCGTAATAAAAAAGATGTTCAGGGAATCTGTGGGGATTATGTGAAGCAGACCTTACATGTAACTTATTGCACTGCATTAATTTATTTCTGCAAAAATGATTTACGAGGTCGCCCAGCATAATTCAGATGGTCTGTCATTTTTTGTTTACTTTTTGCTCTATATTCTTACTTTGAGAAATGAAAAAATAAACTCTCCCTGGGATTTCCTAAGCATCAGTAAGTTTGCCGGTAATACGAATTGGTGAGGGATGACTGGGATGCCTGTTGATCGCGACTTCTGTACCAGAAGGAGATTAAAATTCAGGAAATTCATGGATTCCTACAAAACGTCAGAGGGTCAATAGTGTCATGAGGCGAGTTTGTTTTATTGAGGAAGCAGATGAGAGGATTTTGGTGCATGAGAAAGCAGGGAAACACTGACAGAAAAGGCACACGCTATCTCTCCAAGATCTGGGTGTTGTTACAGTATCTATTTATATAAGGTCTTGCCTTCTACTTCCACAGGATTGCGTTCTCAATGACCCCCTCACGCAAAATTTAATAACAAGGAAGACCATTTTATGGCTTTTATTTATTCTTTGTTGATATTTGCCATTCAAACAAAGTGACTTCGCTGAATCCATTAAGAAGGTCAAGACCTGCGTGTGTTTGCGATCCTCTCCCTTCCTCCGCTTTGTATCTTGCTGTTCAGGCCAGACGGAGATGCAGAAGCCAGCAAGCATCAATTTCCACCTTCACTTCCTCAGCTTAGATGAAGCGATTCAAGGGGGAACTGCTCAATTGTTCCAAAGCCATGTCGAAGGTTATGAGCACATTGAGTAAAGGGTCTGTCTACTTGTTGTAAAGCCTTCAAAGCAGTCTATCCCAGAAGAGGGTGGTCACTTCACATTGCTGTCAGGCCATCAGCTCAGCTGACTGGTGTACCGGATGGACTGTATTCTCTGGCTGCTCATGGTTAGATTCATGTCAGCTAAAGATCCAAACAGACTTACAAACAGAAGCAAGGAAAATGTGCATCAGGCAGTGTACATACATCCTTCTGGGGTGTGGGGGCTTTGCCACATTTCATGGTTATCATAACCTTATTCATATATTCCACTTTAACCATTTATTATTCGGAAATCAACCCTCCTCATTTGTTTAACGTTATAATTTACCATTAGGGTACCATTACACTGCATGCACACAGGTGTACAGAGAGTGTAACACTACAGCTGGACTCATCACTGTTTAGCACTGTTTTCCCTGAATATATTTCAAATAAGTTTAATCCATGACTGCGAAATTATGTAATAGATTGATTTGAAGTACAGGACAAGATGACAGAGGAATACTGCCTGGATATCATAAATTTTATAAAGACATGTGGGAATACAGAATGCGTGGTTCATACAAAAATAAGGACATTGTATCCTTCCAAAGTATTGCATTACAGAGACGCCTTCCAGAAGGGTGGGGTGTATTTGTGGGGATTTCCTCAGTCTGCACCGATTCCCAGGGGAGACCTGCCAGGCCAGCACAGACCAGCGCATTAGGACTACCTCAGACATCTCCATACAAATCTGGGCATAATTTTTCATTGTGACCTCAGTTTTGACAAAAAGATTAGTTCAGTTGTAAAGGCTAGTTTCTTTCAACTCAGGATAATACCTAAAATTAGGCCATTTCTCACTATTTCTATACTAGAAATGGTCATTCATGCCTTTGTCTCCTCACTGTTAGATTACTGTAACCATTGTACAGTATTCCCCTTCCTATATTACTATTCTGATTACAGCATAATATCTGGCCAGATCACCGCGCTCATCCAATACCACCTGCTGTTGGTTCCACACTCACGTTTAAAAACCCAAGTTATGGAGCTCATTACCTCCGGATATTTCATCAGCTATGTCAATGACGATTTTTAAAGTCGGACTGTGGACCCATTTGTTTTCACTTCCTATAAATATTTTTGGTAACACTTTCTATGAATGCAGTGTCTATGAGAATCTATGAACTCATTCATAACACATCATAATGCATTCATAAAACATTATAAACATGGTTATAAATATTTTTAAAAAGGCATAATACATTACAGCCATATTTATTGTGCATTACAAATGAATGAATGAATGAATGAATTTTATTTGTTCTTTTGCTGTAACAAAATCATATCAATTTCCACACATTACAAATCATCGATAATACACTATGGATACCTTGCAGTACAAAGCATCCTTAATCTTTATACTGACCATTTTAATGCATTATAAAGGTACCTATAGTGCATTATAGATGAGAGCTTCATTGGAGCTTATGAAGTATTATAATCAACACTTTAATGCCTTATGATTGTCAGTAGATGATGTCATGCTTTATTAATTTTTAGACCAACCATTATAATGCATTATGAAGGTATCAATAATGCATTATAACTGACAGCTTGAAAGTGTTATATTTTTTTACTATATCCTTTTATGCATTTATATTTATTATATTGGGTTGAGTTATCTTATTGCTTTATGAATGATCTACTCTTGCGCAGCAATTTCGTGAACCTCGGTTGTTTTAAAATGTGCTTTATAAATACAATTTACTTATTTACTTACTACCTTAGGCGCATAGCTGCCTTTGGCGCTGAGGTCAAAGGCCTCAGGATTAGCAGACACACACAGAACCATTGTGCAGTGTGAGCTCATCATTCATCTGCTGGGTCAGTATGGCTGCAATGCTGAATGTCTACCAAGATCATCCTCATCTCCAGGAATGCATTCTGGCCTAATGATTCACAATTTATTCTTTTATTTGTTTGTTTGTTTGTTTATGTCATTTGTTGGACTGTTTACATTATGCAGGGTTTTTGAAGTTTTTGGAGCAAAAACAGGCATAAATATTTTGATATTTCCAATTCCTTCAAAACCTAATTTAGTGATAACCGCGCTGGGCCGCAGGAGAACGTGTTTTCTTTACATTATTTACATTTTTTGTTAGAGCATATGTTTAAGATTCAAACTTTAAGGCAACTCATAAGATCACTGGTCTGGACGGCGAAAAGGGAAAAAGCTACGTGTCCCGCGGACTTGGCAGTAAAGGAAAGATTTCTTGTTTTCAGGGGGTGCAGGGTGGAGACAAAATCAGCACGACGCGAAAGTCTGCACAACAGTCTGTTCAGTGTCTGCGTTGGGGGGGGGGGGTTATTAAACCAAAACTTGTATCATATGGGGCCAGAAATAAACAGCACGCAATGAATGCTGGGCTTGCGGCTGGCATCAGCTGGGTTACTGCATTACGAGCCGCATATTAAAGAGTGAGAAGCCGTTTGAAATGATCAAATACTCAAAATGCTGTAGCTCCTTTTTAATCACACACTTCTTACATTACATTACATTACATTTAATCACACACTTCTTCTTCAAGTTTGTAAGCTTTTAGCAAAACAGGGAATGGCATATTTTTAATTCCTTAAACTTCCCGAAGAGGACGAAGCAGGATTCATCTGACACAGAGCCCACCCACTGCCCTAAAACACGACAGGAATGCAGACAGTAGCCAAGGAGACATTGTAAAAAACAACAGATTCGTCTCCATGCCTGTTCCATAGACAGTCTGACTCGGAGACAATAAGATACCAATCCTAATGGACGATCTACAGCACATCTCCCAGCACTGTGGAAGTACTCTACAGACACTAGAAGCCTACTAGATCTAGCAGTGACAACACCACACATCCCTAGCTATGCACTCCATGGGCATGATCAATCCAGTTATGTAGGCAGATAAACAAAATTTTACTCAAAAGATCCATATTTCACAAAAGACATCATGGTTCACACAGAAAACCTTCAGCCTTGGTGCTAAAAAGATAAAAAACCTTATTAGGGTGCTTCAGAGGTGCTGTGAGTCCAGCACATCCTGACTAACACCGAGCACAGTATGACGCACACTCCACCACGTAGGTTGAAACAGTTGCGGCAAAGTGAAAGTGGTAGCTGTTAACAGCCTGAAGATCTAACCAGGTATTCATGGGCCATCCGCAGTAAAAGCAATAAGGGAACGTGACACTATTTAACGCAAAGTTACACAAACGCAAAGGTCACCCATGAAAAGCAGAGGTCACGCTTAATATGCACTCTGCGAGAACTCCTGGGTGAAACAGAGCTAGAAAGCTGCACAGAGGGAACGCCTAAAATCAACATCACCCAGTGGGACGCGTCTGGCTCTGGGGTGGTGCGGAAATAGAGGTGAAAATCTCCCATTTACAATTTCGCCCATAATCAGGCCAGAAACTTGAGAAATGCGCCTTCAAGTGAAATTTTGAACAACAGACTCTGAAATGGCTCGACTTCAGTTTAAGCTGTAGGCTCAAGGCACTCTTGAGGTCAACTACAAGAAAGGGGCTAAATATTTTCCAAAGATCTCACTGTGTAAACGGGGAGAAAAGTGCAACACATTTGACACATAAGAAACTTTCAAAGCCAAAAAGATCTAAACAACTGTATACAAACAAAGTTAGATGTGAATCACGATAAGGCCGCTGGGGTGCATTTTAAGGTAATTTTACCTGGTTACACCAGAGTGCGGTTACCTTAAGCTACACTTAGGTGTGCTTGCTGGGGGCCACAGATAGGCTATTCTTCCCTGGCTGGCTGCCACTAACAGATTTTGTGTATATGAACATCCATGACATCACATAGTGGAACAATAGGCTAGCAATGCCAACAGGGATGTAACCTGTTTACGGAGTGTTTCAGTTGCGCGATACTTGACCTGGATCCTTGTCGTTTAACCACAATAATTTTTCTCTAGAGATATCATGTATATCTGCCCTTCTAAGTAATGCCTTCAGTGACATGTTCTGAAGAGTTTAAAGTTGGTTGTGCTACGACACATAATCAGACTTCATAAATAATGTAACTTGAATATAAAAGTCTTGGAAATTTGAGAATAGCTAGTCTGTCCATGCATTGCTCTCATGCGAATACTACGATAACAAGAAAGATGGATCTGAGGAAGCCAGCGACAAACAGACTGACTGCCCCAGCCAGGCAGATGCTAAGATGATTCTCAGGTAACATCTAAAGATCTTCGACTTCTCTAGACATGTATAAAACAGATTTGAGGCAGAATTTAATTTATTCATGGTAAACCAGTCTAAGTAAGGTTAATCAAAACACTATCAGATTTCCTCAGGAACACTTGTCCTAATTGCCAAACATCAAATCAACAGTCACACAGTTTTTATTGGAGGTAAAAATAAGCCTTGACATCAAACAACACAAAAGGCCATCACATACGGACACAGCCAATCACTCACTCCACAGAGAATTGGCAGCCATGTTTCCTACATTATCACTAAAGCTTGTACTTTTCTATATAAATACGGTGAAGTTTATGCATAACCGTAAACATACAGGCTTTGATTTTCAAATCCTTCAGGACTTAATGACTCTTAGTTTCCAGCCGTTGACTTTCCTCTATAGTACAAGCTATATGTTCCTCCATCCAGGCCGTAAATGTGTTATTGAGCTCGAGTTGGACTCCAAAGCAATGTTCCCACAGGCCTCTCCCACGACACAAATGGTGTCTTGTTCATGTAGACTCCCGTCAGGGTCCTTCTGCTGTGGAATCCTGTGGTGTTAAGAAATGGGTTCAAAGGAGATGGCAGAATTTCAGCTGAAAACCAAAGTCATCCAAGATCAGAGCCTACAGTAAATGTGACTGTAACAGTGCTGCTCTTGGGAATGGTTGCAGATTGCTTGCGTTATATGGACCAAAGTTGGCATAGTAGAAGTTCTCACGGCAACAGATGGCCACCCAAAGTGTAAGACAAGACCTACCCTGGTCTGAGACAGCCGCAATGCCATGGTGACCCAAGCTTGGTTCCTTTCTCTACTCAAACAAGCTAAACCTACCTGCTATAAAGAAAATGATGTGGATTGTTGTCTAGGAGCCCTGCAGGGTCACAGCAAGCCTGGAGCCTAAATGCAAGAAGCACTCGATATCCTAGATGGGATGCCAGTGACGGGGTACAAACAGATGATATATAAAACACCTAAACCAGTTATGTGGCAGGAGACCACATTGCCATCAGCACATAGCGACAGATAAACCACTGAAGTCATTAAAGTATTACATAGCATAATAGCAAAAGTAGGCCATAATTTGACTTATACTAAATGGTACTACAATACTGCTCTCTATTTTTCTGTTTTCTGTTTTCTACTACTTTGAAATACTGTTTTCTTTCCTGTAATAAAAATATGATGCACAGTCATTCACTGTTAGAATGCATGATGTCAGGTCCATAACTAGGAGGTAAGCTCAGAAATTTGAGTGATAATGTAATTACTGTGCCATTTGGTTTATGAACACAGGGACCGTGGTCTAGTGTAACCTAAACTGAGTCAGATAGCAGAGCACAGCACACCAGTATCAGAGAACATTTACCAATTCAGACTTCACAGCCCCCCATCCTCAACTCATTTTCTCAGCAACCTTTGTATTAAAAGTGTTATGAGCCCAAAGCCGAATACTGGTTTTGTATTTTCTGGCAGTGGTTTCTATGTGAAAACGCGAGGCTTGTTTGTCGAATTTGTGTGTGATTTCTAAAAAAGGAGTGTCTGAAATAAACAATTTAAAGACAACAAGATTTCACAATGATATTTTTTTGCTTCAGCTTCTTCCTGCTATCTTTCCCCCAAAATCCCAAACAGCTGCATTTTCATAGACACTTGCAGCTGAATTACCCATCTGTATCGCTCCCTCTGTATCCAAAGTACACATCTCAGCCAGAACAGCTGCTCCCAGATCAGAAATGGATGCCTGACTAGTTAAAAGCCCTCAGATTCTGCAGTTCCTTCCATCACCTCCGGGAAAATAATGAGAAAGACTTCTGAGTACATCACAGACGTGCAGGTTTAAAGGAAAGCAGGAGAAGGGAGTCGTAGAAGTTATCTTTCATGTTTTGACATCCATGTCAGCGGCGTACATTGAGCAGTGTGGGGTCATTAAGACCCCGGTTTGGAGGATTCCTGGCGATGGCCAGCCTACTGAAAATGTGTCTGGATATTGTTGAATTTTAAACAGTCAGACATAATCTTCTGCTAATAAAAGACCTGAACCATCATAACGTAATTATGTCCAGATAATGCCGGAGATGGTTTCTCTCAAGTTGCGCAGTTAAACCCAACGTGCAAGGCGACGATCCACTTTGTGCAGAGCAGCGCTGCGGGCGGCCTCATCCGATGAGAAGCAGACAGATGTTTTTTCTGAGGTTGCTCCAGGTTCAACAGATCGAGAGCTTAGGGCAGCACTAGTGTTTGTCCCAGATAAGGGAAGACCACTAGACTCTTCTCAACCTAACTTGTTCAGATATATCTCCATAACAACAGTGCTCTGCCCTCCAGCCTAATATATGACTAATACGACAAGCCTGTTACACGTTAAAACACAGCGACTTTCTTCAAGCTGCACAGAGTGGCTGCGTAAACACAAAGCCTAATGACGTGTCCCAGGGCATGTTCTTGTGGTATGCCCACAAGACAGCCGCACGCAGGAGACGTTCACATCTCAGTTTCAGGCTGTAATCATTCCCAGTCCACGTGAGCTAATTCTCATACGAGCAACATTAGCCTGACCAGCAGAGCAAAGTGCTCTGTCCCAGAGGATCAGTCCTGCCATGTCGCAGATCATTAGGCTGCTCTTAAAACATACTTTTCTGTTTGTGGGTATATGTGCGTTTTATGCTTCATTGGCAACAGACCTTCAGAGAATGACACAGCTCTCCTGCTGAAAGAAACTTTTGGGTAAAGCGATAGCCTTGGTCTGTGTGTGACCCGATCATGGCACAGCGATGGGTCCAATCGTGTTCTTGCAGCAGCGTGATGTAGGCCATATTCGTCCTTGAGAATCCCCACTGACTCTATGCTGCAGGCAAAGGCAGTCATTCAGCAGTCATAGTGTGAATGGACCAATCACAGGCTTCAGAGCCCATTAAAAACGAAGGCCAGTGGCAAGAAGACAAAGGCCCCCCACTGAAAGTCTGACAGCAATCTTCCACATCTTCCCTGTTAGTTAATAAAGGAAAATCAAAGCAGATGCTCGTTTTACCACAAAATAATGAACTAAGGCAATTCCCCCTCATAACTCCAGCTCTGAATTATACATAATTCTATACTTTTCACTTAAACAACCATTTTCGGATTGAATGTGCCATTGTCCATATGATTTGTCACTCCTTACTAAAGCACAGAAAAATGTTGATTTGGTGTAATATTTCTTTTTTTTTTTTTTTCTGAACCACACCATTTTTTGGTGTAGAACCCTGACAGGCATAAAGGAGGCCAAACATTGGGGCTTCGAGTTTCTGTTCCTCAGCCATCTCCCCAGTGAAGATGTCAGAGTTGGGTTCCAGACAGTTTTATCAGTTATTTGTAACAATGTACATTGAGTACTGAGACAACACTCTCAGTTATCAAAGCTCCTCAACTTAATGTCACAATACAAAGTTAGTGCTCATTTCATTGTGCAAGTAGACAATCCGGTACGTACAATAGACAATAGACAAAGGAGCACACAGATGATGGCATAGTGAGTGAAATGATATGGTGTTCAGGGTCATGCCAGTGTCTGTCTTGGGTAAAGAGGCAAAGTGGATCATCGTGGGATCTAGAAACCTGCCCTGGTATCATCATCATTATTATCATCATCATCGTCATCGAAGCAAAACATGTTTTTGCAAAGACAGGTGACATTTGTCTTGGAATTACACATGCAGCCAAACATGGCAATAACTAGGGTTGCATAAAGTCCGGGTTTTATATTTGTTCTGTAAATATTTAGGGAACAAATGTCTCAAAAAGTCAGCTTACCTTGCATGGTGTAATAGTTCCTAAACAGAACTATTTTTAACATCTCTGAAGGCTCGTATACTATATGCAGGTGTTTAGTAGATGAATGGCAGTATGCTTATCATGTGAAACTACAGAATAAGGTACTTATATTTGGTATTTGTACATGCTGTGAATATAAGTACAGTTGGGAAACATGCATGTAAACTTCAGGGAGTGTTATGATAAGTCCCTCCCCTTTCTCTAAAGAAATGATTTACCTTTAGTAACAAACTCAGCGCTTCCTTCACAATGCCAGGATATAAAATCGAGGCTCCTTGTCTTTACCTAATTATTTTTGTTGACATTTTATTAATAAGTCTGATTTACCACAAACTGTTGGAGACATTGAAAACAGCATCTGGTAACTTTGCAAGAAAAATCAATCAAGAAATAAAAAATATGACTTGAGGACGGGAGGGAAAGAAGAGGACTGCATTTGGGGACAGGAGTGGAGAGGGAGACACTGGAAAAAGCACCAGCTGTTTTGGTTACAGCAGGACAAAAACAGATCCAGAAAAGCAAAACGGGCCTTTGGTTTGGAAGGAGTTACAACTGGCTCTGAGTTTTAAGGCCTGGCCACATATTTTAGGGAAGAGAGAAAACAAAACTCTGAATTATATAATGACTGTAAACAAGGAACAGATGACGTCAATGAATATCGCCCTCCACCCCCACAAATGTGGCCTTGGAAATTTGGATGACTTATTTGAATATTTCTTTGAAAAACAAAAGATGAACCAAGAATGAGTCAAATATATGGCAGGATTGTTGAAAATGCCAGAAGTTTCAGACGGAAAACAATAAAGCACTTAGCAGAATCGAAAGGAACATGCTGGAAGAGATTTACTTGGTGACATACTATGGCCTGTGATGCTTTGGAAATCTTCAACCACCATTCAAGTCGCTTGCTTGTGGTTCGAAAACATCTCATGTGTTTCCTCAAGCACAAACAAAGCTTAAAAAATGCCTCAAAATATACCTCAGTTTCTTCTAGGAGAATAATTCTTTAGATGAATGTTTCCTGGCTCTTGTGTATTGTTATTTCTTTGCATGCTTGAAGAACGGATATTCACCAAATACCAAGTAATTCCACTGACCCGTCACCCCCAATTTCAGCTATCACCTCTGGAAAACCAGAGGTTGTTAAATAGCAGGGATACATTTTTCTGGAAGACTGTAATGTCCCTTCACTCCCACTGGGACTGACTGATGCTGTCTGTGATGCTCTGATGATGTTGGAACACAGGTGTTAAACACCTGGACCATGGCTGATGCCCTCAGCAATCAGGGAAGACCTTCACAGGAACATGCAGCTAGTGTCAGCAACACGGCCCCAGACCAGGCCGGCCCTGGAGTATTTCCAGAACAGTTTAATTACAGTTTCTGAGGTCCTGCATCTATGTGGGCCATCCTGGGATTTGCCAGAGAAAGTCCATAGTGAACAAGAATCCACACAATGTTAATTAGTCATGGTTTTAAAGACCCCATTTGTCCACATTTATCCAGAAGTAAATGTGAAATTATGTGAAACCTAGCAAAATGCAAAAAAAAAAGTTAATGTGAATCCCTGTCACTTATTGATTTTTAAACTTTGAATTGATTAACTTTAAATATTTTATAATACAAAGTAGATTATTTGTACGAAATTCTGAAGTTAGTTCTTCACCCTGCAGAACCCCAGAATGAAAGCAATTAAATGTATCCCCCCCAAAAAAAAAATGAGAACACATATTTTAATATACAGAGACCACAACAATATTTTCAGAATTATTTATGAGTTAATCTGAAAGTCATTCTTCATTCACCATTACTGTACTTCATAATGGTGCAGCGATGCCCTCTGTGATGAATGAGCTCGAATATACACAACTTTCTATTCTTGCCTGCATCTTTGTTCTGGTTCAGGTATATGGAAACAGCAGTTCTTGAAACCCCAAATGCTGCATTATTTCCTGCTGTTTTCCTGCCTACAGATCTTCCTTAGCATTTTAGCCTTCATGGTGTGTCAAGGTAATATTTCTTGGCATCAGCCCACAGGCAGTCTGGGGTTTTACCAGTATAATTAAAGTGCTTAATTGGCTGTGACACTGTGGTATTCGTGCCCCTATATTTCCAGTGACCCTCACAAAACCGCAGCAGTTGCATAACCAAGGAGGTGTTTCCAAGGGCCCCCTGCACTTCAAGTAGGTATCACATGCTGGCTTTCTGACTCAAGGCATCGTGGGAAACGGGAGGTGTTGTCCTGCCTGAAAACAATCAGTATATCTGGTTACCATGAGCTGACACAGTAACTAGACATTTATTTAACATTTTCAACAGGATAATAACAGTTATCATTGTATAGCACATACTTTCTTTAAGGAGACTTACTGAGTTAACAATTTTATAAATTCTCCAGTTCAGATAAATGCTCCAGTCAAAAATCCATCAGTGGTTCTCATAGGGAGATTTGGCCGTAAGTATCATTCCTGAACTACTCCAACAGATGCCTTTATTATTGAAGACACTGTACGAGGCACCTTAAACATTTCTATAGTGTTTACAGTTTTACAGTGTTTTACATCCAATAAAAAAAATCACTGCGTTTCCCTTTCCGGAGCATAGAGACACAGAGGTGGATTTTATGAAGACTAATTACTAGGTGGTGGCCACTGTCACATTGAATATCATAGTAAAATATCTTTCCTGATCTTCTCTCCTGTAAAAGAAACATATAGGGAAGAACAGAATAGCTGACTATAATAATAACTTCCATTCATTCGGCTGCATTCTTGACTTTTCTGCAACAGGCTAAGAGCAAAACAAAGCCTGAAACTGGCTTGTGTCCAGCACCAAAACATCCCATAACATGATTTATTTATTTTTTTGCAACCGGAGCCTGTGATGAATGAATAAACTATGAATTGAAGAATTTCACCAATAGGTGCAAGCATCTTGATGCTAGTAGGTATTGCTATTTACACATTGCCAAACAACCTTATACAAACAACCTTGGCTTTAATTACACCGTCCAGCTGTGAGGGTGTGGCGAGGCAGACTGAGAGCAGGGTCAGGGAAGTGGCACCATTGTGTCACTTCAGTCTGCATCTCCTTTGTTCCTTCTACTCTCCACCCTCTGTAATCTGGCCCAGGTCCTGAAGCTTGTCCTCCTCCTGAGCCATCTCGTGTTTTCTCAGGACCCCAGGTCTTCCTCTTCTTGCAGAATGGCTGTCTTTGGATTTCCCTGTTTTCCCCTGAAAAGGGAAACATCAGCTTTAATAACCACCGTCTCTCGTGGCCCATCTCCATGTCACATCCCCCAACGTGCCGTCCTGATTGGTGTAACCCTCTCACATTTTAAGGGCTTTTCATTTAATTGGCTCTTCATGCTAAAAAATACAACAAAGAAGAACATTCCTTTTGGTCTTTCCTGTATCGCATGTAGAAAAAAATTCCAATAAACTGTCAAAGAACACAGACCACAAGGAGCCTAATTTATCTTTTTTTATTTTATGAGAAGTCACGTAGACAAAACAGAACTGAAATGAATTTGCCCAAATTCCCTGGAGCTCATTGGAGATGCTCCATTTTTATCCACAACAATTTATGATAATTTTCTATGTAAGTTTTCAGCCAGTGGGGTTCTGTGTATTATTTTTTTTTTAATCAAATAAATGCAGTCGACTGCCAGGCCATTGCCGGGTATTCACTCACACACACACAATGGGCAATTTAGCCATACCGAATTATCTAACCGTATGTTCTAAACTGGCGGCGCGTATCTCTCCTGACTCCCTCTTAAATAACACAATACACATTGTGGAAGGAAAATTGGACATTGGTAGGCTGAGGGGAGGCATATTGGGTCTGTTATGTCTTATGCCTTAGGCAAGAAGACATTGTTTTGAATACCGTGTGACCTCACTTCATGATAGCTGCCTGCAGTTAGTTCCACAGCTCGGACCTTGGAGAGACTGACAGCGAAGCAAGAGGGGGGGGGGGAGAAACCACCTGCAGGAAGAGACTCGAAGCTGCCCCAACTGGTGCACAAAGAGTTATAGCTTAATAAAATAGTCGCAGTAAACAATATACAATATGTTACACGGTAGTGCAAATGTATAAGTAATTGTTACATTAATTATACTAATCATATGTAACCATGTATTTGTAGTGATTCAATGACAATACGTCAATGTGTTAATCATTAATCAATGGAAAATGGGTGGATTTTACCTTGTTACCAAGGTGAACCAACAGAGCAGGAGAATTGTGTTTGTTATACGTTTGAGCTTGGTTTGTTGGTGTTCTGTGACCAATCAGGACTTAGAAGTCCTTATAGGAATTTGGGAGTTATGGTTTATGAACTGGTTGCTCTTTGTGCTCGGGGTGACTTGGTACTGAGTGCCAGAGTGTGACAGGAGCGCTTTGCTGGATTGCCCGAATAAAAGAGATTACTTTACTCATCAACTGAGAGGTCCATAGTCTTATTATCAGAGAGGTTGATTTATAATTTTTCTACCACAGGTAGAAAATGTATTGTATTGTATTGTGATTCCAAAAAGACAAGATTTATCATGCATCCATTCAATACAATTTGACTGAGCAAGGATTTCATATGGTGATGGATTCAAATGATAAGATTTGACTCAGCTCTGACTGGATACGATTCAGATCAGTTCTGATTGGGTATGATTCAGATCAGCTCCGACTGAATGCGATTCAGATCAGCTCTGAGTGAAAGAGATTCTGATCAATTTTAACATGCATTGAAATTTAAAAGATTTTTTGACTGGTAATTATATGTACTTCAAAACTTTTTTACCTCCATATTTTATACTGTGAGAGGAAATCAGAATAAACCCAGAGAGACTCCAGGAGAACATTCAGACTAATGGAACCTACAGCTCTGGTGCCATAAAAGTGACAGTATTACCCCACTGACCCCCCCCCCACCCAGATTATTTTAAAGTAATGTAGCTTTAAATTGTCATTATGAGTGCACACTGATACATTCTTGCAATATCCATAACCCGTGCAGATACCAATGTCAGTGAATAGGTTATTAATATTAAATAGCCTTCATTCAACTATTCTGAGAATGTCTGTGATTTAAGGGCCTTTAAACTTCCGATATCTGATTTACATTCCTTTTATTCCTTATAGAAAGTGCTTGGGCAAATGCTCTTGGGTCATAAGCCAATGGCAGGGAGGCTGCTATTGAGCTACTATAACAAAGGTATGTTAGGAGAGACAGCCAGTCTACGCCCATTGACTGCTGAGATGAGGGCCTATTGCAGAGACAGTCAGTCTATGTCTATTGACAACGTTGACGGGGAGCCTATAAGAGAGACGTCAGTATCCCCCCACTGAGCTGTTTAACGAACGCTTACTGGCTGAAGCAGTCACACTGGCTCTCCTGAACGCCGTAATAAGGGTCTGCTGCCCCCTCTGAACATTATAATGAAGTATGGTTTCACTTCAGTAAGGTCGTGAGGACCTACGCTCCCTACAGGTGCAGTTAGGGTTAGGGTTAGGGTTAGGGCTGAACAAATAACAGGTATGCAGAACGGTGTTGAGATGGGAGGCATTTTTGGGGGGTCCATCCATCTCTCATAACGACAACGGGTACCCATCCCCAAGAACAGAATCTGCTGAACACATAGTTTCCTATATCTAAACAAGGGTGACGGTGATTCATGTTCCAGATTCAGTGGTGCAAGATTTGTAACACAAATGCCATGAATAACTTCACTAACTCATATTAAAAGTGTTTTAATCATAAAGATATACAGACATTGATCATATCATAAACAGCAGGCAGAGTATGAATGCAACTATAGCCGATAACATCAGGAACACCACATCGGATCATAGCAACATGCATTATGGAGATATATGACCAACAGCTGGTTTTATTATGCATTCCCTGCAGCATAGTCTACATGAAGGATTCTGCATTAAAAATATTCCCCTGATTGTCCGGTCTTTCACTATTTTTTAATGAAGGTTTGTATCCCACCATTAAATATTGTGGTAATTTATCGCTAGAATATTTTTCATATAATATACAGTGCAGATATATATGTATTTTGGCGGAATGAGGTTTTTTCCTTCCTCCACTCTCAGTAAGTACTCACCCTGGCTGACCGTGACCACCCCACAAGCCTTGCCGTTTCAGTGATACTCTGACCCAGTCGTCTGACCATAATGATTTAGCCCTTGTCAGAGTCACTCAGATCTTTATCCCTGCCCACATCTTCTGCATTCAACATGTTGACTTCGAGAAGTGAATGCTAGCTTACCACCTAATACATCCCAGACCTTGACATGCACCATTTTTACAAGATAGTTAACATTTTTCACTTCACATGGGGTTGACATAATGTTTTGACTCAGATTTGGATATATTGTTTTTATTAAATTACAGCTTAAGTTTATTTCTTATACTTATTTTTACATTTGTGGTTTTCGAAAAACATATAGAGATACATTAAAAGCTAAACAGAATATTGCCAAGGTTAAGGCAATATAAATCTCTATTGACATTTTGAATGTTGCTTCTTTCTTGGGTCAAGTGTGTTGTTACAATTCAAGAAAAGCTATTTACTATGGAGTTGTTTGTTGATATCATGCTTGCAAGTGGACCCTAACCTTAATCCTACCCATAGCCCAGTGTGTTGAAGGCAGGCCTCTGAATGGTGATACCTTTCTTGGCTGCTTGTCTGCGAGGCTGTCATGGAAACCGTCCCCCTAACACTGAGCATCAAAAGGGGATCCAAAAAAGCCTCTTAAAGAGTGACTGAAAGGTTACTCCAATTCATCCATGTACAATCCAAACTACCAAAGGCTTCCTTTGAGTTACTTTCAGTATTAATGCAGGATGGAGTACCGGAATTTCGTTTGCGCTTTCTGAAGGCCTGTTTTCAAGAAAAGAGCAGAATTCATGGAAGAAAGTTTACAGAATTTTTTGCAAGTTAAGCATTAACATTGCAAGGGAACATGCAAACAGAAAATATATTCAAGAAATGCAGAAATCCACGTAAGAAGACCAGAGTTTATCGACCTAAGTTGCTCAAGGACCACAGGGGTGATGACCTCTCTACCAAGAACATCTTGACTAACTTTTGCACAAGGGCGCAGTTAGGATATACAGTACATTCCCTGTATAAATCACCATACGTTCCAGGCAGTAAATATCCACAGCTGGGCTTTTTGTGGGATTGTCTGAGATAAACACATATGGGTTTATAAGAGCTCCACTTTTTTTTGTACGACTGCAAACCACAAGTCCAGGGCAGCCAACGGAGCCTACATTTGTGTAAAATGTGTAGGGATCTAATATCATTTATCCTCAGGTCTTAGGGACTCACATGGGCAGAGTCACTGAAATGGACTCTCCTCTGTCTACAACAAAATGATACATGCTAAAGGAATGAATTTAAAGTTGCATAACATTGCAAAACATCTTTTTATACATCCACCCAGAATCCTCTGAAATACGTGACCGTTTTTGTCTAAAAACAACTTACATCATCTCTGATAGGAAAAGCCCCATGTGAATGATGTCATGCCCCCAGCACGGGCTGCGTGTTGCTGTTGGCCAGCACGTCTCAGGGCGTATCGAGTTCCTGCACACCGGGCACTGCGTGTGAGATGATGAATGATGCTGTGGGTGTGCTGGATCTGTCAGCGCTTATAGGTGGGGCTCCCAGTGAACCCTGGAGGCCTAAGAGACAATTATGGATGGCAGGACCTTGATACTGCCGTGTTATTCGCTCTGAGGGGGAATGACGGATGACTGAGGGAGAGCCGTTAACCGCCAGGCAGGAACGGGAAGTAGAACACTAGGTCCCCTTACTGTCATACAGGCCTCTATCATAGATTTTCTAAACTTGCGACTGGAATTTCAGTGGACGACAACTTTATATGCCTGATACACCTAGTGTCAGCTTCGGGATGGAACGCGAGCACGGAAGCAGGCGAATGAAGCCAAAAGGTCCAGTGAAGGGTTTATTCGAGGCAAAAGGACAGGTGCAGACAACGACGGACCATACAACGATGACAGATCTGGGGAATACAGACTGAGACTCGGACTAAATACACAAGACTAGGTAACAGAACGAGCTACAGGTGGGAACAATTAGGGCGAAACAGGAGGTAATGAGGTGGGCGTGGCACACATCGGGAGCGGACGGAGCGGGGCGTGACATAACCCCCCCCCAAAGGCGCGCACACCGGGCGCGCCAGGGAGGAGGCGACGGACGGGACGAGGGAACAGGACCTGAAAGACAAAACAGAACGTCAACCAAACCCAGGGAACAGGACGGAGACGCAAAAGACGAACAGGGACGAAACGAAGGACAGGACCTGACAGAGAACAGGGAAGGCGGAGAGACAGACCCAGAAGGGAGACACAGGGGGAACACCCACAGGCGACACGAAAGGGCCAGGGGTGCCAAAAGGAGGGACAAAGGGACCAGAAGGAGAAACAGGCGGGACGAACGGAAAGGGAGGAGGAACAAGGGGAGCACGAAAAGGCCCAGGCGGGCGACGGGCAGCGGCCGCAGGGGAGAGGGAGAAGGGAGCAGGAGGGGACCACCCAGGGACCAAGGGGACGGGACGAGGGAGTGACGGAGGGGGCCAGGAGGGAGCAGGAGGGAACACCAGGGAAGGCAGGCAGGAGGGGGAAGCCGCGGCAGGCGGAGGCGCAGCCGTAGCCGGCGAAGGCGCCGTCCGACGCCAAGCCGGAGCAGGGGGGCCCGGAGGCGGCCGACCGGGAGCCGGAGGCGGGACCGAGGACCGGCACCCAGGGACCAGGGGGGGACCCGGCGGCGACCGCCGACCCCGAGGCGCAGGACCCGCAGGCAGCCACCGAGCCACAGCTAGGGGCCGAACGGGCGAGCCAGGGGGCATGGCGGGCGGGACCCAGGCCCGACGCCTGTGACCCCGTCCCTTACGGGACACTGACAGGCGGGGTCCTGGGCGGTGTCGGTCTGGCCGGGGTAAGGGAGAGGGAGTCAGGAGGGAGGTCGAGTCTGGGCAGACAAGTGTCTTGGCCTCCAAAGAGGCCACAGGCGGGGCCACGGGCAGGACTGGAACGGCAGCCTCAGGCGGGGCCGCGGGCAGGACTGGAACGGCGGCCTCAGGCGGGGCCGCGGGCAGGACTGGAACGAAGGCCGGCTGGACAGGCGAGCAGGGCTGGGCCGGCTGGACAGGCGAGACGAGCAGGTCAGGTGAGACGGGCTCGGGCGTGCGGCCCGCAGGGGGCGCTTCATCGCGCGCCACCAGCACGCGGGCAGCAGGGGGCGTAACCGTGGCAACCTGAGGCAATTCAGGTGCCGGTAGGACAGGTAGTTCAGGTGCCGGCAGGACAGGCAGTTCAGGTGCCGGCAGGACAGGCAGTTCAGGTGCCGGCAGGACAAACAGTTCAGGTGCCGGCAGGGCAGGCAGTTCAGGTGCCGGCAGGTTGGGCGCTGCCCTCCCGCGGCCAGCCGGGGGCGCTGCCGCGGGGCAGAACCCCCCCCCAAAGGCGCGCACTCCGGGCGCGCCAGAGAGGGACACCCCGGCGGGCGCCACCAGCACGCGGCCAGCAGTGGCCGTCTCGGCGGGCGCAGCCTCCACGCGGCCAGCAGGGGGCGCCTCGGCGGGCGCAGCCTCCACGCGGCCAGCAGGGGGCGCCTCGGCGGGCGCTGTCACCCCGCGGCCAGCCACCGGGACTGCAGGCAAGCCAGGCAGGACAGGCGGGTCAGGCAAGACAGGAGGTGCCGCTGACAAGGCGGCGGAAGTTGCAGCAGGCGGTGCCGCAGGCAGAGCGGCGGCAGCTGCAGCAGGGAAGACAGGCAGGACGGGCGGTGCCGCTGATAAGGCGGCGGAAGCTGCAGCAGGCGGTGCCGCAGGCAGAGCGGCGGCAGCTGCAGCAGGGAAGACAGGCAGGACTGGCTGGTCGAGCGGTGCTGCGGGCGTCGCGGCGGCTGCAGCAGGCGGGGCTGCAGGCAGCACAGCCGCGGGCAGATCGGCGGCGGCAGCAGGCAGCGCAGCCGTGGGCAGATCCGGAGCGGCGGCAGGCAGCGCAGCCGCGGGCAGATCGGCGGCGGCAGCAGGCAGCGCAGCCGCAGGCGGATCGGCGGCGGCAGCAGGCAGCGCAGCCGCAGGCGGATCGGCGGCGGCAGCAGGCAGCGCAGCCGCAGGCGGATCGGCGGAGGCAGCAGGCAGGAGAGGCAAAGCCGCTGGCAGATCAGCGGCATCAGCAGCCGGCGGTGCCGCGGGCAGAGCAGCGGCATCAACAGCCGGCAGGTCCGGAGCGGCGGCAGGCAGCGCAGCCGCGGGCAAATCCGAAGCGGCGGCAAGCAGCGCAGCCGCAGGCGGATCGGCGGAGGCAGCAGGCAGGAAAGGCAGTGCTGCTGGCCGATCGGCGTAAGCTGCAGCAGGCGGTGCCGCAGTCAGAGCGGCGACATCAGCAGCCGGCGGTGCCGCGGGCAGAGCGGCGGCATCAACAGCCGGCAGGTCCGGATCGCACCGGTCCGGTGCAGGAAGGAGGGGTGCTGAGCGCGTATGCGCCCTCCCTTTCCGCGCTTCAGGAACCCGGGGACTGGCAGCGCTGCTCCATCTCCCGGAATAGCGCTCTGGCCAGGCATCCCCAGTCTCTAAAGGGGGCAGGTCCTCCGCGTCTTGGGGCCCACCTATCACCCAGGCGTCCTCCAAGGCGGGGAGAAGGGAGCACGCTCCCAAGAAGAGAGTTGGGGCGGCTTCTTCAGCCTTTCCCTTTCGCCTCTTCTTTCTCCTTCTGGATCCGGAAGGCAGCAGTGGGGTCGCATCAGCGGGTGGTGAGCGGTACATCAGCCCGCTGTCCCGCTCCACCTGCCTTTGCAGGGCTGCAGCCGCTACCTCCCGAAGCTGCTGGAGGCTTTCGCGCACCACGTCCGCGTGGTGCGCGTCGCCGGGGACAGATATCCTCTCCAGGATATCCCGGCTTCGGTGAGCTAACCGGAGTGCTGCGGGATCCTCTCGGATCTCGGGTTGGGCCAGCCAGTATAGGACCTCGTCTACCAAGCCGAGGTACTCTTCCTCGGCTAGGGGGGATCCTTTCTTGCGGAGATCTGTCATTCTGTCAGCTTCGGGATGGAACGCGAGCACGGAAGCAGGCGAATGAAGCCAAAAGGTCCAGTGAAGGGTTTATTCGAGGCAAAAGGACAGGTGCAGACAACGACGGACCATACAACGATGACAGATCTGGGGAATACAGACTGAGACTCGGACTAAATACACAAGACTAGGTAACAGAACGAGCTACAGGTGGGAACAATTAGGGCGAAACAGGAGGTAATGAGGTGGGCGTGGCACACATCGGGAGCGGACGGAGCGGGGCGTGACACCTAGTCCCCGAAGGGAAATTTCTGATGAATGTTGCTCTGGAAAGTGATCAAATCCTTGCATTTTGCCGTTTGCACCAGTACTTTTATATTGGCATTCTTCTTTTCACCTACCCAGTCTTGCTGTCAATAGCTGGGGGGGAAACAGCACAGGGTCAGTTAACATGCGTCACCCCTGGAGCTGGGGGTTCAAGGGCCTTGCTCAAGGGCCCACGCACATGTGACTGTTCTGCCAAGACCAGGGCCAATCACAATCACAGGCAGAGATATGTAGCCCGCTGAGCAACTCACCGGCTCTACATGGCTTCCACGCCAGTGTCACCCATCATGTCTAATAAAACAGTGCTTTTTTAAATAAGCTTGCTTTTTGGTCATCAATCAGACCAGACTGTTCACAACAATAGTTTTACTGCGGAACCAAAAACAAATCCAAGGGTATAAAGTCCATGATAGAAAACGCAAGGCAATAACACCAAACAAACGCTTCTTATCATCTTTATTCTCTGCATATTTTATCGACGGTTTATTCCTGAACCTCTACCCATCATATCCAACTACACACAACTAACATACCACAAGCAGACTGCTTGTCAATTCTCATCAGCGGGACAGTGTGGATTAAAGCAGGGCTGACGCACCACCGTTACATTCGGAAACAAACATTTGCCCAATCAATCAGCAGCCCCTGAGCTCTACGATAAAAAAAGCAGCCAACAGCAGAGAGGTTTGTCTAATAGAAAACCTGAGGAACACGATAATAAATATGGAAAAATGTGATTCATTTCCTAGAAGCCTTTACTAATAACTGCCCTTATTTACCAAATGTTTAAAGGATAAATCCTTCCCACTGTTTCAAATGAAGAGCTGCCAGCATTTCAGACTATTTACTCACCCAGGAGATGATATTAACCATGCATAGTGTGTTATATTAGATTTATTGAGATGCCTATTTACTTAAGCAAGCAACTCGCTCATGAATCTCTCAGCAGGCACGATTTCACACAGAAACCTTTTCATTACAAGTATAGTCCCTTTATTAATAAACCAACCGTCTAGATGAATGTGCCACGGAGAAACCCGGAAGACCTAGTGCTAGTTTCTAACCATAGACACTGAGCAGCCTGCAGTAGCCACATTGCCAGATCTGACTGCATGAGCCAGGCTGCAGCTTATGAAACAAAGTCAGGCGGCCAGAGAGCCTGGCATCAATGTGGGGACATGGTGCTTTTGGCCAGTCAGTCGGACCCAAGGCCAAAGAGAAGAGAACAACGAGTGGATTCAGCAGGAACCCAGTTTAGCGCCTTATATGGTACCTTGGTGAATATACAGATGGAATTTTATTTTTGGAATATTTTGGAACTCGTTTTTTTCACATATAACAAATTTGTGAAAGTTACACATATTTTAAATTTTGCATACCGTGAAAAATTTGGATATAGTGGATGCTTAGTTGTCCACCACATCCATTCCGTCGCTCCCATAAATTCTATGCACCACATCCCTTCCGTAACTCCCATAAATTCTATGCACCACCTCCATTCCATAACTCCCATAAATGCTATCCTCCACATCCATTCCATAACTCCAATAAATTCTATCCACCACATCCATTCCTTAACTCCCATAAATTCTATCCAGCACATCCATTCCATAACTCCCATAAATTCTATCCGCCACATCCATTCCATAACTCCCATAAATTCTATCCGCCATATCCGTTCCGTAACTCCCATAAATTCTATGCAACACAACCATTCCATAACTCCCATAAATTTTATCCACCATATCCATTCCTTAACTCCCATAAATTCTATCCCCTGCTTCATAACTCCTATTGCTCCTCTTTATCTTCTTCCAGCACTGACACATGTGACTTGTCTAATAAAAAGTCCAGTGAGTGCTTTGCTCTTTGTATGGGGTTGCTGGTGGTGCAGATATGGGGAGTCCTAGGTTCCTTAAGGACATGTTTAAAAGCCTCTTTGTTGTGGTATTTGATGCAATTCCAAATTGCCTCATTAGTCATTTCAAGTATGATAGTGAAGCACTTTGCTGTTAATGAATTTGCAGCTTCTACAGTTACACTGCATGTGTGAATTTTGGGATAAGAGAAGTACTATTTGATACAATGGGCATATTTGTAAGTATTTCATCCATCCATCCATCCATCCATCCATCTTCCAACCTCTTATCCTGAGCAAGGTGACAGGATGCTCTCCCAAACAGCGTAGAGGGAAACGGTGGAGTACATCCTGCAAGCATTGAGAACTGTAACTATTTTTCTTGCTAAAATCAACCTAAAAGAACTGACAATTAGATTGTTAACCAGTGGGTATATTTTATCATTTTTTGTCTTTAATTGGTTTTGTTCCTGTGTTAAAACAGGGTCTATGCAGCACTTAACTTTAAATGACTGGATAATTGTAGCCTTAAAATTTTAAGTATTTACATTGTGATGAATGGGGTCTGGATCCATGTGCTGGATACATTTCCAGTCAAAGCACAATCCAAGAATCGAAACCAGAAAAACTGGCAGGAGTCATAACAGGAACAGAGAGAAAACTAAATCCAAATTGCTAAGTGTAAATTGAAGTCAGAGAACATGGGCAGGAAGTCATAACCACAGAGGAAGTCAAAAATAGTCAGAAATCATAATGGGAGGACTGGTCAATATGGAGAAACTTGCCATGCCTCACAATATGGCAAAAGACAATGACGATATTGAAGATGTATAGTAATGATAAGCAGGTGCAGTTAATCAGCCGGTTGTCTGGAAACTGTCTACTGGATTTGGAGGCTGATAGGTTGACAGATGAATTACATAATATACTAATAAACATTTGTATCATGCAAAGATACTATACTGTATGAGCAGAAGAATTTTCATAAAGCAGTAGGATACAATGGAAAACTCTGGGGTTAAATGTAATAAACATGCAGTAGGAATGTTTGAATGTTTTTCATTATTTTCATATGTAGGCTTAATTAATTTACATAGCCTTTATTTCTTCAGCCAACAATAGTCACATAGTCTTTGATCTTGCTGAATGACCAGCTTCAGCAGAGCGAATGAAACAGTTGCAGATTCTCCTATGGAGGCCATGTATGTATGGAACATCAGCTCTGGTCACTGCAGGTTCCAGGGTGATACGACAACAGTTAACACAATGTGCAAATATGGAAAAAATGAAACACAGTCAAGTAAAGTAAAGTAGGTCTTTATTGTCATTTTAATCACACATAGTTAATGCGACACACAGTTAAAGTTTAATATTCAGCTGATTCACAGAAATGGTTGCTCACTGTCCACTATGCTATACCTTAAAACATGCCCGTTTATTTTATTAGTTAGTTCTCATAGGTTTCCAAGCCACACCAACAAAATGCATATCCAACAAACCACGACACCTGTGCCTGTTACACAGGAGTCTCAAAACATCTAAACACTACTCAGGCTTCCAGTTTCTTTGGAATGACTGAAACAACAAATATTCAGTCAGTTGGTGAAGAAATAAAATAGTTATAAAAATAAACAAAACAGAAATGAGTAGATGAAAATAAATCTAGCTACATTTGGGGCACGTCCTTAGAGAGGCGAGGTTAATAACACAGTAAAATGTAGCGCATTCTTTCAGTATGCTCAGTAGTGATTTCCCTGGCTTATTCCCTCTGTATGAGAGCCTCTCTGTGTTAATAAAAATGTGACTCTCATTAAAGGTACTTTTTCTGACATGACTCATGATGTAAGTGGGAATTCAGTGTCTCTGGCTCTTAGAGGGGAATCTGACAGCCTAACACTACTACAGGCTACTGCTTTATATTGTACACAAATTAAAAATTTGCACCCCCGTATGATTGAGGTCTCTTTTTCCCTGCTGACTCTCACTGAGACTGTTTTGACTAGACGCTGTTTGTTCATTTGGTGTCAGCTGCATTGGTAACTCCAGTTGCTGGTGTAACCAGATGAAGTCAACCTGTGACCCCAGAGGGAGACTGGCAAGAGAAGAGAGCAGCCAGGGAACGGGAGCAAAGCCCTGCATTTCAGCGACAGCTTTTCCGTCTGGGACAATCCCATTGGGATGAATGTGTGTTTTCTGTGAAGCGGGAGTCCCTTGGTGTAACGCTGATCCTTTGTTTGGAGCTAATCTCTCGATGTCACTGCTCAGTAGTTCACAGAGAGGTGGGATTTATTTGCCTCTGTGCTGTCTGGGTTTTTTCAGTGTCTCTGGGCGTTCCCTGGGGAAACATCACCTCATCTGACCAGTGGCCTGTACTACGAAGCGGGGTTACTGGCTTGTCGGGGTAACTTGTCGGATTTAAGGTACCACAGTTTAAATGGACTTCATATACGTCCACTTACATTTTGCCCAGACTACCTTAAATCCGGCAAGTTACCCCGATAAGCCAGTAACCCCGCTTCGTAGTGCAGGCCCCAGGCCATCCTGCTTCTGACTCTTTCTTCTTTTTAAACTCTTTAAGTTGCGATCCTTCGACAGATTGTGGCTCGGTGAGCTGAGTCTCTGTGTTTGTTGTCAGAATGTTGCTGGTTTGAGCCCCGGCCTCGGCGCACCTGCGACTCCTTGAGCAAGACCCTTCACTTCCAGCTCCCTGTATGCTGCTATGGGTGGCTTATTCATGGCCAGCTTACTCTCGCCTACAGATAGCAAGCTGGGGGAGGAGTAAAGAGAATTTCCCCATGGGGATCAATGAAGTATGTGTAACTGTTGCTATTTATTTCACATAGGTAGCATTTAAGGTTTGACAGTTTATATAAATGTATGTGTGTGTGTGTGTATTTCTGAATTAGTTTGTTTTAATCAAAATTAAAATAATTGATAAAAGACTCCATTTAAATGGGGCTAAAGACATCACTTAAGTGTTTTCATTTGGAGTGGATTAAAGGCTGAAACATAAAGGCCATTCCAATGCTGAAACGTTTGGGAGGAACTTTGTACTCAATTAATGCACTTAACGAGATTGAGTGGGGGCCGGTCCCCAGCCCTCTGTCTGCACGATCCCCTGCCGCAAGGAAATGAAATCCAAATGCTTCAGCGTGCTTCTGCTTGGCATCAGGACGATAAAGGATTTACAGGAAGAAAAACAGCAAAGCCGCCAAAGCAAACAGCCAAGCATGCGCAGCGCGGCAATTTCACCGCTGGCTTCGGTAGCATGGAGCGAGGCTGGCGGCCCACTGAGGCAGGCGGCCCACTGAGGCTGGCGGCCCACTGAGGCTGGCGGCCCACTGAGGCAGGCGGCCCACTGAGGCTGGCGGCCCACTGAGGCAGGTGGCCCACTGAGGCTGGTACCCCGGCGGCTGGCCGGGCAGGGTGACACGGGACCCCCTCCTCCCTGCTGGTAGCTCCACCATGGTTCCGGCTTGGACCTCACAAACTCTGCGATCTCCTCCATCAGGCTCATTCGTATCAGCAGGTGAAAACAGCCACACACCATTTTCCATAAATCAGACACATCATAGCAGTCTTGGGTTTTGTGGAAGTCCAGTCTCATGATGGTAGAATAAAATCAGAAGTTGACAGCAGCACCAGAGTCAGTAGCAGAAGCACTGGGGTTTACACACGTGCAGCTCCGAGTTAAGCTGCTGTTTCTTCTTGGGAAGAAACTTACAGTTACAGTTCTACTTACAGTTTTTTCATCGTTCATGAGAAAGAGTAGAAACACTATCAACATGTGTGTTCCAGCCTATCAAAATTCCCGGTTTGTTTATCTTAGGATTTGACCATGAGTAAAAAGTGCTCCCATTGATAAAGGAATCTACTTCGACAATCTGTGATGACTGGATGTCGTTTTGATTAAGGCTTGGCCTCACAAACAATCATCCAGTAGATGGGACAATCCCATTGGGATGAATGTGTAACAAAGCAATAGGACAGGGGTATACTTTGGTGAACCTGTCACATTAGCAAGGTTATTGATCACCAGTGCTGTACCTGCACGTACTTCATATAATGAAAGCCAGCTGATCCTCAGAGGATAGATAACCTTGTTAAAGCTTAAATGGGGTCAGCTGGGAGGAGTCATGAGGTTGTCGTCCTGGAGTTGGAGACAGGCTCCATGTGCAATTTGTGCCAGAGTAGCCCTTCTGTTGGTTTGTACCAAATGGGAAAACCTTCATTCACATCCCGCATTGATGTGTCTTGGCTGCCCAAAATCCTGTTCGGTGGTTCGTGGTTTTTCCTCTTCAGATCACTCTCAGTAAGTACTCACCATGGCTGACCGTCAGCATCCCACGAACCTTGCAGTTTCGGGTCAAATTTGGGTCAGATCGGGCCCTTGTCAAAGTCCTTCAGATGTTTATCCATGCCTATTTCTTCTGCGTTCACCATGTCGACTATGAGTGCCGAATATTAGCTTACCGGCTAATATATCCCAGAACTTGACATGCACAGAGATCCCTTTTGCTGAAACAAGCTGTTTATTACCCACGATGCTTTGTGCCTGTCCCACACAAATTGCAGACATTAACTAAGCCCTACTTACTAAACATGCCTGGAGCTGTCAACACAAACACCGGTCAGTAAAAATAAAGAGGGACGGTCAGTCTGTGCATCTCCATCACAAAGCACACATCCTCCTGTTTGCACATTTCCTCCGCCGAGTGACCTGGCTCACAGCGATGCTGAGTGACAGGGATCAGGCCCTGGTTGCCCTCTGGCAGCTGGGCCTGTGTGCTCAACCAACCTGCCCTCTGAAGGTACTATAATGCCTTCATGGGTGCCGGACGTTTGACACTTAGACAGGCAGCTCTTTAATCGATGGAGGAGGAGGGGGTGGATGTAGGAGTTCAGAGGATGAATGGCCATTTGTGCCTGTGTTTGAAGACCCCCAGAGCAAACCTGCTGCTAGCTTTTCCCCTCCATTCAAACCCAGTGTCTAAGGAAGTCCTGCCCCCCCACACACACTCTTCCCTGCAGGTACAAGGAGGACCACACAGGCACTGCGGACCCAGCTGAAGTAGTGGTGCTCCATTCCCAAGCTGCTTCTAAGCGTGACCTCAACGGCTTTGCTGAAAAATAAATCCTAAGATGAAACTAAGCAAGCAAACTATTAAATGCAGGTTTAGAGCGCCCTAATAGAATTCCGAAGCCTGAGAATGAGCTTACCAGTACTTTTGGCACTGAATGAACTCCATCAAGCCATTTAATTTATGTTTTAGTATGTTTCCTTTGGATCTGTGACATACAGGCGTTTTTGTTCACGCGCCCCAGTAGACGTGCTTCTGCAGTCAGGAAAGGCTGCTAATGCCTGCAAGACCGACACTTCCAGACAACTGCGGTGTTTACATGGCGTCACTCAGCTGCCAATCAACACATCCTTACCACTTGTTTGCTGTGGTTCATGGTCCTCTATTTTCAATCCACAAATGCAAAAATTTGGTAACACTTTACATAAGGCCATGTTTTGGTAATTTATAAACAAGCCATGTTTATTATGCATTATGGCTGCCTTATGAAGCTTTCATCTATAATGCACTATAGATACATTTATAATGCAGTACAAAGCATCCTTAACGCTTGTACTGACCATTACAATATTTATAGCCATATTTATAATACTTTATGAATACATTATTAATTGTTATGAATGTGTTTATAAATTACCAAGACATGGCCTTTAGAAAAGTAAAAATTCTGTTATTTTTCACGCTGGCAGATGGACTCTGCTGAAGATGAGGCTCTAACTCAAACGTTTGGAATGTAACTTGCAAAATCTTTATTTGCATAGTTGTACTACTTCTGTCTGAAATTAATTTTCATTTAGGTCATTAATCCATCTCACATGATCATAACCAGTGTTAATATGGTATTTACTGAAACAAGGAAAATCTTTCTTTCTGCACTTACTTTCCAGTGTCCACAGCAGTGGTCGGCAGCCCTGATCCTGCAGTATCCAGCAGGTTTTCTGTCCTATCTGATGAGTTACTATCTGCCTGAGATCAGTTGTGACTCATTGGGAACCAGGTAGGATAGAAAACCTGCTGGATACCAGTGCTCTGGGATCCTAACCTTGGTATACAGAATACTGCTCTAACACTGGCAGTGAGGTGCAGTATATTAATGCAATTCTGTTTTTACTCCATTCATCAAAAAGGTCCATTATTATTCATTCATACCATACAGTTGATCCTTTCAAATCATTTGGCTTATATGGATTATTTTGTCCACATTGTCAATATTGATCCCATTATAGATCATCTGAAAATAGGTACCATAAAGAATACAATCCTTAAACAATGTGGCGATACTGTGTGACCCCCGGAGGAGAATGAGGCCCATGCTGATCACATGGGCCATTTTTATGTGTGTTTGATTTTCATGCCTGTCCATGCTTGTTTTAACGCGTGAGACCTGCTCATACCGATATTCATGCAACCGTCTGCATGCAGAGGGTCGATGTCCTGTGCTTGACTGTCCTCTGTTTGTTCCTGTTTGCAGTTGAACTTCTGGGGTCTTTGCAAAAAATGAACAATGTCCAATCACCAATGGCCAATCACCAACGTCCAATCACCAATGTCCAATCACCAATGCACGCATTCACAGGTCAGGGATAGCGGCCCCCGGGACATGCTGTGGGGGCCCTTGGAGGGCTAACCCGCACCTTCCAGTCACGGGAGGAGAAACTCAACGCCACACTGTTTTGATCCGAGGGGATGTAAGGCAGGTGCCATGGTCTGGTGTTGGGTGTCAGGCAGGCCGATCCCTGGGGGGGTGTCATTCCTGCACAATGAGGCATGGAAGGGGGAGTCGGAGTCGGAGTCGGTGTCAGTGCCATCCTGGACAATGCCGGGTCACCCCCTAACCCACCGATCTATCCCACCCCCGAGCATGGGCCTACTGTCTGCGTGGAGAGCCTCCCCTCTCTGTCCCAGGGGCTCCGTATCTCCATGTCACATTCGAAACCTGACGGATCTCCCAGATCAATCACAATGTGCTGTTCGACCCACTGAAAGACAGGGTGACAGGAGAAATTGTGAGAGAAGAGAAGAAAACTCGAGACATCTCTGCCGAGAGAGAGAATGCTTCCTATAACGACAGCTGCGATGGTTTTGTTTTAGTGGAAACAGACACAGTGCAATACATTAAACAAGTCTGATGTCTGTGCTAGCTAAATAAGCAGCCTTGCTGTATAATTTCCAAAACAGTATAATGTTAACATTTTTAAGCTAATTTCATTTATTCTTCGCTAATCTATTATATTCAAATATTCATAGACATTATGATAGACTTTTTGTGTCCTTTTAACAAAACACACGGAACCTGTGTACTTTCCTGTCATGTACTTTCCAAGATAAACAGAAAATAATCCCAGAAAAAGAGGAAAAAACTTTTTCATCCCTCAACCAAATACCTCTGAAAAATTCAATCCTCAAACACACAAATCCCAGCTTCAAAACAAAGGAAACAGAGTGAAATCTAGCACAACTGACCCTGAACTTAATATAAACAGAATAATGCAGGTTACAGTAGAATTGTATAAAGGACAAACAATAATAATAATAATAATGTTCTCAAAAAAATGTGAGCTGTACTGTACTGACTGTAATTTTATTTTGTATATTTGATTTATTAAAGCTTTTTCTGGCAGAGTTTCGGAGAAGTCGACCGTAAGATACTGCTCCGGTTTGTCGTTATACTTTTTCAAAAAGTGCTTTTACGAGAAAAGGAAGACGAAATACTGCCTTGACTCAGGTATAAATGTATTCCTTATCTAAACGGTTATGGGCGTAAGCCTCAGATTCTGTGGAACATAAATATTCCAGAAGCACTCTGAAATCAAATTATCTGCAATTCATAACTGGGGAGAGATTCTGTCAAAGCTAAGAATGGTAATAGAGGAAAGGAGAGCACTCCCATACATTTGGCACTTGAGTAATCCCAGGGAGGTTACGAGGTTTAGTGGAAGTAATGTAATAATTTAAAAGTAAAATTAAAATTGAAATGCAAAACGCCTTTGCAATTAACTGCTTACTTACAAGTAGAAGCAGGGCTGAATAGGAGGCAGACCAGCAAATTCTCTGCCCCCCTCCCCTCCCCCACCTTAAAGAAATGACTTTCTTGAATGAGAAGTCAGAAAAGGCTATGAAAGAATACCTGTCCGTTTTGGCAATGGTGCACTTCAATCTGCAAGTAAGAGTTTCACAGAAAGTAGACAAGAAGTCTGTAATGTAAACACTGACAGATTCAAGTGAAAGTAAAAAAATATATATTTAGCAGATGTGCAGAGGGTCCCTCACTCCCCTGTCTGGGGCGACTCCACACTGACTCCTCCGCAGTAGGAGCTGCCTCCTCCCCACTACTGGCTGGTTCCCATTGTTGGTCAGCAGCCCCACGCTGGGAGCCCCTGAGAGGGCAAAGCCATCAGCCGTCTTCTAATGCTCCTTTGCTGATTGCAAAGAGGCCCGGAATGCCACAGTATTCAAGATTCTCAGCTGCATCACAACCAGCCAGAACAGCAACTATCAAGCTAACAAAACAAAAAAAAAAACAAAAAAAAAAAATGCAAGGCTGGTGCCCTTAGCTGAACTCGCGGCTGGAGGTCAATCTGATACCTCAGGCGTACCATGTACAGAACAGCCAGTGCAGGGAAATAACCGGAACCTGGGGCCTTAGAGCAGATATCAGAGCCGACTGCAAACCTTTCACCGCTCTCCCCAGCTCAGGCCCAGTAATGCGTTCCACCTGGGAGTACAAAATCCCACGATGCCTCACCACTGGTGCCTGCAAGTCTGTTGCTGTGGGTGTGCTGTAGTCTGGGTCACTAAGACATGCAAGGACAGCCTGTAAGTGATACGGCGCTACCACAGCTGGCATAATTAATGTGCAGGAATATTCATAAATGAAAACAATAAATGAGGAATTCCAGCATAATGGGGTTTAAACCCTCAGTTTTCCTTTCATTTCAGGTCACATGAGGTGTCCTGTTGCTGCATTGTAAGTATGCTGTTCCGAAAACAAATGTCTGTTAAATATGAATGATTGTTGCCTATGCGCACAAAAGTCTTTGTCTACCAAAACCCTGATCTTATAGGAATTTCGTCAGGCTAATAATAGCTTAGGGTCCTTATTTGTTGTTTGACTGTTTTTCGGCCGCAAGATGAATGAAGGAGCCATTGAAAGTGGATTGGAGGTCATCTGTCACAATTAGGAAGAGAGCAGGTCTCTGGTGGCTGTTTGTTTTCGTGCAGCCGGTGGCTGAGTGATGAATGACGGTGCAGCTTGTATGTCCTCCCTGGCCATGTAATGTAGACCCTTCCCTGGGAGAGTCCTGCACATGGACCCAGAGGACTGTGGGTAAATGTTTGCTCAGAAAAGCTTTGAAAGTAAGAAAACCTCCTCTATAACAGACATGATATTACTGGGTTAAATAGGAATCCCAAAAAAACCTCTCTTTTAGCCAATGTTTGATCTTCTGAAGGAGAAACGGAGAAGCCGATGCCCTCATATGTATTGCTGGGTGACATCATGAAAGCATCTACAATGAGTTTAGGGTCACGGTAATCCAATGCTGACATCCATGTCGCAGAGGCAAGTTGGTGTTTAATTAAACGAAGCTTGGGATTTATATTTCATTGTGTGTTGCATTAAGGGCTGCATGAATATGGATGAGAAAGATTTCAGCTAAGCTTCTGAAGAGAGGCTCCTTTCAGGCCGATCTCCTGATGGTCAAACAGAGGGTGCTGCTGGGAGGCAGGGAGGCCTGGCTTTCCTGGTCAGGCCTGGGAGAGTCCTGGGGGTTTAGGGGCTGAGGATGCTTAGGCGTGATGTGTGGCCCTTTGCTTTTCAACAAGCACGTCGGCTCAACCTTCGCTAATTCCTGACTGCAGGTGGACAGGGAGCTCAGCCCCCAACCTGGGCGGAGGAAACATGTCCTCCTCAACACAGGAAAGCTCAACACGGCCATGGGCAACCTGAGATTCACCAGGTGTTCTCAAGACTCCCATATTTTTTTAATATAAAAAAGGTTCCCTGGTTATATCCATTTTCCAGCTGATATGAATACGGCATCAGAGAGCCAACGCCCGTCAGAACTTGGTGGAGTTTGGTGCCTCTTACATCCCAAAGGTGCATCAGCAGCACATCAGTCAAAAACTGCTCCACCAACTGCAGGCTGTGATATATCACAAAAACATGCTTTGTTAGATCCAGCATTCTTTTCATGCCTCTCCTCTGCTTTAATTTCCTGCTATTATATAACAAATATTCTTTCAGATATATTTTGTTCCCCGCCTAGAGAAAAGAATCATAACGTTAACGTTAACCTGTAGAGGCAGAACAACTGACCTAGAAAGTGAGCAGTTTTTTCCACTGAAGGTCTTCCACCCTGGAGATCCTGAAGGGAGAGCATCTACGTTAGATTAGGCTGATTTAACATGCGTAGCACAAGCTCTGTTGGGTGGACCGACACCATCAATGTCAGAGTGAGAGCTACTTTAAACATGACCTATAAACACGGGGCGAGAAAATTTTTAATGTCCAGCAAAGACACCATGGAGGTGGCAGCTATTATAAACGCTTGTAGGAGAAGATACTTTATCCGTGCGGTACAGACACATCTGGTGGAAAGGTTAACAGTTAACCCTACTTTACAAATATGGCTAGAGTGACTCAAATTAAACACACAGGGGAAGGCCTAGGCAGAGGGACCGTTATTGTAAACATGTAGTAAAGGTGTGGGGAATTGACCTTCGCTGCAACATCATACTTATGTAAACTTATGGTGCCCCTCCGGCAAAAGGCAGGAAGGTGGCCTTCGTGGAGGAAAAGCAGAGCAGGCCCTATATGCTGATATATGAAAACTTATATTTCTGAGGTTATATCATAAGCAGACAGCATGTTGAACGAACAAAGATAAGCTAAGAGATTCTCCGGGTCAGAATATATAAACATTACACATTTCACACATCTAGAAAGCAGATAAGAAAGAAGAGGCAAGACAGCTTGTGTGTCAAGTGCAGATAAGCAGAGAGGTTGAGGGCTGTTTTTCAGCCCGGCACGGCAGTGCGAGCCACACCGGCTTGAATAGGAAGCCGTCACAGGCCTGCAATCGTCTCCCAGCTACAATAGAGGGTGTGACCTCATTAATTAAGCAAATGTAATTGCTGGTCAAAAGTAGCTAACTTCACACTGAAGACGACCGCGGCCTTTCTGAGGCAATCAGATTTCGCTGTGACCGTGCAAAAAGCAGAAGAGCACTAATCCACATCAGAGGGGAGCCAGGTAATCAACCATGGCGTACAATCTCAGTCAGATGATAGATTTTCATTCCTCTGAAGATTTCTCATAAGTCAAAAATCCTAGATCGTATGGAATGGCTGTCACCACTTCCCCTCACAATATACCTAACTATATATAACTTTAGCAAGAAAAAACACATTTTGTTTTGGGAACTGAGAGAAGGGAATCTGATGAAATGAGACCCAAAATGAGGACCTTACAAGCTGTGGTCATCTGCCTCTGTAGTATGCAAGAATGTCTCCTCACTTAGATAAAATGAGGTAAGTGACTGAACGGGAAAATCCCTCTGTTTTAATAAGCAGCGGAAAGCTAATAACAGTCTAACTTTGCCTTTACTGGACTGGACAGCACTGACTGTGTTTATAAGGCCTGGGATAGGCATTCTTTCTTCGCCCATGAAATGGACGCTCTGCTCCCACAGCGGACACTAACCATTAGCTAAAAGCACAGCTGTCAACTTCATTCCTATGAGGAACGTTCATATGAAAAACCAACATTTACAGTCCACAGCGTCTGGACAGTTACTTAGCGGTTATGCAGAGAACAAAAGCGTTTTATAGCTTGTCAAGAGAGTGACAGCAGACACTTGTATAAGCACTCCCCGCAGCTTTCCTGTTTGCTCACAAAGCTGCAGTTGATAGCTATTTGAACTGTATACATACACACTGCTGAAACCAGGAGGATTAAGCAGTGGTTTACATAATTCTTATTTTATAGCCCCAGGTTTAATTCAGAATACACACAGAGGGTTAATTATAATTCTGCAGGCTATGACACGTGTCGTTTAAGCGTGCATACTCATTTGATTTACTCACCTTTTCATGCGTAGCTTATTTTCTCTGTGTTCAAAGGAAGACACTGCAAAAGCATATTACATAAGATATACCGTAATACTATCTGAATCTACATGCATACCTTTAAGCATACACTACCATTCAAAAGTTTTTGCATACAATGAGATTATTTGCATGTATCTCACTTAATATTTATTAAAATACAAAATAAAGATATATAAGATATATATATATAAAGATATATAAAACTATCACCACACAGCCAGTTAACAGGATGTCAGACATGCACTGTTACATGCTCCTTCCATGTTATAAAGGAAACCTGCTTTACTTATGTTTTCATGTATAGTTGTTCACTCAACTTTCCAATGCATAATTTAAATTCAATTTCAATTTTTGTATATAAGGCCTTTCACAACAGAGTCGCCACAAGGAGCTTCACATGGGTGTGTTGTGCTTAACAAGAATAAAAAATCTGCGGCTTGTGAAATAAATGGTAAAAACCTGTGGTGTGCAAACACGTTTGACTGGTATATACACTGGTGTATATCAAGCCCTCACAACAAATGTGCAAACAGCTACGTCAGCAGCCATAGATTCCTAGGTATCGATACCACGCTAATCTATCACAAATTCATGAAGATTCACACCTAAAGATTCACAAGTGCCACATAGCTTAAATAGGCAGTCATACACAGGGCCCTTAGCCTCATACTCAGGGATGGCATTACACAGTGTTGTGTATTACCATTTACTATTTTCCCCAACTCAAAGTGTGGATGTTTCTTTGTTTGTTTTGCTAACGTGTTCTGTTGTCACATGAGAAACATCCACCTGTCCGTCTTCCATAAATAGAGCACAGGGGCACAGTGCGTCTGCAGTCCGTTCCAGAACAGGACAGGTGATATACAGGATTACACACAGACACCACTTCACCTAGGTGCACGTTTTTGGACCGTGAGAGGAAACTAGAATTGCTGTAAGAAACACAACACAGAACTTACAGTCTGCACACACAATGAGCCATGAGTAAGACTGAAATCCCCAGCCCTGGAGGGCAGGTCCCAACTCCTGAGCTATCCTGCTGTATCACGGAAGTCTTGAATAATTAACAAAACCTCCGTTTCCCATTCACAAATCCACAGATAAGGGATTTTGCATACAATGATTGTATCAAATGATTCATTTTTTGAATGACAAAGAAAAAAAAATTTTTACTCATTGTTGGGTTATGCAAATTTGTAAACAAAAACTAACTAATGGATCTGGGGGTGTTCTACAAAGCAGGATTTCTTGCTTAGTCTGATAACTTGTCTGATTTAAGGTAGTCTGAGCTAGATGGATTTTATTCATTTACATTTAGCCAAAATTACCTTAAGTCTGACAAGTTATCCAGCTAAGCAAGAAATCCAGATTTGTCGAACCCAATAGTACTAGTTAGCAACAAAAAAAAATCATCCACACTTTGAGCTGGGAAAACAATAGTGGATTGTAATACACAACACTGTGCGATATCATCCCTGAGTACATAAACTAAAAGTTGTGTGTATGTTGCCTACTTAAGATATTTGGCACTTGTGCCCAGCTTTGTGGAACAAGCCCCTGTTCTCAAACATTCCTGAAACTCACAACACCATGTTTATTTAAGAAATATCCAAGAATTGTCCCCAAGTTGTGTGTGCATGGGAAAAGTTTAAAAATAACTAGTCTAACTTTAGTGTCCAACCAGCATGATAATAAACACCTTAGTCTATGCGCAGTTCTGTTTGCCATTTTTAAATATTTGCTTCAGCCAAACTGGTGTTAAATTGTCAATCAGATAATGTGGAAAAAAAAGCAGTTTTTTCCGACTTCTTTAAAGTTAGGAAGGCAAATTAGGGCAAATGGATGTTAAAGAGAACCAGGAGCTCCTGTTAACTGTGCCTTCTCAGTAGCCTTTAAAGGAGCACATTAGCATTTGTCTTTGTTGCATGCTAGCCGGCTAAATCAGAGCAAAGCTCCAAACACTCCCTTTGTGTGACGTGTCACATACTTTCAGGTTCACCGCTCAGCTATGGTTTATAGAGCCACACCTTAATGTTCTCCAACGGCTGCAGCATAGTTTACATGCTGCCAAGTCGAAGTTTAGAAATATGAATAATGACATCATCACATCCATCAAACCCTTGTTAAACACTTACTACACCAATCAGGGATTTAGCTATGTACACAGGCAAATTGAGACATAAAGTATTGTTTGAAATTATTTAGAGTAATAGGCTAATGTTTTTTTTTTTTGTCAAATCGCTGTGAAAGCTTTTGTGTATATCGGCCCAACAGAAAAATCTATGAATATCTACGAGCAGATATGACACTTAAATTTGAAGGATCATGATGTGATTATGGTGCATTTCACATCTCTATTTTAATGGTCATGGCTCACACAAGGAACTCCCACAATCCTTTGCTGCAGTATAAAGTAATGGGGGCACAGAGAAAGCCTGTTTGTTCTGCAGCACGACCCTCGCTGGGAAGCTTGGCATTCAGGCCCAGCTCTCCCACGATCCAACCATTCATAGCATCAGCAAAAGAGGCAAGTTTGCCTGACTTGGATCTTGTTGCTGCTGTTTTGTTGGATTCCATTGATGTCTAATAGCAAAGTAAAACATTTCAGGGTCCTTGATACTGTCCCTTTATCAGTCTGGCTGACAGGAATTCACCAGAAATGTCTTTCGGGGTGGAAATACTATCTGCTTCTATTATGCTGGTCTGAAGGGTGTTTATATTGTTTTGGGGTTATTTCACTGCTATTTTAAGATTCACTGGAACAAGACGTACGTTCTGCCTCCATGCCGCCTTACTGACTGAGGCACAATGAGCAGGAATTGTTGCCTTAGTGCCCTCAGGGCAAGAGGACTGCATGATGACCCATCTTAGACACTGGGCAGATTAAGCACCTACCCACATAGCTGCAGATAAGATAAAGAGTAAAAGGCTGACTCACATTGCACCAGGCAGGCTAAACACCTACCTGGTTTCGGGTAAGGAAAATACCAACCCACATTATACCAAGCAGGGTAAACAGCTATCTAAATAGCTTCAGGTAAGGTAATAGGCTACCCAGCTAAAACAAGGCAGGTTAAAGGTCTACACCCAAAGGTCAAACCGCGGAGCAGTGAACTGGATAACCGTGCACCCACAAGGTTACAGGAAAGGTTACAGGAAAGCAACCTGGCTGTGTGTTGCCCTGACTACAGACTTCCAGCTGGTATGAGGCTTCAGAGTGGATGTAAATCCCCTCCCTTGATGATTTCACTTGCAGGACGTTGCATGTGGTGAAGAACCACCCGCGAATGACCAGCTGGGACGACTGCTCAACCACACATTCACCATCAGGACAACAGGGCGGGCTGGCCTGCAGTAGGTCCCACACGTTGGCCACCAAGGCAGATGAAGGCCACTCACAGGACATGTGATGTCATGGACCAGTAAGCTAGATGCAGCTCATGGCAAATATTTGGATGAAAATCTCAGCTAGCCAACTCAATATCCATCCATCCATCCATCCTTTCATATTCTAGCCAACCTGGTCAGGGTCGTGTTGAGGCGCAGAGCTGGGGTTCACCCTGGGTGGGATGTCAGCCCATTGTACTAAGTAGCTAGAAGTAAATTAACTAAAAACTATATAAGCTGGGGAAGTCAATGAACAGCATGTGCTTTGATCTGAGTCTATTTAAATTGCAAGACCATTTTTCACAGAGGGAAAGTACAGGGAAACACCCAGGGAAGGAGTCCCGCTCTTCCTGCTGTTCACGGCAGGCAGCAGACATGTGAGGCCCTCAGACTATATACTCTAAAGGAAAGGAGCTGCCTGAAATCCTGCAGGGAGTTTCTGAGAAGGGTACAGTTAATGGGGAATTCCAGTAAAATGCAGTATGTGATGTGGGTGGCCCTCTTTTACATTTCCAAAAACAGATGCGAAACTGCTAAAAGACAATCATGAATCTACGCCACAAATTTGTTAATTAATTAAGGTGAGTGTATGTGTGTGGGTGAATGTGTGTGTGTGTGTTATTCCCTGCCTTGCACCAGTAGCTGCTGGGATCAGCTCCAGACCCCTGTGACCTTATATAGGACAAGCAGGTATAGAAGATGGATGGATGAAATTCCCCATTGAAATGACACCTATACTAACTGAGTATTATATTTAATTAAACAGTGTACTTTTCCTGCAAAATACCCACATTTCATCTAGCAATGGAAAACGGTCTTAAATAAGATGAAAACCCACTGTAAAAGCTGTTGGCCATTCAGACGGAGTAGGACTCCTCAGTGAAAATAAAAATTCCAAAAAAGATTTTTTTTTTTCTGTCTTTATTATGCAGTAAACAGTAAAGCTTTACACACCATTGAGAACTAGGATAAAAAAAGAGCAATAAGCAAACATCATATAATCTTTAGTGACCTGGAAACTCACTGTATCATGCATTGTAACATTAATGTATAGAGGCCACAAACATACAGTTCCTCCCTCAGAAAGGACAAAGGTAGCACTGTCACCATAGCAACATGTCTAGCAGTGCTTTTTGTTAATGACACCATGCCTTATGCCCTCACTGGACTTCAATCATCGGGGAGCTTAATGATTTCAGTTCCTGTAGCACTTCTACCCAAGTGCATTTTAAAAATGCTATTACTACAATAATAATGTGTGTTTTTGCTGTATTGCTAACAATATATGGTAGCACAAGGGATATTATCACAGGAAGAAAAAGCTGAAATATATCTTAGACAATGTCTGACATGTCAAACATTCATGAACAATAGGGGCTAAAACATGGTGACATTTATCTGGTAAAAGTAACATTTATTCAGCTATTTTCAATAACTGTATCTAATTAGGGTTGCACTGATCCGAAGCCTATTCCAGGAAGCAGAGATGAGGCGGGTACAATCCAAACGAGAGAAGAGACAGTCAGTTTACAGGCAATTTACAGTCACCAGATTGTGACTGTAAATTGCTGGGAAAATAACAGCCGGAAACAGAAACTCTGACACACACGCACACGCACACGGACACGGACACACACACGGACACGCACACACACACGCACACGGACACGCACACACACACACGCACACAGGCTGGGTTTGTACCCACACCTCACTCTCCGGGCCACCATGTCCCACATAATAGTACTGAAAGTACTGAAACATACAAAATAAGCCCATTATTAGGGAGCAAAGGGGACTTTTACACTTCTGAAAACTAAACAGCACTAGAATCCATGGCATTTCCCATTAGATGACCAAACGATCCAAGAGGCACACGTCATACAGCTCAGAACAATACAAATAAATGAATATATAAATATGAGAATATGTACAAAAAAAATATATATATATATAATATTTAGACAAATACTTTAAATTACCTGAAGGCTTATCCCTTCTGATAAAAAACACAAAGCACTATTGTGTTGTCCAGTCTGGCGGTTCTGCTTTTGGTGAGTAAGTGTGCTTTTCCACTGGGTTCCCTCCTGATGCCTGGACCCTGGCAGCCACCCGGCCCACATTCCTCCCTGTCCTCCCTCTGCCTGTAAACAGCTCCAGTGAAACGGCAGGCTCTGGGCTGGGGCGGGACGCTGGCATCTCACCGAGTCCTAATGACAAGCTGGGAGGCTCGACGAGCGGCCCCACCCCCCCACACACCTCCCGCCCCCCCCTCTCTGCTCCCCATCTGGCCTCTCCCACGCTGTGCCCCCCCTTCACAGCCTGACATGCCCACTGCCTTGCCTGCCATTGTTCCTGCAAGACACCGGATACTAACCTTACCTCCCTCCCCCCCCCCCCCCCTGCCCACCATGTGAAAAAACCTCAGAAATATCTCAAAGTCCTTTAAGTTTTGGAAGTGCTTTCTTAAGACTTCCTGTCTTATTGACCAAAACTGCCAATGGTCACTTATGGTCACTATGCCTACACAGTACAGTACACTTCTATACCATAAGATATAAAGGATTGGTCTTGGTAATTTATAGTGCTTCATTGGTATATAACACATGGCCCTTCACACGGGGCAGTGTTGGGTCACTGAGCTCCAACTCCAATAGTCTCTTTATTGAGTTGCCTCACACAGTCCTACAGTTGGCCATGGTTGTCCACGGCAGAGTACTCAGTTTCTGAAACCCTGGAGGTGTCGATCAGCTTGGCCAGGCCGGTCTTGGTAGAGTACTTGAAGATGAAGGCCTTCATGAGGTCATAGCGGTAGTTCTTGTTGATGAAGTTGTAGATGACAGGGTTGACACAGCAATGGATGAGCGAGAGGCATTGGGTGGTATGCAGGGCTACGTAGATGAAGTTCTCAAGAGGGCAGCTGAAGGACATGACACCCAACATTGACAAGGCGTCCACCAGCAGCACCCCGTGGTAGGGCAGCCAGCATACCAGGAAGACCACGATGTAGGTCAGGATGAGTTTGCGGCTCAGACATCGCTCCTGGTCCGGCGAGGAGGCGATGGCCCCCGCCAAAAGCAGGTAGAAGATCGCGATGACAGGAAACGGAATGGCAAAGCCAAGCACGATAAAGCTGAACTGAATACCCACCATCCATTCCCGGGCACTCTCTGCAGGGTACACTGGCCGGCAAAAGGTGTTTTCTGAATGCACAGGCTTGACAGCCTGCAGGAAGTAGGTGTCTGGCACCGAGGCTGCGAGAGCCAGCAGCCACACCAGCACACAGATCAACTTGCGCACCATCTTCTTCTGCCTGCTGTGGGAGTCACTGAACAGCGCCACCGAGAGGTAGCGGTCCACGCTCATGCAGGTGAGGAAGAAGATGCTGCTGAAGAGGTTGACGCTGAAGACCAGGTGTGTGATCTTGCACATGGCCTCACCGAAAGGCCAGTGGCCCTGCTGGAGCAGGGAGCTCACCCAAATGGGCAGAGTGGCCACCACACACAGGTCAGCGACAGCCAGGTTGAGGATGTACAGGTGCGTCTCGTAGCGGCTCCTCTCCGCCCGCACGTTCACCCACACCACCACCGAGTTGGCAGCCAGGCCAATGATGAAGATGAAGATGTACAGGACGGACATAGCGTAGAGCACGGCCACCATGTTGAAACTGGGAGGACACACCAGTGCCTCCATGTGGGACACATTGTCATCATGTTCGGTGAAGTTGATGTCCTCCATCAGGATGTCGATGAATTGATTCACATTTTCCATGATTTTCTTCTGATGAACAGTCACGTTCTAAAACAACAAGAACAACAAAAACCGGCAGGAATGAGATAAAGTTTTTGCCACTAAATGAAAAATTATATATGTAATAACATCGTTTATTTACTGAAACAACATGAATTACTTAACACATTCCAAACATGCACGGGCGAATGGAATGTGAAACCCAATGCAGCATTAAACAACGTTTGTGTACTCGTTCATTACAGCACGACATTTCCCACGGTCTTTGGCTCATCGCATTTTACTCATAACAAACAGAGGAGTGGCTAAGACAGACCCAAGGACAGGATCAAAGACAGAAAGTACCAGAGGTTCATGACACAAGGGCCTTTTTCATCTGAGAGCAATTTGCCAAAAACAACCGAGTAACCAGGACTGGAACTGCAGCAGGTTGGGGGTCTATCTTTGCGTCAGCATTGTTGGGCTCCCACACCACTCAAAGCCAGGCTCACATCCGGTGTGGCACAGGTCCAAACTGACCCATCTCATCAGCCTGCTGGGTACTTAGTAAATTTTCATTCTGAGGCAAAAATGAATTATGCCGAAAACCGCTGGCCTGTCGATTGCTTGTTTTTCCAGAAATATCTGTTGTTTCTGGCTCTTTGGTTGCGGTTGTTTCTTGGAAACACTTTCTACAGCCCGTTAACTATAAATGCTTTCAATTAATCCTGAAGTGGCTTTTGAGTTAAACCACGCCCCACTGCCAAGAGGAGGTGCACTTTGGTGCACCAAAGACTTCTCAGAGCACGAGAGGGACAGGTAATGGCATATGAGCAGGGCTGGAGGGTTCCCCTCACACACAGGGGTGAAAGGTCAAGCTCTTCAATGGAAACATCGCCCACGCCACACGGGGTTGCGCCTCCCGGCCACAGTTAGCCGGCTGAAACGCCAGGTTTCGGCCAAGACATGAAACAGGATCTGAGGGATCCGGCTGGCCAGACTCTGCTTCTCCACCCTCCACAGACAATCTGTCCAAAAAGAAGGTCACACTGCTGACCCCTGAGGTCACGGGTATGTTGCCACCATAGCGACCAGGGCACAGGCCTAAAAATCCAATTACTCATAAGCGCCTCCCAGCTCTCAGGGTAAATACGGAATGGATTCAGCACACACAAAGGATAACATAAACTCCATGCTCTCAGAGGTTACGAACTTTGACCCAAGCTTACCATTCTACATCTATGGATGCTGTTTAGTGCAACCCTGCAAGACGTAATCCCCAGAGAGACCAATCATCTCCGTCTGCAATCAGCAGCACGCTCCACAGCCCTACTGTGTGCCTTTGTGACTCATTTCCGTTTGTTACTCTTAGCTTTTGGGGTCCCCCTGGACTGCAGACCCGGCCGGCTGAGGGTCGAGATGCGGGAACTTAATGGTTCTTTCATACAAATGGCAAAGCTGCCAGGTAAGGAATGTGAATTGACTTTTTAACAAAGAAAGGAGCAGTTGCAGAGGAAGCTGGGAAGTCTGTTGAGTCTTTAAAGGAGATGAAAGATAAGTCTGATTTCAAATGCGTTCTGCTCAGGGGTCTGGGTCATTATCTTCATCAGACAAAGCCAGACGCACAGACCAATGGACAACTTAGGCACCATTAACCCAAATGGGGATTACAAGCCCAGGATTAATAGAGAGGCGAGCCCTAGGGGTTAGCTGTCTACACGCACACATACTGAAGATTTCAGGCTGTGTGGGCTGTTATGTAAAGATGAAAACAGCAGCACCTCAAACCTAGTACACAAAAAAGGCCAACACTTAAGAAATTAGAGGCTGGGGAAACCCAGGCATTCGGCAACGTTTCTGTAAAGCTCCCCTTGTAATTAACCACACTCATGTTATATGTTCTGTTGCTGAACATTAACCTTTAGGCTGCTGGAAATAAGGAATTGGTTTAAAGCAGCAGATCAGTTGGCTAAGGCATCCTTCTGTGCGGTACGGAGACCTGAGCTGGGCAGGCTTCCCCTGCCTTAACCCATCTCACCGCTTCCCAGTCCCCAGTGCTTGCTAAATTAACCAGCTCTCCCAACCTGCCCCCCCCCCCTTCAAAAAAAAAAATCACAGCACTCTCACCTCCTTCCCATTACTGCTACCAAAGCCCTACCCCCCCCCCACCACCACCCTCACCTAACCCCCAGCCTGCTCTCTGACACAGAGTGCTTTCTATGCAGCTCCCACAAATCCCCCCCCCCCCCCCCCACACACAGACCTGTACTCATTTACTGGAAACTTCTTTGTGGGGACTGTCCATTCATTTCTATGGGCAAAACCCTATTCCCAAGAATGACACCATTAACCCCTACCAGTCCCTAACCTTACCCATAAGTAACCAAACATAATACAAGACTTCTGGCATTTTTAGGTTTTTATTTGTCAATTTTTTTATTTTATACAATTTAAGTTCTCCTTGTGGGGACTGAAAAATAATACATATGGAAAAAAGCTATTTACAGGTTTTTTATCACATACTAGGAAAATCTGGTCCTCATAATGTAATAATTACACCCCCATGCACACAAAGAAACACACATCCACACACACACACCTCCACGTACACACCCATCCACACACACACCCACAGCTAAAGGCCCCCCCAAACACACAGCCCCACAAAATCACACACACCCCCACACACCCCTATATACAGACACACCCCCCTCACACACATCCACCCCCCCCCCCCCCCACACAGACACACACACCCCTATATACAGACACACCCCCCTCACACACACCCACCCCCCCACACACACACACCCTTACCCCTCCCACACACACACAGCAGAAACCCTAAAGCTCCGTCTTTCTTCCCTCCAAAGCAGCATCCTCATGAATAGAGTGACTGGTCTATTATATGTTAAACAGCACTTAATGCTTCTGACGGCCTGGGTTTCTAGCACCCTCTTAAACAGCTCTGTAACCTTAACCCGACAATGACGTCGCCTATCTATGAGCTGCTTACATGTACACATTTCAACAATTACATGTCCGCAGAAAAGGGACTTATGTGAATTGCGAACAGCGGGTAATAAAAGCTATTGGTATGCTAATCCGAGACCAATAAAACCTCTCAGGTGATACAAAAGAAATCCGAGACGCACTCCCTGGATAAAACTACTCCGATGATAGAGCCGGCTGTCGCGGTTTAAGACATCTAGGGGGAGGTCTTCAGCCGCAAATAGCAAATAAAGTAGCGTGTGTTTATTAAAGGGGAATATAACATTTCAGTTATGAAAGCCTGGACTTTAAAACTTACTGGACATACACGGAGAATCAGTTCAAAAGGCGCTGCAGGTTTTGTAGTTACCTAACCACCTTCAAAGGGACAGTTAAAATTGCCATTCATTTTACAGCGATCCGAAACCAGTAATAAGTGGGCTGCTTGTAATCATTCACATGACCGACCCACAACAGCCCAAAAAATACACAGCAACGACAGAGAACCATGAAAATATATGAAAATATTCAGCTCTATTTGCTAATTATTTTTTATCATGTAACGCATGAAAAACGGAGGGGACATCATCCGTCCATCTGCCAAGCATGTGCCCCCACATTTACATCTGTTTAGCCGGCTACCCCTGAATGGACGTATTTGCATGAAGTTTTACAAAGTTAATCAAAGCAGCACCATAGACACTTTCCAGCACGTCCTGACAAACTGCCTTTATTTTCACCTATAAAACGCAAGACTGCTGTTCAGTCTTACTTATTTACACTAGTGGCCAAAATTGTGGAAACGCTTCCAATTTTTAGATATTGCAGAACTTCATTCCAGTTACTCCTGTTACTTGTTTAATCGTCCAATATATGATACTTGTTAACATGCTTTGATTGTTTATAAACATTACCACCAGTATTCGTCTAGTTTTTTTTTTGAAAGCGTAATGCCCAAAATGCTAGGTGTTCCCAATATTTTGGCCACTAGTGTACACCTGATACCTAAATTAAGAAAACAAGGAACGACTACGGAACAACAACAACAACAACAATAATAATAATAATAGATTCGGACCGAACCTTACTGTCTTTTGTACGTCGACTCCTTCAATAAGGACCCCTTTATAAAGTAACAGCAGCAGTACGTGAGAACCAGCGCACTGGATGGATGCTGAAAATGTGAGGACGGTCCTAGGCGCACAAAACTGGTCTTGCCCCCCTCCCTCGACGCCGGCAGTACTGGCCCTGTAGCCCTCCCCTACACTTGTTAATATACCGAGGCTCGCAACGCCCCCCGGCAGAGTCAGGGGGAGCAAAAATCCCGTCGGCAGGGGCGCACACGCAGCCACACACGCACTGACAATACGGGGGCTTTGAAGAAAGTGCCAAGCTTCCGATTTCCACGCCAAAAATAATTTGATGGAAGCGTTTTTTTATGTTTCTTTATTTACTGCACCTGGGAACCGAAAGCCGCCTCCCCGCAGTTCAGTATTGTTTCCGTATTAAACCGAATCACCACGCCTATGTCTCAGTCGAATTATTGTGGTTTTAGGAACTACCCTATATTTCCATTGTGTCATGATCTGTAATACTGGCCAACTGCGCAACTGTAGATTAACACAAACAAATAAAAGATATCGACGATAAGTTAACTTTATGTGTAGCCTTAATGATAGGTGAATTTCAGCGACGTTGAGCTTTATTAACACAGGATCGGTGCTTTATAACGCTTGTAACCCGGTACTATCATTCATTTCTTCTGTTCCTGCTTAACTTCTTCTTCCCTCTAGTGGCCCAGCCTGACAGGCACCGTACCCGCTCTGGCAGACAGACGCCTGTGGGTTTCTACCCCTCATTAAAGATCCACAGCACGAGCCCCCAGATCCAGCTCAGCACTTGCCTGAAAATATTTCACAGCTAAAGTCAAACTAGGTGCAAAGTAAATACCGGAATATATAAAGGGTACATTTTGCGTTTTGTGTTAAAACGCATTAAAGGTTAAACGTAATTTTGTAGGAATGTTATAAACATTTTGGACATATATTCTGTGGCACATTAATATTTCATGAAAGTCCCTCAGGGCAGTGGAATATATCAAGTATTTTGGGGTGTTACAGATTCTACCTGACCAATACATCAACCTGCAGTTTAAAAATGTTTTTTAAAACATAACAGAATTAGTTTTACCTACACACATAATGTCAAAAATGAACAAATAAGGCACCTGAATTATTCAGTTATTACAGTAAATATCACAGTTTCTAAAGTATACAAAACCATGTGCGTATTCAGCAATCCCCAGCCGCAACAGCTACCCCCTGCTTTCTCTCCGTTGGCTGTCAGCTGTAAGTTCTATCAAGTTCATGACCTTGGTGTCCTAATACAACACTCTAAAGGGAGCACACCGCTCCCCCCGCCCCCCCATTTGCACAAGACCTCCAAGGTCACTAACTTCCCCATTATAAGGTCATCTGACAGTTTCATTTCCAAAAGGCAGTCAAAATCCTCTCTCTTTTTAACTTCAGCCCCATACAAGCCTTCATTGAGCCTCAGGACTTTTCAGGAACACATTCATCCTCACAGATTGCCAGTCCATGTCCTGACTGTGTTTCGAATGCGCTGATGATTTTCAGTACAGTTTGTTCTTCCGTAGCTCTTAAACTACAATAGTAAATGACCTGGTTATGATGTACAGTTACATTTCATGCATAGGTAGGAAAATTTCTCTAGCCTTGGGGGCTGTGTACTTGGACTGTTAAGTATTCTCTGTTACTTAATGTTCTTATTATTGCCATTGCTTAGGACAAAAGTGGCTGGCGAGTAAATAGATGCGAATTCCATCTTACTTACGTTTCAAATGACGAATCTGACTCAACATAACTTGGCTGTACAGAAACGAAAGAGGTGAATAACTTGTTTGGGTAATGTGTGTATACAAAAGTTTGTCCAGCTTCCCTGCTGGAAGCTGGACAAACTTTTGCTTCCTGGTTAGGTTTTCCCCTGCTCTGTAATTGTCCTTTGCACATTGTCTCCATCTATGTGGAACAAAGCCAAAAGCTGTCAGGTGACAGGCTCAAGGTTCTGTATTTACCCAGAACAGTAGGGCTCACCTGTCTTCCTTCAAGCTGGGCTCTCTATTTACATCTCGCCAGAAAGCTTCAGGATGATTGCAAGCAGGCTAGCATAGGGCCTGCCCGATTAGGCAGAGGGAGCGGCAGTCTCAGAAAAAAGGGTAAAAATTTGTACCTTTGCTTATCACTGGGGCTATTCCCTCAAGGGGCTGCCAATTGTACCCTTAACTTTAGGTTTCTGTACCTTTTAAGGTACAGAAATGGACTCTGAGGAACATTTATGGACCATTGATGGTACATTAATGCTGTTTGCACCCATGGGATGTTCCTTAGCATCCATTTCAGTACCTTAAAAGGCACAATAACAAGGGTACAGCCCCAGTCACAAGCAAAGGTACATTTTTTCCCCTTTTCTGCAGTGTAGGCTGCAGGGCGGCTGCCCTAGAGGTGAAAGAGTCCCTTTACCTCTGTTCACATGACATCCCCTGGACTCATCTTCTGTGACAAATGCAACTGGATCAGCAGATTGGCTCTTCTGATTGAAATACTCCACTACTTGTAGTATGTCTGTCTCAAAACTGAAGAATTTTTAAGCTTCTTTATTTTTTTCCCATCCACGGTTTGTCTGTTTTTCTATTTTCAATTTTGTTTCTCCAAAAAAGATTCCAGATTGCAAACCAAATGTAGCCTCTATAATCACTTGGCAGTTATTGTTTAATAGCTTTTTGAGTTTTTCTTAATTAAAATGGAAGGAAGGAAAGTGTTATTGTAAGGTTGTGGAATATGATCTCTTCATCTCCTCTGCATCTGGACAACACTCAGGCAGGGGAACTGTGAAACATCCTGTTCCAGCAGCTGATAAGACAACCTTCCCAGGCTGCTGTTCCCACAAAGCTAAGGCCACTTGACATTGTGCTTCTCAGCTCGATGGCCAGAGTCACAGAAGCTGGTTACAGCCAATCGATGGGTCTCAGTCCGACACGGCAGCCAATCACATCTCCCTTAGAGGCGGGACAGCATTCATGACATGACCCTTCCTCTGAGGTGGGAAACATATACAGTACATAAGACTGTGTGCTTATAGCCTGCAAGCATAGCTAAAGAAACACCGCTACACGTGTACGTGGGATGTGTTAATATTTACAGGTATGTTCTGCGGTCTAAAATGGAAGATTATCAAGATACCTTTGGCTAACCTCATATTATCAAACAGACATTCAGTGGCCTTAGTGACTCCAGAAGTCACAGATTCCTAAGTCTCTTTTCCCTGTCCAGTGGGATCTGTAATCTCAGATTACAGATCTGGGAATATGCGATACTAATCAGACAGGATTAAACATGTAATAGCTTCTGTGAAGGGGAACTGTTTTTTTAAATAAATCATGCTGAGTGGGTTTTATTAAGCCAAGAGACATTTGTAGACTGTATTATGTCCTGAATTATACATTAGAGTATCACCTTTTAGAGAAAGGGGAGCGGTGATGTCCACAATATGTCTCAGGCTTGTTCTCAGATGTAAGACACACAACAGGGAAGAAGTGTGGACAAAGAAAACAAAACAAAAATGTTTATCTCTGAGTCATTGCGGTCCTGTCCAGCTGGCTCTTCACGAACATATCATGCCAGATCTGGGGAACCCTTGAAAAAAACCTGTTTTGTTCGGCTTGTTTTTCCATCACACACTCACGCCAGGACAGTTTCGACTCGTATATTGCGGCATGGTGAGAAAGCAGCGACGATGTTGATAATTCTGTGAAGAGAAGAGATTTCCCAGGTGGCCACCGGCTCTCATGTCGGCAGTCATTATTAGGGGTGGGAGTTACCAGGCAGTGTTAGCGTTATGCTAATTGCATATCACACTTTACACGGCGGCATGGCCTTCAGTGCACAGTGACCCGGATGCCTGTCATATTCTGGAGAAAAAGCAACACTGGATCGTACACAAAACAGCTTAAGATTAAAGGTATTAAAGATCTATTATGGGACGTAATTAGGTTTTCAGAAACATTCTGCCAAGTTCCATAATCGAAAACTAATCTTTAAATTAAAGGCAGTGGAAAGTGATGAAAGTGGTCAACAGGAACTGACTTGTTATACCGAGCTGTACCCCTTTGCGGAGTAAAGAAATGGTCATAACAAAATTAAGCTGGGAAAAAATTCATACATTTACAGTTGATAGCTAATTAGTTCTTATAGCGAAGATAGCCAAAGCAATGAAGAGTTTATAAAACATAATAAAGTCATGCGGTGGATGGACTTTCAGTGTTGAAAAATATAAAGTGACTTGTGCAGGAACATACTGGTTACACCAAGGTTATGTTGTGTTTTCTGTGTCTGTATCCTCTAAATATGACAAGGCAGTGAGGAAGGCAAACATATCTGTGGATATATTTATAAGTGGGGAAAAACATGTATAGACTGATTCCAGGTATGATCTCTGTTAGTCTGCATTGGTATGCGCAGATCTACACATGCTCATTTGCTCTGGCAACATCTTTGGGCAAAAAGACTTCAATTCAAGAACAAGTTCCTTTAAGTCACTTGTTTTTTTTTGTAATATTGTGGAGTATAAGTCAGTATAGGTTATTCAGCTCTAGGCAAATGTAAGCCAGTATTTTTTTCTGAGACTACGTCAATGTAAATTGTTGCTAAGAAACAATTGTTACAGAGTTAGGTCAAATATCTCAACAGTAATATAAACCATAATATTTTAACATGACACTGAAAAGTGGAAGGTGGGTAAACATAATTATATTATGTAACTTTTTTTTCTCACATCAGCTTTATTCGCTGCCTTGTTCTATTAGGGTCAATCCTATAGTAACTGCATGTAGATTATCTTAAGATCGATCTCGCATGACAGACTGATGACATATACAGCAATAATTATGCCCTTTGGGACACAAAGAAGCATGTTTTGTTTTAAGATTGACTGAGTCCTAATTTCACTACCAGAAAGTTCATTTCCGAGTAGTTCTGAGGCACTTTCAGGTAGACCCTGGGGCAAAGTTTCTCTGAGATAGATCAGAGGAGCCAGAGGAATTGGTAATTCTTTGTTCAGTCTTTCTGCACAATGCTCACAGTGCTGTGTCTCCAAGCTGTGAGGACCCAGGTGTCTAGGTGGTGACCTGCAGCCTCCGCCCAGGCCTCCATCATCAGTATGCATCTTCGACGTGTGAGTGTAGAAATCTGTCAGCCAGAGACCTCTCTGCATGCAGAACCATGAGAGTTATCTGCTAAGGAGCCTCACCCAGGAAACACGCTGCTCAGAGCCTGCAGCACTGCACTGGGGGAATTGCAGTTGGTGTTTTTGTCTACACTGTGACAGCTAGTGGAGGCTCTCCATTAACCTAAAATGCTCCTTAAAAATGGGGCCCGCTCGCCATTCTCTCCAAATCCTCCCTTTCATACTTTGTCCTCTCCGTCTTTTATCCTACGAGGCTCTCTAATAAGGCCTGTAAAGGGCAGGGGGAAGAACCTTCAGGCAATCAATGTAGGGCTCATCAGAATTTGAATGAAGGAATTCCCTACAGAAAGGGTCCGTCTAGTTAAGATTTACAAGAAACTTACAAAAAGACGGAAGATCAAAGGAAAAAAGATAATAATGGAATAATCGCTCCATTAAGCTTTGCGTAAACGAGCAAACTTCGGCCTAATGGAAACAGCAAAACAAGGAGCCATGCAGGACAGTGACGTCTGTCATAGATAATGTGATTACATGAGTTTTGCAGAAGATATTGTTGAGCAACATGCATGAGACTGAGACATATCGCCAGAAGGTCTTTTGGGGGTATTGTTAACAATTAAACTCTCTACTGTTAAGCAGGGTGATTTACTGGAACAAGAACATGTTATAGTGTAATTTTGGTAGTGAAAAGCAGCATATACTGTATATTTGTTGAAGTATATCCCTTGCTTTTGGGAACATAACATTGACAAGTCATTATAGATATAGTGTGAAAGAAAGAGAGAGATAGAGAGAGAAAGAGAGAACATTTAGTACTGTGCAAGACTTAGACGGTCAGAAGACATGTTTAAAGCTATATATCTGGGTAGTAAGTGCACTTTTGCTCAGAATAAAAAAAACACAACTTAATATTAGTACATATGCAAATTTATAGTAGCAAAATAAAAAAGTAGTAAGAATTTCTTCTGTTCTCCAAAAAGTTGCTGATCTAGTTGGACGGCTAGATGAACACGGCTTCAGTGCCCAAACCTCTCCTCAGGAGCACCCCAGCCATACCGTGTATTTGTTCAATTTCACCACTAGCTCACATAATTAATTAATTTAATTAGTTAAAGTCAATGAGATATTGATTAGTTATGCAAGGTGTGCTTGTGGTCGAGTCCAAGAATACGTGGGTGTGTTATATGGTTGCTGGAAATACTGGGTTGACTTTAGGAGACGTTGTGACACACTTTGACAGACATAATGTCATAGTTTTACACCAACATGAAGATAATTTAAACATAACTTTCTCTGATTGCCTAAGATTTTTGCACTGTACTGTATAAATGTTTATAGGCAACTAAAAATCTTTATGTATAAACACAAGTATTATACACTTTACAGAATCTTCCTGAAATATCACGGTCAAAAAAATATATTGCTCCACACTTCCGAAACCCTTCCTTCCTCCCAGCTTACTTCTTCCAACCAAAACTACAAGTGGCTGCATCCCTACGCACAGGAAGTATGATCTCTGGCTCTAAGGTACATTATAAGACAACAAATGCAACTGACTCTGAGATGGACTAACATCGCATCTAGGGTGTCTCTCAGTTTTGTGCCCTGTGCTGCCTGAGATGGACTAAAGGGCCCCAATGACTATGACTAGAATGAACGATCAGAAGATGGATGGATGGATGGATGCATACAAAAATGCACTCACATGCTATAACACTCTAAGCATTTAAGTTGAACATACATCATGATTCTGCGGTAATAAATCGTAGCCTGTGTTGTAAACATGTGGCATGTTTCACGTTGACACAGGCAGTCTAAGTTAAAGTGTGCTGGTAAATTGCAGTCTTACCCTCACTTACGGCCTCTGGCTTTAGGATGTTTACTTTCATATATACTGATGCAGAAGGCTTACATTTAAAGAGTAAATAAACTTGGTTCTACGAAGTGGCTCGGTCTGGCATCCTGACTGGGAGACACCTTGTGATCAGTGCTGCTTGGGACAGGTTCCAGGTTCCCGCAGGCCCTGTACTGGGTAAGTGGGTTAAAGATGCGTTCCTGCAGAATTCAAAGCAAACGGCAACATTTTTAGAGGAGTTTTAGCAAAAACAAAAGCAGTGTCCTCCTGAAACTGAGTGAAAATAGTCACCAAAGAAGGAAATGAATGTGGGTTTGAAACATTTCTGAAGTTTTTGATCAGTTATAAGTTGATGCAGAGCAAGACTGTTGTAAGTTTTTCTTAATGGACCTAAAAATGTGCACTAACACATGTTTGGCCTATAAGCCTTTGCAAGTTTGGTAGTGTTCTGTAGGAAGTTCTGTACTGGCAGTACCAGGACTGTTCTGGTTCTGTCTCTAATGGGAGCTGGGTCTTTTTCATATCGCTGTGACACAGCCAGAAGATATGGTCACTTATGGCTTTTTTGACTACCAGAATTCCCAGAGGCACCTCTGAACTCCCTGGAATGGTTCAGCTTTGCAGAAACATATCTTGTATAATGGCAAACCTGCCAAGATCTGCATACCAAGTGCACATTTTGAACTCTTGTAAATATATTTTGAATGGCATGATCTTGATATAACTGCTTCATTGTTGTGCGTTTTTACAAAATATGCTCATACATGCCGTAGACACATGTGCGCTTTCTGACGACAGAATAATTTACTGAGCATGGCCAATTTCCATATTCACTGGTCTATTCTTGGATCTCCACACCACATATCTAAATATTAATGTTCTATCAGGTTCCAAGGTTATATATTTTTTCACCTAGCTGGTATATTTTTAGCAAACCCAAATATGGAATATAAGCTGAATGTTGTTATTAATGTGTTTCTGTGAGGAATTGGAGCTAAAAGCCTCCTGTATGTGTAGTATCATATTTTCTAGTTTAGTGTGAAGCACCTGAAACACTGATTCAGAAAGCCACTTCAGCAGAGGAGCACTGTGCACTGGATTCCGAGTCACAAGAGCAGAAGAACCCAAACATTGAACAGCTTGACGCACTGGAAAGGAGCACTGCTCACTGATTTACAGCTACACCCCTCTGGAGTAATGAGGAGAGGAACCCAACCACTGAACAACATAATGTACTGGAGCAGAGTACTACACACTAAATACCAGCCACACCCCTGTAGAGTAATGAGTGGAGAGGAACCAGACCACTGAGCAGTGTAAGGCACTGGAGGGGAGCACTGTGCGCTGCATCTAAACCACGCCCTTGTGGAGTAATGAGAGGGGGAGCACTGCGCACTGGATTCCAGTCTCATTACTGTGGAGTGACGAGAGGAGAGTAGGGGGGAATCTAGGATTCTTGAAGGTGGGGAAGCAAAGCATAAGAGGGACCAACCTTAATCAGCCAATGATATTGTTTGATTCAGTGAATGTCAGGGGAGGGGCCTCTCTGGGGGCCAGTCAGCCTTCAGCTGGGGCCAGTGCCCCTGTGGCCCCACCTCTGTATATGCTCCTAGAGAAGAGAAACCCCGCCACTGTATATGCCCCTAGAGAAGAGAAACCCCACCACTGCATGTGCCCCTAGAGAAGAGAAACCCCACCACTGGATGTGCCCCTAGAGAAGAGAAACCCCACCACTGTATATGCCCCTAGAGAAGAGAAACCCCACCACTGCATGTGCCCCTAGAGAAGAGAAACCCCACCACTGGATGTGCCCCTAGAGAAGAGAAACCCCACCACTGTATATGCCCCTAGAGAAGAGAAACCCCACCACTGTATATGCCCCTAGAGAAGAGAAACCCCACCACTGTATATGCCCCTAGAGAAGAGAAACCCCACCACTGGATGTGCCCCTAGAGAAGAGAAACCCCACCACTGGATGTGCTTGATAGCCCTCTAGGCCACCTCACGGCGCGCAGCTAATCTGAAGCAGGACTTAAAATGAATGTCAGGCATTATTTATGAGTTGATAATTAAATGAGCTAATTAAGGTCACTAGCAGGTTATTTAGTTCCAGATAAGGCACCATTACTCAGTAATAATATGGCAAACTTTGAAGCTCATTAGAAATGAGACAGCATGGTATGATGAATCTGGTTATAGTGTAAAATTTAAAGTATTTATAAGGAAAATGGTATTCCACTCAAGTTATTCTTTAGTTTTGTTCTTTTTTCTTTTTTTAACAAATGTGCTACAGTAGATATTAGTGCATTGTTATATATTAGTGTTATACCCCCACTGCCTGACTAACTCATTGAGGTTTACTGTGTTTATTCCAACCCTCTCACTGGGATCCTATAACAGGCAATCGTTTGCAGTGAATTTGCTCAAGCTGCCAAGCCCTACTGAATTTATTTTTTTTCTTTAATTTTCTGATTTCCTTGAAAAGTTTTCCGCAACTTCTCAGTTTCAAAAATATGCCAGCTTGCCAGAACTCATCCATCCATCCAACCCTGCAGCCTACCCCAGGCACAATGCAGGGGAACACCCTCAATTGGATTTTCGCAAACACAGTCATTATGGGCAATATCCGAGGAGCAAATTTGCCTAACTGCATGTTTTTGGGCTGTGGGAGGAAGCCAGAATCCCCAGAGGAAATCCACAAAACAGGGAAGAACATGCAAACTCTATAGATGAGGCTGATACCATTAGACTGTAATGAATCTAGGAAATCAGTCCCACCACTGAGAAGTGACTCAGGTAGACTCTGTGACTTTCTAATATTCCGATTCTGCAATGTATTATCCAGGATCTGTAACATATTAGTCACACAGTCCACATCTAGTCCAGTCTGCTATCTACCTTAGATTAGTCACGTTAATAGCCTTTGTAGGTAAAAGGTGTAACATTTTTACAAATGTGAGCCAAAGTTAAACTTGGATTCAATTTCTTTTTTCTTATAATTGTCAACATCTTAGGCTTAATATGCATAAAGCCCGAGTCCAAGACAAAAGTACTTCAGCTGAGACCCCATGACACGCAACCCCTCCCACCTGGGACTCCCTCCCCCAGGCCTGAGACAACTTCCCCAGTTGTCCCCCAGAGACAGCAGACCTGCAACATCTTAATGTCATTACACCAACATTTGTGGCGCTGTTGAAATGATAAAGTAAAGCTGGGTTTGGAACGTTTTCTTCAGCATGTTTTTCACTACTGTGATTATTATGTGTTCGCTGCATCTGCAAAATGTTACTTATAAATATCTTATTATGTTGTTGTTTCCTCATGTGAGTTGAGCTTATTTCCACTCTTTTTTGTTCAATGAACATGATAAGCATGAAGGATCAGCACATATTCCTGGCTGTATCCCATCTTTTTCCATGAGTCTTCTGAGCGGATTCTGTTATCAGCATGGTGGTGGCAGGGGTACTGGAGAAATGCACCAGTGTTGCAGCAGTTTTCCATCAGAAAAAGGCATCCGTTTGCTATTTTTTCTTTGATATATTATCTTACCCTGAATACTTCATCTGTAGTACCTACTTGACTCTAGCGAAACACGGAATGAATACAGTGTCAAAAGCATTCATATTTAACATTCTGAGGTTAATGCGAATTCCTTTGGCATGTAAGATCATAAATTATAGGTGATATAGCCATAAATGAGGAGCTGCTGCTTTCATAGTTGTTTTTCCCCCAATAATTATTGTATTTTAATATAAAGACAGTAACAAGATGCACTGTAAATATGGGAAGAAGTTACTGTATGATGTGGTGGAAGGCGTGAATGTCCCTATTCGCAGGGCAAAGTGAGGTCACGATGCCCTTCGTTATCTCCACCTGTGTCCTATTACCCGTCATGGCAGATTCTGCTCTGAGACCCAGAACACACACCCCGACCTGATACCTAAGCCCATTCTGCGCCATACTCCTCTCCATGACCTGACGTCCGCTCTGTTTTCCTGTTTCCCCAGCTCCGATGCTGGGGCGCCTGGTTTTCATTGTTGTTGCGTTACCAGGCTTTGTCACACCCGACTCTACTTCCCTACCCAAATAAAGCCCTGGTTCCTTCCTCCCACCCCTATGTAACAGGTTTTGTTCTCCGTCCCACATGCATAAAATGCATAAAATAGACCAGATATATATTTAGAGTGAAATGTTACCATATCATGGCATGATTCTGACATGCTGTAAATTTGCATTTCCCTGTAATTATATTAATAATATAATCCATGCATTTTTTTTCATGATCTTCAAAAACGTATATGATCACAATAATGTTTCATAATATATGAGTGAAATGTTTTTCCTTTCATGCTGTGAATTATGCGGCGAACCGCTGGTATTCCGGAATTAGGTTATGCACCTTCATGTGCGTAAATCTGCTCCAGCTCTTAAATCCTCCCTTATTTATGGGCTGTAGTTTGCTCGATGGAGTGGCAGGCACACACCACTTAAAGCAGATGTTTCGTGCCTCAAAATGAAAGTAGCTCCACTTGTTATTGGTTTCAAATGCTCGGTAATGATTACACAGTAAAGGCGCGTACAGGAGCCTTTGAGTCCTGTTGGGCTCACGTATAAAGCTGTCGTGTTGGAGCATTCCTGCACTAATGAGCTTTCCGGCGTGGACCAGCTTTTATTCCTTTATTTGGTGGCTCTGCAGGTCATAAGTCAGAATCCCTGAGCCTAAATTCACGCTGGATTTTCCATGGCTCTGCACAACATAATGATCCTGACCCTGTAAGGGGTTTATGAGAGCCTCTCTTCTGAAATGACTTAACCATTTGGTTTAGGTCATAAATCAGAGATGTAGTTGCACTAATAATTCACAGGTTTGTACTGGGCTGAGACTTAAGCTTCAGGAGGCCTGACACTGAGGTGGCTTTCTGAAGATGTGCCTTGTCTAGCTTGTCCTTATCCACTGTGACATTCGGGGACCTCGAGTTCGGCCTGCCATCTCCATGTAGACTTGTGTTTAAAAAGCTGTCTAGTGTTATCATGATCAGCTTGGCTAATGGTGCACCGGGTAGCAGAATGGGGGGAACGCACAGTTAAAGTGGCTGCAGATCATCAAGCTGGGGGGGGCAACAGCCTCGCGGTGACACAAGCCGCGGCACACGTTCCGTGGAAAAGCAGACATTCTCCACCCAAGTATGAACCTACAAGGTAAGGCCAGTGCTTCCTGCCCCAACCGCGGTCAAATCGCATCCAATATACTGTAAATGCTTCTTCAGCAGTCTTGGTGCTGTAAGAGTGCAAACCCAGAGTAGGTTCCCGTGACGAGAGACTGTAATGAAGGAATGAAGGCAAGAGTGGATCACATATACCCACTTGCTCCACCGTATTTATCTTGTAATCCTACACTCAGCATTTCCGATGTCCACAGTGATAGCGTCTACTGGGGTCAAAGAAACATCACAGACGAGCAAGAGAGATTTCAAAGATAAGATGAATGTGTTAATGCTGTCAGATTGAACAAATGCGTCATTACGGGGTGGGGGTGGGGGGAGGGGGTTGTGCTGCCCTCTGGAATTTTGAAAGAACACTCCAACCATCTAGATTAAATCGATGTCGGCATCAGGATACCATGGAATATGGCTGATAAGCTCTTCTCAAGGTGTCTATCTTGTGATATGTAGCATTTTGCTCCGTACTTCTGTCGGAATGCAGAGTACGCGTTAAATACAGGGTTCTGGAGCATGAGAAATTGAATTTTCTAGAATGAGTCATTATTGAAATAGTAGTATAGATATAAGCAGGCGTGTTATATAGCTAAATTAAAAAAAGCATTTTAAAAGCTAACATGAAAAACATTCTGCATTCTCTTGATCAATGACTAAAGATTATAAATTTATCCTATGTACTTCAGAAATGTCAATCAAACACAATAGCAGATTTGATACTTTAATAATCAGTTTCAAAACACAGTCGAAATGTGGCCAAAAACAATGCATGTGGACGTCAAGGGTACTTTTTAGCTGATAGAAAAAAATATAATCAGTATTGAAAAGGCAGAATTAAAGGGTACAGAGGAGTCATCCATAGACAGTGTGGCTCCAATTTCAATGGGTTTAAACCCTCCAGCAATTTCAGGATTAACACAAAACTGTGAAAATTAAATATCAGGTCAATAAATACAGTGTTTTGATAGCAAAGCCTATAGAACATGGGAAAGGATGGAAATGGATGGATTTGGGCAAACAAACAGCAGTGAAATGATTATCACAAGAATGCGACTTCATAGATGATTAAACTGAGAAATCACAAGTCTACTTGGCTTTAATGCGGTACAGTAATACAACAGGGCCAAATAAATGTCTGAATTTCACTGCATGATGTTAACCGCAATGTCTCTCCTTTAATAATCCAGTCATTTGTAATCTGTTGTTTTGTGAAAGAATGCGGACGTTTCAGTTCAGCTGCGCTTGTTCACTCTGGACTGGCACGCTATGCCGTCCCCTGCATTCATGGGGTGTCGGTAGGTGTGTCCTGGTTTCCTTTAGTAGACAGGCTTCATTAATATTACATTGAACATCCATTTTCATGACAGAATAGGAGCGATTCACTTGGAAATTCAATTTATGGAAATCTGCTGAAAGAGCAAAATAAAGAGCGACTGCAGTTAACGAAAACATTTGGAGACGCGCATTTGGGGCACCCAGGTGGAATCGCCAGCGGACCCTTAACACTGAGGCCAGGGAAGGTATTTACCACATCAGACCTGAATGGCTGTCAAATCTCTGCTCTCTAATAAGCAAACCCCCAGGGTGTCCCCCTCCTTTCCCTCCCCCAAGGCATTAATGCTGGAATGATTCAGAATTAGATGAAAATCGGAGACACAAAACCTCAACAGAGGGGCACAGAAAGAACTTTCTCCATAATATTAAAGAAAATACATTTTATCGTGCTTAAGAGCCCGTCATAGACATGTAGGTTTTTATACGGCCTACATTTAGCTGAGTCAGGCTAGTTTTTACGGTAATGTATCTGTTGCATGCCGTTCTTTGCTGTACTCTCTACTTTAAGGCTTTGACAGGATTTGCCGTAAAGGAGCAGGGACAAAGAAAACGTGATGAGAAGACAAGGAGCAAAACAAAGACTGTAGATCTTTAGACGACCACACAGGTAGCTCAGCACAGAAGGTACGGCTTTATTGGGTGTTTTTATTTAAGTGCTCCTAACTGAGCACATCAGCTTAGAGAGTTTTAACTCTTTGGTGGGTTGAAGGCAAACACCAAAGGCTGAGTGGTATTGTTATTGGGAAAATTCTGCCATTCGAGCCCAATTTGAGGCCTGTGACCTTACGCTAGAATTCACTACTACAATTGGCGATGCAGTTGCCTGTGGAAAGGCGTTAACGAGGCTTTAAAATCCGTCCTAATTGCCTGGTGCTGCCAACGCAATGAATGACCTCAGGATGTCACAGGATTCAGCTCTTTTTTTTTATTTTAATGACAACCACCTTGAAAAATCCCCACTTTTCCTAATTTCTGCAGTATTCTTGGGAACAACACGTTTTATGTACTCGGGGAACCATTATTACATGTCAAAAATATAATAAATAGGCCCTTATGAATTCTTTGCTTTCGGTGTGAATGTTTGAGGAACAGTAGAGACTTTGTAGTCTTGTGGTGGGGGGTGTCGGGGGGGCCTCCAAAATATGCTCTTTGTGAGGTTTTTGGTTGACTGTACAATGTGTGTAACGCCTGGTAAGTGTTAAATACCTTATAAGAACTAACATGCCTTTATAATAGGCACTTACAGTACCCCTGTTATACAATGGCCCAAACCCAAAGGTGCCTTAGCTGGATCATAAGCAGAACATCATGTATCTTACAAACATCAGACCCCATCTCACACTCCCATGATAGTTTTCTATTCAGTGGATTTTACTTGTTTGCTGTCCTTAAATAGGTGAAACTCCTTAGATTTATTACTTCTGGGTGAATTTTGAGTTTCCACACGTGACTCACTTCCGTTTCTCTCGCTAGTCTGGGTCACTATTCTTTTGTTTTTGATAAAGCATTAAATCCTGAAAGTGTTTAACAGCTTTCTGAATGTGTCTGTGCTACATTTTTCCAGGAAAATCAGAGACCATATGGGGTTGTCAAAGCCAGAGTTGTCATATGTCATGTGAACGGCTGGACGGTGATGTCAGCCAAATGAAGCTCTATAGCATGACTTTTCATTTCGAAGCGACATGGACCTTGGAGCACGTCGTGTCTCGCAAATTTAAAATTACACCTCTGGACACCTGGTTGAATCCCATTCCCTCCCAGATCACTTCATTTGTCTTGTGGAAGAGTTCTGGACAGGTCAAGTCAGAGCAATGGTAGATAGAAGTATTTATATAACCCTGCTGGAGATGTTCTTGGACTTGTAATCCTTGGTGGAACCTTTGAGATCTGCTCTACAGCTTTATGTGCTACGTTGCCACATGACCAGTGCGGCCAGCACTGGGCCCAGAGGAGCCCCTTCTGTTAGATGATAGTGTCAGTGTGCTTCACAAAATGCTCAGCTTTCCCTAATCCTGAGTTATTGGGCTTCACTGGCCCTGGAGCTTGAGGTTGATTGACATTTATTTAGTACACTAGACAAAAACGTTAATCTTAAGTCTCATATCATCAGAATTCAGAATACTTCTCACCCTCAGACAGTACATGGCTGAAGCGTGAAGTTTTCCTCCACCCTGGAGTTAGTAAGCAACACGACTTCATAAAGAGATTTAACCCGCCCTCCTCCCCCAACCCTGACCCCCCTGCTGGTTCTGTGCAGTCTCTACAGCCTTTTTCTATCTACTGACATACCTTACTTTTTTTTCAGAGTGAAAAACACATCTGTGAGTCAATGGCTTCTTCACTCTCCATGGGTCTTTAATGTATGTCTTACTTTCCGTATGACCTGTTCTCCAGCTGTATTTGCTAACATGCAGCACACCCCTAGCTCTATACACACTATTTACACGCACCTTGTAGGATACGTACCCTTTTAATCAGGCATCGCCATAAATACATACATTCTCTCCACTTAAGACCCATAAGTTCATCAGCCTCGTACTCCACCGACCTGCATGCAAATCTGTTTTAATTCTCGTGTGAATAAAATCAGCAATTTTCCCTTAATTCATATTACACACCCTCTACCGACGACAGGAAATAACATCGATGTTTTTACAGAGGGAAATAAAGTCTGTAAGTTTGCTGGGTTGGCTTTGTCTCGCCCAGTGTTTCCGGAGTGAAAGGTAGAGTACGCTTTTACAAGGCCACTTGGGACTCTTCAGAAAGGGCTACCAGACAGTTCATCAGTTTCTCAAGCACCCAATTAGCGCTGAACATTCTGTCCTTCTTCCCCACTGGCATAATTCCTGGGACATTCGTCCGAAGCAGGACTTCACCTGAAATCATTGTGAGTTATTTTGACTTCCTGTTTGGGTGTTTTCATCACTTGTTCATTCCCAAAGTGGAGAAATTCCCAGTGAAAGTGAGCTGGCAGGCCCTCAAACCCCCGGCCTATTAGCAGTCCCTTCGGAGGCACATCTGAACGTTTGCCTCTTCAAGTCTGAATTAATGCGTAGTCTGGCTCTTTCCGCGGGCAGTTTTGCCAAATTGCTAATCAGTGCGAGAATCGGAATCTGACATAAATCCTGAAGTAATTAGAGCTGAAACGGATACTGAGCTCTGCAAGCAGTCCCTCTGCATGAAAGCATTATACAGGTACATTTAATTAATCTGGCTGCGTTACAGCAAGCTCGGATGAAAGGTCACGCATTTAATCACAGCTAGCTAAGCGGGGCAGACAATGGGGGCATTGTGTGATCTTCAGCGTGAGTCCTGCTTTGAAGAAGGACACGTGTTTCGTGGCTTTGACAGAGGATCACTGTGGGGTTCCACTGGCATGGGAGCTGTCGCACAGGTGGCCACCGCAGTCTGTCGATCTAAACCAGATGCAGAGTCACCGGCCGCATGGCCCTGTTGTCCCTCACACCTCTGGGAGGGGGGCTTGGATCTGCATGCGGCCTTGCCTGTGTCGGGGGGCTGTTAACACTCTCTTTGTAGCTCATGTACCAGAGTCTGTATCAGACCCAGGGAAGGATTCACCCTGTTTGGTTTTTTTGTTGTAACGTCTACATCTTCACTGTAGGATCTCGACAACAAGCTCTCCGTGGGGGGGGGGGGGGCAGTCGACAGGGTTTTACAGCTGGTGCTGAGACCCCAAAATACAACCAGCATAAATAAACAAACCTAATAACTCAAATATGCAGATAAATGAACCAAAAATCAACATGATATCGAAAGTTTATATACCACTATATTAACCTTTCAATAATAAACACAGTTAGCTTAAGTAAAATAAGATCTATGTGTCTTCAAGGTGGCTAAATCAGTCACGGTGAAACGGGAAGTCAAAGCAGAAAGTGGGCAGGCCTGCCCACATTATGAAGAATATATACAAAGAAGCATGAGTCCAGTTTCCATTGTTTATAAAATCACATATGGTTAAAATGAAAACCAAAATCGATTGGCCTCATAACAGCACTGAAGTCCATCACTCTGACGCAAGGAGACCAGCTAGAGAAAAGCTACAGATGCAGCATGCAAAGGGGATAAGGAGATGCAAATAAAAACTGGCGGAAATATTACTGAAGGTAACAATAGTGCAGTTACTCCCTGTCTGGTTTCTGAGCAGTACGACACCCACAACGTTCAAAACCACACGTTTAGCCCACTGGTTTAGCGGTGACTAGAGCATCAGAGCGACAACGTTCTATCCAGCGACTGACACGGGAAGCAGGACGTCCGTATCCCCGAGATGCTCACCCCGCCTGGGTGCTCTCCCCCGGCTGGCCGTGACCTCAGCCCCCGGCGGCAGTGACCCGTGGAGGGGCGTGCGCTGATCTTTGCTCCCTACATCCTGTCAGCCCGTTAGTGGCTTAACGTCTGCAGGGGCCCCCACCCTGTGAAAAGGCTCGTTGTTCTGGTTTCAGCCAGGTACCGCAAACCACTTTGTACTTATGCTTTCAAGTACCACCTCTGACTCTTAGAGAAATCGCTGTCTGCCTGCTTCTCCAGTGGGGCCCAAATAGAATGTTCTGGCACAGTGTGACGGGTGGTGTCTTCCTCGGCATGGACCCCCCTCCCCGCAGAGGGTCAGGTCACTGAGGGCGGAGTCCGGTCTTCCTGCAATCAACCCATACAGGACGTGCTCATGAAAATGGCACCTACTTACCTACAAGCCTTGCATTCTTCCCAAACTCCTTTTACCTGGCCCACTGTCCCGGGGTCAGGAGGAAACTCTCCCCTATGTGTAAGATACTGCTTTGGGGAGCTTGGAATCAGGAGCACAAAGGCACAAATCACAGCAAACCACACAGGACATTCATCAGGATGTCACCTCTGTTGGTGAGGTTCAAGTACAAGCTAGACATCACATTGTATATGGTGAAAGTTTGTTCTGATGTTGTCCACACGGGAATCTGTGCCATGATGAAATATTAAATGTTTACAAAGCATGCATGCTCACGCAAAGCAGCTTCTAAATCAGGCATTCCCGCTTTGAAGAGGCTCAGCTCAAATATGGTCTCCGATGATATAGGCTGCACACTGAGCCATTTCTGTCCAGAAGATTCATCGTCAGTGGATCAACCTGCACATCCTTGCATGTGGTTCTGGTTATCGGCTGCCCCGGTCTGGTCTCCATGAGGATCAGGAAGCTACTGGATTGTATTACTCAACCGGGGTTAACATTCATTTTGTTCCATAATTAAATTTTGTATAGAATTTGCCTTTTTAAGCGAATGAAGCAAGTCTGTCGTGCGAAATTTTAGATTTATCACAGAACTAATTTAAGCATGTTGAGAGGAGGTGTCAATAATTAGTAACTTAATTAGCAAGTCACACAGCATAACAGTGCTGTGTCTCACACTTCCTGCCGCATTGTCAACGATGCAGGTAGTACACTTTGTTAAAAAGTTTTAAATGGCATACAGGCACTCAGGCAGAGAAGACAACATATTGCCATTAAAGTTAATCCCTGCCACATGCTCCGTGGGTTAGGCTTAGGATAGGGTTAAGGTTAGGGTTAGGGTTAGGCTTAGGATTGGGTTAGGGTTAAGGTTAGGGTTAGGCTTAGGCTCCCTATGTACTGGATGGATCTTTTCAGGCTCCTCAGTTTGTAAATGCTTACCCATCATCTACTCAGCTTTCTATCCTGAAGGTTAAATCACTTACTACACAGTGTACATACATTTACTATGTGCTATAATGCTCTACCCTTCCATCCATTTTCTGAAACCACTTGTTCTATTCAGGGTCACAGAGGGTCCAGAGCCTATGGGCACAAGGCAGGGCATAACCCAGGATGGGGTGCCAATCCATCACAGGGTACAAGGCAGGGAACAACCCAGGATGGGGCGCCAACCCATTGCAGGGCACATGCACACAATTTGGTAACTTCAATTCACCTCAGCATAGTTTTGGGGGGGGTTTGGAGCACCCAGAGGAAACCCCCACAACAACATGGGGAGAGCATACAAATTCCACACACATGGAACCTTGGCAGAGACTTGAACCCTGGTCCCAGAGGTAGCAGGGAACAATGCTAGCTACTGCAGTGCCATGCCGCCCCTGCATCTTCTCAAAAACATTTTTTTCAACAGAGAGATGAGAATTGATTAAAAAGTCATAACCTGTACTACTGGAATCGTGTTACTGCCATTTTGTGGCCATGCCTGTTGCTCACAGACATCAAGGGGGAATATGGCCGAACACGTCAGAAGGCCAGAAGGAGCCCAGAAGTTTCCGAGTGTCCCAATCTGATAAGAGCGGCATTCTTTCCATCTCTCTGTTGCTATCTGGGGGACACCATCAGTGTTCCCTCAGCGTTGTCAGCGATGAAAAATCTAAATATACATGCAGCACACCAATGTCTGCTGGAAGCAATTATTTGTGTAGTTAAGCTTTCGTCCCCTTTTGTTGTGATTTCCTCCCGAATGTTAATTAGCAGAGCCAAGGCCTAAGGTTGCATTCCTAAGCAGCAGGATTAGGGGTTTTCGGTATAAGCAGGCTGAGTTGCCTGCACCTGCATCCCACAGCAGATCCAAAGCCCTATCAAGGCGTTATCACAAAGCGTGAGCCATACCTTGCTACTTTTGATCATTTTTCATTAGTAGTTTTTATGGATATTGAGCTAATTAAACACTGCCAGCTGTTGATGCAGTTGATGACATCACTGGCTCAATGAGGAGCCTTCAGTGGTTTCATTGGTTAAGCTGGTAGGGAGTTTAGCCGGTATCCCAGAAGGACGTCTGGTACCATCTGAATTTAATTACGTTTTATTCGGTATGTATGCATTCATTGCCTTAGCAAGGGATATGGGAAACATACACCCACTTCCTGTAAGTTGCAATAAGCCTGGATCAGGGATCGAGGCATGAGGTAAGGGGTGCCCTGGATGGGGTGCCAGTCAATTGCAGGCCATATTGTAGGGGCCACGATACGCAATCAAATACTATGGGAAATTTAGAGACGCCGGTTGATCTGAAGGCATGTTTATGGACTGTGCGCAGGAACCGGAGTAGCTGGCGAAAATCCACATACATAGGAGAACATGCAAACTTCACACATGCAGAGTGAGGGACCAAACCTAGCCCCAGAGCTCTGGAAACACGAGGTTTCAGTGCTACCCAGACCCCCTATTAAAATACAGGGAGCCACAGAGTCCCAACGAGGTAACACTACTCTGCTGCATGTCAACAGTGACACTCAATATTCCACAATGGGGAATGTCTCTCACACAGCTCACAGACAGAGTAGGTGAGCTCTGCAGGGAGACCATGCTTCCTCTGGGGTTTAAAAAGCGTCAATCTCCTTCCCACCCATCTGCCTTTTCAAGGCCCCCTACTGCCGTAAGCTAAACAAAAATTTTGCTGCTGTCAGAAGGTGTGCCATTCTGCGTGTTACTCTATGTCAAATGCACAAGGGTAGCATCCAGATACAGAACACAAAATTATTGTTATAGGATGAGGTGGGAAAAGACATGGCTCGTCACATATGTTCATGACACCATAAATCAAAATTGTGTTTAATATGTTAGCAAGATTTGACATGAGTTTTCAGTTAGTGTCATCGTGCTAGACCCTCCAGTCTGCCAACAGAATGAATGTATGGGACTGATTTCATACTTATTCTCATATTTCGGCCTGTCAAGCAGCAAATCGATCTCATCTTTGTAGCTAATTCACCCATTTTTACTGATCATTGTGAGCAGTGAGCGAAAATGTGGGTAACAAAAGTTTCTTTGTACTTTAAGTGAAGACAATTGTAGAAAATAGAATTTCAAAGGCTTGCCTGAGTCAATACTGCAGAGGGTCAGAACCAGGAAAAGGGTCTTTTCAAAAACACAAGGCCTAGCATATCAGGATAAAGACTCTTTAAAAAACTCAAATACATAAATACGACTTGCAAAAATCCTTAATATTGTAGTCTTTTGAAAACCTGGGATAGCTTGCTGGGGAAAGCACTTTCAAATCAAGCACTTATCCTGTTAAAACTCAAAATAAAACGATTTACTTGTCTGACTGGAAGCCCAAACCTGATAGCGTGTTCCATTCTGTACTTGCGGTGAGTTTCCATTGTATTGGCTGAACCAGTTTACCTGGAAGGTTTAGTTACTGCGTGCAGCTGGTTTCATTTCCATATATCAGGAAGATGCTGACAAGACAAGGAATGAAAAAACTAGAAGTGAGAGCACCCACGCTCTTCTCTAAAATGTGATCATGTTCTACAAAGACATGAGGATAAGAAAGATCGATCAACACCTAACTAACTTTGAAATACTAAAGTCTTTAACCAGCCTTAAGAGGATGGGAGCTTATTCAATTTTAACAGGGAAAGTAAGAAAACTTTAGATTTCCCATTGTTCCATGATATTGGTCAACATGATTGATCGGGACCCTCCAGACTGCAGCAAGAAGCTCTGACGGTATCTGATGGATCCAGGACCAGCAGCCTGTCCAGCCCTATACATGTTTGGGCTCCCACTGGTACAATGTCCCCGGTAGAGACACAGAGATGCACAGCAGGGCTCCGCCTATACTCGATAAGTGTCGTACAGTCCACAGACGTGTCAGTGCTGGCCTGCCTGTAGGTGTTGATTAGCAAAGCTGTTTGCATGACCTGCCAGCATTTCTAAGCTTTTGCCATCTGCTCATAGCAACAAGAGTGTCAGTCTCAAAGAACCATAGACAGTTGGAAGGATATCTTCATCTGGGCTTCACCATGAGACTGACTAACATATGGTCCTTATTGCTCCGGTCCAGTATGGCAGGTTATCATAATCAAGAAAGACCCTAGTTTGTATGGTCAGGCTTCCAGAAACCAACTGGCTTCAAGTCCAGTGTCTCAGCAAACTCAGAATAAACGATGAGACATCTCCATCGTCTGACAGCTACTACCAAAGGGATGATGGTAGATGGTCGACTGTCTTATTTAGACAGGCTGTACCGATCAGGCCACTCAACCATGAACCATTCCAAGATTATCCAGCAAGCTCTTCTTCTCTAAACTTTGATGGTAAAGATTTCTAATGCTGATTGCTGTAGTATGCACCAGAAATCAACAAGAAAATCATATATTGAACCGTAAAACATCAAAAAAGCAATAAATATGTTTAAAATTAACACAGAGCAGCAAAATAAGCTTATATTCTTAAAAAATCCGTCCATCCATCCATTTTCTATACCCGCTTGTCCTATATGGGGCCACGGGGGCCCGGAGCGAAACAATTTGTAATCCTATTTTCGGAAATGTTACATTTAATTTGTCTCATAATATATATTACACATATTCAAACCATAATGTATAATATTAAGCCTGGCTAATAGCCCAGGTAACATGGGATACCCTGGACTGGATGCCAGCTCGTACTTTTATTCACTTAAATGATTGTAAAACAAAGTAATTTAAACTGATTCTTTCTTTTCTCATCACCATGGCAACAATTAAACTGTCCTCACACTCGTTGTCAAGCTAAATGTCCCAGAGTACCTAGCTGTACAGGAGGTGGGCGTTGGGCACTTCGGATCTAATTTAATTCTGCAGCTGTGGAATGTAAATTTCTTTAAATGCAATTCTTATAATGGTAGTCACCATTATATACTGTCATGCGGAATTATTCTACTGCATTTTGAATTAATGTATGAAATGAAATGATCCTTTATTTTCCATTTGCATAAGTATGAGTACGGGTACTTCACTGCTTTACTGATGAGTTTCCAAAGGAGCGGATGAAGTGAGTTGAAAACAGACCAGCAATGAACATTTGTCTGGGATTATGAGGATTGTGAGGAACTGGGGTTTTATCCATGAAGGACAGAGTACTTTAAAATATTTTTGAAATTGCATGGAATTCCGTCACTTTTGTCCGGATATTTTATTGGCTTGTGTTTTAACTATATGCCCCTACGGCGGTTGTTTCAGTGCCAGAAACAGAACAGTATATGTGCGTAGCATGAAACGAAGATATGTGGAAGTCTGTTAAATAAACCGTCAAAGACTGTGGTACACACAGCTTCAAACACGTCCTTAATTATTGCATAGGCCCACACCCTCTGAAGAACCTGACATGTCCCAATCCAAGCTGAAATATCAACTTTCACCACTTCTTCCCTAAATAACTCCTACTTGTTGAAACTTTGCTGGTCACGCCAAGCCTGCTGAGACTGACTGGCATGATTGATACTGTGACTGGCAAGAAGACATTTATATATATGTATGTATGTGTTTCTGCGTGTCTGTGTATGTGTGTGTATATATGCAACGAGGCCACAATGACACCGTACCTCGCTTACTAGATTTATTCCCTTCACTTTGGAGTCAGAAAACAAGAAGGTAATGGCCTTCCTGTCCCCGCTGCCAATCTTGTGCTGGGCAGGAGAAGAGAACCTGGATGGTGACCAAAAGCAGATCATATCTGTGCAGGCTGGATGTGTCGGAGCGTTTCCCTGTTAGCGGCTGCACCACAATCAGCCTCCCCTGTGGCCATGCCTTCACGTCCTTCTGGGTAGAGGTCTCAATTACCTAGCTATGTCTGTGCCTATTTATATGTAATTTAAGAGTTAGTGTAACGGGTGTTGGGCCATCTCATTGGGTGGTATGATGGACTGGCACCTCCAGGGTCTGGAGTTTCACTCTGCCTTTGGGGAGGTTCCAAGTTGTGCCTGTCGACTATTATTCATTCATTCATTCATCTTTTATACCACTTGTACTAATACTCTGTAAATAGTCGCAAAGTCTTCAGATTTTAAGGTGCATAAGCGATTTTCAAAGCCACACCTGCGAACCATAGAGCAGCAGAAATGCTTGCTGAGATTAAAGCATGTCTTGTTTTCAGCTTAGGAAAAAAAATACATGGCCGTGATTATTCGTTTTATGTAGTAGAAGAGGAGGACCGCCGTTAATTTCTTTGTGGGCAGTTTCCCTCTGTGATTATAGGTCATACAAACAGAGTTTAACTTCATGTGAAACTTTCTGTTAATGTTTGCGGGCCACAAGAGAAACTGTTTTATCAGGTGTTTATAATTGAAAGTAATTATGTAAATTGGCCGTTAAGTTGATTAAGTTTAAATGGTGCGTAAAAAGAACCCTCATATGGACCCTAAGTAGAGGGTGGGTGAGATTTCTCCGATGTGTTCTGTGTGGTCGCACCTCCTTGGAGGCCCTGGGAGATGGACCTTTATGCAGGTGCTGGCCCTGGGAGATGGACCTTCTTGGAGCTGCTGTCATTGGGAGATGGCCCTTCATGGTGGTGCTGGCCCAGGGAGATGGACCTTTACGGAGGTGCTGGCCTTGGGAGATGGACCTTCTTGGAAGTGCTGGCCCTGGGAGATGGACCTTCATGGGGTTGCTGGCACTGGGACAGAGAAACAGCATCTGCTGGCCATTTCCCCCTGGGCCGGTGTTGCCGGCCAGTCCTGGTGAGAAAACGCTCTTCCTGTCTGCCTGCGTCACAGTCCGGCTGCTGCACCTGACCCGCAACCTCCATTTGAGTTTCCTGGCTCAACACGGCTCAACGGGAAATACTTAATACGCCAAACTAGTGTTCCTGTCTGAGGCTTATTGTAGACAAAAACAAATTCTTTTTCCCATAATGAGCCACCAATGGGCAGGAAATGGATAAGCACCTGTTTGCTGAACACAAATAGCCATAATGTGGGAACTCAAGCCTGAAAACAACAGTTCCTTACGCTTCAGAGATCTATACAGAAATTAAACCATTCACACACAGCAAGTAAACCACAGATGACATATTTTGCTAAGCTGGCCGGTGATTTGTGGATAGAATGTTAAAGTAATTGCTTCTCCAGAATTGTGTGGTGTTGATTCAACACTAACCCATGGTACTCTAATAAAATGTTATTTTATTATAAAACGCGTCTGAAGGCCCGCGGTTTGGATTTAGCTGTGTGTTTTCCCAGCGCGGCCATCCTAATGAGGTTGTTAATGCTGACTAACCACACCTCCAGAGTGACCCCTGTGACTTCTGCGGGTCTCCCGTAAGCTCTGTTTTCACAAGAACACGATAAATTCCCTCTTCACACACGCTGACACAAGAATGCAAACAAGGGCAGCAGCTATGTGCATCCGACTGCCTCTGGATGTTTTGAAAAGACAACTTTGAAAAGGACCCCCTTGTGCACGGTACCTTGCTGGCTCTCGACCCGAATGGATCCAGATGGTAGTTTGTGTATGACAAAACCAAACTATATATCTTGTGTGACTTCTCTCTCTGTTATTCGAGACTTTAAAAAAAAGTTTTTAAAATTCCATGATTAGTTTTGATCAAAAAAGACTGTGATCGTTTGGACCACAGCCTAAGGGTCTTCTGACAGTATCGTCAGGCTCATGCAGACACCAAAACCAGGTTCGAAATTTGCGCTGCAATATGCCTGTGAGAGGGTCTCATTTGGCAAGTTGTTTACGGTGCCCTGTTTATAAACAAGACATAGAATAAACAGGAATTCCTGCAAAACCCAGCTGTGGTAAAACATCATGACGTACAAGACACATCAGATGCTTTTTCCAAAAACTTAGATATCCACAAAAAAAATGTTGTCTAAGATGTTTTCAGTGACTGAACCTGTGAACAGTTTTTAATTTTAGTTTTCAGTTTCTGTTCAGTGAAATATAATAGATATTCACAATTTTTCTGACACTCTTTTCAGTTTGATTATTTTTTTATACAAATGCAGGCCACTTGGATAGACAGATTTCTGCTTTCACAGTAGTAAGCGGGAGGCCTTCATTTGCCAGGAATCAGACGTGCCGTAACCGGTTGCACAGTGTCACATGTCACGCCCTGTTGGGGACTCGCACTCTCACACAGGGCCATGTTATGCACCATAGAAAGACAAAATCACTTCTTGGTTTTGAGTCATCCAACTCTATATACTAAATAATGTCAAGCTGGGGTTTGGAGAAATTTGGTTGGAGGACGTTTGGGATACAAACTGATACACAGAAAAACTTACAAAACATCAATGAAAAGTGCTGATTTTGGGCAATTGTGTAGAAATGTGTAGGTTATTTGGTGGGATGGCATTGATACAAAAGTATCATGAGATTCCATTGATTTTAAAATATTGACTCATAGCTCATAATATAACATTTTCATTCTACACACTTTTGTTTCTACACCTTATGCTATGCAGCAGCATCTAATGCAAAATATCCAATAAGGGTGCAGGGGGAGGAGCATCGGCAAATAAGCTCCGCCCACAGCTGCTATAGGCTGATGATGAGATGTGGGGTCGTATATTACTCCATTGTCTGGGAAGCATTTTAATTTTGTGGTCTAATAGAGACACATCCTTGTATTATAATGATGGAGACTTCCTCTGTAATCAATTAATGTTCAACATGGTTATCATTGCCTGCTCTGGTGTCTCTCACATACTCACCCCTAAACTATAGTGATGCGCGGGTCGTCTCGTAACCCGCGGACCCCGTGGGTCGGGTTGGGGCGGGTAAAGAAATTGTCACTTTATTTGCGGGGCGGGTCATTAAAAACAAAATTAAATAAAAAATCCATGTATGTTGTGTGCAATTCCCTATAGCCTATATTAAATATTTGGGAATATCTATTTTCATATTTTATTAAGTTCTTTGATAAGGTTACGTCATGTGACAAGTCACGAAAGCGCCAAGCAGTAGTGATGCACGGGTCGTCTCGTAACCCACGGGTCGGGTTGGGGCGGGTAAAGAAATTGTCACTTTATTTGCGGGGCGGGCTGGGGCGGGCCAAATAATTTCATAAAAGCGGGACCCGTGGGTTGGAAAAATACCCGACCCGCGCATCACTACTAAACTACTATCAAAAGGGTCACCCACTAAGGAGGGGAGAGGGTTGGAAAATATTATTCTGAAACAGTCTGGTGTTCCCTTTCAGTTGTTTTGCATTCCCTCGCACAACTTTGGTAATAACAATCCCAGGGAATTAAGCATTAATACGATATACGTGTCTTTTGGACCATGTTCAAAGTAAAAATCAATAAGGTGATCCATCATTACCTCAGGAGCAGGAACGCGTGGCACGGCAGTGAGTGAGTGCAGAGCACATGTACGTCACAAGACAGGAATGTGAGGGAACGCAAAAGTCTTAAAAAATATATCTTCGAACCCTGTCCCTTTAGGTTCTCCATACTGCACACCTGAGGCACAACAAATGGTGGATAGTTTGTGTTAATGGGTAACACATCCCAGTTCCTGAATGATACCTGGTACAGTCTGGTGTAACGTCCGAGCTCCTCTGTGTGTTCACTAATCACCTTCAGTTGAGTATCCATGTATGCTTGATATTGTCGTGATGGATGAGTCCTTCAAATACATACAAGAGCCCACAATCCTTACAGCTGGAAAACACTATTTCACAGCCCTGCTGGAGGGAAGGTTATAATCCATATGGTCGTATCTTTCAGGCCTTGATCACGGTAGAGGCCTCCTTGTTACTGGCAGCTGTCACATGTCATTCAAACAGCAAGTTCATTGGTAGTCATAAAGTATTCATAATGCAGTCGGCCGTGTTCCCCTCGGCATTCTGGGTAATAGCTATGGAAATCAAAATAATTTGCCTCAAGTTCCTCCTGAGCTCACTGAAGGAGTGAAAAGCCTGAAGACTAAAAGGAATAACATGCCTGTCAGAGTATTAAATGTTTTTTTAAAAAAACACACACACACTCAAACCAACAAAAGATACTAAGCAATGTGGCAGATGTAAGAAAGGTCATAAAACTGTATACATAAATATTTGTATTAACCATGTGCAATGCGGCAGATGTTCTCACAAAGGTCATAAAAATCATATACATAAATATTCAGATTAAACCCACAAGCGCCTTTAGTTTCATTAGTAAAGAAGCTGTTTCCATATGGTTTGGTATTGTGAATTGTTTTTATGTATCCTAATTTCTAGATACACTTAAAGTCTGTAAAATACATAATCCAGAGCCTGAGAGGGTCACACGGGAGAAAATAAGCACAGGGTTTGGGTATCTCCACTTTCACATATAACATGGGGTAGAAGCAGTGAGGCCAACATGACACAAACACCAATATATAAAAAACTTCAGGACTGATGGACAAACGAATGGACGCTACTAGTCAAGAACTCGCGTCAGCCCTGGATAGGACTTGTACCAAATCAAAGTGAAACATAGCAACAAAAAACACTACTACTTCGATACTCTCACATAAATGTTATTTATTTATTATATTTTCTTTTCTTAAACTAAGCCAGGGATGAAATGCGCCATAATTTTGATCATAGTCTTAAATCAGACTTGCATAAATCAGTTTCAAATGTCAGTGTAAATCATTAGGTCTGCTGTGTGAATTAGAGGAATGCATCAGCTTTCTGTTCAATGGCAGTATGTAATTTCATACCGGATCGACACAAACACGCTACACATGTTCCCAGTTGTGTTGTAGGCACGTTCTGGCCCTTGGTTAATTTCGCCGCCGACTTCTGGTCCATTACATTTAATGACGTGATTAGTTCGGCATGTGAGTGGAAACCTCCCTAAAGGTTCAGGTGTGGAGCTGGTCCTGTTTTGGCACCGTGAGGACAGTACATAGTCCTGGAAATCTCCGCAGAGGAGAACATTATCAGTGACTGTAGATTGTTTCTTGCGGAAAGACAGCCAAAAGCAGGCCTATATTGTTTAGAACAGGTGTGGGCCAAGCAGACGTGTGGGGAGACACCATGTTTATGTGGACTTGGGCAGAGAAGGGAGGAGGAAGGGGTTTCTTCCTCTCTCTGAGGAGGTTTTTCCTTGCCTCTGTCCCCTCAGGCTGACTCTCTGGGGACCTCTGGCCCGGGACTCGGCAAAGGGCCTTGTGACAATTCTTCTTGTTAAAAAGGTAGAATATGAAATTAAATTGAGATTAAATTAAAACTGATCCACAGCGTCCTGTGCAGAGAATAGGGTGCCGGTGTAAGGCAGTATGTACGCGACTTCATCAGGCGATATTGCAAATTCATCAGATGAGTAGCTGATTACTATTTTAATCAACGGGGGTGGCACCATGGTGACGTGTGTGTAGAATTTCTGTAGAATTTGTCTGTCCTTCCTGTGTCATCATGGGGCCCCCTTTGGCTATTCTAGTTTTCCTCCACAGTCCAAAGACATGCTGAGGCTAATTGGAGTTACGAAATTCCCCATAGGTCTAAACGGTGTGTGAGTGTGTCTGCGATGGGTTGGCGTCCCATCCTGGGTTGTTCCCCGCCTTGCGCCAGTAGGCTCTGGGTTAGGGTCCGGACCCCTCGCAACCCTGAATAGCATAAGCAGTTTCAGAAGATGGATGGATTAGGATCAGCATATATTGAGCTGAGGTATGTGGTAGTAGGTGTTCAGAGCAGATGTGGGCTGGGCTGCAGCTCACCCTGCCTCTGGTTGGCAGTGCTGATTCCTCGCTGCCCGTCAAAGACTTCCCTGCAGCAGCACATTGAAAATGCCAGAAAATCAATAGCAGCTGAAGACTGAATTAATTACACGCTGGCAGCTGCTGTCAATGACATCACTGGCTAGATCGGGGAGCCTTGAACAGCCTCCTTGCTAAGACCAGCAGAGTCAGATGGTACCATTTGAATTTGCTTTTGTTTTATACAGAACATGTTCATTCTCTTACCGAAGGGCATGTGAAACATGCATCTCTTTTCCATAACTGCTTTCCCAGAACCGTGTTTGCAGTGAACTTAGAGCACATCCCAGGAGACAGAGGGCACAAGCCAGGAAACAGACCACATGTGATGCCAGTCTACTGCAGGGATTCCAATGCCTGAAAAAAATGCACAGTTTCTGTGGCAATTTGGTGGCTATTCAGCCAAATAATTTGTCTGTTGATCTATGTGGATAGTGGCTTACACGTAATTTAGTGGGGTTTACTACATAACTGGAGGGAGGCACATTGTTCATTAGGGTACAGAGATTGATAGTGTGCAAAAGCACAGTAGAAATCAGCAGAGACTTCGAAGCACAGCTATGAGGTCAGAGGTGACGGGTCACATGACCATGAGACTATCAGTATTTCAACATGATATCACAGCTGGCAATGAAATGATGTCATAGGAAGCTCATACGATAAACGTACGCTGTTGATCTCTATATCATATCAGCTCCTGGCTTTATGTGTTATCTTGAAAAATGATATATGGTTGCCACGTGAATTCATTTAGTCTGTCTCATAAACATGTAAATTTGTAGCAGAGTGCTACCAGCAGTTTAACTCTCTAGAGGGAAGCACGCACAACCCTGCAGTTTAAAAACAATGGCAAGTCAAAGAATATGATGGATAGATGGTGGTGAAATATGACTTCTCACATAAAAGTAGCAATTATAGGTTAACACACAATCTGGATAATGGTAAATTTCATGATATCAAGCTGCATCATTATCAAGATGTTTAGTGAGACATTCAGACATCCTGAACAGTAAAGCAATCAAAATGTGACATAACAAAACATGTCTCTCTAATGTCTCTTTTTTGTAGTTACTACGACAGTGGTTCTCAACCCACTCCCCATTAACCTGCAGATGATCCATGCTTTTGCTCCCTCCCAGCTCCCTGCCAGACAGTCCACATTTTTGCTCCCTCCCAGCTCCCTGCCAGACAGTCCACATTTTTGCTCCCTCCCAGCTCCCTGCCAGACAGTCCACATTTTTGCTCCCTCCCAGCTCCCTGCCAGACAGTCCACATTTTTGCTCCCTCCCAGCCCCCTGCCAGACAGCACACATTTTGGCTCCCTCGCAGCCCCCTCCCTGGGAGGGAGTAAAAACATGTACTGTCTGGGAGCCCCCAAGGTCCGGGTTGGGAAACACTGCACTAAGATGTTTATAAATGTGCTTGTGGATGAAAAGCTTATTTTTAATATTTGTAAAGTTAAGATAATGACACTCCAAAAGGCCTCACTTTTTGCTTCAGTGATATTCTCATTTTTCCATTTTTGTGCAGTATTTATTATTATCTCCGGCCAAATCTGCAGCTGAATGAGCAGAACGTCCCGTGTGTTGCTGGTCGAGCCGGAAGCTGATCCCTTGATACCGCTGCACCTGTTTCTGGCCTCTGCGTAGTGGAAAGCTGTTCTCTCTCACGCTCATAGATCCTGCTGGCTCCGCTCCCGGGTGATTGTTTACCACCAAAAACATCTGCTTGCTAATTAATCTATTGTTCCCGTGTTTCCCTGATTCTCAGATGGTTTTCCTACAATACTGTCCGATTTATGTACGTGAAATAGAAATGTTCGGGAAAATAACATTTTCGGTGGAGAAAATGGAGCTTCTGTTGTTGATGAGTGGAAAGGGGATGGAAACAGGAGGATTGGGACCAGAAAAATTTATTTTGTTTCTGGATGAAAGATTCTATTTTCTCCTAGATGATGGCATTTCTGTGAATGCTGCATCACCGAGGGGATTCTCCACCACCTCTATTGACAGGCCTCGTGTGTTTCCCTCCTTCCTCTCATTATGTGCAAGCGTGAGCCTCCCTGGCTGAAGCACCTACTGTGACAGGTGAACAGAACGAACAAGCTGATCTTCACTGTCAGACGTGTCAGGATACTGTACATGGCAGCCTAGTCTTTGGTACTTAGTGGCCGCTCACTAAAATCGTGCTCTTGGGAAGAAATTCATTTTATTGATCTTTCTGCTGCACATTCATGTGTTTTAGTTAATATAGATTGTAATATTAGCATCATAAGTCTGGAGCAGCAGGAAAGCAAATTGATACAAGAAGAGGTTACATTTTCTGTAGGCGCAGGGGGTCCAGAGCCTATGGTCATAAAGCAGGGAACAACCCAGGATGGGGTGCCAACCCATCACAGGGCACAAGGCAGGGAACAACCCAGGAAGGGGCGCCAACCCATCACAGGGCACAAGGCAGGGAACAACCCAGGATGGGGCGCCAACCCATCACAGGGCACAAGGCAGGGAACAACCCAGGATGAGGTGCCAACCCATCACAGGGCACAAGGCAGGGAACAACCCAGGATGAGGCGCCAACCCGTCACAGGGCACAAGGCAGGATGGGGCGCCTACCCATCGCAGGGCGCACTGAGACGTCATTCACACCTACGGGCAATATGGTAACTCCAATTTATCTCTAACATATTTTTGGACTGTGGGGGAGAAACCAGAATGCAACCCCACAACAACACAGGGAGAACATGCAAGCTCCATACAGGAAGCTATGGCAGAGACTCGAACCCTGGTCCCAGAGGTGTGAGGCAACAGTGCTAACCTGCTCTATAAACAAACAGCTACAAAAGAAGCCAAAAGGCAGTGGCTAACCTTAGCAGTCACCACGACAACCCAAGCGTTCCCCAGCCTCTTTCAGCCTGTCTCCTCTTTCACGCTCCAGCAGATACACTGAAACGGGATCTATCTGCCATTGTGCTTTGAGTGATGTGTATAGACCTGGCCACCGCCTTCTCCTCAGAAGCATGTGAATAGAGTCTAGAGGAGACCACTCACAGTTCCTAAACCTGCAACTCAAAGCCAGACTCTTCAGCGTCTGCAGCTTGTCATCATGGGCTAACAAGCTGCACACTGAGAAAAGTCATGAGAGCGGTCTGGCACGATCCAGCTATGCTGATACAACAGCTGTTTTATTGGAAATGGTCCCCAGTAAATTAGTGCTGTTTTAATTTCTTTCAATGGTGTTTGCATTTCAGTGAAAATGTATAAATGCATGTATTAGGCAATAATACTTTCATTGTGTTTGTGGATATGTTTATATAATAGTGATGAAAGCATGATGCAATCAACCATCAGACTCTGATGACATCACAGGCCAAGGAGAGCATGTCTTGCTCAGCTGTTTTTGCATAATTTCAGTTAAAACAAACATCAAGAGAACTTCATGGTGCTATTTGGCCTTTTATATCAAATTTGTATGAATAGAAAATTACATACTAGTTTGTAAAGATACTGATATTAAGTCTTGTGAATTTTCCCTGTCTTTAGCTTATGTTAATTATTAAGAATGCCTCATAACTGATTACTTAAAACAATGAAAAGATTGTATTCATAAAGGGATGAAAATGTTTAGGTTAGGGAAAAATCTGTGTAAAACTTTGACTGACCTCTTGGTTTTATCTGATTTGAATCTGACTGTTAATGAATTCATCATGGTTCTTCATACTGACTATGAGCAGGAACAAAGAGAAGCGTTTCTGTTGGGCCGGGATTTGGGCAGATTTCGACTGGGACAGGTCGGGTCATTAGCTAAATCTGACACATAACAGGCAAAGCTGAATGCACATACCCACAACCCAGAGGGGTACCAAACACAGGCAAAGCTGAATGCACATACCCACAACCCAGAGGGGTACCAAACACAGGCAAAGCTGAATGCACATACACACACATACATAGTTAACCCCCAAATTTTGTTGTTGTTTTCAATCAGAGATCTGGGAGTGGATACACTGACGGCAAACAAATGATCAAAATATCGTAACCCAGCTCTATTAGATAGTGTACCTAGTTAAAAGAAAAATGAAAAAAAAACTATACTCTGTGGAGTACAGTGAAGACCTTGGGGATGACATTAAACAGGATGTCCTTTGTGCGTGGGTTGTCTTTGCCGAGGATGAATGCTTTCTGGACGTGAATGAAAACATTTGCAGTGCACATGTCGGTTGTCGTGTATAACACATGGTGGGGGGGCAGCAGAGGAACCTTTAATCACTGCAGCTGTGTATCACGTAGCTGTAGGCTTCTGAGGGACCAGCTCGCGTGTGGATCTTAGCTTACACCACTTCCAGATGTGCTGCACTCTGGTGGAGCAACAGGAGCCCCGACGACGAAGGCAATCCCAGCTTTGATCAAAGACCTGTAAACAATAACCACGATGAATTCAATTAACACGCTCATATAAAGCGGGTCTCCTACAGTCTCTGTGTTTCCTTAATGCATTTCCACAAAAGCTGGTTTCAGGTTGGTGGTAGATTCTAATCTCAAAACAGGAACTTCCGCTGTAAGTGGCTCTGGAAAGCATCCAGCAAAAGGCTATAATCATTCATGCAAACCATGGGAATTATTATTATTATTATTATTATTATTATTATTATTATAGGTACTTCTATATAGACTTATACTAAGGTAGAGTAGACCAGGCTTGCACTTTTAATTTTTATTTCTTTATCAAAATACTTTGGCCATTGTGGCTCCTTATGTTCAGGTCCTGCTTGGGCTCATGTGGCTAACAGATCATCAGTTGCATTCACACATCGGCATTCAGGAGATAAGTCTGCATGCACCGGCATGGTCCCCCGATGCTAAAACATTGCTCTACATAGATCTTCCACCTCCAGCAGCTGCATCACCTCACCATTATGGCTGACCCCCAGGTGCTATTGGCCATGAGCAAGTCGTTTTTATATATCATTTCTGTCATCCCGCTTTTACAGACACCTTTTACTAGAAGCATACTATCTTCTTTTTTTTTTTTGCAAAAGTAGAGTTTATTTTCAGTTCCTGCCCAGTGCTGGTTTCCTGCATCTAATCTGCATTTTTGTTCCCTCTAGAAAATGAGAAATATATATGTTATCATCATAGAGCATTTTGCAATTACTTGTTAAAATGTACCATCCATCCATCTTCTAACTTCTGAATCAGTGCAGGGCCAAGTGAGGAGTCTACAGCGAATTCCATGCTGGGCATAGGCTGTTCAGGGTGCCAAATACACACATTGGGCGATTTAGAGACAACTGACGTAGCTCAACTGCATGTCTTTGGATGGCAGGAGGAATTCAAAATACCCAGAGGACATCCATCTGAGACAGGCACGCAAACCCTGCGCTTACATTTTGAAGCTATTTTAAAGTGTATTTTTGATTGTCTGTGTCCTACTTCTTTCTAGCAGACTACCATGTTACTAGGACCTTACTCTTCACCGGTCTGCTTCTTAAGTCTAAGCATGTTGTTTTCAAATGGTCAGATTGTCAGTGTTTAAATGTCTTGGTAACACTTTACTTGGGGGGGCACAAATAATGTAGTAGTACACTCTTACTTATGGTATTACTTAATGTAGTAGTACACTCTTACTTAAGGTATTACTTAATGTAGTAGTACACTCTTACTTAAGGTATTACTTAATGTATTAATTAACCAGTAACCTTCTTCTTTCATAATTAAGCATAACGGTTCTTGTATTTCATGCAGTTACTATATTTGTTTATGATTAATACTTGAGTAGTAACTGAGTTAAGCCACTTGTGCCCCCTCAAGTAAAGTGTCACCAATGTCTTTCATATTCGTGTTTATATTGTATTTATTACAGTTTTTTGCACTGTGACCAACGAGATCGTAATTTCTCAGCATATGACCCTTGGTTCATATAGCTGGAGACGACAATAAAGATACGTTGACATGACTTTGACACAGAGCAAGAGCAGGATGAGACCTCTGGGCCCTGGAGGCATGAGGGAGCAGAGCTACTCCCTGACCCCGCACAACACCCCTAAACCACAAGATGACGGGTAAAATTTGACTGATGATTGATAATGTCACCCACTCTTAAAGGACCTACTGAGAAATGTTCCAGAACACTGTTATCAGATCTCACATCTTGTCCGTTCACCATAGGTAGGGACGGTGGGATTCGGAACTATTTATTGCATTTTTTACAACGCAACGGTTTCAGTTTTGGAAGCAAGAAAAGGCACGCACCACACCACTGGGGAACTGCATGCGTCTGCATGTGTCTGCATTTGCTAGATTAGTCTGCAAGAGCTCAGTAATTTCCTAGCAATACAAAACCATGACATAAGACCTATAACACGGCCTCAGATGGGACAAGGGGTATGTATCCTTCAGCATTTCCCTCTCACAAGTTCAATTTTAGGATCAGTAAAGATATAATCATACTTTAGCTAACAAGAGATACACAGTCTGTTGGAAATCTGTGTTTTGTTATATTATAAGTATGTACACATTCTTATGTATTTCTAATTTTACTGTTTACTATGGAATATTTCTTGCATCACTCATACACACAGATGAGCCAAAACATTATAAGCAGCCCCATGTGAAGTGAATAATGTTAACTATCTTGTAAAACCGGTGCATGTCAAGGTCTGGGATGTATTAGATGGTAAGCTAGCATTCACTTCTCGAAGTCAACATGTTGAATGCAGAAGATGTGGGCAGGGATAAAGATCTGAGCGATTCTGACAAGGGCTAAATCATTATGGTCAGACGACTGGGTCAGAGTATCACTGAAACAGCAAGGCTTGTGGGGTGGTCACGGTCAGCCAGGGTGAGTACTTACTGAGTGGTCCGAGGAGGGAAAAACCACAAACTGCCGACAAGATGTTGGGCAGGCAAAACTCATTGATGTAAGATGTGAATGAAGACTATTCCATGTGGTACAAACCAACAGAAGTGTGGTTTGTACTGTGGCACAAATGGCAAGCAATTTTGATGATGGGCACAGGAGTAATGTATCACGACACACAGTGAACTGAGCTCTGCAACGTGGGGCCAAAGTACCAATGCTGACCCCCATGTTTTATCAGTGTGGAATACATCCCTGACTGATTATGTCCTTACCTACATAATGCACAAATTTCACATTTTTATTCAAAAATTGACTGTATTGTAATACAAAAATTGGGAAATATATTAATTAGGCAAACCAACATCTTAATGCACACTAACTGTGATGCTTCATTAGTTAACAATACCTTTAGTGGCTGGTACGTTTTAGTACTTAAGCACTCAGTGTTTTTAAAGCTCATTTTTAAGTTTTTCAGCCAGTTTCGTGAGGTTTCTTTTATATGTGGGATCCAACGTAAACCGCACACTCTGGAATTTGCTTGATGCCCATCTTTGTTCTTTCATTACTCTGCCTTTATAGTGCCTAACAAGCAACTGCGTACAGCATATGATATGATTATTAGCTGGATAGCGTGTACAGCCTTCTCATTAAAGAAGGTCAGGTGAACAGCTCTTCAAAGGTTCGTTAACGTAATTTGTCCCTTATTCTGAGATGATGTATAAGTGGATTCCCCCCCCCCCCCCAGTAACCTGGAGCATGTGGTTGATAGGCACCCTGAGAGCTGATGTTGATTATATTTGTTCCCTGACACGCCCATTCAAGATAGTTTGTCACAATCACCAAAGCAGATTCATTGTTTTCATGTGTACAGTTTGTATTGTCATGACCCTTTTCCTGTGCAGGAGACCCCAATATTTTTTCCTTCCCGGTCAATCCCCTTTGCCATATGGTTCTTTTCACCACCGTGACATAAAAAATAACTTCACAGGAATCTATAAACACTTCCAATACAGCAAACCAGAACCAAAATACAATGCTTTCTCAGTCAGAGCATCACTGACCCTGAACTCTCTCATTAATAACCTACTAATCACATCCTGATGTCCAGCTTAATCCCCATTTATTCCCAATAACATGTCCTTTTTCTTACATTTTTCTGGGTCATAGGACAAATTAGAAAATTACTATAGTCTCCCATCCAAGTCACGGATGCGGTGCCCCATCAGGTACGTTACCATCTAAGTCCCTGGGCCGTCTCCACCGGTATCTTCTGTAGTTCCCGGGCACCTTCACGCACGGCTTTCCCACCGCACAATAGGAACCGTGACCTTTATGCTAAATAAGCATGGCAAATGCAAAAATGTCATAGGCTAAACTTTGCACTTAGTTTCATATGAACTCCTGTTTTTTTTTTTATACAAAAATAATAATAATAATAATAATTAAAAAAAAAATAATAACCTGATCTATATTAACCAGTCATTCTGATCTTACTTGAAACCTCTCAGAAATAATATCATATCGTTGATACAAAACGCAAGTAGTCTGTTTTGGGTCCTCAAGCAGCAGATTTATTTCACACTACTTGCCAAGTACACATTTTGTGAGCAGGAGACAGCGAAAGCACTGGGTACTGTCATGACAAATGTCCATTGTGTATGAAGCACAGGACTTTGATTTCACTGGCTAGTCATTTAATTTACTACCAATTATTTAAAAGTGATGACTGTATTCTGTAGTCTACCCACCAAGCTAGCTCACGTGACCTTTCCTGGCTATCACGCTGGGAAACCTGCATGGAGGGGGCTGTCAGTGTCATGTGCAGATTTCTTTCAAATCCCAATTCAAACCCAGACCCCTAAACCTACACAGAACTTTTAGCTGTATGAGGGTGGTGTGTCAACTGGGAAAATGGCATTAAATAAGAACAGTGAAAGATATAAACTTCATTTTTCTTCATAAGCTCCACCAAAGTCAAGACACTTTTGTAAGCAATGATACCAGCCGCTTAGTCCATCCCTAAAGACCTGAGGTTTCAGTCAATGTAGACTTATTTTACATCATCAACTGAAGAAAGAGGGGTGCCCTTTGAAGATTTTCTAAGATCAGGAAACAAAAATAAGCAGAAGGATCCAAGTCAGGACTGTATGGTAGATGCTTAATGATTTCCCATCGAAAATCTCACAAAACTGCCCCTGTTTGATGAGAGGAATGAGCAGGACCGTTGTTGTGGTGGAGATGGAGTCTCTGGTGAAGCTTTCTGCTAAAGCTTTGACTAACTTTCTCAAAACACTCCCACAATAAGCATATGTTTTAGCTCTTTGGCTTTCCAGAAAGTCAACAGACAAAATGCCTTGAGCATCCCAAAAAACTAGGACCTTTGCTCTTCACCGGTCTGCTTTTGCTTTGACTGGACCACTTCCACCTCTTGGTATTGATTGTGCCTTGTCTTCAGGATTGTACTGGTAAAGTCACGTTTCATCCCCTGTGACAAGTCTTCAAAGAAATGCTTCAAGATCTTGGTCTCACTTGTTTAAAATTTCCATTGAATTATCAGCTCTTGTCTGCAGCTGATCTGGTAGCATCAGTTTTGGGACCCATGGAGTAGAAAGTTTGCTCAACTGCAGTTTTTCAGTCAGAATTGTGGAAGCTGAACAAACTGAGATGTGTAGGATGTTGGTTGCTGCTTCTGCTGTTAATCATCAATCCTCCTCAATTAGGGCATAAACACCATCAATGTTTATGTGGTTGGTCCTACTACAGTGAGCATCATCTTCAACATCATTGCACCCATTCTTAAAATGAGTTCTCTATTTGCAAACTGCCAATTTCCTTGGGGCATTCTCCCCAAGTTCTTCTAAAGCATCAGTGATTTCATCATTCTTCCACCCAAGCTTCACCATGAATCTGATGATTGTTCTTGCTTCAGTTTTAGCAGAATTCACGTTGCTCTGATGGAGGCTCTCTTCACACTGCCGTCTTCTCCGTCCTAATATCTCATGTTGGCTCTCGTTCAGACATGTTATATCACATTAGTAGGAGTTTATTTTGGTGCAAAGAAATTGAAATTCAGGTATATATTTTTCCATGAACCTTTGAAAATACCCTTGTATGTTTTTAATTTCTTCCATTAAAAACTGTTGAAGTATTGGGGGGAAAAAAACAACGTTTTCAAAGTTTTTGTATTATTTTTATACTTCAGTTAATATTAATCTGTTTAAAATGTAATATTTTGTATCTATCAGCTCATGGAGAATAAGCTAATAAAGCTTCGTAATCAGCATCAGCAACATACTGCTTCATCTGTGTCATGGCTTTGTTTTTTCTGGGGGTTTTAATCTTAATGCTGAAAATAAAAAGCAATTAAGTTGATTGAGAACTCAGATTTCCCTCATGTTGTTTATTTTCCTTTCATGTTGTGAAAGCCAGCCTGTGTAACTGACCAGAACCTTGTAGTAGAGAATCTCACATCATATATTCATTTTACTCTGAATTAACTTGAAAATGGTGCAACTATTAGGTGAACACAAAAATAATTCCATCTTCTCAATTTTTGCTCTACTATTTCTATCTATTTTTCCTGCACTTCAGTGTAACTTCTAAGTCGGCATCGGTGTTTGTGGTCAACCAGTCAGCAAAGTTAATCACTGTAAGCCCCATCAGGTAGTTCTTGGCTATCTCCTACAACCTACAATCGGGAAGTGGAAATGTGACAGAAGTTCCTGGCTCCTGAAAAAGGTTCTGGTTTCTGAAAAAGGTTCCCAGTCAGAAACTTTGTTACAAATAAATTCTTTGCTATAATAACAAATCATTACCAAATGTTTTCATTGGTTTCGATGTGTTTTGCACATTCTGAACTTTAAGACTAAATGTATTAATTTAGTAATGCCAATTGGTTTAAATGCTAACAGGAATTTATACAGTACAGACAGAAGCTATTTGAAACTTGGGCAACACAGGCTTTGATTTAGTCGGAGAAAATTTTGCTCGCCGCTCGTTTTCCAAACTTTGCTGATGTTTGTTGACAGTCCTCTTCCAGGCTTTTCCTTTTTGATGTGAAGGGTCTTCATGTGGGAGCAATACATTCTTTGGTAATTTTCAAATGCCATCTTGCATCTAAAAAGTAAACTTCTCAATGAGAAGCAATGCAGTCTAACACCGGCTATGTGTGAAGCCTTGTTCGATGACTTGACGTCTAAGCAGTTTGGGTTTTTTTTTAATCTGTTTCATCTGTGTTTAATTTTGGCAGTAGGTCTTAAAGTTTGGATTGTTCCATCCATCTTCTAACCTAATCCTTGTCAGGGTCTCCCTGGAGACGATGCCAGTGGTCTGAAATTATTCCTAAATAAGTTAAAACACACAATGCTGAAGTGAACGCTGAGCTGTTTTCCTCCAGGGTCCCCTGGTCTCCAGGAGCGCTACACATACCCTAACAGCCTTTCAAGGTGCTGCTCCACTTTCTGCTGCCTGACTCCTATTTCCTCTTGACCACAGCACATGTTCAACACGTGCCAACAGCAGACCCTAATTAGACATAATCGGCATCACAGCTTCTTTGGTGCTGTAGCCTTTCGGCCTGTTTGTTTACGGGGCAGGATCTACGGAAACCTGTCCTTCTTTATCTGACATACCAGCGACACAGTAGGAGACCCAGTGAGGACCTTAAAACCAGAATTGACCGGTAATTTAAGTCAGTCTCAGAACATAAAAGCCTAAATTCTCCAAAAGCGGGACACGGGAGTAGATAAGCTTATCAAATTTCATTTTTTATGTTTAAAATCATGTTTTATTATAGTATAATCCATGTGGCATAGTTTTGACAGCCATTGACGTAGGGTTTGGTGGTAACTAATAGTTCACTAAACTTGTCTATTTTTTCAGTATTCATCTTCTAAGAGGAGTGAATGTAATTACCTGTGATTCATGTTTTCTTAGTGATCTTTTGTTAAAGACTAACATGTGACCAAAATGACAAGCACAAAGTTTCAGAAAATGTATTTCTGCTGTAACTTAAGGATAATGATGGCTGCACAGTACCAAAGGAAACAGTGGGGTAACTTTATCCCAGCTGCTATGCAGCTATAGGAGCTGTGTGTCAGTTGAAATATTCACCTAAAGCTTGCCAGCAGCATTGGGGGGGGGGGGGGGGGGGGCGCGGACCTCTTGCAGTATGGACAGACCTTGGAAGGCAGCAAACCAAGACAACATCACCGAGAGGACAAGGTCACTTCTTGAGGCTCCTAGGATCTCAACACTGCCCCCTTCTGGGATAAGCCTGCACATGCCTTCGAATGATTGTAACATCAGACCCTCAATAACTGACATAGCAGGGGTCACACATAGGGAAGGCCTGGAGGAATTATTGCCCTGAATGGGTTTCTCATCTGACAGTTTTAAACATAATTCCATAAGATATTTACTTTATTTCCATAATGTAATACAGAAACATGATTGGTTGCAGATTTACCAATACGTTACTGTGTACTTTTTAAAAGTTTTTTAGTTAAACTAATTAAGAGGAAAAAGTTTCAGTCTGCAGGGAGGCTTCTTATGCCTGTGTACAAGAACACAATCTGTCAGCCTTTTTTTCAGTGTCTTGAAACAATAGGAGGTGAGTCATCCCGAAAAGACGTTACAGGCACACCTTCTGACAAGGAAACTGCTTCACAACACGCTTTCACACGCACGCAGGTGCACTAACACTCACTCAAACTGCTCAGGTTGAATCAGTAGGATTACTGTGGGTGCAGTTCCCTCTAGTGGAAGAAACGTAGTACTGCCACACAAAATTAGCTGTGTTTTGTTCTTTTTGTGTTTCATTTTGTCTTTGATTGCTATTATTTGCTGTGACAGCGATTTAACTGGTTTACATCGCTTAACACTTTCATTTAAATATTTCCAATTTATTTGCGACAAATTCAAATCTTAAGAAGCATTCTGATACATTCAATGAATTAAAAGACCTGGGATATTCAAAAAACCAAATCATATAATCACATGGATGACTGGCCGACAAAACAAAATCTAGGTTAGGATCAAACATTTCAGTACTTATGGCTCTGGTCAAATAAATATGTTTAATAATGTTAAATTCAATTATAAGTAAATTGAAGAAATTCCGGATTTGACGCATCATATTGCCATGAATACTTTATGTATACTTCATGTATACTTTATGTATACTTCATGTATAAGTTTGTTTCTATATAATTTCATACTTTTGAAGGTATTTTATAATGTAACATAGGAAATATACACTTAGTGGTCACTTTATTAGGTGATCCTAGTTAGTACTGCATAGGATGCACTTTTCGTGGCCTTCCAGTTAACTTTGACCAGTCTGGCCATTCTGCTTTGACCTCTCTCATTAACAAGATTTGGTTACCAACAATCACTCCGCATTCAAAATCAGAGAAATCAGACATCGTAGCCATTCTAATGCTCTGTCACACAGTAATCAAACTTCTTTACAGTGTCTGTGTACTGTTTATATTCAGTTCCATGGACATAATTTGCTGTTTGAAGGATCAAGCTGTTTAGATTTACAAGCAGATGTACCTAATAAACCGACCGCTGATTGTATTTATAGGTATATATAAATATATTTGTTACGGTGGAATTGTCTTCTTGTTTAAATCTCATCCCTTAAGGGCAACTTTACCAACTTCAAAGTACTCTCTCATTCAGAAAATCCAAAGCTTACCCATTTCTTTCATGGTTCATCCTGATATTTTCAAGATTCATATGAATACTTCTCATATTTTGCCAAAACAAAATTAGTTTTGCCAAAACAAAATTGTCCTCAGTAAGTCAAAAGTTTCTTTGTGAGAGAGAGAGAGACACTGCTGATGATGTTTGATTATGAAAATACGGAAAGCTAATTGACACACCGATAAGAGAATCTCTGCCTCCTCCTTCTTTTGGATAAGAAGAGGAAGAATAAATGCTGGAGTTGGGGGGGGGGGCAGTGACAGGAAAAGGGGGGCAAAAATAATGGAAGGGAAGCGCTGGCAAAAGAAAGGCCAGAGCGAAAAATGTCAGACAGACACTGACACAAGCAAATAATGAATATGGCTGCCGAGCAGGACTCAATGAAATGAGAATAGAATAGAATAGAATAGAATAGAACTCAGCAGAATGAAAATATGTACTGAGTTTCTGTGTAATGTCTTCTCTGCTTTTTGATGTACTGGTATCTAATCATGGTTCCTACTTTCCTTCTGAAGCTTCTGTGCTGAAGATGCCTGGATTTAGAACAAAGATTCGGTCATTTCTTGGCACCACTTTCTGCACCTGAACGATCCCATTCGAAAAAAAATTTTTCCATCTTGATTTTGGAACAAATTGCAAATGTGTCAAATTTCATAGTCTTTTTTTTCTTCTTACACCCACATTTTCAGTATGCGGGGAGAGCTTCTGCCTTTGTCAGAAAAGCAATTAAATTAGTTTGAGGTGGGAAGCCATGCAGAAGAAGGGCGTTTGCAGCCCTGGAGGTGGAGCTATAGGGCCCGGTCACATGGGTCTGTTTTGCCCCGCATCCCCACCTTCCTGTGCCCTGACAACCAATCACCATCGAGCGCAAGGCTGAGGTAGTCAAGGACGACATAGTGTGATGACTTTAATTTTCAAGTCATATAATGAAAAGATAATTTGATGAGATCCTGCCTTGGTTTTCTTCACTCTCGCGGCAACAATTTTGTTGTTTCTGTGCCAGGGAGTTGCTAATTAGTCTGTGTAATTATCGCTACTGCTAATCAGTGCCTGGGGCTGCACTGTGGCACCTGGTCCCAGGTGGGCCACACTCTGCCTGCGTTAGCGTGACAGCAGGCCTGCTCTGTCAAGCGCTCGACCCGCTTCCCAGCAACAAGCCTTTCTTCAAGGAAACCACAACCGTTTGAATTGGCCGCAGACATAACGTTTCTCACTTTCCCAGTCACACCCTGTGCAAGTCTATCATTTGCGATACTACCGTCTTTACTCACTGTCTTTCACGTACGGACCAAACCCATCTCTCACCCCACCACACCCGCATGCACGTTTCTGTATGTGGCAGGTCACTAAGGGGCAGTGTGGCTCAGTAGGGCTAGGCCTCTGCGCCTGTGAATGGAACGTTGCCATTTTGAGCCCAGCTTTGATGGATTAGTCATGTCTATGAGTGCTTGAGTAAGGCCCCTAAGTCCCAGCTCCATAAGCACTGCTGCAGGTGGCTGACCTTCAATGCCAAGCTCGCTCTCTCTTGTCTGTGTGCTGTGGGGAGCAAGACAAGGCAGACAAAAAAAGAATTTCCCCATAGGATCAATAAAGTATTATTATTATTATTATTATTATTATTATTATTATTATTATTATATTTACTACACATTAATATTTTTAAAATTAAGTCTACAGTCTGCAGCATGTTAATTCAAGTTGAGTGAAGGCTTCTTACATCGACTTTATTGAGGTTTAATTTAGGAAAATCCTGTTTTTAGTGTAAGTGTAAACTTGTTTTTTAATTTCTCAAATCTGAATGCTCTGTGTTTTGTCTTCGATGTTGGAATGGCTGTGAGAATAGTGTATAATCTGTGACATTAGTGTGCTCTGAGCCCAAAACTTACCACCCAGGTAGAACGCTAGCTGTCAGTAGAAGCGTAGGTCTCTGTATATGCCCACAGTACAGTGACTCTGTTTCTGAGTTCAGCGCTGACTGAGTCAGTTCCCACTAGGCCGCAGGCCAATTTTTACCAGCTGATATCATCAGGTCCCCAGGTCACTACAGGACAGAATAAGTGGTCTGGACACCCGCTATTCCGTTCAGTGTCCCGTGTTCTGGGGATGCGCGCTATTTCTGCATCCCAGACCCTTTCTGCATCCCAGACCCTTTGGCAAGGTTGCCTGATAATCTTGCCACACTTTCAAGGTAGAGCTGCAAATCCCTTCCCAGAATTTGAGAGCCCAGCCCAATCAAGCACAGAGTACACACATCCGCAAGATTCATCTTCAAAACGAATGCATTTGGAAGTGAAAAGCTGGGATTCCTGTGGTCATATGGAGATGGTCCAGAGAAGGGACAAATATGTGAGCCAGGCATCGTCATGGGCTCAGCAAGCAGACTGATAAAAATCAGCTGCCTCTCTGGCTTTGAATGTCATAAATCTCTTGAAAGTTATTTCAAGTGGCATTGATCTGGGCTTCTAAACTCATAAATAATTTTAAAAATAGCTGTTGTTACCGTTTGTAGGATTCTTTAGTAAGCTACAGTGATTCAGGATTTCTTTTTATCTTGTAAATTTACTAACTAGTGTCTCTTTAAGAATCCATCTTCTGACTGCATTTTTATTGACTGCTGAAAATTTCCAACTCAGCTCTAACAAGTAATGACCTGCTGGCTTTTATCACATGACCTGAACTGAAAGTAGAGTAAAGGGTCATCTGTTAAGAAGCAGAGTGACCAGAGGATGAGATAACATGCCTCCATTTTATTAGAGGGTTGTATTGTTGCAGTTAAAACAGGGACAAATGCTGATCGTGTGGTAGTGCAGACTTACGCAACGTGCTGTTCTGCATTTGTCTGCCTTACAGCTTGTAGTGAATAATTTCGATAGAAATTCATTTTTGATGTATATAACCTATCCTACAAAAATGAATAGGAAAAAAATGAATAAATACATTTAAATCAAACACTGATATATGGTTGTAATTCTATTAATCTCCTTAGCTTGCGTAAATATGGAAGACTTGGGTTACCCAGAATTATTTTCCTAAGTCGCACAGCAAGCTAAATTGCCTTTTCCTTTGGGCTTTGCTTAAAACTGCAGTCATATACTTTTCTAGTGAAATGTCAAGACAGCTAAATATTAGTGTTACAGAGTGACAAAGATCGGGTTTTATTGGTCACAGAAGTCGTAGAATAGTGGCTTGACGATCAGTCAGTCTCTCAGATGGGAAGGCAGAGAGCACAACCAGGTCGTTCCAATGGCCGATCTGGCCAACCTTCTGAAGTCCGTGAAAAACTGCTCCGGGCCTGTGAAAATGCTGTCAGCCCCTCGCTGGTTTATCTGGAGGCTGTACCTAGAACTGTCATCGCTCCGACTTCACACATTAACAGGCTGCCAGCCTCCCCTGCTGGAAAAGTGCCAGGCCTCCTAACAAGCCTGAACCGGGAATAAGATCATTGTCTACAAATAAGTAATTTATACCAAGCCGCTACCAAACCCCTTTGGGCATGTTCAATTCCTATAAGTTGTAAATTATGTCATAATTACAAATGATTAACATTTATTGCTTTGGCACATATCTTTCTCCAAAGTAACGTAGAAGTGAGACAGATGATGTATCCAAAGCGAAGGAGAGATGGACAAAGGTCCCATTAAGATTTGAACTCAGATCACTGGGTTCAGAGTACAGAATGATAACCATTACAGCGTTGGAAGCCAGTTGAAGGACCAACCACATCAAAACATCAGTTATATATAATTCAGTGTTCATCGTAAATAAAGGGCGATGGCTGTCATTATTCGTTCAGCTATGGATAGTCCTTGTACTTCAGGAACTCCTTAAAGTCCTTAAAGTTATATCTGTGAGAAAGAGTTCCATCTGAAGACTTAGCATACAGTCCACGTGACCCTCACTCTCCCAGAAAACCAAACTCAGGCGGGGATCCGCTCATTACCGCCACCCTCCTCTTTCCCAGCAACCTGCAGCCTCCCTTCCCATGAGTGGCGGCCTGCCGCCAGGGCAGAGTGAAACACCTCGATGTGGAAATAATTACAGAGAATAAGAACAATTAGCCAGCTGGGTCATGTAAAGCAAAACGATTAATGCTATGCTAATCAGCTGAATTTTGAACAATTCTCCACCATTTGCTAATTATTTGTTAATTAGTATGCTTTGTTAATGTATCAGATTATAAGTGATTAATTGGACAGATTCCGGTTTTTGTCAAATCCCTTGACTTGCAGCAGTTGGGAACTGCCTTCGTGCTTGGTCTGAATTTCTTGTGGGAGATCTTTCTCTCATATGTCCCACTTCACTTCTGCATCATTTCAGGTTCTGAAAGACGTCTTTCTTATTCAGAAGATATGCACGACATAATCTTATGGTGTATCAGTAGCTATACATTTGGCCTTCCATGTTCTCCCGGGGAACATAGAGCTCTAGAATAGACAGCCTTCCAAGCACAAATCTTGGCTGATATTTGGAATAGAGTTAAAATCAGTTGGTTGCCCCAATGATGTTGTGTGGGTCTTTATTTCATCTAAAAGGAGGAAACTTCAGCTTAGCATTTGGATGTCATTACACTTCAGAAGGAAAATCCAGGTTTGTTTCCTGACAATTTGCACATGCTGCCTCTCTGTCTCAGGCCTGGTGGCCTCTCTTCTACAAGAAGGCTGTATTAATTACCAGAGCTTAAAGTTCAAGAAGAGTTCAATGGGTACCAGTCATAGGTTTATGACATCATCACATCAACCGGGGAAGTCTATCAACTGGCTAAAACCTGCACAGAAATAAAATGGGTTCCTGCAGCTCCTCACATTCATCAGAGTGTCTGAGGCAGGCTGTGTTTCCCAGTGTTGGCGTACTACTGCAAGCGAAACGGCACACAGGTGTGGTGAGGGAGGGGAGACCTGCATGCACAACCTGGGGAAAGCAGTATGGAGTGGGCCAGCTAAACATCCGGGGCAGTTTTAATGCAGAATCACAGCAGAGATTTTACCCTCTCTCACTGCAGCACAGCCGGCCTCAGACACTCTGATGAATGGAAGGAGCTGCAGGAACCCAAGCCTGAGCTAATGTAGCAGCTAAACCTTGAAAGGAACTCATTCTATTTTCCCCTCAATTTTGAAACACCTCACTGGAATTATTCTTGCTGGCAGTATTTAACATGACCTTTATTTTTAAACCATAGTTCCTATTTGATGTCGCTACATAAATAAATAAATGCAGCCTTGCCTCGATTCACTAACCCATTATTGAAGAGAAATACTGTAAATCGAAAACTTCTTCTTGTTGTTTTGGACGTGGTATATGGTCCAGCAGGTTCTGAGACTGTACTTCTGATCAGAAGGTTGCAAGGTCAAATCCCATGGCTAGGGGGCGGATGCTGTTGTTGGGCCCCTCAAGAAAGCCCCTGATCCCCTTTTTACTCAAGGGATTCTCAACACTGGCCAATCCTACGCTGTGACCCCAAAACTTGCTCTTCCCTGTCTGTCTCTCTCGTGCAGAGCAAGATGGACTAAGAAAAATGACAGAACATCTCCAACAAATAATATATACTATGTGTCTCTGTTCTAATGGATGAGCAATTTTCCCAAATATCGCATGAGCAATGTTCACATAACAGTTGGCTGGGAAAAAATGTTATTTTGAAAAAAGTAGTTGATAAATCAAATTTCTGTTATTAAAATTCAAGACCCATAATGGCAAAAAAACGTGAACCAAATTAAATCGATGGATTGCTGTACAACAAATTTTGCTCTGTGTGTGATCAAAATGTATTTTAGCTTGAATCTTGCCAAGGGCACTAACTAAATTCCTTATTCCACAGGATGAGAAAGCCCTGCAATGGCTGGTGAGAAGAGCCCAAGAGATCATCGACACTTACACTGCACCATGCACCACAAAACGCACCATGAAACCCTCTAGTCACCCGCCACGGACACTGTTCACCTTTCTGCCCTCTGGTAAGTGGCTCAAGACTCTCCACACATTCACAACATGACTCTGGTACAGCTTCTACCATAATTCTCTAAGACCATTTAACACACATTAATGTGCAGTATTAATACTCAGCTCTATACTGCCGTTAGCTACAGTTCATCGCTTTGCCATCACTCATTATTTACTATTATTTATTGCTAATACTGTAATACTGCTGCAGCATTCTCTGTCTACCCACTGTGCCGCTTTATATCGATATGCTCCTCTGTCACATGTCACTTTAGTCCCTTCTGTTGTATTACATGCTGTTAGATATTAAATGTTGTTAGATATCTCATAGTAGTTGGTATTTATTGTATTGTACAGTAATGCTGCACTGTTAGTTGTCTGTAGTTTGTGGAGAAGGGATTCAAGTATGAAATTCATTGTACTTTTTGCACATGTCAATAAATCTTGAATCTAACACTAAAACACAAAACAAGAGTTTAAAATCTTTATTCTCTAGCCTGCTCATAAGTTATGAACAAACTGTTAAAACCCAAAAGCACAGCAGAATGAGCTCTGATCACATAAAGAAAGAAGCTACAATATTTAAACATATGTTGTAAATCTTCCATGAATCGTATAATTAAATTATTTCCCAATATGCATTTCCTCTCTAATTCCTGCTTGAAACACACCTTTAGGAAAAAATCTGTGTGATTCAATTTTGCAATCAGTTTTCTGTCCGTGATTCCATCCCAGACCACACTCAGGGAACATAACGGTAACCTTTGCTAGTATTATATTACAGAGTCAAACCTCATTTTGGGGCAGAAAATCTATCTGTACACAGGCATTATATAAGATGGCAAAGCTTGTCTTAGAATGGCTTTGCACGGCTGTTGTACTAAGTGGTGATATTTCAGCCTAACGTCCTGAGCGCTTTCTTTCTGATAATAGCTCTGATTGATGATGTGATGAATAATTATTTTAGGCACATGGATGGCAGTGAGCTGGGGAGCACCAGGCATGAAGGAGGGGAGACCCTTGATGGGACTCTAGGTGCATCGACCCATCAACAGGCCAAGCTTGACTGTGTGAGTGAAGTGCTACCCAGTGAGCTAATGCTAACTGGAGAAGATTCTGTCACAAGTGACCGATAAGCAGTCAGCCACAGAGCTAGGCAGCTAACACTTGACCTTTTAAAGTACGGAGCCATTAAGGAATGGAAAATAATAAATACATGTAGTTCAGCCTGACTCACCCAATATTTTACAGCTTACATACAAGATTTGTGTTCAACTTGGTTTAATATTCGTATATTTTTTTCAAATTGTAAACTGTGAGATGATCTCTGCTCCCTCCATTCAGCAGAAACAGAGAGGTTGTTTAAAGCCATAAACCAGTTAAAAATAGTCACACACAAAGTACTAGGAATGCTAACAGAATAATTGCACCTGTGTTTAACTTAGTTCTCTAAATATCTTTAGGCACAGTGTGATTAATAAACTTGCACTATATTACTCAGGTTGCATGAATGAATTACAAGAAATAAACATAACAGAAGTTGGTGTTCATTAAAATGAATTAAAAGAGCAATGCTTCACAGCCATTGCAAGTGTTACCTATTTTGAAAACAAGAATAGTCATGTAAAGGCATATATGTTACTTTCTACAATTGCTTTTGAATGAAGTTATTACAGATCGGCAGAGATGTATAGTAACGAAGTAGAACTACTTCACTACTGTACTTAAGTACTAAAAGGCCGTATCTGTACTCTATTGGAGTATTGTTTTTTTCTCCTACTTCCACTTTTACTTCAGTACATATTTACGATGAGTTTAATACTTTTACTCCGATAGATTTTTTTAAGTGCTGCATCGTTACTCGTTACAATTATAAAAATGTTACGAATCATTCCAAACCCACATTATCACTGCCAGAGCAGTAGATGGCTCTGTCACAGGTTTGAATAAGCTGGCTCATCATTGAGCGAATCTGACGATCAAAGAAGACAGCGGTGCCTGCCTGCATTGAGAGCACTTTAGTTTGTTTTTGACATGGAAAACCCAGAAATTCCTAAGCGCTAGATAAGTTAACTAACGTTAGGTACGCACGGTTCATAACATGCTGCGATGTTCACTTAACTAGCTGGCTATCATAAAGGCTGTCACGCTGAATGGTGTTTTTGATATATATATATGATGTCTTTTGACTGCTTTCTTTAATAACTACATAACACAATACTTGTACTTTTACTTTCAGTATTTGAGTAGTAAATTTAAAAATAAACTACTTGCAATACTTAAGTACAAAAAATGTTGAATACTTTAGTACTTCCACTTAAGTATGGTGCTTAAAGAGCACTTCGACTTCTACTCAAGTCACTTTTTTGATAGAGCACTTGTACTTTTACTCAAGTCTGGGTCTCTAGTACTTTATACATCTCTGCAGATCGGTCTTTTACACACGTGTACAGCTGGAAGTTTTGTTTGGGATGTTCACATCAGACAGCCTGATGCTGTTGCATGTAAAAAGGCATCTCTACCTCCTGAGCTTCAGCTATTATGGTCTGTGCTTCAGTCACCAGATCATCAGCGCTTGCTAACATAAAGCATCCTTACGAACCACACTTTAGATTTATTTCAGCATGTATTTTCAGCTTTTTAACTTTTGGAATGTAAGAGGTACCCCTATGTTAATTAGCACCTAATATCCTATTTCATGCTATCATCTAATCTTATTCGTGTTTTTTACTCACAATGACCTGAGCTTCGTACAATATATTAATGAAATTCATCTTATTTCATTTATGTGAAGTATCAGTCATCTATAGATCACTCTGTCGAGCACCTGTTTCTGATTGCTAGCTATTTCTGCATTGACTGTTTGTATAAATATGGGTTTATTTATAAACTTAAAAGGCAATCAAGAGGCGGGGATTTTAAATAGGTCCCTGGAAGTCGTTTTAATGATCCTCATTGCCATAAAGTTATTGACCTGTCTCCATTTCCACAGCAGGTTCTGCAGTCAGATCTGTACCCCAACTCTACTCTCTCTAAAACCGTCTCACCCTGGATAGATCCCAGAGCTCCACACAGCAGCACCTGCCCTTCAGCTGAAATGCCAAGTAGCCTAGGCCACTGACATTAGCTGGCGAATGGAAAACCATTGTAAAGGACACCAGTTCTATGCATAATACCAGACACTCCGCAGAAGCACCTGGATAACATCTGCACATTATGCATTTAGAAACTTTTCATCGATTTTGCAAAGGTGCTTAATGTATGTTCTTGTGCAAAAACTCAAGGGTTGTGTTAATGGCTGTTCTATATTCAATAAATATGCATATAATGTATATAAGAAGCCTGCAGTACATCGGATTACTGCATGTACAGGACACACAGGACAGAGACAGAGATTAAAGGGTCGATTGGAGGATGGGGATGTTAAACACAGATGTCTAGAGTCTAGACTATAAGCGATTAGCATAAAATTAGCTAATCTACTCTATTAAGTATGTCCTATTATGCATTATACGACACAATTTGTGCATTTTGCAAGGGGGTGGGAGGTATTCAAAGGCAATATTAACAAATAACTTCCTAAGGCTAGAATATAATGAATTTATTGTCTTCCTGCTACTCGGGTAAAGGATGAACGGTGCTAGTTAAATGTTAAGTTGACTTCCATTGTATTGAGAGATGTTTCAGCAATGGGATCGTAACACAGATGGCCATGACAGGAGGGACGGGTCAGAGCAGGTGGGGGCTGATGCAACCTGGAAGAATTTTGGAGGGTGTGGGGTATGTAATGCAGGGAAGTGACTGTCACTCCAGGCCTTGGCTTCAGAACCGACGGCCTCCCAGATGAATTACATTCTCTCCTGGTCCTTTTCTGTGGTTTTATTGCTCGCTAACGGCATCCAAAGCTGGAGGTTTTTGAGACTGTGAAGAGAAACCAAGGTGCCAACGTTAGTAATTAAAGTAATAATCGGTTTAGCACTGATAGAAAACCATCCAACACCTCAACATGGGATTTACAGTCGCAGGTCATTTTCAGTAATTCTGAAAACTTGGCATTCGTTTGGTCAGGTTTTCATCCAATCTTTGTTCAGTTTTGTCAAGATTGCATGGGGATTCTGGTGTACTTCTCTAGTACATTTACATTTGTATTCATTTAAATCAGCAGTGAACATTTTAATCTGTCATGAGACACCATTCAGTTCAAGAGGGTGTAATACAAATTTAACTGTGTTTTAAATGGATTAATTCTTTCCAAAAATGTAATTTAAAAGCTCAGAATACCCCTAACCCCCAATGGAATTAACCATGATATATGTCTCATTACGCAGACACTTTGGGAGCTGCGAAAATCAAACCACAAGTGTAAATATTAATTTATTTTGTTAAATTGGCTGATTTATTATTGACACAATGTTTAGTGTAGGATTTCATTTTTGTCTGTTTTTCGTCACTTTAGGGTAAAAAAAATGAATTTAATCAAAGGTATTAAACGGACATTTTATTCCAGATGATTACATTTTACTGCTAGGCTGCAAAAAAGAAATGCGTTGTGAAAGAGATGTAAGAACAAATAATGTCTGGGAATTAAAGACATTGGTATGATTTCCATTCATATATTTTATATATCAAAATTTCAGTCACAAAAGATGAATATGAATGTGAGAAATAGATAAATATAACATGTGTTATAAATATCTGTAAGTACAGTTTTAGCTTATTTTCCATTCCCAGTTGGAAAACGCTGGATGGTGCAGTGGATGGTGCAGTGGATGGTGCAGTAGTTAGCACTGTTACTCACCCACTCTGGGAGCAGTGTTTGAGTCTCTACCATGTGTGTGGAGTTTGCATGTTCTTCCCATGTCATAGTGACGTTTGCTCTGGGTACTCCGGCTTCCCCCCTACAGATCAAAAACATGTTAAGATGAACTGGATTTACTAAATTGCCCATTGGTGTGTATAGTTATAGCCTGTGAAGTGTTGGTGCCCCATCCTGGGTTGTTCCTTGCCCTGCACTTGTAGGCTCCAGTGACCCTGAACAGGACAAACGGTTACAGAAAACTGATGGATTTGAAAGTGTTTTAGGAGAAGTTTAGGGACACAATATATTGATGTATGTCAGATTTTGACAGAAATTATAAAACAGTAGAAATAGAAATCATAATGGGAAATTGTCCTAAATAATATTTGTCAAAAGATGGACATCATGCAGATTAACAATTGTGTTTAAATCAAACCTGAAGTATGTTCAATAAAATTCCAGAACACATATTACCATGAGTGGGTGTTACAGTAGGAGAGGTTTCTATTACAGTCGCAGGGCATGGTGCGGGCGGGAAAAAGGGGGCGATCCACTTGTGGGTCAGAGACAAACAAGGGTTTATTGAACACTGGGGGGAAACTCAAAATAACAGGACCACGAGGGGTCCAAACAAAAACTGGGGGAAAACACACATCAACTATCTATAGGAACCATAACTAAACACAACTAGGGAGCAGAACAGGGGAACCCAAGCAAAGCACCATTAGCACAGAAACCTAAAACATACATCATAGTTAATGACTCCACCAGGAAGAGAGCAGGATCAGGTACTTAAATACAGAGGACTAACAAGATAACACAGGACGGGTGAGAACAATCGACAAGGACTGGCACAAGAAAATGGGCAACAGGTGAAACTGATAATAGAAACTGGGGAGCTTTACAAATACCAAAAACTAGAAAAAAATTTACTGGGAATAAAACACTAGGAGCAAAACACAAGGATAATTTAACCAAACCAGAAAGGAACAAAACGTAACACAAGCAGGGAAAAACCTAGGACAAAAAATCTAACAAATGCAAAACAGAGGTGACTGGGCTTGAACACACGACTAGAGGATCAGTCGCTATACACTCTGCCCATAGCACCATGCAGCAATCCAGGGAGCTGGGGAAACACGAAGGACTTGGGCACAGAGAGAACACGACGGCCAGCGACACCTGCTGGCCAAACAGGTAGGAGACAAAAGGCTGGGACTGACAGGTGCTGACCCTGACGCAGGACAAGAAAATTTGAACTAGATTTTTTAGGTGGGTATTGAAATTAAAGGAATGGTGAGCATATGGTCCTCATTTGAGCATGTGAGTTAAGTGTTTAATGAGTTTTGTTTACTCATTCATTAATTTGCTTAATCTGTTAATTGTGGCATGTTGCATGTACTGGTTGCCAGTGGGGGAAAAATCTGTTTGTGTCACTGTGTGATGCAGATATGAGATCGGAAGGAGTAGAGGTGTTGAGAAGCAATGAAAACAAAGGTTTCCAGAAAGACCCATTAGTCAGGTCATAGCCATAGTTCTCAATCCTGTTCCTGCCTCCACCCCCCGCCAAAATGTTTTCATTCCAATCCACACTGCTTTCAACCTGCTGCATTCATTATTAACCTATTAAGGACCATATAAGCCTGATTAAGGTAGGGTTGGAATGAAAACATTCGGGCAGGGGGGGGGGGCACAAGGAACAGGACTATGAACCACTGAGTTACATTAACCTGACAGAGTACTTAAAATTATGTTTGCACAATGGTGTAGGGTGCAGACAGTAGGGACATGTCCCCGTCAATACTGTGGGAGTACTATGTGTCTGGGGGCATGGTTTGGGGCTGTCTTAGTCCTTACCAATGATGAAACCGAACCTATACCCTTGTGTCTGCATATGTTCTTTACCATACATTCACAAGAGTCTGAATAAGTGCTGGTAAATCAGGGGTCACTGAAAAAATGGGCAGCTTGACCTGCCTAGAATTTTTATTTACTCTAATTTAATCTTTTGATCAGACTTTGACTTTCTGACTGTTCACTCTTTACTCAGGCTTTATTCACATAGTCAAGTTTAACTGTGTGATGGTACTGAGTACATGATGGTCATTATTCTTGTGCTGGTGTCTGGGATGCTGTTGCGATCACATGGTCAGCGCGTCATGACATCATCACGTTGACAGCTTCTCCCATACTGCGATGGTAACTTTGCTGCTGTTTCTGACCTGTGTCACTAACTAACCATGTCGATCACCACGCTGTAACAAGAGGCATCTAAGCAGGTCAAGTGTCTAAGGATTTGCACGTCTAACAATCACACTTTATGAAAAGCTCTCCTGGCCATTTTTTGACAGACATCAGAAGGTTTTCCTTATCTGCTGACCTGCTGTCAGGCAGCAGATATTCTAAGCAGTGCAAGTGGAGATGTGGGAATGCTTGTTATCTTCTGGGGCACCACCAGAGATTGGAGAGCAGCTGCACAGCCACACATGACAGGAGCCCAGCCGGGGGGCGGCAAATCGCCTGTGTTCACGTCCGTTTAGCCACTGCCACACTTTACCCGACCCACCACGATGACATCAGTCTGGCGGCATTCCACACTGTCATGTTTGCTATCGTTGACCTGTCTGCCCTTTGCCTGTCCTCACAAACATACATCGCGGCTCCGAAAGTGGGCTTTAAATTCTGCCCAGCTGCAGTCATTCTTCGGTCTTGTGATCGCAAGCCTCGATCCCGAGCTATTTATAAATGAAACGGGATTCAAATTGGGTATAAATACTGGCACTGCTAAGCACCCAGGCAGGTAAGGATCTCTCGGCACCTGGAGCGGCAGCTAGGCATTGTTTCCCTTGCATACGGCCCCCATTCCAGTGATGTTTTCTCGCCGGGGCAGTGCGATCCTCTCCTGCCCCCAGGCAGCTGTGAGCGGGACGGTCGAGGGCTCACGGGGCATCCAACGCAGAGGCTCGCTCCGACAGCCCGGCATGGCCTTCCCGTGCCCTCCGTCGCTGGATACGTTGCTGTCCCGGCACTGGAAGGACCTGCAGGATGGCTTTTGCGACCCAGATGAGCTCAACAAAATTCTGGAGTTCCAGAGCGAGGAGCTGCAGTGGACAGCAAAGAAGCGTGGTACGTAATGGTGAACACGTGCACGCTCGCTCGGTACCGGCAGCCCTGCTCACGTGTGATTAGAGTAAAAGTCCAACCAGCTGAGTACTCTGTGACTGGGACTCTTTATACTCAACTGGTTGATTGAAACAAAATCTTGGTTGGGATTTTAATTTTCTGGACCTGAATTACCCTCCTCTGCCTACTAGATAAAATAACAAGAGGTTGTGATAGCATTTCATATGTAAACAGCATATGAGTTGCGATGTGACCAAACCAGCTGTTACTGTCCCTGCCGGGGACGTCTGGATGGGGGGGGGGGTCATTGTGACAACAACAAGGCACTAAGACCACATATAAACTGTAACAGCTGTATGAGACATTAAGGACATTTATGCCTGGGATAAAACAGAATTCAAAACAGATTGTTGATTGAACATTATTCAAATGTTATGAATTATTGATTCATAATCATTTGATTTGTTCAGCATGTAGCTTTTTTGTGCAGCAGCTTTGGTACAGTAGTTATGCACTTTTGCCAGATATTAAAAGAATTGCTTTTTTATTTTGAAATAATTACTGTTTACGATTTAACTTAATATTCTCAGCTGCATATTAGCTACTGTAGGGCACCATCACTTCACTGCAAACCCAGTGAAAACCCAGGCTGAACATTTGCTTTAAACCTGGAAACGGAGACAAATGTTGATGTGATTTCTGTGAGATGCATGAAGATTTTAGACAACTGAAAGAAACACCTGCTTTATTTGCTAACAGTAATCTTTGATGCGTGGAATCCCAGATATAGGTGGTGACTTACTTCATAACTGCAGTATAATAAAGTTCAGACTGTCAAAGTGATTCTGAGCTGAGGCTGAGCCCAACCCAAAATGGCTTTTTCCGTTAAGCATTTCAGAGGAAAAGCCACAACAGCCTGCTATAAATAGTGAAGCTGGCTGGGACACTTGAAACCTGTCGATAAAACTACAATAGTGACAGGCAACATTAAGACTATTGAGGCAGTCATTTTACCTACTATGATCAGTCCATAGTGGGAATTAGGGTAGATATACGTATAAAACTGGCAGCCGAAAATAACAAAAGGTATCCTATTGCCACTTATAAAGAATCTTAAACCTTTATGTTAATGGTATGGTTTTGTTGTCTATTCTGAAATCTGTGCTGGTCTCATTGGCAGAGAACGTGCACTTAAAAATAAATTTCAGGAAAAAGATCAAGAGATACAATCAAGCTAATTAGGCATAAATCACATAAGGGTAAAGTAATGATGTCACTCTTTGAAGGGTTAAAGGATCCAAAACAGGCCATGTGCTTAATGGTAGGACGAAGCCTGGGTACTCCATGGCCTGGGGGCAGGGAGGCGGGGGGGGGTGCATCTCCCCAACGTTGACAGACCCCCTCCCCCAACAAACAAACAAACAAATAAACAAGCAAACAAACAAATAAAAGCATGTTCCTTCTCTTTTATTATGAATCCACGTATTATGAGGTCAATGCAGAGTGCAAAGACCAAACATTTACCCAATAAAAACTGTAGCTCTGTACCACACAAACTCATTTTATCATATGGATCAGTTATTTCTTTGATTATATTTAGTTGTGAAACTGTACCCTAAATAGTGTTAGTATTGTTTTAAATTATGAAATCTTTATTATTCAAAAATTATTTTTAAATCTGTATTATGTGCCATCCTTTCACAATGTGACTATTGGATGTGTGCCCCACGAAATACATCTCGCCCCCTCCCAGGGGTAAATTCAGTCCCCCCCAATGTCAAGAAACTACTGTGTGAAAGTAACAGCCTCCAATCAGACTTCCTTCCTGAGTTTGTATTTTTGCACTTGGATATAGCAGATCCAGATGATTCTTTTCTGGTCTGGAACTTTCCGCATAAAGACTTCAAGATTAATAAGTCCATCCACAGGGTATTGTGCACTAATAATAGAAGATATTCGCATGAGTTTGAAGAGGCCACTGGGCCCTACATGGACATGCTCTATATCGCTCTACTTTGTCTTTCTGGTTATATTGTCACATACAACAGCTGCAGTGTGAATTATATGCTTTAACTAAATTCAAGAAGTGACAAGCTGAGCACATTTTCATGCGCATAATAAGCTCTGATAGCAATTTGTTTAAATTTAGTATTCTATTAATATCCTGTTTGTTCATTTAAACAACTCCCTGCAGTCATAATCAGGAGAACAGTCCATTTTGGCAAGTGTATTCTCACCCGCATTCTCGCTGGGTGAGAGAATGAGATAAGATTGTCTTATGGGAATGGATGCCACATTCTCCCAGTGACTGTAAACCTTCACCAGCCTACGTTGGAAATCCAGGTCAGATCATCCTATGTTAGAAGGTAGTCACCACGATGCTGCCAGCATTAGGTCCACGTGGTAGAGGCTTTGCGGCATGAAAAACATGTTAATCCGTGAGATTAGCATTGAGGCGTGTTTGCTGTCAGCTACAGGAGATCCACCTCCAGCTGCTGTGGTCCATGCAAGGCCAGAGGAAGGTATGGGCCAGAAGGAGGCAGAACAAGGTACAAATAGGAAGGACCAGGGTAAGGCAAGGCCAAAAGACAACAGGACCGGGGAGGTCCTTCTATACCTTAACACGGTTGTGCATTATTTTGGCAGAGAGATAACTAACACCCAAAGAGAGTCACTCTTAATCCTGTGTACATGTGACCTGTGCTTCTCCAGACTGAAACGTGAAAAGGTGACATTTTATCAGGGCGCCCAGAATGTCTAGCTACGCTCCTGGTGTAGATCTGGATCCAAAGCAAAGGTTGCACTAGATGTTTGGAGCACAAGGCGGGCAGAAAGAATACTATGGATGGGTTACCATCACTCAAATCCATATAGCCAGGAGATCACACGATCTCAAGTGTATGTATGACCCAGACCCTTCTCAGCTTGACTCTCTGCCTCTAATCACTAACCTTGACACACTTCCCAAGTCATAACATGCAGAGTGTCAATAGTGATCCTGCCAACTGGAGTGATTAAACCTTCAACCCCTGGCCAGTGGAACATCTGACAGGGCATCATAGTCTAAATTTAATCACAGAATAGAAACAACACACTAATTATAATCTCACAGTGGGCAGCCATGGTGAGAAAGCCTGCAAAACCTATAAATGCCCCCAGTCCCCCCAGTACAGCCATACCTTCTGGATGCTTGGCAGAGGGAGATGCTCCTCGCTACTCTTGGGGAGGCAAAGTTTGCTGCAGCACCAAGGGATGCTTAGGACTCTGTGTTTAGAGGATCTGTGTTCCACCATGCACCTGAATGAGGGCCATGGACAAGCTTGAAGGAGAGGTTTTCAAGGAAGTGCCTAGTGCAGCTGGTGGTCAGGACCGCCGCACAGTGCAGTTCTACTGGGTCACGATGAACGGAGGCTCCTCAAAAAAATCTACGTGGATGTGAATGTAGTCTACAAGATCAACTGCGATGAGCTACATTGGCAGTCTAACAGAGTTGCTACCTTTGGATCCTCAGGTAACACTGCTGCCCCCTAAGGCATGGAGGACTGAAGGAAAGCCATAATTACTAGGTCCAATCGGTACATCCGTACCACCGTGAGCCAGAGCCAATCACCAGCTACTCCGTAGCTGCATCTACTAAGGTGGCCTCTCTTAACTCAAGTGTGGGGGATAAACTTTGTTCCTCTTCTGTAGGGATCCCGCACTAATGCGATTCTTGAACACAACCTTAAGAAGAGTTCAGTCAGTGCCACAGCGGCATTAGGGTGGTTCATAGGTTACTAGAGCATTATGGGACTATATCGGAGCAGAGTCATTCTCCATCACCATTCCATCCTTTTCCATCTCCACAGTTTCTTGCCCTCATGTTGCAGTGTCCCCTGAGTTGTCCCACACAGTGACAGTACTCTGGCCTTCCTTTCACTGCTGTTGCAGGCCTGTGGTCCCTGGACTATAAGCGGGAGCTGACGAGCCCGCTGCGCATCGCGGCCGCCCAGGGCTACACCGAGTGCCTCCGCTACCTGCTGGAGAATGGTGCGCAGCCCAACCTGCTGGCGGGCGGCAAGGCCGCACTGCACGAGGCCTGCGAGAACGGCAACACCGACTGCACGGAGCTGCTGCTGGAGCACGGAGCCAGCCCTGGCCTACTGACCGAAGATGGCCTGTCGCCGCTGCACCTCTGCAGGACCGCCCAAACCCTACGGTCAGCTCCCCTCCCGCCAACGCAGCCTAAACTGCAGTTCCTGCAGTTATTACGCTCCAACCTCCAGCCCCTGACATCACTAACACCCCTGTCATTGCAGCCAGTGTCTAACTAAGTACCAGCATTTCTTTCTGCTGGGTTCGTCAAGTTCAGAGAGGGACACAGAAGGAAAGTTCCGGAAACGGTGAGATGCGGGGGCTTGGCACAGTGACCAAACCAGGCTCTGGCATGCTGAGAGTGCTGAACACGCTTATTAGTGTGCTAGCCTGCCACACCTGCAGCCTGCTTCACCTCTAATGATGGTAGATTAACTACACGGTGAAGCCCAGGCTAAACTCTCAGTCCAGAGGTTAAAACTGTTGTTGACTCACTGACTCTCTCGCCAGGTACAGTGAGTTCAGGGTTTTTTTTTTGTTGTTGCTCTTGATCTAAAGCTTGAGACAGACCTCATGGCTTCTACCAGTTTGCTGCGATGTTTTTCAGGTGCATATTCCACAGAATAGGATGCAAATTTGCACATTCCCCCCTCTCGGTGCTTCAGTTCCCTCCCACGATCGGAAAACATGCAGTTAGGTGACCTTGTGTTTGTAAATTGCCCCTAGAGTGAGACTACGTGTGTGCGCATGTGTGTGCCCTGGAATCACCTGGCACATTCTTCTAATACATTCTTATAATAATTAAGAATATTAAATACAGCAGCCGCTCCTCTCTCTCCTTCAGTGGAGTGATCAGAAACCCTTAACATACCACCTTGGTCGCTAACTAACCGCCTCTCGACCACCCCAGCTGTGCCAAAGCCCTGGTCCGCTGTGGCGCCAAGGTGGACCAGGCGAGCGAGGAGGACGGGGAGACTCCGCTGCATGTGGCTGCTCGTCACGGCCTGCTGCACCACGCCCAGCTCTACCTCCGCTACAGCGCCGACGTCAACCAGCCGAGCGGCTCGGGGGAGACGCCACTGGGGACGGCATGTGGCTCGGCCCGCAGCCCCGAGCTCCCGGAGGGACACCTGCAGCTCTGCCGGCTGCTGCTGACCTACGGCGCTGAAACAAGCAGGGCGGACGAGGAGCGCCGCACGCCGCTGCACAAGGCCGCCCGCAACGTGCAGCTGGACCTGGTGCAGCTACTGCTGGAGCACGGAGCCGACGTCAACGCTATCGACTACAATGGCGCCACGCCGCTGTCCTGCGCCCTACAGAGCGCCACCATAAGGGCTCAGCAGCACCCCCACCGGGTGGTACGCACCCTACTGAACCACGGCTCCATCAAGGTGTGGCCGCTGGCCCTGCTGAAGGTGCGTCATCCCTGTGCTGAACCCAACCACCACCTAGAACCACCCTGAACTGACTCTGAAACACCACGCTCCAAACATCTAGTGCGGCCTTTGCTTTGGATCCAGATCCACACCAGGAGCGTAGCTAGAAATTCTGGGCGCCCTGATAAAATGTCACCTTTTCACGTTTCAGTCTGAAGAAACACAGGTCACATGTACACAGGGCCAGATTAAGAGTGTTAAAAACCACAGAACTGCACACATGACCTGACGGAGGACAGGAACTGAGCCACTGATTGGTGACTCACCTAATTCAGAAATGCATCTGCGGCGTGTCCTGTTACAGGAACAATATAAATAATATTAAGTATTTTATATATTTATATATTATTATATATTATATATTATATTTTATATGTCAGTAACTTGTTAAGACATTCGTGAACAGGATGGGATGGGGGAGGGGGGTTGGGGGGTTGGGGGGGGGGGGCGCTTATGGGGTGTAGCTCTGCTTGGTGCCTCCCTGTGGACATTGTACCCCGGGGCATGTGTCCAAACCCCCATATGGGATTTTTTTTCTTTTGGGGTCCCCTAGTAGTTTTTTCCAAGCCAGCCCCCGATGGTAGATTTTGGGGCCCCTATGAAGTTGCCCCCACTAATCTACCAGGGTATACATGCCCCCCCCCACATGACTGAGTATATATGTTTTGATATCAGTTCCATCTGACTTCAATCTCAGGTTCTCGCCACCTGTGCTGCAGCTCCAAAGACAGTGGAGGTCCTTTTTAATTCCTACAGCCAGGTCCCGGTCACATACAAGTGGAAGCAGAGCATCCCTGAGGAGATCTACCAGGTGAGGTGCACCTCAAAGCCTCCTCTCAGCCCGCTCAACCCCCTACGACGACGGAGGAATGGAAGGCTGTATACGTGTGATACTGCTGTAGCACAGATCCAATTTCAGAACATTCCCATCCCTGAGAAGCATTAGTTACAATACTCACTCGTAATTAATTCTACCGTAATTAATGACATGTTCTCTGTGGGAAGGAAAGCAGTAGGATTAATACGATCCAAACAGATCTCTGCCTTTGGAACTTCTGAAATGCTCTTTTTCGGTCTCATTGATTGTCATGGTAATTAAGTATGTTGTTATTAAATCAAATCTGAACAAGTGTGGTAAATACTCTGCACATCTAATTACCGAGTCTGAAGCACTTGTTAATGCGGCCGACCCATCTAGCTGAAGGCTGGATGTCTGGATATTTGAACTTGCGTCTGTTTTCCGCTGTAATGTCCCTCATTGTCTGTGTGTGTGTTGACTGTGTCGCCCCCTGTGCTCTGCACCTTCAGGACGCTCAGTCCTCCAGTGTGTTTTGAATAATTGCTGTCCTGCATGCCACCCTTGGCTCTGTAATTAGGGTAATAGGTGTGATCCTCTTAGCATCTGGCTGTCACGGTGAGGCCCTCGTTTGCTGAGGTTTCGTGTTTCTGGTCGACCCTGCATCTGGGTTTGGCACATTCATGCGCACCTGGTTATGTGATTGCATTGTCTGTCTCCTCACTCCCGCATTCTGCAGGTGCACCAGCTGTTCTATCAGTCCCTCTTTGACCTGGAGTACAGGCCCCGCTGTCTGCAGCACCTGTCTCGTGCCGCCGTCCGGCAGCACTATGGCAAACACTGCCACCTGCTGGTTCCCCAGCTCCCCATTCCCAGCCTCCTCCAGCGTTACCTCCTTCTGGAGCCAGAAGGCTTCATCTATTAAGCCTCTCTGAAGCAGCAATACCTACATGAACACCATTGGCTCACACTTTTCCGTGGGTATGATTTGTATGTCCAGCACAATTAAAACTTACTAGTAATTCCTTACCGTTTATTTCAACAGTTAAACGTTGTAGAAAATGCTCCGATGAATCTTTCTTCGGTTGCACTTCTTCACCTGCAGGGGTCACTGTGGGTTAATTTCATTACATCAGCTTTGAACTGTGTTGTTACTGTATTTCAGATGATCTTTTGCATTTAGTTTAAATACTTACTGTGTTTTGTAATTTAATATTCACTGTATTTTATTAAGCAGAATTTTTATATATATTTCATACTGCTTACATTGAGTTTGTTTGATAAATCTATTTCTTTTTGTGCCTTTAATTACCATCCAAATAAAGTACATACTGAAGGAATTGCGCAACTCTGTGTTTTCTTAATTATTTTAATTCATCAAATCGTCATTCATCCTGGTAGCTCTCTGTGTAGTCTTTGACATGACAAGCTATGGTGTAGAGTTCATATAGTGCCACATGGTATATTATGGTAGCCCACAGGGGGTCAGAGTTCCTGGGTGCTATGTGGAAGATTCCCAGGGCTTACAGAGGGAGGCTGGTGATTGCTGGTAAAATGGGTCCTTCAGCCTTTAACACTGTAGAACAAGGAGGCCACAGAAAGACTAGACCACAAATATTCTCCAACATGAATTAACAGTTTTCGGCCAAGTTACTATGTGACCCTTAAAAGGAGCAATGGCATGAAAACGGTCTGATATAATAAAAAAAGATACTTAAAATCTCACAGATGTTTAGAAAAGCTGTGTTTAAGCGACCGTTTAAGGAGGAATCAGCTTTATTAACACAAGCAGACTCACTCAGACGAAAAGGTATTCTGCTTTAAAATATCACGATACATTAGTCTGGCTGTTGGCTCCCGCCTGACCCGTTGGTATAGAAACAAGGGAAACGGAGGGATTTGATATAATGTAAAAAGGGTGGATTGTACAGAATAAATTATGGGTGACATTTAAAGCTGGATGAAAAGGTTGAAACTGAGACATACCAAACTAAATAACGCTGAATGGTCTAATGCTGGAGGCCATATTTCCAAATCCAATCTGTTTCCATAACTACATCCAAAAGCCAGAGAGACTTTTTAATTACTTTTCCAACACACCTATACTTTTCTCAGCCTGGACTCCACTGTCGACAGACAGTGGCGATCCCAGCTCCATGCGGATTTCACTGTGCTGCTCTCATTTATTGCCATGTAAAGTGTTAGAAGCAACTCATCTCCATTATGGGCTCCCATGACGAAAGTGAAGCAGCACCAGTAATCACGGTCTTCCCCTGTAACCATCCCGGACTGGCGTGATCGACCCTGCACCTCCACAGAGGATGATGATCAACCCCGTAGGACGACGGGCTTCCGTAATCAATGCTGCATCAGCACGTGGTCCAGTAATAAATCATAATAGACCCTCTAACGCGTCCGATCCACGCAGATATCTGCAGGCCAGGCCGTAAAAGCACCCCCCCCTGCCCTCCTGGACCGTGCACCTGACCTCCCTCTGCCCAGCATAACAAATGGTCATGTTCACTAGCACACAGGTTTAATTAAATCATATTCCAATCATAATGCGCGTTGTTAATTAAACTGGATAATTTATAAGTAGGAAAGAGGGTATTTATTAGCCGTGCTGGCGAAGTGATCCGGGGGTGTATTTCTGCCCCCCCCCCCACTATGTCTATCGATGCCCCCACATGATAGATAATGAGACAGTGCCTGCTATACTATTTGTCTAATGGCTGTGCAATTAAATTCCCTTGTAAATGACCCATGCCTCATTTCATCCTAATCTATGGAATTTTGATTGAATTCGTCAGCCCTAATTGAAAAATACTGCTATTTAATGTCTGAGCTGCAGTTGTGGATCAGGCTGGCTTTAATGAGGTACTGTCCCCATGACCCTGGAGAGAGAGCAGCAAAAATCATGCCCTTGATTTGCTTGAAAGGGAGGGGGCTGATGGAGGGTTTGCAGGGGGAGGTTAAAGCAGGGGGTTTGGGGGGGGGGGGGGAGCTTGGGGATCTGGGGGACATGGAACTATAAAAGAGGCCGAATGCAGAGGGCTGAGGTTGGATGAAAAAAATGAGGGAAATGCTGATTAAAATGTAGCATTTATGGAGGATGCAAACATACAAAGAAACTATAGAAAAGGAGAAAATCATCTGAGCTAAACAAATAATTCGGAGCTCATTTGGATTAATACAGTGTTCTACCTCTAACTGCCTTGGGGAACCGGCCATGCTGTCGGAACCTTTACAGAGACCCTGGGTGAATGCACCTTCACATCTTGGTGTGCAGGGTGTTCACCAAAACCTCCTCTGTCTTGCCTGAAAGGCAGTATAAAGACATAAGAACCTTTTCCACCCGTTCCTCTGCATCTGGCCTCTGCATCCGCTCGTGCAAAGGAACCGGTGTCTCGATAATCTGTTATGATCTCGATAATCTGGCTCTGATTGGAACAAGAGGGGCGAAGCAGGTCAGCATGTGAATGGGCAGGTACTACCTGCCTTGAGACACTTGCACCCGCATAGTGATGCAGTATTTATGTGCTACACAGCTGCTCACACCGGCAGCTCCTAAGGACCGGCTTCATCTCCATCCAACTTTTCACTACCACGCAAACGTCTTCCATAAATACTGTAGTACGGGTCATTATTAACCCAGGGTTCCCAAACATGGCACAATGGTCATGGTGCCCCTTGTCCCAGATCGACGCGCAGAGCTGCGGGTCCCCCGATCTGTAGCCCAGCGAGGCTCCTCTTCCGTCTCGTCGAGACGCATTCTCCTCCTCATCCGACTGAGATGTCAGCGATCACAAAGGCTTGCTTGTGTAAAGGAAACGGTCCCTGTCAGACACACCAATTTGAAAGAAGAGTCCCTTTCACACGTCGCCTTTTCAACCTGCCCCGCTTGCAGACCAGAGCTTTGTTTGTGTGAGTGACCAAAACAGACTCCATGTGGCTTCAAGCTCAGATATGTCTCCACTCTCCAAAAAAACAGCCCTTCTGCAATTGTGTAAAAGAGCCTTTTGACCAGTCTGACAAAGTTAGGCAGCGGATATTATCCCCCTTTAAATGCCCCCCCCCCCACACCGATCCCATGGTCCTCAAGGAGGTCAAGGAATGGGGTTCGGTGGTGTCAAAGGAACCTCGCACAAGCGGGTCCAAATCTAACAAAGCATGTGAATCGCTGTGAACGTGGAAGGAGGCCAACCCCTTCAATTACAATGACCTCCCAAACGTGGGTGCACATTGAGCCAAGCGCACCCTTCACACACAAACATTAGCCTGATTATAACCCCGCACTTCCTAAATTTGTATTGATAATGAGGGAAGATACGGATGCGAGCCCAAGTGAGTAATACCCTACTAGATTCCGGGAAAAAATAACTTGCACTGTATTTTTGTAGTCAGAAATCGTGAATCAGAATCTGTTACTTAACCAGCTAAAAGGTAGTAAGCAAATACATCAAATAGTGAAATCTTTAATTATGGTTCGGATAGATTCAGAATGGTTAGATTGTGGAGAGATGGCAGGGAGTGACACGTTAAAAATATAAACTGACATAAACTGTAAAAGGTTCGAGGTGTTGGGGAGCTCGCCATGAAGGCTGCAGTGAGGACAGGGGGTGTGTCCTAATCAGTGGGGTGGAGTTATTAGCTATTCAAAGCAGGCTGTGATTATTCAGTGAGGAGAACCAGTGAGCCACGCGTCAAATGGCAAAATCCAGCGTGCTTGAATTAAGAACGCTGCGTTGGGTGCAACTCGTACATTGCACACTCAGTACGTTTGCAAAGTGTGCAACGTATATTACCGACACCATTAACATGCTATAAATTGCGTGTGTGCGTGACGCATGAAATTTGTGTTTGACGTGTGTCATTTATGCAGCTTGTGCGGTATGTGATTTATGATTTAACTCGAAGGTGGAGTCACCTTGTACAAAATTTACAAGCTGTGCGAATATGACCATGTTGAAATAGTGGCGATAATGTTAGTAACTGATCCAGATTTGCACCCAGCTGTAATAGTGTCTGTTCTGTATTAGTGTTTAGTCGTAGTATTTTACATGGACACATTTATCTGTTGTCAGTTTGCTCTTTGCACCAGCCAGATGTGTGTCAGCAAGACTTTCCGTCGTCATGATGGGCCCTGTAGAGTATCTGTGCCAAGTTCATTAGAGTCGATCCAAACTGCCTCGTGTCCCCTATTAACTGGGAGAATTTTGCGGTATCAGATGAGGACAATCAGATGTTTTATCATTCTGAGACTAATTAAGGTTTATACACAAGGTGCGATCTGATGACCGCTAGCTGTTTACCAAATGTAAACCAGGGATCTCTGCGCCTCATCTGCTAATGTGATCCACTGACCGCCACCGGAGAATTCTAAACGGAATATAATGTCAGACCGAAAGTAGAGTAACGTATTGAATATGGTCCTGTCCACACAGTCTCTGGAGAATCTAAAAATATTAGGACTATTTCACAGTGTGCTGGTGACAAAGGTTTAATGAAGTGTCATTTAGCACCAAACCATGTACAACACGTTATGGAGCGGTACCACATAATTATGCAGCTGGCTACTCGACTAAACCGATGTGAATTCGGTGTTAAAAGGCCTCATTGCTCTTTTTAACGCGCAGCAGCGGGCTTTTCCACAGGATCCTCCTGACCTAATGCAACTGATGCGACGTTGGTAAGTCCCAGCCGGCGCACAGGCAGCCAGTGTCGTCAGGTATGAGACCGAAGTTTATTATGGGCCTTGTGGGTCGATCTTAGACGTGTCCGTGCCGATGAAGTGTCGGGGATAGTGCATTACCCAGCCGCGGGTCAAAGGGTAATGGTCCGAGATAAACCCACGTCCAGAAATCATCATTAACGTCTACTTCAGGGAGATTTACCTCCAAAAGCAGTACCGTCTGATCGATGGCCGCATTAAAATCGATTTTCACTTTTATCTTCCAATTAAGTCCACATTTAGCTGTAAGGGTAAGTTTTTTTGTGACAGTGTTGCTCCTGTAATCCCAAAGTACACACAGAGGATGCGACGCTGTAAATATGCGGCCAGATACTGCCGTTATGAACCGTATGATAATTTCCAAATAATTTCTTTCTCGTTGCCTTTATACGAATAACGAGTGTCAGCAAATGCAAACAATACGAACAATTTCATTTTACACCTCAGATAATAAAGATATTTATTTTTATCACCATCTCGTTAAAATCACGTTTAAATATATATAATTTCACGCCATATCATTATTATTGTTTTTGAAAATTCTGTCCTAAAATGAAAACCACGACCACCGGACTACCCACAGTGCATGTGCTAACAACAAACCAGTTATTAGTAAAAGATATTATACTTTGACTCTAACACACAAAGGTATAGTTTCGTCAACGCGCAATCAAATCGATTGGATAAAAATATTTAATATTTTCACCAGAATTTACTATCAAAGTATGTTGCTGTCGGTATCAGAATAATGACAGTTATTGGAAAAAAAGGAAGATGTGTGTAATTTAGGTTTTGAACCTAGAGTAAAATACACGTCCGAAGTGTAATTAAAATAGCCTTTTATAATAAAGCATATAGCCACATAAGCAGTACGACGTATCGTGTACATTGGCTATTAGACTACTGAAAGTTGTGCAAGCCTATATAAGCCATTCACAGCATCTTAGAATAAGCCACTTAAAAATAATCCGAGATAATTTAATCAAAGATAAGTTCACGATGTTTCACTAAATGCTATAATTATTAAAACTATTCAAAATTATTAATAATAGTTATTACTTTTTGTATTAGACTCTTTCGCTTTTGTTACGCTTCATCGTTTTAATGCGCAGGTCTCTAAACGAGTCAAAACTGAATGCAGGGCATTGGGTTTGCGTTTATGGTGGCTTCCTTCTGTGAGGATAACATAACTGTTTGCAGTACCAAATAACAGGCGATGATTACCGAGATTGCGATAGCGTGTCCAGGGGGATTTATCACAACCTGCCCCAGAGCAGACAGGCGCTTTAACTGGGACCAATGGAGTGAGCAAGAACGGAGAGGGGGTGGACCCGGCGTGGGGAATAGGCGATTAAACAGAAGGAGCGCAATTCAAAACGCACCTCGAAGCCTGAGAGATACTCCGGAGAGACTCCATTCCACAGCAAGAGAAGCGACATCCGAGGGACCGGGACGGAAAGCGGCGGGGTGACGGATCGTCCTTGCAGGAGAATGACCGTGCTGATAATACGGAGCGTTTGCAGCGCGCATTTTGCAAATCTGGAGCACTAAAATACAGACATAAAGGATTTCTTTTTATTTTGTCGGTGCACGAAAGTCGGTAATTTATCTGCCCTGTTTGCTTTGCTTCTCTTCAACTCATCGCTTGCAGAGTTGTAACGACTTTTCATCGTTTACTCGTATCTAATAACAATGCACTTTCAATTATTTCAGCAACGCAGAAGCGGAGCCTTTAACCGGAGGATTACGCTTTCGCCTTTATAGACCCTGTGGTGTATTAAACGCAATTTGAAGACTTGAGCAAAAAAAAAAAAACTTTCCAGCGGACCCTACCGTGTTCTCCTGTCCCGTTTACTCAATCTAAATAATTGACAGCGGTGCTTATGAGCGCAGCTTTCAGCTCGTCGCTAATGATGATGCAGCGGCCACTGGGAAGCACCACTGCCTTCAGCATCGACTCACTAATCGGGGGTCCGTCCCAGCCCAGCCCGGGCCACTTCGTGTACACCGGCTATCCGATGTTCATGCCGTACAGGTCCGTCGTTCTACCTCCGCCCCCTCCGCCGCCCCCTGCTCTGCCACAGTCGGCGTTGCAAACGGGTCTCCCTCCGTCACACCCTCACCACCAAATTCCCAGTTTACCTAGCAGTTTCTGCACCAGCTTGGCCCAGGGCATGGCACTGACCTCCACCCTGATGGCCACCCTGCCGGGCAGTTTCCCCGCCTCCCCGCAGCACCAGGAAGCGGCCAGAAAGTTTGGCTCTCAGTCGCTCCAGGCTGTGTTCGACAAAACGCAGGATATTCGCTTGGATGGAGATGACGGGAAAACTTTCTTAAGCAAAGAGTCGGCGGTGCATCCGTCTTTCCAAGCGGTAGAGACGACGCAGGCTTCTGTAGGTAAGATGAAGAGTCCCTCCTCTGAAACTTATTTAGTTTTTGGTTGACTCTAGTGAAGTTGTCACCAGACTCGCCTTACTGGACAAATGAAACGTGAATTTTTTAACTGTTTATACATACGACACCCAAACTTATAGAGTCCTAATTTTCAACAAAAATATAATTATTATAGTTAAATATAATTATTATACATTTTAAATAAATTGCTATAGGCCTACGTCAGACTAAATATCCAAAATAATTTTGAAACAACAAATCCGTATAGTTGCATATGAAATATGAATTATTATCACTTTAGCAGATAGTATTTATTAGCGAGTAAATTAATGTATTTTAAATCAAAAGGCAATACTAAAAACAAATAGGCTTATGCATAGCCACAAAGGGTTGCAAAGATAATTTCACTATTAGGATTTTAATCAAAGGAGCATTATAATTATTTATGCAAAATGTATGTCAAATTATTCACTGGAAACCTTTCAAACTAAATGTTCCCAGGTCTAATTAAGGTAACTGTTTTCATTTTTACATAACGTTGTCAAAAAGGCCGGCCCGAAAGCCTAAAGAAATTCAGTTACAGTTGATTCCCTTAACAAAAGCGTTAGTTAACAGCTCTTAACGAGCTTTTCAGGGAACTGCGCCTTGGGGCAGACTGTGCTAAATGACTACATTAACCCATTTTAACCGGGGAACCAGAAAACTGCCAGAGGAATTTGGGTGTCCATAAAAGAATAAGTAAAATGAAACGTCGATAAACCTTCTCTAGTAACATTTAAAAGAAGAAACTCAAACGACGTGCGTTATTATGTAATAAATGTTTAAAGGGACTGCCAAGTTAAAAGCTGGGTTTTCACTGTAAAGAAGTGTGTCGAAATGGAAATACGGTGAAATCGGTGACCTGATATTCTGTTTATTACAGGAAGACAAAACAGTATGAGAAAGTGATTGTAGATATGTCACACAGCGGGTATAAATATAATCGGCTTTCTAGAGATGAGTAATATGTCAATTAACAGCAAACAATACAATTCAATAAAAATTACGGTATTATCCTCGGTTTTGTGATCTTTCGGTTTTTCGACGGGCTGGTCCTGTAAGGCCTTACCGAGAATACAGGTGGCAATTGTAGCTATTAACATTTTTGGCAGATTAATTAACAAAGATAACAGTTGATACACAGAAATTTTCATTGTATGTTTCGATGTTCAGATTATGTTCAGATTATATCCGCCTGTGATGTAACGTGATCAATTTAGAGAACCGTAGAAATCCTAATTCCTTGTCATGTGTTGTGTTTCTAGTCAGGACTCAGGGTAAGGATGATGGCAAGGACGATGAATGCATCAGGAAAGAGGAGAGTTTCTCCATGGATAGTGACTTAGACTACAGTTCAGACGAAAACGTGGCCGGTAACCTATTGGGTCAAAAGGAGGACGGCGACGCCAGCGGCGGCGTGGACGAAGGGGGTCACGGGCCCGGCGGCACCAGCGGAAGCACCACCTCCACAGGAAAGAACCGGCGGCGAAGAACTGCGTTTACAAGCGAGCAGCTCCTGGAACTGGAGAAGGAGTTTCACTGCAAAAAGTACCTGTCCCTGACGGAGCGCTCCCAGATCGCACACGCCTTAAAGTTAAGCGAAGTCCAGGTCAAGATCTGGTTTCAGAACCGGAGGGCCAAGTGGAAACGTGTTAAGGCCGGCAACGTCAGCTCCAAAACCGGGGAGCCCTCGAGGAATCCCAAGATAGTGGTGCCCATCCCTGTGCACGTCAGCCGATTTGCAATAAGAAGTCAGCACCAGCAGCTAGAGCAAGCGAGACCCTGAATATGTGTCTGTGAGACATTCAAAGGACCAAATGGAATTGCAAAAAGAATAATAATAACAATTAAAATTAAAAAGAGCGAGGAATACATAATTAATTTAGAAGACGAAACATATTGTAAAAAGTATAATAATGGGTAAAGCTGCTAATATACGTATCAATTGGGAAATAAATAAAAAAATATGGGGAAATCAATTCGAAAGGGCCAAAATACAAGCTGATATATAAGACTCGGCCTCTCGACTGAATTTACCTTACATAATCGCGAGGACAATAAGTCGACTAATATGCTGACACATTTGCTACTGATTAGATGTGTGTATATAGCAGAATATCAGTTCACAGAACGTGGGACCAAGCAGCTAAAAAAGAACGAAAATCAATATCCGTACCTCCCCAAAGACAGGATACCACAATTATTTGGTTTACACTAAATGTGTAAACTGCTAAGGAGTAGGTTAAAACTTGTCTTGAGAGTGTTATTTCGCAGTTGCAAAGCAAAGTGAACAGCCTTACACAAACGGAGCACTTTCGGTTTCTCACACGCAGCGGTAAGAAAATTAAACCGGAAAACATGGATCCGCTGCTTTAAAAAAAGAAAAGAAAGAAAAAAACACTGTACTGCTGTAAATTTCATGAAACTATGTGTTTAACATCGACGGGGTCATTTACTATCTTTTACTTCTAATGAAATATACGTTTTATTTGATTTTTTGTTTGCATATATATTGATTTTGTACTTATTTGCATAATGACATTTTTAAGGCTCTGGAGCAAGCTTTTAATTTATTTCATGTTGTGCAAAGTAGTTAATATGATTTTAAGAGTACTGTGTGAATTAAAACTAAACAATAAGTAATTATGTAAACATTGTCTCAGACTGTATTATTATTATTATTATTATTATTATTATTATTATTATTATTATTAACAACCGTAGCGCATTTATCAAAAACGTATTAGACGACATTTTTGATTTTCAGCATTGTAAAATTTGTCAGTTTAATGGCTTAATATTTCGGCTACCCAGTCTAATGTGGAAATTACGTGGCTAACGTGGATATCTGTCCACACCGCCAATATTCAAAGGCAGCTCTTGCTGTAACGCTCAACCTCGGTGCCCATTATATGCATGTAGGAATACGTGTTTTAATACCAGAAGGGTTCTGATGGCGGGGGTCTTTTGTCGGCCTTGATCACATGTGTCACCTTGCGCTGGGCCACTTCTGGGTGGCTGCATTTAACCCCCGTGTCGTGTCTAAATCTCCAGTGACTCCAATCAAAAACAGTTGCTTGTCTCTGGCGTTTATGGTACATGACGCTCGGGGGAGCTGACATTCGTTTGGCGAAAATGTCGATGCAATTTTGAGTACAAGCTTTAAGTTTATGCCTGGGACTGCGTTTGCAGACACTGTAAGGGAAAAACTATATATATATATATATATATATATATATATACACACACACACACACACACACACATATAATTTTATATTTTGCATTTAGTCTTCAAAAGAATCACAAACGTGCTCGCAGAGATCATATTGATATACATCTAAATAGTTTCACACTCTGTGTATAAATCATTATCTAATATTAATAAAGAAGGAAACTCATCGCAATTCAGGGGAAATGCATTTTACTCTTATTTTAGCGCACACATAAACCAAGTGAACTTATGGCTGTATAGTCAATCGGCTATAAATTGGTTAACAATTATATGTTAATGTCTGTCATATGAAGCTAAATTTGTACTTTAGGTTAACTTCATTTTTCACCATGGCACCAAGCTCGTTTTGCGCGAGATGTAGGTTACTGGGTCCGTATAATGTCCAATATTTCAGAGAAACCGCTGACAGAGTGGTGTAATATTTCGGGCCCCCCCTGTTAATAATGTCTGTAACAATTGTTATAAACGGCTTCATATCTGTGGAATATATTTAATTGGCATTTATATCATGGATGTAATTCGTTGAGTTAAATAGCTCCTTAAGTACCGCTATATGTTGTCATAGGAATGAAATTGTGAGTGGTATTCTGCAGTTAGTAAACATTCCGTGCAGCAATTTTAACAAAAACCTACGTCAGATCCACTCATCACCTGCCACCCCCCCCCCCCCCCCCCCCCCCCGAAATCCATGTGAAACCAATTAAAAATTATCTTAAATTTACACTTCGGAGCTGTTGCGAAGAGACTTTAAGGTTTGCCCGTTGGTTATCGCGGTCACATCCATATCACCCCCAGTGATACGATCTCAGCCACACAGCATTTTTTATAGGGCTGCTAAGAGAAAGGAGGGTCCGATGCAAACAAGAATGCCAAGGGGAAGGAGGGAAGGGGAGGACCGGCAGCGGAGACGGCCGATCTTAAGGAGGGAAGGGGAGGACCGGCAGCGGAGACAGCCGATCTTAAGGAGGGAAGGGGAGGACCGGCAGCGGAGACGGCCGATCTTAAGGAGGGATAGGAACGCTGGTAGGACCTTAAATGAGTATGTAGGACAATATAAGCACAAGACTGTTTTTTTATATTATTTGTGTGTGTGTGTGTGTGTGTGTGTGTGTGTGTGTGCGTGTACATATATAGACGTTCCTGAACAAACCGCAGGGTTACTATATAAATGCTGTTATTTATCTTCACAGTTATTATACAGTTTTGTGATTCTAAGCCAAAATTTATTATATATTTTTTTTTTATTTCAGCAACAAATACTTCTTTTTGAAATTCAGAATGGAAACGCAGTCCTGCCTGGGAACGAATTGCTGTAATATTTATTCTCCCGACTATGTTTTTCTTCTCTTAACGAAGAGCCGCGTCACGAGAACCGCTATCCTTTCAGTCCTGCATAATACACGTGTGTAAAGACATGCAACATAGTGAACGCAATACACAGACATAATTTAGGTTAAACATTCAAGAAATGCATTGTAGCACATTGTCGAATATACACCTCGATTGTACAGCTACAGTGTTGCAATTGAATATTGACGCGAAGGAGGCCGTAGAAAGACATGTTGCGACGGGGCGAGAGATGGAGCAAGGTGAGAGAGTGTGCGGGATCTGACAATTGCCTTAGCTCTAATGAATTTTTGTGCAAATTGTAATCAAGCCGGCCGTCTCGGATGGCTGATGAATGGGACCCAAGGGGAACGGCCGGGGCCTCGGCTTTTCACGCCAGCGTGTCCCTCCTGCACTAAATTAACAGCAACTTGTCTGAGCTTCAAATTAACTCCCAGTGATTAATTCGGAAGGAAGGCGAGCTTGAGAACAGCGTCGCCTAATAGGCGCTGGCTGAAGAGGGCTGCTAGAAATGAATACACTCGCATCACCGTAAACAGACGCACAATGCACATGTACCCACCACGCCATTCATAACACATCATAACGCACCCAGACATTTAGACCTATTGTATTAATACAGGTATGCAAATTTAAACCTAGAAAAAACACGTATTTTTAAAGAGATGTATTTTTTGGCGATAAGGCAAATCACTTGAGATTAAAATTTAAATTAGACCAGATTACGTCAGAAAAATCATAACGTGAAAACATTAATACTACTACTAAAACTACTACTTACAAAATATTACAAGTTAATGTAAAATATTTTCACCTTTATAGAATATGTCTGACATATTTGATAATAAAATATATAAAACATTATTATTATTATTATTATTATTAATAATAACAATAATAATAATGATAATTACAAGTATACAATTTTTACTACAATTAATTTCCTAACATATATGGTACTATACGTTAAGGACGTGATGCTACAGAAAAAAATAGGAATTGGCATTTTAAATACAATTTTGAATTTTAAGACAACTAAGACAATTCCACCGAATGCCCTACAAATACATGTTTTAACAGTAGATTTACATAACTAATATTCAAGAGATTTTTAATTAATCAAACATAAATACTCATTGTGTATGCACATTTTCCGAACGTTGACGAAGCAATTCTAAATTCTAAAACAAGGGATATGTCATTTTAAGTTTTAATTTTGTAACTCTTTTTATGACAGTCACATTTGAGTTCGCTAAATTAAAATTATTAAGCAAATTTCAGACAGTTTTTTTGCTATGACGGAAACAGTTAACAATCAAAAATAGTATCTCCATAAACATCTGCATTCTTTCCAGTGTTGCCGCCAAACATCAACAGATAAGCACATTTAACTTAACCTATAATCACGGTGATCATGTCTTTCCTGTTACTCAATCTCCTACTTAAAGTTAACCAGCAATTAGGTACTCAAATAAAAAAAATGATACATTTCACAATCAGTGCAATGTGCCCACGATATGATTGTGATATAAATCACAGCTATATTATTACACTTTGATAAACAAGCTCATGAAAAACAAGCCACAAAGATAACTAAAAGATACCTGGCATCATGAATAACGATTCTAGGTAGGCTATGTTATATAATATAAATCACGATTTTTTGTACATGTGTTTGTTTTTATGGAAAAAGTAGTGGATCTCCAACAATGGAACATTGTTTTACAATGATTTATCAGGCACAAAGGTACTGCAGAAGACAGATGCAGGATGTTCAGAGGGAAGGCATCACCAACGCATCCGCACCGACTCAGCGCTTCGCTAACACTGGCTGTGAAGTGGTATAAGGAAATCAATCCGATGCAGAACTAGAAACAACCGGAGAGCATTTTAAAGAAATTACAACGAAGAGAGAGTTATTTCCTCAGGAGGAATAGAAATAGGAAATCTCTATACTATCGGGTTCCTGTATATTGAACATAAGTGACCGAAAACTTGCACATGACTGCGAGCCGTGATGAAAAAGGCCATGCCGCAGAATCCAAACAGCATGTCTTCAACATAGTTTAATAGTATTTTATTAAAACAACGTGATGACTGATTGCCGTACGCGTATTTTGAGGCAGATCCATCTATATACATATACATGATTAACAAACCGAACCGTTTCAATGGCTATTACACGGACTAAAAAATTATATAGGCTACTGTATATTTTCTATACGCGCTCTCTATACATACACACTCCGTACTCCACAAGTACTGAGGACATCTAAAGGCTAAATATCAGGGTATCGCCAACGTTTTCCATTAAACCTGTGATAATCTCCCTGTAGTTATTACCACAATCAGGAAAAATCACGCTGTGCTCAGTGGGATAGGCCAGAATAATGACATTGCGCTGCATACGAGATGGGACAGTCACACAGCGCTCAGTGAGCGCTTCATATCCGTGGGAAACGGAGACCTAAGACATCGCTGTGCCTAATTTCGCCCTCAAAATCCCGGTAAATAACGATGTACCAGATCAGGCCCTGTTTGAGGGATTGTCTTGTCTTGCGTCACGAGTTTGATGCCCCAGATCCCACCATAACAGTCAGTCTCTGGAACGGCTGGGTTATGGGTTTAAATCCCAGGAGCTACTCTGCTGTTCCTGCCTCATTCTTAGCAGCAGGGAGTCTGAGGGCCAGTAACTATACAGTAAGAGGCCGTAGATTGTAAGGAAGTTTCCAGCTGCTTCCTTTGTAATCATACCTTAAAAGTTTCAACTGGCTGTATCAGCATTAAAGAAACAGGTATTTAAAGTAGTTGTAATTCTAGGATGGGTAGTCAAAACAGTTCATTGGAGGATTTTATTTTACTCGTGTTTAATTCATGGAACCGGGCAGAGTATAGAATGCTTTACAGCCAAAGTGAAACACAGCTCCATATTCCCCTGGAGCTGGGCAGCACCCCTCCACCTCAGCCAGCCTCCACGGTGCACCTGCTGGGGCTTCCATCTCCCTCCGCCCCTTCCTGAATGCTACATGCTGAAATGGGATTAGCCGGCCGTGAGCCCGTTACGGCCACTTGCAGCCGCAGGGGCTGTCCTAATGCCTTCATCCGCAGGGTACCCCCAGACTGGGAGATCACCCCTGCACTTTGGACTTTCCTGCCTCGGACCTGTCCGTTTCGCATTTAGTCCTCTCACACTGCGTTTAAATAACTGCCCGAACTGCAGTGGGAAGTTACAGCGCGAATAGAATGAAAAGTTCCCCCGTGGCCCTGAAATGTAACCCTTGCCTTTTCTTAAACGTTCATCAAGGACACAGAACGGCGAGAGATCATATGTTCAGGATGGGCAGTCAGAGTAAGGAGCCTGACATCAAGAAGCATTATTTTCTTTATTGAAAGGAGACACATTACAGAAAGGTTTAATTTTTAACGCAGTTCTGTACAGATGACAAACGCAATAGAATAACAATAATAATAATGATAATCAGTAATAATACAGAACAAAAAATAACTGACCAATATAAAACACAAATAATAATTTGAACGCAATACAAACATAAATAATGGATCAGTAATCTGACTTTGGATGTACATTATGGATACTGACAGACAGGAAATGAGGTAAAAAAAAACATTAAAACAACAATTAAAATGTTGACTGCATGGTTAAAAGTTCTGCACATCTACGTCAACATAATAAAGGATGGTGAGGGGTGAAAGGAGGGGCATCAGGGGGACACTTCTTGGGTAGCAAAGTGCCCACACACTGGAGGTTGCGGATAAGCTACACACTTCGTCGAGGGTCTGCTAACTTCTGCCCGGATCACCACCGAATCCAAAACAACTCCTCCCCTGATTCCCTGGTCAGGTGATGAATGGACATGGTACTACCTGGCATAATGGGAATTCCTGCTTTGGGGGTGGACCATCGTAGACTGATAGCATCCACAATGGGGGGGTGTGTGGATGTGAGTTAGGGTCTAAAACCAAACAGACCACATGTTTACTCAAGGGGCTCACCCCCTACACACACCCACGCGCACTCACACACCCCCACACCTACACGCACACACACACGCGCACACACACACACACACACACTGTATAGGGATATACAGGGTGAGCACAGTTATGAAAAACAACTTTAAATACACAGGGGAGGGGAAGTGTTCAGTTAATGCCTGACCTGCACTCTTAGTCAATACCAGGGGCAGACGCTGGAGCTAATGGGGACTTAGGCCTGGAAGCTCTGAGACAGCATTCAGTTTTAAGACTCACCTCAAAAAAAACAACATCATGTTCCCTAAAACATCTAAGCAGTTCTGTCAGCTTCACATTCAGCTTCAATCACAGGCGGACAAGCGCTTACACTCCCAAACCCTTTACAGGGCTACACCTCAACCTGCTGGCTGCTTGGGGATTCCCACACACTGCACTGACAAACTTTCAATTAAGTCATTTTTAAACCGCACCTTCAATCATGAAAGGACGTCTTTCATGCTACAAACACAACCCACACTGGTGCCATTTTAAGAGTATGCAACGGAAGGGGGTGGGTGGGTGGGGGGGAACAAAAAAATGGGTCACCGAATTGAAGACAGGTTACACAGATGTCAAGAAAAGGACAGTATTAACACGGGATGTTCGTCTGAGCAGTGACCAAACAAGAATGCAAAACTCAGCTTTAAATTAGGGACACTCAAACGCTAAGTTCAACCCCAAAACACTTTAAGGTTTTTTTTTAATCACCCTTGAAGTATTTAAATAAATTAAAAAAAAAAAAAAAAAAAGGGATGAGTAAGGACACATCAGTAGCCCAGAAGTCAGACCCGGAGAAGCCCTTTGCACGGTATAAAGGGTATTCAGGTACCAGAGTAGAGTGGCACTTAAAGGAACCCAGAGAAAGGGTGGCAGCGACACTCACAGCAAACAGGCAGGTGTCGTCCCTGTGGTCTGCCACGCTCCACCGAGCTGAGTTTCAAAAATGCAGTTCTCGTGAACTGTCCGTGCCATTTCTGTAGTTTGTCATAAAAAAAAAAATGAAATCCTGACGCCAGTCACCTAGGAGCTCTAAATGGAATAATGGGAGATCTAAATCTGGAGTAAGGGTGGAGTAAACGTGGAGCAGAGGAGGAACAGAAGAGTAAAGAGAAGTAGAATACTAAGTGAGGGGTAAAGGGGTAAAGTTGAACAATAGTATGGGTAAGTAAAGGAGGTGTAAGGGAGAAGTAAAGATTAATATGAGATGAGTAAAAAGAAAGAATAAAAGAGAAGTAAAGGAGGAGTAAAGGCCTTGTAGGTTTGCTGCTGGTGAACTTATGGCTGCAGAGCAAAGTTGACTTTCCACAAGTCTCTTTGGGAAACTGGTGCTGTCATACTACAGGATTACAAACGTTTCCCATCCAGATCTACAGACTGGCCTGAAGTTTACGTCAAAGGGAGAAACGCTTCCTCACTGACTTTTCAGTAAAGAAATGTGATCAGCAAAGAACAACAACATTATTATTCTTATTATTACCAGTTGGGAAGAACAATAAGAACAATAACAATAATGTAACACAATCCCTTTCTCTCATGGTGGTGGAGAGGCGCCTGACGGAGCATCATGGGTAGTGAGAACAGGCTCCCAGAACCTGGGACAACAGGGTCCAGTCCAGCGGGACCAAGCATTGGGTACATGACGATAAGGACAGAGAGAGCGTCCCGCCCACATTCAAACACAAAGTGGTTAATCATGCACGCTGACTCTAGAAACACACGACTTCCCTCTACAGTTTGCTTACCATGTATTTTTCACATTGTTAAAATCAAAGAATTTAAACAAAGACTTTATAATTTAGTCACTCCTACTGAGGAAAAACATTGCTTGGTGTTTTTTTTTTTTTTTTGCATTTTGTCATGAAAAAGTCATAAAATGGTGGTAGGGGTTAGAAAGGGTGTGGGTGGGGTGTAATATTAGTCACTAGTTCTCCATAGTACATGCTACAGGTGGCACTATTTATACTTCCAGATTCCACAAGTCTACCTGTGTGGGGGGCGGGGGGGGGTTGTTGGGGTTAAAGGAACAGCATGGGGATGGGGGCACCTGACCCTGGAGTGAGACAGGAGCAGGACTTGGGGGGGGCGGGGCTGGGCCCAGAGGCCCACGAGTATGAGACCCTTCAGTCCCAGTAGCCAGGGGGAGACATTTACAGGCGGTTTGATCGCACACTGCTCTGCGGATCCAGCAGCGTCGTCGTAGTGTTCCCAGAAGCCATCTACTGCTCTTGATTCCAGGTGATGCAGGCCCCTCCTCGTGTGGAGACGCAGCAGATGGGTGGGGGGCTCAGATGACCGTCGGCATGCGGCCGGAAGCACTGCCTATGCTGCTGCAGCTGTTGTTGCGGTTGTTGTTCTTCCGGGCGAGGTTGGGTGTGGCCATGAGAGCGAAGCGCTCGTCGGGGCAGCCGTACTGAAGCAGCGTGTCCACACACTCCTGACTGGCGGCCTGCCGAGCATAAGCCAGCGCCGTATTGCCGTGGGCGTCCCGAGCCATCGGATCGACGCCATACTATAATGGAGAGAGGTGTTACGACTTGCTCTTGCACTTTGGGAAATGTAATAAACCAAAAGGCCAAGTGAGGACCAGCTGTACATTGTATGAGAGCTTTGACCTGGCTGAGGACCTACTACACGGATGAATGCCGACTCTTACCCAGATGAGGAGCTGAGCCAACACTACATTGCCCTTCCGGCAGGCCAGGTGCAGTGCTGTGCGTCCATCGCCTTCCCCACACGTCTGATTGACCTGGTCCCGTGAGCCATGGGCCAGCAGTAGGACCACACTGGGGAGGTCCTCTTCAACTGTGGCCCGGAGCAGCTGCTGACCCAGAGGGAGCTCGTGGTTCGGTAGTGCTGCCACAAACAGCCTCTGCTCGTACTTGGCCCGGATCCAGCGTTCCCGCTCCTCCCTAGAAGACATGATGAGGGTCATTCTCCATTTCTTAAGAGGGCGGAATGCTGACCAACAGTATCAAGTAGGGCTGTAACACACAAAATTGATGATTCGGCACAAACCTCGGTTTTGGGTTCACAGTTCGGTACAATTTCAGTACAGCAGACAAAACAGAATTTGTTTTGAAATTATTTATTAAAACTGCAAACAAATGTAATTAGGAACAGCTGGAAACAAAAGGCAATATGTCTGTCAATAACAAAACCTGATGTTTATTTGTAAATTGTAAAAATAAATATGTAAAATACATACAAATATCAACAACAAAACGTAACAATCATAAAGAACTAAATCCCTTAATCTCTACTAGTGAGTATAGTCACATATCTGTACTGATATAGCTGTAATTAGGTTTCTAGTCCAGTCTGAATTTCCTGGTAAAAGCACCTTAAAGGTCATAGGGAGACTAACCTGCAGGGCCCATCACTGCCTTTAATTCGTTTCATTGTGTGTACCGACCCAAAAATGATGTACCGAATGGTACGCAATGAATATGCGTACCTGTACAGCCCGAGTGCCAGGTGACAGGATTACAGCATCTTAGATCTGCGATTTATTATATGAAAACTTATTTCCTTTGTGGAGCGAGTAAGTAAGCCTTGTTGCGTTTGTTTGGTGCAAGGCGAGCGGGAAAGCCCAGTGACGCGGCAGCTTCCTCCCCTCGGCATGACCCCGGCTTCGTAGAGCACTAAGCTCCTTCTAATCCCCGCAGAGTAAACACTGCCTTTCACTACAGCTGGGATTAGTTGTGCCTCAGCTCCTGTAACACGTGGAATGACCCTGAGCTGCCCAGGGGCAAATGAGGGTATTGAGCTGTTCTGCGAGATGCTGCCGGCCCCGGGAACCAGCACGATGTACCAGGAGGTCCTTCTCTTGCCTCACTGAGGACTTCTGCACTTGTTTAGAGGCCACAAGTGTTGACCACTCCATTAGGCAGAAAGCCCTCTCTTAGTCCATCATAGAGCACTTGCTGTAGTAAACTGGTTTATAGTCTTCATAGCATTTGGTGTTTATGGTCCATGTATTAGTAGTGACAAGATCTTAAGAATTTACTGGAAGGCCACTACCTCTGAAAATTTCCAGTGCTGTGCCTGGAACAGAATAAGAGGGACAAAGCTAAGAAGGGAGCCTTTATAGGAGCCTTTATAGAAGCAATTACAGGCCAGCCTTTCATGGTCTAAAGGCTTTAGTGGAGATAACGTTTTATCAGGGGGGACTAGTGATGTGGCAGAGCACTGTCCCAGAGGATCAATGCCCCCCAGGGTTCGATTCCAGGGTGTCACCACCCTTAATCACATACCGAGCCAGATGTTGACTATGAAAACATATCCCACACTATTGCAGACTGTCTGTTACAGTCTGTTGTGGCACAGCAGAGTCAGGGCCTCTCTCGGCAGGTCAACATTGTCTTCCTATGTCACAGCACGTCACCCGTGACCATCACACCTCCTGACAGCTCTGGACTGCAGCAGGAATGTCACACTGAGTTCACCCTCCTTGTCACAGTCGTGTCTGCAAATCTCATTCTTTAAATGCGTATGTGGTCCTTTTATGACTGGAAAAAGAAACACCAAATCCTGTCACTGTCTCATATCCTCATAGCATTTAGGGAGGAGTCGGTGGCCCAGGTCATGATATATAACCACAGGGATCAGTCCATTAAAAAAAAGGGCGTTCGACCCTGGACGGGACCCCAGGAAGGTGTTTGGATCTTTCCAGCTTCGCCTCATGGATGCAGCTTATGGGAGCCGCGGTGCATTTCCAATGAGTTGCCCCTAACACAAGCAGAAACAGCTGGCCACTTCTCCTGCCCCCTCCAATCTTTCAGGGGGGCACTGGGGCAGGAAGGGAAGGGGCGGGGGGCACAGTGACTGCTCCAGTGAGACCCAGCAGCATCTTATTACCTCTGGCCCCAGGGGGAGGGACGTGGGGGGGCTAGCAGCACGGAATGTCCCGGGGGTCTTCCTGCCCGTCCTGGGGAGAGTAGGGAGGCTGGGCGGAGGGGCACGGACCAGGGCCCCTCAACAATGTGGGGGTGGGGAGGGGGGGTGTGTTTGAATGGGGCCGGGAGAGGAAATGCTCTCAGTTGAGCGCCTCAGGCACGCATGCCTTCCTGCTGGCCACTGTTGCCACTGTCGACACATGCAGACCCTGTGGAAGGGAGCAACACCGCGGATATTTGCCCAGTTAATTACAGCTGCGGCGGGAGCCGCAATGGGAAGCAGGGGGGGAAAAAAAGGAGGAAAGGGGGAGCGAGGAGCCCAAACAAACCGTTAATAACAAACACTGCACGGCGGCGGTTGGGAAAGCTGGCCCCTCTGGGAGCGGCTGCATAGGAACTGGGGAGATTTCATCAGGATCCCGCCGTTACATTTCATTTAATGGCAGAAACGACTAAGGGGATTGTTTTGGGCAGTGAGTTTGCCAACACACAGAGCAGCCTGTGACAACAGCAATTTGGGGGGGTTAAATAAGAGCAGATTAGCTGTCAGTCACTGGCAGGACGGCACTGACAAGCCCTTAGAAAAGACTAAATGGGTTTGACAACTGCTCCCCTCTAAACACTCTTCACAGTGCAAATAAAAGGCTTCCTCATTCTGTTATCTCCACAGAGAAATGAAACCTAGAAGATACCAAAATACTACAGACCGAGCAAATAAAATCTAGTAGGGAACATGTACACCGTTACTGGAGATTCTCTCTTCTACACAGATGACTGATGTTACAGTATATGCAGATACACTCAGAGCACCAGGGAAAATTCACAGCTTGTCCAAGCTCTGCAAAAAGACAAAACGGAAAGCTAATAGCGACCTGAAGTGGTGGAGGTTAAGTGACTGATGGTTTTCCTGCGACACCTTCTTAAAAACATCCTCATAACAAACCTGAGAAGAGACTGGTCTGTAACGCTGCCTTAGCGATCATAATCACATACTACGTTATGGTTCTTTTTGTTATCAAAGTTGAGTGACCCAGTCTCTGGCAGACAATTTCAAATAATTACTGAACTGTACAGAAAGCAGCCAGGGCCAAAGCGTAATTCAGTTTGTACGTGTACGTTTTTAATCTGTATTACAAGTGACTCGCATTAATATTAATTTACACAGAATTAAAACAACATGAGTTTTTCTGCCTGTATTAAGTTACAGCTATGAAAAAAATATTAACATAGCCTAACTAGCACTCATTGAGTTTTTTTTTTTTTTATAAATGAAATATCCAGGGCATCAACAGTCCCCCCCAATGTAGCAATAATACTGCTATCCACACTCAAAACAGGTGTTGTTATTTTATCACAAAAGTTAGTGTAACTTTCTTTTTTTTATTTTTTATTAAAAGAAGAAGAAAAAAAAATTCAAATTTCCAAACTGTGCTAAAGTTTCTGCCCTAAACGGCATGTTGACAGTGGTCAGTAGGCGTGATGATTCTGTAGCAGGAAAGGTGCCTATAGGGTCTTGGTCCAAAAAGTGCTCCTGTTTACATTAGACCATACGGCCAATTCAAACACAGCTGACTGGTACAAGGAATATCTAATGGACCCTGCTGACCACAAGCAAACACAAAACTAACCAATTCAAAAAAAAAAAAAGAGAATTTTTTCCCCTACTGTGTATAATGTGTTCAGCACTAGTTTTAAAAAAAAGGTCTGATAGTCCATAGTGTGTGAGAGAGGTAAAGTGCACGGAACTCTCTGTGCCCCATTAACTTAACGTTCTCCTGACTCACTCTGCTCCAGAAGACACATCTGACACGTCGCTTGTCCAGGGGACAGCCTGAAGGTAAAACATGATGCTCGAATATTCATATTTCATTATTCATATTTAGGTTATGAATATGCAAATGATCCTTCCTGCCAACATACACGAAAATGGGCTGAAAACGAACTTCCTAATTTCCCCTAAACACTCACCCAATCGCCTATTTGTGGTATTACCCCGGTGCTCTTACAGAAAGGTTTAAATGTTTCTCCCTGAACTCTGAGCTAACTTTACCTTTATATCTAGGCTAAAAAGTATATGCATTATTTTTACTTTTGAAATACCTTAACGGTACAACATAATGGTTTTCTGGCAGATAAACCGGCAATGTTTTTGTCACCGTTCACTCCACGCCCTTAACCATAAAGCTGGCTAATGCATATGAAAGTAAGATGTTAAATCAGCTACATAAATAGATGAATTTTAGCTCAACTTTCCACTTAGACTCTTGATGCATTTCTAATGTCGGCTGTAATTTTACCACAAAAAAAGTCAGTGTTGTACTGAACAAAGCTCTGCGTTAATAAAGAATTATGAGTCAGGGCAGAGGCAGAAATTAAATCTACTCAGATCCACTTCATTCCAGTACCCCCACCCCTTTCTTTTTGGCTAATTATAACATTAATTTAGCTCATTAGAAATCCTCCTGACTTGCAGGTAATGAGGTCTGACAGGCTAAATCTGTCAAGCGGGCAGATCAACGTCACGGGTGTACAGTCACCTCAGACTCATTTCGCATTCACCGCGGACAGGCTGCGGCGGCTCACGGCGGAGGCCGGCCAGCGGCAGCGGGTCACACCAAACCAGAGGTGCTTGGTGGTGCCTGCTGCAGTTTAGCGAAAAACTGAAATTTCCAGAAATTTTATTTTAGAAATGTATTTTTCCCAAGTTTTGCTTACTCCCTTACTCTCATATACAGAAACAGAGTAATGCAATATGAAGTCAGACCGACGGACCGTGATAGACAGGCTCATCCAGACCCTACTGGGATTGTCTCCGCCTGGACCTGAGATATTGCTAAACTGGTTCCACCTTCCTTTAAGAAAAGGAAAAGAAGAAAAGTAGGAAATTAGCTACACCCATAAGTTAGTTGTTAGTTGCCCGTTGATGGACATAGATAATTAAGCTTAGAGTTTTTTTTGTATTTTAATTCACAAGCTCATTTGACAGCATCCTGATCTAGGATACAACTCCAACAGCATTACTGGAGCAAACAGGCGAAGCTGATGGGAAAGTCCGTCAGCTGCATCACAGTGCCGGGGCTGTGTCATGGAAATAGAGGGCAAAGGTCACCCTGTTTGGGGGGGGGGCATCACTGGGCAAAACAGATCCCTCATAACAAGGAGGTGCTTGCAAATACAAAATGCAAATACAAAATGCTGTCAAGTGGCTGCATGTTAAATTGATTTCAGAAAACTCTCCCCAAGATCACAGAACACACATTTATAACCAACATGATACATCCATCATTCAGAGGACAGGAATCCAGTAAGTACTTCACATTATTCAGGAATAGATACGATACTGGGATGCAGAAGGTTTTCCAGCTCCAGGTGTCCACCTGCATCCAGTTAGCAGCAAGGCATTTTCAGCTCATTCTCACTCACTTCATACGAGCTGCATGACATTTTCATAAGAGCATTTTAAAGGAGCTCTGTAGAAATGTTGATGATCGGTTACTCATAAATCAAGCCCTTCCTCAGCTAGCTGTGGCTTTGCAGTACCATGCATATATACGTAGCTATGAAACATTAGGGTCTGAACCAATTAAAAAAAGAAGTGGGAATTTTACACTGATTTGTGGAACACACCAATTACAGTAGCCTGGCCCAATCCACACCGACCAATGAACTGGGCAGGAGGACACGCACACACATTATTTATTGTTATTAAAGTGGAAATGGCGTCAGTGGGGAAGTAGATAATCCTGAGCATAAATCTGCCCCTTAGCTTCTGCGGCTCGTATTAGCATAGCTAGTCAGGGGCCTGTGGGGGAGAAGGCCGAGCCCATCTCCTGTCAGCCCCTTTAATGTCAATAGTAAATTGGGGACCTTGTTAACCTAGTAGGGACATGATTACAGGCAATAGCGAGCAGTCATGTAAAAATGATATCTATTAGGCTAATTTAATCAAGAAGTCCTTTTACAGATGAATTAGAATGTAGAAGCCAATTATTTTAAACATTTAAGCTGCACTAGCTGACAGGGCTGCTTAAAATGCAGCCAATGGGTTCCCTCCTATCAGGAGACAGAAGATAATAGTGCTGGAATGACAAGCAGAATCGGGTAGCTCCATAGCCCCAACAACACTGACCCTGCCCCCCGGAGGACACTTCCTCCTGCAGATGGGCAGAAGGCGCTCATTAACGGTTCCATGCTGTCTTAGCGATGCTCAGGTGCTACCCAACACAGACACAACCTAAAACACTGAGACAGCCTGACACACCGACACCTTTGGAATGACTGACACTGCCTTATACACAAATTCTGCCAGAACGATTGAAATGACAGACTGCCCAGCACACATGTCCTCGACATTACTGAGACTGCCTGACACAAACTTACTTGATTTGACTGAGACTGCCTGACACAAACATCCTCGACGTAACCGAGATTCCCTGACGTATAGATGCTCTAAACTGAAAATGGACACCAGATGTTTTCTGAATGACAGACACTGTCTGGAAACCTGATACTGTTACATCACTCAGACTGTGCTCATCACAAATATAAGGCTTCTATTAATGGTGACATTTTCCTTATCACGCGACCCAAGACATCCTCCATGCAACACGTAACTTTCATATGTAGAAGCAGGCAAAAATCTGAAGTACAAAATAGTGTATGAATATCACGCGATTAACATTCACCAAAACAAACCACAACCCACAGCCAGGCATGTATTTTAAAAAGAAGTTCTCTTCCCAGCATATCTGTAATTTACGTTCGGGGCTCCATCATGAATACAGCTTCGATACCAGCAAGGTTACTGCTGAAGAACAGTGTCACTATGAATAAAATACACCCACTGAAAACAAGCGTGTCGCACGTCACACGCCTGCGGGCACTTAGTCAGCCTGGGGGGGGGCGGGGGGGCATGACACAAGCCTCATTAATGACCCACTGGCCCCAGCTGTAAGAACCAAGCCCCGGATAATTAATTCAATTAGCCGGCAGAGGAGGGTAGGAAAAAAAAAAAAGTCAGAGATTGTGTGTAATTAACTGCGAAGGGAGCGATCAGTGTGGGTCCAGCTCAGAGGCCAGGGCAGGCAATGGGACATGTCGACCCCGAGGAGAACTGGATCACAGCTAACAGGGTGGCCAAAGGCTCTCCTACAGCAAAAATCAATACTTTGGGAGTGTGGCTCACCACTATGGTAACCTAACACATACACAGACATGCAACCTCAGTGAATACACCAATGGCTACTTCAAAACAAACATGTACAGACTGACTGGCTGAGAGGACAGGATTTACTAGCTATTCATCTGCATGGAAGGAGAAATGCCAGACATGGCCAGTACAAGCAGCGAGGTCGAGCACAGATGACACAACTGCATAAACGATGAGCAGACCTCATATGATTGGAGGGAGGGGGGGGGGGGGTAATTACATCGGGGGGCCTCTCTCTGCTCTCCACCCCCACAAATGGTCCCCAGGGCCCAATAGCCAGCATGGCTTTTGGGGGGCTGACACCTGCACCCCAGGCCAGATTAAAAGCCTCTTCTCATTTTTACCCATTTAATGTCACGTTTTCTCCTGAAAAAAGAGAGACTAATCTCAGTATTTCTCATACACTAAATCCAGCTTTGAATTATTGCACCCTGTGCATCCATCACGGAGCACGTCAGCCCGAGCGCTCCGCCAGTCTGGCTGCTCGGGGGGCGCCGTGCCTCAGCTGTGTAATTAAGGCCTGGCAGCCGGCGGGTGCAGCAGGGCCCAGCCCACATGAACCTCGCGGTCAGCGTTTCAAACCCATCTCTGCTTACTTCAGACGGGAAAGCAGTGGGACCTGTTTCCGAGCTGAGGGAATTTTTCTCAGATTACTGGTGACGTCTGAAGAGACACTAGGTATTTTAAACTAACTGGCTACAATATGATGGCGGGTAGAACTGGGAGTCGTGATTAAATTATTCCAGTGGAAACAGCTACACACATTGGCAACTGTGGCTATGCTTGCCGGGTCACCAGGGTGACCTCATAGCGACCGTAGTATGGAGCAGTCAATGCGAGCAGACAGGGACCGCAATGTGGAGCGGTCAAAGCGACCACATAGGTACCACAGCATGGAGCTTTCAAAGCAAGCATACAAGTTCCGCAGTGTGGAATGGTCAAAATGAGTATATAGCTACTGCAGTGCCAAGCAATCAAAGTAATCGCCCAATCACTGACACGACGCAGCTTACTCACAGTAACCTCATCAGACATAAAGTCATTATAACACGGCATGAACAACATTAGTGCTGGAGACCAAACCCCCCGACCCCAAACCCCAACCATAACCTGAGGCTGAGGGACACCAATAAAGACCTTCTGCTGACAGTCCTCATTAGAACCTCACAGCAGATCCAGGGTAACCCTAACAGGACTGTGAGGGGAATCGTCCATCCCCCAACCCCTTCCAGCCAGGGAAACTGAGGGGAAAGCGAGACACGGCCTTCCACTCCAGCACCCCTGCGCCCCCGCACAATCGGGGCCCTAATTGAAAGGCGCGAATAGCCCAGACCTTGACAGGCGGGAGGTCAGTGTAATTGCTGCTGGCCATATTTAACATTAAGATAATCAGGCCATTAATTACCCTTTGGATCATTAAATCAGCCACTTGCAAAATGAAATTTCTGCCTCTATTAGTCACTTGAGAGACCACGAGGGTGGTTTCTGAATTCATCAGCCACCAGTCCACCACACCATACTGGGTCTTTTATCTTGTTTCCCTGTCTCATTCAATTTAGACTTCACACCGGCTTTCACTAGCTAATCCTAAAATCTGGAGCACTGTCTAATATACTATTAACAGGCCACCCCCCAAGAATATATAATGCACACTTCCATATTTTCGAATCATTTATCCAGCCTATTATCTGAATTTTGGTTTATTTCTGCATGAGATTTTAATCACAAATTTTGTATTTTTACCAAGTATAAAAGCTTAAATGTTTTATTATTAAAAACAACCCTAAGCTGAGTGACATGCTGGGCAGCACAACAAAACTGTTTAAATTCCAAAAGAAAGGTAATGTGGATCCTGATTAGTTTGATGTGTTCAGTCTGTACAAAGTATGCAAAGACAAAAAAATCTGCACTTTTATGACTGTTAGCAGCTGATAGAGGCATGAATTGCTTTTGCAAGCATTGACAGATAAACCCTGGCTGAGGAGTATCCTTCTCTCCCTTATGGCACGATGCCAGTTCTGTTCCACAGATTGGCTTGTGTCACACTCCAGCAGACTTATAACCTGCTGACGCTCGATATTTCTCAGAATTACATACTGATACTTTCTTATACTGCAGATAGACAATGCAAAATATTCAGACTACATGCTTAAGACTCGGGTTAACTGATTTAATTCTGCCTCCACCCGAACTGTCAGTGTCAATGGAGCCCTATGCACTACTCTGTCTCTCAGGGATATAAAAAAAGAGGCTCATGTGCGACAATAAATGCATTAATACCGTGACGGGTTCAAGAAAAATGGCCGATCCATAGTGAAAGATTTTTTTCTGGGGAGAGTAATTAAAAGGGGCTTTTGCTGACAAATGAATGCAGAGTGAAATGGGATGTCGATGTCTACGCGGCTGCAGTCGGGTGTAATTTGTTATGATGGCCGCTGCTGCTGAAGGTAAGCTGTTAATGGTGTGAGGCTCCGTCAAGCAGACCAAGGTCCGTGGGAGCTACTGGCTGAGGTCAGATCGCCCGGTGCGTCCTGCAGGCCGGACGAAGCATTGCAGCCCGTTGCAGCCCACCGAAGAGCCTGTCTTCTGAGTGAGAGTAAACATGCAGCCGGACTACATGAGCAATTGTATGATTGGTACAAATCTTTCAAATGCTGATATACAAGCTATCGACTGGGGCCCGGCCCCAGAGCTAGGCCTGGGGAGGGAGCTCGCGGGTGAGCACCGGGTAGCCGGGCCTCTACCCCGGGGGATCACACTCCTCAGCCTCCCTGGGAAGGTCGGGGTACTGGAGAGGAGGGTCCGCCTGTTGGTCCAGGAGGAACAATGCGGATTTTGTCCTGGTCGCGGCGCGCTGGACCAGCGCTTTACCCTCACACGGATACTGGGGGGGTCATGGGAGTTTGCTCAACCAGTCTACATGTATTTTGTGGACTTATACCATGAAGGCATATGATCATATCCCTCGTGGGGTCTTGTGGGGGGGGGGGGGGGGGCTCCAGGAGCATGGGGTAAGGGGCCCGCTGTTGCGAGCCATTGTCTGTATATACTGAGCAAGGGTTTGGTTTGCATCACCAGTAGCAAGACAGACTCATTCCTGGTGGGTGTTGGATTCCGCCAGGGCTGCTGTTCACAACATTTAAACAATTTCTAGGTGTAGCCAAGGGGCAGACGAGGTCTGGTTTGGTGGCTTCAGGATCACATCTTTGCCTTTTGCAGATGATGTGGTCCTGTTGGCTTCATCAGCCTGTGACCTGCAGCAGGCACTGGGGCGGTTTGCAGCTGAGTGTGAGGCAGCCGGAATCAGCACCTCCAAGTTCTCCAAGGTCATGGTTCTCAACCAGAAAAGTGTGGATTGCCCTCTCCTGGTGGAGGATGAGTTACTGCCTCAAGAGGAGACTAAGTATTTCATGGTCTAATTCACAAGTGAGGGAAGAAGGAAGCGTGAGATCGTCAGGCGGATTGGTGCAGTGTTGGCATGATACGGATCGTACAGTTTTGTTGTGGTGGAGAGAGAGCTGAGCCAGAAGGCAAAGGTTTCGATTTACTAGTCGATCTACATTCCTACACTCACCTACAATGATGAGCTTTGGGTAGTGACCCAAAGAATGAGATCGTAGAAAATGGATGGACGGATGGATATACAAGATAGCACTGACGTGACAAGACAACAAAGGTAATGACAAAACAAAAATGTCCATAATCTCCATAACAAAAAAAACCCAACATAGAAAGCTTATCATATAATATAAAGATACAAAACTGCTATTGCAATGAACGTGGTCCAGTTGAAGTGCAATTTTCAGACTCTTTTAAAAGGCAAACCAGTATATAACATTCAATATTCTAAGACTGGACAAAACAGGAAGTCATAATGAACCAAAAGCAGACAAAAGCCAAAACCCAAATCTCAATGCCTGCTGTGGTAACTCTTTAGCATAGAGTGATGTCTGTTATCTGGTCAAAACTACCCTGGGAAATTCATCGAAACATTTCATCACTGTGATAAACATTCTTCTCCGAGAAAAACAAAGCCACTGTGTGATTTACCAGTTGACATAACAGTATCGCTGATGCGTATGTTCGCTAACCACTAGCTGGGGTGTGGCAGAGCATCACGGGGCAGACCTCACCTGTTCGCTTCAGGGGCAGGCTTCATGCGACCCTGGGCGTTGGCCTCCCACACACTATTGGCCAGCTCGTTGCCGATGGCGGACATGACTTTGATCAGCTCGAGGGGCCACTCGTCCAGGTCCAGCGAGCGCACACGGGACAGGTGTGTACCAAGATTGCGGTGGATGCCTGAGCATTCAATGCAGATGAGGGCGCCCAGGTTCAGGCTGGCCCAGTCGGGGTCTGTGGGGAACAATGGGAGAAGACCCTCAAAATCAAATGTCCATGGAGGATGTGGATTTTGACCTCAGGCCTTTTGATTGAGATTGTAAAGCTGTCGCTCTTCCAAGACACAAGAGCCAGACTCACTTTGGGCATCACAGTCCACACAGCGGCTGTTCCCCCTCAGGTTCCTGATGGACTGGAGGGCGATGGCTTCTGTCTGGCTCGGCAAGCGGGACTATATACAGGAAGATACAATAGGTTGCTTCCAGTGCTCACCCCATCCGTTTAAGTGACTCATCGCTCATTTAAGCAAAAACTAAGGAAGTCATCTTGGATAATAGTTAGATGAACCAAAAGAGAATGTAGAGCTTCTGAGTGTCAACATAATATAGCTGGCATGGGAATTTGATGTGACCCAACTGCATTCCTGCACTTGCTTTGGTCCTCAAACCTCAATAAGAAGCTGCATCAGGATAGAGGCACTTTGACAGCTACAACAGTATCTCCAAATCATCTTAACATGTCAAGGTGTGGTAGAATAAACAGGGAAGGGGTGATATAATAACAGGAAAAACATGGAGGGTTTATGGTGCAATATGGGAGGAAGTTCTTACTTAAAAAGCCACCTTAGCAGTATTGGGTTACATGGAACCTAGAATATCCTGTAGAGCAGACTATCACAACCGACAACATATCTTGATGGCCTCAAGTCATATTGTGTGTTCTCATGTCCAGCCATGGCCTTACCTTGTTTTTACTGCTCTCACAGGACTGCAAGCTGGCCAGGATCTGGCTCTCAATGGCCTGCACCCATGCGTCTCTCTCCTCGTATGAAGTTGCCTCAAAGTTCCATGTCTGGCCCGTCAAGGAAACGATTATAAATTCGAAGTTTTCCTCTTGTTCTGAAACACGGGAAAGGGTCACCACACTCAGAGGGCCTCAGGTCAGGTGAGGATGAGACTTACACTGGGGTCTAAACACTGACACAACCAACAGATACAACATAGATGTGCAAACCCAAGGCTCGTCTTTTCAACGAGGACAAACTTCAGAATCATGCTTGACGCCAAAAGGCCAAGGCCTCGCCATCATCACACAACCAAGGCACTGGCCAGTGGGCCTCAGTTGCAGGATGTACTAATTGCAGCTGCACATGCATGTACCTTGACCAAACACAGGAGTCCAGACACTGCAGTCAGTGCAAACCTCCAGGGCACATATGGTCCCCCGGAAACAAATCTGAAGATAGCTTAGCGGCTAGCATCAGCGGCCACTCTGCAGACAGGCAACCCCGACAACATTTGGAAACAGTTAAATGAAAAAAAAAAAAAAGTAATTGTAGCAAAGAGGAAAAGTGAGGTACCCTGGGGCACACAGATGTCCAGTCCCCCAATAGGGCCCCTGCGAGCTCGACAAGGACGTTCAAAGGCATCAATGACAGGATAATCTGAGGGAATGAGACCCGACACCGACTGGGTTCTGTTTACCATTTAATCTAACAAGGAGAGGCGGCGGCCCAATTAGATAATGAATGGGTAATCAAGGCAGCTCCTCCAACAGGTGCTGGCATGGCCCTTCGGCCGGACTTCAGTTTTGGCGCCATCGTGCTGGGGCCCACCTGGCTAGCAGGTGCCGACACCACTTCCCGTCTAGGCTGAGACAGCAGGCAGGACCACAACAAGGATGCCATGTTTTTTTTTTTTTAGTAAATAAGACAATGAGAGACTTAAGTATGTCTGCAACAGAAAGTGACAACCTCAAGCGCTGTTGAAGGTTGATAACTTTGATTACATGGATTTTGAAAAGAGACCAAAAACAAAACACGAACTTTTTGAGCTTGATCCGGGCCGTGATGGGGGGTGTAGGGGACAAAACCCACACAGCAGTTCATCACACATACATAGATTTCACAATCATTTAACTACCAAGCTCTTACACGCGTTGCAAAAATTAAGACTTCTCCCACTTTCAAGGATGCTTCAGTTTTCATCTGGTTAAAGATGACGGTTAAATGGTAAAAGTCATCATTTTAAAAGTGATAAAACATCCCTAATTTGGCGGCTAAAGTTCCAATCATGCCCAAAAGGAATGCAGACGCAAATAATTCCTTACACAAGATCACATGACTACAGCGGATTCTCCTGCTGTATCATGGACTGGGAACTAAACCTGGTTAAAAGAGCCCGGTTCATTGACGGGTCCTCCAACCCACCCGTATAAGAGGTGTGGGTGTAATGCTCACAGCACTGTCAGTGATCCTACTCACACAAGCCACAAACTTTACGCTCCCCTGCAGCCTGACAAACAGCTTCTACACATGGGCCACTGGGACTCTGAACCCCTCACACAGCTCCGTAATCTGCTGAACACAAGAGCACACATCGACCATCCTGGTCACTTCGACACTGTAGCCCTCAGACCGGACACTGGCGCAGTGTTGTTTTACAGTTATTCCCTTGTCTGGCTTTACACATTGGTGCATACTGCGTGTTATGTCCACATCACATGCCACTGCATTACTGGGCTGCCCTTCTTTATACAGTAAATGTTATCCTATGGTCACATTTGTTCAATTTTGCTGAAGTCTGATACGTAAGATGTGCTAATGATTACACTGGACATGAACACTAACAGTCCTGAGCGAGCTTCCTCAGTCAGGCTGATCCCCCTAGTCCCCGCCTCGCCTCCATCACACACGTCTGTGGTGGGCTGGCACCCAGGGAGCAGCGGGAGGGGACCTGCAAATCGCTGCCGTCACCGCGGGGAGTGCCACGCGGGCGCGTTTGTAATCCGTGTCCAGGCGCACAGCTTGGGGAATGGGGATCGCTGGAGCGTCTCCGCTGTGATTGGGCCCCACCCCTGCCACAGCGACAGGCCCTGCGGGGTCAGGAACAATGTTCTCATCATAATTAAATTCTGCCCCCTTTTTGGGCGGGGGTGGCTGTTTGATAATTATGGAAGGCAACAATGCAGAAAGCCACTGCGCACAGGCATAAATTAGCTGGCTCTGTCCCCTCCCTCTGCGCACCCTGAGCTGCGGTAATGCATTTGGAAATAAAATAGAAAAGAAAGGGCACCACACTCTGGCACTCGCACAGGCTGCCTTTTAGAAGACCTGCTCAGTCGTGACACTCCCAAGAGTGCGCTCACTCCTCCCAGGGGCTGTGGCCCTCAGCACAGCTCCCTGTACTTACCCCCGATCCTGCCTCAGCAGAAATCTGCCCCCCCCCGGCTTACTGCAACAGAGCCTGCCCCCATTCTTCAAACTTGCCCTAGAAAACCTGAATCGATCACACCTTTTACTGTAGGTCTGAAAATCAAGATTCACACCCTTTACATTTGATACAAATCAATTGTATACATTGAAAATCGTACGTTTCATTGTACAAGTATGGTCAAAAAAACTGATTTTTATGCATAGAAAATCATACCTTTCACTGCACAACCACAGAGACGTACAGGGGACTGGAAGCTATTGTAGTCATTACTGTACAGCTTCCAGCTACAATACTGCTATTCACAGGGCTGAGCCAAGGCAATTTGTGAACTCTGACACAGACAACCTTTAACAGCAAACAACACCCCCATTTACAGGCTTGCGGCCCATGCAGATGGGTCATGGCGGAACAGGGGAGGGGGGAGGGGTGCAGAGGTACAGGTTTGGAGGGGGGGGGCAGGAAACACAAATTAAAAGACTGGACTTAAATGTCACAGCACACAGTATTGCTTGGTGACACAGGTCATTACTTCCAATATTATTCGTACCATTTTACAACATTAATAACCTAGAGAATATTACAGGGCTCTCCACACCGAGGACTGGCTGTTTCTGCTGAAAGCGTAAATAAGAGGCCACCGAGGACGGTGCAGCACATTTAACCATTTATCATCCCACATGGGAAACTGGAAAGCCTCTTATCACTGGACCAGCAGAGAATGTGGGTGTCATGGAGGTCAGCCAGCCCAGAAAGCCCTTAGACGGAACCCGGAAGGTTCTGGACAGAGACAACGTAGGCCTGGTCCTCGTTAAGAAGGCCAGAGGGTGGTTTAGGAGGGAGAGACCCAGGGAGACATGCAGCAGATGTACATACCACCAGCACAGATCAGATGCCACATGCTAAGTTTGGTGACATCCAGATTGGGGGGGGGGGGGGGTACAGGCCGGTAAAAGAGCAGCTGATGAAACAGACAAAAAAACAAGGAGGAAAAGAATCTGAAAGCAGACATTAAAAAGGCTTAAAAAAAGAAAAGGCAGGGGGTGGGGGGCAGATCATCACTAGGAGGTCTGGAGCTTCGGGGAAAAACAAAAAGCATAAGAACAAAGACATCCATCAGGAGGCATGACACTCGTCACTCAAGCAGTGTCAGGAGCAGATACAGGCACCACCAATGGGTCAGTCCACCATGGAAGTCAGGCAGGAGCTTCTGACGAGGGATCCGTGGATTCAAAAAGGAATAAGAAAGAGTAAGAAATGCATTACTGCCTGGATGAGTCCTGTTCACCAGTTTGGGACAACGGCTCTGACTCGCAAAGGAAACGACTGATTACACACTGGCCTTATGCTAAAAGCCAAGGTCAAGTAACCAGGATTTACATGCTCAATTATACACAATAATTCAAGCACAAATCCAATCTGGGAGACTGGAGCCACCACAACAGAAAAGCACAAATTTATGGTGAATACGACCCTGTAATCTTCTGCGAAATATCCAAGGCTGTTTGTTGTTCTTTTTAAGGTGGTTACTCCCACGCGTCCCTCACGTTCGGCTGCACATCACCTTGGCACAAGCCTAATACTACCTTCTGTAGCCCTTAAACTGCTTATTTCCCCATGACTGCTGATCACAAGTCATTCTGCTGTGGCCCGGAGCCACGACAAACATTTACCGCAGAGCCCGGTCAAATGTGCTTTCACAGCCAGTGTGGAGAAATCAAACAGAAATACTTGGTCTATGTAGATATACATCTCCATTTGTTTATGTATGGCACCAGTCCCTGCTGCCGTTTCCATCCAAAGAAAATTAAATGGCTTTCAGTGTCATACTTCCACACATTTACATGACTGCTTTTCTTTTTATTGTTGTGCTGCAGAGGTAAGTCGTCTCACTAAACGGTACGCAACACTGCCTCCCAGGGGCATCTTTGGGCGCAAGCTAATTAACCACTGTCTGACTCACTGGGCAAACAAGGGCTGAAGATCAAATACAAGCTCCCCATGAGCCCCAGCAGATGCCCCCTGCCTAGTGTGTGTGGTTTGGTATACATTACATTGTGGGGATCCAACATCCCCAAAATGTTATAATAAAATTCAGTCCCCACACTGAAAAACTCAAAAATGAATGAGTGTAATCAAAAAACAAGAATAGTCTGGTATTTTGTTTGATTACTTATGGTTAAGGTTAGGGTTAGATAGGGGTTAAGGTCGCCATAGTTACGATGTTACGATTAGGGATTCGCTCATAGAAAGGAATGGAGAGTCCCCACAAAGATAAGAACACATATATATTTAAGTGTGTATGTGTGGAACAAAAGTGTCCCATATGCCCTGTAGTGCACACGTGGCTGCCCCTGGAGCATGGTGAAGGGGCCTGGTCATATGACTCCCCATGGGCAGGTTGGGGAGGGGAAGGGGGGGGTAAAAATCGAGGCAATCGACAGAATGGTCCGTTTGTCAATCTGCTCCACAGATGACCTGGGTAGGTTGAGTCCTTTGGTATTTCACATTGAGGGTTGCGTAAATATTTAGATATTTTGATAAAAGTGACATACACAGAGCTTGCCAGACCTCGGCCAACTGGCCTGCAGATTGGATCCTGAGAGGTGGGATTGCACCCTGCCTGTGACCACCTGCGAACCTCCAAACCAGCTATCGCATTTCAGCCATCATAAAGATCATGGGAGGCACAAATAAAAGGTGTAATCATTTAACAAGGGGACCCCGGCGGCTGGAGCGCCCACCGTCATTTACGCAGCTGTGATCAGCAGAGCACCTCCTGACCCGCGACAGGGCCGAACGGCAGGGGGGCGGGAACACACGTGGTCCTGCGGCCTATTGTGTCGAAGTTTAATTATGGACCCTCTGCCCGGTTTGGCAGCGCATAGACCCATTTGGAGTTATGCCATTAAACGTGTTAACTCACCTACCGAATAAAACGTCATGAGGATGCAGGAGACGACCCGAGGAGCCTGCTCCATACATCACGTCTAAACGACGGCCAGAGACTGGTTCCAGGAGGGGTTTGAGCCCTGTGCTGAGCCTGGAATGCTCCCAATCTTTTCAGATAGTGTCCACCCACATGTCCTGCTCATTCATCTATACCACTTTAGTGAATACCCGGCTGTGTAATTACGCATGATCTGACTCACAAAAGGGATAAAAAGATAAATGTACAATATATGTCAATGATAAAAAAAAATAAAAAAAAAATGCAAAACTGCAAGTGATAACACAAACTTCTGAAAATCTGCTAAACAGCTATATAATTAAGAGCAATATAATATCCATGGAAACCCACACCAGTCTGGACTGGCTACTAGGGACATCAGTGAGATGGCCTGGTGCTCAGAGGGAGCTACCTGGGTGAGGATGGCCCTCATGAATAACTGGGCTCTGACAGGCTGATACTTCATCCTGCAGCCGGCGTGACACGCGGGGCAGGGGCCATGCGCCAGTGCTTAATGGCTAAATTGGGAGACTGTTACTAATCGCTTATTGAATAATGAAAGTGACACAGCTGATAAAAGATTTCAATACAGTGGATTATAAATAATATTTCACTTAAGTGCATTGCTGACAAATGGCGGTGGTTAGGGAGCGTCTAGCAACATTCAACTTCTTTAAAAAGCAGGAAAACACAGACTGCAGTTTGAGAGACTACTTGGTGATTTAAGCACTGGGTTCAAAACCCGTCAATTTGGGATCTATGTTCCTTATCAAAGGAACTTATCAAAGAGGCTATTATGTGCATCCAAAACTACTTAAATATGAAAACCCACACTGTATTTTGGACACAGTGGCACCAATCAAAGCGTGGAGCCTAAAATCTCTGATCTCCTTAGTGAAGCGTTCAAACGTGCACCCCTAAAGGCTCCATAAACAGGTATCTTGAGGCCTCCAGCAGAGTGCGCAGCTCTTTCGTGTTGGCTGGTGGGTCAGAGGGGTGTGGAGGGCTGAAGACCATCAAAGCAGGGGCTACATTTCCTGCAACCGGGACGCTTCTTGTTTCAGCATCAAAGACAGGAGAGTCAGGCCTGCACTCGATGGACTGTACTCTGGGATTACACATTCTTCAGACACACTGCTTATGATTTCAAAATTGAAGATATAATTTTACGAAGCAGCCTTCAAAGGAGGATCTTCTAAAAACCTTTTTAATTGGCAGTGCATTTCAGTGCTGAACTAATCTGCTGGACAAATTCCATCCATGCTGTATAACAGTTCTGTACAATTTCCATTCACACTGTTACAGTTCCTGACAGACTCCACTGAAAATGAATTACAGTTCCAGACAGATTCCATTTACACTGTGTTACAGTTCCTGACAGAATCCAGTGACACAGTTACAGTTCCAGACTTCATCTACACTTCAGAAACAGCCTATAGAGCAGGGCGGCAGGAAGAAAGCCATCACTACTAAATGAGCCAGGCAAAAACCACCTTCATAGAATGCCAAGAACTGAAAAAGCTCCTCTTCCAGACACTATATTTAGAAGGCTGGAAGAGGTTTATTTTTTTTTAACTAGTAAACAAAGTACCTGCACAACCTTATCTTCAGTTTGAGTATTTAATACATGTAAATAGCATTATTTAATTTTACCACTGAATATTTATATTTAGTTTCTTGGTAGATCCCACTGAGGTTTCACAAAATCGGAAGTCAGAATACATTAATAGCAAAGTTTCCATACTTTTGCTTGGCACAGCTGATATTAATAATGCAGTATAAGTAATATCACATATGTATGTAGTATTAATGTTATATCTGTGGAGCCTTGTCTACCACTTGAATTTCAATTGTTCTAAATTTACGCTATGACATCTGGCGAATTTTAGATGACATTTTACTTTTATTGGCTCTTTGCTGTCCCCCAAAGCAAAAGTACGCTAGTTAGACAAATAAAGCTGAAAGTCTAATCGTTATGTTTAATTTACTGTCCCTGATGCCAAATGTGGACCGAGAAGAAGGCCAGCAAACTAACGCCGATGGTCGCAGAGACGTCGCTTTAGTGATCACCCACCCCTACCCAATAGTAAGTTGCATATGGGACATTATAGCTGCATCCCAGTTTGTCACCAAGATATACTTCATAAAGAATACTAACAGCTAAGAACATGCAGTACACCCCCCCAAAAAAGCTAGCAAATGGTGAAAATTAAACATGATTATTACTACTGTAAAGAGTACAGATTTTAAGCAGTCCCACTTTTCAGGCTAAAACACTAACTCCTTCATAAAACAGATTTTTTTTTCTCTCACAAATTAACACCCTCGAAGAAAACACTTAACGCTTTTACTCAAACATTTAATTTGTTGCCATGTTGCCTTAAAAATCCGGGTCTGAAACTTGATAAGTGTCAGAGTGCATAAAGTCTGCTGTCAGTGTTCCAAGTGGGTGTGATTAACTGAAAATTAGTATTTCGCTAATTAACCAAAATGACTGCAACCCCAGAGTGGGGGAAGGGGGTCAAACACGTGGTTAGAAAGAAAAAAGCCTCGGCTAACCCCATGTTATCAGAAAAAGCAAAAAAAACACCAGGGAGAAAATAAAATCTGGACGTTGAATGCAATACAGACAAATTAAAAGGCAATAAATTATTTACATAATTAATTACGAAATTAGCTTCTTAGGGTTAGGATTTTAGGATAAACTGCAAAAAATCCCAATCACCTGAATTGTGTGTGTGTGTGTGTGAAGTGTGTGTGAATGTGTGTGTATACTTATGAAAAAACGACAGTATCCGTAGAGACATCTCCCCAGTAGCAGGCTGTTGACGAGCCACTACCTTCTGCCGTGCCAGATAAGCCATCCACCTTGAAGTTGCTCGTACTCTTCTTCCGCCGGTGTTTCTTGCGGTTGGCGTGAGGCGAGGGAGGTGGGTCCATCTTGGGACTGGTAGTGCTGGAGATACTGGGGCTGGAACAGATTGAGTCTCCCAGCCCGGCGTCTGTGAGCAGAAAGGACAGCGCCAGGTCAAAGAGGGTTCTAACATTATCATTTACTTACAGGACAGAATGCTATAGCTGAGGTAACCACCCCCACCCCCCCAGTAGCGGCAGTGGTTGTGACCGGCGGGCGCCGGATGTCGCACACGAGCAGCTCCGCAGGAGGAGCCATCGGGGCCGACTCACTCCTCACACACGAAGCTGACAGCTGTGACTAGAGGCTGAATAAAATAACATTCCACTCACATCAATACGAGGCAGAGCGGCCGCGGTGACGGGGGCACCTCTCCGGCAGAGAGCTCCCCCAGCCCCGCGCCATGCCAGACAGCCCAAGGACAGCTATAACTTATTTTACAATCATTTAGTCTCAGCTCAAGTGGAAAACGCGACAACTTATCTCTGCTGACAGGATGCCATCCCAAAGCACACAATTAACTGTTGATTAACTGTCCCTTCATCTACATTTCGCAGCAGTCTTCGTCGCTCCATCTACACTTCCACTTCTCCTCCCATCTTCCTTCTATCCCCTCGACTACTTAGACTCCATCCTCATAGTATGTACAACCCCCACCTTGAACCATCTACGACTACTACCCTGTCACTACAAGACACGTTCAAACATCTTAAATTCTCACCATCCTTGATCTCCACATGCTTGATACATAAAACCAACCCAAACTGGATCCGGTCACCTCTCGCTCGGTACTTATTTGAGAGCCACAGAGAACATCCTGAATACTCCCTGGCACACCTGTTGAGAGTCACGTCAACAAAGGGCTCTTCAGGAGGCCAGCTGCAGAAACTAAAGAAGCCTGTTCCTCTTTACATCCAAGATGGCTGGTTACAGACAGGAGGTCAGGAGGGGTCATCTCTACAGCGCGATACCATACCCCGTTGGCCAAAAGCCAGGTCAAAGGCATAGCCATCCCTATCATTAGCTAATAGAGTGCCATCTATAAAACAACTTTATCTGAGATTATGAGCAGCCACCTGAAGCCTGAAAACATAGCAGTGATGAAGTCTGTACTACCCAAATAGCTAATACACTTGAAAGATAAATGTGACCTCAGTCTTCACAATGTCACATGAAGATTTTCTGGTATCAAAAAAAAAAAAAGTTTGCTAAAGATTTCAAAATAGACCGCCTACATGATTCAAAAATATATTTTCTTCATCTGCGTAAAGGTCAGCTTACGAAAGCAATCAAAATTCACCCTTGTTGTTCAGTGCAGATAAAGCTTTTTCGGAAACACTTTACTTAAGGCCATGTTTTTAGTAATTTATAATGCATTCATTAAGCATTATAAACATGGGCATAGATATTAATAAAAATAACACATTACAGCCATGTTTATTATGTATTAAGAATGCATTATGAAGCTCTCATTTATGATGCGCTAGGTACCCTTAATGCTTATATTGACCATTATATTGCATTATAAAGGTGTCTACAGTGCATTATAGATGAGTGTGTTTATAAATTACTAAAAAATATGGCCTTAAGTCCTTTATTTCGGCTTTGTTTAGCCTCCCATGCAATGTTAAACGTGGGTCTACAGTCAGCTGTTACAGCCATCAGCAAGACTGACCAGTGACAAGGGGACTTAATTTAGAGAGACAGAGAGCGTGGCCTGAAGGGGCAGGCGCATACCTCAAGTCACTAACGAGCTACTTGGCTCGTTGAGAAAGGGATAGAAAGAAACTGTAGAGCTGCCCTGGAGACAGTGAGAGTAAAATAGGAACATTAGTCAGCCAGTTGGACTGGTGCAGAGCTCAGTCGGCAAGGTATCCCCCCCCCCCCCCCCCGCATGCAGCCAATACCGTTAGCTTGATTTTTATCATAATTAAGCAAATACAAAACAAAAACATAATGTAGAGGCCTGACTTTCTGTTATGGAGCTGTGTTCAAGACCATTTTAGAAGTCTATGACAAAGCTAGAGAAAGAAGTCTGGCAGCCTTAGTTTGAGGACTGAAGGACAATGTTCTGAGAAAGTGTTCCCTATTTGGAGTCTCTGTGGCTCATCTTGAGATCCTCCTCATGACCCCATCTACAATCTGCACTGAATCTTATGGGCGCAATCCTAACACAGCTCATCTAATTACCCCGCTTGAAACCTCATGTTAAACAAAGGCGAAAATCAAAGCTAAATGCTGCCAAAATGCCCTTCCTCGAAGTTTATCGTGTTTCAAATTCTTAGGAGCAATGAGTCATGAAAATGACTTCATTTGAAGTCCAGGAATGCTGAGGAGAATGATCTTAGTGTCACTAGAAGAGAAGTGGGAAAACAACATCTGAGGAGAACTTCAGGATCAAAGACCAGGTGCTTTTGAAAAGATGTGCTTTCTGGTCAACAAGTTTAATAAAGGCTCAATTATGCTAGTCCAAGTCATCATGTTCATCCTTTACCCTATTTGACTCCACCCTCATATCAGCCAAACCTCAATTCATGTCTTATGCTACCCATGACCTTAATCGATAATCGAAAATGCCATGTGCCACTGACTACCACAGTCACAATGGTATTTCATTATGCTGTCAGAGATACTATGGAGCATATAAACCTGTATTTTCTAATCTTGAGACCCCTTGAGGTTTTTTCTAAATCTGTTGGCATAATTGATTGATTCCTCATCAGCTGCTCATATGCTTCAGTAAGACAGGAGAATTAGCAGATACTGCCTTTTGACATGAGTTGGCTTCAAGTGAAGTGAAACTATAAGAGGTTTGACAGGAATAAGAATAAAGATCCCAAGAAGCTTAGGCCACACTGTGCCTGATGAGAGATGAAGAGAAAGTGAGGGATAAAGGAGGAAAAAGCTACCTTCCAGAAAAAAGAAGGTGAGGATCTTTCATCTCGCTGCCTGAGGGAACACCACCAGTGGCTTCCTCAGAGGCCTTGGTCCCGCTGCAGCAGAGCTTTGGATAATTGCTTTCCTTACTAAATTATTTTTCTGTTGTGTCGTGAAGAAGCAACAAGATCTCATTTGAGCAACTTAATGTGCTGGAGGCAGTGGATTGTAGGCCCTCCTTAATACGGTTACCGCAGTTCACAGGGAGCAGAAAGACACGTCATGAAGTATAGCTAAACGTTCAGGTTCACTGGTTTATGGGACAGTTTAATCAGACAGATCACTGTATCGCCCACTGTCACTGTACACCACAGTCACCTACATTGGCACATATTATCATTGTTGTGTATAACAGAAGCAATTAGAATATTGATGTTTGAGCTGCATGACATCATTGCACTTGAGGGTAACAGCTGGAAAGGACAAGTGAAGCTCTCAGGCAGCTGCGCCATTGTCCTTACAGATCAATGCAGGTCTTTACAGGAACAAGGCAAAGCTACCCAGCTTTTAGCACAGCAAACCCCTACCAAGCTACCCGGGCTGAACAGGCCTCAAGGACAGAAAATATAACAGGGTGACAGCTGTGTGTCTGACAAGCCTTCTCAGTGTGTCACTGGAGGCAGTGTAAGCACTTCACCATTCTAAGCACAGTTAGAGGAAAGCAGTGGGGCCAACAAGGGTGGTGCTGGGAGGCCAGGCAGTGCCAGCTCCAATGCTGTGTCACCGCAGTGGCTACAACATGACCCTCAACATCTTTTAAGAAGGCACTTAAAGACCAGAGAAGCGAAAGGCTCTATTTAAAAAAGGCCGAGAGAATTTTTATGTTCATCTGTTTGAACAGAGGACTATTTTTGACCCCCCCCCCCCCCCCCAAAAAAAGAAAAAAATTAAAAATCAAGAAATTATTTACGTGTTTCAGTGGATTCTGCTTTCAAGCAAAGTGCATGCATAAGTCAAGACGGTAAACTGTGAAATTAAGGAAAAAGCAAAATATAGCAGAAAACTGTGTTCATTAACAATCTGCCTCTGCAGTCATGAGACAGGGTGCTAGCTGAGAAAGGCACCCATTAATTAGTGTCCTCCCCTGTGTGTAAACTGAACAAGGAGTTCGTACGGGTGGGCTCTCAAAGCCATTACATTGATAAACAGTTAGGGTGGCATTAGCACCAGACAGCTCGATCAATAAGAGATACAGTGACGGATACGGAGGAGAAAACCAGAGGAAGAATGGATGGGAGAAACAAGGGAGGTAGAAAAGAGAAGCCAGACCATTGCTGAGGAGATTGAGGGTTAGATGTAAGGTGGAAGTAGAGGAAAGTAGAGGGATACATCCGTTTCCCTGTGAGTTCATCTTCACGGCTACAACAGCCTTTAACGGCAGGCACATCGGAGGGCCCCGTTAGCCGTAAGGGTCCTTGCATGGTTCCAGGGCAGTCATACCTGTGCTGATGCCAGAATTGGCGATCACTGTGGCCTCGCTCCACTGGTCAGCGCTGGACACCGAATAGGAGCGCTGGTGCATGCCGTCCGGCCTGGTGTTGAAAGACACCAAGCTGATACCACTGGCCATCTGGGAGGCAGAGGAGCTGCTGCTGACAGAGCCTGTGGCGTGGAAGAGAGCGAATAGCCAGAAGTTATCACCAGCGTACAGGCATGAGGGGAGAAACCCAAGGACCAAAGAGGCACACAGCAGCCTTACGCAGCTTATGTGTGGAATCAGCTCTCGTGTACCAAAGGACGCATCTGGGCACACTGGGGGGAAAGGGGTGTCATGCATACATTCAGAGTTTCAGATTAATATCCTAACCAGCGGCAACTCTGTAATAAATGGAGGTCAAGCCACATCAATGACGAAGCATAATCTAAGGTGGAAGATACAAGTTCACATCCTTTCACAACACTGAGTGTAGAAAAGCACCAACAATCTCATTTAAAAGCCGTATTTTTTCTAACTGGGTTTTTAATTGTTTCCTGCTTAAATACACCCGAGACTGGAAGCTCCTGGTGAACACACAGTGGACGTCACGTCTCGTTTCCTCAGTATGAGTAAACAGCACAATTCATATTTCTGTTCAAAATGCACAAGATTTTACAGTTGACACATCTTCCACAACTGCCATTTTATGCCTCTCAGGGACGGACATATCGTTTACCTAGTCACTTCCTGATTAGTACTAAAGAATACATTAAATCTCATGGGTATGAATTTGGAACGAATGTGGAATCTGAGGTAATCCAACATTAATTTACTAAGTGTTCAGGGTAATTATTTATAACCAAAACCAACTATTGCTAAAATCAAATAAGCCTTCAGTGTTTCCACAGCAAATTTAAAAAAGGTTTCCTTCAGCAGATTTCTGTGAGTATTACAAAAGCAAAACAATGAATACCAAGAATATCAAGGATACTAATACACACCCCTACTTCTGTGGTAAATCTAAAATCCTAAAACTTATTTTACACCACCAATTTATCTAGTTAGTAACGCAATTACTCAAGTTAACCCTCCATTGGTATTCTTATTTGACAAAAATTGAGTGATGTATTATGATTAGTTTGTGCTAAAGGGACTAATCAACACTCTGATTCACATTTATCACCGAAGAGCAATTATTTTAATGACTGATTTAGTAAGGCTGCAGTGCAAAAGGTAGACAATTTAGCTACCATTTTGTGGCTCTTAACAACGTTGATAACAGGCTGAACAACAAGGTAACATCAATGAAGTAAAGTTAAAAATGTTACTTGGTGACATTTTAACTGAGGCACAATAGCCGAAAAAAATCAGATACACTTTTAATGTGCATGAGCCTATGGCATAACCCTAGAAACATGTACAATAAACTCATTGGCTCTCTAAACTTTACTGCACCTGACATTCCACACAACACTAACTACTCTTCTAATCCAAGGGCCACATGTACTATTTCATTACAAATTTATTTCTACAATATAGTTCATTTTCTAGCTTTTCTGGACCTAGGGGAAATTTCGGGTGGTCGGTTAGTTAGGTAGGTTAAAAAAAAAAAAAAAAAAAAACTAATCAGTGCGTCAGTAATGACTATTTGATGGGAGCATTTAACTTTCTGTTCACATTTAATGGCAAAGTAAAACCAGTGAAAATCGGTGATCGGTATCAAATACTTTTTTTTTTTAGTCCAGTCCAGCATTCCTTGAGATTTCTTAATCTTCTCTCCACATTACCGTTTCGATGTGGGGAGGCTGCCTTTAATCTGTATCCATCGAGGTGACTGAGCGCCTTTTAAACACACACTTAGAAAGTAAAGCTTTAAAAATGTACCTGTTGTGCATTGACAGATAACACGGAGATTCGTCTCCGGATATATGAAGAGCTTCCTTCGGCTGCCTACGGGAAGCTCCGAATGAAATGTCACGTCTCAATTTAATCTCCTCTGAAAGGAATAAATAAAACTCCCTTTGCTCTAATGAGCACCTTTTGGTTAATGGGGACATTTATATAAAGTGAGGGGAGAGAAGGAGAGTGGGGGAAGGAGGAAAGAGAGAGCAGAGCCAGTCTAGGGTCAGACAAAGACGGAAGTCTTCCAAACAGAGCATGGTACTGCTGACCCACTGGGACTGAACAGCACGACATCAGTCGAAGGCATCCCTCTCTCGCACAATGCACTGTTACCACTGAATACGTTGCCCCAAAGGAAGCTCGGTGGTTCTGTAACCATAGAGACAGTGTCCATGGGCCATCTGTTGTATTCTAAGGATACCTCTCTTCCCACGGCAAAGTAACGTCCGTAGATTTGCACTAAATGGAAGAGAAGCTGACCACTAGTAGCCCTGATTATTAGTGGAGGATAACTGTTTTGTAAACTTACAAGTCAGTGTTAAGACTATGTTCCAGCATGAGGTTATGGGAGAAGAGCCTATCCAGACGTATAATGGTTCACCCAAATTATGTTTTCACTCATAACATTTGATTATTCAAAAATGTTTTTGAACAGTGTTATGATATGCAAATAAGACATACTGAAGCAGAAAACCAGCTAAGAATATGAACATATTTCACTGTTAACAGCTGGAAACAGACAGTTAAATGCTATTAGTCTTAATTTGCATAAAATAAAGAGTAAGTAACATGTTATACTATATTTAATTGTACAAACAGTTCATAACACTGCTTTGTGTCTGCAAAATTAAAAACACTGATCGTTTAATATTTCAAGAGATACTCCTCCTGGGATTGGAATATGTCAAGCTTAAGTTCTGATCATGATTAAACCCATTAACAGCTTAATCAGGCTTAATTGATTAAGAACTCAGTGTGCTAAGGGGTCCCTTCAGACCACCAGAGCATTCTGACAGGCAACAGCATATTATGCTTGCATGAGGGAGGTGCCTGGACTTGGAGGTATTAATTTGATACTGGGGTTGTATGTAAGATCAGGATCTGTGTGTCAGGCACATTCAATTAGCCAGTGCAAGCTTGAGTTTACCAGTTAGCTTGGCACGGTTAAGTGCTGCTCTCAGGGTCATAAGCCCTTCGCTCATAACAGGCTTGGTATTAGTGTGTGTATTTTTCAGAGTAGATCAGACTTGATCCTGCTATGGTGTCGGTGGTGGGTGCCACTTACCAGGGCTCTGGCCCAGCTGTAGGTTATTCATGTCTTTGGCCAAGCCATTGGTCTTGGGGCTGGACACGGCTGCACAGGTGGACACAGCCCTGGGGGGCCTCTTGCCTGGTACCTTTACGGTAGTGCGTAGGAGGTCGATCTCCTTGCCATGGACATTCTGCATGTAGTCCTGAAGGGGGCAGTATTTTTTTATTTTTTTTTTTAAAAGGGAAAAAGAGAAGGGAAGGAAGGGAAAGAGCTGGTGAGTGTTTCTGTTGGGCTGCTTGAATGTGTAAACTGCTACTCCACTGGTAAACACAACCAGCAGTGTCAAACTGTAAATGGCATCCTGCACAGCCACCCGATGACAACAAAAGGGACACGCAAGTATCTGGCTGGGAGACGAGGGCGACGCCATGAAAAGATGCAGACAAAGGGCAAATCACAGCCAAGTGCTGTCATGGCTGCCTAACAAGACTGCAGAGGGCTGCATTGTCTGGCCCCGTTAGGTGTACGGCAGCCTGGCACCTATAATCGCAGTTTCATCTGCACTGACGTGCCCCTGCAGGAGCTGGCCTGGCGCCCCCTCAGACGCGTGCCTGCGCACGCACAGCTGTCTCCCATGAAGACGTGGGAAGGATCTGAGGGGAGCAGTCTGAACTCGGGTGCTGTGTGTAAGCTGACACTGATACAGGGAGAATAACAAGGTGTGGGGGCCATTCTCCCAAAACCATCTGAACTGTCGCTGCCAGAGTTTCGGTTTTCATTAAAAACTTGAATACTGTAATGAAAACTACTTCCACGATGCCTGTATTTATTCGCCTCAAAGATGGAGTAACTGGGCAAGCAGGAGAGAGCTGCAGGACTTACATGCAGACTGGGGTGGTAGGTGAGAACGCCGTTGTCACACAAGGTCACATATTTCTTCTTCCACTCTTTATTCAAAGACTTGCCGCTTCTCTTCATGAGCATCCCCTAGAGGAGAGGCAGAGGGTCAGAGGTTAAACACAAAGTTCATTTAATAAAATAAATAATAATAAAAAACGTCCATTCAGTTTGCAGAGAGGGGACAAGCAGGGGGTGCCATAAAGGGCGGGACAGTTAGGAGATTCCAAGGGCCCCTGAGCGACAGGGGCCCTAAAAAATTTGGAACATATGGTGATTGGTCTGGATTGGGGGCCCAATACATTATGCTTTCATGAGGCCCAAAATCTTTAAACGACACCCCTGACTACGAAAGCCTGCATGTAAAGATTTTTGCAAATATGCTACTTCTGCAGCCTAGAATAATTTAAAAGTTACAGGACAAAAAACTGAGTATTTGTCTTTGTCCAAGAGTGCCAGTTAGCTGGTTTCTGGAAGGCTTCCACTGTGCACTTTGGAAGAGATATGAGGGAAGTTCACCATCACTCAAGGTCTCCATAGAGAGCCCAGTTATTCCGACAGACAAGCAGGCAGGGCTTGGCGCTGCTGTGGACGCTGATCACAGATCGACTTTGCACTCAACTTAGGGAAGTTCTTACTTATTTCCTGAAATAATCATCTTACAACGTTAATGTTAAAAAAAGTGCTATAGGAAATCCATGGAGTGGTATCAGGCTGTACCTTCAGGCTGTGATAAAATGGCACTCATAAATTTATATTAAAGTCTTATTCAATAGCAATTATTTACCAACAAAGATTTATTGATCTGGTCTCCAGTGTTTGTGGCATGACTGGCTAGGGAGTGTAAGATGGAGATTGCAGGCATGTAGAGCAAACACTGACCAGGGACAAACATGGATGGAGAAGGGGTCTCTGCCTCTATAAAGGTTTCATTTTCATACAAAAGAACCTAGTACGCTGTCAACTTTGAGTGCTTCCGCACACAGGTTCGGCTCATTAAAATGCATATATGCATATTCAAGGTCCATCCGACTGGCTCGACCCAAAGTCATTTGGGATCAAAAGTCCCAGTAGCACCACCCCCCCCCCCAAAAAAATAAAAGTCACCAGGTCAACAGCAGCCATGAAGGTAAAGGGGGGAGCTTGTAGTAATAAATATCGTTTCGTATTGCACAGGTTTGTTTATGAGATTCATCAACACAGGAAGCTGGGAGAGCAAAACTGCGGATAACAGGATCAGTGGGGGACCGGAGTGGGGGGAACCGGAGTGGGGGGGACCGGAGTGCTCTCGGGGCTCTTTCCTATCTGCATTGGCCACAGCTTTCCGGCGACCGCCCACTTTCCAATTTGGCCAAATTCATCAGTGCTCAGGGAATAAAACTGTCCGCTGATTAGCAGCCTCGCCGGATCGCCGGCCTGTGTCACTATGCCGGACTTGTTAAACATTAACGGCACAGACAAGAGAAATTAATAGAGTTCAACGGCAGCAAGGAGATGGCTTTCAACTCTTCGGTGCAGGAATGAGAGCGGGAGAGAGATGGAGAGAGAGGGAGCACGAGGCTCCTTCAATCAGTTCATCAGTCTGAACCTGATTTAATGTTGACCCCACCGGCACGGACACAGATGAGTCATAAGGAAATACTATTTTAAAAAGCACAGCAATGGGATAAAACTGAAGACAAGACAAAGAAGTGCTGATCAGGAGTGTGGAGACCCTGGAAGCAGCGGTCATTACAGCAAAGTGCTTCATTATATTCCAATTCACATGCTTTTAAAAGGGAATCACATGCAGGGACAGAGGATACATGTTGATATTTATTAGTTTTATCAAAAATCCAGCGGGTTTGTGTCTTAAAAGTTATTTGTTACATAGTGAACCGCACTTATAGGCTATGAGTGCGGTTCTATTGCATATATACTTTCATGTATCATTTAAAATAACTCAATCCTTCGTTTTGATTTGTCAGAATCCTTCGTTTACCAGGCTGACTTTTCCTAACCAGTCCAAGCCAACTGGTAAATGCAAGTTAAGTTTGTGCAACCTGTTTCAAGTCATTCTTACAGACAGAAGTGCAGCTAAAAGGACGCCAATGCAAACAAACAACATCTATTTGGTTGGCCGGAGAAAGCTGAATAAACCATCTTGTTTGCGGCCTGAGGGGGAAACTGCAATTATAAGCAGTCGTGTGCTCATTTCTGAGATGTGTTTTCATATAATAATTAATATGTTTCCTTAATATAATTGTACGTTTCCCCTCACAATATGCTGCTTCTATTACCACCTGTAATGATTTAAATCATGCATGTATCAAGTTAAATGCCAGAAATTCTGAGGCTTTCCTCAATTCTGCAGGTCCATTTTGTAAAGAAAAAAAATTTAAATACGAACCCGACCTCCCTGTGAAACACACGAGCACCTGCAGCCAGAAGCAAGACCCTTTCCCCACGAGTTAGTCATACCCCTACAGCTTTTCTACCTTAGACGCAGAGGAAGAGCTCATACAAAAGGCTACTAGTGTGACACCGTGTCACTCATGTTCACCTAAAATCTTTGCTGCATTACAGCGTTGTTCTGCATTCCCTGTGGACCCAGATTTGCCTCTCAAAGCCAATCATGACACTAAATCCAGGCCTTTACGCTCATCTACACAGTATCAGCGGTGGACATACAGAACAACAGACAACCCTGCATAGGAGGAAACGTGATTTGACAAGGTTTTAAATCTTAAAGGGAGAAGGCGGCCAGCGGCAAGAGAGCCGTCAGTATCTGTGAGTATTAATATAATGGACGAGAAGGCGTTACAAAGCTGCTGCTTGTGAATCTGCACGCGTGTGTATGTGTGTGCGCTGCATGGCTGTGAATACATGCTCCAGTGTGAAAAGTGACCCACCCCCCCAAAATGCACCCCTGCTACTCGAAAGTGGCTTTATTAATTTTGCTCCTTTCTGGTGAGGGTGACAGGCGATCACTCCCTGTGGGAGGCTAATTGAACAGCGTGTCGGCCCAGCCGCGGGGAGCATTTGTCTCTACTGCACTTCCAGGATGGTCTTACTAGCAGGCAGCTACCTTCAGGCCACCTGACAAGGTCTCCCACACCATGGAAGCACATGAGTCCGTTATCTGTTTGCGATTACATCTGGGAGGGCCTGACTCAGAATAAGTATGAATTAATACTGCTCCCTCAAGGCTCATGTGACTGTAAGGGGTTAACATGCCATATTAACCCTTTATCTTATTTCACAGACCCTATTTCATCACTGTCCATAATTAGTAAACTTTAATTGCCTTATAATCGAAAACTATACAAACACACAGCAGTGCTATAACTGCCCAACTGTAAGGAGAGGCAAATTGGCAATTATTTTTTATGCATCTGTATCCTGTTTATTTGATTGTGCTCCAACACGTCTGAGTACAGCACAGAGAGCCCATGTCCAAAAAGAAAGCTCCAGAGAGCCACTTAAAAAAAACATGTGTGAATAACCCAAAATACGCACCCAAAAATGCAGGGAAACTATTCATAAAATGCAAAAACACCAATAGAATGCATTTCCTTGGTTCCTCAGGGAAACTTATATGGCTAAGCTCATTATATCCAGCTCTACTTTTCCCCACAGGAAATGAAAAGCAAAAGTGAGAATGAGGCAGGTAAAGTAGATTCTGACTTGTTGAAAGCCAGACCAAAGGCCTGGCCAGGCAGCAGTCACACCCAGCATGACGTCTCCGCACAGGAGTCTCTCCAGAAAGCATTTCTGAAATCACATTAACTCTCCACACCTCCAAGCTTCTTTGTTGACTGGATGGTCTGACAGCATAGAAAATAAACAGGGACCATTGTAGTTCACTGGACAATGATGCAGGGGGGATGAGCGAGTGCGGGGGGGGGGGATGTCAATATAGGATGTCTCCCCCTCAACTGGCTCCCTGGCTTGCGCACTGGCAACGTGTCACTCCAAGCGGGGCCTTAAGTCTTTGACTGACTCCGCCCACGTCCAGGCATGTGCCATATCGCGGGGACCATCTGACCAGGTCAGCGGGGCTCAGGGATCATCCATCATCCCAGGGCGGACACCCCGGGGCAGCCCCCGGGGGAGGGAGCAGCATGGGCAGGGAGGAGCAGAGAGATGCACGCACACATATTTAAATAGAAGACGACATGCTCGCACACATTCAGACATGCAAAACATCAAAATCGATGCGTGTGCAAATTAATAACCATACAATTTCAGCCCTCACACACATGCACACGTACACACCACTCACTGGACACAAGATAAGGTCGTCTTTAACAAAGCAAGGACAAGGAAGGTCAGGCCCTGGAGACCTCAGCAGACAGAGATAAAATAAAACACAAGGGGAAAAAAAACTCTGATTTATCTGAGAAGAGTTCTGGGTAATTAATTATAAACTCAATCATGCAAACCGTATTTGTGAAGCCTCAAACCCGATAGGAGATAAAAACCAAGCCATCGCCCTCGCTGATGAGAAGGTGGCGCATCGGGGGGGACATAAGCTGTCTGGCATCGGTCTCCAGGCCACCGGCTGTGGGGGCACTTAGGTGCTGCATATGGAAGCCACATCCTAGTGAGGCAGAGAGCTACCTAAATATATATGAAAACACACTAAGCACGAGCAGCGCTGAAATAACGCAATCAGACTGGCACAAATACACACACAAGATCAACTGCACAGTGATTAAATGATCTCAGTGTGCTGCCAATATCTGATAACTGATAGAGGGGGACAAAAGGGGACATCCACCAACTGACCGGTGCCGAAAAAGCTCCAGGCTTGCAGCGGTGACCAGCAGTCCCGGCAAAATGACATTTTTCAAACACAGTGGAAGGTGGATTTCGCCGTTCTCGTTAAGGGCTTGATAGCAGCTCTTTAATATTCACTGTCTTAATTAGGACTGCAGTTAATTTCATTAAATTCTTGTGCTGCTAAATGAAGCAGATTATGAGAGCTCTTTTATGGCCAGGCGTGAAATTACAGCCTGCCCGTGCCAATGGCGGAGCTCAGCTAATGAATTACAAGGTAAATACCACCCAAATTAACCATCCGATTTAACTCTTAACAAAGCGCCAGGATCAGGGGATGCAAACTTGGTCACCAATGCACCTTCTCTTCACATAAAACAACAAATTTGTCACACGATTGCAGTGGGGAAAAATCACAAGATGACAAAAATGGCCATAGTACACCAGTTAATAAATTTCCTATAGTTATTTTAACAGCCCTAGCAAATCTATAGAGGAATGGATGTGGGGACATTAACCCATAGAAATCCACGCAATGAAATGTGTCAAACATGCATAAAAACCAAGAGGTTGCGGCTTGGAGGACATTTTACTAACAACACTTTTTGCATATCTTTTTATCTTTAGAAGACTCGGGATAGATCATCATGCCAATGCATTCAAAGGAAGATGAATCTGGGAAGCTCGTATTCAACCAACACCCCTGAATTTGATAACCTGGATACAATGTGATAACCAACAGAATTCTCACTCACACGCTATATATATGCAAAGGGAGATCTGAACTACAAAATCTCATTTCTATGAAACTTAACGCAACTAATCGCAGCATTAATCCAGGAAACAAAACACATAAACCCCAGGAAACTGGCTAGACGAATATACACTTTACTTGGTGCGATCTATATGGACACACTGGCCAGGGAATTACAATCAAAAAATCGTGACACTAATAAACAATTAGACATCTATCTTAGGAAGACTGCAAATTTTTTTAAAAATGAAGAGAATTTTTATATAAGCACAAGTAATGTATCCAGGTGGCATGGCGGCTCAGTGAGTAGGACTGTAGCCTTACAGGTCCAGGGTTGGGGGTTTGATTCTGACCTCTGACCTCTAGGGTGTATCCCAGCCCTGTGCTGCCCGGGAAAGCTGGCAGTCAGGGATCAAGGTTGGTCAGCATCCAGGAATCCTGGAGAAACTGGGGTTAAGGGCCTTTCTCAAGGGCCCCGATGTTGGTACGATTACACTGATGATCATGCGATCTATGACTTTTTGTATTTCGGATTTACACCTCAGGTTTTGATTGACTTCCAAGGCGTTACTTACGTGGAGTGTCTCAGCTTCTTGTGTATCCCTGCTTCCCCTGGGGTTAACATGCCATAATGCACCCTGCTTAATACCATCATTATCACCAGGAGACCATTCCTGTCTCTCTAGCCTGAACCGGCTCCCTTGCTCCTGCCTCTCCTGCCCCATCCAACCTGTCCCAGCTATACCTCCTTTTCCCAGCAATCTGCTTCCTTCCCTGGTAAGGCCAGAATGGCCATTAAACCCTCCATCACACGCCTGTACATGATGCCCCATCAGGCCAATTCCGACAGGCTCAAGCCTCTCTGGTAATTAGCGACTAATTAGAAATGAGGAACAGATGCTGGTAGCGTCCGTGCAATAAACAGGTTGTGTAAACAAAGCTTCCGAGTCCGTACATTAATTAGCGCCTTAACAAGCGGCAGTGCAGACTCAAGCACAGTGGATCCAGTCGTGTGGCATTTGAGGAGTATAACAGACCTGCTCTTGCACTGTTTAATTGGTTGAACAAATGCACTCCGGTAGTTTCCTACTGAATGAGCCTGGCCCTGTAGGAATTGCCTAAACATTTTCTCATCTGGTCCAGCCCTGATATACTCTACAGACCTACACATGTAGTCTTCATCTGCATGAACAGACCCAAACACATAGGATTAAACAAAGTGCAGTCACATCCCTTACAGCGCAAACACACTAAGGAGAGGGAAAAAAAACCCCTAAAAAGTGGAGAGAAACTCTGCTTAGTTGCCTAATTACTGTGTAGTGTCGACCCGATCCAGCCTCATTCCATGGGTCCGTGTCCATCAGACGGCTCGTGTGTTTTAATGAGGTGTGACTTGTAATGAAGGCAAACGACTCGTTGTAGCTGAGAGTCAGAACAATGGGCTGCTAATGAGAGCAGGCCGGAGGCGGAGGCGCACCCCACTTCAAACGCGCTCCGCCTGGCGGGGGCGTCAGGCTACACTCAGATCTGCGTCGCCCCAGCGCTGGCTGTGCGGAGTGGGTCAGAATGAGATGCTGGGAGATTGACCCAGGGGTCAGCGACCACTAGAGTGCTGGGTGTTTACACTAAGTCTTTGCTTCGAGCCGCAGAACTCGCATAAGAGAGGACCTGAAGGAAAATACTGACCGCAGTCCCAGCTGCACTGGAAATTATACCTTAAAAATTGGGGCTCTGTACTCATCCAGCCTCACGCTGTCAGTGACCTTGGCCCATAACTAGCTAGTGAATGATGCCCGATCGTTAAAATGGCACTAATAAACGAGGGAAACGGACAGCCACTGAATGCTGCCCAGCAATAAATATGCGTTTAAAACCCGCTCTTAACGGAAATAAAAAGGTAATTGACTGACAATTAAAAGCGATCCCCGCAGCGAGCGTGTTAGGTGCATGGCACACGCCATGACAGGACGCTCCACAGCCAAGCTAACACAGTCAGACACCTGCCAACGCGATTAACGCAGGAGATGCCAAAAAAACGAAGCACGCGCCTGTGTTGCACAGGGATATAGGGGTGTCGTCTGGGGGCCTGAGAGGGGTGAATGGAGGCCAGCGGTCATAAATGCAAGCATGAAGCAAGAGCCGATGAAGGGCAGGTAGACTCTCCCCCAGATGCCTAATTAGCCTGACCGCCTGGCCGGCCGGCCAGTCACCACAGTTCATGAAAGGCAGGGGGGGAGATGGAGAGCGACGCGAGCGCATTCAGAAGAGGAAAGACCACAGGGAATTATCAAAACAATTAACGTCTAATTCCAAAATTAATTTCTGTCGCGTGCCTCAGAGCGGAGGCCGCTCGGCTCTTGTTTCCATCCGTGGTGAGCGCGCTCATTAGCGCCACGGCAGGCTCTGCTGCTCCTGTTGGCCAAACACTCGCCACCTCTCCACAGAGTCCAATTAGAGAGAATCTGCGCCGTAAAGCGACCGACACCGCTGATGTGAAGAGAGGCTGTGCACGGGCGACGGCTGGGTGGACTTTAACCTGAAGGAATATCGGATGTCCCAAAACCCAGTGTAACACCATGTCGCCCTGCATCCTCCTTGATGACCCAGACAGCCTCACCGGTTTCCAAAGGAAACAACACTGAGAGTGGCCATGATGCCGCAAGATAGCAGCCACACCACCTTCCACATTCACGGGACACATGACTGTATCTGGGCAGATCTGCATGCAACCTAATAGGCCCAGAAGTAATCAAGAATTAACAAACATGAATTTGAAATGCAAATACAACTATTAGAGAGATTTTTTAACAATGAAACAAGGCACGCAAACATGGGTAAGGCATTAAACCAAGAATTTACAGATACCACATAGAACGGCACTAAACTACTGAAATTTACTAATATGGGAATATTTTCTTGGTAAATATTTCTCCTACTATTCATTTAAGTGAGTTGTCCCCTTAAAAACTACGACACCCATGACCATAACCTCCAGGATAGGCTCCTGACCCCTCATGGCCCGGCATAGGATAAGCGGTTACAAGAAATGGATGGATGGATGGATGGATGGATGGGAAAAAAAATATTGTGAATTTATAGTTTTTGAAGTAAATATGTAAAAAATATTGTAATATTGATTTTAGATCATAGCCCTCCTGCATCAGACATCCAAATCATCTCTGCAGATCTCTAATCTCTAGATACAGTAACCATTGCTTAGTTGTTAAACTAATCACACAAAACACATTTCAGCTTCTCCCACAATGGTTATGGTGAAAGAGGATTTATGTGGTTAAAGAAAATCTTCAACATCAACCACGTATCACAAAAAAAGAGCGATGCCACGTTCACAACGCGTGACCAGCTGAGGATAAATGGGCTTGAGCTCGGTCAGGGGGACAAGGGAATGGTGTCCCCCCTCTGATTAACTGCTCTACAGTGACCTCTACTGCTCAACAGGCACCTGTGGTGCTGGGGGTGATATCCCACTCTCCTTTGAGTGTGTGAATTCTGAAGTGAAATCAGATTAAAAATTTTTTTAAAGTTTTTAGTTTTCACAGCAAGATGGGTCTGAACAGTTCACGCCCAAACCCCCCATATGTAACCTGACGTTTACGTCCAGTAGTGTGAAGTGAGCAGCGTTGGCCTCTGCGCTCCGCCAGCCCTCTTCCTTCCGCGACGCACGGCGCTTCCGCGACGCACGGCGCTCCCGCGAGCCCGCGGCGTGCTAATCACAGCTGCAGCGCGCTAATAAACAGATCTCATCTAAAGGCAGCTCTAATCAGAGATGCAATTTGTTCATTAGAAAATTACAAACAAGGCCCGGCGATGACACGAGGGGCCACGATTAGCAGTGCTAATTGCCTGATTTTTACACTCCAGTTGAAGCACACAGGAGACGCAGCCCCCCCCCCCCCGCCAAAACGTGCCGCTCTCACTGTGTTTGTGACAAATGAAGGCCTGCTAGAGCCATCTCTCACACACAGCGAGGGGGCGCCACCCACCCCCATCAAAGGGCTCAGCTCCGCAGGATAACCTGGGCCTTTGAGAGCCAGCCAGAGCCATATGCCAAGCCGTGGACAGTACTTCATTAGGATCATCTGGCTTTGCTCCCCCATCTTCGGGGTGGGGGGGATACAGAGATCTTCCCACTCCTTATCCTAATGATCTCATTTCAATACACTGGAGAACCTGTCTCTAATTGATGTCAAGTGTGTTGCTTTCGCTGATAATCAAGGAGAGAGCAACAAACGCCCTGCTTCCCTCTGACGCTTGATCACAGCCCCTCTCTCCCACAATCCTCTGCTGCCGGCCCCCAATTATCCGGGCCCAGACGGACACCAAGACGGTACCTGTTTAATTGGGATAGCTCGGCCGCTTCCAATGCTGTCCGCACGGTTCTCCAAGCCTTTCTTCTCCTTGTCTGGATCGTTCCCCTTCCGAGACTGTGGGGAAGAGAGAATCCCCCCCGGTCAGCACCCACACTCACAGACCCTCATCTGCGATTCAGTTTGGTTAAAAGCACTGCTTCTCATTTCACTGAGGGAAATAAACTCATCATTTGTCAAGCCCCACATCTAAATTAGAACCTGATCTGCAGCTGAGTTTATAATCACTCCTGAACTCCCTAATGATCCACGAGATAGCGACATACAGACGGAGAGACAGAAAGAACTATAGACAAAGAGTGCACTACTGACAAAGACATGACAGACAGACATACTGACTCATAAACCTCTCATTCCATTTAGACTCACTCATCTTCCTCCTGTTACAAATAGGACCCCCTAAACTGTGTTAAACTGCCTAAAAAGGGCATAGGGAGAGTTACTTGCCGTGAAAAGGTTGGAACGGCGTTTGGACTGCTTGCGGACAGGGGTGGGCGTGTTGGCTGTCTGGGGGACATCGATACGGAGCTCCTTCTGGCTGGTGCTTGGAGTAGAGGGTACGGAAGAGGAGTACTCACTCAGGCTGCCCCCACCGCCATTACTGGCCTGCAAGGAGACAAAAAGACTGCAAATAAACAAATACAGACTCAGCCTTTAACTGAGGACTAGAGGCTACCTGGTTGCTGCTGAGGGAGTTGGCTAACTGACTATAGGTCCTAATGTCAGAAAGTTGGATCTGTCCCACATTCCTCACAGGGACACAACCTTTTTTAGTACCTAAGTTTGTGAAATTTCCTAGTTAGGTGCAGGCTTCTATAATAAAACAAAGGGTGAAACTGATGAATGTTTTTGGTCGAACTGTTGAAAAGTCATTGCATTTCAATAGATAATTTCAGGTTCGTTTTGGAAAGAAATAATGACAAGGCAGAGACTGACTCAAGAGTAAGACATTTTTCCTGAAAACATTACTTAAATCTGGCAATTCTGGACAGAGAACCAAGTTAAATCTGAAGCACTTTGGCCCAGTTTAGATACTTTTTTCCAATCAATATGCTCACCTGCTGGTACCTAATTATAGCAATTGCCTATTATGAAAGCTTGGCCAAAAGATTAAATAGGTTTAACACCCTTACGGGTTTTAGATATACGTCTCAATGTGTGGGGGGGCTCACTCACCTGGGTAATGTGCACGGCTGACACAGGGGCAGCACACACAGATGAGTGGCTGGGGGAGTTCGGAAGAGATTTACAGGGTCCGATGGAAAGCTGCTGCTTCTTCCGGGTGGCAACGACCTTCTGGGCCACTATAAAAGGCAAGAGAACAATGCATGGGCTTATAATTAGGCAGGGCATCAGCATGAACGGCACCCTGTGAGCCTGAACATACCTACACATTATTAAAAGCGGAAGAAAAAAAAAAAAAAAAGATAAACACTACCCGCACCCCTTGTGAAGAACATGATCGTGTTTGAACATACCAGCAAACGCAAACACTTACAGCAATGTAACGCAGAAACATCTGTGCCCTTTCAGACATTTAAATTATTTTCGGAAGATATGACACCATCATCTTGACTTTCCATTTCCATTGCATTGTTCAACACTAGCTTTGTTGAACTACTACCACTACTGTGAAAACAAAAATAAACCCAGATATATATATAAAAAAAAACAATACTAAAGAAAACACGTTAACCTAGAAGACGCACATCCTTGCCCGACTTGGAGGAAACTGCATTGATCCACCATTTGGGGACAAAGCAGGGCACACCAAGTAGACTAATGGCTGAACTAGCAGAGAGCCAAGTCTAAGGGTTTGTCTGCTGGAAGACCAGTCCATAACTGCTCATCATGGTGGGGGGTCCTGCGATTCCCCCATCTGTCTCCCCCACACCAGCGCTGCCTTCCCAGAGGATCCGCCATGCGAGGATGAAAAGGCTGTTGCCACTACAGGCCCGGCAATTATTTCACTATTATTACTGTGCTTGGTCTAAGAGCTTCATTATTCCTCCCCAGCTCTCGGTATTATCATATCGAAAGGGCAACGTCAATTCATCCCACAGCCCCTATCGATTCAGCTTAGCCTCTCCGCTAATCACTGACAAACTGGGGAGGGATTTTCAGAAGCTTCGTCATTTCACAGCTATCGATCTGCTTTGTTAAAGCAGGGCAGTGGGGTCCCGAAACACCCGGACCAGGAGAGAGGGATGGACAGGTATTACAGAACACCAATGCACACCTTATTAGGCTCTTTGACCTTTCCTGGCATATAGCTACTGCAAGAGTCGTGTGTGATTTAATATTACACAAGTATGTAGGTTGAACATAAAATATAAAGAACATCTGCAAGGTTTGTGTGTAAATATGATGTATGATCAAGGCAACACTGATCAACTGGCGGTGAATATCAGATAAAAAAATAAACAAGTAAAACCATTCTTCCCTCACTAGTTTTAGAGTACCTTAAGTAAATAGTATAAATTGTACGGTTCTATCTACAAGCAGACCCAGGCAGACAGCAGTTTAACCTACAAAATAAACATGAACATATATACAAAAGAAATCAAAGCACTCGAAAGTTCAACCAGGCCCAACAAGCACAGAGAAAACTAGCACAGTAGCACACTTTGTGTGTGTGTGTGTGTGTGTGTGTGTGTGTGTGTGAATCTGTTAAAATTATGAAGAAAAAAATATCTTTTCAATGAAAACCGATGAGTGGGATTTTAACAAATTAACAAGCTCACAGATGTGAATAAAAGTACACATAAGGAAGGTTATGATGCAATAAAAGACCTGCAGTATTTACTGGAGTAGTTACTGTTATTTGTACAGGCCAAATTCATTATTATTTAACCAGTAAACACATCAGAGTAGAAGCGAAAAAACTAGATCAATACATAGGGTTTTCTCGGACTTGTGGAGCGTTGTATGGCATACTTTAAAAGCATCCTAATCACTACATGGTACTGAAAATTGACATTTTTCGGCATGTACAGATTGAAACATTTCAGAAATTTTGCACCTTGTAGATAAACTGAGGTATAATATCATCACCTAGAAAAAATTAAGTACTAGAGCCATACTAGAGGAGCAAGGAAAAGAATGGTTATCCCTCTGATGTCAGCTCAGGAATGAGGGAATCGGATCATTTTTTGCGGATACCATTAGGATTTAATTTGCCTTGACAAAACAGACCGTGTGCTAATCTGAGATATCTTGCGCAGATACTGACATTACTTCACTTATAAAATTACTAAATGCAAATGGTAAGACAGTAAAAAAGAAAAAAAAAAGTTTTTTTATGTTTTGATAAAACAATCTGACAAAACCAGACGTAAAAGAGAAATGATTTGAAAGAGTTGCTCAAAAAGACAAATTTCGAAATCCGGCCAGACGAGGGTTAACGCCTTACGTCCAACCTTCGCATTCCATTATTTTGGTACCCAATAAAGCCTGCAGTTTCATTTGGTTGGAAATGAAGATATAGTTTTAATTGGCCATATTAAACTGCAGAGTTTTAATGATAATTTTGTCATAAACATTTACCTTCAGGTGAGTGCTAAGCCAAGGACAACTGAAAGAATGGCTGACACAGATTTCCTGACCCACAGTCCAGAAAAGGCACTGGGGGGGGGGGGGGGGTGTGATATTACATGACATATACTGAAGAAGACTTGACTCTATTTTACTTTTAATTGTTAAGAACAGTTATGATAAGATTGTGTAAAATATTTAAACTGCATAGCTAATACAATTTAACTTTATCCATCAATCTTGGTTCCCATCTGAAAGCTGGTCATTTATAGTAATGGTGCTGTCTTGCGTTTGACCAGATTTACGACAGTTCCTGTCTAACAGGAGGTAAAAGCCCAAGATCACGTGTTCCTACAGCCTTGAGGATTACTCCATGACTTTCAATATCACAGTGGCTAAACAGAAAGACTTGAAATTTATAAGAACAAATAAGTGTATAACAGGTGAGTAATATTAACAATTGTAATTACCTATGTACATCGGTTTTAATGTAACACTTCCTGAAGGCTAGCAGCTGCAGTAGGAATAATTAAAACTAAATTCCCAAGTCAGGCAAACGCTTGCAAATGAAACTTATTACCGTCATATAAACTTACCACCCTACTAGTAACAACTGCATTTTACACATGGCATGTACCTTCTCTTAAATCAACCTGGAAGCAGTGTAATGCAACAAAGAAAGGGATGCAGAGGAGGGGAGGTGGGCTAACCTTTTCACTCAGACAGTCACGATATCCGACAAGCAATGGAGCCCGTCCCGGAGAGTTTATTACGGTACTGTCAGGTTTGTTAGCCATGGCATGCTATAAATATTAGCTAATGAGTCAGAAGGAGAGCACGTCAGATCAGGCGCTGCGCAAGGAGCCCGCAAGGGACCAGGAAAAAGGTCAGAGACGTACCTCGCTTATAACCCAGTAATTAAATAACGCCCAGACCTGCTCTGCTCTCAGAGAGGAACCGCCTTCTTCCTGTGCTCATCCACCATGGCCTTGTGTTTACTAGGTTCCTAAACACAGGAACTCAACATGATCGGCTTTTTGGAGACGGTTAGACCAATTTTCCAAGTGCTAATTATGAAAACCTGCAAAAATGGTCCAAGCTTACACACCGATTCAGTCCATCTGATCTAAACTGAAGCAGAAGAGCGTCACTGTCAAAATTACTCATCTATCAATATTTCTCTATATGACAATGCAAGTAAAAAACTCGGAGAAGGGGGCAATTCTGCTTGCTAAAATTTCTGTAGAAGCATGAATTCAGTCCAGGCAATTTCTTGGAATGAAATGAGCACAAAGAAAGAAATCAAATAAAATATTTACTTATAATTCCAAATGATATTCCACACTGTTGATCATGAAAATCTAATCCTAGAATACAAGGTACAGTGGAATTCAAGGTACATTGTGGTGTTTCATATTGGTTTGTAATAAAGGTTACAAACAAACATGAAACACCACATTTTGACGGGCAGGATGTAAGGCATGCAGTGAAGGTGTTTGGCAGAGTGCCTCACGGTTCTGTAGGTACTCTAACACACAAATTCCTGAATGCTCAATAAACTTGTTAAATTTTGGAGTGCAAAATTAGATGGTGCAAGTAAAATTATGGTGTGGGTGGACACATGGAAAATGAATTTCAACAAGGATAAATGCGAAGCGATTCCCTCGGGATGAGGGTTCACTACAGGTACTATACAGAGGATTCAGACAACTATGAAGAAAGATGTCAATGACTGAGAAGCATCAGTGTCTTTATCACCGTGCCAGCCATTCGAGTGGGGGGGCATGAATCCATGTTTGCAAAATGCAGAAGGGTACAGATAAGGTCAACCCTGATGAATACTTTAATGTTACCACCGACTCGAGACTTAGGACTGAAATGGAAACCATTGGGGACCAATTTACATCTGAACACAACCGTACACAAAGCATTGTGGGGGGGTGGGGGTGTAATACATTTCCCAGGAGGGTGGAGGTCCCACAGCCTATGGATTAATTTAACTCAGCAATAGATAAAAATCCCCAAGACTCGGTTATTAATGTATCTAAATGGGCTGAATACAGCTCATGTGAATGATACATCAGATATGATATAAACTGAAGCCATTTCCTTACACATTACGACTGCTGAAGCTAAACTGTTGTCCAGGAAAACACTTAAGGCTTCCTTCTGAATGTGTTCCAAAACATTTACAGAACTAACAGAATGCTTGGTTTCTTAATCATGATATTTTCCCACTGCAATTCCATGATTTTTTTTAAATTATGCATAAAATTTTTTTCAAAGAATGATTCTTTTAATTTTTACTAATAGCCAGGCTATTGTAAAAATAGGTCATTCGGAATTAAATTCTTAGGGAAAAAATCTAGTCGATTCACCGTTGAAAGCCAACCATGACAATCAAACACTGATGCCATCTAAACTAATTATCTTAAGAGGACAAAACATGGAATGATAACAAAAATGATAACCAGCCTCAGCAGCCAGCAGACAAGCGCGTTAACAGACACTAACGAAGGTCTGTGGCCTGACATGGTGGACGGCGAGACAATAATTAGGATAATTAAATGACCCAGCTGATAGATGCAGGCTGGGGGCCTGTCAGGGACCTTTACCTTCCACGGTCCCCCCTCCCAGAAAGAGAGCAGCACACAGCGACTATCTCAGTAGGACACATGCTCTTCAACCTGATAAAGCTCATGTTTCAGCCCTTTATTACTCAAATATCTTACATGATCTTCTCTTTGTATAGATATTTTAAGCAGCACAGTAAATTGTTTTATATGTATTTCCCCATTCCTTAGTAAACTAAATCAGTTGTGAAAATTGATACAAATTACTCATTTTTATTGGAAGATGGATTAACTAGCTACTCAAGTACTGTCATGTCATTTGCTTGTAGGTACATATAAACTTTTGTATCAGTTAGATTATATATTGCTCACCATCTATATCAACAATTACAATTGCTATTATAATCTATGTCTTGTTTATATGACTATATCAACAAGGAAAAAATAAGACTTCATACCATACAAGTTTACAAAGCTGTTCAGCTCAAATTATCAAAGCAGGATGGTAAAACTGGTGTGTATGTAACTAAAATCCACAGTACATTTACAGCAAATAAATCGGTTAGAAGCAGTGCAGAGAGCCACTTACACTGAAGGCCGCCGTATGTATTCAAAATCTCAGCAGCCGCATACAGTTCTACCATCAAGAACATTATGGAAACAATTCCAGTTCATAAAACCAATTGCATTAATTCATTTGATGTCTATCCATCCATTTTCTCCTCTACTTATCCATCTGAGGATAATGAAGGACAGGCCAGACCTTCTTTTATCTGGCCACAGATTCCAGCTCATTCTGTGTGATGTCAAGGAAATCGTACCGATTTTCCAGTTAATCTCACGGTTCCCTTCTCCATCATAAGTTTCAATTGCATGACCTCAATATGAGGTGAGGATCGCCATGCCAGATAAGCCTAAGGCAAGGAACACAACCTGGTAAGACATCTCAACAAGAAACACCATTGAAAGAAGTTTTTTTTAAAGGTCTTATTTTACCAAATTCAACCATATTCCAGGCATAAAGCATTTTTCTCTATGGACATCCTTCACCAATCGACCTGCAAGGAACAGGGAGTCACCTAAGTTTTGCAAAGGGGAGATTTAAAGCAGGCAATTTAGAATGCCTGACATCGGTGGGATTTTAATTACTTGTAAACTTACAAAATCATAAAACATTATGTGATAAGGATGAAAATCCCCCTGAAGCTCTAACCAAGCTTTCTAAACACAGCATGACTTTAACAAGCTTGATTTTATCATGTTGTTTACCAAAGAAACGAATCATTGGACTGCTGAGAAGCTGGCTACTTAGCCTGTAACCTATAACAAGAGTCTCTGTCAACACAACATTATTGATGCCATATGGTTTAGCTACATTTAAAAATTAATATATATTTTTTTTAATCTTCCTATTTGCATATTCTTGATGTTGGAAGTAAACCCCCTCAAGGGGACCAATAAAGTGTTTTATATTGTTTCTTGTAATATTAGAAAAACCTGTTAAATCTGTCGCGATAATTACGTTAATTGACTTATCGCACAATACATGGACATAATCGTGATCATTTTTTCTGACCTCCACATTGGCAAACTTTACATAAGAATGAATGGCAGCAACATTTTAGGCAACCGTGCTACTTGCTGCGCTCTTGATTGATCTCTGCATCACAGGTGCATTTCAATGCTGTTTTTTTTTTTTTTTTACTTCTTGCAGACACGTCGGACCACCCATGATCCTCAATGTTCATACTTCTAGAGCCAAGGCAGCAGGCAACCATGTATTATATAATCAGGCATGAGGTAGCACTGTAATGCAAAGCTGCTCTTAGAAGTCCCAATTAAGATATGTAGCATGATTGTTATGAGAGTACACAAGAATTTTACGAAAACTAACTGCACTACGTACTTATAGTATGCAAGGCATGGTTATAATCATCACATTTCCATAAACTGAAATAATAACTACAACTAAGCGACAACATATTGCTACCTAAATCAAATCAAATAAAAGAAAAAACATTACATACTTCCCACTGCCATTTTTAAATACTATTTAACTAAAGTAATGATTGGTTTATCTTTGGGCCTCTCGACTAATGCTCCTGAACCATTGAAATAGCCAGCAGCACTACGTGACATTTTGTAGTAGTCAACTGAAAAGTCCTACAACTGTCCATTTATCCATAGAAAAAAAATTACTAAACCCTAAAGTAAAATATAACTAAGTAAAATATACAACTAGATTTACACCTTTAAAACAAAAACTAATTAAAACACACCTAAATCCAATCTAGATTTCAAATGAAAATAAAAAATGTTAAAACTAAATGTAAAAAATGAAATCAATTACACTGACACGAAAAAAGATGGGTATATGGCATCACAATACAAAAGTATTTTATTTTAGTTTGAACCTATCTGGCAGTCTTTATAATCCAGTCTTTATAATCCTTTAGCGAGTAGTCATACACATGCCAGTATTTCTGGACTTTCTCAGTCAACCATTTTTCAAATCCACTAGCCATTTCTGTTATTCTGATCAAAGAGGGTAGAAATGGTGTCCATGTACAATCTTTATTCAGACTGCTTTCTGACTTTCTGCAACTTTTCCCCTGGCCAATGATCATGAGCAGAGCCTCCGCAAAACTGAGGTGCCAGTATATTTTCAGTTAAGGAAGTACTGACTCTCTACAGCCCTATGCTAAATGTTTAGTGTTTAGTGCAATTTTTATTAACAGTGCCCGAGAGTCCTTTTTATCTATTTTTTTTTTATTGTATGGTTTTATTTATGAAATGTACATTTTTTGACATTCCAGTTCCAATGTCTGAATATTCTTAATTAATAAAAGATCACTGCTCATTGAAAGGGTGTATTTGTATCATTATGGTATTATATCAGTGGCATAAAATGATCCTAAAATGACAATTATATCATTAATCGCAATTGCTTCTAGTACAATACATCATCCAACAAAAGTAGTTATTGGGACATGCCTACCTGTTGTGCCCCTCAGTTTTAATACTTGCACTCATGTGTATGTCTATTGGCAAGGTGGGTCCCCGAGAATTCACTAGTACAATCAGCAAAGGCCCCTGACCCTGCACTTCATCTCAATATGGGCTGACGGACACACTCCTAAGGCTATGTTCATCATAACCACCCAGCACAGCACATAACCTTCCTGCCAGGGAACATTTAAATTCTTTTAAAACTTCAGCGAGTGATTTCCCAACTCCAGGCTCTCAAAATGAAGGGTCTGCACATTGTAATAAATACAATTAAAAAAAACAATGTTTACAGTAAAGTTGTTGGACTTTTGTCTTGTTTCATTGTTCCCCATGGCGTTTTTCTAAAGTAACTCATATAAAATGCAGGCAAAAAGAAAAATAAAAAAAAGCATGTAAGATAAAAGCAGCTGCTCTTCTGCTGAACAAACGACTATCCTCGCTAACCACCACAGCCAGGGCTAAACCCTCCCACTCCTCCACTCGCTCTGTTAGACTAAAAGAGGGCCTGGGGTAAAAGGGCACTGGCAGGCGCGAGCCTCGATATCATTATTTTAAATGTTCAGACCATTACCAAAAAATTAAGGTCATGTGAATAATAACTGCAAATGTTCCGCTATGACGCCAGAACAAAGATATTTTAGAAAATACAAACACAGGCATGCAGAATCAGAACCACAGATGGACTGACTGAACCCCACACACAGACATAACCACAGATAGAACTACATACGCACACACATGCGCATACATACAGACAGAGTGCTAGACGCATGTGCACGTGCGCACACACATGCACTCAGCTCCCGGCAGAACAACCCTGTCAAGGCACGGCGGTGGCACGAAACATTAAAATAATCATTTCCAAGCTCATCAGTGAATTCCACTTTACTGGATAATTAAAACGCGTGATTAATTGGGGATAATGGAATGAAAAATGCAAGGAGACAGTGTCAGTAATAATAAGAAATTTAGCCTTTTCTTGCTCTCGCTTGCTGCGGTTGACGAACTTGGCTGTCGCACACAAGTGCAAGCACACACACCCACACACAAAAACACACACACAGACACACAAAGTACTAAATCACGGCAGCTACTGCTTCCACCAAACAGCGCAATAATTAATTGGATAATAACCAAGCATTTAGTGTGTAAATCTCTCTCCTTAGCCACAGTTAGCTCGGTGCAACGAGTCCAGGTCCTAACTGCAGCTGCTGGGACTCACACGCACTCACGCACACACAAACATGCATGTGCATGCATGCACACTCACACATACACACACATGTGCACATGCAGACTTATGAAAACATTACAGCAGCACGATCCCTGAGGTCCAGCCCATATATACCACATGCTGCGTGGTTTCATGCTTCATACTATACCCTCATTCATTCTTGTATCCTGCAGATACCTGAATTCCAGCACTGTAATCCCACTGCTGCACATTACAAAGAGCATCACCCCAGTTTAATGGTAAGAACTTCAGGTTTCTCCTTAAATTAAACTCAGTTTCACACATCCATTTCACATGGTTCCCCATTAGAAGCAACCCTCTGCTAACGCATCTCCCTGAATGCCACATTCCTGAAAGGACCCATCGTATCAGGGCTCTTTTTATTTACCATTATGTGCGATACAACTGCCAGATGACACTTGCATGTCCAGGAGTAAAGATTAAAATGATCCAGGTAAACAACATAATTTCAGTATTATCAAACAGTAATGTCTCATTAACAGCAGTGTTAACACTGATGATTTCTAACAAAAGCAGTCAACACTGACCATCAGTGTTTGATAACTTTTAAACCACCCTTCATTGTTTGGCATCTTTCTAGCTTAGGTCTTCAGCGTACAGTCAACATAGAAGGCTACACAAAATGAAAATGGACACACACCTAAAAAAGGAATCAGGAATAGATTTTTAAACATGCCTCAGTCCCTACTCTATAGGAAGCTGGTGGCCTTTGTCTGACAACACAACTGCAATGTTTCCAAAAAAGATTGACCTGAGATCTAACTCAGGACTCCAGGAAGTTCAGAAAAACTTGACATGAGAGTCAAACTCAGGTTAAAACCAAGGAAATGCATTACAAATACACTGGGATTCACAGAACACATGCCGTGTCAGTAACATTAGTAGTTATCTAGATTGATGAAAATGACAAGCATCCAAACCAAATGTGTACTGATGAATTTTTAACAGTTTTACTGCAATAACAGTCAATTCCTTACAAAACATACAAGATATATTTTTTAAAAAGGCAACAACAAGAACAATATTAAAATATTAATGACAATGTTAAAAAGAATCTAGTGGTCCCACCTCAGTATTTACACTGTTTACAGTATTCACTGAACAAAACGACACATTAACCATGACAACAGGGCTGTGGGGGTATGACGATCCCAGCAGGCGGGAGGGTGGGGTATGACGATCCCAGCAGGCAGGGGGGGGGGGGGTGGGGGACGAGGTCCCTTTCACTTTCTCACACTGTGCTCGACTCTTCATATTGTCCGGTGTTATTTCAGCTCACATCCATCCATTAAGAAAGTACATACACATCCTGACGGTCATTAAAAATCAAACGTGAAATGCCAGTTGTGATCAGATGAGTGTATTTGCCAAGCCTAACTGCAGAGGCTATTTTCAGGGGGAGCCAAAGCAGCAGAGATGAGTCAAAGACCTTCTACATCTATGCTAACTCATGACACCGACAGGGCAATTAAGGACCTTAAATACCGATAAAACAGGGAACGCTCTCCCCCTAGTGGTTATCTATATGACTACACCCAATTTCTAAATGTTCCAAATGTCTATTTTTAAGCTCCGATATTAAAGCACAAAAGAACGTATGAAATTTAACAGTATTTCTTTGGAAATCATCACTAAAAGTCCTTCCTTCTAGTGTAGCTGGGTTCCTAGACTTCATGTTTGATTTATAACATTTGAACTTCATAACTGTTCATACACTTTTTTAAAAGGGGTGTATATTTATCTTGATCACTCACCCAAAAAACTAAAACTATAATTAGCTTCCCCTCAATGCTGACAAGCCCAAAGGTCGTGTACTCTGCCATCCCTTTGTGGTGCACCCACACAGCAAATTGGCTCCACTCACCATCCTGGAAAACACGCTCAACGTTCAGCCCGTAGGTGGCACACGTCTCATAGTAGGTGCAGCGCTTCAGGTCGTTGGAGAGCTTGCGCGCCCGCGAGTCGTCGATCACCCGTGGGTTGGCGGCGCTGATGGCGTCTGGAGAAGAAAGGAGAATCAGAGCCAGAGCCAGAACCACAGCCATTTGGGCATCCATTTTAACCATAAAGCAACAGGAGTACTTGGCAAGAAACATGATCTACCGAATAATTCATTTTAGACATGTATATGTCATCAGTTAAAGCTTAGTTTTGAATTTCATGAATTTCTCTGACATTCTTGGGAAAATGTCATTGCATGTAATTTCATGTCCCCCTTAAACAGGCAGCACATGTCATATTATATATATATATGACAAATTATAATAATTCCTTCTGTAAAATCTCAAAGATTTAGGGCAGCTTGATTGTAAAACTAAACACAAATTCAAAAAATTAATTTACTTTAACGGAGTTGTACATTAATTTATGGATTTAGAATATAGTGCCGGATCTGAGCTGCATCTTAGCTCCCTGAATTCGTCTCAAAATTCTCAGTTGAGCATTTAGCGTCATCTATAGACCACACATTGTAACTGCAACGTGAAAAACACCAAAGGGCTCTAATGGGACACCGTCGGAACGGGTTTCTTGCAGTCCTCCAAAAACCATCACGGCGTCCTCGTGTACTGGATTGGATGGTAAAATTCATCAAACAAATTTGAGAATCATTTGCCTGGCCAATAAAAGCCTATGGTATCATCAAGCCGACGTCATAAAACGAGGCCTTTTTAAAATTTCCATCACAGATTTACTTTTACGTAGAACTCTGCCAAGTAATTAAAATTTACATTTTTGCGGGGAGGATCCCCATGACAGTCTGGCTGAGTTGGCAAACGGAACTATGTAGGCTAATCCCCAGTCTGCTGCTAGCTTTGGTTTAGAAAAACAAATGATTTCACTCTTTTACGTGAAGTCAGACAGGAAGACGTAACTACCATGTAAATAACTACTAATGAGTATAATATAATAATTTCAGAATAAAAAATTAGGTTACCGATGAGTGCTGTATGAAGCTGTTCAATGTAAATCCCCGGTATTTTAAAATAAATAGAAAGTTATGTTTCTATTCCTCAATTACGCTTCTATCATGAAATACATTTCTGAAGTAAAGAATTCGTGTTCGTGTATTAACACGATTTTACGTCCAGTTTCTTCTTGGATAAATACTTTTAACTAAACTCTCATTCGATAAGTAAATCACAGAACAAGGGACGATTAACTTAGTTTTGAGTTAATTACGGAATTTTCAAACCTGTTTAAATAACCCGAGTGTCTAACCTCGCCAGCACGCGCCGGCGCGTGTCGCGCGCAGCTCGCACGCGACACACAGTGACGACACCGTCGCCGCTTTCCACGGACTTTTATCCGCAAGGCAGCTGTTACGTTAAATTGCTTCGATGAACGCTGTTGATTCATATGAAGCATGAAATAACTTTCTTAAAACCAGCAGGCTATAATGTAGAGATAGAGTTTAGGGATCTGGACCTATGTGGGCTGACCAGCGTGCTCCACATTCGCGAAGCAAAGGACCGATTGTAATAAACTCAGAAAATGCCAGTAAAGGGCAGGACACCCTCCCCCCGGCCTCAAGCGGCAGAAATCGCGCAGGAATGAAAGGGCTGGAGCGGCAGGCAGATGTTTGCGCACCCACGCGTTGGAGTCCCAAAAACTGAGCAAGAAAACAAGCAATTATAGTGCAAAAACGAGCAGGCACTGAGGTTTAAAGCGGTTTAAACGCCTGTAGTACCGGTCTTACAGTTCGGTGGTAAAATCCTTCGAAATATGAATTTTGTTTAAGAAATCCGCGGATGATCCCCACCGTATTTCCTCCAGCATCCACTATATTGTCTGCCACAGTGTGAACCACAGCCGTTGAACTGCTTCCAAAAATATATCAGGGTATTTAAGTATCAAGAGTGAAAGAATTCCTGAAATTTGCTGCATTCATTATGACCACTAGAGGGAGGTAGAATTTTAAAATAAGACAGGACCAATGAGGAAATGAGTAAATTATATTGCAGTAGAAATGGAATGAGTACTATCGGGATTTGAGAGAGTACAATGGCTTCAATATTGTACTTTTTTGTTTAAAAAATAAAAATCAACATAGTAAATAGATTAGGTTTTGTTTTATGAAAAACTATTCATCCATCCACCCTTCTTTCAGAAATCTATCCAGTAGTGTGTAACATGGATCCCAGAGCCAACCCCAGGCAGCACAATGACCAGGACAGAGGAACAACTTGGACAGGATGCCAGTCCATCACAGGGCACACACCTTCACATAAGGCAGATGCCAAATCATTAAACTGCATGTCTTTGGACTGCAAGAGGAGAGGGGAGCACCTGGGGGGAAGCATGCATGTGCCACACAAACAGAGTGGGGGCAAGATTTGAACCCCCAACAGTAGAGGTGTGAGGGACCAGTGGCTCCCAGTGGACCACCGAGTCCCCTGTATGAAGTACGATACCAACTTCTGCTGGTTGTGATGGAGCTCAGTAAAAGATTCTTAAAGCATTGTGGGCATCTGTTCAAAGGCACTGGCAGATTATGTGGCTGTATTTTCTCAGCAGGGACTCTACAGAAACAGTGCAAGAAGTGCTGGTCTCTAGACCAGCTTGTACCATATCTGACAAACAGGAGGCTGCGCGTTAAAAATAATTACAGCGGCTGCAGTGTTAGTCGGGCTGGATGCGAGACTGAACACACCACCCAAGGAATTTGCCGGGATCCTCGGCTGTCCTCACGGCAGCGTTAATTTAACCAAAATGTAACGCTCAAAATGGCCTGATTTTTTGTGACAATTGTTTGACTGGCCATGTTTTCAAAGGCAATATTAATGGTTATCAAAATAAAACAAACAAATCAAGCCAACCACAGGCTACGATGTAGACCCTCATATGAACCCAACGCAGACGTGTTGTTTACCGACCCACCACCTTAACAGCAGAGACAGCATAGATACAATCAAATAAAATCCAGAATCGGACACAAGCAGATATAAAACCACTGTGTAGCGACCTAATTACCACATGGGCGGCAGAATGTAAAGACACGCAGTCACAGCATGATTCTCAAGCCTGTTCCCTTATTTAGATGATTATTTAAGTGCCTCATGGGCTGCAAACGCAATGAAACAAATTGTACAAGTGTTTTCGAGAAACAAAGGAAAGTGATAGGCCATGAAACAATGAAAAGTAATAAAACACAAAGGAAAAATGTGCATATTAATGAACGCAAGTTAATCAGAATTGTGTGACAGTAATATTATTATTACAGTATTATTGTGTGCATACTATATTTTATTATACGGAATTAGTTTTTGTGGTTATTGTAATACAATACAACATTGCTGACACGTACAGTACTGTGTACGCTGATGTATAGACAGTCTATATCAGTACTGTACTTAACGGCCAAATCGCCAAACATCCGCCTTTTCAGAACCATGTATGTTCCCTAAGCATCAGATGACTGTACTCTGAAGACTGGAATATTTGTGGAAATATAACATATGGCCCACAGAGGGCACTGTTGCACTTAATCCCCATAACTGCAGCCAAGAGCAAAATGTGTCATTGTGCCTTTTTACTATTGCCTCCATACCTCTCCGTACTGCTATTGTATTGCCCTCATTATGAACACAGAGGCTCCCATTCAACTCACTTTTATTCTAAATATGACGCCAATAAATCAGAAGTTACAATTCCTGAAATGGTCAAGCAAACAGATATTTGTAAAATGCACAGAAATAAACCTGCACCCTATTTGACGGTGCTGGAAAGTGCTAAATTAAAAAAAAATATCAGCATTTAAAAGAAAAAACAAGCCGTGGGGTTAAAAATCCTGAAACAAAGTCAGACTATTTCCGCGCGGCTGAATTTCCATTTATGGCGCCGCTCACCTTGCGTCCCGACCAGCACCAGCGGGATGTCCGCGGTGTTGCGGTAGTTCGCCATACGGCTATAATAATGGTACACGGTCTGGAAGCTGATCTCATCCTCCAGGCTGAACACAAAAATGACGGCATCCACCCAGAGGGCAAACTGCGGAGGGAGACAGGCAAAGTCAGGCGGCGGGAGACAGGCAAAGTCAGGCGGCGGGCAGGCAGACAGCGTGTCAAACAGAGGCTGCTGCAGATGGACCGGGCGGCCGCAGCGAATGATCAAGGAGCCCGCAGTACTCACCTGGGCCTCTGGAGGGCCCCCTTCATCCCGGATGAGGAGGAGATAGCTCTGTCCATCCACTATTATTTCCTTCTTAAAGCGTCCTCCTGTAAGGGGCACGGGGGAAACTGGTGAGCGAGCCATCAACAAACTGGAACGTGACCTCCCAATAAAGAAACCGCTAGCTATATGGACATCTCGGTGCAAGTTTGCTTTTTAAAACTGTTTACAAACTATTTACAGAGCAATGATTACTGCATGGTACATAAACTTCACTTAATCCACTACTTTTTTTCCATTTAGGTGGCTGTCTTATGGATAAGGTCTAATTACATAGTTTCAAGACACTTGAGTTGATTAATGGTGCTATAAAGGACGTGTTTCTGCACTCTGCGTGACCAGAATACCTCACACCAATTTCACCATGAGATGTTATATGCTATACGGACACGTACTCCAGCACATGCATGCACATGACTTCCGGTTTGTAAGCCTGCCTCTGCCCTCGTTCACTAAGCTTCATCTGGCTTTTCTCTGGTGACCCTTGTTTACTGGGGACTGCATTCTTTCGCACAAATGACAGCCATTCCTCACGAGGGGACAGACACACAATGATGTTTGTGGAGAACAAACAGTGAGGAGGACCTGGAATGCCGAGAATGAGCCCGGTGAGAGAGGTACCTACTGCCTCTCCAACAGAGTCAGGGTCTAGAATGTGATTCTACGACTACAGACACATGGGAGGTGACAATATCTAGATGATGACCCGCCGGTGGAAGCTGCCATGGGCTCCCTGACCATATATTCCACTGATAGCTGAACTCTCAGGAGCAACAGAAGATTATTAAGGGAAGTATTTCAGAAGCATTGGCTCAGCATCAAAAACTCCTCCCCCTGGATACATCACGCCGTTGTCCTGATGGGTGCCGTCGTGCATAGAGCGAGCAGGAATAAGCACTGGCAAAGGGTTACACTGAGACACACAGCATCAATTATGGTAATTATAACCGAGAGGCTCCATCCTCTCTAGTTAAACTCTGGCAGGCTGAGAGCCGACATACACAAAGAGCAAGTGCAGAGATACCAGGGCTGGTCAAGCTCAACAGCTAACGTCTTCGGAATCTCATTGAAAATCGTCAATGAGAATGTGACGGTTCAAAAAATAATAATAATTTAAAGTATGGGAGCTATAAGCTTTGACAGCTGGGCTGGGGTGTTTAACAAAGAGAACAGCTCCTATTTATAACCGTGCGGCTAAGGTACGGCGTGCGAAGGTTTACACCAAGCAGGAACGACAGGAATGCGATGGCGTCATCCAGGGTGCATTTCTGACATACCCACGGGGACCTGCCATGGTTAGGCAGGCAGCTCGAATCCATTTCAGTTTTCCTTAACTGGGTACAGTATACCAATACACAGTACTGCAAGAAAGTTTTAGGCAGTCAAAGAAAATGTTTAAAGCCATTTTTTTCTGGGCAAGAACTATATATTTTCACAAAAAAAAAAAACCAATTTAACATTAGAATACAGATGCTCCTCTTCTTACGAATGACATATGACAATAGCCATTCGTAACTTGAAATGCTCGTAAGTCATTATTCAGCGATTAATAATGAAATAGCGATTTACAGTGTTCCCGTACATGTACAATGACTATAAAGACATTCTATTCTATTGTATTGTTTATACAAATATCCACAGACATGAATATTAAATAGACTGCTGGTAATTTACACAGTAAGAATAATACTATAAAAAAAAAAACTATAATAATGACTTATGTGACATTCATATTGTTGGTAAAGCAGGTTCTCTCATGTAAACATGGGTTCCTGTCATTAATCACACAGGGCGAGTCCCGGGAAATGCCGTCTCAGACTCCTGTCACACAGAGATTTTGGTCAGGATCAGAAGAGCCACCCCTCCCCCCCCTCCCGGCACCAGGATATTTCAGAGCTTGTTCTGCTGGGTTTATCATAACAGCATGATGCCCCCCCCCCCCCCCCCAACAACAGCTAGGCTGTCACACCCCCAGTGAAAAACCACCAATGCTCGATGCTAAGGTCTTCCTCAGAGAGTACACCGTGTTGGAGCAGTTCTGTGCCACTGGACGGGTCATGGCCATGACAGGACACATATGGAACACGTAAAAGGGCTTTCTAGGAGGGAGGAGATGCGAGGAGGAGGAGGTGGTGGGCCGGCATGGAACCTCCACTCCAGAGCAGCTTGATGGGCTTCAGTGTGCCTCAGACAGCAGGAGATGCACGTCTGGGCACCAAACGCTGAGGAGGTCCGGCCTGCAGCCAGAACATCATCAGCGCTTTTGTATGCAAGAGTCACTCTCACCTAGAGGAACTTACATGGGCATCAGAAATGGCCGAAATGAGGAAGCTCCTAGATCAAGCTGCTGTGGAGGGAACGAGCGGTGAAGGGGGCTGGGGGGGGGGGGGGGGGGAGCGAGCGAGCGGTTACCTGCATCCACGTCAGCTGTTAGAGGGGAAGCCGGGAGAGAGAAATAAAGAGACCAAATCAAAGAAAGCGGCTGAACGTCCCAGACGTACGACCGGCTCAGCAGGAAGAACGTCGCTGGAATCTTACGGAAATCCAAAGAACATAGAGCAGGACCAAGCGGCGAGCGGGAAAGCCAGGGAGCAGAGCAGAGCGGGGGCCCCCACTGCGGCTACCGAGGGCCCGGCCGGCATCTGAAACCCAAACACCGGCACGTCCCGGAGAACGCCCACCACGGGAATCCGCAGGGATGCTATTACGGGAGCCGTTACCGTGGTGCCCCGGCCACGGGCCCTGCGCCTCGCTGCGGCTTCGCCGTTTCATATGGAAAAACGGGTCCAGCAGAGACGCTTAAAAATACTCTGTCCCAGGCTTGCTGCGGAGCTGCTGAGGCCCGAGTCCAGTGAGGTGGTGCCGTTTTTATTTGCTGGGTCCTGCCGGGGAAGCCTAGGCAGGTCGGGGGGCCATGCGGGGGCATTTGGAGAAGCTAACAGTAACATCTCACTCGGGGAAACATTAAATCCCACTATAGCTCAGTCCTGTTCCTTTCTTGCCTTATCCATCAGTTTAATCTGTTGATTTTAGAGTACGGTGCCCTTCACAATGTTTGGGACAAAGGCACATTTTTCGTTCATTTCCCCCTATGCGCCACAGTTTTAAATTTCTAATCAAACATTTCACACATGATTAAATTGCACAGTCTAGACCAGGGTTCTTCAAATCTGGACCTCGATTCCAAATCCAGGTCGTGTTTTCAGTTCTCCCAGGTAGATGTTTAATAATTACTGATTCTGATTGGTCAGAGGCTTCACACCTGATAGGGGGTCTAGAGTTTAATTTAAGGGCATTTCAGTTTCACCATATAGAAATTTCAGCACTTCCACCATTTCAGGGCACCATAATGTTTGGGACATTTGCCTTCACCGGTGTTTGTGATTAATCAGGTGTGTGTAATTGCTTCATTGGTGCAGGAATTAGATACTGATATTCCTACTTAGTCCACATTTACAGACTGGGCGTGCCCGTTCATGTACTTAGTACAAGTATCCAAGGGTGTCCCGTTCCTCAAATAAACCAAGTGCAGCATGCTTACTTTATCCACACTTTGGCAAATACCATATTGTAGTGTCTATTGGCTAAGTAAACAGACCACAATGCACCGCATCAGTGGTGACTGTTTACATCGAACATGTGGAAGTCTGTCGTCTAATTAGAGTCCAACATGCTTCCGAAGAAGTTTCAATTTAAGTGCACAAAGCTGTATAATGAATATTTATATAGCCTGAGTTACAGTGTAGGGCAACGCCAAACACAACCAACACAATCAACAACATAGCTGTAGTGTCTCTCGTTTACCTCTTCAGACATGAAATGTGTCCCATTGGTTTCAAGAAATCCCCACACACTTGGGCTCTTCACACACACCCTTAAGTGGGGTAAAGGCAGTGTGTAGTATCCCAGTGTGCTTGCCCTTAAGTGGGGTAAATGCAGTGTGTAGTGTCCCAGCGCACTTGCCCCTAAGTGGGGTAAAGGCAGTGTGTAGTATCCCAGTGTGCTTGCCCTTAAGTGGGGTAAATGCAGTGTGTAGTATCCCAGTGTGCTTGCCCTTAAGTGGGGTAAATGCAGTGTGTAGTATCCCAGTGCACTTGCTCTTAAGTGGGGTAAATGAGAGGAAGTCCTAGGCTCACTTCTAAGCTTTCGGGCATCTTTGGAATCTGTAGTTGATATTGTTCAACATGAGGACATACGTGATGACAGTCAAAGAAGCCATTTAAATCTCTGGAGCACAGGGGCAAATCAAGCAAAAATGTATCTTTGTCCAAAACATTATGAACAGCACTATACAGTGGTACCTCAGAACTCGAATTTAATCCGTTCAGAACTCTGGATCGAATCCTAAAAAGTTCGAGTTGTGATAGAATTTTCCCCCATAAGAAATAATGGAAAACCAATTAATTGGTTCCCGGCCCCAAAAAATTACACCTAAATATGTTTTTTTTTTTTTTTAGCATTTAAACACAAAATGAACGGGACAAAACAAGAGCTTATACTGCACTAAACACATCTAAGCACATTTATCAAAACAGTAATTTGTAAAGTAAGAAAATAAATGTATCCAAACAATGTGCAACGTTAAAAAAAACAATGTGTCCTGCCCCGATCGTCCGCTCCTTCCGTGTGCCACGCCCCCTCGTTAACCCCGTGTGGAATCCCCGTGTGATCAGCTGTTTCTGGTTGTTGTCATTAGCCCTCTGTATTTCGTCCGCCTTTCAGTTTGTTTCCCCAGTCCGGTCATTGTATTGTCCGTCTGCGTTTTGCCTGCTTTACCTGTAATTAAACCCCGTATTCCCCGATACCCTGACGTCTGCGCCTTCGTCTCCTTTCCGTCCCACAACAATATTATTATAATTAAATGTATTAATGGTTTATTATTAATATTAAAATAATGAATAAGAAACCTTTCTTTTTAAATGTATTATATAATAATTACTGTTACTGTTTATCATTGTCTAAATGTATTTTTACTGTCTAAATATATGTATTCAGCACCGTGCATGTGTACACCAACTATCACAGATAATGCAAGGCTGAGACTGAAGCGTTACCCTTTGTTTCCGCTGAGAGACATGCCACGTGACTCATTTCCCCGCGTGTACAAGTTATCTTAGGTCGGCGTTCACGGTTTGGACTTCTGAGATTCAGATCGAGCTCTAGGTAATTTTTTTTCGAACTGGTTGGTTCGACTTTTAAGAAATTCGAGTTCTAATGAGTTCGAGAACTGAGGTACCACTGTATTCTGCTTTTGGATTTTGGACCCCCCCCCCCCCACCCATGTGGAGATGTGGGCCAACAAGGGTTTGAACCGACCACTGTAGGCTTACCTTCAGGAGACTCTTCCTGCACGTATGTTCCAGTAAGATATCGATGCACCAGCGCTGACTTCCCGCTGGCCAGGTTACCCACAATTCCCTAGGACAGACAAAAAGAGCCGAGGTGATTGGGCCACCCTCTGAGCCTCAATCAGCTCTGGCCCACTGTGCTCTTAAGGCTGATTTACACCTAAATGTTGAATCGTCAACGTAAGTGTGGCGCAGCCATGGACCCTGTGACGATACCCTTGCCGTAGCCAGACATGCACATCCCAGAAATGCAACGGCATGTTGCAGAGACACAGACTACTAGAACTGTGATCGGTCCGCTTGGTAGCATTTGACTTTTTTTCTGGGAGCAAAGTACATCCCAGATATACTTATATTGCTGATTGAAACTGATGCGCTATTTATATTTAACGTTAAAAAACCCACCCTAGGCATCGTAGCAACAGGTCTATAAAACACTCAGGATGACAGCGTCAATTTTACTTACCTCTATTAAGTTTATTCGTACATTTTTCCAAATTTGTCTATAGGAAGTTTGGAGCAGGACAAAGACTCGATAAATGGCTGAATTGTTAAATGTTTTTTTTTTCCCCATTTCAATTGCGTGATTCAACAATTGAATAAATTGCAGGGTGGGAGGACAATAAATGCAACGTGCAAAGCTATATGTCACGTAGCATTTCGTCGGTGTAATTGCTGAGCGACAGGCACCAGCAAAACAGCTGAGATGTTGGCGACGGCATAGGTCGCTCGCGTAGGTCACGGCGTGGCCTCCACGCAGAAGCATAATGCAGCCTTAGGAAGCTGTATGTTCGCTGGTGACGGCATAGGTCGCTCGCGTAGGTCACGGCGTGGCCTCCACGCAGAAGCATAATGCAGCCTTAGGAAGCTGTATGTTCGCTGGTGGAAGCTTCCACATCCTGTGGGACCCATGTCTCACTCACCACATGTCCATGCAGTGCCATGTTGCTCTACAGACATGGAAAAATCCCGCCCACTTTGGTTCAATAATGATGGAAACACCTCTGTGATAGTAAACAATTGAGATCGGGGGGGGGGGGGGGGATTCACATGGAGAAAGTGACGGCTATGATCCACACGGGTGAGTTGAGCTGAATTTCAGCCAATTTCAGCTATTTAGGCCAATTAATCCCCCCCCAGTACGGGTCAGAGGCAGAGACAGAACTAACCACTTTCAGCTCTGGTACTGCTCGGCTCAAGGTCCATTCCTGGCTGTTCACAAAGGCATCTGAAACAGAGAGAGAGATTATTTATCAGGGGGGAGTGTTGTGGTAAGAGAGGCAGACAAAGGCAAATGGGGGAAGGATTAAAGCCCAAATTATATCATCATCATCATCATCATCACCAAGAAGCAGCAGTGCTGGATCCAAATTTTGTATTAAAATTATTATTTATTTTTTATTATTATGACTCAGATGCTGCGATCATTAGCTTTTCTTCAAAATTTGTCCTGCTCACTTTCAAATCAGATCACTGGATTTTCTGTTCCCCTTATTTCTACATAAAGTACCACATTTACCGCTGGTGTAGGGGGGGGGGGGGGGGGGGAGTCTATCGCAGGAACAAGGTAACACACAGCACAGGAGTGAATGTAAATTAGCACTGTCAGAAAGATGCTCTGCATGCCGTGAAGAAGGACAGGAGGGTCAGGGTAGGAGTTTATTGGGGGGGGGGGGGGCAAGTTCCTGGAGGCGCATCGGGGGAATCAGGGCACAGAGCACAGCTCTCGACACGTCACTTGGGCTCGGCCGACGTCTGCTGTCATCACCCCCCCCTCCCCCAGGAACAACGTGCCACTGCAATACACTGTGAATAATTCATGTACAGAGAGAGGTTTGTGAGAAACTTGCAGTCCTGCCAAACGGCCCCCCAACGCAACTGGGGGTCCCACACTAATGCCATCACGCCAAGGACTCACATGGCAAGCACGGCTCATGGGGTCAGATCGGAGCAGAATCTGAAGGAGAGGGGGGGTCTGGAAGACCTGTACAGGCCCCATACAAGCCAGTGAACTAGGCTAGTTATGCTGCTCGGTCCACCGATCGATCAGCATCGGTTGATTAATCAGACTAGATTGCCGATATAGTGGTGGCTGCGCAAGGCTGCACAGCTGCGCATGGCTGCGTATGGCTGCGCATGGCTGCGTATGGCTGCGTGACTGACATGCAGTCACGCTGAGCACTCACTGCGTCATTGTGGCTCATCAGTACCTACAGTAGTGAACCTGCGGGAAAACCAAAGGTAAGACCTGTAAATTCCTCCCGCTTACATCAGTTTTACTTGATGAATGATAACGCCACAAAGCCAAAACAATCTCAACTTTTAAACATATTTTCTTACTGTGCTCAAAAATTAAATCATGAAACGCCAAAGAAATAGCACTGAATGTGGTTAAATTATCTTTATTATTTTGTATAACTTTTAAAATGCTGCATGCCCTTGAAGTGTGATTAATATTTAAATTGTTTTTGTATGTTAATGTAAAATAAATACGTAAAAGTTAAAGTTGTGTTAGTCATTTATTTTTCTATTATAAAAAGGCATAATATTGGCCCTCGCCCCATCGCCTCAAACAGCCCCCCCCCCCCCAAGAAAAAAAACAGCATCAGCCACTGAAAAAGCCATATTGGTCAACCTCTACTCTGTACTACATGAAGCCCCCAGGAGTCCACGTGTACCTTTAACTGGGTGACATCAGGGAATCACCCAAGTTTGATAGGTAAGGAATTATACGTAATTAGTGAATTAGCAGCATTTTGTCATCTCATAAAACAAGCTTCAACCCTCCTGCCCCCCCCCCCCCCCCCTTCCACCCCCACGCATCCTTTTCTGCTTTCAGATCCTTAATTTTTCATGAATACTCGAAGGCAAAGACTCGCAATGATGAGAAGATGGTTACGGGGAATTTGGAAGCCGTTGTGCTGCGACTGACCCAGATGTCAGGAAGCAAAGTGGGGGGGCCTCATTTATAAAGACAAAACCCCCCTGATGTGCAGAGGTGGGGAGGTAAGATCCAAAAAAAAAAAAAAAAGATTGTGTTTCAACCAACCAGTCGAGTACTCTGTGATTGTGATTCTTTATACTCAACTGGTTGGTTGAAACAAAATGTTGACCTGAATTTTTACTTTCTGGACCAGAACTACCCACCCCTTCTGCTGTGGATTTCCATGACAGAATCCATGCATTATTATAAATAATTTTATAGGCAGACAAACATCTAATTAAGGTTTGTAAACAGAGTGTAGCCACCTGCTTCAGAGGTATGATCAGTAGAAGAGCAAGTCCTAACGCACGTTATGTCAGAACCACCCGGAAACATGCTTCAAAGGCACCTCTACTCACTCGTTACAGTAACCAACGTAATCACTATTGATGTTACACCCAGCTGTGAAATAGAGATGTAATCAACACTGAGGTATGATCACATGACAGCGGTCCACAAATACTTTTTCCCTGTCATCTGCAGTACCGTGAAGATGGTCAGCGACTTACAAGACGGGGCATGCAGGTTTAAATCTAACACATACAGTAGGTACTGGCAGGTCAAATCTGGCTCAGGTTTTTATTTTGATACCAAATAATGACAAAAAAATTCAAGTCGTCATCATCTTTAATGGCTTTCGAGACATGGCTATTGGGGTACACCCTGACCTGACGAGTGGAGACCTCACTTTCCATTTCTACAGCGTTGAGTGTGGGATTTTGCCACAAATCTCCTGAAAAACTTTGGTTTTCAAGCTGTATTTTGCTACCTAATTTATTGGGGTTTTTTTACGGGCATCTGAGAAAATTGAGGATGAAATTGACAGATTTTTGGTTGAACTGTTGAAAAATCATCCATGGATAATTCCAGTGCGGTTTTTGTAAGAAACAGGGCAGAGGTGGGAGGGGGAAAAAGTAATAAATAAATAAATAAATAAATAAATAAATAAATAAATAATTTTGTGGGGGAAAAATTATTTAAATGTGATATTTTGGGAGAATATTTTGAATTTTGAAGTCGTTTGAAGAATTTTGGGCCAGTTTTTACATTTTCCTCCAGCGACTGCGCTGACTGCACTGACTGCACTGACCTGCCGGTACTTGCAAACACACCATCTCCAAGCTGCCAATTCCACGTATCTTAAGTACAAACACAGAAAGTCGATTTAACAACCCGGGAGCCTCGACCTGCCCTCCCTCCAGTTCCACTGTCACCATCTGCGCAGACGGTGCTGCTCTGCTGTCTGATGGAAGCTGACATTTACATGCCGGAGTCGTCCGGATTTCAGATTAATTATATGATACGATGATGTGTATGTGGCCGCAGCTGCAGGGGTCGATGTCCCTGCGCATCGGAAAGGCAATCAAACACTAAAGAAGGATGGAAAGGGGCAGAAAACAAGCCCTGTTAAGTGATGACTGACCTTCACACAGCAGCCCGATGGTGAGGATGAAGGACAATGGCCTTAATTACATAAAGGCACTAATCTCTTTACCAGGTAAACCTTCAGATTCAGCGTTTCCACACATACGGCAGGAAGCGTGAGGGGAATGAAGGCAGCACAAAGCAGCTGGATGGACGGGGGGGGTTTGTACGTTGACCCTAGCGGGGCAGAACCTCCTAGCACAATGCCTGGAAGCACCTCCACAGTGCAGGGGGTTGGCAGTCTTCCAGAGGGACATTGGCAGCAGACGCTCTCGCCAGCACGGCGTCCCGTAACGCGGCCGGAGAACCATGCCGTCAGCCCGATGACAATGACACGTCTGTAACGAGCGGTCGTCACCGGCATGACGCTCCGAGACGGGCCGCAGCTGTGAGTGACGCATTCGGCCGGCAGGGTCCTACTCGGGATGCCACGCAGAGAAACGCGCATTGATTACAGAGTGTGAAACATTGTGTTTTGGCCCCCAGGTAAGCAGCCCCTCATCCTGCCATCTGGGCTGTGACTGTGTCCCCTGGGCTGTGACTGTGTCCTCGACCCCCAACCCCCCACCCATCTGGAGCCCCCACTCCCACCTGGGCGTTGTCAATTCGTCATCTTTTGTGTACCTTCCTCTCCCCACCCTCCAGTCTGTTAAACCCGAAACCCGAATACAGCCCCCCCCCCCGCCCCCCTTACCCAACAAGTTTGTTCATTGTACCAATGGAGACGCGTCTCACGGCACAGAACAAGAGCTCCTGTCTTAAGGACAACAGTGAGCTACCAGGGTGTGAGCGAGACTCCCCGGTCAACGGCTCTGCTCGAAACCCGGCCACACAGAAAGGGGGGGCGGTCAGATCCAGGCACCAGCAGAAGCCCCCCCCCTGCCCAGAGCAGATTCAGTGACAGCGAAGGACAGCTCACCGCCTGGGGGGGGCTACTTAAACTAAAACGATAACCTACAGTCGTGTGTGTGGCCAAATACAGATAAACTTCTTGTTTTTTAACATTCCTCTAGGTGTGAGTAACCTGCCACTTTAGGCTGTGATTCAGAGGTCCGAAGACCCGACGAATACAACAGTATCAGGGTGACCCCACAAACTCGCATTTTACAAACGCAGTTTTTACTGCACCAGCCAATGCCGTTTTTGACGCCTACGAGCAACTTAAGCCATTTATTAGCTGAATTCTTAGCCTAACTGACATGTTTTATACAATAATCACTTAATTAACTCCAATGATCTTTTTGCATAACCAGACAGCTGTGAAATTGATCAGTGTTTTTTTTTTTAAATCACTGACAACATTATCGACAAGTCAGGGGAAACCAATCATGCTGTTTACCCAAAATTGTTAAGAAATATTTTTTTAATAAAGACATTGGCGTGAAAGCAAGTCTGAAAGGAAATGAAACACAGGCAACTCAGCCTTCTACACTTTAACAAAAGCTGAATTCTCACATAGCAACGTGAATATGAACCCTTCTGACACAAGTTTTGAAATATTATTATTTTTACAATTATTCTTACAAGAAATGTGGTCTTTTGCGTTTCTGCTTGTGGAGCCCAAGCTCTGGCCACAACTGCCCCCCCGGCTGATAGGGAAAATGCAGCCCCCCCGGGTGACAGGGAAAACGCATCCCCCCCCCCCTCCGGCTGACAGGGAAAACGCAGCTACCCCCCCCCCCCCCCCGCTGGCAGGGAAAACGCAGCTACAAGTCTGTTCCCTCTTTTGCTGGACTGCTTCTTCTCTCAGAGAGGTGAGTGGGGTTTACACTTCACTTTGGAGAAGGTCATCTTCCTCAAATGCCACCCTAATATGCCACACGCAGACAGGGTGTGACTTCATCATGGAAGTTAGCACGTTAGCGACGGGATAAACATTAGTGCCGCGGGTCAGCGGCCGGATGTGCGACACACGGAGCACCTCAGGACACGACCGCAAGCTGGCTGGCAGTGACGGGGCTCGCGTGCCCAAAGCCAGTTGCTCGAAGGACCGTTTTCATTAAAACGCCATGCGGTTTTCTGCAACTACGACACTGCAACGCTCAAACCCCGTGCTGGGCAACTGCAAACCTCCAGCGGTGCTGCATCAACCAGGATCTATGAGGTCACTGAGGTCACGATTATTTGAAGACGGGGTGCAAGGCCAAGATGCCAGCGAATCTGAAATGATGTCACTGTTAAAAAACTGGCAGAGGATGACCGACCGCGGCTTCACCCAGAGCAACAACGGAACACCTGTTGTTTTACCAGATTGGAGGAAAACTTTTTGGGCATTTCACTAGGATGGAGATCTGTCGTTGTCAGTTTCGTCCGATCCATGGTTTAATAATTTTACAAGCACTCAACATATAACCAGCAACCACCAACAATCAAATGACAGAGACCACAACAATCAATCTGCAGAGACCACTTCCCATAAAACTGGAAAAACACCTGAGCCCAAACATTTAAAATCAACCCTACACTTCAAAAAAAAAAATCCAGCATCAGTGGGATTAACATCACATACGTTTATATTAAACTGCTTCAACTTAGATTTTGACCATTTAGGAGGCCTGATACTCTGCTGCACACATTTCATCAGCAGAAGCCTGACTGCCTCATAAAATCACCTGAAAAAAAGCAGATTAAATCCCAGGCGCAGAAAAAAAAAAAAACGAAGGAAAACGGAAACCAGTCAGCAGATTTTCAGGCCAACGGCCTTCAAAGTGAGCGCCACGGCACTGTGGAAGGCTGCTACTGACAGGGACCAGCTAGGAAGAGAAGAAAAAGGCAATCAGGTGCAGAACGTCTGTCTCCAGCGCTGAAAGGTCCACTCATCTGCTTCCACTGCCCACATTCAGGGCACATCTGTTGCATATGGAGGCCTTAGGCGGAAATACTAACTTTTACCGTTTCCTTTTATGAAAAAAAACTGAAAATAATCCTGATCCCTAAATCATCCCGAACCAGCACCAATCCCAACACATTATCGCTGTACACACTGCACGGAGAACTCCTGGTCACACTGTCCCTGCACATAGCGCAGAGAGATGCATGGCCATACTGTCCTTGTAAACACTAGGGAGAGACCTGCCCACATTGCCACTGTACACACTGCAGAGAGATGCCTGGCCACACTGCAGAGAGATAGCTGGCCACGCTGCCCCTGTACACACTGCAGAGAGATGCCTGGCCACACCTGCCCTGTACACACTGCAGAGAGATAGCTGGCCACACCGCCCCTGTACACACTGCAGAGAGATAGCTGGCCACGCCGCCCCTGTACACACTGTAGAGAGATGCATGGCCACGCCGCCCCTGTACACACTGCAGAGAGATGCATGGCCACACTGCCCCTGTACACACTGCAGAGAGATGCATGGCCACACTGCCCCTGTACACACTGCAGAGAGATGCATGGCCACGCTGCCCCTGTACACACTGCAGAGAGATGCATGGCCACGCTGCCCCTGTACACACTGCAGAGAGATGCATGGCCACACAGCCCCTGTACACACTGCAGAGAGATAGCTGGCCACACCGCCCCTGTACACACTGCAGAGAGATAGCTGGCCACACTGCCCCTGTACACACTGCAGAGAGATAGCTGGCCACACCGCCCCTGTACACACTGCAGAGAGATAGCTGGCCACACCCCCCTGTACACACTGCAGAGAGATGCATGGCCACACTCATGTTGTACACATAACTCATGTTGTACACATAACAGGGAGGGGGCTGGCCACACTGCCCCTGTACACACTGCAGAGAGATAGCTGGCCACACTGCCCCTGTACACACTGCAGAGAGATAGCTGGCCACACTGCCCCTGTACACACTGCAGAGAGATAGCTGGCCACACTGCCCCTGTACACACTGCAGAGAGATAGCTGGCCACACTGCCCCTGTACACACTGCAGAGAGATGCATGGCCACACTGCCCCTGTACACACTGCAGAGAGATGCATGGCCACACTGCCCCTGTACACACTGGTCCCTCCCATTTGTAACAAGTCCTCCTTGCTTGAATAAACAATAGACTCTAAAAGTCATCTACTGGCCAGAAAGCTGTTCACTGGCCTCCAGCTAACACCTGGGAGGCTGCCATCACTGAGCCAACAATGGGAATGCTAGCACAGGATTAGCCTCGCTCCAGGGGGCTGTGGGGTGAACGTGGGGGGGGGGGTGGCCCACAGACATGCCGACAGCCCGCAGGAGCCTGAACCGTAGGCCCAAGCCACAAGCAGAGTGGGAGATACAGTTACATCTATTTATATACTATCATACAAACAGAATCCACACAAACTGTTTAGACCACATGTTATTTATGGCACTTTGAGGCAAAAAAAAAAAAAAAAAATTTCAATTACAGTGGTTTTTAGTAGTTGAGTATTTTCCAGCAGGAATTCTGTAGTTTTCTACACTACAGAAGGAAGGCTAAAAGATCGATCTACCAAAGGGGCGGAGCCAGGGAAGCAGTGTGGCTGTTTAATGGGCGGGGCCTCTGTGGGCAGCCTACCGCAGGGGGGGAGAGCCCTTCATCTCCCAAAGAGGAAGGGCTGCTCTGCAAGCAGGATCATAACAAACACAGTTCCAGTCGGGAATGCAGCACTGATTACAGAATCATTTTCCAAAGGGCCGTAGTTTATGAGACTGACCATGAGGCCTGTCTGACGAAACTCCAAACAAGAACTGCAAACCAGGTGATGTCATGGCTGCCATCGAGACAAGCATAGCACGTCTTTCCTAACCCCACCTCACCTCGTCTTCCACCGAGGTCCTGCTTTATGTCTGATGCCGACATCACTTCCTATCACATTCTCGAGGATCGCAGTTAATGAAAAACGTCGACTTATTCCTTAGGAACGGCCTTAATTCACAATTCATCTTGTTTAGTAACCGATTCAGCTACTTGGCATTTTAATGCTAATTTTCTCCGCCGTCATCCAGTATAAACTGCATATTTATAACTGACCCAACAAACAAGCATTAAGCCTATTGTACACATCTGATGTAAAAAAAAAATAAATAAATGAACCACGTTCTATTAAAGTTCATGGCGACTTTTCTCCGGTTCAGGGGAATCTGCAGAGGAGAACCGCAGAAGTAAATTGAGGCTAATTGCCGGTTGAGCGGAGACGTTTCTCCTCAATCGCTGGACACAAGCTATTTACATCACCAGCATAAACATTTAGCCGGGATTTCGGCAGTAGGACCAGCGCCAGGGCCATATACATCCACATCTGCACATTTTCCATCTCAAACGAGGGAAAGAACGAGGCAACTCAACACAGCTACAGCAGGGCGTGCTGCTAAATGACCATGAGCGTTAAGGTACCGTTGACGGCTGGCTGCCCCTGAGGGCTGGAGTTCTGGACACCAAATGTTAAAATACATAAAGCAGTATTCATAAAACTTCAATATGATAAAATCCTGAGACGATAAATGAAGAAATGTTCTGAATTTAAAGGCGGATTCTTTAAATGTTTCTTGTCCAAGTACCATTTTTGCTATGGTTATAAATTCAGACATGCATAGTCCTTGGTAAATATGTCATGAAACTAGTTTATAAAGAGATATAAAAATTGCGAATTTGCAGCAGCTTCTCACCCAAACACCTACACAACCTCTGTAGGGACCCACCTCAAAATCTTGGCTCAGGTCCATCTCAGAAAATGAGCCTCAGATGCCTTGAGGAGGCAGGAAGGAATGAGTGCTACCAATCACTGGTCAGGATTCGCTCATTTCCTGTAAGCTAGCCAATGGCGGCTGAGAACACATGGTCATCCAACCAGTTACTGACTGACAGGGACATGCGTGTCTGTCAGCCTTCCTTAGAACCGATACGAACCCTCTGTCGTCTACAGCCGGGATGTTCCACACACCACGCCCCCACCAACCCCCTCAGTGACAGAGCATCTCCTTGCACGTTCCACGCCACGGCCACACGTCCCCAGTGTTGTAGTGAGCTAGCCAGCCTACAATAAGCTCCACTCCCAAGGAAAAGCCAACTGTTTGCTCAATAAAGTTACCATTCCCATGACCTCAACTGCACTCCCAAGCTCTCTGGATGAACGCCAGACCATCCCAAAGGAGTCTCTCTATTCCCTACACCGTGACAAGGATCCACAATTACAAAGCAGCTAACTGGACCATTAAATGGGGATTGTGCTGAAATCCGATAGCTGGAGATTCACACAGTATTCCCGGCACGCATTAGGGGAAAAAAAAATTCTCACTCTTTTTTTTAGGCTCCGAAGTCAAACACAAAACAGAGAATGTCGAAAGCGGAAAGAGGCGTTTTTACTTCAATGAACGTAAACTTGACAATGCGGCACGGCAAAGGACGTCATCAGGCAGAAGAGAATCAGGAAGACATCCAGGGGATACTGATGTGGGGGTCGGCAAATCACGCTGGGGATTCACAGAGCACGCACCCTCTGCTACCTACAGACATTTTCCATAGAATATTCCGGAACGGAAATGCCTTGCACCAGAAATTTCCCAAAACAAAAGTTTTCTTTGGATATGTAGGAAAGTCTGTGTTTATGAAGAAAACATTTCCCTTTTTTGGGGTGGAATTCCCCTTTAAGTCTCTCTCATACTTCGCATTGTGCTAGTAACTGCTCAGCTAACCGTTAACCAACCCTATGATTGTTACACCCCTTGTGATTTAAGGCCCTACAAACTATACATTATGGTGGAGGGCCAATGAATACTTAGCTAGATACACACTATACACCCCAGCTAACATTTTTAAATCATTACCAGTGTGCACACAGAGGCGGACAGACCCCCATCACTGCAGCATCTGGATATCCCATGATCATCCAGTGCAACTGTAACACACTGACCTTAATACAGCTTTTCAAACCAGCAGAGCGTTAAGACATGCCACACACGGAAACGCAAACATGATCTGTTAAAGTACCAGGGGTGAAACGCTGCTGATTTACAGGGTTTAAGGATCTCGGAGTCCAGAATCCGCTTACCTGTGCGGGCAACCCGACAGCAAGGGCAGGTTGGGCGAGAATCCCATCCTGTGCTGGATGCAGCGCGCCACTGCACTACCGCTGGTCTGCGTTCTGCAAAGTCCAGATCCACCGCATCCCACACACTTCTAACGTCTCAAACAAAGCAGCTTTAGCTGAAGAGCTGCTCACCCCAGCTGGATCAGATCTCTTTCGGAATGCCACAACTTACGTTACCCTTTTATTTTTACAATATGGTTTTGGAGGGGGAAAAAAAACATCCCCACAATGTATTTCTGACTTACTTTGCAGTGTTTATGCAGAAAGATGGGTAGAATTGCCCTTTGCTAAGGAATTTTCCATATTCTGATGGGATTCTGCATTCTCTCCAGCACCCAATCTATTTCTGGCACACGTTTATTTTCGAAATTTAAATAAAGCATTGGGGGGGGGGGAGGGGAGGGGGGGCGAAAAGCTTTTCCAAGACCATAACACCTAAGCAGACCAGAAAACTGAACATACACAGCATACAGCACTGGAAGCTGTACCTACGGAGGAGGAGAGAATAGTGCACACACCACTGCAGGTGACAGTGCGGATTGAGCTAGAGGCAGACAGACAGACAGGTGACAGTGCAGACTGAGCTTACATGAGGGGACAGAGCGTACATCACTGCAGTTAACAGTGTGTACTGAGCTAGAGAGGACTGTGTGTCCTGAACTAGAGAGTACAGTGCATACATCACTGTGGGTAATTGCATACCAAGCTAGAGAGGAGAATGCATACATTACTACGAGTGACAAAGCATACCAAGCTAGAGAAGACAGTGCATACAGAGCTAGAGAGGCTGGCGTGTACATCAATGCAGGCGACAGTGCATACTGAGGGAGGACAGTGTGTATCGAGTTAAAGAGGACAGTGCATACATCACTGAAGGTGACGATGTATACCGAGCCACAGAGGGCAGTGCATACTAAACTAAAGAGGACACTCTGTACATCACTGAAGGTGACAGTGCATGCCGAGCTAGAGAGGGCAGTGTGTATGTAAATGCAGGTCAGTCTGTGTAACGGGCCAGAGAGGACAGTGTGTACTTCACTGCGGGTGACACTGCATACTAAGCCAGAGAGGACAGTATGCATATAAATGCAGGTCAGTCTGTGTAACGGGCCAGAGAGGACAGTGTGTACATCACTGCGGGTGACACTGCATACTGACCCAGAGAGGACACTGTGCGTGTAAATAAGGTCAGCGTGTGTACTGAGCTAGTAAGGACAGCTACGGACACAGAGTATATGCACAGTAGGCAAATTTCCACAGAACCTACGAGACAGAATAAGACGCATCCAAAAATGAGGGCAGCCTCAGCCATCACGCGTGTTGTTAGGGAAACTAACTGTGCTTTTCCCTCTGGCAGACAGGCACAGCCACCCAGCTGACAGCCAAACACACTCAAATGGGCTCCACTAACGAGTTCAACATGGCTGTCAAGTTACGCGGCTACTCCCACGTGACAGTGTGGGAGGGAGACCAGGAGAGGCCATGACAGCACACTGGGTGGGGGGCGGAGGCAACGTCACTGCTCTCTAACCGGAGGATCGGCCATTCCGAGCAAACTGGCAGTGCGGAATCAGGCTCTCCTCAGGAAATCTGGGACCGATTCCCATCATGAGCCTGCAGAAGATAATGATCGCCGCTCAGTGGCGCCACCTGTCCAGCACGTACCCGCCTGTGCTAGAACAGCAATTACTTTGGGTTTCCTTGCCTGGGATCAGTGGCATAGATTAAAGCTCCATCCGATCCTGAGAACATCGAACCTGACACCTGCAGTTTTCTCCAACGCTGGTAACAGTAGCCGCAAGGCCATAAAAATGGACAGAAATAAAGAACGCCACCAAACATCCCACTGAACATCCAAAGCACACAGTGCTCTTCGAACTGGAGAGTCAGTTTTAAGCCCCCTGCACAGTATCTACCTTTTTGTGTTTCAAATCCTCAACTTCCCATAATTCCTCAGTGGTAAAAAAACAGTAAACTGTAGGCCTGAGCACAGAGAAATGCTTGTGGGGAAGTGTAGCAAACTGAACCACACCCCGGGAACTCAATATTGCAGATTGGAAAAATTAAGGCTCATTTGCTGTGAAGTAATCACACATGGGTGGGGAGGTTACATGGCAGCCTGAAGGCGGCCCAGTCAGACGCCAATCACAGAGGCGTTGGGGCACGACCGAGTGTCTCCAGCTCTTAGGTGGCCAGGATTTCGGCTGTAACCAGTAGGCAGGACAGGATTTGGAGGGCAGGATACTGGGTCAGGGGCTCTGTCATTATCTTAGACTTTGAAATGAAGGGTAGAGAAGAATCTATGGTATATTATACAAGGTATAAACTGCCGTTTTCCAACGCGGCTTAAATGACTTGCGGTAAGTAATGGACAATAATATTGATAATATTTTGATGCTATATATATATATATATATTTTGACCTCCTGACAAACTATCACAATTAGACATAGTCCTATTTTCATGCTGCGGTTTTTAGACTAAATGCTTATTCATCTGCCTCTTCTCTTAAAATTCACCTACTAATCTAATATTCTGCTTATATCCATCATTGTCACCAATTTCTCTATCATATCTGTAAACAATACTAAATAACAAAAATAGCACCAATGTATCATCGTGACAATGATCAATGTTTCAAAATAACGCCTATGAATGACTGAACCCATGAAGCGTATATAACGCTATAATGTGCCAACAACAATGACCTTAACCAACAAGTACTACAGCATTTTTATGGTTTAATAGCCCAGGACAACGACCACCAAAGAGATGACAGGCTCCCTGGATGACAGTGACAGACACCATGGTTGCAAGGAAGCCCTTCAGATAGCCTGAGAACCTCAGACGGCTTAAAAATAACGGCATAGGAAAATAACTTCAGAACAAATGAATGTGCTTCTGTTCCAATCCTGTCAGTGGACAACTTTTCCATAAAGTGTGTGTCCCCGAGCCGATGGGAGAGACACAGATGACCCGGACGAGCGAACCAGGCTGTTTCAGAGACTAGAATGAACCGGCTCCATGATTAGGAACTTCCCTCTCGTTTGAGGATGGGCCCTTCAAGCAAAAGTCTGCAACACTGCCCCAAATTGGGCAAACTGCACATCAGATGCTCTGCTCTGAACTTTACCACACCAAAGACAGACGGGATGCAGACAACCCGGGCAGATTACCTTCATGCAGGGCTCGCTCAATGCTCTCCGTGCTGGACTGTGAGTGGCCCAGAGCAGCTCTCTTCCTGGTCCACAGAAAGCCCCTCTTCCCGCCCTCAAGGGCACGGGGGCTGGGCGCGAGGCTGGCATCCCTGGCGGAGAATATTCCTCCGAAGATGCGCGTCAGCCAGCGCTCCTGGTTGCTGGCACCAGCACTGCCCCTCAGGAAGCTCTCCTTCTCCTCCAGGCTCTTCTCGGACAGCCTCTGCAGGTCACTGTTGTCCAGAGTCCGGTTCTTAATCTGAGCCAGGTCCCGCCTGCTCCACTGCGTGCCAGCGCCCACCTGGCCCAGCGCTTCCCCAGGGTCCGCGGAGCTCACGCCGTCTCTGCACGCAGCCTCATCAAAGGCTGGATTCTGCAACACGACGTCCCCGGAGGATTTACCGGTGACCCCCAGGCAGCTGGAGCTGCGATGGTGGGCCTGCTTAGAAAGCACATGCTGGCGGAGGACCTCCCCCCCACTCCAGTGCCGGAAACTCAAGCTCCGTCGAAGCAGGCCGGGGGCTCTCTTCACTGGGGGGGTTGGGGTCTTGTCTGAGTTCACGCCCCCTTTCGACTGAGACAACGGGGAGCTCACAGAGGCAGAAGACACCAAGACCTGGTCGGAACTGTTCAAGCGCTGGTCGGAGCAGTGCAAGTCCACTGGGCACGTCTGCGACTCGGTCAAACCCATCCCAGTCACGCCAATATCCCTGCCACCCCCCCGCCCAGAGGACTCGGATGCGGCATCGGTGCTCTGCTTGGCCGTAAGCCCCCCCGAAAGAGCAGGGTCTATCGATTTGAGGGAGAGAGGTGTCTTCCTGGAAAATTTAAACCTCCTCATTTCCAGCCGTCCCGTACTGAAGGTCCTGAACGTCCTCATGCTGTTCTGCGATGGAAAGTCGTCCGTTTCCTCCGCAACCTCCTTAAGCTCCTCGAGCAGGAAGCTCCCGTGGCCCTCCGTGGAGCTGTCCCTCTGACCGGCGGCCGTCTGGGGCTCGCCTGGGCCCAGGAGCGCCGGGGTGCCCCCTCCGTCACCAGCTGCCGATATGTTCTCTCTTTTCACCAAAGTGAGGGAGATCCGGTATACAGTCTTCCTCTGTGGCGTGCCCCTCTCCATGCTATCGGAGGAGTCACCGTTCAAAATGTGCATTCTTTAAGGACCAAAGTGGCAAGAACAAAGAGCAAAAAATGGACATTTAGATTAACTTAAGCATGACCAAGGTCAGGAATGCATGAAGGTAATTAGCTGTCCGGTTTTATTTGTATTTTATCAACTAACAATAAGGTAACGAACCCCATGCATTGTAAAATGCAGCGCGGTCGTGCGTCCCCACCGGAAAAGCAGGCGAGGTGTCCTCAGCCCAGGTGAGTCGATGCACTTCAGCAAAATCAAGCAACGCTTTAAATGGGTCTGTGCTCTTACGGCACCGGCGATCACAGAGACGGGGCAGGGAGTCCGGGACCGGCGCTCCGCTCCATGCGGATCATCTCGGCAAAAACACTCCAGAAGCGCAACCTTCATCGGCTGTGACCGAGCTCCCGCATCGCATCCTCCACCCAGAAATGCCGGAAAACGCACTTTTTGTTCGCCTCTGTTTCGAGATTTTCCTTAGGAGGCGGGATGGATCCGGCGCAGGTCGCGGCAGAGCCGGCAGCTCCTCGCCGGCTCTTTCACACGTCGGCCGGCGGTCGCACCTCCTCCGGACTCCCTCCGCAGATCCGCGTTCAGAAGACAAACCAGCCCAGCCCAGCGGAGCCCAGCCCAGCACGGTAGACTGGCAACAAAACACGGAGCAGATTTCCGGGAGGATCACGGATAAGAGCCGCGCTTGGCGGCGTGCCCTCAGCCGCCTGCAGGCTTCCTGCTCTTCGGAGCAACCAGAAGGACAATGACGGGAGCAGACAAGAAGCCCAAATTACATATTTATTACGAGCCGGCTTGCAAAACGTCCCCCACCCCCGTCTCCGTTTGGATTTATAATCATCGTGTCGGGTGGGGTTGGGGCTTCAGTCTGCATTAACATCGCACTGTATTTTATACCATTTCTTCCCAGTGTGTAGTCCCTCCGAGAGGGGGGAGCAATGCGAAAAATACACGATGGGTGCGGAGTTATGCCAAATTATCCAGGATGTAAGATCCGCGGATAAGGACACGCTGCAGCCGCAATTTGCGGCTATTTGTAAAAGAGCGGAGCGCAAACCAGCGCCGCGCCTATTAACCTGCGCATTAACGTAACAGTGAGGGGCTGACAAAGTAACGCAGGGGTGGAGAGGGGAGCCGGGGGACGAGCCATCGCTCACTTCTGTCATGACTATAATCCACCCCCCCTACACATCTTTCCCCAATAGACAGGTTACGATCTTTGTTCCAAAGGTCCGATAGCAGAGACCCACTTGGGACTGAAATCATCCTGCGGTACAGAGCACGTATTACACATGCGAATGGAAAAGATGATACGAACCGTGTTCTCTTACTAGAATCTGCATTATTTTTCACCGTTATATTGAAAATATCAGTTTCTACTAAAATAATACATGCTATCCCATACAACAGATACCTGTATTTAGATGCACAAACGATATGTTCAAAGTCCATATTCCACGCCTGGGCGACACGCACATTTTTGCTATAGGTTATTATAGCTCATTAAGACTCGTTTATTTTCCTTCATTAAAACAGCCAATATCGTGAATATTTTGACAGTAAGGTGACACATTGACATCGACTTTTTTGTAATCCAGCTACAGTGAATAGACGAACAAAGGGACCGTTTAGCAAACTTAAACAGATCATCCCTAACACAAGGACGGTACATGTTATCAAACGCCATGAAACACGGACGGGGGGGGGGGGGGGGGGGGGCGCGTCTCTCCCCGCACAGAACACATCCATCAGACTCAGCCCGTCATTACCACCAGCAGCAGCGTCTCACCCGCAACGTGAATAATAATTCATCAAAGAAAAAGCCGATCCAATTAGTTACAACCATTAAGACAAAAAAAGAAGAGACAGAGTTGACAAAATATCCTAATTTACCCCCTTATGTAAGCAAGCAGAAAGCATCTTTATTTTCCTTAGTCTGCAAAATGGCACAAAAATTTAAGCAAATGCATCGAATTTGCAAGCAGGGCCGCGGATACTGATTTATGGGCTTTGGGGAGCGTTACCTGGTGCCGCTTTCTAAATCCAGATTTACGTATATATCACATGGGGGGATAAAATTGCCAATACAATTTTCCCTTAATAATTTTGTGAGATTGTAAGTGATGATTTACTATAAAGAGAGTTATCAAGGGTCTGTGTATATTTATATATGTTTATTTTTTGCGTTTCGAAATGCTTGACATTTATTTAATTTTGGACTTGTTAAAATTGTGTATTCTTAATGTCTCCCCCACCCGACAGAGCAAGCCACAAGAATTAAGCTCCATTTCAGCAGTGAATTTTTAAATAAATTCAATTCAGGCACCATCAATGACAACCCTTCTTGTTCCTTATCTCCAAAAGGACCCTGGAACCGCCTCTAAGCGAACTCTGACCCCTGACCTCCGGGTCACTGGCTCTATCCACCAGGAGAGCAAGACTGACAGGAGCTGGGGAATGGAGATAACACCTTCTGCCTTTTTTTTTTTTTTTTTTTTTAGGGGGGGGTGACCACTCATGACTGATTGGAAACCCATTTACCAAAGATAAGCAGCCTTCTGTTGGTGAATGGGGCCAAGTGGAGGGCTCTGATTGTTGCAGAAAGGGCATCACACTTATGAGGGACGTACAAAACAGGCATCTGGATGGATCTACTGCACCTGCAGAGGCTGGAAATAAATGGGTCCTTACAGGGACCTCTGAGGAACACCTGCACCATCTCCACTCACCAGACTGGAGGCACCTCAGCCATTCTCCTCAGGCTACGTAGAGACACCTTAGTAAGAATCAGCTGCTGGCTATTTGAGATCTGGACTTAAGCTTCATCTTATTTGTTTGGTCCCTCTGTACAGTTTGGTCATGATTACCCTCCTGCTGGGGTGGTTTGCATACAAACTGGTTCTTCTCCAGTACTCTCTAGTACTTCCCAGTTATGTTGCTACATTGTTCCGCTTTTTCACTCTGCTGCTGTTATGCACACCCTCAGATTACTCTAGCAGCTCCATCACGAAGGGGCTTGTGAATTATGGACTGGCTGCTCCGGTCTTGCCGACAGACCTCATTCGGAGTCTTCGGTGCCCTCACACTGACATATCTAACAGGAACATTTCATCTGGACTGCATCCGGCTGTTCGATTCACACAAAAACAGTCTCCTTCCAGTCGTCTGGCTTTTCCAGAATTATTCCAGCCTGTTTTCCTTGAAGTTCACAATCTGCTTTTGTCAAAATTCTTATGGATAATGCATGGTGATAGTGAGGGGGCGGGTGGGCACTTAATAATTCCCTTTTTTACACTGTTCCACTAGTATAAAATGAATTCACTTCATATTGTTGGGGGAGGGCATGCCTTCCCCTGTGTGGACATAAATCTACACTCAAGCCGAAAGTACAAGAAGCACCAACTAAGGAATGGAAAATGGTTACAACTAACTGCACGCTCATTAATTTAGCCAGGCTGGATTAGTTCAGGTTTAACACAGCAAATTCTACAGGGACTGAACAAAGCCATAATCAGGGTTCCAGCCAACTACAAACCAACAGGCTGAGGTGTCATAAAAATAATTTGCAGCACTACAGACACGCTGATAAAAAGCTCATTCTACTCCTGATTCACTGTTCAATCTCATATTCACACGAATCGCCGCCTGGATATATTTTATTATCCTCAGCAACCTGTGTTTGATAAAAACTGTCAACAATAAAACAATAAATTACATTAGGCTTTGATACATGCATTTCAAAGAGTAAAATTTATAAGACCATTATATGCTTTCATGGATTAAAAACGAAACGGTCAAGAAAATATAGTGGTTGTATCTTTGTCAGAAGATGGGTAACAAAGGACCAGAAATTTCCAGATACTGCTTCACCACCAGTATACATGACTGTAGCAAACAATGGACAGAGACTAGATGCTCCACTAAAACAAGTATATACTATGGGAAGGACAGAACAAATGGGGAAGGAATTTGAGGGACAATGATAATGCCCCCCCCAATCAGACCACAAAAACGTCATCAAATTATCTTCCACCTGGATTTTATTCTGTAAAGCAGAACGCTATCCTGTCCATGACAGAAGCAAGACTTCTGGCTGTCACCACCACTGCCTCTGAGGAAGATCTCCTTCCCCTCCAGGCTCAAGCAAGGCTGGGCCTCCAAAAACAATGAGAGCTCTTCCTGGAACAATACGTGGAACTTTAGCTACATAATCTCATACGCTCCTCTACAGTTTTGGGATTGCCAATGACGTGAAAGATGAAGCAGGTGGAGTCGCCAAATGCCGCGTTTACGTGCGTGTCCAAAGACGGACATCGGCGACGGGAGACGTGTGGTGGCCGTCCCCAAAGATTTGAAGGCGGCAAAACAGGAATTACAGGATCCGCAAAGTCACCTCAAAAATTCCAAGCCTGACACGAGAAAGATTCCTACTTTTGCGGTCAACCCGATAAAACGGTGATCTCACACTCCACAGCACCTCAAGCGAACTCGCAAAAGCCCTACAGACACTGATCCTCTCTCTCCATTTACCCAGGCAAAGGTTAAGGGAAGCATTAACCGAGACAGGCAGAGGGATGCAGAAAATCCAGACCAGGTAAACAAAAATCTGGAAAAAAGGATCGTATTTACAAACCCGTCATGATTCTACAGGTCAAGACTTACGGCATGCTGTTTATGCAACAGCACAATTACACGATGGAAATGGACTATGTATTAAATCTCATTTTTTATATGCATGATTCGCATGGGGTAAAAGGCAATACTAAAATCGACGAAGGTGTGGGGGGGGGGGGGGATGGGGGGCCGCACAGTACTCATAAATCATCCCAGGGAAATGAGGCATGGTGGGACACCCTGAGCTCTGAGGGATCACTCAGGATTTCATTCAGATGTTAAGTGTAACTGTGTGTTATGTAACACCAGCAGTAGTCGGGGGGGGGGGGGGGGGGGGGGGGGCACACCTGCACACTTGACTCTTCCTGGAAATCAGGGAAAAAATGTACTGTTTGGGAAAAAGTAAAACATTTTTTGCAAACAAACAGACCCGTGAGGGTCTTCAGGTTTTAGGACTACAAAGATTACATAGTTAAAAAAATAAAATAAAATACTGCACTTTCCCCCCCCTCCTGTACAAACCAAACCACAATCCCAAAAGAGAAAATGACACCAAAGTGTGGAGTCGGTGGATAGTTTTAACCCCATGGCGTATGTGAAGGGCATGACTCCTTCAAGTCAGGAGCTTTTCAAGCGATGTGAGTGCAGACAGCGCCCCCTACAGGACAACACTGTGTACTGACAGAAATGCTGATGCTTACAAATAAACAGGAAGAAAAAAAGGGCGTGATACTGGTCTTCAGCCAAGTGGGCAGATTGGGAGAAAGGGGCAGCATGCTGAAGATATATAAAAAATTTAATGCAGTGGTCTCATAGCAGGCTTGGTCTGCATGAACAGACCTTCAGGAGGTCAGAATATGTGTGTTTGTAGTCTTGTGCTCCTGTACAGGAATTCTGGTCAATGGTTATTACGCTGCCAAATGACCATGAACACAGGACCCAGTTGAATTACTGAATTCTTTTCATCCTATGATGCACCAAACCTCTGCCTTCAGGCTCAGTAATACTGTGTGGCACCACTGATGTACAGCTTAATATGTCATTTACTTTGTGAGATTGGACTGTCAGGAATCTGCAAACCAAAAACTCTGAGTTCAAGTACAGCTCTGACCTTCGGAGTAAGGTCCAGACCTCAGTTCCTGCTCCGTTCTGAACCTGACCCTGAAGAATATTTCGGGAGCGCAGCTGTGTTCGAGACACGGAAAGATTAAACACGGTGGCTTTATGGAATGAACAATCCATTCATCACATTTGAAGGAAGAACTGATGCCATAAAACGAGCTTAAACGAGTCCAGTAGGTTTTTTAGGTTTTAAAAAAAGATTTAGGTCAAGCTCTCGCATAAGGTCGCGTGTAGCTTTCTAAAACTGCTGCCTAATCTAACACAAAGACAAAAGGATAAATGAGCTTGGGGCTGGCCGCCTAACGGGATTAAGCAGGGTGATCGGGGCTTTAAAGACAAAGGGAGACGCGGCAGAATGCGGGAGCAGAGCGGGACGGCCTTTGCTGGGGGCCTCGCCGCTGCTTTTCAGAGCCCTTGTGTAAACAGGCATCATCTGCGTTATCAACTCACGGCCAACGAGGCCAGCGCTGAGCGTAACTCAGCTGCCAGCGGCTAACAACCCCCCTCCCCCCTGGGGCGCGCTCACATTGGGGATACAGCAAGTGACCGGAGAGCTGGGCTCAGATTGCCGGGTCAGGGAGTGACAGTGGGCCGGATTTTCCAGATGGAAACGGGTAATCCAGGCTGCGGCACAGGAAGGCCAGGTGTGAATACAGGAAGGTGACGCGAACACAGAGGGCGCGTCGGGAAAGGCGTTGGCTGAGGGAGAACCCGCCGCAGAGCACCAGGAGCGTGTCAGATTCCGGGGGGGGGGGGGGGGCAGCCGGTGCCATGGGGTAACGGCACCACAGACTGGCCAAGTGAGCTCTGACAGAGGGAACAGACTGCAAAGGCGAATATGAGCTCTGATGTCGCTCTGAACAGCCATCAAAAAAAATAGTAGGGGGACCTATGACTGCTGTAAAGACCTCGGCAACGTAATCGAACCCGACCTGATGACACCCCTCCCCCACCCCAGCCCATTTTAAGCGTGACTGTCGTCTGCCAGAATCGATAAACAATGCAGATGAAAGACCTGCTCCTCTTGTCTACAGCTGAGCTTCCTTTTCTGGCTCTGTGTAGCACAACAACCTCCCCCCCCCCCCCCCCCAAAAAAAACCCGCCTCCCCCCGGAACACACTCTGTGCTGAAACACAGAGAATACATTAAGTCTGTGTATTTCACACATGCCCTCCCTACAAAGGGCTCATCGCCGCTGCCTGAACACCCCCTGCCCCACCCCAGTGAAACGAATCCTCTAAAATCTGTGTTCAGACATAGAGCAGAATGAGAAATGAGGAGAGTATGTGCCCCCATTTGGTAGGGCTGGGGGGTGCACCACGCCGTTCGGTGACAGAATGAGGACCCAACAGTCCTCATAAACAGTCTTTAGCAGTAATGACTGCCTATCACCACAGGTTAGGTGCCAGAGGTTTTTTCCGGTTCTTTAGCTGTGATCCACACTTTTGGATATCTTCCCCATCCAAGATTTCTCCCGGGAGGTAAAACCAATGAAATTAATTAATGTGTCACAGCAACAATATGGAGGCACAGCAGGGGGCAGACTCGAGCCACTGCCTCGTTTCTGTGGAGCCGGTATGTTTTCCTCTCGTTATCCATACCAACGCAGGCGCACGCCGTGAAATGCACAGCGACAGTAAGCCGCCTTCAGCGCCTCATTGGCCGCACGCCGTGTCGCCCCCCCCCCCATCCCTGCGGGAGGGACCTTCGCGACAGGAGCTCGGAATCATCAGCGCCCTGCCTAAATAAGCAGCTATACATCTAGGATCATCACAGGCACACATGGGTGGTTATATGATTTGCAGAGAGAGCCACAGAGAGAGAGAGATAGTCACTTTTGCACGCATAAAAAAAAAAAATCAAGATGCGTTTCGTTCACGGTGACAATTCCATCAAGGAGTCAGTCAAGCATGTTAATTAAGAGGACAGCACAATGGCGGCAAGCCTAGAGGGCTTGTAGGCTGGGTTACGTTTAGACAGCATAGCATGTATAGAGAGCTATTCAAAATATTCACTTCTCTATATAAGCAAGTTAAAGATATTTAGCGATTTAATGATTTAGTAGCTCCCGGATGTACGGACCATAAAGACCGTTAGGCGGCGAGCCGCCCCGCCTAGCAGCCGCCGCGCCCTGGGACCCCTGGGATATCATTACGGAGGCGTAAAAGGCGCATTGGCATGAATAATGCAGCAGCCGCGGGGATCGGGGGTGGGGGCCGATCGCAAAGCACAGCCCTGAAAGGCTTCCTGCGCGGTACAAAACGGCCCGCTGTCTTAGCGGGCATCCATGGCGTGTGGGGTTTGCTAAACAGAGGCCGGGAGACCAGCAGGCCAGTAAGTCCCAGTCCGAGGGATCCCGGGTACGCCCGACGTCCAGTTACCGAGCCTTCCAGTAAACGGAATCAGCGAGTGATGAGTTAAAATAAATATTCATGCCACTAATTTTATTTATAAATATATTATATACATCATAATATCCGATTTTGAAAAGATCATCCACCTAAATTCCCAATGACACTCAATATTAGGCTACGTTTTTAGCATAAATGCAGTTTTTTTTAATTTAAGCTTTATACAATTACATCTAATACTAATAGACCTGCGCAATTCTGCTTGTAATCATTTATACATACATTCAACCACGGGCAACACCGAATCGCTTTCCAGAAAAGCATGCAGCAAGCAGTGTATTCTAAGGATATAGGCACGATCAGATATATTGTTTTTAGTAGTTTTACTAATCGCAAATGTCTCAGAACATCCTTATAATATGAATTTTTTAAGTAGATTAAGAAAAAAAAAAATCAATAAACGCGGTGCACAGCGGCAGTGAATCGCATTTCAAACACTGTAAAGATTTATTACACTAATCGGAGATATGAAAACCTTTAATCAGTCATTTCTAACTAAACAGCGTAAAATATTAATTCAGCGTTCAGATCAGTAACAGACTTCAGCACACTACTTTTAATATTAACTTCAATTTAAAACAAAAAAAAAGGAATTTTATGCAAAAATAGTATTAAGATTAAAACTAAATAGCTTCTTTGATGCACATAGGACAGAATTTTAATGCTTTGGTTTTTTTTTTTTTTTTAAATCATTTTACCTAAATATCAGCAGCCACTGAAGACAATTCAAATACTGTACTTAGCTTTCCAAAATAACCTTACATCCTTTCTGTTTCGTTTAGTTAAAAAGCAGGTCTGCTTTTACAAAACACTTCAACATTTTACTGGGAATCACACAGAACTGCCCGATGTGGCTGGAGACTGGAAATGAAAGTCAAAACGCTCAGTTTCATCACGTATGGAAATGAGATGTCGGTCGTTTTGTATGGATTCAACATGCAAAACGCCGATGGGATTTTGTTCAAGGAAGACGTTGACGGGTCTTTGTAAAGCTGCTCCCTGAACGTAAAAAAGGGATTTTAGTAAACATCCTGCACGCCTTTCACTTCAAAACATTACTGCCCCCTTTAAGGTATTTTTTAAATGAACAACAGGAATGCAAAAATGGCTAATTCTACTGGAGGTCATTCTTGTATAAAGTTTTCTAAATGTTGCCTATCTATAATAGTATATACACACACCATTCCTGTATACATACATACCTAAAAATATGACTTTCCTCTTATACGAGAAATGAAAATCAAAGGTGATTGCAGGGCATGCACACAGACCAGAACCGCACCTCTCTGCATCTACAGACATTTTACAAACAGATTCTCCATGCAGCAGCCCTGAGAGTCTCTCATGTTCAAACCGTGAACTTGGCCTGATGTCCTGGGGGCTGTAATTCTCGATTACTGATCTTCACTGCAGGGACTAATGCATTTTCATATGTGCATATTGAATAATTAAACGCCAGGCCAAATCCTGTTTATCAGGGGAGTAAAGCTGTAAATCTGTCCCTGGCAGAGATCTGAAAAGGGCTTGTTCTCCTCAAACAATGCCAATGCAAAAAAGTCAGCCTCACATGTCCTTTTGTTTCACTATTATTATTAGTTCCTTGTCTCTCCCTCCCCATAATGGCTTGCTCTCCTGAGGTCACCACCACTGTCAGCCAGCAGAGGGTGCTGTTGAGAGCTACACAGCCACAGCTACCAAACCACATCCTGACAGAGCAGAATCCCGAAAAGGCCCGGCTACGAAAGTGCGTCGTGGAAGTGCGTCGTGAAAGAGGGTCGTGGATCTCAGCATCGCCACACAAACACGGCCATCTGAAAACTGTCAAAAGACTAAATTGAGTCCACCCACAGAGCAGATACAGAGAGCATTAGGATGGATGAAAGGGCAATGGGTGCTACAGATGGAGAATTACCATAAAACCCCGGTACAAACCAAACCATCAATTTCTGGTCAGTACAGCTAAGTTCCCAACTGCATTTTAACTTTTCAAAATTAGGATGCTGGGAATTGTTCCCTCAGCATCTTCTTTCCCCAAAAGTAAAGATTTACATTGATAAAAACTGGCTACCAAAAAAAAATATATATATACATCCAGAGCACAACTGTAACAGCCCCCCCCCCCAAAAAAAAAAATCTCAATCTGAAGAAGTGATGAGAGAGAGACACCATGGCATCTGGGGCCAGAGAACTGATTCCCAAAAATGGTGTCACCTCAGCAAAGGTACTTCCACATACTCTTTGGCGTGTCGCCAGCGGCAACAATCTCTAATTTCTCAAAATCTTCCACGACCGTCGCCATTAATGCGAGGCCTCCTGCCACGCTCAGATTCATTAAGGCCAAATGAATTCACAGCGTTTGACATTTCGCTGAAGACCCTGAGAGTCTGCCGCTGAGCCAGGACCACCCGCTCTGCCCAACAGGGCCTCGGAAATTCAAATTCTGCACACACAACATTTCTGGGGAACATGAAGGCTTTCTTCTTATATATTTAAAGCCATTCTGATCCATCCCATCCATCCACTAATTAGAAAAATATTCAGGTACCCATTTCAATGTTGAACCTAAACATCACTTTAGGAAAGTCACTAGAGATGGGCCGATCCACATTTTTTCAGTTCCGATCCAGATATACAATTGTCGATACCGATACAAATTCCGATACAAGAGCTCTTTTTACTTTGTTATATTTTATATATAATTTTTTTTACGCTAGTAAATACAGATGGAAAAAAATGTATGATAAAAATATTAGGCTACTACAAACATACATATCGTACTGTTCCACCACGTTTGTACATCTTGTTTTAAGCATTTTTGAGGCATTTGTAGTTCAATGTGAATATCTTCAAAACAAGTATACACGTCTTATCTTACGCTCCTCGTACTGCAAAGGGTATGTGCATGACGTCAGAGTAGGCGGAAGTCACTGTACTCACACCCACTGAGTAGCAAAAAAGACTGAGGGGCAGCGATAGCGTTCGATTTGAATGGCGCAAAAAAACATGTAAAATGGGAAAGAGCTGTCGTGCGATTGATTTTACAAGAAATAGGAGCTATCTTTTTAGAGATTGCCAAAAACTAAATAAGTATAGGACGTGGATCAGTCACGCACGGCCGATACCCAATCCGTCAAATTGGTCTGGATCGGCGCCGATACCGATCCGAATGTCGGATCGGTGCATTCTCTAAAAGTCACGCACAGATTTTTGCCACAAGCTGCCTGGGACAGCCGTCCCCTGAACCCTGGCAAACATAAATAGTTAGAAAATGGCACAAATAGTGACAAAAATATTACAGTAATAGATGACGGATGGACAGATAGACGAACATTACAGCTCTCAAGAAGTTGAATGAAGTTTATTGTGATTGTGGTTTTCCCATTTAAAGGGCCATTCTGGCAAATTTTCTGACACTGAATCTCTCCAGGATTAAATATCCTTTAGTTCCGTAGTGAAACCCGACATTCTTAGATCGTTGATACGCTGTGTAATCCCAACACATGTAATGTCTCAGTTCCTGAGTGCAAACACAAGCCGCCTCAGAGCAGACACCCTTACATAAACTCAGATAAGAATTAGATTCATAACCAGCATAGCAAATAAGAGCGGCAGGAAAGCTCAACATTAAAGTGAACGTGCAAGATCCTCGGAATTAAACCAACGCTAAGTTTTGACCCGTTGATTTTTAAAGTGCTTTCTGCTTCGGTTGGGGAAGTACATGATCTTGTTCTGCACCCTGTCAAAGAATTTAGATGAGACAGAGGTGAGAGGAGGGGGTCTGTCACATCTGAGTCATAGCGAGAGCAGACTGCAAACTCCCAGGACTCTGGCTGAGAGCAGCAGAGCGGGGAAAAGACGCCGAGCGAGAGGATCAGAAGGGACCTGAAACACACCAATGTCCTGGGCTGCGGGGCTTGTAGACCCCAGCACCTACCGGCAAGTCAGAACGACGTCAGTCAACGAGAGAGAGCCGGGTTAACAGCTTAACGCAGAGACACGCAGACGACAGCTTGCTGGCCTCTTCTGCCGTCTTCTTCAAACATCCCACTCCGCGTGCGAGCAGCGCCGCTGGCTTGGTGCTGGGCTCGGCGCGGCCGTTACGTAACGGGCGGACGGCTTCACAGAGGAACCCTGAGTCACAGCCTTTATTTTTAGCGCGTTCGGCTGTTCTGACTGTGAACCGTCTATGCGAGAGGCTGCCGGAACAGACAGACGCGGCGGGCGCCCACCCAGCCGGCTGGAGGGGGGGCTGCGGATCGGATCTGTCAAGGTGAGACGGGCCCGCTGAGGTCAGAGGCATCAGCGACTTGACAGTCGCCCGCCGACCAGCCGCAAAGCTTTCTGTTCTCGCGGCCGAACATGCTTCTTCAGTCGCGGGCCGCCTTCACCCTCAAACCCGTTAACTGTACGCCCGTTGATTCGACAATAAAGACTTGGCTCTGGTCAGAACTGGAAGAACAAACACTCTTTGTTACTCGCAAAGCGAAAGGGAACGTCCAGTTTTAAATAAAGCTCATATTCAGCATGTGCTGCCTGTTTCTGAACAAGATGGAGAGGCTTCATTCTCCCCAGTAGGGGGCACTACAGCTCACAGACCCAGACTACAAGACCACATAACCTAGCTGCCCACTGAGCACTGCTCTTTATTTTTGCTTGTTTGTTTGTGTGTTTATTTTAAAACTTGATGTAACTTCAATGAGCTGAGATGTAGCAACTTTTATCCAGTGCTTTTGGTGCAAATGGGAGTGACGAACTTCACAGAGTCAAATATTTACTTGTTATAACCTCAGCACCTTCTGGGTCATAAACCCACATTAACAGCCGTTTTTTTTTTTTTTTTTTTTTTTTTTTAAATAGAGACCGTGAGAAAAATGGAAACAATGGAATTAAAAGCTCTTACCACTAACAATTTGCAAGGAAACCACCCAATACCACATATACCTGTTATTCCTGTCACTCAGAGGATGAAATTTACATCCTAAATGAACCAAAATGAGTTTTTTTTCCCTGCCCAAAAATTTAATATACACTGCTCAAAAAAATGTAAGGAACGCCTTGAAAACATCAGATCTCAATGGGGTAAAAAATCATGCTGTATATCTATACTCATATGGACTGGGTAATGTTTTAGGAACGAGAGGATGCCACATCGTTTGATAGAAATGAAAATGATAAACCTACAGAGGGCTGAATTCAAAGACACCCCGAAAATCAAAGTGAAAAAATGATCCGGTAGGTTGGTCCATTTTGCCGAAATTTCATTGCAGCAACTCAAAATCGTACTCAGTAGTTTGTATGGCCCCCACGTGCTTGTAGGCATGCCTGATAATGTCGGGGCATGCTCCTAATGAGACGATGGATGGTGTCCTGGGGGATCTCCTCCCAGATCTGAACCAGGGCATCACTGAGCTCCTGGACAGTCTGAGGTGCAACCTGGTGGCATCAGATGGACCGAAACATAATGTCCCAGAGGTGTTCTATTGGATTTAGGTCAGGCGAGCATGGGGGCCAGTCAACGGTATCCATTCCTTCATCCTCCAGGAACTGCCTGCATACTCTCGCCACATGAGGCCGGGCATTGTCATGCACCAGGAGGAACCCAGGACCCACTGCACCAGCGTAGGGTCTGACAATGGGTCCAAGGATTTCATCCCGATACCTAATGGAAGTCAAGGTGTCATTGTCTAGCCTGTAGAGGTCTGTGTGTCCCTCCATGGATATGCCTCCACAGACCATCACTGACCCACCACCAAAACGGTCTTGCTGAACAATGTCACAGGCAGCATAATGTTCTCCGCAGCTTCTCCAGACCTTTTCACTTCTGTCACATGTGCTCAGGGTGAACCTGCTCTCATCTGTGAAAAGCACAGGGTGCCAGTGGCAGACCTGCCAATTCTGGTATTCTATGGCAAATGCCAATCGAGCTCCACGGTGCCGGGCAGTGAACACAGGGCCCACTAGAGGGCGTCGGGCCCTCAGGCCACCCTCATGAAATATATATATATATACACACACACACACACACACACACACACACATATTCATTTCCCCTCAGGGATCAATAGTTTCTTGACGTGGTGGCAGCATGACGGTGATTAATAACGCTTAAGTCACCGAGTCGGTCTTCCTGAAACTGGCTCCGTCAGCCTCCAGCAGAACGATGCTAATTAATTAAAAAGATTGCATCAGCAGTTTCCTCACATTGTTGCATTCTGAAAAGACAAAAAAAAAAACTGGAGTAGGAGGACAGATGGCAAGGCAGTCGCCGAGATGGGGTACCTGTGATGCTTTGCTCGCGGCCTCTGGGCGATAACCTGGGGAGACGCGCCGATCCTGGGCCCAGCCGCCATGGCTCGCTACCACCGACGCAGAATTACTCATTTCATTATCCCTGCGGAGGTGGGGCAGCCGCGCACGCCCCCCCAGGACCCAGCCGGGCCTGCTCTGTTGACAGGACGGGCCCCAGCGCCATGGCAACACAGGCCCCAGAACACCTGAGCTCCGACCCGCGCGCCTGCATGCGTCGAGCCGTCGCCAAGATGCGTGGGCCTCCATCCCGGGGCCCCCTTTAAACTAACATCATCTGTCAAGAAAACACGCCCCTCTAAAATGGCTTCATGGCCTCGGCAAGCCGGGCCACCCCCAGGCTGCGGGGATAAGCTGAAAATTACGCATGGTAATTATATTCTCAGTAACACCACAGACAAACATTTACAGAGCACCTGCGTGGCAGCCTGTGATACAAAGTGTGGGGGGCATCCGTCCCAAATGTGAAACGAGTAATAAAAACCAGGATGTCCTTCAGCGCATTTTACACGCTCCCAGAAAGCGAGGTGTGACCCGCAGGGCGGGATTAGAGACTGAATCACAGCATGAGGTGGGTAAAGCCATCACTGACCACAGCAAACCGTTCAAAGATGGCCGTCCTGTTCAAAACAAATGACAGGGGCACGAAAAACTCAAACGAAATTCCACCCACCGTGACTGCAGTAAACATCATAAACCCGAACCGACTGGTCACTGGGATTTTTGGTTAAAAGAAATCATACACAATTAAGATAAATGTCACATGCCACTGACTTGAGGAAATGTATGACTTTCATGATGTTTTTAATGAGAGCAGGCACTTTGAAGAAAATTAAAATATTGCTTTAACTTTAATGGAGAAACTGCTGATACAAAAGGATCAAAGTCTATATTACGGAATACACTTTACTCCAGTTAAACTTTCCATTTGCTCATACAGGTGTCATTGTATCTAATTAGTATGACTTCACTTGCTGAAGTAGTAAATTACACAGTTACTCCAAAAGTAAAGCCTGCTACATAGGCATAGTTAAACCACGTGCAATCAAAAAAAAAAAAAAATGAATCTCAGAGATGACTTGCAAGGAGATGAATTAACACCACAGAAATCAGCAGCAAGATTTTCCTTTATCAAAAGCAACGCATCAGAATATGGAATGTAAATTTAAGATTAATAATAAAGATATCTGCACAGCTTGTTTGAAATATGTGGAACATTTCACTTAGACGGGACAAAATCTGCCGTCATTAGTGAGTCATGAGCCGTCTGAGGGAACACCATTGAATAACATGGATTCTATAGAAGAAGGACAAAACGTACAAGAAAACCCTGCATTCTCACTGTCCGACTTTACTGCACGATGGGTGTCTTATCTATGGATTCAGCCTGTAGTCTAAACACAGTGAAGAACCCTGACCCATGTTTTTAAAACCCAATGCCAAGCAGTGCATCCCACGTCTCCAGACCCTGCCTGTTTCACCGAGCTGTCGTCTGGCTGTCAGACAGAGACAGTAAGACCATCAAGCAGCTAATAGTCATATCTAAACCTCAGCATTTCAGTATCAGCTTCCATATGATATATATATATATGACCAGTTGCACGAGTACTGAACACAGATCATTATCAATCAAAGCAGCGCCTCTGACTGAATAAATGACCGAACTTAAGCGTGACGTTTGACGACTGACTGCCAGAGTCAGAAGCTGGCTTACGCTGCATTTATTTATTAAACAGGAGACACTTTTGTCCAATGCAATATTCAAGGGAGGATCAGCCACCAGGGTCATCCAGTGTCCCTGGAACAACTGAGACTAAGGATCTTGCTGAAGTGGCAACACTCTACTAGTCAAGGGATTCGAACCAATGACCTTCCACTTCCAGACACAGAGAGCTAACCTGCAGAGCCACTGAAATACATCTGCTCGCTATCCTAATCTGGCCCCTGGACATAAGGTTTGATCCTTCTGAACGACCTCTGGTGGAGACACATGTTCTGCTTATTGACCGTGACCGTTTATATGCCTCTAAGCCCGTGTTCTGGTTTTAATGATTAATAAAAATGTCCTCTCCCATCCAGCCCTAATCACTGATGTAAGAAGTTAGCTCAGCACACCAGGTGGTAACCTAAAGACGTCTGAGAGGACGTTAAACGCACGTCGAACTGACAGAGGCAAGAAATCTCAGGCAAAAGGATCTTCAGCTCATTGGCCAACCGAAAAACAGGTCTTCTACAAACGGAGAAAACGTAAGGGTACTGTGACTATAGTTAGAGGCAAATGTCCTTTAAGACTCTCCCAGAGCAACAATAAAAATCAAGAAGTACGTCCAAAAGAGGCCAAAAGACCACATCTGAAGTTCTGGAGGCCTCCCATTCTGCCGCCGACATGCATGTTCAAACTGCTGAAGACTGAACGGCGATGGCGTTTCACGGGAGGATAGCCAGGAAGACCAAGAAAAAAATAAAAGTCTGCTTTCAAAAAAAAAAAAAAAAAGCCTTGCTGTGCTCCGTCAGTCTGCCAAAGAGAAGCTGGAGGTGCGGCCAACAGTCGGAAAGCTCTTAGACGAGCAGGAACACAGATCTCTTTGGTTAAAACCAAAAACATCAGTATCTGCTCATTCCTATATGCGTTTCAGTAAAATTCATCCCCACAGTCAGCAACAGCGGTGGAAATGTCATGATTGGGGTTGTTTCTGTCTGGATTCCAAGGCCTTTCCATCAGAGGGGACCATTAGATCAGAGTGCATCGAAAGTAACTACTACTGCACGACAACGATCCTTTACATTGCAGCTAGTCTGCTTGAAAACAACCAGAGAGACGCGTCTGTCCCTTTTTGGGATCTACGAGTGTACGGCCATCCCTGAAGCCAGGAGAAGGACAGAGGAGGACCTTTAGAAAGCAGTCGGCTAACCTGGAGCACCTGAAAGGTTCCTGCAAGCAAGACATGGGCAGAAATGCCTGCGAGACGATGCCAGAGCCTAATTACTTATTCTAGGAAACATTTGGTCGCAATCACTGGATGTATTAAAAGGTTCACTTCAGCAGACACCATGATCTGAGTGTGTTATATAAACAGGATTTATGTGAGCACACACACATCTCTTATTCAGGCATTATGTAAGTCAGATTCACAGTAAACAGATTACAGTGACAGTTCATGTCATTGGCTCTGATGGGACTTTCTGAGAGACGATCATAAGACGATTATCAACAGAATCGTCATGGTGGTGACCATCTTGGGCAAAGTAACTTGCTTGTATACCTTTGTGACCTTCTTTTGAGTAGACAAATTACTTTTCCATGAGAAAATCAGTATATTTCATAGAGCTCAATCCCAATTACAGCAAAAGTGAATGTCTTTCAGTTTTTTACCAAGATTTAAGGTCCAGGAAGTTCCCCAACCTGCATTTAGATCCATCCTTGGAGCGGTATGACCTCTGCTCAACCAAAACAGAGCAGTTTAATCTATCACACAGCCTGCCAGCGCATCTGCCCCCTGGTAAGCAACATCTGCCCATCTAGACAGGAGTAGCTTGTGCCTTTCAGGACGGTGCCAACATATATCCGCACCGGGCTCCACCCTGACAGGTAACAAGGTCAAGTTCAAAAGAAGAAACAGATACCAGCTCCTCAACAATAGATTTTAAAACGCGCAATAAATAGCGCCGGTATTGTGAGAAAAGTAGGTATACAACACATCTACAGAGATTAAGAGAAAAGTAGGCCTGCTGCTGAATTGTATATAATAAACAGTGGTGCTGTGAACTAGAGAAGTGAGCCAAGGTGGTAACTAGGTTTATAAGATACAATCCAAGTGGAGGTGGTCGTTTAGTAGAACGTTTCTTTAAAAGATATCAATTTCGCTTATTAAAGGAGAGACCTGTAATCCTGATACCGCAACCGGGACTACACACCCGTTTTTCAGTTCTCTCTTGGAGGAACCAGCCTGGTGACTGTCGGGGAGGTGATTCAGTGTGTGTGTGGGGTGTGTGTGTGGGGGGGGGCGTTAAAAGTCAAATCATTCGTTTTGGCTCAATTATATATTTACACGCAGGTGCACGCGAGCTGGTAGCATCCAAGTGCAGCAGCAGCACCGGCACCCACCTTCGATGGCGATGACATGCTCCCGGATCTGGTTCTGTATCAGCGGCTCCTCAACGCGCTCCAGCAGCTCGTAAATGGAGTAGATGTTCGGATGGACCGACTCGAACCTCTGGATCTCGGCTCGGATGGCCGCCGAGTTGGCGAGCTGCTGCTGATAATTCATGGTGCCCAACCTCCGCTCCTGGGCTCACTGGGACAGTTAATCCTCCCGCTTCACGGGAAATGCTGGTAAAAGCGTAAGTTATTATAATTTAATGGAGTTTGTCGGCTGATCGGGCGGATGTCTGTCAGCTGCGCGGTACTTCTGCGCTACGCCGACATTACGCGCACAGCTGTCTGATTACTGGTTACCCACGTCAGTGTCTCAGGAACTAACCGATACCTGGTCAGTTATATCCATAAGGTGAGCGATGGCCACAAAGCTAGTCGTGCACAGCTGACAGCGTAACCCCGGGGCTCCGGGGCAGCTTCGCGGGGTGGACGGCCAGCCGGGGGGGCGCCTTCTCCGCTGTGTAACATGTATCGGATTAGAATCGCAACAAAGTAGCCCCCAAAGGCGGCAGACCCCGAAAAGGAAGTCCGGAAGACGGGGACAGCGACGCAGCCCTCCCGATCCCAGCTCCTGGCAGCGACGGCACTGCTTCTCGGGCGGCCCTGGTGCGCTTTCCCATATCCACCGGGAATAGAGAAAACACACAACAACAGGTCCGGCTACATCCGAAGGCGATCGCGTTTAAAAAGCAAACGCCGTGCGCTGCCGGCTAGTGTGACAATGAGTTGCGATCTTACGATTTACCGAGCGGCTACTCCACAAAAGGGTGAAATTCCCGGTGAGTCAGTCCAACCTTTGCCATGCTGGTATAAATCATGCAGCGCGACGATGGAGTCCCGTGCACAAGGAAGGCTAGCGAGCTGGGTAATGGTGGACTGGGTGCTCCGGAGCGCCGCTTCGCTCCCACGGGACCGGCTGGCTACTAGTTACGGGAGATTACTAGTTATAATAAAGGCAGCGGCGGTATTCGGCGTCTCTCTCCTGCCCAGAGCTGATGATATCCCGTCTGTCTAGGCGAGCCCCGCTGTCCGCATCCTTCAGAAATACCACTGCGCCTGCTCCCTCCTTGGACGTCCCATGGAAAAGGTCGGGCGGCTTCTCCTTTGGACGGTGTAAAAAAAAGAAAAAGAATGCAATGCATTTCGGGGCTTGTGGTTTTCCCATTAAATTCTCTGGGCAGGGAGAGACTGCATGCACGTCCTTTAAAACCGTCAGACTTACGGTGGGGGCAGGATTATAGAGCCCTTTGAGCACGACAAGGGAGAAAAGTCGTGAGTGAAAATTGGTGAGAAAGGGAAAAAAGAAAAACAAGTTATAAGTAAATTAATCAACACAAACTGCAAAATAGCAACCCAGTGTAAAATGACATTTATAAAACTGTGTTTTCACTTTGTGACTTGTTTCAGTGTGTTTTATTTTTTTCCTCTTCACCACTTCCCCCCATTTTGTTCAAGTGAGTAAAATACTTGGGGGTCGGGGATAGTTTGGGCAGCGCTCTTTGCAGAGGGGGGCGGACGGACTGGCCAATCACCGCGGGTCTGACGGGACGTGCTGCGTCACCCTACGCTGATTGGCCAAATAACCGATATGCAGGCCGGCGGATGACAAGTAAATTAGTAAAATATTCAAAATCCATATTAATTGAATTACGTTGTACGCTTGTTGTTTGCGTTTCTCCCTTTACTTCGCCGTATGCTGCGCCCTACTCTTAACGAATTCCTAGACTAAATGACACAATAATAATAATAATAATTAATAGCGTCTTATTACTCCACGCTTATGTTATGGCAGCTGTAAAGGAGAATTGGGCAATAGCCTTGAACGAATAAGTAAGCCATTAAATTTCAGTTGTTATTTATTAATTATTATTTATTTTACCAAGTTATCAAATTTACACGATTTTTTAAACAAACGAACTACAGAAAACATGTTTCTACAGGAAACGTCAAACCTGGGTAAAATTAAGTGCAACGTCACAAACTGTACCTGTCAACAGGATCCTTATTTTCGTGTTCTTTGAGTTAATGCACTTGCATAAACAAAAATATAAAACATCCTCAAGTACGACAAGCTGCAAAACAGTCTATTAATTGTGACTCAACTTTATTTTGCAGCGAATGTGTTAGGCCTAAGGTATAAGCATATAGCGCACCTATCATTTTAGATTAAGGCGTGATTATGAAATACTAGGCTTAAATAACTGATCATTTCGAACTGCCTGATTAGAATATGTGTTCTTTATTTATGAACAGGCCTAGTGTTTTCATAATATATATTTTTGCTATATGCTTTGAATTGTAAATTGTGAAACTTATAATGAAAGCAATGGAAATTTTAGTATTAAACAGAAATGTGCTCCAATCGTATACACTCAGGTTATATATAATTATGGTTCCTGAATAAGCGAATTCTATTTTAGTCGTACTCCGCGATACTGTAAAAAAAAAAAACTTTCATGACCTCTAGCGGCTCTAGTTGTGCTGCGGCCCGGACTGTAATTGAGATTCCCCGTTAAACCGCGGCTGCTGAGAGTGCAACGAGTCTAGCTTGCCGCTTGTCTTTGTCCTATTTTAAGAGGAAACCATGACTAAGTTCTGTAAACTTTAATGCAGTTTCTGTTTGTTTCGTATTTCATAATCATATTTTTTACTTTACAGTTATAATTAATAAATTAGTAAATAGCATCGTTAAAGGGACCTTGCACCAGAACTAGCTTAGTTAGGTTTTACAGTAAACTTTCTCTTCACTTTAAAAAACAATAATAAATTTAGATAATTAGTAAATGTGTCATTTGATTTATTTAAGTAAACCTGTCATGCCCATTTCGAATATTTAATTAAATAGATTAACAGCTAGTGTACACCATAAACTGAATGCAATGAGGCGGATGTTGGTTTTACTTTTATTTTTATTAATTTGGTGTGTCACCAATCATTTGGAAGGTTTCTAGTGGCCTACAATATGTCAACGTGTCCTTTTCCTGTTTTTTTTTTTAAGTCCAGGTAAGTCCTGATTCCTGGGATTCTCATTAACGTTATTTGTTTACAGATGATGAGTTCATCTTCTTGTTCTCATTGACACAACTGTCACAAACAGCTCGCATTTAGCCACAAACAACGGAGTGAGATTACTTCTAAATGTAGGCTAACTTAACATGATTTACATATTTAAAAAATATATATTGCAGCACTTTAAAAAGTGAAATTTAACTGGATAAAGTCATTTTCTTCAGTTTTCATGTAAACCAGAGGCAGGCACAAACAGGGCAGCAGGAAGTTGGGGGTTAATCCGGACATTGTGGTTTTACTGTATGTGGCAGGGGCGTTGCTAGAGATTTTGGGCCCCATGAAAGCGTATCATATTAGGCCCCCCAGTCCAAACCAATCCAGTTATTTTCCTAATTTTGTAGGGCCCCTGTCACTCAGGGGCCCTTGGAATCGTCCTAGCTTTCCTCCCCCTTACGGCGCCCCTGGTATGTGGTATTATAACATATTGAACACGTCACTCAAATAATAAACGATTATATTTGTATTTGCTTGAGTGACGTCTTCAGTGTAATACTCACATCTGATATCTCCAGAGCATGTTTTTGATATAAAAGCTTTAGGAGTACAGTTGTCTTTCTGGAAACCCATACTGCTTTGTAGGCAGACCACCATAAAATTTTCAAAGGTCACGACTGTTCAGTTCTTAGAAATTGAACAAGACATAGAGCGGCATACACTTTCAGCAAAATGTGCGGATTTCACGGTAAATTAAATATTCCCTGGAAAATATACCGATGTACGATTTCCCATTTCATTCATTTAAAATATAGGCCTACTTAATCTTCATGCAAATTCGGAATACTCTAGTTGTTTCATACATGAACTGGATTGTTTTACTTTAGAATACTACATATAATGGGATAAAACGGATGGAAATTATATAATGTGATTATAATACTTTGCAAAGTTTAATGCTAGAATAATTCCGAAAGAAATTGATTTGATATTAGGGTGACCACATTTGTGTTTTGCAAAAAGGAGGACACCAGAGCCAAGACAAAGCAACGCAGATATGCACACAGAAAGTATTCTGACTGTAGAAAACAAATGTCAACATGAAATAAAGCGAAATCCCGGACATTTCAGGCATTTTTAGGTCCCAAGATAAAAGGACAAGTCCGGGAAACACAGGATGTATGTTCACCCTATTTGATATTAACCATGTTATTCAGTGGTGTCTGATAGCTAAAAATAGATAAGAAGACAACAGGCTACATTTTACAACATTAAAATTATGTTTAGAATTATATTTTTGGATTTTTCCAAAATGTGATTCTATAAATTGTGGTAATAAATTATTTCAAAGTTACTTGCTTCGTTATTTAATCTAAAAACAAATGATGTAGACTACTGTGTCCTGTATCCCTGTGGACAAGCCTGCTCTGAAGCCGTTAAAAAAAAAAACAACATCCGCCCTGAAATGAAGAAACTTTTCCGGGTGCACTTACAGCCATATTGCTTCCCTCAGGATTGTTTTGTGTTATACTTCTAGCCCGCGTAGGATTTCTATGCACCGACAGCTATCCGATGAGTCAGCAGTGCAGCTGCATTTTGATAAGCGACCGGGGGGGCTGCGGTATGGCCTATGTATCTGAAGTAGGCATTAAATAAATTAAATAATAGTCAATAAAGCGTGAATTTGAGTTTTCAAATTAAGTTATTTTGTTTTGTGTTATACGGTGTATGTACGCGGTTTAAGGATATTGGGATAACTATATGTTCGAGAAGGCGGTTATGTAAAATTACAATGCATTGTGAACAGAATATTTATTAATCTACGGGCGTATTCGTAAATATATGTTTTTGTGTTCAGCCATTTCCTGCCACATATATTCGGTCGCACAGTCGTGGAGACTTTGAGAGAGCGTTTGGGGGCGGGTCCTTTCTCACGGTCAGGCCATTTGAGTCTCAGCTGGAAGCTGTTCTGAGATCAGTAATGGTCTCAAAGTACAATCTGTGTTGATATTCATCTTGATTCAGTAGCCTGAACATCTGAATACTGGTATTTGCTGGTAGAGGAAGTGTCCAAACCACTCGAAACAGTAAAAGGTCCTGCCTATACACACACACACACACACAAACATACACACACACACACAAACATATACATACATGTACATATAGGCTATATACACACACACACATATATATATATATATATATATATATATATATATATATATAAAATGTGTGTGTGTTTATGCTTGTTAATTTGTGAATTACTGTCCCACTACAATTTGTGGTTTACTCTTTTTAACATTGTCCTTCAGACCCCCTAAAACAGCTTGTTGATTCCCAGCCAGCCCCCACCAGGCATATTCATAAACTGGAATGTACATCCTCTCCACTCTGTCCCAGCACGGTTGCTATAGTGACACAAACAGGGCAGTTTCCGGCTTGTTTTAATCTGTTGGCCTGAGAGTTGTCGGTTGCCACTTGAAACAGCATGACGCAGTCGAGGTCACCAGGAGCTGACTGCGGTGTCACACACTGAAGTGCGTCCTATTGCAGAGAAGTTGTGCGCCATTAGATGCGACTATTATTGAATGAGGATTTGCGTAACGTCCTTCTGCTACTTCCTTTTCTCACTGAAACAGCTATACTTCTGCTGTACCCCTGTGGTCTGTTGCCACAGTTGTAGGAGTTACTTAGCACTTTATGAAACTCCACATCAACATTGTTCCACATACTCCAGCTCAGGGGCGTCGTTAGGTCCAATCACTCGGGGCTATAGCCCTGAGTATTATAGCCCTGATGTCAATTATCCTCCTTCAAAAACAAATAGGTCAAGCCCCAGGTAAACTTGACTTAGCCCCTGCTCTTTTCAATAGCTAGAAACTCCCCTGCTGAGCCTCAGGCCCGTAATTTACAATTTCAAATATAAATATTACTAACTGGCTATAATAAAATCACTGATACAACAGTCCGCTTCTGATAACCAACAGAGAAGGAGCTTGATGTCTATTAAGTAAAATAATTGCTGGAAATTTAAGTTTGTGAAGTTTGGCCCATTTTCAGAAAACTAGTTTCAGAAACTGATACTTTATTTACATATGTTCTCCTTTTCTGTTTTCCAAAATCCTCTATAAGAATCACCATATAAGAATTGTTACAGTCTCCAAATAATAACTTTACTTTTCAATTATTCCAAACCATACAAAAAACAAGCTACAATGGTTCTTTGTGGCGACTTATTATTGAAGATGTTTCAAAACCCATACTGTTGACACCATGCAGTTACCCAGCAGAAATGATGAATTACTGCTTTTTCTTTTCTCAATTTCTCAAAAATTAATTAAGGGGGAATTATTTCAGAGTGCAAATTGCTTAATTTTTCACTGAACCAATGAATTGATTACCTGCCTTATTACCCTAGGTAATACAAAAAGTGATAAAAAAAACGTAAGATTCAACTGAATTGAAATTGTAGTGAAAGTGAAAAGGAGGGTATATAGACCTTGAATTTCGTCGATGATGCATTTTTCTCTGCATGCCAGTTCCTATGGACTTGGTTCGTGACGTTACATCAGTCGGGACAGCATTTCTGATACCTGGAGACATTTTTTACAGGAACTACAACCCTTTATATATGATGTCGACTTCGGGAAATAACCAGGAAATGTAAGCTATTTGGTTTTTAAGAGTAAATGCTGACCGTAAAAATGTATGATTCAACTATAATCATGATTAGTCAGACTCGTCTTTGCATTCACGAAGTGCTGTTACCTCTTATGTGTCCATAAGAGGGCGACATTTAACTATTACTGAGAGTTTGACAAAATTTCGCTTCGTTCTGCCCATAGCGCTTTAATGCGCGGGTTTACCCGTGCTGAAAGCCCAGGGGCCTGCCTTAAAAAGGACGGAAGGAAACTGACCTTGTTTAGTGAAATGTTAACCCCCCCCCCCTCCCGATCTAAAACTCACCATCGTAGAAGGTATTTTTTTTGGGGGGCTCTGACAAATAGCCAACGAATGTCTGACCATGTAAATAATGTGCTTCTGACTCAGCCCTCTATCCATCTAGTCCCTACTCCTCCCACAGTTCCCGAGTTAGTTAGATGAAGCGTCTTCTGTAGCCGCACTTTCCTTCCTTTGCTGTTCTTTTAGATTTGGTGCAATTTTTCTCAAAGATAAATCAAGTGAAGATCTTCATCCATATGATGTTCTTGTTAAGTGGTAAAAGATCCATTAAATGCTTTTTGAATTATCACGTTCAACAATGTCAAGATTTTTTCTGCAGTGACCCTAACCCTTTCCTGCCAGTAAGTGGCGTTGCTTCAGTTTTGGTGAAATTGAATAATTTTAAGAATGTTTTTAAAAAGGTTTGATTTATTAATTATGATAAATAGTTTAGCTTGATAGTGCAACCCATCCATTATCTGCAACCACTTAGAACCACAGGGAGGCTACAGGTGCAAGGCAGGGACCAACCCAGGATGCCAACCCATCACAGGGCACATTCATACACCACTCACACATGCACACCTACTGGTAATTTGGTAACTCCAATCAACCTCAGCAATGGTTTGAACTGAGGGGGGTGGGGACCGAAATACCTGGAGGAAACCAACAAAGATTCAACAAATACTTTTTCAGTTATAGCACTGATGAGATGAGAGTCTGCAACTACCATTTTCTTTACTACTGCTATGCTGCACCACTTCAGTTTTGTGTGATTTGTCTCAAAATTTGATCAGTGTCAAATATCAAATATTGGGGGCAGCGTGTGGCTCAGTGGGCTAAGCCTGTGTGTCTGTAATCAGAAGGTTGCCAGTTCAAACCCAGCCTCAGCACATCTTTGGGTCCTTGAGCAAAGCCCTTAACCCCCAGCTCCCTGGGCACCATTATGGGGGGTTGCCTTTAACAGCCAGCTTACTCTACAAAGAACAAGTTGGGGGAGGCATAAAGACAATTCCCCACAGGTATCAATAAAGTATTGATTATCATTATTATTTTTTGAGATAAGAAGTATCTGTGGTGGCAGCAGACCGGTCCCAAAACCATTTTGGCCTACAATGATTTAATGAATAATAGCATTTTATTTTAACTGTGAATTAGGCTTCTGAACAAAAATTGGTTTGGGATAACAAAACATAAAATTTAATTGTAGTTGCTCTGTGTAATACACACCTGCAACAAGCTTGCACATTGTTTAGATTATTTCTGTAATTCGATTCAAATTCAATTAAAAAGAACTTTATTTGTCCCCTAGTAATAACAGTTGCATAAGAATGGCAGTAATACGGTAGGCATACAAGTATTTGCATTTATAAGGCTACACTTCATTTTTGGATGCCTAAAAAGAAAAAATTCACCAAAGTTGAGTACAAAGCACAGCATAAAAAAGAAAAATGTATTTTTGGAACAGGGGGTACAGAAGGACCCCTGAGGCAGATGAATAACAATTTAAATACCAAAGTCTTAGCGTCACTGTTACGGGGTTGAGAGCTGTTTTTGGTGTATGTTTGAATTTGTCCTGTAGGTGGTGATTGGACGCTGATGATTGGATGCTGATGATTGGACGCTGATGATTGGACGTTGATGATTGGATTACGTAATGACTGGGGCCAGTCTTCCTGCCTATAAAGACCACCCTTGTTCCAATATGGCTGTCTCTCACCTTGGCTTTACCCCAGGCTAACATGCTGGCACACTTTTTTTGGTAAGAGTTTTGGTATTGTTTATTGTTAAGTTACCTTTATGGATATGTTGATCTTTGATGGGTTGCTAAATTCTTTTGCACTTTTGGTTTAGGTTCAGTTAGTATAATAATTTAGTTTTTGGAAGACTCACCTATTTGTTTGTCTGCTTCTGGACCTTGATTGGGAGATAGGCTAGTTGTTTGTGTACTTCATATGAAGTAAGGGTTAGGGTTTTCTTTTCTTTTTTGTTGTTTTACAACCATAAATGTTTTTGTTGTGGATAATTTGAATTATAAATTATATTAAGTGATTGAGAGACCTGTCTGTGGCCTTTTCTTATGTTACGTTGTTCCTGAAACTTAGTTTGGGACCGTAACAGTCACCTTTCTCTATAAGATAATTGCTTGCTGGCTCAGCTTCCTATTGTCCTGAGTCCTGGGTCAATGGAGGTGATTAATTGCTGTAAACATTAAATTTTAATCAGCTTGATCACTCCCTCGTTAAGCTTTGGAAATGACCATGAAACAAGACTTAGCCCTTTTCCACGTAAGAACATCTCAGCTGTCAGACGTACAGCACCAGGTAATATAAAACCCTGTAATGATGTGGTATGTCGACTGGTAAGTAGGGCTGAACTGGGATTAGCAATTGGCCCTGGACATTAGGGTGCCCCATAATGAATTTTGCTGGGTGGGGGTAGGGATTACCCACAATGAATTTTGCTGGCCCACAAACCTATCGGCCTACTGGGAAAATGCCTGGTATGCTAGCTGGCCAGTCCAGACCTGCTGTTGTTCCCAGCCCTGGAAAAGAAGCTGTTGTTGAATCCATTACCCTATTGACACATTTGGTGCTGTGTTGGATTTACAGGGATTCAACTAGCACCAGCTATATTAGGGACATTTCAGATCTAGAGAGTACAAATCCAGATCAAGATTTTGTTTCAACCAACCAGTTGAGTATAAGGAGTCAGTCAGAGTACTCGACTAGTTGGTTGAAACAAAATCTTGGTCTGGATTTGTACTTCCTGGACCTGAAATCTCGACTTCTGCAAAATGATACCATAGAGATACAGATACTATCATATGAGGACTGTGTGAAATCAGAAAAAAAGAGCTGTTGACTGATATCCAGTCCCCTCAAACACTGGAGGAAACATGATAGGGTGGTTTGTATTAATATGTCGGTTTTGGGATAACAGTACCCGGGAATTTAAGTGTGTCAGGTAGGGTTATTTGTTGATCATTAATGAGATGGGGGTTTTGGTATCCTAAGAGTGCCTGAAGGCCACCATGATCATGAATGCTTTGTACTGTATGCATCGAGCTGGAAGGCAAATTAAAGAAGGTCTAGGAAGCTCAGGATCTGAGGGACGTTTTCACACTTGGCCCACTTGCCTTGTATCGTACCTGAAAACAATTGCCCCCCCCCCCCTTCCCTGCTGGTCTAGATTATATATGGCCTAGACACTATATTCGGTTTCCTTAGATATTGTTTGTAAAATAGCGTGGGTGGACATTCTGGCGTTGAATATGCATCCAGGCTTAATGAGATGTAAAATATGTTATAGATGCACAATATTCATGGCAGAGTAGAACTTGAACAGCCTGCATACACAGAAACTGGACTGGATGTTACTCTAAACCTTTGGGGAACAGGTCACAAGAACTGAGCCACCATTGCAAAAATTATATAATCTTATGAATTTATAAAGGTATATACACTATATGGACAAAAGTATTGGGACACCTGGCCATTACACCTGTGGTAAGTTTTATGACATCACATCCTAAATCCCTAGGCATCAATATGAAGCTGGTCCCACCTTTGCAGCTGCCACTGTTCCTTGAAGACGTTCCACAAGATTTTGGAGTGTGTCTGTGGGAATTTTTGCCCATTCATCCAGGCACTGAGGTTGGACATGAAGGCCTGGCACACAATCTCTGATCTAATTCATCCCAGAGGTGTTCAGTGGGTTTGAGGTCAAGGCTCTGTGTGTCAATCAAGTTCTTCCACACCAAACTCACCCAACAATGTCTTTATGGAACTAGCTTTGCGCGCTGGGGCACAGTCATGCTAAAACAGTAAATGACATTCCTAAAACTGTTACCACAAAGTTGGAAGTATAGAATTGTTTAAAATGTCATGGTCTGCTGAAGCATTAAGAGATCCCTTCACTGGGAACCAGGGGGTCTAGACCAACTCCTGAAAAACAACCCCATACCATTATCTCTCCTCCAGCAAACTTTACAGTTGGCACAATGCAGTGAAGCAGGTAACGTTCTCCTGGCATCTGCCAAACCCAGACTCATCCATCAGACTGCCAGACAGAGAAGAATGATTTGTCACTCCACTGAAAACGTTTCCACTGCTCCAGAGTCTAGTTGCGGCGTGCTTTACACAGCTCCATCTGACGCTTGGCATTGCGTATGGTGATATGAGGCTTGCATGCAGCTGCTTGGTCATGGAAGCCCATACCATGAAGCTCCCAGCTCACAGTTTTTGGCTTGGGGTTAATGCCAGAGGAAGTTTGTAACTCTGCAGTTATTGAGTCAATAGAGCGTTGGCGACTTTTACGCACTATGCGCCTCAGTACTCAGCGAGCTACTCAGTTACTTTACATGGTCTGCTACTTCATGTCTGAGTTTCTGAAGCTCCTACATGCCTCCACTTTGCAATAATACCACTTTTAGTGCAATACACTTACAGTTCACCATGGGATATCAAGTAGGGAAGAAATTTCACAAACTTACGTATTGCAAAGGTGGTGCCCTATGAGATTACCATGCTTGGATTCACTGCGCTCTTCAGAAAGACTCTGTTTCACAATTGTTTATAGACCTGACTGTATGGCCAGGTGATTGATTGTATACACCTGTGTCAATGGGTCTGAATGAAACACCTGAATTCAATGATTAAGAGGCGTGTCCCAATACTTTTGTCCTTATAGTATGGATTGTGTCTAATAGGCTGTACCAAACTGTATGGATGACATGTTGATAATGAGTCCCTTTGAAGTATTATGCCGGTCTACACTAGGAGTCAATAATTATGATTAGGGTGGGTGGGTAACTCAGATATCCCACCTCCATATTCAGAAGAACACAAAAGGAGTTTTCTGCTTGACTTCAAGGGATAATTAAAATTAAAAATTAAAATTATTCACGTTTCACAATAGAATTGAAAGGACTAAAGCCAGACGGTCGACAACATCATTAATCTTGTTACCTGACCAGCGATTTTTAAGGTTTAACCAGATGGAAATCTGTAACCATGGTGATGACATAATGGGATTTTGGGAGCCAGTGGGGATTTTACAATAACAACTAATTTTATGTGTCTTTTACATTTAGAAATCTATCTGAATCATAATATCAAAGAAAGTCTTAATGAAAGTTTTATTTAAAAGTAAAATAATCTCACAGAAACGTATTTTATAGTGTTTGTATGAAGATATTACATAACATTTATTTGTTGTTAATTAAAAAAATGGACATGCTCAGTAGGTTACATGTCCTTTTCACAAGGCCTTGCAATATTTGCTCCTAAATGATATCAAACTGAATTGTATGAAGATAATCCTTTCATTAGTGGAGGATTTTCCATGGAAAATGGGGCCTATTGAAGTTCAGCACAAGCATAGGGCACCATGCCTGAATTTTAAGGAGACTTCCCACACACATTTCACATAATATTGCTCTTTCTGATATTTGAAATTGTTGGAAGAAGCTGAAGTGTTCAAAATGCTCTTTTGGGAGCTCCTTTTGATTCTGATTAAATGGCTGTTGCACATGTCTTAACAATAACACCTTTATTTGCTGCCTTTTCCTTCATCTCCTCCTTTTCCTATGTGTACATGCATTTGGGCCTCAAAGTCAACCACTCAAACACTGGTCCTGAATGTGATGTTCCCATTAAAAAGAAGAAAATCCGCAGAGTAGCTCACCAACTTAATGGTAGACTGCAAACGTACTGTCAAGAACATGCCTGAAGTAATTGGACAGATGACTGTTTCCTCCAATCTTTTGAAGCATCCTGTCATTGTGGCCCTTAGAAAGGCACATCACCAAAACTGTATCAGACAAGCAATGAATAAAAAATCAAATGCCACTATCACTAAAAGAATCACCTAAGCAATTAAATAAAGCATAAATGGAACAACGGTTCTTAGACGTCAATGACGGTAATTCTGTGTCCACCGCCCCCCTCCCCTTGTGACTAATAACCACAGCTAATCCACTGTCCTGTCATCTTCCGGATGACCCTGGAAGTTTGTGTCTACCAAGTTTGTGTCTACTAATTTACTTAATTTACTTCAGCAGCCACTGTTTCAAACCAATATTGAGAAAATGCATAATCTTCCTATATTGCATACTGCTTTCTTACCTTCAGCCTGATTCCCTCCGCAGATGTCCCAGTCAGCACTAGAAAGCATGGATTCATGCTGAGGAGCTCTATTAGAAAAGGGACAATATATAGCAGAGAAGTAGGGGCAATCGCTTAGAGGTTGTAACCAAAAGGTTGAGACTCATGTACGAGGAATTGATATCCACCTTCTGATCAATTATCCTGAACACGGTTGTTCAGTCCTGGTGTTTAATTTGTGTTCTGAAGCACATCCGTTAAAAAAAATAAAAAAAAAATAGACCAGTGATCCGTCGACTGGCTGCTCCTATCATGATCAGATCCCCCATGATTAAACTTCGGAATGCCATCCATGCGGCTTCTGGGAATATTACGGGACCGTGGTTGCCTGGCAACAAGCTGTGTTTGCAGGAGCTGTGTGTGCTCTCAGTCTCACTGAGGGCCAGGAGCAGAGACTTTACCGTCATTCGCTAAATAGCGCCGATTGTACCTGAACCACCGGTAAACACAAAGGCAGCTATTTTTTTCTCACCGACTTCCTTGTTCCTTCTATTCTGCTGCCCCGGGCTGACATGTTTCCCAGAAGTGTGCTAGATCAAAGCGTTGCTTGGCATTTCTTCTTTAGCATACTGGTGGTAATGGTGCGAGATGCTCTAAGTATTTATGAGCGGCCTTGCAGATCTCACAGAGGCACTTACACTCTCCGCACGGTGGTGCTGTCCTCTGCGGAAAGAACTGCAACTGGGTATTCAGGAGCTTCTTTGGTACGGAAGGCGGTTCCTCTGAATTGCTGTTGCAGTCAAAAAGTTCTTACTGAAACTGAAATGCATAGCTGGCAGTGAATGGAAAGATGTAAATAACACAATTCACATTCCAATGAGACGATTATATAATTTCAGATTTATGAGTCCCTAAGGTGGGCATGGAAAACGCTTAATTTGAAATTAGGTCTAGAGATTTAAACATTTATGGGTCTTGTGTTTTTAAAGAAGTCGGAGAGAGCACAGCCTTGCAAATTGCTTTAACGCCAATCCAGCTACATGGCAGTGTCTGACTGCCAGTGAAGGGTGGTGCCCCTAGATGCCATCGCCAGCATAAAACTACTGCATAAATACACAGGCAGCCAAACACAGAGTAAGGGAGGTGTATACCTCATGAAATAAAAGCCACATTCTTACCACACTGCACCCCTAAACACAGCCAGCAAATGAGTGACGTAGCAGAATATAGCTAATTCACATTTCCATGGGTTTGGGGGCCGTCTCAAAGGGAACAAGGCCACCATCATCTGTTAAAACAATCAGTCACTAAATTAGCAGAGAATCTTGTTTTTCTTAGGCCTGTATTAATAACTGTATTTTTTCGGGAGAGGGGGGTATGGTCCTTGGGGAGTGAGGCTTGAGTCCCCTTTGTGGCAAAATAAACTCTTAAGAATTTAGCATGGTATCTCAGATCTCTTTCTAGCACGGTGCAGTTTGCAGCATATGGTAGCAGTTCAGCCCGAGGTCTGATAGAACCCTGGGGATGTGAGGGAACCACTGAAGGCCTGAGAAAGTTCTTCGATATGCTTTCTCAGGTGGGACTCAGAGCTTAGCACGAATGAGCCCATCACATCTCAATGCAACGTCTCATACCTGAACTCAACAGCCTCAATGAAATCTTGACATTCCACCTCCTGTTTTGCAAATTCTGTATGAATAGGTGGTACTTGGAGAACAAATGAAAAGCTTTAATCAATAGAGGGAAGCACAGGAATTGCAATCAAATAGGTGTTTGCTGCTTACACCTCAATGCTGGCATCCTGATGTGCTCTGCGCTCTTGGCTCACTGGTGTGAATGATTTAAAGAACATTTTCTGAACGTGGGCTGGTAGGGTGGGGAGGGGCACGCTGGCAGTAATGAGATCGTGTGAAGGACTACGTCAGAGGCAGCGGCACCTCATTGAGAAACCACCGACTATGTAATTTTACATTCAGCAGCAATTAAAATAAACGGTAATGCTTTACATTAACTGTACCTTTGTAATGCTTTTGTAATGCTTTCATAGAACATTCAGTGCACCTTCATAATGCATTCATAGAACATTTATTACGCCGTCATAATACATTCATATAACATTTTTTACACCGTCATAATGCATTCATAGAACATTCAAAAGCAACTTGTAGCTATACCTTAATATCGTAACATGCCTTAACAGCTTTAATATGCATTAATAACAAACTTAATATGATGATAACAATGTATATTAAAGCTGATAAGGTATGTTAGGATATCAAGGTAAACTTATATGTTCCTTATGAATTATGAAGGTGCAATGAATGTCCTACAAATTCATAATCATGGTGCTGATGTAAAGTGTTACCTAATAAACTAATTCTGCAGCTTGCACTTTAAATATTTCCTCAGATGTTTCTCTTTTATTATTTTTGTCTTTACTTTTCATACCCTTTTTATATGCTCGTATTTCTATGTTTTTTTTTGTACTCATTTTGCTAACTTTCTATATTTTCGTATTTTTCTTGTTTGTTGCATGGTCTGGATTAGCTGCAATTTCATTTCGCTGCTGGTGCACCAGCATTCATGCATGTGACAAATGAAAATCCCTTGAATCTTGAATCAATCTGTGTAGATGCAGCCTTTGATCCAACTTGGGCTGGCTGTGCATTCTGGGAGTATAATCGACATGAAACATTCTCATTTTGCCTCCAGGGTTCATCTGAGCTAATCAGTTATTGCAGAGCAGAATTGATAGATTATATTCATTTTATATTATATGCCATCATAAGAAACACATCTCTATTGTTCCAACCCACAGTATTTATAGTAGTAACACCACAGTCCTGATTTTTTTGTCAGAAGTTGTTCAGCTTTTACAGCAGCCATCGTGGCAATAAATCCTAGACCTCTATCTGTTTTTCTGGGTGAAAATAAATGTCAACGTTTAATGCCCCAGAGAAACAGAACCTTCATATTGATTTGTTTTGCTTTTGTCTTCACAGCTTATAAGGAATTTGAAGAAAACTCATTTTGACTTGGCGAGCAGAGGGTCCTCCCTATCAAAATTGCTCACATGGAGAAATAATCACATTAGGGGAAGAGCGATAGTGGAACAGATAAGAGATACAAATGTAGGAAAGACTGATTATCTTGGAGATTGGAGAATGGAACCTCTGCCATATTTTAAGTGGTGCTCTCAACGTTGATTGATGCAAGACTGATTGGCGCTTTGTACTTTGAGGAGAATTAAACTGTTTTGGTATTTAAGAAGTTATCTTCTTTTCTGGATAAAGCTTGAGTAAACAAATTGTATGTCATGTACATTGATATTTCAGATGTGCTTTTGTGTGTATGCGTCTCTTTCTGTGTGTGTGTCTTTTTTTGGGTGTCTGTGTGTGTGTGTGCATTTGTGTGTGTGTGTGTGTATGTGTCTGTTTCTGTGTGTGTGTGCGTGTGTGTCTGTGTGTGTGTAGAGTACTCCAGGTAGGCTATTGAACAAGAAAGAGAAACACAAATCTATTACAAATGCTATGCAAGGACAATTGTTGTCCAAAAACATTGTGGCATGTATACTGTACGAGTATCAGTACGTTCTACTTCCATTCTTTGAGGAAATTTCTATAAATAGTGCTATTTTATTTCATTTGTTTGATAAATGAATGTAATGTCCTTTTCCAAAGTTCAACAAAAGGTAAAAAAGAAAAAATTAATTACTTAAGCAAGTCATTTTTCCTGAAGGGTCCTCACCAAGGCTTTCTGTAGCTCTAATTTGCTGCCTCAGTGTTTGGAAATCAAAGCAATAAACAGACACTTTAAGGCACATGCTATACTCTGTGCTGTCTTTATTGTTGGACTTTTATGTGTTCATTTCAAGGCCATGTCAAGCCTCGGGCCCCAACCTGCAAATGGTTAGTGATGCTTTTCACTTGGATCATCGGGTGAGAATGTGGTTCTTCACTGCTTCTTTGTGTATTGGGTGAACTAAGCCTTCTAAAGGGCAGCTCCACTGTCCATCATTATACGATTATACAATTATCATTATTTGATGAGAGTGGGTAAGGAAATCAGTTCACTGTAGTCAGGGACGGATTAAGGTGTACAGAGGCCCCTAGGCTACAGTAGTCTGTGGGCCCCCCAACCCCACCCCCCTCCGCGCCAATGGGGGCCCCCTGGCAGGCTGGCACACGTGGGGCCCCTAGGCTTAAGCCATATCTAGCCTGTGCGTTAATCCGCCCCTGACTGTAGTACCTGACTGCAAACCAAACAAAATGTTCATATATTAGTTAATGATTTAATGTATTTGCCATTTGCAGAAATATGAATGCAGGCATGTTGGAATGCTTCTTTTTACATATTGCATCTTGCTCTTGTTTGACACATATAGATGAGAGTGAAGCTTGGGCTCCAAGTGCAGGGTCAGACTATTTATCTGGTGCCCCCGGAGCATCTGGGGGGAGGGGGGTGGTTCAGGGTCTTGCTCAAGGGCCCAATGGATGTTTGACTATTCTTCTGAGGCCAGGACTTGAACTCGACAACCATCTGATCACAGGCAAAAAGGCCCAACCCACTGATCTGCAAGCTAGCCCCAGTTATTCATGTCCTCTTGAATTAATCGCTCCCACCTATTTGGAAGATAATATATGAAGGAGAAATGTCAGGTGTGTGTGCGTGTGTGTATGTGTGCATTTTTGTAATTATTACATTGTGTGGACCAGATTTCCCCACAATGTGATAAAAATCTATAACTTTTAACCTTGTGGGGACATTTCTTCAGTCCCCACAATGATAAATTTTATAAAAATCTGTGAATGCGATCAAAAACCTAAAAATGCCAAAAGTTCTGTATTTTGTTTAGTTGCTTATGCTTAAGGTAGGGGTTGGGTAGGGGGTATGGTTTTAATAGATGGGATTAAGGTTAGGCCCATAGAAAAGAATGGAGAGGACTCATAAAGATATGAATACATGGACTGTGTGTGTGTGTACATGAGAGAGAGAGAGAGAGCATTGTTGTTGACATACTGACATCCTCTAAGATTGATATAACAATCATAGGATAGAACACAGAGAACACAGAAGGGATGCACAACCACCTATGTAGCGCAATCAATAGGCAGATAGTTGTTTCTAGCAATACACAAAGGATGTTTGTGAGATAAAGTATAATAGAGAAAAGCAGCTGGCAAAACAAATAGTGCAATAAAGGTGTATTAAAAAACATGTAATTCCTCCAGGAGTATGTTTTTATTTCATCATCTTTATTAACATTTCCATACTGACTGTGTGAAACACAACACTGAGCCTCAGAATGTGTGGGAAATTGTTCCTTATTAACACAGTAAGCCAGCAACAACAACCAAAAATGGGGGAAGTGGCAAAGGGTATGAACAAAGAAAGGCTATTTCCCTTTGAATTACAAGGTATGGCCATTTACACTGTGGCACACTCACCACAAAGTGGAAAACATAGAGATAGATTAAACTAAGCATGAATCACCTAGAACTAATAAAACTTAGTTGGGGGAAGACGCAGACACCTAAAAACACACAATAAAAAGTCACATTATTCAAATGGAAATCGTGCAATTTATTGTAGGGCTGAGGATAGATACAATATTATTTTTTTTCATTACAATTGTTGTGTAGAATATGCACTGTGCATGCTTCAGTGCTCTATGCAGTTATTTACATACGGTAACAACTAGATGTTTTTAATAAAGCAGTGTAGGATAATTTGCTTAATACCTGGTAGCATAGAACAAATGGTAAGAAAAGCAACTCATGAATTTGCATCATATATTTTTATTATAGATTTTTTTTATTTTAAATAAAGGACACTTTGTCCAGTGTGATGGTGGATAAATTGGAATTTTCAGATGAGTCACTTCCTTACTGATAAGGATGTGCGTTACACATCAATACTGCACATTTTTATATTTTGAATTTGTTCCAGCCGGCGGTAACACAGCGGAACTATAATCGCAGCCGCGAGCGCAGGACGTGCGGTTTCCTGTGACGGAATGAGTGACGCGTTTCCGCCCGTCTCAGTTGGTTGCTGGCTCCGCCGGAGCGCTCCTTTAGGCAGGCAGCCTAGATTTGCTGTTTCTTTTCGATAAACTCCTGTGATATACTTTTTCGTCACTGTTGTCGTGGTATGACGTGCAGACATTAACCCTAACCTACTGTTGTAAGCGGCGGCTGTGACGACGGACTGGTGATTATGGTGTAGAGACGGAGCCGCATTTCCCAGAAACTGCAGGTAAACATGACAGACGGAGACTTCTTATCTTGTTTTAATAGAAAGTGTCACTTTTCGCCAATGACATGCCTGTATTCCCCTGGCTTTTTCACTACACACCGTATTGTACACTTGTAATTGCTTGTTTATCAGCGTAATAGCGGCATTGGGTTTACCTTTAACCAGTGTAGTATTAGTACTTGCGAGTTACCGACACAGCAAAAGACGCCGGGCTCCGTAGCTAACTGCTAGCTAATATTAGCAACACGCAGGGCCGACGCGACCCCGTAGACTGAACAGCTAATATTAGCTACACTGCAGGTTTTCGTGGCTTTAAATTTTGTATTTTGTACAATAACGACATGTAAAATGAAAAAGAAAAAGTACTACATTTTTGTACAGTACGTGCTGTTCCCTCTGGAGAAACACACACACACACACACACACACACACACACACACACGCGCACATATACATATAAGGTCATAACAATCAGACTAACCAGTTGTACAGTTTTTAAGCTAAACGTTCTGAAATATAGCCATATAGTCGTGGGTGGTGTAAGTTCATGAGGGAGGGCACTCTTTCCTGCCCAACGGACTGGGGGTTGTGAACGGACACTTCACGTCCGGGTTTGGGGCGTGTGCTGGGTTTACTGAGTGAGAAAGAGGACGTGGTTTTAATATACCAGATAAAATGCAGAAATGGGAGTGATTGTGTATCGGTGACAGGATGGGTGACCTGGCGTTCTCAGTCATTTCTGTTGGGTCAGTCAGTGCATTTTACCTCTGGGGGTTTAGGGACATGTTCTCGACAGGACTGAGGTTCCACATTTGTGTTTCAGATCCAGATGAGGGTGCAAATAATTTTTAGTTTTAGTGAATTAGACGTTTTGTTTTTGACAAAGGTGCTTTCGGTAATAATTAGGCAATTCAGTTGATGAATAAGTTGGTAAGGTCCCCACGTAAGCGCTGAAAATTAATGATAGTGACTGAATGCCAACTCAAGTTGACGTTTCTCCTTATCAACCTTCAGGAGCGTTACGTGGTAGCATTTAAAAAGCCTGTTTCTTTGAGATATGACATTTTATCTAAAAAATGACAGCAAAATTTCAGCCAAGGACATTAATTAAAAACCCTTCAGACAGTACTTATAGTCATGTCTAGTCTGGTGTATAGCAGTATAAAACACTGAGCTTTATAGGTTTAGCTCATCATTCTGCATTGACCTTGCCACAAATGGATATTTGTCATGGTGTTTAGAGTTTGCAGGGCGGAAATGTATTTGGAAATTCAGGCTTACACAACTGGGAAACTACTGTGCAAAACGGGTCAGATTTTTGGTTTATTTTTGAACAGGTTGACATTGTTGGTTGTTGCAAGAAGCAGCAATGAGTCATACCCTCTGTTGTGTTGGGTCTTTAATCACGTTTAAATTGGGTAGTGAGGGGAGAAAAAACACTAAATAAGTTATTGGGTTGCTTAATTTACTTTAAAGTGTCATAAACCTCGGAAGGCCCAGGAGTGATTGTGCATGTTTTCAGTTTTAATGCAAAATAACATGTTTAATATGTCATTTCATTTTGGTAGGTTAAGAGGATATTACAACCAAAACAGCTTGTATAGCTTAATGTGTAGGCTGATTCTTTGGTGACTAGTACGGCGTCTCTGAGGGTTGTTTCACCAAAACATGGTTATATGTTCATCATATTTGTAAGTCATAGTCTTTATCTGATTTGGTTTATTATCCATATTCCTGCCATTTATCCCAGTCAGGGTCTTCTAGAGCCTGTCGTAGGCAGTACTGCCCACAAGACAGGGGTATATGTTGGCAAGATGCCAGTCCATCACAGGAGACGCACACATACACAAGCATGCACTATGGGCACTCTTTAGCTTCACTACATGTCACCGGACTGTGGGTGGAAAGCCTGTGGCGTGGGGGAGAACATACAAGTGCAGCACAGACAGAGGTGGGATTTGAACCTCACCCCTAGGTGTATGAAGCAGTAATTCTGTAAAGTAATTATGGAAAGTAAAAGTGTAAAGTAATGATTCTGACACACCAGGCTCGAAGACTTTATGGGATTTCCAGGTAGAGTTAGTCTCTCATCCATTCTAAACTTTAGCTGTGTCCAGAACCAAGCATTTATGAGAATCAGAGGGAGTAGATGCCCAGCCTGTCATTCCCTGCCTGTTTTAACCAGTGGGGTCCCAGAAGGGAACTGATGGGAATGGGTTAAACCAGTCAGGGACTGAGAGGACATGCTAATGCAACCCATTGTGGATTTTACAGTCTCGCTTCTCCAGTCAATGCTTAGATTTTTGTTGACTAAATTTAGCTTTTAATTGTTAAACTTATTGTGCATGCAGTACCAAGCTGTCTTAATATCCCTGCATTTGTGCAAAGCTGGGTGTCCTTACTTGCCTAAAAATACTGGTTTCCATGTGTCAGACAAATGGTTGCACGTAACTAAGGGCCTCTCGCTAAACCCGGAATCTTGAGAAAAGTTTTATTTCTGCGCATTACAAGGTTGTCAAAGGACAGATTGCATCTTTTTCTTTTCTGAAAGTGGTGTCTTCATGCAGGTGAATGTCTGAGAGTGAGTCATCCAGAAAAAAAACGTGTAAAATGAACTTGTAATTCAAGTACTTTATTCAATTGTGAAAAAGTATGCGTCATTGAATTTTAAAAACATTAACAGGTACTTTTGGAATGATTTTATTTATTTCTTTTAAAAGTAGTTATGACAGAATTACAGGCTGAACTATTTTGTCTTGCACTATATGGCACGTCGTTGGTCTTGCTTGTTATTTTGCATATATAAGTTGTACAGCTATAACAAATGAAGACCTTTACGTGAGCCTCTAACAATGCCTGTCATGTGGAAACTTTGATATCGTGCTGGACTGGTCTGTGAATTGAACTTATGACATACCTCCAGATTTGTTGTCTGGGAGTAACTGAACACGTCTCATTTCTGAGGGATAAATCATTTGCTGAAAGCTTAAATGAAAGTTTGCCGCCCTTCCCCTGCTGACTTGCTGAACAGCCACCATTTCCCTTTATTTAGAAGCAGGTGTGAATTCTTTGGCAGGTTTCTTTTGCCGCCCTGTCCCTCCCTTGTTTTCCTGCTTGTGTTTCAGTCACCCAAAAGAGGGTGTATTTGTGTCAGGTGACACCTCATGTGCATCTGGTTTTCTTTCTCACGTTCAGTCCATTTGTCCTCTCTGCAAGGCAGAGGGCAGGAACATCTGGACGAGCAGTGGTCTCCCCCTATCCTCCACACCTTGTTTCTCTCAGCCTTTCCTCTGGTAGATGCTGGGGAACTGTGTAAATACAAACAGATTTCAGTGGAATTCTGGGTGTTTAAGGACAATTAGCTTGAAGCCAGGGGCAGCTTTCTCTGCTGTCCGGCAATAAGAGAGACTGAAAAGTTGGGTTGTTTTGAATCTCTGCAGAACCGTTTCGAGCTGTCAAGCTCATTAATAAAATTAGACAACAGCTGGATCCTTTGAGAGTGGAAATGTAACAAAAAGGTGCTTCAGGCCACCATTAACACACTGATGAACTCATTACTTTATTTACTCTGCGTCTTTATAGAAAAGTGTAAATTCACGTATTTAGATATCTGCTTTTACGGCTTGCTGTAATCTATGCTAACTGCATTATTGCAGTCGCTACCATTTTGCTATAAGCCAAGTAAAGGCCTTGAGATGTGGAAAGAGGACGTGTTGGGTGGGTTTGAAATGGAATTTCTGCCTGCTCCACCCAAACAGGCAAGGAGACCCACTGGCCTTGTGGCAGTTGGCCAGTTGCCCCACATGAGGAATCATATTATACTGGACTTAAAGTAACACTTGTGGGTCTTTGTCTATTGAGTGAAACACGCTGGAGGGAATGTGGCTACTTCAGTGAGCACGAAGACTCCTTTATTCTGCAAACACTCTTGCAGTTTGAAGGAACCTGCGGCTTTCCTCTTCCCCTCTGTCACAGGTGAGCGTGTGGGGAAGCCATGTTGACGCTGTCGAGCAAACTGAAGCGAGATGACGGCGTGAAATCGGGTCGGACTTCCGGCGGGCCCCCCGACACCTCGCACAGGGTGTCCATCCGGGACCGGCTGCTCATCAAAGGTCAGTTCTCACGATGGCGCCATCATTGCATCGTGTGATGTCTGTACGGTACCCTACCGCTGCGTTTGCTGTACCCAGGGAGGTGAAACAAGACCATACTAGAGTTAGAGCAGATAAATATTGGTAACTGCCATCTTTAATGTATTCGAAAAACACTAGGAGGGGGAATTGATAAATTTAACAGGCAACATATAACTGACAACATGATAACTTTGGTTGTGTAATGTACTCTCTTAACATGAATTTTCTCTACCAGCATTCCCAGTGGTATTTATGAATCTGTCAGCATGTGATTTTGTGGTTGGGTCTCTTGGGTTGGAGATCTTTAACTTAAGTATGATAAATCTTTTGTGAATAGTATATATTTTTACAGCCTTCCACAACAGCTGTCAGCCATTGCACACGTGATCTTGTGTGTGTTTAGATTTGCTTGTTACTGAAACACCTCATGTCAGTGTGACAAGACTTAATAGTTAATATTCAAACTTGGCAAGACTGTAGCTGGTAATGAGCCACAGAGAATTCAATGTATGTCACAAGAGTTCCTCCCAGTTATCAGGTTGGACATGTTTGCTTGGATCTCAGGAGTAGCTGGGGTGTCCAGTACATTGTTACTTTTAATGGTCTTCCTCCTCCTGTACTCCTATTAACGAGACACATATCGTGCCACATGATATAATCTGTTGGAAGCGGGCAGAGTTTTATGCAAGAAACGTGAATAATTCTTATATAGAAGCTGTATTTTCTTGCCCCACCCTGTATTCCACCTGCAATCGTTATTCAGTTTGTGTACACTCTTTGCAAAGCAGTAATCCGTCTGTTAGGGAACTGACAGTATTCTCAGAGTCCGGGGTGGAGTGAGGCATCCTTTATGTTGCGTATTGAGAAACAGCAGATGCTTCAGAGGTGTTGAATATGAATGTAAAATGAGGAGGAGATAACAGGAAGCGCGAGACACTGTCTGGTTCCTCTGGGGTTAGATGCTGCACGCTCAGACCTGTACTGGAGCCTCTTGGGAGTTCTGGAGTCAGCCTTTCAGAGCTCTCGGAGCAGGGGCTGCCTCTGTCTTTAATGCGGAAGGCTGCACCTACGCACTTAAAGATGCTGTGTTCACGTTTCCACAAAGGTGCTTAAATTGCAATGTTTCTGCCGCATTTTTGTTGCATAGCTTATAGCTGGTAGGGAGGAATTTTTATATTTCTGTTGTTAATGCTCACAGGGATGTGATTGTGCTTTGTGACAAATGGGACTCGTGGCATGTGGTCATTACGCGTCAAATAAAATGAGACCACATGGCTGACTGATTCATCAAGCTTTCAGCCAGCTCTCTCAGGTGAAGCCCAAGGGGGAATTGCGTGACGTCACTTAGGAATTTTTTTTTGGACACTTGTGGCGGTGTGGCCTGTTGTCAGTAAAGCTCAGCGCGAGCATCAGATGGGGGTGCGGGGGAGGGGGTCAGCTAAAGTGGTGCAGTGGGTGGGATAACAGAGGCAGCATCTCAGAGGTGCGGGGGGACTTGTGTCGTGCTGCGAATTCACGGAACCGACGTGGACATCGGGGTGTCTGTCATCCCGTTCTCTGCACCTCCAGCCTCTCCCATGCGCTCTTATCATCTGATCATGGCTGCGACTCGGAGGCGCTCCCCTCATGAACATCAAAGGCCGTTAGATGCCTCTGAGCCGGATTTCTACATGAAAAGACGATGTCTTGTGTTTGACGCGGCCCTGGGGTTCCCCTCTTCCATCACTCAGGACATGCTGTTTTGTATCAAGGATCATTTTGTCCTTTTCCACTCATGTTCTTCTAAGTTTAACTAATATTAAAAGTTAAACTTTTGTGGCTTTTTTTTTGTTTTCTTCATGCTGTTGAAGGTTCTCTAATTTAGGCAAATTAGACACAGCTCTCTGGAGGGCTCTTGGCAGATTTATCCTCGGGTTACAACAGCATGATCCATGTACTTCACTTTGTTCAGGCGGTCCACAAACATGCCTTCAGGCTAGTTGTTGCCTCTGTATTGCAGATCGCTTATGATTGTACGTTTGATTATGCTGTTTATGTGTCAGCTTTGTGCCCTGTGTCCGGCTGCACCGAAACCTTGCAAGCCTGGCCAGGGTAAGTGGTTTGAAGATGTCGATTGGAAATTGACTGCCTTATTGTATATTAATTGTATATTAATGTGTGATATACAGGAGTATAGAATAGACTGTACACAAGTCTGTGTGTCGGCCTCTTTGTGTCTGTTTGTGTCTGTTTGTGTGTGTGTGTCTGTTTGTGTGTGTGTGTGTCTGTGTGTGTGTGTGTGTGTCTGTGTGTGTGTGTATGTGTGTGTGCGCGCATTTAGCTGGGGACCCGAGTGCCTGAGACTGTAGCTCAGCCTCCCAGCTCTAGCTCCGCCCGGGCCTCTCCTTCTCGTACCGCCCCCTTCACTCAGGCAGATCTCGAACCGCCTTAATGCCAAGGCTTTCAGCGGCACCCCCATGTACCGGCGTTTTCCGATGTCTGTCACAATCTGCGTTTAACCTCTCGCCTTCTCTGTGGAGGGATTTCTGCAGCTTAATTCCCTCATCAAATGTTGCCGTGCCCATGACCTGAAATACTTCCCCAAAAAAACAACAAAAAAGGGCTCTGATTGTAAGTTGGGCAAGTTGCTCCAGGGCCCTGAAGTTAATTAACGGCAGTGGCAGTGTGTTGCTGAGACGTTCCTCTCGTTTGCACAGTCGGCACAGAGCCGACACAGCCGACTCGCTGGTCTCTGCCTGTCAGACTCTCGCTGGTTCCCAATCGCACTGCGCCCTGATTTTACATTTTTTTATTATTCTTGCTGTTGCGCTCCTCTTGCTTGAAAGAACCACTTCCACCCTCATCTCCGGGTGTTAATTTGCTCATTTATCACTTAGGAAAGACAAGAAAATTAACCATCCGTCGGGTCGCTTCCCACTGATTGCCACAAGCCGGCGGCTTGTCATCTTAATGATCAAGACTGAATGATTATTTCTCATTATTAGCATTCATGTGCTGCTCTGTTTTATTACTAATAATTAAGTAGTTTGTCTGCTTTGGGTTATGCTTTTGCTTTGATTCTGGGATTTTTTGGATAATCATTTTATGAACATTTGTCTGCCCCGTTTCATTAAAAAACAAAAATGATTATTGAATTACTATGACGACTGTCCCAGTTGATTCTGCGGTCCGTCTGACAGGCAGCCTTTCTGTCCTTGGAGCCGGAGATCTGCTCAGGAGACAATGGTCACATAGGAGAGGTCTGGAGACCCGGGTTCATGGCTCTTAGCTGAATCCATGTGCTGTTACTGCTCTCCCCTTTTATGAGGCAGGAGGACAGAGCTGCAGTGCTGGATAAGATGGCACTCAGCTGGCATGGTTTGGGGGTCTTATAAGGAGGCCACATGGATGCATCCCAAAGAGCTTTTCTGGGCACATCCGACTGGGCGGAGGCCCGGGGGAAGACCCAGCACACGCCGACGGTGTCATATCTCCCAGCTGGCTTGGGGATCTCTGGGGATTCTCCAGAAGGAGCTGCAGAAGGTCTGTGGTCTCAGTAACGGAGGACTGTGACATGCAGCACGTGTCCTCCTCCAGGAGCAGCAGTGTGAAGATGACGATGGTGATGATTTGGTATAACCGTAGACCATTGTGACAGGATGTGGTCGCTGTCTAGAAGGTGTCACAGCGCTGAATATGTCACGTGATTTACTGACACTGAATAAACACACTTTGTAAATGCATCCTGTTTTCCAAATGCAAGCCATGAACAGATAGTCCTGGTTTACGAGGCAGATTCTGTGGACTGGTGCTGGTGCTGACATCACCTCGTTAATGGGGAACCTCTGTACTGCTGCACAAATGTCACAGTGTGTCAGAATGACAGTCAGTCAGTGTGGAGCTCGAGCGACAGTCCATGTGTGCTAATGTGGACTGGGGGTTTGGGGGTGGGGTGTGATCGGCACCGCAGAAAGGCCTGGGGTGAACTGACCCACACGAATCTGGGCTTGGTCACCTTGGCCGGACTGGGCAAAAATGCCGACTCTGATGCAACTGCGGCGATGGCGTCGGCCGGGGCTGGAAGGGAGCCGTGGATTTTGGACCGCAATGCGCAGAGTCTGCGGGAGGCAGCCGGCATGCAAAAGCCCCCTAACTGTGAGTGGGATGCCAAGCACAGGACTTTACTACTGTAGCCCCGTTTGGGATTGTGAGGAGCTGTCAGTGAGCCCCAGGCAGCACTGCTGAGCTCAGCTGGATAAAACCTGTATTATTAAGCTGCATTATTTATTTTAATATTCTTTTTATTTTTTTTTTGCAGAAGTTGCAGAACTTGAAGCTAACCTTCCCAGTAAGTATTTTCCCATTTCCTTCATTTCACATAACCTCTAAAGTGTAGGACACTGTTTTACCAGCCATGTTCTGTTTGTGGGCCTCAAAGTGCCGATGTCTGGCCTCCCATCCCAATACCCTAAAGCAGTGGTTCTCAACCTTTTTTGCACCGCGACCCAATTTTTACCATGCCAGCTCAGTCGCGACCCTATAACCAGTTTATGTTTAAATTAACGCTGTGATCACTGCACTCTGCAATTTACGCCAACCAATGCCTATCGCACAAATCTGTTCTGGATTGTTTTAGTGTTCACTGGTTATGCACTAAGCAGTTGCAGACCCAAGATATAGAATTGACCTATATGAACGGGGAAATCTGATCGTGGATCAGTGTAGGAGCTTGCCGGTTTTAAAATGCTTACATTTCCAACTCTGCCTCGTTACCCTTTCCGAACTTGTCACGACCTATGAGTTCAGAATCACTACCATAAATCTGGCCGTTCACATCAGAGAAATACACGCAATCAGCGTTGTTTTGGCAAAACGATATCGTATGACGCTGAATCACCGCGATGATCGTGGTTTCGGTGTACCACCTGTGCAGGGTTCCTGAGCTGAACTTTTCCGTTTCTTCTGATCCCACCCACTATCTGATTGGCTGACATAAATGTGATGCCGCGGGATTGGTCAAGAAGACTAATTATGCAGCTACCACATACTTTGCGCCGTATCGCATGCATCTTTAAGTAGTGTAAATTAAAATATATTTGTGTATTTCTCTTAATAGTAAGTGTCATATCCGTGTAATGTTTGCTGTGCAAAGCTTGTGTTTCGTTAGTGTGTAACCATGAATGGTGTGTAAATTGTAGGCTTCTCTGTCTGTGCCAGTGTTGGTATTAAACCAACAGTGGCTGTTAATAAAGTTTTAATCGAGCTGTCATCTCCTTCATTAAAACCACTCATGCTCTCACTACAATACGTTTGTTTACGCTGTAGGAGGGTCTGCCGCACCGAACACATTCTGCGCCCTCTAGGGTCGTGGCATACAATGTGCAAGGTGGTAGCCTCGTTTTAACCGTGCCACAGATTGTTTTCACTGACGTGTTTGATTTCGTTTTGTCCGGATGTCGTGTGAAGTATACGGACACCTGAACAGTGGGCTGTCATCGCTTGTACCATACATGTCTCGCCACCAGGGGGAGTCTAACTCAGCCTTTCCATTCGGGAGGCTTAAGCTTCTTCAACGCCACTGATTTGGGGGGGGGGGGGGGGTGAGGTGGAGTGTGGCATCTCAGAGGTTCTGCAGTTTAAATGGTCATCTGTATGTCTATCTGTGTTTTTGCTTTCAGTCATAATGTATGACGTCCTTGCTATTAGGCTGATGATACTGTCTCAGAGCTGTGTACCGTGCTGTCACACATCTCTCCTCTGACCTGTCACTCTCCTAGGTACCTGTAAAGTTGCCTTCCCTGACGTGAACAAGCTACACCACTTCCAACTGGACATCTCCCCAGGTAAGGCGGGCCAGCCTGGTCCTGACCGGCTGAGGGTAGCTGGCCTTTCTGGCCAGGCCTGGGAGCACAGCAGCCAAGATCTTATCCGTTATACTCATGGCATGATGGTATGTTGAATGTCTCACGCATGTTACTGATAATGGGAATGAACTAACAGTTCAGTGTTTACTTGTACAGGGGGTGGGGGTGAGTCTGTCATGTGTCAGTTTGATGGAAGTCAAGGTGCTTTGTTGACGGTGTTTTTGCTGTTTAATGTGACAGGGACATTTTGACTTTTACGGATTTGTGTTACCAGTTATTTGAAGGTGCAGGGTGATGTACATCATGCTAATCAGCCAGTGCCTGTTTTTGCCTTTGACTCTTAATGACAAGCAGGACTAAAAAGGCGTTTGGTCTGACTGAGTAATCCCAGTCTAAAAGGGATTGTACTGGAAATGATTACCCTTGAAACGCAGAGATCCCCATTGCCTAAACTCTGGGTGACACTACCCTCACAGACAGGAGCCCAGACCTCCATGTCCTCTAGAGATGCACCAATCCGATATTCAGCTCTGTAGCGGCACCAATCCATACCTACTGGATGGATCAGGTACTGGCCATATACGACTGGTTCTCGTCCGATACTTACTAGTTTAGTTTTCGGCAGTCTGTAAAAAGATGAACACTTATGCTGCCAGTTTCTGTTTGCCATTCAGTGGGTGTGAGTGCAGTGACTTCCTCCCGCTCTCACGTCACGTCACGTCACGCGCGTACGCTTTGCAACAGGAGGAGCGCAAGAACGTCAGATAAGAGGGTGACGATCTGGTATTTTATGCTGGAAACAACAACTAGTAGCACTGCAATTTGCAGTCTTTGCAAAAACAAAGTTTTGAGAGGTACAAGTAACCTGTAGTGCAATGTTTCCCCTAGGTTTACAGCTTTGGGGGGTGGTGGGGGGGGGGGGAACTCCAGCATGCGCGATAGAGAGCAGAGGAGAATTGTGTAAACGCACAACCGTGTAGAGAGAAAAATGACAAGCTGCTGTTTAAATAAGGTAAATAACACAAGGCTATTTAGTTTGTTTAATAAAAGGACAATGCAGAGACCTGTTCTATAGGAAAAGTAAACTTAAATGATTTCTGTTGTGATCTAGCTCTATATAGAAAATAAAATTTAAATGAAATTAACTTGACCTTCAAAGGGGGGGCGGGGCACCCCCCCTAATTTAATGGTAGGAGAAACACTGTAGTGGAAAATCCCACTAAACAAAGTGCACGCAATTGTGTAATATGAAAAAAAGCATTGGATGATTTGGGAGTCACTAGCTTGGGCTGTTTTCTGCGTGTTCGCTGCAGCTTGTGATATCGCTACAAAGTGTAAGTGACGCTGTTACCAGTGAGATAAAAATTATGGGGCATTTTAAACATTCCCCGCTTGCGTATCCTTGCTTTGAAGATATTCAAATTGAACAATTTGTCTCTAAAATGCTTAAAACAAAATGTAAAACAAAAGGTGGAACAGAACGTTATGTATGTTTCTAGTAGCCTAATTGAAGATTTTTTGGCACACATTTTTTAAATTTGTATTCACTAGTTTAAAAATTAATATATAAAGTATAAATATTTCTATATTTTCTCTATTTTTTTATTACATAAAAATATTAAAATAAGAATATTAAAGTAAAAAGAGCTCTTGTATTGGAATCTGTATCGGCAGTTGTGTATCAGAATTGGATCGGAAATGAAATAATGGGGCTCGGCGCCTCCCCAGTGCCCCCCCCCCCCCCCCCTCCAGCTACAGAGGTGTGTCTGTTGATTTAAAGTGACCTGCAGATAGGCCATCATTGTCTTAAGCAAACTGCAGTTTGGCCTTTTGGAAGTGACAAAGGGCGGGATGGGCAAGTGCTTTGGGGCCGGGAGTCTGAGCAGTAAGCACTTTAAATGTGAATATGTGCACAAATCAAAGATTTTTAATGGACATGCAGTTGACGTGTGTATGAGAGGCGACTCCCCACCTTCCTGGGGTCGGCCACGGTTCGCCAAGTCACATGGCTAGCCTGTTCCCACAGAGACACTGTCACCTGCTGGTCCTGTCAGAAGGAGCACATGGTCATGTCCCCACAGATGGTCACGAGGCTTGTGTTTGTGAATAGAAGTGAATGCCATGGTTTAATGACCGCTCTGGTGCAGCCCTGAGCGCGTGAAGGCCGGACTGATGAATGAGTCAGCAGAGCGGCCCAGGAAACGGTCAGACTAATGAATAAATGTTTCAGTGCAGAGGATGCAAACATCTCCCCATGTCAGTCTCCCATTATAAATACATTGTCATTCACCTGATGTAATTTTCTGTTTTGTCTTGCAAAATAGTTCTTTTTTTTTTTTTTTTTTAAAGTTTTTGTTTTGTTTGTTGGCTGTGTGATGGTGTGTCAGATTTAGCACCTCTGACGATTGGGGTGGATGGAGCCCTAGCGAGGATCCCACAGGGAGCAGGATGTTAGGAGGACATGGTGGGGGGGTAACGATCCCCACTTGGTGCCCCCCCCCTCCCCCGTCAGGGGGAGAGGTCGGCCGATGGCCGACTTGAGTTTCACGGTGGAAAGAAGAGCGGCTGAAGAGTGAAAAGGTGCGATGGTGCTGGACGTCGCAAGGTCGAAATCTGATCTGGAGGTCACGCGTTTAAAAAAGTTTGTGTGTCACGGTACAAACTGGCTTCGCCTGCAGATCTTTTAGCCTCCGTTCTTTTGCGGAATTTTCTGTAAAAAAAAAGGCAGAGCAGAGTGTGTGCGTGTGCGTTTGTGTGTGTACGTACATATACATAGAGAGAGAGAAAATGAATTTTCTCTATGGTTGGAAGGCACTGATAAGTATAGCACACATTTCTGCCCCAATAAGTGTGTACCTCTTGTCTTGTACACCTGTCCAGATTGTTGTGTGTCTGTTTTCATCTGCGGAGCTGTCGGAATATCTTAGCGATGTGAGGAGACTGCCCAGGAAATGCCTTAAGCCAAGGGCATCTGAATTACTTTGGGGTGTCCAATGTCACGTCTCATCATACTTCTGTCCCTTATATGTACGTCGCCAGTTCCGCCTGGAGGTCGACCGTGATGCAGTTCACTGCACATTGTACCGTCTCTAATTGTGTGTATGACAAATAAAACTTTGAACTTGAACTTGGATGAGCAGGGTGAGAGTGCAGATTATTTCCGGCATAGATTCCATCACCGCTCCCCACTGGCTGCTGGCTGTGAAGGCATTTTACTGACAGGTGTCGACTCGGGTAGAATTATCGCATGTGCTAAAAAGAAGGAATAAGGTAGCAATCTAAGAAGACATCAATCCTGCAGTGATTCATGTGCAGTGATTCATGTGCAGTGATTCATGTGCAGTGATTCATGTGCAGCTCATGTGAAACGCTTGGCAGGGCGGCCCACTGGGCAGTACTGCTGCCTCACATCTCCACAGTTGGGGGTTTGAATCCAGATGCGATGCACTGAGGCTAATTGGCACGTCTGAATCGCCCGTAGTGTGTTTATATGGGCCGAGATGAGGGCGAATGCTGTCCAAGGTACCCCCCTGCAGTGAGACAGGCCCCAACCCCCCAGTCCCCACCCCCCTGTCCAAAATAAGCAGTGGGAAGATGGATGGATTCTTTGGTATGTCAACGGATTGTGAAAGTGGTGCAAGCAGCATAAATGTGCCAGGTATGGAAGTGATACTGTCATATTTTGGGTTTTTTTACTCAAGGACAGGAAGTACCGATTTAAAGTGAAATATTCAGCAGAATTCCCTCCTCTTTACTGCATAATATCGGTCTGCTCCGGTTAATCAGGATTCTTAGAGGAAAGTTTTTTTTTTTTCCTTTTTAAATGAAACATGCCTGTTTTCCGATAGAGGAGGATGAATGCTGTGGAGAATGCCGGAGACTTGATGTCTGGGAAGTGTGAGGCGTCCGTCGGTGGAAGCGCCGCGCGGGGGTGTTCCACCGGGCTGCGCCGTTATTAACAAGGCAGCTCCTCCAGCTTGCTGCGGCAGCGGCCGGCCAGCCACCCCCCCCCCCCCCCCCCCCCCCCGCGCCTTTTTTTTTAATCTGTAGCATCTCCCCCGACAGCAGCTGCGCGGTGACGCCCTGTAGCCCTGTAGCCCTGTAGCCCTGTAGCCCTGTAGCCCCCCAGTGTTTCCCCACCTGCTCCCTCCCTCTCATTTTGTTTTGTGTTTGAACATAACAACACAAGTTTACAAACGAGGCCAATCACCCCGTCGAGCTTCTTTGGGGAGAACTTAAACAACTTAAACTTAATGTAAAATCTTATCTAGCTTAGATTTAAAGGAACCCGAGGTTTTAGCTTGCACTGCACTCACAGGAAAACTATTCCATACTCTAACCATCAATAAGGACATTAAGGGCTTGTTTTGTTTTTATTTATTTGCCTCTGTCCAAGATGACCAGTCTGTAGGGTGCATGGTTTAACTGGCTGTATATAACTGGCCCCAGTGATTCAAGGCACCTATAGTCCTCCCTTCACGCTTCCCATCAGGTGGCCTGATCTGTGCTCAGCGTGCGGCCGGTGTGTCAAATGAAGTATTGCCATAATAGCCGACCCCTGGCATGTAAACAGCATCCCACCTACTGCCAGTGTAAAGCTACTTGGTTAGAGAACCTATTAAATCTCCTGTTGACCTTCTCACCGGCAATAAGGCTTGGTCACCCCCCTATGCTCTGTGTACACACAGGCGTGCTCCTCCAGTCTTGATATTGCCAGTTTTATTTCAACAATGGAGAAGGAGGAAATTGCCCAGATTTTTTCAGCCAGTGAGTTGTGTTGTGCTGCGGAATGGACATGATGAAAGGACGGACATGCGTCTGGTAATGGCGTCTGAGACGGAGGGGTGTCGTCTATCATTACCTTCCACATGGAATCAGTGTTTACAATAAGTGAGATGCAGTTTTGGCTGACGGCCCCTTGAGAAGCGACCTGAAGCTACCCTGCTGTGTCACTCACCCTATGGGGTGTCCCAGTGACACACTGGTGCCCCTCATGCCTGTGTTTTTAAACACGCAGCAGGGGACGGGCTACTTCCGGCGGCTTGAGAAAGGCGGACAGGCCTGGGTATGTAGCGTCAGTGGACTTCCAGTCCCCCTACTCAATGTTCAGAAGCATCGCTGATGGTTTAATGTGTCACTGTTACAGCCATTAGCTTTAATAGGTGTGCTGTTAGTGTTCACTGTCATCTGGTGTTTAGATGTGACACTATGGTTAATGTGGCCTCGCTCTGTGTGACTTTTCGGGGCCTGGGTGTTGCAGGATGGTTTGGGGGGGGGGGGTTGCGAGGTGAAGCTGTAAGTGGAATCGCTCCCATCATGTTTAGTGAAACATTTGGATTTGGTTTTGACCAATACTTCAGCACGCTTTTTGCTCAAAGTGCCGTTTGAAATGCTTCAGTGTCGTGTTTATTTTAAAAAATATAAACAGAAGAATCAGATGATATAAAACTCAGGGCAGCGGATCGCATAATGTTCAGGGACTTAAGCTTGTCTGCTTAAGCTTCTGGACGGACTGCCTGTTGTCCCATTAATCTGCAGTAAAATGTTATAATAGGCCATTATTCATTACCAGCTTAGAGACTTAATTTTGCCCTGGAGACTCTCACCCCAGTCATGGTGCCACGGGCTCTAAATATAATAGCCTTTAACTGGTCTGTGTTGTAAATCGTCACCCAGGAACTGGTCACTCCCGTAAACTGGCAGACCCTGTGGAAATGTCACATCATTCATCCAGGTGCTTCTGTGCTTGACTTTGGTGTTCTACAGGTTTGTTCTGCTGTGCAGCCGGAATAACCCCCCCATACCACCCCCCCACACCTTCCTACATCATTTTTTTTCAGGCAGAAATCCTTGTTGTGCTGGATTCTGTTTGCCTTTTTCATTCCAGCTTTTAGATTAAAACATTGTGCAAAGTTGTATTTTTGTTTGTTTAGAATTTGTGCCCAGTTTTGGCAGAACTCTTAATTTTTGAGATGTAAATGTATGTGTTTATGTTTAAAATCATGTTTTTGCTCTTGTGCTCAGTGGTGATAAGCTAATCTGCTGTCCGTTTCATTACCTGTCATCTGGTTTTGGGAGAGACTGCAGACTGAAGCATCGTCTTTTTTTTAACAAATGTGTTTGCACATCAAGGCAATGAAAGTCGTTTGAATCAGCTGCATGTCTGTTTACCCATCTTTACAGACTCAGATTAGGAAAGATGCTTTTTTCCTTCTGTACAGCTAATAATTAAGCCAGTTTGAGACCCCCCCCCCCCCGACATTGGCTTCATCAGCTGCTGAGCCGGTATACACGGGGGCTCTTTTTAGCCCAAAAATGTGTGAGGGATATTAGTGTTACCTGCCAGCCAGTAGACAGCGCTGGTCTGCTACACACATGCCTGACTGGAGGCCTGGATCAGCCTGTAAGCTGAGCTGGTGTGTGGTTTCGGTCACTGGGGAAGGGATTATAATGACACTTGCCTTCAAGAGAGGAACTTTCTGGGTGATCTGAATGAGCTCTTGGAGGTCGAGTTGCCACCGGAAACCTGGGAGAATAAGATAAGATATTAGTACTGTCATAAGCGTGAACTTTCACTGGCTGGCCGACATTACTTGAAAGCCATAGATGTGTATGAACATCATGCCTTTTTAAAGGTCTGTTGGTCCATTTGTTCTTTGTTAGGGCATTAAATCTAAGCAGTGTTAAGTATCAGAACAGAACCCATTGTGTCCCAGGGCTTAAGTTACAGGTCCCAGTCCCTGAGGGATAGTACGTGCTCCTTGATCCAACTGCTATTTCAAGGGAAATGCCACTCAGTAAACATTCACTTTGGTTTGAGGGCACTAGGGCTGGGCAATTTATTTTTATTTTTTTTTAAAGTGATATTTTAAGTCTAAAATATCCCAATAAATGATAATATCGAGGGATCCAGCACCCACCCCTTCGCACACATAGGCACACATGCATGCGACACCAAGCCGGCTACTTAATTTTTATTTAGCAGATATAAAAATGGGAAAGCATGAAAATATATACTGATACTCCACTAAACTGCAGTCTTTAAAACTGGACGATAGTGATTGGGGGTCGCAGGCAGCTATAGAGTGAGCTGAAGTCTTCGTCATCTTGCCTGTAGCCTAAGGCTACTTCTCCGACAAAGGCGATAATCGCCGGTTAGTCACTAAGATCAACACAGGCTCACTTGTCTGATGTTGATTGGCGGTAATATCGACATAATGCTCAGCCCTGGATGGCGCATAGTTTTCTACTTATGCAAATGAAATTGTTCCATAGATTGGGCTGTTCTTTCAATAATTTCACCGGGAGACTGTTCTGTGTCAATTTTAGTTCAGTTGGCTCTTGAGGAAAATTTATGTCTTTGGCAAATTTCTGCTGATTCACCTGCCAGGCGATGTGTGGGTAGTAATCTGGTTTTCTGTGGTGTTTCATGTCATGAATGGTTAAAGAGAAGAACTTCAGGAAGTTGTATGATACTGGAAAACTGATCCACATGATACAGAATTATGATTTTTCTTTTTAATTGGTTCTAGCTCAAAATTCATTCTTAGCATCTGTTTTTGTAAGCTAATGCTTATGATGTACTACCTTTTCACTCCTGAACTGGAGTCACACTTCTGTTCTCTGAGTGAGTTGGTAATTAAGGGGGCTGTTTGTGACCTCAGCAGTGTGATCGATCATCTTCTTGTTGATTACACTCATTTGGAAAATTGAATGTCTTTAGAAAGAAGTGGTCGACCCTGTCCTGGATTGTTCAAGGTCATTGTGGCGATATATGACTATTCTGTTTGCTTGTGTGAGAGGCAGGCAGCCATCTGGGTTTCTGTTGTATGGAAATTGTAAGTAGAAGTGACCCCCTATCTAAAATCATCATTGAGCAGTATTTATTACTTGTAGTATTACCTACTCATTGTAGGTTAGTCAGCTAAAGTAGTATTAAAGTAGTATAGTGTTGTATAAGCTGTATTTAGTTCCTAGTTCCATCTATATATTTTGTTTTGGCACTTCCAGGAAGCCGTAGTCTCTGAAGAATAATGCATAAACACTGTCAGGTATGAGGATCATCCAGGTTGACAAAGTGCAAAATTAAGTATTTTAATTAAGGATTTAAAATGCATAACAAGAAATCATCGTCCTAAGAGCCTGACATCACAGCCTGTGGAGGATGTTTACCATGTGGAGACTTGTTGGCCCTATATACATTTTACATTTAAATGAAGTTCAGATGAATTTTAAATTTAAATGAGTTTCACGGGCACGTCTTATCTCTGCTTTAAGCTGTGGGGCAGCGGCGCTTCATGATCGGGAGGCGTTGCGGTTTGTAAATAGTGCTGTGTGCCTGCAATCAGCAGAAGCACTTGTAACACAGAATAAAACCAGCGCCACTGAGTTCATTATTGTTTAGGTAAGCACCACTGAGGGACGGGAGCGGCTGTGGCGGGGTACTCTGCACCAGCGTTCCGTTCAAGTCCACCTTAATCAAACCCGTGTCAAGACTGTATCTTTAATAAGTTGCATCTGAGTAAAGACAGCTTCTAACTGCGGGTGGGGGGTCGGAGTCTGAGTTCAATTCAAGGCTATGAATTGCAATTCAAAAACCATAAATTAAAGTGAACAAACACCTAAAATTGTTACCTTTACTTCAAATAATTTATAAATTTCTAACAGAAATTTAAATATCCCAGGCTAGTTACCTTAAAGACTCCTCCTGCTGTACCCCTCATTACATAATACATGGAAATGTTCAATGAATTCAAGCTTTCTTGCCATCTTTTTTCTCCCTGCTTAATGCCAGATGTTTGCCGTTAATTTATCATTTGTTGTTAATTTAATCTTAGCCAGCTAGCCAGCCAGTTACATCATTTTTACAACTACCTAGCTAGTAAGTACCATCAGCAAGGATGACATCATTGATTTTAATATATAGCCCATAACTACATTTAAGCATGCAGACAACAGGGTGTAGCTGCCTAATATTTAACGTGCTTAGTCAGAAGGTGGTGTATGTCTCGGTAGGTAATGAGTTCTATTTCTGAAAAATTGCTGGTTTGATTCCCACTCCCAGTAGATCAATTACTCCACCATTAGGCCCTTGACTTTTAACACACTTAAAAATTCAAATCACGGTCGTGAAGTTTGTGCGTATGTAACTCCGTCGCATTTAAAGGCACTACTTTCTTGACTTCCAATTGCGTTAAAAGCCCATTCAATAACTGACCGAGACTTAGGTGGTATTAAGGTACTATGATATACCACGATATTTTGGGTATATTTATTTTTGTGAATTTCCTGGTGAAATTTTTCATAGGGATCCATCCTTTCCAGTTTGCAAATTTTATCATCAAGATTCCTAGATACTGGAATAGCATTATATTTGATAATATCAGTATGAAACAGATTTAGTTATAAATTAATTAAAACACATTTTGGCTGGAAACTTCCCCAGTCATTGCCTTGCAACAAACTGAGTTTGCTAGGATTAGCCTACTTTTTGTGTTTCCTTCCCAAACGTCGAGAGAGATTGGAAGTGGTACCAGCTGCCTCAGTTACCGACGCTCTGCAGTATTCTGCAGGGTGCTTCTTTTTACCTGATATGTTGTATAGGAACTTGTATGTGAGCCAGATAATTGCTAACTAGGTAGACATAATGAGAGACATGAGTGGGGCCCCAAAAACCTGTGTACAGGCTGTGGATTTTTCAGGTTACTAGTGCTTGAGTCGTAGTTAAGGCCGAGTAAAAATTAATCCGAGTGTATGACAAGACCATTCATATATGGACTTCATAACAACCCGGAGTACCACGACTGTTGTTACTCTTACTTATACACCTTACTCGCAAGGTGCTTTCCCGCGGAAGTTCAGATACCTGACTCTGAGTTTCTGGGCCGTCTTGAATGGCAACCACCACCTCAATCAAACAATGTAGGATGAACAAGCTGTTTTGTTAGTTGTTTTCTGTTTGCGGGGAGGAATCGATTGCATGGTCTGACAGATCACATTCCAAATTGGTTCAAAACCATGGAGCTCCTCTCTGGTCCCCTTTCAGCACCTCACCCTTTAGAAAAGCCAACATCAGCATTAATGGCGTTGCGTGGTGGGAGCCATGAAGGTGGAGGATCGCGTCTTGGACGGCAGTAATTCATTGAAGGGTGTTATGGCTTCGTTTTCCTTGATCTCCGCACCCTGTTTATAACGTGTCTTTCTTGGAGAAGAACTTTCACTGTGGCTTAAAAGGGTCCCTTGAGTTGGTAGATTTGACATACTGGCCTTGTGACAGGCTGACTGCGGGTTGGACGGCTGTCTCCATCCTGTTTTGAACGTTGTGAATGGCACTGTGGATAGTCCGTGTCAGAGAATGCACTGCAAAATGACCCTGGCTTTTTCCAGTGATTATTAAGAGCGTGACTTCTGTTCCTTGGTGTTCCTGTTTGTTAGCCTCATAATCTGCTGTAAGATGGTATGGGCTTCCTGTTTAAAAAAAACAAACAAAAAAAACATCTATTACATTCCCGCTGTCACATTCAGAAATCGACAGTCTCTCTTGAACAACGTCTGTGCTTTGTTTTGAGGTGAGCCTGAATTCTTACTGTTTGTAATGGAAAATGACTTTGGCATTGCTGAAGCGTACTGACAAAGGTCTCGAGCTGCGGTTATTTTTAACACTACCCTTTGCTGGCTTTCATCCGAGCAACCTTTAAAAGCAAGAAGTTGGCTGAGATTCGAGCTGTATCGCCGAATCCCCTTCTCTAAGAATATACTGTAAGTTATAGACCTTGTTTGAAGCGGGCATTCCCATCTGCTTTTAGCTGCAACACACAAAACCTATTAAAGTTTGATTTGGGATATAAGAGGTTTTGCATTTTTTTAAATGAGGAAATAAAATTGTGAATAAAGTTGCCCCTTCGTGCAGAGTGGATATCGTGGAGGGATTGTCTGAAACTGGGTGGAAACCTAACAATGTGGTTTTCTACATTCCAGTGTACCATATAGTTTTTAATTTTTTTAGTGAGACGTTCAGATTTTTTCTTCCACATTCACACACTTTATTGGTTCAAGGGATGTGAGATTTTATGTAATTTGCATTTTAATCAAACCCCTATTCTATTTTCATTTCGTTTCATGAGAGTAAACTCATCACAACTTCCCTTTCCACAGATGAAGGCTACTACCAGAGCGGAAAGTTCCGGTTCGAAATAGATGTCCCTGAAGCCTACAATATGGTGGTAAGTGGCCCTTTTTGTGTTGCGGCAAACTGCAAGGGAGGGTTTTGTTGCACTATGTCGAATTGCCAGGTGTCCGATATTGTGATGTTGGACCCTGTAGTTAGAGACAGACTGGATTAGTGTTTTAGAGGAGCTAGGCTGTTTGCTGGAACCTAATGGTCTGGAAGCATGAGGAAGCCTTAGGTGGTTGAGATCCCAAGACGGTATGTCTGCCTGGCACCTGCGGGCCGCAGGGTTTTCCCAGCGTTCAGCATAGTCAGCAGTGGACCTCCTTCTGCATTAAGCCTGAGATTTTGTTTATGCCCATGTTGGGTAGAAGGTATGAATGGATGCTCATTGGGTGGTAATAGAAACACACACAAGGGGCATTTTAGACTAGCTTTTTCCAATCCAGTACTTGGGGACTACAAGAGAGTCCATGTTTCTTGCTCTCGGTACGGAGCTGGGAGGGCGAACGAACGTGGATTCTGTGGCAGGGAGGTGCGATGGCAAACACATGGATTCCTCGAGGACCGGGTTGGTAACCGCCATAGCCCAGTTGGTAACCGCCATAGCCCAGTTGGTAACCGCCATAGCCCATAGTGCTGTGTGTTTGTTGGACACTGATATGGGACCTCGTTAACTACTTTGGTAAACATCCAACAATATTCACAGACTCCCTCACAGATGATTTATATGAATAGAACGACAGACGACAGCCTGGATTTATCTACAGCTAAGTAGACAAATTCATATCGTGACAAGGATACCTGTAATTAACAGGAGCAGCTATGCAGTGTTTATGTACTTCAGCACAGTTACCCTGCTGCTTCTTAACGACTCTGTGGTGCATGTTTTTCACGTTGCCAAGCCAGCCCACAGCGGGGAACAGGTTAAATCGGAGTGCGAGAGGCTGTTTCTCAACCCTAATGTGGAGAAACAGTATTTCATTGCTGCATTTACAGCAATTGAACAGCATGCCTTTTACAAGGGATATTTATGAGTCAGGACTGTGTAGTTTCCTCTGATCTATCTAATCAGGAACTGAACAGCTGGCGGTCTTGGGCTGAGTTATGGTATTCTCCGCTTTATGCTTTTTTTTGCCCGTTGCATATCCCTTAGCCTTTCGTTTTCATCTGTGCTGATTGAAGGCATCGATTCGTTTGTCACCCGCTGGAGTTGCTTTTAGATCCCGCAGATTCGGTTTGCAGCTGTGTTATTGCAAATCTGATGTCATTTATTAACAAGAAATTCAAATCATCAACCTATGTTAAAAATGAACATTTAATAGAAAGAAGGCATTGACAAGCCATGAAATGTGCTTCCCTATGTCTATGAATATCATTTTATGAATATCAATCAGCTGCATATGCTACACTTTTCAGTCTTCTAGGGTAAGCTTGGTTTAAATTGTAACTGTTGCTAAGTGGTTATACTGCACTACGACTAGTGGCTCTTGTAGGTTGGTGCTGAGGTTTCGTGTATCTCTGTCAGACTGAGAATCCTCAGGAACTCATGGCTTTGTGAAATGTTTAATTTCATATTCCAGGGAGACATTGTTCTGTGAGTTTCTGGTCACCCATCCCCAAGCGGATGGCATTGGAGAGACCTTGGCCTCTTATGTTTGACACAGCTCAGGACCCTGGGGCGTGCAGGTGCAGTACCTCCCTGATCCAGCGTCTGAGCCAGACCTGCTGCAGGATACTGTCATAGTCCGAGAGATAATCACTGTTGCAGGTGTCAGTCTAAGCCTTTTTGTTCCCCCTGCCCAGGGATATTCACTTGTGCCTGCAGAGTGTGGGGTCTTTCCAAAGTTTTCTTATTCAGTTAGTTTTAGTTCCAAATGAGGTCTTTCTGTGCTAGTACATGAAGCACATGGTCATTATGATGTTGGGCTGCTAACCAGGGGGCTGCGTGTGTCAGTCAGGAAGCTGAGACCTTATTTGTGAATTTGTTATGGTCAGAAGGGTCAAAGAACCGGAGGTGACAGCTGACTAAGTATATAAAATACCAATCAGTCTCTCTGGTCCGTTCCATTACTTGGTCTGCATAACAGTTAATAGTTGGGCATGAGTGCAGGTAATCTCCAGGTTCTTCTGGACAGCTCGTACGAACAGACTGCCATAAATCCTGTTATATTAAATTCGGGTTAAATACAGTTATTCTTAATAACGAACGCACACGCTACTTTACGACACCTGTGAAAACATTGTGCGGCTTCATCGGCTCGAGGTACCATACTGTTTATAGTTACTTTTATTATTACTGTATTATTACTATTATTATTATGTACTGTATTATTACTTTACCACCTCGCCTACAAATTAAAGACAGACTTTGGGAATGGATCTTGTTTGTAACCTGGGTCCTGCCTGTCATGTGAAAAAGAGAGTTTAGGCCCTGTGTTGCCACTGAGGGAGAGTTAGTGTGGGAGGTGCCTGTCTCTGGGTCGGCTCTGGTCTGACTCGTACCCCCCCCGGCCAGATGGTGCTCCGTTAATGACATTGTAGACTATGGTTGAATGTTTCACATTCTTTCATTAACAGTTTAAAATATCGCTTCTAGCCAGCTGGCTGCCTTAAACACTGTTACTCTCCAAAATAACATCTCCCAGAGGAAAGACGCGAGGTGGTTGAAGGTCATCTGAAAGCAGGAGAGCCCTGTATAGTTTGGTTCTCATGAAGTGTGTTGTTGGGTGCTCTCTTTAGTGCTTGCACTCGCAGAGAGTGATTCTGAATGAAGGGGGAGGGATGAAATCAGGTACCAACCTGTCCTACTTTATCGATATTGTCTTGGTTGGAAAATATGTTAGTGTGGAGGACTTTCAGCGTGATTTCCATTTCCTGCTTTCCGCAGCCACTCTATCTATGTGCAAGAAACACTTACTACAAGCCAAAGTAAGAGGTCTGCTGGCCTGGTGGTGGTTTGCTTTTCTGATGGACTCTGGACGATTTCATTGTTTTGGTGCTCATGGTCTGGGGATCCACCACACCATCACGAGGTCATTTCCCGCCATTCCGGGTTCTTCTCCTGATTGACGACGTCTCTTCATGTTTTGTTTTGCAGCCCCCCAAAGTTAAATGCCTCACCAGGATATGGCACCCCAACATCACAGAGACCGGCGAAATCTGCCTGAGGTAAATGTCGGGGGGGTGTCTGAGGGTTTGATTTGGTGTCTGCACTTCTGTTGCCTTGGTTGTGCCAACTCTGTGTGACGATCTGCTGGTAGGCTTGGTGTAGGTGCAGGAGTCTACTTCTGAATCTTGGGATGGTACTACAACTACTTATTTTTAGTGCCTGATTTTACCTTATGTCTGATATGATTAGAGCTGCTAGTATCATACAGTTAATCGTCTTTCGTGGCGCTTTTCACACAAGCTTGTAAAGGGTTTACAGCAGCCTTTCCTGAGGGTACTGAAAAAAAGTGTAAAAGAGGGTATGTAGGTGCAGATGGTTTGGTTAGAGCAGCCGGAGGGGGTCGAGGGGGGGGTTGAGTCCTCTCTCGAGTCCCCCGCTACAGATACTACTGACATCCATTTCTCTAGCTGTCCGTTATCAATGTGAAGATGAATAAAAGCAGATTGGACTGAATTGCCTTGAACCCACAGTTTTTAAAGTGATTAAGAGACCTTGATTCATGCCGTACGGAGAGTTGTGCATAATTATATATTGCAAAAAAATATATCAATCTGTCAGTTATGAAAAGGTCATCACTTCTGGAAGTTTTTGTCTTTTATAGGACGCTTTTATAGGAAGTTAGCCAGCTGATTTTTATGTGATCTGTATTTTAATGGTGAGTTTAATTGGTGCATTATGGATATATTGTGTAAAATCTCTGAGGTTGATGAATGCTTTGAATCCATTGTCTGTAATGTATCCATTTGTATCCAGATGGAACTGGTTTTACTTACTGAATACACACACTTTGCACTCTATAAGGCTCTGATGACTAAGGCTCCTAGCCAACATGGCGTTTCTGGGGCTTTGAGAGTATAGTGTGGCTTGGTTGTACACAGTGTGGAACCTCACTCAGAGACTGCCCCCTTTTATCCCATTTGTGTCCTAGGTAACAGTGTATGCATGGACTACGCTGCATACCTCATGAAATCAGTAAATTCACACCTTATAAATGCCCTATAAATGCCAAGTGCCGATATACATTGAAATTCACCCCAGTTAGCAATGTGTTTACAGAGTAAATAACCAAATAGGAGGTTGTAAGTGGAGTGAACTTCTGTCGGTATAGACGCAGTCCTGGTCCCTGACAGACAGCACTGGGAACCAGCCTCTGTTTGGGGTCCGTGTCCGTCATGGACTCCCTTGGTGCCTTTCTGACGGACTCCCGACAGCCTCCTAACAGCGACTTACCATAGATGAGCAATCGCCTGAGTTAATGAGGTTTTTTTCTACTCTCTCTTCCTGGCTTACAGCTTACTGAGGGAGCATTCAATCGACGGCACGGGTTGGGCCCCGACCCGAACTCTGAAGGTGAGTCCTCTGTCCTGGTATCAGAATAACGCCCCAGTGGTGTCGGAATCTGTTTGGTTAAGGAGCGGTTAGCTGCCTGTGCTGTGACTGTCTCAGCCATGTGGCGCAAGGACCAGAAGTGTATTGCGTGAAGTGTCTGGCGGTGCTACAGTCATATGCCGTCTGCGTAATAGTGCTAATTCCTGCTGCTTCCTGCTTGTTGGGGTGCCGGGGTATTAGCATAGCTTGGTTCGGAAAGTCTGTGGGTGTAGTATGTCCTCCCAGCCTGCTGGTGGCGCACGGAGGATGACATGGCAGGTAATGTAGAGGCATGCACCAGGTGGCTGTGGACTGCTGATTAGATATTTACTTTTGGGCGGCAGAATCAGCGGTTTGTAAATGCTCTGCCTCCATCGACACCGTGAGCACTCTGTAAATAAGCAGTCCCCCATGTGAAATCAGCCTCCATTTAGAACTTTCTGGTAGTGAGTCCAATATAAAATTCCAGCACCTCTTAATCATGCTGCGTCTTGTCTGATAGGCTCCTTTACTTGTGGACGCCTAAGGCTCCTTGGCCGATGTCGTGAACCTTCCCCCGAACGTGTCTCCCACACCTCCTTGTGGCACCATTACTTGCTGCTTTTAGTCGGAATCGCATTAAACGGTCTGGCACAGGGCGCCTCGACCTCCACCAGGTGGCAGTACTTAGGACCCCCCTGCAGTCTGAGCCAGCTTAGCCACTGCATACCGGCTTACATGGGGCCATTCTGCCGCCCCCCCCCCCCCCCCCCGGGTCTCCAGTATTCCGCCCGCTCAGAACACTGTGTCAGGTTGGCTTTTTAATGCACCCTCTAAAAATGACTCCCCATCAGACTGAAGAGAGGACTGATGCCAAAATCAAGGGGGAAGCACTATAGAGGGTCCCTTTTATCACCGCTTTGCCCAGGTGATACCCAGGCAGTGCCCATTTCGGCTGTTCTTTGGGGGTGGCAGGTCAGTAATGTGAATAGAGCTCCCGCCCCCCCCCCGGACGCCATGTCCCTGCGTGTGTCTTTGCAGAGCTGCTGGTCTGCTGCAGCTTTGTGAAATTACAAGACACTGAGTGCATGTGCTGTGCACTGCAAATAGCAATGGCTCACGCATAATTAAGGTGCGAGTTTGGAATTTAATTCCATTTAAATGCAGCTATGTCATTGTTTATTTCTTTTTCGGTAACTGGGGAAAACCAACCCCAAAAGCAGGGTGATTCATCAGTACATTCAGACCTGTTTTGCAGGCCCCCGGCTGAACCTTTCTCCCTAAACTGCCTCTCTCATCGGCACACCAAAGAAATGCTTGTTATTGGGGTCTATGTTACCGAGCCCAGGGACTATAATCGCCGTATTTCCCAAAATGCAATTGTTTCATTGCTCGTTGGCCTATTGCCGACAGCCTTCCCATTACCCTGACGACTCTGTGTCCCCAGGCCCCGGCAGTGAGCTCTCTCCCCGCTGGTCGTGCAGGATTCGGGCTGCAGGGACGTGGGGAAGAGCCCCGGGGTTTCCGTTCTGTATGACTTCTGTTAGCAGAGACAAATGGCTCTATGGCCCAGGCCTTGCAGCTGTCGTACGGCTATGCTATGTGCCTTCCGCCAGCGTTTTGATTAATCATGATATCTAGAAGTGGGGATGGGCGGGGCTGGTTTGTCTCCTTGGATGTGGTAAACATGATGGCGTGGATCTCTCAGGAGCCCCAGGCACGTCCTGGAATAAACGAGTTTCCAGCCAGCTGCTGGCAGTCGTCCCGAAAGCTCTTGTATGGTGTTTGTTTATATGCAGATATACTAATGGAGATGAGTGGTTGGTACAGCCTGCTTATGAAATATAATTCATCTTCTTGGCCTTTTGCTTTGGTATTTCCTTTATCTGCAGTAAAATGTGTAAAAAAAAGTGTGAATGTGCTGCTAAAGACAAGGCGGAAAGCTCACTCTGAAGTTCAGAATATATACATTTAAGTTTAATTACGTCTGCCTGTATGCGGCCAGGTCTCTGCGTTGTCGTAGCAGTGGGTGCCTGAGTGTTTTTGAACGTCTTGAATGAGGAGGCATTTTTGGGTCGAGATAAAGAAAACTGCGGTGTTGTCTGCTCCCCTGGGTTACGTGACTCATACAGGTCGAAGGCTGTGTGCATTTCTATCATGCTAGTTAAGCTTGTGCCCTGCGACGGATTGGCCTCCCACGCGGGGGGTAGCCCAGCCCTGTGCCCTTTGCTGCCTGCGACGGGATCCCACGTCCCAGAACCTCGCCTCTCTGCCAGCTCCTCTCCATGCCACTGGCTTTTCCCTTTGCCCGGAAGGGTCTCCCTGGCCTTCTGTGAGCTCTCCTTGGGTCAGCGTTTGTTGTGTTGAGCTCCTTCCCATGCTCTCTCTGTCCTGTGCTGGTCTCCCTGTCCGATTCCACGTGGCGGCTGTGCTGTGAACGGGTCAGACCTCAAACTGCTCCGTATACCTGCTAACTGGACACAATGACGATGTTTTGAGGTTAGCACTCTTCAAGCACGTCAGGTAGGGAGTCCAGGTCTCTCACTCACTCTTCATAGGTTGTGCATATCTTAAGAAACTTCCCTTCTCTTTCATTCTTATTTCCATTGTTTGTTGCGCATGACGTACTCAACATAATGAGCATATTCTTGTGGCTTATAATAAATGTTGATATTTATATATAATACCACATCACTCTGCTCCTGACTTCAAAGATGCCTTTCTCGTTTGGAAACCGCAATCAAGGTTTCAACTGTTTAAAAATTCTGATTATCCTGAGTGGATCTGCGAAAGATCAGGGGGACTGCGCCAAATTAAGATCGTTCTGTAAACCGTTACAGCGGGACTGACAGGCGCTAGAGCTGCTGTCTAACAGGACCTGCCACTAAGGTCTGAGCAGCCAGCGCTAGACCGACCGCTCAAGGCCGATGTGGCATCGGGTCACGTAACGTAACGTCTCTCAGCAGAGCAATGTCAACAAAGACATGAAGGAGAAAATGGCAGAGTAAGACCTGACATATTTTTAGGACTAAAATGAGCTCTTTAGTTGTGTGTCCCAATCTGAGACAAGCCTTTGAATACAGCTCATTTGATATAAATTAGCTGAATGTTTCTTGTTGAAAACTTCAGCAGGACACTCTGTCATCGCATCCAGCCAGATTTAGTCTTTATGTAAACAGTTTCTGCTGGAGTTCGGGTTTGAAAAATGACCTTTTCATTCAGAGCCGAGTTACTCCTCAGAGGCTCTGTGAACCAGGAGAGAACGTCGAAAAGGGGAAGGACCCGGATGTGTCCCGTATGGCCACCGACAGGCTTTCAAAGCACCGCTCGGTGGCCTTTCACACACACCAGTGGCTCGAGTAGAACGTCTGCAGATAACTGCAGGGTCTAGTGAAGGAGCTAAGCTGCTTCTCATGACTTCTTGCTATAAGGTCCTTCTGAAATCTGTCTTGGCTGAACAGCAGTCAGTGTGTCGGGTTTGTTAAATCCTCTTAAAATTCAATTTGCCTTACTCTGTAAATCCAGTCAGTTATGTGCCGTTTTATGGGTTGGACAGATCTTCAGTGAAGAATCAGTCCCTGACAGCCTTGGAAAGTGGAGCTCCTTCTGCCATGGAAATCATCGCCTCGTTTTCAGCTCAAGACCCCCACCGGGAAAAACGATTGTAGCTTTGTATCAGAGATGCTTTTAGGCTGGTGATGTGTGGTCACACTGAGTTGCAGCTGTCTGTAGCTGTCTGATGTACCTGTTGTTGGTGCAAATGTGAAGCCAAATTAGAGCTATTGTTAAATGAAGGAATTCTATGCTGTATTTTCAAGCTTAATGATTACTTGAGTCACTTTACTAACTAAACTTCTGCAATGTTGTTGATCAGAATGTTTTCCTACCCTGGTAAATGTGTCTTGGGGGCTGGGGTTGATCTAGATGAAGGTCCTATCAGCCAAAAAACAGGGGAAACTCTTATCTTCGGCGCATCAGAGTTTGCAAAGAAAACATTTGTGACTTAAGATGCCATGAATGTGAGATGTGTAACTTTTTAATTAACTGAGCTTAAAAAGCCAGTGACCGGACCCTGTCCATGCATGAATATCAGCAAATGGATGATTTAAGTTTAGCTCAGTATTAATCTGGTGTCGTTAGGCTTAATATGGTTTTCCTTTGGTTTAACCTGGTTTTTCTTATGAAATGCTGTGAGCTATTGGAACTATGGATGCAGAAACCAGCTATGTCTCACTTTTGAAGTTATTGGCTAGTTCATGAAATGTCATCATCTGTTTACAGGAAGTTAGCTATTGTTTAGCAGCATGTTCAGAGCAGAGTAATTTAGTGGAGGTTCCTTCCCTCTGTACACTTACTAACACCCCTGCTTGTTCTTCCTCAGTATTTTGGAATAATGTAGGGAATGCAGACGATGAGAGAAATGCGTCATGCCTTTTCACTCCTTTCCAGTGAAGCGTTTTAAGGTCTTGCTGAGGTACTTGATTACTCCTCAAAATATACAATATTTTTATATAATATATGTGTGTGTATTCAGTATGTGTATATATAATATATGTATTCCTGATTCCTGTACCAGGATTTATTACTTCTTGGATTAAATCGTTCACCTGGGCTTGTGTTCTTGTTTGAATCGTCTCCTGGTGCTTAAGCTATTTTCTTTTTTCTTTTTCTTCTGCAAAACAGCTTTAGTCCATTTATACAGTCAAGCAGTTGTGGTTAAGTTCAGGGTTCAGTGCTGTACATCTGATGTTAGTCTGCTGTAGATTACAGAACCTGGTAACCCCAATTCAGGAAAGAACCACGAGCAAAGTGAACATTGTTATTCTTATTAGATTATTTGTGTTTAGTTGAGGTGTGTCTAACCCCTGGCTGTGCATTCATATTTTATAAAGAGGTTTAGCTACCTCTGTAATTGTTTTGATTCGATTTTAAACATTGCATGCATTTTGCTGTTGCTTCTTCCCTGAAGGTTTCCTTAGGCTGAGATGCTCTTTATTGAGGTTAATCGTGTTTTATTGCATGCATGTTCTGGTGTTACGTGACCAGGTGGTCTTGTTATTACTATGTTAATGCTGTTGTACTGCTCTAGACTTGACCAGACAGTCAAGGGAATCCTTTGCTCTTTGCTGCACTTTAAGGAGAGCAGGGAACGCTGGATCGTCTGTATCAATTTTAGCCATTATTTTGGGCAAGAAAGGACTTGAGACTCATGGTTTGTTACAGAGTCTGTGTGAGTACAGGAAGAAATTACTGACATTGCCACACTACTTTGGTTAAAACTAACAGGAAAATCCCTTAAGTGACTCTAGCATGTGTCAACATCTGATTATCAGAGAAAAAAAATATAAAACAGTTTTACTAGTCACTTATGTGTCTGAGTCATTATTTGTTTCTGGTTTCTTGCAGGACGTGGTCTGGGGATTGAATTCCTTATTTACTGTAAGTAACACTCACCCTGCAGTATAGATGCTTGCTTTGTTTTCACTGGAGAGGCTGAAACATATGTTCCTGGGCATGCCAACTACACGGCATATGGACGAAGCGCTCATATGGGCTCTCGCTCATTCCAGCTTCTCCCCAGTGTGTGTTGTTCACGTTGCACCGAGCCCCCGAAGGCTTCCCTCTTATATCGAACATGCCTAACCTAGGATTAAACTACGACATTGCAGAGTCACTTCTACATGTTAATGTTAAAGACGGCAGGAGCTGTAAGAGGCAAGCATGCTGGTGGTCTGCGGCCACCTGGCTGCTCTGTGGGATTGGCATGCCCAGACGGATGGGGGGGTGGTGGTGTGGGTATTAGCCCTGTTATTCCTGACCCTCCTAACCCCCCCCCCCCCAAATTGCAATCCCCACAGGACCTGCTGAATTTCGACGACCCACTGAACATTGATGCGGCAGAGCACCACCTGCGCGATAAGGTAACGCACGGTGGGGGAAGGGGGCCTGCCATGTGACCTCTGTGTCCCTCGTCCTGACAGCTGTGCTGGTCCTCAGTCGGCACCTGCTGTCCCGTGACACGTCCTGTGACCCTGCGGCGCGTGACGGCGGTCGGCCGCCTACAGTCTGTCAGTGTGGGGAGAAAAACGGGGTCAAACAGGAGCTGCGGGGGGTTTGGGCTCTATTTTTACTCTTTCCTATGTCCTAAGTCTAATTGTGTTACTACGACTGTCCAGATTTATTAGCAGCCATCGCAGAGATCGGGTGTCAGAAGCTTGTAGCTTCCCCACCATATTATGTTTCCTCTCATCAGTGATATTTGCTTCACAAGCCTGGTTGGGCTGCATGCTGAGCTCAAATCGTCAGTCTTTCCTTACCAGATCGATGAAAGTATGGAAAATTCCCAGCTATATCATCTTGGTTAGACTAGATATGACGTGGGGGAGCAGCCCTCCGTGATCACGGTCGGCTCCAGCGCTCGCGAGAGTCCGCCAAGCTCTGCTTGTCACATTAAGCTTTCCCCTCTGACAGGCACCAAGAACCCAGATCATAAAAGCCTTCAGTACTGAGACATTTAAATCACCGAGTGGATTTTAATAACCTCAGGATCTTCTCGGACCTTTAGGTCTGGTGCCGTCTCTGGATGCTTTCAGCGTACGGACATGCATGGTCTGGGGGTTATGAAGCTGAGCTTCTCAACACCTACTTTTTCAGACCACGAATATGAAAATGCTCTTCTAACATTGCGTATGGAGACTGAAGCTGAGTCAGGAAGCTGAAGATTACATGTCCCTTCCAATGGCATCTTCTGTGAGCCTGTAAACAGTGACAAAATGTCAGTCTTTGATGTGCTGGATTTCCTGCCTTTTGTAGGCTGGAGTAGGTTGTCACGGGGGCCTTATGTGATTTTACTCCGTGGTATTTTCGCTGCTTCTAATTAAGTTGGCCTCTTCTCGGAATGAGCACTATGACAGATCAAGCCTTCATCATTTTCAGGGTCGAGGACCTGAACCCGGACGTGCAGGCGGATGTCTCCAGCACATACTGAAACATTAGTCGTGTGGAAATTTTTGCCTTTCATCAGCAAAACATAAACCTGATGGCCCTATATAACCAGGCCGATCCCAACGCTCTCCTCAATTTCACACTCAAACATTGTCCGTGCTGACCTTCTCAGGGTTCTTATATCCGGTGGTGTCCTATTGTTCTTCCTCCCTCAGCCTGTCTGCACGGGCAGCTGTCGTTTCCATCGCCGCTTCAACCACCCCCCTCCAGGGCCCAGTATGAGTCAGAGCAATCAAACAGGATTGCTCCAACACATTTTGCCCTGCTTGGGGGGAGGGGGGGTTAGGGTCATGCTCCACTAGCTGCCACACTGGCCAGAAGTGATGCTAGATTTCACAGGGTCAGCCACCACACCCTGATTTCCAGTAGTAATTCAGCACTCTTGAAGGCACGGCCTTGTAATTTTCTGCCTTTTTTGTTATCATTTTAAGAATAATTCGCTGCAAGGCCTTGATTGATTTGTTTGCTGAATCCGTGGGAACTTGAGTTGCTGCCAGGACCTGGGTGTGGAACTCCGAGTTTGTAGAATAGAAAAATCATTGAGAATCAAAGGCTGGCTGGCAGGAACAACCCCAGTGGGGTATTAAACCTACCCAACTCCTTTCTCCTACTCCTGATGACTGGCTCAGCTTTTTGCCTGTAGCACAGGCTTGGAGGAGGTCTTTCAACCTTCTCTTGCTCCTTGTTGGGTTGAAGAGGGCAGGTCTATATCTGCAGGCTATCGTCGTGTAATACCATGCGAAGGGGGTCTCAGTTGTCGGTCGCTCTGCCGACCCGCACGTCACAGTGGCCTGTATGTGATCCCGATCGGCTGCTTGACTCTGCAGACCGTTTGTTTTCCCCCCTACATGCCTGTGGTTTTGCTTCGTCTCGTCGCGCGTGTTCAGTTGATGTCCCGCGGATTGCTGTTTACTGGAACAGGCATCACGTGGGGGGGTTTTGGCTCATTGGGAGAAGCGGTTCAGGGGCGTTATCCTACCCTTTGGACCGTCCGCAGAAGGTCACCTCGAAGCTCCGGGAACACATCCGCTTCCGTGCAGCCGTTGTTATTCCAGTCGGGCCTTTAATTCCTCCGTCCTTCGCTCCACCTGCTTTGCACATCCCGCCTCGCGGTGGTTAGTCATCACAGTGACTTTGAAGCTTAATTAGAGTAACAGCTCTCCTTTTCTTGAACATGTCAGCCTCGACATAACGAGGAAATTCTTATTAACTTCAACGCTGTCAAGACAAAGCGTGCAAGCACTTGTGGTACAATGATAAAATTACACAGTTTGCTTGAGTGACCTAAAAATATACATGATAAAATAAGATTCCACGGCAATGAGGAGTAAAAGGCAGGGAATAGGCACATTATTCCCCCCTGCCTGTCCCTCTGTAACTGCTGTCTGTTGGCTCTCAGATTTTACCTATACGTGACCGGAGCACATTAATCACCAGGCCATTATATCTGTCCCATTAAGCTCAGACATCTGCCTCTGCACCCAGTAAAGACGTCATGGAGAAACTGCTCGTCAACCTCACCTAAAGACGCCTTTGACGGAAAATTCTGGTAGATTCCTGAAGCCTGGCTCCCTTCAGGTTAAGGCTGATTTGTAGAGTATTTGATTGGGCAGTGTGCTGCTGTAACTGGTCATAACATTTTGGTTTATTGCAGCTGTGGTTTGCTTGATTGCACGGGGCCAAGGTCATATTGCATTCAGCTTCTTGCAGAGGGACCCCCTCTGAGCTCCTGTAGTCCTGTGTCCCTCCCCAGCTCCCCGAAACGGTTACTGGTTATGGATTAGCGGAAGTGCATCAGAGCGCGGATGCCGACGGTGTGAGAGGAATCCGGGCACGTTTAGATGAGGTTCAACTCATGGAACATGGAAGACAGATGGCTTCCATATGTGTTTGTGCAAGAGCAGTGAGGGGCTCTGGGCTCTGAATCCTGTTCCTGTACCTCGATGTCATCACCCAGTGTCATCGTATTCCATGTGCCTTTGATCTGAAACTAGTGTTAAATTAACTTGCTGTTTTCTTAATCAATCAGCATGTTTGCTGAAATCACACTGCAGTCATTATCACATTATTTGGATACGGCTGACTGTAAAACAGCAGTATTTGTCAGTTTGGGAAACATCGATTTTTATTAATCCAGACACACCACCAGCAGTTTTAGGGGCTTCTGTTCCCATGCTGGTACCAGTCATGCATACCAGACATGCTTTGAAGGTCTAGACTGATGAATGACAGAAATGAAAAGCTTTTAACTGACCAAACAGCTCCTTAATATTTTACAAATAAACATTGCAAAATTGTTTTCATTCTGATGAATTTTTAGACTAATAAAGTGGGCAAAAACACAAATGACAGGAGCACTTGGCTATTTAATGACTCCCAGATCAGTCTTGTATGGCTGTTCATTATGCACTTGGGACTTTGGGCCAACATGGTTTTAAGTGTCTGATTTGAGGATGCTTAAGCTAATGCTAACCCTAAGCCTAGTCCTTCAGTTTAGTGCAGGGTTATTCAACTCACGGTCCTCGAGGTCCGAGCACTGCTGGTTTTCCAGCCTTCCTTTACCTGTCAGTCAGGTGTGAAGCCTCTGACCAATCAGAATCAGTACTTATTAAACTAACTACCTGGGAGAACTGAAAACAAGGACTGGATTTGGAATCGAGGTCCAGATTTGAAGAACCCTGGTTTAGTATTTGCCAGTGCAGTGTTGAGGAAGCTGCCCTTTGTCCTGCCCCCACTGGATGGCATTGTTGACTGTGAGAACTGTCTTCTTTGGTACCTGTGCATAATGAATCTTGCTGTCTTCATTCTTTATTCTTCATTGTTTAACCCTGTTGAGTTATTACATAGAATATCTTTTCATATCTGAGGCACAAAGACTTTCACTATTTTAATAGCATTTAGCGTTAGGTTTGACCATTCTGTGTATTACGTGTTGTTAACATTAGATAAAATAATGGTTCATCCCGTACTTCCCTATCTGGTCTACAGGAGGCAGCAATTAGTAGTCTTAGTTACCTCCTTGACAGAAGTGGCTTCACAGGGAGTGAAGTAGAATTGTGTGTCCCTCAAAAGTGCAACAGAGGGACAATGAAGTTGCACGATCTGGCATCAGTTGACATGGAAATACACTAGAGCTGTAGCTGTATTATTAATTTGGAAATGTTGCAAGTGTCTGAGCTCCTGAGGCCTTTCAGTGTCTGAGCTCCTGAGGCCTTTCAGTGTCTGAGCTCCTCAGGTCTTTCAGTGTCGGAGCTGCTGAGGCCATTCAGTGACTGCTGTATTTCAGTGTCGGCTCATGGGAGCCGTGCACCAGCATGTTCTCCATGTCGGCACAACTGTGCTTTTTAATGCGAACCAAAATCATGTGGCATGTGCAATCACTTAAAAGGCCTCTCACCACCTCTGTCAGGGACATGTTCACCTGCGGTTGAAAGAATCTGTGAGATCCACCTGGCCTGTGGGTTTGGCTTCACTGCTCACATTAGTACTTGTGGCTGTGTGGGAAATGTTTACTCAGCCACTATATAATCCACTATACAATCACCATTTTACATTCATGCATTTGACATTAGCGGTTTTGGTTATTCATGAGTTGACCATGAATGGTTAAACGGGAATATTTTGGAGTTTGCCAAAACATACCAGAAACTCATTGATGACAAGCCGAAAAAACAGTACTGAAAATGTTATGGATCACATAAAAATGTATAATATATAAAGATTATTAATACATAATATTTGTTAGTGTAAGTGCATACTATATCTTTAATATTAAGTCTTGGCTTATGTATGCTATGGATCTTTGTCTTGGCAACCAGCCTTACTCACGTTAGCTGTTTTTGTGGCAGTGGATTCTCGTGTGTCTTGCAGTAACTTGAAAACTCTTAAGTGCCGTTAATTTTGTCCCAGTGCATACTGCAGTAACTTCGTACATAAAGTGGCATAATTTAGATGGTTTGTATTTTATATAAAAAGGACTCTGCCGGGGTACTGGAGCGGAGGGTCCGTCCGTTGGCCGAACCTCTGGTCCAGGAGGATCAATGCGGATTCCGTCCTGTCGCGGATACTGGAGGGTTCATGGGAGTTTGCCCAACCAGTCTACATATGTTTTGTGGATCTGGAAAAGGCATACGACTGTGCTTCAGGAGTATGGAGTAAAGGGTCCGTTGTTGCAGGCCACCAGGTCCTTGTACAAACAGAGCAAGAGTTTGTTTCGCATTGCCAGAAGTATGTCAGACTACTTCCCGGTGGGTGTTTGATTCCGCCAGGGCTGCCCTTTGTCACAGATTGTGTTCATGACTTTTATGGACAGAATCTCTAGGAAACCAAGGAGCAGAGGTAATCCGGTCTGGTGGCCTCAGGATAGCATCTTCGTTTTTGCAGAAGGGATTGCCCTCTACCGGTGGGGGGTGAGTTACTGCCTGAAGCGGAGGAGTTTAAGTGCCTCAGGGTCTTGTTCATGAGTGAGGGAGGAAGAGCAGGACATCGACAGATGGATCTTTGCAGCATCAGCAGTAATGCAGACGCTGCATTGTTCTGTTGTGGTGAAGAGGGAATTGAGCTGGAAGGCAAAGTTTTCGATTTACCAGTCTATCTACATTCCTACCCTCACTTATGGTCATGAGCTTTGGGTAGTGACCGAAAGAATGCGATTGTGGATAAAAGAGGCAAAAATTAGTTTCCTCCACATGGTTGTCTGGGCTCAGCCTTAGAGATGGTGAGGAACTCGGACATTCAGGAGGGGCTCAAAGTAGAGCTGCCACTCCTCCGCATCAAAAGGAGCCAGTTGAGGTGGTTTGGGCATCTATCTAGGATGCCTCCTGGGTGACTCCCTGGGGAGGTGTTTGGGCATGTCCAACCGGGATGAGGCCCTGGGGCAGACCCAGGACACGCTGGAGAGATTATATCTATCTATCTATCTGTTGTCCTGAGAACACCTTGTTATTCCCCTGGAGGAGGTGGTCAGTGAGAGGGAGATCCTGGCATCCCTGCCTGTGTCCATGTTCTGGAGTTTGTTTATGCGACAGAGATGATTACAGATATCTAGCACTTAATTATGCAGCAGCGTAACATCCCCCTAGTGTGTGAAATGTATCAGCCACTGTTTGCCCTTATGCCCTAGTGAGTGTTCTATGTAATGCACCCTGTAGGGTGGGTGGGTGGGTGGGTATTCTGAACACAGCCTGTGGTTTTCACACCTTGGCCGGGCATTACCCGACGATCTTGGTTTGCCCCCAGAAATTGTGTGAGCATCAGCAGTGAGTTTCTTAATCACAGAGGTAATGTTGGTGAAAACATTTAAAACTGCTTAAAAGAATGTGGCTTATAATGTTAATGAGACACTGGAAAAACCCTGATGATGGAGAACTTTATGCCTTGCTCTCTATCAGTGCACGTTATTAACAAGGTAGAGTGGCACACCATATTAAACCATAATGTAACATTTGTTCTTCCGGAGACCATTGGCTGGGTGGGTGGGGGTGTGGTTCTCTATTGTATATCAAACATATTGATACTATTTCACTCGAAATGAAAGCTGGATTGAAGCCAATTGGGGCATTGTGAGTGCCCCTGTTTGATGTCTCCCTTTCTGATGGAAAGCTCTATGAAGCTCTCGTGTGAATTGGTTTATTGAAATCACTACAAAAGCAACGAGCAAGTCTGGGGCTGTGTTAAGCAAAGCCGTCCGGTTTTCATCGCTGTGGAGACAGAGTCGCTCGAAGGTCGCTGTCCAGGTGTTGCCTGGGAGTTTAGAGCAATTAAGCCGGCAGGCGGCTGTTGCTGTCACGGAGGCCCATATGAGGCCATTAAAAAGGTGCCATCGAGACGCTTCTGTGTTTCACGGCTATTCGTCCCCAGTGTGCAAGTCGCAGTGCTGATAGACACAGGTGTCCCCTAACAGGTGGCCCACATTCCCCGTCCATATGCCGCCCCGGAGGTAGAGGGTTAGGAGATGGACGTGAGGGGGAGCAAGTCACAGGAATGTCACGAAGTTCACCGAACACAGCAGCATGGTGACATTCAGTGATCGACTTTGTCCAAAGCTCAGGCCACCACACCTGTCAGCCGCATGCTGACCTCTGTTACCACTCTCAGCTTTTCCAGTAAGCCACTTCTCAGAATCCCCCTAAACCTCTTGGACGGCATGTAAGGAAACAGATGGTAATCCTGTAGGAGTGTTTAAATCGAGAGCTTGTGGTGGCTGTGCTTCTGGGCGCCTCTCCAGAACATCCTTGCCACATCAGCAGTATGTAGGGAGGTGTAGCTCCATCCATCCGAGGCTGACGCCCCCCCCCCCCCTGCTCCTGCCCCAGCTTCACCTCATAAACCCTGCAGGTGTGCCTGTAGCTCTGCCTAGCCTGGTCTTCTCTGCACATCTCTGTCATAATAATGACAGTGTTTCCCAGTCTGCTCCTCTGGGACCCACAGAAAGTCCATATTTTTCCTCCAAAAACGTGGACTGGCTGTGGGACCCCAAGGACCGGATGGAGAAACGCTAATAATGAAATCTCAGACCACTGTCATTTTCTCCTAAAGTGGCTAATTAAAATATCTGCTTGGCTATACAGATGACTATAGGTGATCCTGTTAAGTGCACAAACACAATACCTGTCGCTTCTCATTAAGCTGTTTCTCCAGCTTATTGATGTGCCCTTATTACCCTCAAGGTGATCTAGCTAATCTGCCCTCCCTGGTTAATATTTATTTGCTGTTTGGGTGGAATTCTCTTTAGGGTACGTGCAGATAATCCGAGGCTCTAATGATCTCCTAAATTGCTTTTCTCATCCCACGTACAGCCTTGACTGTGGTGTTTTTAATAGCTTTCCATTCAGAGCTGCTCCCAGGCTCAGTTAGTCTTGTCTGGGAGACTCTGGGATTCACTCCGTTAATTAACCCCCCCCCCCCCCCCACCTTTCCCCAGAGGAGAGGCAGCCTGTCTGTTCGCCAGTGTGTCTGTCCCTCTCCAAAAACCACAAGAGCTGCCTGAAGATTCCGGGATGTCACTCTGCAGATTTCCTTCCACTCTCCAGGTCGCTGTTGACGTTTACGCACCGCAGCTCGGTCCGAGCTCAAAGGAGTATTAGGGTTTGTTTGTCATTTTAAGGTACCTCTGACAGGAAGGATCTTACAGGGGCCCTCGTACGAGAGTAGCGGCAATGCCCAGGCACTAAAAATAACGATCAGCGAACTATTATATCTGTTTCGTGGAGGATTAGATCAAAACAGACATCTGCTCCATGGCAAAGTAAAAACGAGCCAGAGTCTGTGATGTGCAACGTGAGAGGGGCTTTAAACATAGCTACCCAGAAAGGTCAGGGGTAGCCGGGGGATCTCTGGGATCTGTGACCTCCCTGCCTGCCTTCCACACCCACTCGTCCGGCCCGCGCTCCTCACTCCCCGAGGCGTCGGGGACATCCATTCGGTTAATGAAGCGAGCGGATGAGTCACGCTCAACTTTAATGGGGTTTTCCGAGACCTTGTGCAGGGGGTGAGGGGGGCTGAGGGTGAGTGTGTGGTTATTTCTAGATCCCGTGGAGGTTGTGGCTCTATTAGATCATCAAGCATGGACCCCCCCCCCCCCCCATTTCTATTTAGAGGTGCTGCTGTTAAAAATGATAACCCAGTTGCTCTCACGCTTATGTAAGCAGGCTATCCCGCCAGGGCGCTCGGTTCCTGTTTCAGCACCCCAAGTGTCTCCGAGCCCCCCCACCCCCACCTAACCTCAGCCGCGTCGCTCTCGTATCGCAGGCGCCTGTGGAAATCGGACAGTCCTCTCCTTGTTTTGTTCTTCCTCTCTGTGGTGTAGGTACCACGTGGTCTCATCAGGGTTAGTGTTCCAAAGTCAAGCCCCAGGTTTGTGTTCTTGTTCCGTTTTCGTTTTCTGGATTTATTTTTTTGGAGTTCTGTGGGTCTGTGGCTCACTGGCCGTACCTCCGTGTAAAGGCCAGCGAATCCTCGATCCTAAACCGCGCAGTTAGTCTGGTGAGGGGAGCAGAGGGGGTGAATCACAGGACGGGTGCACCTGGAAATCTCAGTAAGCGATGCACACGCTGTCCGAGCCTTTTTGTCGATGCCAGTGGCCCGTGCCGCCCCAGTCTGCAGCCAGGGGGCCGGGCAGCGGGCCACAGCGCCATTTCGGGGTCAGCGTCACATGGAGGGACCCGGGGCATCTGCGCAGGCCTTGCATGTATGTGCTGCAGACACGAGCCTTTGGGTGATCGTGTTTGGGGGAGAGTTCTCCTAGCCTTCTCTTTCCTGGGAATGGGTTTGCCATCCCATATGCAAGTGAAGTAATGAAGCTAATTACTGTAGTTCTAATTAGTATTTCGAAGGACCGTTTTACCGCAAGTGATGCAGTAAGTTAATCGTCTTGCCCAGAGCCGTGCGGTGTGTGTGTGCGCGGAGTGCCGAACGCTCAGCTGGCGCATGCGTGACGCACTAAAGCCCTTTTCACGCCCCTCTGTGTTGATCCAGGAGGATTTCCGCAGAAAAGTTCAGGATTTCATCAAGAGCTACGCCAGATGACTGCAACAGCTGTGCCACTGCGAGGTGGACGCCTCCCACTGCATGGCACTGCACGTCTACCGAAGACCCAGACTCGCTCATAAAGGAACGGAAAAAAAGAAAAAACTAACTAAAAATGTAAAGTGCAGCACCTGAGGAAGAGGGTACTTTATCACTCCAGAGTGGACACAGCGGCAAGGGGCACGGAGCCGGCCCTTGTGTGTATGTGCGTGCGTGTGTTTACGCACATGAATGTGTGTATGTATGTTACGGTGTGCGCGTGCGTGTAACACGAGTGTGTCAGACTGAGCCACTGCATGCTATTCACGCTTTGCCCTTTGACCTCTTGGGCAGCCGTGTCCTCAGCCTGCCAGGCTCCATGAGCTGTTGTTTAAAGGTGCAGCGTCCTTGCTTTGGTCACACCCCCCCCCCCCCCTACCCCAACACAGTTCACTTTGCCTTCCTAAACCCCGAAGGACCGGCGAGGCCCCCTATCTTTATTTAAATCCTCCAGTCCTTTCTCAGTTGTTTTTTTTTCCCCTCAGAATTGTGTTCATTTTTTTAAGTATATTAAAGATGGAATATAATACCAAGCAGTGGGTCTGCCTTCCTTCATCGACGCGACCCGCCGACAAGAAGGGCGGTGTGCTGTCAGGGCCTCGTGTGCCCTGCGGGGGGCGCTACCTGGCAGCCAGCCTCTTTCGCTATGGGACGAATTCTGGGAGGAGTACCTCATGCTGCAGTTCGGCGTGGCCCCCTGGTCACCATGTGCCTGTGGGAGGTGATGGTCGTCCGTCGTGAGGATCGCTGCCCGCTGAGGCCCTAGCTGGGACCTGCCCGCCGGTGAAGGACGTATCTGTAACATGCCTCTGGCATCCGGGCGCTGGGCCTGCTCAGTCACTCCGCTCTCTCTGCCGTATTATACATTTTTACACTTCATATTATGCTGATGAATTCACAGGTTGAGATTAGCTCTGTGTTTTATGGTGTCTCACTGTATTAGTTATGCGAGTTGTGTTTTTAAAGGCGCTGTGGCATTGAGTGGCTATGCATCCTCAGGCCAGTCTTAATGTGAGATTTCCGGGAATCCAGACAGAAAGAGGTATTGGAAAGAATTGGATGACCTATACCTTATTACTCTTGGTATCGAGTTATCTGAATTCTGTATGAAGAGCATCAGTCATTATTCTGTATCTAAGTAGGTCAAACTACTAAATTCGGCATAGTAGCTAACTAGAACCAATTCGACTTAGAGGTTAGTTAATGAATATGGTTACAGATCCCATCCATCATCTTCACCCTGTGGAATCTTATTGCATTCATATATTAGCCTCACAGTCTCGTTGTGTGGGTGTACACAGGCATAACCCCCCCCCCAAGAACTGGCAGCTGTTAGTCATACTTAGTAGGGATAAAAAAAAAGAAACACTGATGTTATTTTATTTTATAGATTTCTATGAATGCCTGCTTCCTTTCCTGAATAAAGTGATTATATGAGGCATACCTGCCGTGCTTTAGACTGACCCATGCATTCTGCATTCCTTAATCTCTAATCGTGTTTCCTAAAATCACAAATGTAAGTGGAGGAAATGAGAAAATTCTCCTCTTCGTTCAGAGCGAACTATTATATACTCCAGTGAAGACCACCACCCATGGCGATCGTTGCTAGTACTTAAACTGTAACATAAATATATTGTCCTGACTAACCAATATTGCAGGAGGTTCTCCTTATATGATGATTATCATTCTTTGCTCTGCTGTTATATGATTGAATTTTAATGAGTGGTTTTATTGTAGTACTAATCTGTGACAAATTAAGGTGTTAATATTATGGGATTCAATGATTCACATGCCCTTACAGAACTATGGTTATGGTTAAGGTTACTTTATTGTCATCAACAGCTTTATATATGTACAAAGTGTGATGAGACGACGTTTCCCTATGGCCCCGGTGCAACATCTAGTAACACTGAGCGTCACATTCAACAGGTACAAACAGGCAACACAATACAGTGCAAAAGGTGCAATAACATTATAGTGCACAAGAAGTTACAATGAATATGGGTCATGTTAGTTGTGGTAATTAGTGAAACTTGTTTTCAAAACCCACATTGGATGGGGATCATTGTGCTTTGTCAGTCACAGATAAGTTAAAATCACTTACAGTAATTCTGACTCCCAATGGGATTAATTATAAACTGATGGACATGGTATATCAAACCACTAAGCAATGCGAAGCCTTGCCTCTCCAATCTCTAATAATTGTTTCCTGATATAACTTGTGGTGAAAAGGTGTGACTGACCTTCATATTGATGGTTCCACATCAATTCGAGCTGTCACTTTGCAAGCACATGGCCTAACCCCAGAGCCCAACTTCCAGATCTGACACGCTAAGGATCCATCCATCCTGTCAGACACGTAGAGTTTTACCCGATTTTTTTTTTTGTTGTCCGTAAACTTGAGAGCCTTGATTGAACCTCTGATTGATGGAGTCATAATTGTGGACGTCAATATGAACAAACCGTTCGTGGAAAAGTCTGGGTGACCTTCTGCTGTCTTTCGGTTCATTTACATTCTGTGCAATCATCCCACTTGCCTGCACCCCTATAATAAGCCAGCTACACCCATCCTGGACGTAACACATGAATCCCACCTTCACTTCGCATGGTTGTCCTTGACACAAAGGGACATGTTCTTTCACTTTAATGAAGTCCCCTCATCTTCCCAGGCGAGCTTTGCCTAGTGCTGGGATACCTGCCTCCCTACAAATATGAACGACTCCCTCAGATTCTTTGATCTAGCTGACGATAAAACCGCTCCTTTTTTCGGAGGGATTTTTGACACGGCTGCTTGATCTGCCGAGTGTCTGTTTCAGCAAAGCCTGCTCCTGTACCTGATTAGAGGGGTTTTTAGGCTGGTTTTCCTGGCTCATGGAGCCATTCTGTATTTTCAGGTTCTGAGGAACCAGCTTATGTAAACTGGGTGGGGGTGGGGGGCTTTAAGGTAGGGGCACAGTATTCCACCTGGCTGTGGGATGCTGCGGGTTTGGTGTCTGTTGAGTTGATTAATTTCCATAAATAATTTCTTTTTTTCCCTCTCAATGGGGCAGTGAGCAGCTCAGTGGGTTAAACCTTGGTGTGATCAGCAGGTCAAAGGTTCAGGCCTCGTCCTCTGCAGTCACATGTTGGTGGGCCCTTAACCCCCAGCTCTGGGGGTGGGGGGGTTAAGGATTTATCAAAATGCATGATGGTTTTGGTGTCAGATTTTAACTATTTTATATGGATCACAGTACCTGTAACCTCCAGGCCCCCCCGACCCCGATGGCTGTCAACGGATGGAGGATGAATACAGCTGGTATGCAGTGACATGAATGTATAACTGCAGCATTACCTAGCTGTTTAAGCTTTATGGAGTCATCTTTAGCGATGTGTGAGTGATGTTCCCTGACTCCGCTTTGACTCCCGTTGTTATGTCTGTGCTAACTAGTCTGCACTGAGTGACAGCCGGTTGAGGAAGCGGCTTCCGCACTGTTTGCTCAGATAGCAGGACTGACGCCTGTGTTTGTTTTCCTAGCATCTGCTTGTGGTGGGGGGGGGGGTTGACTGACAGGCAGAATATGGGCAAGGGAGGGGGGCCTGAGCTTCCGGGGGGGAGGGAACACAGGGGATGTGGGGTGAAGTGGCCATGTGGGGGGCGAGAGTGCCAGAGATAGGGGGAAGTGTGCAGGTTCGAGGTAAGGACCTCATTTCGTGAGGATGAACAGGGCAGGATGAGCTTTTAGAAGGTGCAGGAATTTAAATTACATTTTTAGGTATAGAATTCCTGGCTAGCAGAGTTAAGTAAATTACAGACATAAAGTATCGGTCACTACAGTCTGCCTGAGAGTATGCTGGTCCTCTGCTGAGGACGTGGCGTTAGCCGGGATGTTTAATGAGCTGCTTTGCTTGCCGAGCGCTTCCCCCCGGATGCGGTGTGGGCCACTTCTCATCGCTGCCACCGAAGAATCCTGCCTTACGGGGAGGGAGTGGCTCAGCAGGAAAGCCGGAGGGATCTTCTGACGCCGATGGCGACGCCGAGAGGCCGAGCAGCATTCCGAGGACGGCGAGGGAATCCCCCATGCAGCTGCATTCGTTTTCTTTTCACCGAAAGCAAATATACTTCTTCTTTTTCTTTTTCAATTGCTGTCTTGAACTTTATGCCTTCTATATCAGATATGTTACTCTGACCTGGCCTTCACACCCTCACTCAGTTTTACAATCACATACAACGTCTGATAAACCCAAAAGCACAACGGCTACGTACCGCAGAATGTCATGTGTATCTCAGAGATAAAGCTGTTGCCCGCATGTTCTTGCATATTCATATGAGTCAGGAGGCTGCACTCTGACCAGTGTAAAAATAATTCTGAGCTTGACATGCTGGGCTATTTCGATGCATGGTTATTATTAACCTTAGACACAGTCGTTTTCTTATTTTGAAACCTATGTGTGCTGTCTGGCAGGTGATCTGCTCAGGTGTGCCTCCTGTTTCGGTGATTCCCAGTTTTGTTTTCACCACAAACAAAACTGGATGGTAGACGAGAGCCTGGCATATGCATCTGTGCAGACAGTCCATGAAGCTCAAGTAAGAGTTTGCGCTGGCAGATTAATCTCTGCCACCATGATAAATTAGTAGTAGTCCCTGATGCAGGAACGGAGGATCCCTTTCTTAATACATTTCTCAAATAGGCAACTGCAGAAACTTTCAGAGCGAGTCAAATTATTCAATGGTTCACTGGGGTTTTCTGTGATGGCAACAGACATCTTCTCTGCGATCGCTTTGCCGTGCAGGTCTCTGTGTAGCTGTGTTTTATTATGAACAGCAGAGGAGCAGATTGTTAAATGTTCAGTATTTTAGTTACTCGCTGGAGCAAAATAGGAACTTTGCACAACTTTGTTCCTTGGGGAGTTTGATTCCTGCTGTCACTGGGCTGTTACGCCTCTGCACATAGGGGGACTTGGTCTACAGCAGTCTGGTCCAGTGTTTCATTTCTCAAGGGCCCAATTTCCATGAGAGAACCTTTAATGGGAGTAAGTACGTACTCTAAAACAGTAATCTGTGGGTTTGGTACTTAAAAAGGTTGCTAATTTTAGATTGTGCCACTTCATAACGGCAATACGCTGTTCGGCAAACTGAGAGGCTCTTGGTCGTTAAGGGTGAGTGTGTCGCCTCAGTGTCCGTCTGAATCTCACACGAATTCACAGAACCGAGGCCTATCATTCTCTGACAAGCAGGAATTGTAATGCATTCACTCCATTACTGGCACCCAGTCCCACTGTCATTATCTGGTTCTTGGATATTCATCAGAAAGTGAGTCGTGTTGGCATCAGCTGGCAGTGGATTCCCCGCATTCATACAGAGACCTTCCTGGGGATGTCAGCACTGTGAGATTGCTTGACTTCTGGTCACGTTTGTAGTAGGTGCCTTGGCAGTATTACTCCTGAAGGCAATCGATTCTGTTCGGGCAATACTGTTGCTGTTCATGAAAAATCGGTGTCTCCCTCGACACGAGTCAATTGAAAGACATCTGTCCACCTCGGGCTTTTTTATCTTCTCATTTGTTAGTGCGGAAAATACAATGATCTTAACTATCTCTGTAGTGGAAAAATCAAGGAACAATATCTATGTACTTTAGAGGGCAGGAGGTCTAGTCTAGTGCAAACAGGCTGAAACGTCATCAGTCTAGCATAATATTAAACTAAAGAGCAACATGAGGAAAATACTTTAATGATTAACGTTGATTTAAATTTTTCATTATTTATGTGTATTTCATCATACTAAATTCATCCTGGGATAAGCTTCAGCGGACCCTGCCTGGGGTAGGAATTTGGAAAATGGGTGAATGGAATAGTTATAGAGCCATCTTCTGTTATAGCCTTGTTTGGTCCGGTTCAGACAGACGGGAGTGTTATTCAAGCCCTTCTGCGTGATGCAGTGTTCACGTGTCAGGGTGTTGTGCACCAGTTATGCATCAGATTGTTAGATTACTGGTTTCCCCTTTGAGGACTGATGTGTTTATAATAATTAACATTGATTAAAATTTTTCATTATTTATGTGTATATTGTGTATATTGTTCATCATATTAAATTATGTGTTCCTATTTGCTTTTTTATGCTTATACACGATAACCTATACAGTATGTTAAAGTATATGTGCCAGATATGTATGTGTTTTAATGTTGTTTAACTTCTGGGGATTCCTCTTTTATGGTTTTATTTAGCTACTCTAAAAGGAAACTAGCTGCTTCTTATATACATGAATCCAACAGAATCAGTCAAACATTGTGTTTTAAAGAGATAATTTAACCATGTGTCTTTGTCTATGAGGCGTTGTGAATTTTTTTAACTGCCTGGAACTAAATAGACAAATCTGGCTTGGAATTAGTTTGAACCCATGGTCATGTCTGAAAGTCAGAAGCCTAACCATGCCCAAGATGTCGATCAACTGATATTCTTTCCGCAGGACATCAGTCCTATTCTGGGATGGGGCTTAGACAGCAGTTTGGTGCTATAGTCCTGATGTCCTACAGTATGGTATCCACCATAACATAAAGCCTACAGCGTCTTCATGACAAATGTTTACTGCCAGAAGAGGCAGTCTGAAGATAGATGAATGGATGGATAGATATTTAATAGCTTAAAAAATTGTCATAGCAAAAGCAACTTTCATCTTCATAATGGCGATGAAGGATGATTCATAAACTCTTGTCTAATCACGATGTTTGTTTACGGCATGCATCTCAGTACACGATATCTGTAATGAAATACTGCTGTTGAGTGTTCTTTGCTGTATGCAGATTCATCTTCTTTTATGTCATTTGCATTTAGATGCATTTCATACCTGGTTGGACGAGGTTCTTACTGGATGCCTGTGTACTGCCGTCACAAAACATCACACTCAGTATCGTTTACATTTTCAGTATGATTGAATAGATTTTGAAAATGGAAAATGCATGTTTGAGACAGTCAATTATGCAGATGTCTTACAGTATCACACTCTCTTTGCACTTATCAGGAAGAGGTGATGAGGGTGTCAAGTCACATGAGAATATTGAGGCTGAAACTGAAAGTTATTTCACTTTTATTAATGAGCGACTCAATATGTGATCAGAAACCTGTGTTTTTACGTGATATATGGAATACCTGTGCGATGGGGTGCTCATTGTGCATGGCTGAGGAAGTGGATTTTAAAACAGCATTTTTCTTAATGCATTGCTGATAATTTTGCAATCACTGGAAAATTTATAGACATTCATTAAATATCCACCTGGCCTGTCAGGGAGATATATTGTCAGGTGATTTTATCTGGGTTTTTGTGTGTGTTTGGTGATCCTTGATTGGTTCCCTTGTAAATGATTTATAAATGATAAATTTCTCTTAATACACAGCTTTACAATATTTGTAAGCTGTTTACTGATTTTTTTTATGAACATTACAAGATGGAACTCGAAATCAGATGTCATAAACAGGCTTTATTAACAGATCAATGCTTTCAATAACATTAATAAATACAGAACAATTACTGAGAATGTTGTTATAAAACACCTATTATGATATCCATGGACAGTGACTGGTGGGACTAACAGTGATAGTCATAGACTGGTTTAACTCATCCGTTTGGTTGCTTTAAGTTCCCATTGGACCAGACTATGTTACTTTGTATCTCCAAAGCACATCAGATGGTGAGGAATTAAGTGCATGCTGGCAGATGTCCTGTGGATTGTGCCTTTTGTCTGCTCAGTCTTCATTTTTCTCTGCTCTCTGGTATGTTCCTCAGCTGTTCAGGACAAGATGCTTTCACATAAATGCCTATTGACCCCATGACAGAGATGGAAAAAGCTCATCCAGCTGTATACAGAACCTCCCAGCAAACCCACTGCCTTTGAAGTACCTTACATATGGTCCATTCTGGGATGACATCCTTCTGACTTATATGACTGAACATAGAACCGGGAACTAGGTTGTCACAGGTGTGGTCAGCTGAAAACAGTTTTACCACTGAGGAACATTTTTCTGAATATTTCTTACATTTTAGTCAGATCTTTGAGGTTCTAACAAAGATCTCTGCCATCTATATATCTGTCATCACATAACTGACACATACAGCTATGAATAAACTTCTAAATTAAGAGATATTGGTTTTATGTACATATACAGTATCCTACCAAAATCCGTGGGACATGTTTCTGTGATGTAAGTATTTTGGCTTGCAAAGGATAAAATGGGTGTGTGCAGTGTAGCTTAGCTTCAGAGGACGACGAGAAGGCGAAGACCAACTTTCAACTGGTCTCATTTTTGATGGCACATTTATTAAAGCCAAAGGCAACTCCAAAAAATCTAATATACATTAATTACTGGGCTTGTGTTATGAATTTTGATAGGATGGTGTAATTACTATATATGTGATACATCTTGCACAGTGAACAGAATGTCTGAACCTAAAATGTGCTCTTTTTCACAGAGAATAATACCTGCAGAAATCCAGGCAACGTGAATATTAGTGAGGAGATTCTGTGGTTCTGGTGCCATTGTCCTTCCGGGGAAACGGGATCCTGCAGTGGTTTGTGTTGGGCTGCTGTCTATGCCCATGCAGGCTGTCATGTGATTTGGCCAGCCTCCAAATGTCCAACAATGGACTGCGGTGATATGCGGTGTATGTGTGCTGTTCCAAATCTGGAGGGATTCTGGGGCTTCCTTAATTAATCCGCCGGGGCCCTCTTTACGGTTCATGCTCTGTGTCTTCTGTGAAATATGTCACTTTTAGAAACATCCATCGTTGATTCTTTGTAGTGTCTCTTCTATCCCACTGCTGACCACAGCAAATCCCGTACGGGTAAAAACCCCATTACATGATACCCTCGCTGCGTTTGCTCCTCCACACCACTAGGGCAGTGATGAGCAGCGTGATGAGGATGGGCACCACAATAAAGGGACCGAGGATACGACTGGGTGGGTCCTGCAGCAAGCGGCCCGACAGGGCACAGTTCTGGAAGTAGTGCTTATGGATGCGGATGAAGAAGTCGTTGACCAGGTGGTTGGGCCAGAAGCAGTCCATGTTCAGGGCTATTACGAAGGTGCAGTTCGTCAGCTGCCCGTAGGACCTGCAGGAAGGATGCATCACAGATGCTTTAGGCAGATGCTCAAAATCTCCAACGTGTGATGAGAACCAAGAAGAATGAAACAAGATGGACAACCCATTCAATAGGTGGTGACAAGCAGTACAGTGGTTAAGGATGAGGTTCATGAGCAATGGGTGCTTGGTTTGTAGTTCAGCCAAAACAAAAAAAGTTTGTTCATGTGATGGTGCACATTGTGCCATGAGAACCCACAAACCCGCCCTACAAAACGAGCAGCCTTATGACAAAAATCTGCAGAGACCTGAAGGTGATGACCACCAGTTACTTCCTCTATATACCCAAATACCAAAACACCTGCAGCCAGCAGGGAGAGAAGAAACCCCCCGCCCACTCACCCCCCCCCCCCCCCCCCCCCCCGAACCTGTAGCCACTATAGGGGATGTAATAAAAGGTATTGCGCATTATAAAAGAGCCAAAATCAATATGAACCACTCCCAGTCTGCCCTGAAATGCAAACAAACCCAGGCAACCTGGTGGACAATCTCTGCAGAGCAACAGATAATAAATACTGGGGCATGAAGCTCGGTCTGGCTGTAAGGCCTGCAATCAATCACAATGCGACTTTGCATGCGAGTGTGGAGAGAAAATGGAGAACTAACAGGTAGCTGTTCCATTAGCTAGAGCGCTGTCCTCCTGTCCCCCACGACAGAGAAGAATTATGGAGGTTGCAGCCCTGTGCCTCTGAGGCAGGTAACCTCTCTTGTACCAGTCGCTGGCTGTTCTGTAGTGCAGAAGCAGCTCCACATGCTGACAGAGCGAAATCGTGAGGTAGCACAAAATCCCAGGCGGGCAACAATCGGTCGGTCCCCCAAGCCTCATCTGCAGTGTCAATGTTCATGCGATGACTCTTGTTTCATACTGATGTAGTGCTGTTTGGTTTATTTTATCACAACATATAAAGTTCAAAATCCCTATTAATGATGCAGGCTGTAAAGCGAATGCCGCTGGTGTAAGTGCAGGGAAATCTATAAACAGTCCTTAAAGGACAATTTCCGAAGGTCCCCAAGAGGTGGACGCGGTCAGCGGTGCGGCGGATGGGTGCTGCTGGGAAGTGTTTGCTCAAATGCCGGGTTCCATGCATCTGTTACTGACATTTCACTGCATAAATGATGATGAATAAAAGAGCATTTGGGACACAGACTCCCGACTTCTGTGGTATATATTTTTTTTAACATCACAAGAAAGTTGACATTAACAGACGATCGGTCCCACCCCCTTACATAAGTACAATACACACAATACAATACATACTCTTTTGTGTTAACTTAAAAATATATAAGTTGCACTATTTTAATAAATATTAATTGAGGTTAATATGTTATTTGTACCTGCATCCCTGTCCAGGGTAACTGGTTAGAAGATACACGGGTAGATGGATGTCATTTCTATTAATACTAGAAACATAAATCCTAAAGAGTGAGTGTATTGTCCCTGAAATTAATCAGCACAGCTGACAGAGCAGTTGACAGCTGTCCTTGGCGCGCGCGCACACACACACACACACACACACACACACACATAAACACACACGCACGCACACACACGCACACACGCACACACACACACACGTAGGGTATACATATCCTTATGGGGACCGCTCATTCATTTCAATGGGAAAAATGTTAACGCTAACTATGACAACCTTAACCCCTACCCAGCCCTAACCATAACCATAAGTAACCTAACAAAATACAAGAGTTTTTGCATTTTTAGTTTTTTCATAGCAGTCACCGATTTTTATAAAATAGAGTTTTCCCTTATGGGGACCAGGAAACTGGTCCCCATAAGGGAAAAAAAACAGATATTTATCATGTTATGGGGACATTATGTCCCCATAAGGATAGGTAAACCCGCTCACACACACACACACACACCTCCTACCACTTCTGACTGAAGAGCTGGGAAGCAACACGTCTTCTTTTCAAGTTGTTGAAATGGTTGGGGGGGGGGGGGGGTCAGGATGATGGATGGACCAGAGGGCTGCAAATGGTGAAAGGCCTGTAAGGGGGGGGTGGAGGTGAAACCCATGGGCCCAATTCATGCTGCTCAAAAAAATTTAACGATTTCTAATTGGGGGAGGGCAGGTGTCCGTAGCCTTCACCTTTGTTTTCCGCTGCATCTATCACTTGCCAGCTATCTTGGGGGGGGGGGGGGCATCCTGGCTGGATTGTGTCCAGATAAACCGGACCGTTGATCCTAATAATCCTTTTGCACCCCGAGAGGCCAGCAGCCGCACAAAGGCGAGCACATGCGTCTGCATTCCTCAGGCTTGGGATTTCACTCACATGCGGGAGTCGCTGCAAATTAATATCGAGCTGAACAGCCAGATATGTGAGCCCAAGACATCTCCTCATCCATCCTGATTGTCATTCATGTAAGAAACAGTCTAGGTTTATGGAATGTTCTGAAATATAGGATGTACTGCACACATCCCGTCCTCTAAGTAATTTTAGGTGACAATGCAGTGACTGATGCAGAGAATGTCCAGTGACACACTTCCTTTGCTACTGGTGCTACAGGAATCTCATAAAGTGGGTTTCAACGTACCAACAATGTGTGTAATTATCCTTGAACTGGAAATAATAAAACCAAATTGATCCTAAACGCTACGGCTTAGCGTTCGCGCAAGCTTTGTCCTCGAGTGAAGAAACGCATAAGCATCAGAACACATACAACAGCAACCAATTCAAATGCACGTTATATAAGCATACGTGATGTTTTTTATTACGTCCTTTTACTGTAAAGCACTACTCCACTTCATGAGGTGCAACATGTAAACAGTTTATTGCACAGATGACAGAGACCATGCCGATGTTCTACTCTTCTCCCAATATGTCTGTCTAAAACAAGCTATCCAACACATTTAGCATATTTCTACTGGCTGAATTACAGCAAGGCTTGACACGGCTAAAAATAACCAGATAGGCAGCTGGGGTGGGGGGGGGGGGGGGTGAATAGTCATCAACCCTCAAACAACAACACCCCCATCCGTGCCTCAGCACACCTCACCGTGCCCCTTTCAAACCACGGCCATTAAATCACTTAAAGGCTTTCCCATGTCTACAATAAATTGTTGTGTGACTTGCTTTTCACACCTGAGAGTAATTATGTCACACGAGAGACCCCTGGGTTAAGTCATAATAGGGGTAAATGATGCTGCATTACAAGTTTTTGCTGATGGTCACACACCCGGGAACCAGGATAATTGTACTGAGTCCGTCCCAGGAGCTGTGCAACTGATCAGTGACAGTGCAGCCCTGCCTCCGACCGTTAGGGGTTTGCACAGTAACATTGTAACACCTGAACACACTACAAAGGAGATGCCATGGAAACGGGTGTGTTGGTGTGTGGCTGCTGCTTGAGAATGAATTACGGTCCACAAGGAAACTCTGCCAGACAACCAACAAGAAAACGACGACATGTACTGCACACAGACCGCTGAAAGGTGCTGCGCATTGAGGGCCTTCAGCTCAAATTTTAACAAGCCAAAAGGAGAAGGTGTTTAGGAAATTAAAATAATACTTATGAAGTCATGTGACCGCATCCATGGTTTTTAAATACAGAGATATCTTCACAGCAGTTCTCACATAATTAGATGGTGGCACCTTGAGTCCAGCACAAGTTCCAGGGAGACCAGAGTAAGTGAAAAGGATGTGACCGTTCTTGGTTTTCAGTGATAAAGGCTACATCTTCCGAATGTCACCAGCCAACGACGGAAATATAATTAGAGAAGACATGATTATAGAAAAACTGATACTTCTCTGACACTTATGAATTACTCTGCCAAACCATTAAAAAATTATGCCTTTGTGGGTTTTTTTTTAAAGAACCTATTCTCAACCACCTGCCTTTTAAGGGGTGAGGGGAAAGTGTACTTCTGAAAAGGAAAATAGCCGACCGCTTGGAGAATCAGGTACAGGTTTTTATGACGTGCAGAAAATGTTTCTAGAAAGGTCTGGATCAGCTCAGTAAAACGAGCGGACTGGAGTGTGACTGCTGTGATTGGCCGCTCGCTCCTGACATTCCGGAAAGGAAGCTGTTTCAGTGATATATTAAAATCTGGTTATCTGGTGAGACAAGCAAAACTGTATTTTCTACCTTTATCAGGTTGTTACTAGGGCAATGTGTTGTGGACAAATGGTGCGAGACGTATTCACTTGAGTTTAAGTCACACATGAAAAAGGACTTTGACATTTAGAGACATCCCAGCATGCTGAAATTGCGCGATGACGACATTGCTGCCTGGGAGATCACAGGGTCAGGCTTACTGCAAAGCCACTGCAGTCCCAGACAGTGGTTGACAACGGAGCTTAACAACAGTAGTTTAACTGAATGGAAACAAAAACGAGTCAAAAAATGTTGCTAGTGTGGTGACTGGCTGGGAGAAAAATGTACAGATCAAGGGAACCATGAGGACCAGAGATGCACACCAATGCATCACCAGAACAGCCGTGATCCCAGCTAACTAAAAAAAAGCGGATATCCACGGCTTTACTCCAAATAGACATGGTTTCAAAATGCTACTAAAATATATGCTTTTGTAATACCTGCACCACTTAAAACACTACCTTTTAAAGTGTTTTGCTTAGTTGACGACATGCACTGTATGACTTCATGATGGGATGGATAGATTACCAAATGACAATCCTCAGAAAAGCTACACTTTGACCTTATTAACTTGCTTTATCTAAAACTGAACCATTACGCTTAGGTCATCCTCGCATCAAAGGTCCTCGTTCACAATGTGCACCCAGACTGTTAGTGTTTCATCTTGCTTTACTTTAAGCTGCTCTTATTCTCTTTATTTCACATCAAAGCCTTGTCTGCAACGCAGGTTTTTATAAACTGACTAAACCATCACCATTTACCATTAAACATGGTCATCGTCGCTAAATATATCTGCCAGTTAGACTGCTTTCCCTGTAGCTGTATTCCTGATGATGTGCAGTTACCATAGACTAGTTTTGATAAATCTAATAAGCACTAAGGCTTTTTCCAACACAGTGAAGAACATTTTCATATAACAAAACAATTTCTATAAGCCAAAAACGTATTAGATAATTATACTTACCAGGACTATATATATAAAAATCCCACAAACACCCCCTGTCTGGGAAATGTATAGCTATTACAGGTCTTCATTTACAGTACAAAAAATGTTGAGGTTAATGAGTGATGTCTTCAGTTCTGTTCTGAGGACACCAGTATGTCTAACAGGGATTTAACTCAATCCATCCAAGCCTTAATAAGACATCTACCTTTAATTTCTTGCACCCATAGTCTGCTGCTGGTCCTGGTTGTCAAAAGTCATTAATACCAGAAAATAACTGTGACTTGGTGGGCAAATGTCTTTCCACTGTGGAAGAGCTGCTTATGGATTTCCAAGGTAATGGCACCTAATGGGTATAGTTGACCACTATTTTTCACCATGGATGATTGATCCTGCCATTATCAAATTACCCAAGTCCTGATTTGTGCGTAATGCATATAGGGCAGCACGATGGCTGTCTCTTCAGTCAAATTCCAGGCATCTTCATTGGATAATAAATGGGCTTCCTCTTATAGTTTTGTTTCACATACTATAGAGCTGACTGCCAACATGCCCGCCAAGGGGTAACACCAGAGGTCTACTTGGGCTGAAGTGGCACCATCAGTCTGCTTAGGATTTTACATCACCGATCTCCACGTGTGCTGTGAACCTAATTAGTGCAATGATTTAGCACAAGCCTGTTACTCGTTAATCAAAGCTTCCTGGCCCAGCCCCGGAGTGAGACATGGGGAAAGGGTGTGAAACTGACAGGAAGAAGGATAGCCTGGGTGCACACCGCCCTGGAGCGAGGGCATCTCTGCCAGGACGGTGTGGCCCGTGGGATCACTGCCCTTCTGCAAGACCATGCATTATTGAAAGGCTTCAGAATGACCTCATGGAATAAGGCTTAGGATTGGGGCATGAATATTTTAGCAAGTGCTTTCGCGGCTGGGTGCGTGCTGTCTGAGCAAAGGCACTTGTCACAGGATCCGCGTTTGGAGCTGCGGAATAACTGCCTAGGTAGGATGCGTTAAGTCTCCATCACGGAAGACTGGGCAGCTGGATGAGTTTTTGCTCTGGGGAGCAACAGCGGCTCCAAAGCACTTAAAAATAACACAGCCAAACACCATCCTCAGCACTCCAGATACGCGGCCCAGAGTTTATCAGTTTCCAGGAGAAGTGAGTGCTACTCGCAGGCATCTGTTCCAGGCCTTTGGAGTTCTGGTCTGATGGCCCATTGCAAGCGCTTGAGTTTGTTCCAGTTAAGCTCTTAATGAGCTTTGATCGGTTTCAACACAAACAAAGGAAAAAGAAAAAGACCTACAAGTCTTAATAAGCAAAAAAGTCACTAAAAGCCTGATCTATACTTGCTGTAATGTTTAATAAATGATCCAATGCAACAAAAGTTCTCATAGTTTTGTATGCTGTTAGAATTAAGCAATTATTCATTAAGTGAAGTAATAAACACAAATCAACCATTTGAAGAAACCAAAAATATACAATTAAAGTTATTTATTTCTTCTATTACTGGTACTCCTCCACTAATACAATGAATAAAAATGAAATATAGTGAGACCTAAAATGTGTTCAGTTCAATTTAATCGAATGAATGCAATATACAGAATTATGAGTTCAGTTGAATGCAAATTCATTAATACTGGAGTTTACTATCTTAAGCTTTTCTCAGAACATAAACGAGCGTACAGAGCAGACCACCAGAACCAGGACTGGGAAACTCAGGGCTCAAGTTAAAGCAAATAATAGTACCTATAAAGTTAATGGTCGCTTAAGTGTGAGACCTTCTCTGATAGTCATGGTGTCTCCTTGCCTTTACTTGTTTGACCACTTTGGATGTTCTAGTGCAAGTAACGATCCTGTCTGGGATGTTCTACAACCCTCAGAGATCTATGCTCTACCTTCCCTAGTTACGGTGTGCAGGATTAAAAGCACGATGCGATTTTGCTTTGTAAGCTCTACTCTTCTGGGAGCATCGGCAAGGCCTAAAATTAATCACTATGATTTTACAGCACAAGGAAATTGTTTGCTTCGTTTGACAGCTAGGGAACAGAAAATGGTGCCAAAAGATGGAGCTGAGGCCCCAGGGGATGAAACAGAGCTGCAGTATGAGTATGAATGAGCGAAAGTGGACAGTTGTCAACTACTGTGACGGCTGCGGGTGAGGGTGCCGTCTAACCGACTGAATAATGTAACAAAACAACTGAAAATGTCATTCCCCGATCAAGGTTGGCAGTGAAGTCAACTATCCGTACGTGACAGTAGAGTCATATTTGGCTGGAACACCCCCAAACTGCAGACTGACGTTAGAATCCCACAGCCCGTGTGCATGATTACGCATGGCACATTTACAGCCGTTCTAAGACTGATGGGAACTCATAGAAATCATCTCAGGCATCCAAAAATAGCTCATCTACAGGGAGAACAGCTGAATGGCTGCTTACACCATCACTTGCACTGTGAAACAGAAGGCACGTTCTGCGAAATTCAGAAAACAGACTGTACTTTCCGTCTTGCGACTGGGACAAGCAGGTCCATGCGTTCAGTTTACAGGTACTCTAGTCTTGCCCCAACTTCTGCTTATGATAAATGGCTTAAAATAAGCTCAAGGCTAAAACATTAAGAATACACATTTCATAAATTCACAGTGGACAGAAATGTGGTAATAATACCATAGTATTCCAGATTTGAATTCTTGCAAAAAATTATACATAAAAGCAAACAAGATGTACATAGGGACATATATCACACGCCAAACACAATGGATATTTATAGACACAGATGAACCTTCTCTGCGTGTTTGTCGACTGTGGAAGTAAATAGAGAAAATTAAGTGGAAATCGTGCGAGACCCTTGACAAAACTGCTAGCTTATACCTTTGTGTGACACCTCCAGTGATCTTACGGAGTTTTGCCTTGCATCTCAATCAACACATGGACATTAGAGTGGAAGAACGTCATCCTGTGGCTCCTAATTAATGGTGACTTTCCCACCAACTTTCATGCTGGCGTCACCAGAACATCTACAAGCCGAGTCCTCCTAAATGAATTGCCTGAACTATTAACTCAAGAAAAAAAAACCTGGGGAGAGGCACTTATTTCCAATAGACTTTCCCTCCCTCATTCATTTTATTGTAGTTAGCTGCTGCTAGTGTTATGTGCCCAACAGCTCCCTATGTTCAAGATCAGGGCATTTCACATAACAGTTACTGACCCATTAATCATAACCAGTAGGCAGCTATAGCAAGTATCCACACTTACTCCACAGTGTCGTCCCAGTTGCACCAGTGACGGTGATCCAGGGCCTCCATGTCCAGTTTGAACTTGGCTAGACAGATCTCCTCAATGGCGTACTGGTAGTCAGCACTGCAAGTTGCTACAGAGACAATGTGGAAGGCCAAGGAGGACGCTGGAGAGACATACAGATACCATGTCAATGACATACGAAAAGTAAAGAACGTCAACATGGTGGTGTGCATATGACGATAATGTAGACCAGCGTTTCCCGACCCAGTCCTTGGGGAACCCCGGCCAGTCCACGTTTTTGCTCCCCTCTTAGCTCCCAGCGCACCTGTAACAGGTATTCAGTGTTCCTGATTGGCTGGGAGCTGGGAGGGAGCAAAAACATGGACCGTCTGAGGATCCCTGAGGACTGAGTTAGGAAACACTGATGTAGACGACATAGAGGTCATATCTGTCCAGATGATATGCAAAGGTGTCAAGTTAATCTTCCTTTACAGTGAATTACAAGGAATTTTCAGGAAAGCTGAGTAAAAGTTTAGCCAAGTTATTACCAAGTTTACATGGAGCCCAAGCCCATTATGTGCAGCAACAAAGGAACGAACACATTTAATTGGGGAAGAAGATTTTTATTGTGGTCTAGATACCCATAATGCAGCGACAACCTGCCAGAAAGCGGTTTTAGGACAACATTTACATTTAACCCATCATAGGCAATGCTGATTTTGCAGATATTACACACGTCATAACTGCCTCTGTAGCATCATATTATCTCATAACCCAACAATACAGCTTCATGCATGTCAAATATTGTTTCTCAGCTGTTTTTATTTAATATAAACTGGAAAAAAATGTATTTAAAATTTCACCTAGAAACTCAACAAATTGGTACTCTTGTTTAGGAAGTTTAGTTTAATTTTAAGTTTAATTTTAGGAACTTTCAAAAGTAAATTTATAATATGTATGTATGTTAGGAGCTTTATGAATAGTAAACTGGCTGATACACAAAATGTCTCTTCGGATACAACAGCTGGTGTAAGAAGGGCTGGAGCTGCACCGAGAAACTCAATGTGGGTCAGGGCTGCTGATGCTGACAGTCTCACTTTGGAAAATTCAGTGCTTGTCCTGTTGAAAAAAATCAGGATTTGTGGAGAGATTATCACTGTATCATAAGTGACAACAGACTCAGCCCAACCTCTTCCACATAGTGGGAGAAATGAAGACATTCTCCTGACAACAATTCATGGGAAAGCGTAATAAACTCAGAAGAAGGCATCGCAATAATCTGGGAATCAAAGTTTCCAGTTTTTTTTTAATATTCTCGTATGAATGCTGAAAATGTAATGCAGTGGGATTCTGTGGTGAGTTCCCCCCCCCCCCCCCCCCCCGAATTCTCCACTGTAAGGTATGGAAAGGAATGAATGAATAGATTGGTTCTGACATTGGTGGGTTAAAATGACTTTTCTTAGGTCCTCTTTAAAAGGCAAAGCTTAGATTTGCAGTACAGCAGAAAGTTTTATCTTCAAGGACCAGGGTAAAATGAAGGCATATGGCACCCATTCTTGCACTCCTGTTTATGCAAGATGTGACAAAGGTTCATACTTAATAAGGAAGCAGGTTTGCACCATTTGCAAAGTATGAGAAGTTTGGTTCTCTCTGTGAGTATATATCAGCATCTGAAATCTGCATGTAGGTAAATCATTACCCTGGGCTTTTGACAACTACTACTACTGCCTTGTAGCTGCCAACAATGCAGTCATGCAAGAACAGGTAATAGTTTTTGCCAGTGAATTCAGGTTCATGCCTCATATGATAAGCTGTAACAATGTTCTGAGTGGTGCTTCATAAAACTAAATTGACCATACAAAGAAGAACTTGTTTCCACAAGTATGAGCAAAAGAACACTGGAAAAGGGAACATTAACACATTGTAAACTGGCAAAAGCAATGCAAAACAACAAAAAGGCTATACATCAAACAGACCTCAGTTAAAATGACACATTGTATGATCCTGTTCTTTTGTTGTAGCAGTTGTAGGAGTTACTAACTTAAACAACATAATCACTATGACATCCAGGTAACTAAACCAATTCACAAAACTCAAATTATCTTGTGTTTATATCCCACCCATGTATATCCATCAAACACACCGGTGTTTTGCAAATAATTTTAGGTTTATGTCTTTAGGTTCTACACCTTCTCATATAGCAGTGCAGAATGATTGTCTTGCGTGTTAGTTTCCATCCAAGAATTTCATAACCAAATGCAATAATCAATTCCAGAAAATATCACTGCAACTGCACAGTGATAGTGAAGGGGAACCTTCTTAGAACCAGGGGATTCTAGATTTAAGTCCTGTAGCTGCACCTTTGGTCTAAGTGCTAAACCCAGTTCCTCAGGTGAAAAATTCATAGGACACCTGTGTTACAGCTAAGGAAATGTAACAATCCTGTTTCAGTAATGTGCCAATCAAATAAAACACACTAGCTAATTAAAAGATGTACATGTAAGCTTATTCCTGCCGGCAGTGTCACTGATGCCAGAGAGCAGGTGGCTCTTGGTTTCACTGAAGCGTGCCGTCTTGTTTACCTTCACACTCAAATCCCTCAGCGAATAACTACTGAGACAGAGATTACAGGGGCACAGTGGGGGGGTAAAGCCCTCCACTGCAAATACCCTGTGGTCACAGTCTTCCTACAATATGGTGTAACAGATGACTTAACAGAGGAATGTTACAATTTAGACACACTTCCTGTTTTTTTTCCACATTATACAGGATAAATGCTTGTAGAGCATGATTAAAGAGATTACTTTTGAAGGACTTGCCCTTGCAATAATTACAACCCCGTTTCCAAAGAAGTTGAGACGCTGTGTAAAATGTAAGTGAAAACAGAATGCAATGACTTACAAATCATATAAACCCATATTTAATTGAAAACTGAACAAAGATAACATATCAAATGTTGCAACTGTATGGGGAGATGTGCTGAATTTTGTGAACAAATATTTACTTTAAATAAATAGCAAAAAATGACCAGTTTCCATGTCAGGCAATGAAGACAGTCATAGGAAACTAATTCCAAAGGTATTAGGTCAGTCCATGCATGGAGCTACACTGAGCTTGTAGACTATTAGCCATCCACAAGGCTGCATGTATCTACGCCATTTAAATCAGAATGTCTTCCACACAAAGTTATGCTATACATAGTGCTCCCTTCATTCAAAGGTATTCTGTATTTGCCCAGGCACTGATACCACAGTGACAAGCAGGCTCACATTCCAGGAGACCTATTTAAGTTACCCTGAAACAGGAAGAAAACAATGAATGATACCTTGGAAGCTGGACTAGGACGTGGTGTGAGGTGTTAGAATGGATAGGGCTGCCGGACTTGGTGCAGGTGGTTTCATGAAATGTATGGCTAGACACCCCCCAAACTCCACTCACCCTTCATTTGTAGCAGATGGGCACCGCAAAGAAAATAATTAAATAGAGATGGGGTTTCACATTTCCATTTTAATGATTTGATAACTTTTGGGCAGAAAGGAAAATCTGTCGCATAGTTAATCCCAAGAATCCATCTGTAAAGATAATGCCGTTGTAACTTCGCTATCTGTGACATCAAAGGAATCTCTCACTCCCTGGATCTCCTCCTCTGTGACTCAGACTCTGCAGCCCACACACACTGACATGCAAACGCAGGAATAAATCTTCAGCATTCAACAGTCATAGTTCATAACTCTCTGCTCATAAAACAAATAGCCTCTGTGGAGCCACCGTCCATCACTATAATACTAAATTGCATTGAATTGTGCTTAACTAACAATAAATCTTGGGCACTATTTTACATTCACTATTTTCCCCATTTTAAAACATCCAAATAGCCATGTTTAAAATTGACTTGATCCACTATACCACTATAATCCTGGATCATCCCATGAAACACAGGGCATCACACAGGGGCCATATTGGACAGCATGCCAGTCTAACACAGTGGCAAAATAGTACTAAACTTACATATTCAAATTTAGGACTATACCATTAATCTACCAGCTGCAGTGTCAGGTTTGCAAGTAACAAAATCACAAATGCGTGCAATGTTTTTGCAGTGTGAATCTTAGTATGCATTCTGCACTCTTATTTACAAAAAAGCTCTGGGAGGTGAAATTTGCAGTTTTATGGAGGAACTTTGGGCACCAAATTGCCAGAGTTTGAAAAAGAAAAATCTGTGCAGCTGATGTTGCAATTTCAAAGTCAAGCCTGTCTGGACATCTGACTGAACTGATACCAAGACAATGTGCACACTTTAATCCACTGTAAGATAAGGAAACATTAGCCTGTATACTTTAAACACAACCAGACAGAACATTTAACTTTTAGCTTCAGAAAATTAAAACGTCCTGTGTTCTTTTGTGCTTCTTTCATTATCCAACACTAATTTGACATTTTGAAAACACTTACATTAATAATAATATCAGTCTTTGGATCTGAGTCCTATAAAATCTGGACAGGCACCTGTTTAGCCTTTACTGGTAGCCTTTGTGGACTAGCTGCATTTATTCCACAGAATTCCGCTCTGCAACCCCAAGAGGGATTAATCAGTTATTGTTCTTGGCATTCTCTAAACTATCATATGAAATATGATATCGCCAACTATACTCAAATTCTGCTCTTGTACAACCGGAACCAGAAGTGAATCAAGATGAGGAGGATAAGGAACAACTTCACGACCAGGAAACTGGTGAGCAGGGAGAATGAAGACCATGATCACGTTGCCGATGCGATGTCTTTATCAACGCCTTGCTTCATATTTCATCTCTAATGAATGCATAAGGGACTGTGATTCAAAGTTCCCATCTTTCATTCTTGGGAACCAGAGTAACAAATATATCAAGAGTATGATGAACACACCCACAAAGTCATCTATCCCACATTATCCAGAAAAGAAGCAACCATGTTCATCACTGCCAGCTGCTGATTATTAAATACCTACACACCTTAGATGATAGTGCAGAAGCACTATGAATATCATTGGTCCAGTGCCCATAATCCCTCACACTGCTACTCATCACTAATCAGAATGTGAACGTACTCACAGGAGTGACCATTTCCATGCACACATACATGCACTGGGGCAAACTCCATGGGCACAATATGTGGAGCCCCCTGGCATGCAGAGTGGCACTGCGGCACGAGCCAACCATGCAGGAGTCTACTTTGTCAACCTTGAGAGGTGAGCTCTCTGATTAAATTACTCCAACATCCGCCTGCTTGCTGTTACATGGCTCTCAGCTTTAACTAATTGCCAGCAGTCCAGGGAAAAATATATCAATGTTCCTTTATTTGAAATACATGCAAATTTATCTCGTATCAGTGTTATCTTGAGCAACTTCGAATCTGCATAAAAAATCTTTGTGAAAGCCTCCTTACACTGCACATGGTATGTATTGTGAGACCCCATCCAAGGCCTTCTTAAAAAATACACAACAAGTGCAAATCCTCATTAAATCTCATTGTATATTTTCATTTTCATTGTTGACACGGCCATGCATTAACATCCACAGCATTTTTGTCATGTTCCCAACCTATGTATAATTATGCTTTTGTTTTACCAAGTCTGCTCCTTATTGATAAAATGTTGGCCACAAACTCCACAAGGGGAACAAACATGTTATTAAGAAGCGTGCCCAGATCACAACCCTGCACCACCAGCAGGTCGCTACCTCCCCAGCTCTGAATAACCCATTGTTAAACAATCACATCCCTACAATATTAGCAAAACCGCATTGTAACTGCAGTAAGGAGTCACATGGAATGGCTGTCTCAGCACCTTTGCAACAGGATTTCCATAATTGGTTTGTGGGTAGTTCATAGAGTGAACGATACTAAATGCTAAAACATCTCAGCTTCGGTAACAGTCTAAATGTGATTGAAGAGCACATTCTCTAAACTAATGGACTGCAAAAACCAACTTGGGAAAGGAACTCCATGAAAATTCCATAGCCAAGCTAATGTCACACTCCATTACAGATGGAAGCTTGTCAAAAGTTGAAAAGGTGTCACTGTATACGTACAATGGTGTGCTCTGCTCTTATTTACAAAAGACTCACTTAATGTAGGAAATCATTTCTAACTCTACGTATGAACTCCTCAGACGTTGGACCTCGGCGTTCTGCTTCAGAATGAATGTAACCAAGGTCGTCAATAATGAGTCCACTGCCTAATTCTTCAGCGTAACCTCCCGAGACCCAAGGAAAAAAGTGTCCTTCAATTGTAGGTTATTTGTCTTTGGAGGAAATAAGACATCTTACAATTTAGATTTTTTCTAATTTATTCTTATTTTAATTTCACAGCATGTCCTCTTTAGTGCACAACAAGAATAAATACGTTTCCCAACATCAGTGAAAAAATAAATGCAAAAATACAATGTCCACTACAATGGACATAAATGAATAGGTCAGGTCTCAGGAGGTTAAACACCATGACACACTTTTCACCGACAACATCCCTCACATTTCCAGTACTGCTTCCGCTGTAAGAGCTCTCTTATAAATGTCAAGACATGCACAATTACATTATTTGTAGTAAACCTAGAGACTGTCCTTTGCTCCTTTCAAACCATCCATGCGTATTTTAATTTTCAACAAACACTGATGCATTTATGGTGAAGATAGGGGAATTACCTCGGGAAATATGGAAACCAGTGGGTGCTTAGAACTTGCTTGAACAGCATGTACATGTACATCTAGGAGAAAGATCCTGCAACAATGGAAACCTGGAGGATAGTTATCATTCAAGTGAACCTGAGTGAAATCAGTTTCAATCAGAGGCGATTTCACTTTAAGAGATTTCCACATCTGCTGCACTCTATCATCCCATATTGTTTTTGGAAAATGTCTTTAATTGTAATCTGTTGTTAATTAATGCTGATTCGTTTTAAATAAGGCTTGGGCAGCAGGCAAAGCCCATAAATGGTGCAGTGCAAAACAGCACTAGATTTGGCGTATTTTAGATAGTGTTATTATAAATGTACTGCTTTGTACTCTCCCATGATTTCTAAATATTAAAAAAAGAGGTTACAAGCTGTATCTTCTTTTTAAAATTAGACACATAGTTCAAACACAGCATCCAAAGTAACAATGTTTATAAACTTATGAATAAACATGTAGCGTATATAATAAACCCTGTGATCGTCAGAAACTAAATATGGGCATTACTAATGATTGTTAAATTTCTACGAAAACTCCAAACATCGATTATTTTTCCACACTCCAGTTATGCTACCTCATAATTAAATGAAACCATCAGTGTGTAAGAACAGTGACGGCCTTTACACAAACTAAAGTGTAGCCAATAGAACTGCTACTTAATCGTCCCTCGGTTTTTAACAGTAGGGAATCGTGGACCAGAAATCACATTTAAATGCCAGATCCAAGGAAAACAAGAACGAGATGTGTGCAGCCTGTTCAGGTCTCGTGCATTTTATACAAAAATACATTTATTTTAAAACACGACTGACATCATGCATTATGTGTTGTTTTAGGCAGAGGTACATGATTTATATATATATATATATATATATATATATATATATATATATATATATATGTGTGTGTGTGTGTGTGTGTGTGTGTGTGTGTGTGTGTGTAAAAATGGTGTTGGGGTGAATATAGAGGCTTTGGGGGGACCATGTTCAGACGCCATTCTCTCTAAATGTCGTAAGATGTTGAGCATGTTGAGTAAGCACTTGAGACGGCGAACAGGGGGCAAAAGCAACAGTTTTAACTTTGGAAATAATTTAAGGTAAGGTGAAGCATGCAAAACAGCTGTCAGTGGGCTCTTTCACCGAGCAATGTAGGAAAGTAACATTTACAACTGACATTTAGCGGAGTCCAAAGCGACGTACAAGTGAGGCAAATGGCACATTACAAACATGCGTGCTGCCAGGGAGTCGACTGGGCATGAGTGCAGCTAGACTGAGCTTCCAGTGAAGGCCCAGGTACCAGTGTAAGCAGTGCTGGAGCAGGAGCTACACAACTTATAACAAAGCAAGGACCTAATAAGACTATTCAAGCACCAGAAGTGCAACATAAGATCGTGCAGGGAATAGTAGAGAAATGCATGTAACCTCTCTAATAACTACAGCACATTACAGATATACGATGTGTTTCGGGAACGATTGCAAAAGACCGAATATTGCTAAACTGTTAATTTTATGGTTCATGTTTAACATTTAGCAAAACATTTTTTGCACGAAAACGTGCTTAAAACAAACTGTCACAAGATTAATTTAAAACGCTTTACATAACCCACTTAGGCAGTGAAACTACACTTAGTGCTGCATAAAACAAACCCTGTGTTTGAAACGGTGCTATATAAATAACGACTAATTAAGTAAGTGCATAAATGATCGAGGGCATTTTCATATAGTAATGATGGGCAATAGCACAACCAATGATACTGTTGTAGAAATAGCTATTTTGCTGTTAAGACAAACAATAACATAATTGCAGAAATCATTGTGCCATATATTACGCACTATGTAATTAAGCTATCCTATTTTAACTACCTAAACGATGATCCGGTAGCCTGAAATCAAAATTAGCAAAGTATTACCAAATACTAGTGTTACCAAATAATAATGTTATTTTAGTAACCCATGGCTAAATCAAATGAAAGCAGATTCATATACAACTTCGGTTGATTTAAATTAAGTCTGCGGGTAAAAAAGTTGCACAAATCCTATTCAGCAGTACTTACCTATTACAAGCCAAAAAAATGTATTTCTCGACGTTAACGAAGTGTCACACAACGCCATGGTCGTTTTACGTATGTGTAAAACGTTTATTTAAAGAAAAAGATTACAAATAAAATGAGTGCGGATAAAGTCAGGTGCTCAAATGTCTGCTTTCCATTGATGCATCAAGGCGAGGTATATATGTCCTCCTCGATCAGCACTGGGATAGTACACAACAGGTAGATTTTGAGTATCTAAAACCTGAATGTGTCAGTCGCCCTTCAGTTTAAATGCAAAGATCCAAAGGCTTTTGCGCGGTTTTGTCATTTCATTCTATCTCAGAAGGACCGCAAACCATGTTCAGTTCTGTGCTCCATAAATGTCGGTATCGGTCTCTTCTAATTATTTCTTGAAGTTGTCCCTTTAAAGCTGGTGTGTGTGCATTTAAAAAAAAAAGTGAAGGTATCAGAATGACTGTCAGTGCGCGAGTGGCAGGACGCGTCCGGCGGAGCTTCGGCTTCACCTCCCGCTGAACGCGAGCGGAGTGACGGAGCAGCTGGATCGGAGACTGAGAAACCCGCTGTGGGCGGCTTTCGTTGTGGGAGGGTCCAGAGTTCGCAAATATATATACTAAAAATCTTACATCACGGGAAAACAGACGTCAAGTGACGCATACTGCAATTAAAGAAACGCACTAAAATCTATCCACACAATTTCATTATGTATTAACATGTAATTTTGCTTGAATTCTGTCGTAAATCAGTGGTGACATTGCAGATAGTTTAAACCAGATCGTTTAAAATTGTGCAGTATGGACATCTCCATAAACGTTTAGAAATAGGATGACTGGGGACTTCAGCGTCTACGTTTAGGTAATAAATTGAACCACCAATGAAAAGTAACGTAATTGTTGGACAGCGTTTTAGATTTGTGGGCTACTTTTAAAAACCATTAAATGGTCATTATTCACCTCCTTAGGAGCCAGTGGAGCAGGGGCAGTCGCTGTGTTTGCTGCCCGGGTTCAGCCAGTAACCAAGTAACCGCGGCTGCCGCAGGTATCACGCCTGGAGTGTAATGAGATGGACATTTGTAGGTATCGGTAAATTGTTACATCTATTCTCAGTTTATTTTCATAATGCAACAAACTTTAGATGCAAACGTGTGTATACATAGAGCACGTCAAATCAGGGCAGTTATACAAAGTTTAACGCCTGATCAGCTGCGCTTCAAAGACAACACTTGCATTTAAAAAAAATCGATATTTCATAGTATACAAACATACACACACACACACACACATTATATACATATATATGCACACACACCCCATGACCATTTCTAGCTACACAGGCCACCACATCTATAATATGGAAGCAAATGAAGGATGAAGGAAGTTGTATTGAAAGAAACATATAAAGAACTTGACAGCCGGAGCTAGAACAAAGCGAGAATTTGATAATACAATGTCCAAAGGAAACTGACCCAAAGGGCTATTAGTCGGCCGCAGCAAGTTTGATACATTTTTTCGAGTCTGAGAGCTATTTAATAATTTCTAAGATTCAGCTTCTGCCATCTATAGGATTTATGGAGTAAACGCTTTCAGCTCACTGGCGAACAAGTATTAACACGCACAAATTTCTAGCGAGAACAGAGTTTATTATACAGCCCACATATTTATTCATGTACATAAAAATTTAATTCCATTTTATTAACACAATGTGAAACGAAAACACATGTGTATGCAAATGAAGAGCTGGTGCTTCACCGGAATGTGAGATACAGGGGAGAATGTGCGTGGATGATACATAATATCGGTTATAACTTGTACAAGTCTAAAAATGAGGTATCTGAAGAACTGAAATTGAGCTAAACCGTAGGATAGAAAACATTGTTCATTTTTATGCAGTTTAATTTTAAGTTCTATATATTAAAATTTTAATAAGTTCAATAAAAGGAGTGAGATGATTTCGCAGTTTAACCAGAACGATAAAGACTCGCTCTTTTTGGACTATGGAGGCGGCTCTGAAAAGAGCCTTTGGGTTATCCTGGCGGATCGCTGGCGCCCAGACCTTAAGCACGTTCGCCGCGGATGCGACGCGCCAACTGGATGTCCTTGGGCATGATGGTTACCCTCTTGGCGTGGATGGCGCACAAGTTGGTGTCCTCAAACAGACCAACCAAGTAAGCCTCACTGGCTTCCTGCAACGCCATGACGGCGGAACTCTGGAAACGCAGATCGGTCTTGAAATCTTGAGCGATTTCCCTCACCAGGCGCTGGAAGGGAAGCTTACGGATCAGCAGCTCGGTAGACTTCTGGTAACGACGGATCTCACGCAGAGCTACAGTCCCAGGCCTATAGCGGTGAGGCTTTTTCACGCCGCCAGTAGCAGGAGCGCTCTTACGAGCTGCCTTGGTGGCGAGCTGCTTTCTAGGAGCTTTACCTCCGGTGGATTTACGGGCAGTCTGCTTTGTACGGGCCATCGCAACACAAGTCTGCAGGGGAAGCTACAGTATAACTAGCTACCGCCGCACCGTCGAATTATAAAGGACAGCAGGCGTGCCCTGATTGGGTAGGAGGCTATGGCGCTTCCATCCGGGTGTTTTCATTGGCTAGTTTTCTACCGCCGAAAATTCAAATACTGAGACTGCATTTACCCCGTCCTGTCTTTTTTATTTTTTAATGATAAAAGACGCAATGGTTCTGTAATGTCGCCTCATTGCAACCGTTGCCGAATAATTGCCCTCGGCTAAGCCCCCCTGCTCCAAACCAAAACCTGCGCTATACAGTCCTTTTTTATCGATCAAATATACTTCATGGGTGATTGTACCTCCCGACACTGGCCTGAATTTATCATCATAGGTGATTTGTTTCATGCTTGTTTGGGCAATTCGCACCTTTATGCAGATAAAAGCAAGGCAGTGACCACGATGAAAGGAAGGGAAGATAAAACTACGTTTAAATGATTTTTAATATCTCAAGGCAATGTGGACTTTGTTCTACGGCGCAAGAGCGACACTGGAGGAACCAACCAATAGATTTCGAAGAGAGGCGACCGGGAAAAGACTCGCCAATGAAATCCCGTGTGCGTAAGTAGCGGCGCTACGGGCTGAATTTGCATACCGTCCCTATATAAGGAGCGCAGGGGCAAAGATAGCCGAGTTATTGTTTTGTACCCCAACGAAACCATGCCTGAGCCAGCAAAGTCAGCCCCGAAGAAGGGATCTAAGAAGGCCGTTACCAAGACGGCAGGCAAGGGAGGGAAGAAGCGTAAGAGGTCTAGGAAGGAGAGCTACGCCATCTACGTGTACAAGGTGCTGAAGCAGGTGCATCCCGATACCGGTATTTCTTCCAAGGCTATGGGCATCATGAACTCTTTTGTCAACGACATCTTTGAGCGCATTGCTGGAGAGGCTTCCCGCCTGGCCCACTACAACAAGAGGTCAACCATCACTTCCAGGGAGATCCAGACTGCCGTGCGCCTCCTGCTCCCCGGTGAGCTGGCCAAGCACGCCGTGTCTGAGGGCACCAAGGCTGTCACCAAGTACACCAGCTCCAAGTAAAGTGTCCGTCAACGTTTTCCCTCCACCCAAAGGCTCTTTTAAGAGCCACCCACTTTCTCGGAAAAGAGCGTTCTCTTTTATTTTCTTTTTTCCTAGGTTTTATTCTATGCAAAATACTTTAGGCTGCCTCGTTATGATTGGCGCTGTGCAAATAAACTTTTCTTGACTGCTATACCCCATGTGACGACGTCATCTCTTCCGCCGATGTAGATCTTATGCTTACGTTTCTAAGAATACCTAATTAAGTGTTTTTCAACCTTGGGGTACCCTGAAATGCCTGGTAATTGAGAATTACTGAATTTTTTTCCAATTATTAATTTAAAAGATATGATTGAAACGCCACACAATTAAAGGTGGGCGATACATCGATTAATTTGAATTTTCAGTTTAGGACTACGTGTTTTTATGAACCGATTTTATTACCCATTTCACACGCAAGCGCCAAAAGCGAAACGTGCGACGCACCGTCCTTCACGGGTACATTAGTGCGCGCACCCAGAGAAAGGTGTTACTACACCTGTAACATGGAATTAGTTCGGTTTTGCGCCGTCGAACACAGACCAAACGAGTCCTCGTTGCAAAGTCTGTTTAAAAACTGTTGCAACCAAAGAAAGTAGCACGACAAATTTATTCCAGCACGTAAAGCAGAGGCACGCAGCGGAGTCGGAGAAGTGCAGATCCCAGCGAAATGAGATAGCCGCAGCACCAGCACAACATCCAAAGTTAAGCAAGTAACAGTCCCTGACACGTTTTCAAACTCTGTGCTATATGATAAGAATGGGGCACGGTGGAAGGCCATAATAAACGCTCTCGCGATGTATATTGCAAAAGACATGGTGCCCATACATATACTGTGGAAAACCCGGGATTCATTAAGTTTTTACATGTTTCTAAATGTGTTTACAATGGCGTGGTCTGCCATCTCAAAATAATCTTTTTTTGGCTTGTCAGATTGCACTTTAACCCTAAAGTAAAAAAAAGCAAAATAAGGAACTTGTTTTGAACCATTTATTTGTCATCTGTAGTTTGACTTTGAGTAGGGTTATTAATAAATTTGAATGAGTTCAAATAAAATTATCGCGATCACCTTTAGCCTTGTAAAGACAAGCTCGCCTAACTACATGTGATCAGGGAAAAAAAGTGACTTTGTGCACTAAACTGGCTACTCTGTATTTGCAACACGGTATAACAAACATGATCAAAAACTAATTCTAGGGGGAAAAAATGTCTATGGGGTCGCCAGAAATTTGTGATGTCAAATTGGGATCACAGGCCAAAAAAGGTTGGGAACCGCTGACCTAGTTCTTCACCTGAGTATTCAGTGAAACGTCTGCTTCCCACAATACACAAGTACTTGATAATATGGGCTTGGGAAAGTCGCAGTAGAACTTATTGTTTGAATTGAATGCAAAACGTACAACAAACTAGCTTATGTACCCGAGAGCTGCGGCTCGATGATCGGAGGTTGTAACGCAATGCGATGCTTGAGAGTGGCGTTTCCGTCGAAGGTAAGAAACGGTTAAATGGCAAAGAATTGGTTAAATGGCAACTAACTTAGGGGAAATCGTAAAATATCGCAAAAAGTACTTGCGTTCTCGATGTGGTCGTCCAGGTGAGTGTTCTATTTTCCCTGAAGTAATTTAATCAATGTCCCTTTATTTGAAAATGTTTGTAAATTTATCTTTGTCTAGTCTGTGTCTCTCCATGGATATGCCTCCCCAGACCATCACTGACCCACCACCAAACCGGTCATGCTTAATGTCACAGGCAGCATGATGTCCTCCACGGCTTCTCCAGACCCTTTCACGTCTGTCACGTGCTCAGGGTGAACCTGCTCTCACCTGTGAAAAGCACAGGGCACCAGTGGCAGACATGCTAATTCTGGTATTCTATGTCAAATGCCAAATCGAGCTCCACAGTGCCAGGCAGTGAGCACAGGGCCCACTAGAGAACATCAGGGCACCCTTATGAAGTCTGTTTCTGATTGTTCGGTGAGAGACATTCACACCAGTGGCCTGCTGGAGGTCATTTTGTAGGGCTCTGGCAGTGTTCATCCTGTTCCTCCTTGTAGATACCAGTCCTGATGATTGGTTAAGGACCTTCTACGGCCCTGTCCAGCTCTCCTAGAGTAACTTCCTGTCTCCTGGAATCTCCTCCATGCCCTTGAGACTGTGCTTAGAGAGCACATTCTGGAGGAGTTGGACTACCTGTGCAACCTCTGTAGGGTCCAGGTGTCACCTCATTAATTGATTTGATGCTATACTCTGATTAAAGTGTTCCTTTAATTTTTTTTTTGAGCAGTGTATATGTTCATTGTTGACATGGCCATGCATTAACATCCAGAGCATTTTTTTCAGGTTCCCAATCTATGTGAAATTATGCTTTTGTTTTACCAAGTAATAAAGTGATAAAACTGCATTCATAGAATGCTCTTCTCCAGTCAGATTTCTTGGTTGGAACCAACTTGTGTAATTCTTAATGTTTATTTTCCACATATAATCTTTAAATTGTATTTCATAAGTGATTTTCATTAGACAACCATTAATTTCACATAATGCAAATATTTCTTATAGTTTTAATTATTTCACAACTTCTACTTTTCGAGTTGTAGGCACGCAGTTTTGATACAAAAGTACGTGTTAAAAGGTGTTTCAGCACCTTGGTTAATACTCTTCCATTCAAGGGTTCAATCTGTCTGTAATGCACTATGTTGCATTGTGTAGTGCATTATGTTATTTACGCTTACAGATACCTTACAACTAAATCCCTGGTGTGTGTGTTTGTGTCTGTATATATGTATATATGTATATATATATATATATATATATATATATATATATCTATATATATATCGCAGGCACCATAGGATAAATCATTCTCAGCTGGCGTGTTAGGCTTACATTTAAAGCTGTATGCAAGTGTTTGAACGTACATCGACATCCACAGGATGCAAGTGAAACTACAGTTTATGTGGCCAGGGTAAACTGACTGATTATATATAGACACCCCAGATAGCGTACATACGCATGCAAAAACACTTCACTCGCGTTTACCCAAAAGTCTCAAAAAACAGAACCCCGAAGGTTGCTCAGTGTTCCATAGTTCATACTGGAAATGACACTAATTCCTTGGTGGTAATACACGCGGCGACACATAAAACCAGCATGGCTCATCTACACAGCATAATCGCGCGAGTTGACAGGCTCACACGATATCTTACTGCGCATGCGTTTAACTCCACTGGGCTGAAACTGCAGCTCCGCACTCATGTTCGTTCTCGGTCTTGGCGTAGTACGAGTATGCCCTTCCATTGTTTCACAATAGCAATAAAGCTATAAATCAAATTTCAGGCTTTGTAGCTTCTAGTCTAATGAATTGAAGGCTCTTGTATCCGAGTTGTATCTGACTATATGTAGATGCTAAATCGGCCGTCGACTTCTACACACAATTACAACTAGGACAGAATTTATCGATCGAGCGTCGACACGTTTATTCAATTGCTATATGGTTTGAGAATTTTGTGCATAATTAACACGTCTAGTTTTAGTACACTAATCTGCACATAATCAAAATCTTCTCCTGGTACTAGTTCCCCCAAAGAACGGCCGATGAGAAAGATGACGTTAACTAGAATATAGCAATCAAAGACAATTTATTTGCGCGGCGCCCATCATGCCAAAGGCAGCCTGAAGTATTTGACATAGGATAAAACACAGAAGAGAAAATAGAAGACACCGCTCCTTTGCGAGAAAGTGGGTGGCTCTTAAAAGAGCCTTTGGGTGGGGGGGAAACGTCGACAGACGCTTTACTTGGAGCTGGTGTACTTGGTGACAGCCTTGGTGCCCTCAGACACGGCGTGCTTGGCCAGCTCACCGGGGAGCAGGAGGCGGACGGCAGTCTGGATCTCCCTGGAAGTGATGGTTGACCTCTTGTTGTAGTGGGCCAGGCGGGAAGCCTCTCCAGCAATGCGCTCAAAGATGTCGTTGACAAAAGAGTTCATGATGCCCATAGCCTTGGAAGAAATACCGGTATCGGGATGCACCTGCTTCAGCACCTTGTACACGTAGATGGCGTAGCTCTCCTTCCTAGACCTCTTACGCTTCTTCCCTCCCTTGCCTGCCGTCTTGGTAACGGCCTTCTTAGATCCCTTCTTCGGGGCTGACTTTGCTGGCTCAGGCATGGTTTCGTTGGGGTACAAAACAATAACTCGGCTATCTTTGCCCCTGCGCTCCTTATATAGGGACGGTATGCAAATTCAGCCCGTAGCGCCGCTACTTACGCACACGGGTTTTCATTGGCGAGTCTTTTCCCGGTCGCCTCTCTTCGAAATCTATTGGTTGGTTCCTCCAGTGTCGCTCTTGCGCCGTAGAACAAAGTCACATTGCCTTGAGATATTAAAAATCATTTAAACGTAGTTTTATCTTCCCTTCCTTTCATCGTGGTCACTGCCTTGCTTTTATCTGCATAAAGGTGCGAATTGCTCAAACAAGCATGAAACAAATCACCTATGATGATAAATTCAGGCCAGTGCCGGGAGGTACAATCACCCATGAAGTATATTTGATCGATAAAGAAGGACTGTATAGCGCAGGTTTTGGTTTGGAGCAGGGGGGCTTAGCCGAGGGCAAATATTCGGCAACGGTTGCAATGAGGCGACACTACAGAACCATTACGTCTTTTATCATTAAAAAATAAAAAAGACAGGACGGGGTAAATGCAGCCTCAGTATTTGAATTTTCGGCGGTAGAAAACTAGCCAATGAAAACACCCCGATGGAAGCGCCATAGCCTCCTACCCAATCAGGGCACGCCTGCTGTCCTTTATAATTCGACGGTGCGGCGGTGGCTAGTTATACTGTAGCTTCCCCTGCAGGCTTGTGTTGCGATGGCCCGTACAAAGCAGACTGCCCGTAAATCCACCGGAGGTAAAGCTCCTAGAAAGCAGCTCGCCACCAAGGCAGCTCGTAAGAGCGCTCCTGCTACTGGTGGCGTGAAAAAGCCTCACCGCTATAGGCCTGGGACTGTAGCTTTGCGTGAGATCCGTCGTTATCAGAAGTCTACGGAGCTACTGATCCGTAAGCTTCCTTTCCAGCGCCTGGTGAGGGAAATCGCTCAAGATTTCAAGACCGATCTGCGTTTCCAGAGTTCCGCCGTCATGGCGTTGCAGGAAGCCAGTGAGGCTTACTTGGTTGGTCTGTTTGAGGACACCAACTTGTGCGCCATCCACGCCAAGAGGGTAACCATCATGCCCAAGGACATCCAGTTGGCGCGTCGCATTCGCGGCGAACGTGCTTAAGGTCTGGGCGCCAGCGGTCCGCCTTGAAAAACCCAAAGGCTCTTTTCAGAGCCGCCTCCACAGTCCAAAAAGAGCGAGTCAAATTTAAATTCCTCATGTCCAAATAAGCATTAAATTGTTTCTAAACCTTTCTTAACTCCAAAGATTGTTTTGGTAAGCGTGAGGGATTTCCAGACTTAAAGCTATAGGTTTGTAACAATCTTTTTTTTTTTTTCTTTTTTTTTTACTGAACTAGTTTAGTAACCTTTAATTTGGGTTTTAGTGATAATTTGAATAAGGCTTCATTTCCCGTAGAAAACGATTCAGCACCAGCACAGCGTCGTAAGGCTCCACTCTGGGGAGGGGGGGAAAGTTAATGCTGTTGGGCGCTAGATGTCAGGAGAAGCCTTATTGCAGCGCTGCGAAAGCTTCTTAAAACCACGCGGTTGGAGAAACACTTTTGCAAGCTAGTCTGAAATTCTCACGTTCCTTGGGCTTCCCCTCATCGCTGGAAAGGTCGTTAAAGGAAAATATGAACAATCCCAATGTTTGACCCCCATTTCCTCCCGAATTTTAATTTTGTAACCGTCTATAATGCGGTTACGCAACCGGCTAGATTTAAGCGCAAGTGATGAATTTTCCCAATACAATTTATTTAAATAAGGCTACTGAGTTGTTCTATTGGACTGACATCTCTCCTACGCAGAAACGTGCATTCCTTCCAGTTTCTTAGTGCTTCATGTAAATGACCAAATTTCTACAACCTACATATGAAATAATTGGACTCTGAGACTGACTTGTGGTCCTACCTCTACGGACACTCAAGCAAGATATCAGTGTTAGCAGTGCTTGAAGTGGGAAAAAATAAGTGCAGGAACTCTAATTTTCCGACGTTTGACATTTGTGCGGTGAAAAAAAAACCAAGTCTTTAGGATGTGTTGGTTCAAAAACTATTTCCGGCCCACTTCAATAAGCATAAATCGCTTAATAGATATATTTCACAAAAGTTGCTTGATTGATTACAGCCATTTGGGTCTGGTTTGTGCTTGTAGCCTAGATGGACAGTGGTGTCTAAATTACTAGTGCGCTTCCCTATCCATTAAAAGATTGCTGGTTCGAATTCCCAACCAGCAAGGTGCCACCCCAAGCACTGCCCCCTGCTGTCACGTCACATATGGGTTAAAGGCAGAGGACACGTTTTGTGTGCTGTGGTGTGTCAACAATGACCACTGATCACCAAATTCTAACATGTCACTTTCTACATACCTAAATTCAGGTACTCTGATTATATAGCTTCTGACTGGCAGAATTATAATCCCCCCACCCCACCATACCATGTCGTAGTTGTGGCACTAGTAGTAGTAAGATGAGAAAGGCAGTGGTCAGGGCTCTTCCCTATGATTTGTCACGCCCACCATTGAACTGTGGGTTCATAAGAGGCTTCTAGGCCCAGCCCCTCGTTCCCAGCCGGCAGGACGGTGGGAACGCTGTGCGGGACGGCCCGTAATTGCCTGCTATTTATAACCTCCGTGCACAAACTGTCAAGGGACACTCCCCTGGGTCTGGTTGCAGGCAACCCTGCAATGCTTTGGAATTTAACCCAACACAACTTACCAGATGTGATGGAAAACATCCATGCAGCTGCTTAAAGGTTTTTTTTTTTTTTTTTTTTTTAAACTCTTATTGGTGTCCCTTTGTTCCTATAGCCCGATGAAATGACTGGGCTTAGACTCTTACCCCAGGAATGTGAATTTTGCCCAATTGCTTGGGTGATGGATCACTGGGGAATACATGTCCAGATACAGAAGGCCGGGGGATTTGCTCACACATGAGGTGAGTACTCTCACGTGGCAACACAAGAACATGACTGATTTTCATACAGGACGAGAAACTTGCACACATGCCCACACACAGATGTATGTTTTAATATTTGAACAAACTTCCAAAAGTAGACAAAGGTAATTTACTTCTTGCTTTCTTTAATTAAAAAAAAAGATTAATTGCAGTTTGTTACACTGATGGCCATGTTGCAGAAATGGTTACATGAGGCACGACAAAATGCAAACAATTACTTTTGTTTTTTTTTTTTTTTTGCTTAAATACATACACAGAGAGGAAAGGGGAAAATACTATATTGTACTGAGTTTGAGACTGTTCTAAGGCATCCATGTTGCTTTTTGGTACGATTCAGCTCAGAATGTATGCAGATTTTTCCTAAGGAAAGCCCCTCCTCTTCTCAGCAATACCCTGCTCAAATACAGTGACACATTAAAAAAAACACAGCCGGTACACCAGCAGGGACAGGGGTGACTTGCACTCGATCGGTTACACATTTCCGTTCTAGAAGAGCCGTACTTCTGATTTATGAGTAAACAAGCCACAATAATTCAGGAAAAACAGCCTCCTGGGGGGGGGGGGGGGGACAGACACAGCCCTTTCAAAGGGCGACATTTCCTTGTGTGCATGTACATATATATGCCGGCGGGAGCGGATGTGGATCTGCACAAAGCCCCGGGGGGGCGGCAGCCATCCAGGACTGATTGGGCCGGTCCCAAAACAAACTGATTTTTCAGATCCACATGGTCACTCTAAATATGAAGTGGTCCCAGCAAACCATGCCAAGCGTATGCACTGACAGAGCGCGCCAATGCAGGCCACATCACGGTGTCACACCATGAAGTAGTGCGAGACGGTGCCCCGCCCCTCAGCTGGACACTTTTGTTAATTTGATAGTTAGTTCTGGAACCCAGAAACGCCCAGGCTTTCAGTTTCACTGCAGGCCTGGTGGCAATGGTGTGCAAGGCTCATCAACACCGAAAATCGGGCACTAAGGCACTGCCTGTTAACCACTGCATCCATTACGCCCATCACAGCATGGCACAGCTATCTCCAAAACGATCTGTAACAAGCCTGTACGCTCAGCCACCCAAGTATTCAGGCAAGGGGGTTGGATCCTTGTGATCCTTTAACAATCTGCTGTACCTGGTCCTTTTTCCTCCTGTGAGGAATCACAGGCAGTTTTGTGGCTGAGTCATTAAAATCAACAAAACATCCACATCACTAATACAGGAGTTACAGATGCTTTTATGAATAACTTCTGCGAAATGTATAAGCAATACATGAAAGGCTAGCTTGTGCCTTTGACCAGGGTAAAATATATATATAAAAATAATATGATTCTTTAATATACATCCAGGAGAGCACAAGTGCAATTGTTTAGTTTGCAACATTTCAGCAAACCGCTCTTTTTTTTTTTGCCTGGATGTTTGAAATTGTCCCTCGTTGACCCGCCTCTGCGTGATCTTGTTTGGGAGATCGCAGTAACCACCCCTCATCCCAAAGCCCGTTGGGGAGGGCAGCGTATATCGAACCTCAATGTATGGCGTGTGTGGTACGAAATACAAGCACCGTCAGGATGCGACAGATTGTTGAAATAAAACAACCATCACCAGCAAACCCGGATTCACATGCGCTCAGGCATGTAGGACCGTACAGAATTCCACCCCCTAGTGTTTGTTTCTATGTGAGCAATTCGGTCAGTAAAGGCCCTCTTGGTTTGGCTCTCGTGCATTGTGGGACTTTTTTCAGTATTCAGCAGTAGATAAATGATTACTTTAAATAACATAAAAAATTTGCATAGTACTCGTGACGGTCGGGGTGAGGGCAAGGTCGCTGGGGGTATGTGGCGGCTGGGGGGGGGGGGGGGGGCGGCGAATAACCCCACAGCCGGATCCGAGGGAAAGAGTCTATGGTGATGGCACAGACACCTCCAGCAGTCGATTGTTCTTGCGCTTACAGGTGACGCTGTTGCCATTCTTTGGTCCCCCTTGGAGAAACTTAACACACACTTTGTGCTGCTTGAATTGCACTAGGAACCTGAGTGGGGAGAGATGAGTGTTAATATTTTCTTTTTTAATTCAGGGTTTAAGTGCCTGCAAACAATAGCCACCTTTGGTTCAACTTGGCCAAAACTGTAAAGTGACAAAGATATAAATAATCTCACATCACTAGCAATAACAAGGAGTACCCCCCTCTGCAAAAAAATAAAAAACAATATACATTCACTATTCTGAACACATGACCAAAGCCCTGCTTGCACACTGAGCTTTTAGCGGTTTAGGGTGCATTGGCTGAGGCCAGGGTTCCCACAGGAAAATGGACACGGGATCTTACTCGTCCAAGATGTCAACATTGATCTGCTCCCTGTCCTCGCAGCCGGCCTTGGTGCGGTGGAGCTTGGTGATGATCTCAATCAGCCGCTCGCTGCTGAGCAGGAAGTCTCCCTTTGCTGCGGACGCAGAGCCCTGTGGGTGAAGAGTGAAGACGGAGAGGCTGGGAAGGGCTAGCAAAGGCACGTAGGTATAACAGTGACTAGGAGGGGAAGGTAATGGTTAACAGTAAACTATGTATACTCTGCTTTTCACTGTTGCGTTTAATTTTTGCCAATTTGGCCAAAATAAAACCTCCCCGATTTTACCTGTCATCAAATTTTAAAAGGACAGACCTTTTTTAATGCAGATATAAATAGCGACCGTGTGGGAATGTGTGACAGATCTTCCTGGGTCGGGCTCCCTCACCTCCTTGAGCCGCAAGGCAAAGAATCCATCAGTCTGGCTGCTGACAGACACCCCGGAGACGTCGGCCAGCGGCACGCTGGCCTTGAGCTGCCCCGTTTTCAGGTCTGCCAGCATCAGGCTGCTCTTAGTCAGAAGGAAGATCCGAGCAGCACCCTGAGGAGAATCGGCAGGCCTACAATTAACCTTTGTTCTGAACGTCCTCATGCAGGACGATATACATTGTAGGATTATTATGACGACTAGGATAGGCAGTAATTGACAATCTGGCACTGTACCAGTTGACTTTAGTTCAGGGGCCTGGTTGTTAGGTCTGATCACTTGGGGCTATAGCCCTGAGTATTTTAAGCCGGGCCCCGAGTATTTTAGCCCTAATGCCAATCTTCCTTCAAAAAACAAGTCAAGCCCCAGGTAAATTTTACTTTTACCCCCGAACAGGGGAGTTTCTAGCAATTGAAATGATCTGGGGCTAAGGCTAAACTGGATTTCGTAATCCATATGAACTGCTACATGCAGCCACTGAAAATCCTTAATAACCAAGAAAACATGAAGCAGGGCCTTGTGAAATCAAGGTAGGAAACTTGCCTTGCCATTTGCTCGGTTGATTTTGTTCACCACATCCGCAATGATGACTTTCTCGTCCACCAGAGTATTCAGCTTCTGGTACTTGGGGTTCATTTTGATCTCTAGGTAGTCGCCCCTGAATGGCTGCCCAACACTGCAAAAGATGAAAAAATTCATGGTCTAGTTTGACATCCCATAGCACATCACTGTAGCTACTTCATCCCAGGCTGATGCATTTCCTCTGCTTGGGTACAGGGCCTACATGCTTGGATACAGGGCCTACATGCTTGGATACAGGGCCTACCTGCTTGGATACAGGGCCTTCTTGTCTTTGAAGATCTCACTAGCTTCCAGCTTCTCCTCATAGATGGCCTTCTTCTGTTCTGTGAACTGCTCCCTGTATTTCTTGCACTGCAGATGAAAACAACAATGCTTGCCATCTTAGCGCCTAAAATTGAGGAAAACCTATCTATAAGCCAGAGTGACATATGAGGCACAATATTATTGCATGTTTGCATGTCACTCATCTTGATCTTTTGGTCTAACCAAGGTTTTCAGTATGAGATACAAGAACATTGTATGGAGTTCACCAACCCTCCACAGATGGAAGATCCTCCTCAGTTCTGTGTGAGTTCCCTCCAAGAACAGATATTGACGGGGTGGCCAGCTCTTGTCAATGGGCGACATAGAAGGCATAGTCTTCTTCAATTCCAGGAAGTACTTCTGCATCTGAATGAATAAACATCGAATTTTAAATGATTAGTTTAAAGGGGCAATTCACCCCCAAACTGAAAAAGATGCATTTTAGAGGGGCTGCAGAAGGTTGTTCTTGCCTAGTTTAGAGATATTGGCCGTAAAAATGGTCTTGAATATAATGGGATCAAATGGACCCCTTGAACAGCAATGTCTCTTACCAGAATTCATGACTTCTTTACTCAAGATAATCCACAGACTTTGGTAGAAGAAAACAGTTCCTACAGTAAACTTCTCACTGCTAACTCTATACACCAATCGTATCACTGCACAGAAGATGTCACTGGGATGCCTGTGCTCATATCTTCTGTGTCGTGATACGACTGCAGCATGGAGTCTGGTAGAACTATTCACTACAAAGTCTGGATTATTATGAGAAACAGGGTCATGAGCTGCATAATATAGAAATGTGATCAATAGCAGTAAATCACAATTTAGAGGAAAAGTGATAATTTTGGTGGCATAATGCTGGATACCAAATTTTTACTCACAATTCTCTGAATAGTGAATTTGTAGATCTTCTTGCCAGCATTGGCTCTGAAGAACTTCCTGTACTCGCGACGGACCTATAAACCAGATGGACAGGCGTCACAGAGTAGCCCTAAACGGCAGAGCTCCTTCTGGGGGCGCTGCCACTAGTAGAGCACAGACGTGGTAGATGACATCATGTTCCTGGATGAAACGCCCACAGAGCCGCAGAGAAACCTTGGTATAAAAGTCTAGAAACTCTAATGATGAAAAGTGCAGTTTTTCCTGAAGACCAGATTCTTCATTGGCGGAAAACTTAACTCTCTCCTAAAGAACATCATTAATGCGTTTTGAAAAAAGGCCAGGCTCAAACATACAAGCTAAAAAGTCAGTGAATCAGTGTGTCGCAATGACATCAAACCATGAAAGGAGACAGCAGAAGTGAGCTTTCACGCTGTGATTTCTCATGGTGACACCACGCAAGGAGAAAAAAAAAAAACCTGAAGGCAAAAAAAATGGCGGCATGATTAAGGGGAAAGAGAGAGCGAGAAGACCGAGATGGAGGAGGTCTGGAGCACAGAGCTCTGGAGCTTGTGTGTGGACTGTGGTGGGAGCCAATGGGGCAGTGTGTGAGCAGGACATAGCAAGCAGAACAGGCAGACGAGACGCTCAATCAGCCAGCCTCATTCACTTAGCCATAGTCGTCACACTGTTTAAAGTGTTAGGCGAAAGTGATAAAAGCAGTAGACATTCAATTACACAGATTATCAAATCAAATCTGACAGATCTGTGTAATTTCACAGGAGAGATATTAAGTCTGATGACATCTGGAGCATATGGCCATTGCTTATCAATACCAGCGTGTCGGAACGGTGATTGGAGGCTGGCTGCATCTAGGTGCTTTTTAAATTTAAGGTTATTCAGCTGTCAGTCATCATTAAATTGGGCCGTAACTGGTCTGACAGGCCAAACCTTGGACACCGAGGCTGGCTGAGTCAGCATTCACACCCTCCAGCAGGGCGGCGCTGAGTGGGGTAGCAATGGAGAAGAGGGCATATACAATGATACCTTGAGTCCCAACCAGTAGGCCCAAATGACAGCAACAGCGTGCTTACGCCTGGCCTCCTCCTTCAAACGCCTCAGCTCCCTGCGTGCCTGGGGGAAGATGAAGAGGAACCGTCCAATAGGGGGAAGAAGGGGGCAGGGTGGAGGGCATGGATTCGGCAAATGTCACATGACCCTCTGACAAACATGTTTGGGGTAGCCGAGAAGGAACTGCCTAAATTTTCAATACAAGTGCTCAGTGAATTTTAGTCATCCTCATAATTTCAATGTGATGTATTCAGATCATTGCTGCATGTTGCTGGCCAGCCATATTGTTTGCATGAAAACCACATCCAACTGAAGAGGCTAAGATTCTTTAGAGACACCCACATTCCTGAAACAGTGGTGATGGACAAGACTCTCCATCTGCCCCTTACACAATCTACAACTACGTAGACCCATAGAAGGCACCAGCAACATTTAGTTTCTAATTGATTTTGAAAATGAAAACGAGCAAGGTCACAAAGGTGATGCATTTGTGAATCCACGTCACTATGGGGCAGAACGGCAGCATGAGATAAGAAAGTGGACAAGGCATTAGCAGGAGAAGAGGCCGTGCATGCAGAAGGGTAGAGAGATGGAAGAGTGCTGGCCATGGTGGATGAAAGACATGCATGACTGAGACATGACCCAGAAAGGACCAGGACCAAACTTGCAGAGCTGTGGTGGAGCTCCACAGAGCCCCGGATCCCCTCATTTCTCCTATACCTGCTTTGTCTGAAGTCCATCTGGATCAGTCCTAACCCATCAGATACTTGAACAATGCAGCTGAGTAGAATGTGATTAAAAATGCATTAAAACCCCGCCCTCACTACATAAAGGGATCCTTCTACCGACTCTGTAGTAAGGATGCAAGGAGGTAAAGTGACCATATAATCAACTGTCAGGAAGGACACTGAGCTACTTCAGGTTTTAGAAACTAATTAAAAACTAAAAGGCTCCTGTGCTTGGCTAAATAGTTCATTTATTCTTGTGCTTTGAGTGGTTTGTTTGCTTAATTGAAAGGCTCGTCCATTCGCATTAACATTAGTGATACATGCATGATTATAGGATGCTGACCAATCAGCAAACAGCACTAACTGGGTGCGAAAGTGAAATCCAGGTCCTTTTAATTGAAATGATAGTTTGCAAATCCTGTCCTTGCTCAAAGTGCCCTTTCTGACATGGATTATCTGGTCATACTAATGGAGGTAGAGGTGCTTTGTTTGTTTCCCCAAGGCAGGTGACCTAACCAGACTGGGAACTAATGATCATGCAGATGGTCAATGAATACATGCTCTGAAATGGGAACATGAAGACCAGAGATGTGGGTGAACCCAGCTGTCTGGTGTTTACACGGAGATGGTCACAGCGATGGCTGAGGGGAATGGGGGGGGGGGGTGACAAGGGCAGCGGGCTTCCCAAATACCTTCATCCCCTGCCAGGAGGCCCAAATGACAGAGACTGCGTGACGTCTCCGCTTTTCCTCTTTCAGACGACGCAGTTCCCTCCGTGCCTGGTAGAGGGGTGGGGTTTCGTTTTTTTGAGACGGGGTAGAGGCATAGCGCCCCCCGCCCAGTGAAATCATCGCCAAGCAATCATCAGTTAAGCAAGAGCAAGAGACAGACTGTGCACTGGAGGTAAGGTTCTGCTGAAGGACTTCTACGGATGTCTCTATGGCTTACAGAACTACCCACTGCAGACAACAGAAAACGGTATCACACTAAATAACAGGCTTCCCCACAGAAACACCCCAAGTACAAAGAGCTAAAACAAACTTTACATTCATGATAAGGACCCTACACAGGATGCTGACCAGTCAAACTAGTCAAACTACACATTTGTTTGTATATGATAAAGTACTGTTCACAGAGGTGCTTTACGCTCCACAGATAAGTGAATAAATACATCATTATGATTACATGACAATGTTAAACGTGAAAATCCTGGTACAAACACAAATGTATGTATTATTGCACTTGTGCAGTGTGAATTATTTGAGCCCGTCACCATCACTAGAAAGTAATCTAATGCAAGTGAGCCATTTCCTTCAAGGATTCTTCAGGTTTGTACAGTGACAATGCAAGGACCAAGGAACAGATGGAAATCAATGACAAATTCCAAGTTGACAGAAATCTGTGACCAAACTGTGACTACATTATTGGTTGGGTTTCAATATTAGACAGACCTTGGCAAATGAAAGTTTTCTTTGGCTTAGTTACCAGTAAAAATTCAAACTAAACCAAATGGCCTTGTATTAGTTAACTTGGGGGTAGGGAGGAGGTGATGATAGTAAAGAAATAAAAGTAAAATTTAATTTAAAAAGGTTTGGACTTTGCTAGCTTGTAATCATAGTCAAGGTTTCATACAGTACTAATAGGGGAAATCACTGTGGACGTCAGATCAGAATTAGTGTAAACAATCAAAAAAACAAACAAATGTAAAATGAAGATGGTGGCAAATGTGTAGCTGGAGTATTGCCAAAGTCTATAGTTCCTGCTTTGAAAACCTAAGAAGGAATAAAACCCTTGAAAAAGTGAAGGAATGGGAAGGAAGATCAGGGACTGTGGGGGTGGGGGGTGGGGAGACAGCGAGAGGCTGGATGGAAAGGCTGGGGCTATGGAGGGCAGCAGGTTTCCTCTATACCTTTGTCCCCAGCCACGATGCCCAAATGACAGAGACTGCGTGCCTATTCCGCACTTCCGTCTTTAGGCGGCGGAGTTCCAGGCGCGCCTGTGGGGGGTGGGGGAGGTGGACGCGGTCGGAATCGCGACGATATGGCAGAGATTAGAGTGCAGATGGCGGGCAGAGGGAGAGAGAAAGAGAAGGAGGTGAGGTCAGGAAGCCCAAGCCAGAAAGTGCCGTCGAATGGAAGAAGAAAACTCAGTTAGTGCCAAAGTCATTCTCCTAATGGATCCTTTGTGATGATTAGCACATCAGAAGGGATCAGTATGTGGCCTATAAACACTACTGTAAACTATCAGCCACAGCAATAAAGGTCCCATTGAAATTTGTTCTATTATAACTTTATATGAGGGATGTAAAATATGCTGTCAATCAAAGCATAGCTAGAAGAATCTTTCCCCAACAGCTCAATTGGATCTACCTGTAGATGCAAACTACGGCTTTGTGAGCTGATAATCATCTCTGTTGAGTAATCAAGGTTGCCTGTAGGTCCAACTGGATGCATTTCCATGTGGGCAGTCAGACAGTTTCATTACTCCTGCCACACCTCCCAGTGCAGGCAGGTTCGTTACAGATGCAGTACCTGCGTGCCATGCCAATAAGCTGCGATGGTGGTCACTGCCTCCTTGCACCGCTTCTGGTACTTCAGCTCACGCAAAATCATGCGGGCCTGTGGCCAAGCAGAAAAAAAAAATCCTCCTTGTAAAAACATATCTGCCCAAAAAGCATGCCATCAGCTATGGCAAGACATGCAACCGCAGGTTTGATGCCCCAGTTGACCCACCTTCCACCCTCTGATGAAGGACTGCACCACGATGGTCGAACTCTTGATCTGTTGGTACTTCTTTTGTTGCTATAAACAACAGACTCTATTCAGCACAATAGACTGCTTATTTCAAAAGAGGAACGGTGTCCTCCACAGTGTCATGCCTGTCCATGACCTTCAGGACATGTGGCAGCAGTGTGTGTATAAACATTACACACATGGCATGAGGGTAGCAAAGCAGTGACCGCTTACCGCGTATCTACGATACCAAGCTGCCACAACAATCTGGCTCCTCTTCATAAGCAGGAAGAGTGTACGCTGCTTCCAACCGCGGTAGATTTTCTGGATAAGGGTAGCTAGGTCCTCCAAACACCGTGCCCTCTTCTCTTCCAGGGTGAAGAGCTGCAGAGGAAAGGTCACTGACATATGCATCCAGGAAAGGCTCATCCCTAGCTAAACACTGATGGGAATTATCACAGAGCTTACTATGACCTCCATCTGATTCAATCATCTGAGCTGAACAAGACAAGAACTTGACAAGATCTTGGTTCTGCTTCCTCTCATCCTCAGACTGTCTCAGACAGATTGTAAGAGTCTTGAAAAATGTCTAACAATTTAAAGGTATGACACATTCACCACATAAGATGGCACGTTGAGAAAACCTTTGATCTCAATCCACACCTCACAGGAATGCAGGTAGATCAGATGTATTGTCTCCTGAGGTTAATGTCATGGACGCCTGATTGTCTGGAGTCCCTGGCCCATGTAGATCAAAGGTTTGTTTTGGCTGAGAGTCACCAAGAACTGATGCTACTGAAAATAAAAGGGGTGGTTACCGTTCTGGGGTTTCTGATGAAGATCTTTGAGCGTCCATAGGAAAACTCCTCTTGGGGGATCTGTAGGTCATTCAGTAGCACCTCCACTCCCTCCCTGAAGGTAGAAAGGGTTGTCATTTTGAATGGTTGCTTACTTCACATCTTAAAATATAAACATAGTTGTATAAATGAGTATTTTAAAAGCTAACACCGCTGTTAGGGGACTATTTTGCCAGAACGGACTAACAAAATAATAATCAAAAATATTGTATAAATGTTAGAAGTCAGAGAATGAATGCTCACAAACTTGTTGAGCCAACCCTCAGTCTCAGATACTAATCAGGACATTATCTCTGTTATGACACACAGAAACCTTGTAAGGGAAATAGGGCAGAATGATGCAGGCAGTTGCTGCCTAAACATGTCTGCGACCAAAGTGAGCATTGCGTTTCAGGTTGGCAACGGTCAATGAGTCCTATCGACTTACGACAGGCCGACTCTGCATGGACAATACAACTGTAACACTGATACATACACATGGGACAGAGCAGTTGCTGTTAGTAGCAAGGGAATGGTCACATTGTTGCACAAGGAAGACAGTATAGAGTAAGCAGTACTCAAGCTCTCGCTAGTCTAGAACTTCCTCTAAAACCCAAATTTCAAATCCTTTGGTTTCATGTGACACAATAAGCATAAGGGAAGTAAACTAGCAAACTCCCTTCGATAATTTTTGATTGCTCACGTCGGCGACCCCTTCTACCTGGCTGGGCCTCTCCAGTGAGGCCACGTCTGCTTGCAGAGCATCTTGTAACGCTCCAGGCAGGGTTCGTAGGCCTGGCGGAAAGCGTAGCCGGCACGGCGGACACGCACATTTTCCATCAGGCCCAGGTATCGCACCTGGTGGCACACTAGCGAGTCGGTGAAGATATGTGATGCTTTCTTATCATTGGGCTTGATGCACCTGGAGAATCACAACCAAAGCACAAGCATAATTAGCACAGAAATTTTGCTAGTATACCTGCTATGTCATAGCCAGCTGGCAAACAATGTCTTATCGGTACTCAAGTTTTAAGGCCGTATGTTCCTTTTACAGTGTTTGATCCACTGCCCAACATCTTAGCCATAGTCTAATGCAGATGGTCCCAGCAATCTGCCCTGGGGGAGTCGTGGACCTGCCTGATGTAGTTGGGGTTTTTGGTCAGCAGGTTCTTCATGAGCGTGCCCACCGAGGCTCGGAACTGGAAGCCAGCGGTGGGGGGCCTCTTTAGGTTGACCTTGATAGGGTTTCCTTCAGGAAAGAGTAGCTTCATCAGACTGTGGTTAGCTTTGTACATAGCCTGGGACAGGTCACGGTACAGAAGGTCATTATTCTTGTCCACAAAGCCCTCCACACGGTACAGCACCTAGACAGGAGATACGAAAAACAACAATCAGAACAACTAACTCATTCCCAGCTCAATGAATGGACACATAGGATAATGATTACATTAGCTTCCCTTAAAAGTCATGGTGTGTCTCTATTGCAGGGGTCTCCAACTCCGGTCCTGGAGAGCTACCGTCCAGTAGGTTTTCTATCATACCCGGCTTCGAATGAGCCACACCTGTTCTCAGGTAAATACCAGGAGCAGGTGTGGCTCATCAGAAGCCAAGTGGGACAGAAAACCTACTGGATAGTAGCTCTCCAGGACCGGAGTTGGAGACCCTAATCTAGTGACTATCCATGTTTGATCAATCCATTTTCTGTAACCGTTTATCCCATTCAGGGTTGCTGGGGGTCCGGAGCCTATCCCAGAGGCCACGTGTGCAAGGCAAGGAACAACCCAGGATGGGGTGCCAACCCATTGCAAGGCACACTCACACACTATTCACTCACATACATACCTACTGGCAATTTGGTAACTTCAATTAAACTCAGCCTGTTTTTGGACCGGAAGAAACCCCAAAACGACATTTGTATGCGTGTTCTGTTTATGTCATGATACCACCCGCACTAAAAGAAATTCCTTGTACTTCCCTGTACTTGGCAAATAAAAAGATTCTGATTCTGATATAGGGAGAATATGCAAACTACCACATACATGGAACCCTGGTGGAGACTTGAACCCACGTCCCAGAGGTGTGCGGCAACAGTGCTAACCACTGCACCACAGTGCTGCTCCGACCATGTTTCAGTATAACCATTTTGTGTTCACATGCCAATTCACAAGAGCTGATCTGTTGATATGACTGTCACTCTAATACCCTTCTACAATCCGATAGTTTCAACCCCATTCCCATAACCACTTTGTGCTGTGTCCCTGGGCAGGTCACCTTCCCAGCGTAATGCTGGATCCGGAAGCAGCTGTGGGGCAGGCTGTGGTCGGTGAGGAACTTTGAGTTCTTGCTCAGGCGGCTCTCGAAATGCTGGTGCTCAGCGCAGATGGTGTTGAGTTTGTCCAGGAACGTCTCATCGGTCACAGTTCCAGGCCGTAGACACTCCTCGTCCAGCATGGCTAGGATCCCACTCTGGTTCTGAGTACAGAAAGTATACTATTAACACAGACGGGAAGGTGAAAGACAAATGAGTTGGTACACAACTGATACCAAAGCATGATATTTTATGATGCCAGCCTACTACACACTCAATAATATCTATAAGCAAACGATTCCTCCCAAGGAGGCATCATAAAGATGTGACCTATAAACAAATCCTGTCAGTAACTCCACCTTCTGTTTGACTTAATATCCCAGTCCCAGAGTTACCCAGCAAACCTGTAGTTCATATTAATCCATTAAATTTAGCTTACTACCCCAAGCTCAGCATACAGCAACAGGAAATCCAACTCACATTCTCAATGAGGTCACAGATGATGGCGTTGTTGAAATATTCAATGTTGGTCCACTCTATCCCCTAGAAATGCAACGGCATGGTTATTCACAGAAGAGAGACTGCCACTTCCTATGTTTCTGGCACATCATTACTGAGAGAAGAACTTTCCTGAAAGATATCTTCATTCATTCTTCAGGACTGAGGTAGAGACAGATCACCAGTTCAAGTAATAAAATTCTCTTCCTACTCCTTACAGCGTGATGTTGAAAGGCCATTCCACCATTTTAGTTTCTTGGTAAAGGAATTTCAGTCATGTTCATTACTATTCCATCAGTGAGACTGATTAAAGCTGTCCTCCAAGGAGAATGGGTGCCCCCCTAAGGATAGACTCAGATCATCCGTGTGTTTACATTCCAAAGAGAAGGAGTCAATGCCCCCTAGGTCAGAAGCCGCCTACAGCAGCACCCTTCTGCAAAGGCTGAATTTATTTGGCACTAGCTGCAGCTCGGATGCCATCAGAATCCAGAATAGCAGCACCGCAGATGGGTGGTGAAACAGGCTATGCGTCTGTATGGCTGGATTTTGCTGGGGGAAATTCTGGAGAATGAGCCTGGTAATATTAACTACCGATTTGTCCTCCTTCCTCCTCTGCCCCTGTTCCTTTCCCCAAGCCCCCTCAGCTTGCCTCCTGAGGGGTGTTATTTTCCCATGCACTCCTCTGGATGGGGTCCAGGGATATGGAACATCGGTTGGGGGGGGGGGAGGGGAGTTGGGGAGGCACTGGGTGCATACTTTAGAGGTCTGAAATCAAGCAGGACTCGGCCTGCACTGCTTGTTTACCCCTGCTGGAGTGAAAGATTATCCCTGCGGACCACAGGGCGGAAATGGGGAGTAAGGACGAGAAGACAATGGGGCCGATTAAAAACCCCGTGATTTGTCTGTGCAAAACACAGGTGACTTCACCACTTCACTTTCTCCATTTTATTCTCTGATGCCAAAAGGAGACAGGAAAATGGCAGAATGGCAAGATGAGCCCTTGTGCTGCACCAGACTGCCCTTAGGGACAGGATGGCCAACGTGACACTGAGTGTAGAATGGTGCATCCGGTATTGAAACATCCTACTCGAAAGCCAGCATATGTGATTAAATAAACATACTGTATCAGTAGTCATGTGTAAGTATGTGTCTTTCTAATGACATTACTCAAAAGAGGACTTAGAAGTGACCAAGGCTAATCCAATAGACTCTACAGCACCTCCTACAGGTGAAACAGCTGTTCCTCAGTCGCTGAAGAGTAGGGTGAGCAGGCTCAGAGTGAGACTGTACGAGTGCCTGGCAGGACCTCACCTCCCGCACGTACTCCTCCTGCTCCTCCTTCAGCGTCAGCTCGATGAAGATCTGCTGCAGCTTCTCATTGCAGTAGTTGATGATAAACTGCTCAAAGCTGTTGTCCTGTAAAAAAAAAGGGAAGGCCAGAGAAAAGGCATTAAAACGCCTCTCTTCCATCGATCACCACGGCATCCTGTGTGGCTCTAGTGAAGCACTAATATGTCACCTTGTTCTTTCCATCACCTTTCTGCAGATCAGAACTTTGATTCCTGACCTCCCTTTACTTTTTACTACCTCTAGTCTTGAGCTAAAGGTAAAGCTAAAATGAACAAACCCAGTGCTGTTTCTCAATCCGGTCCTCGGGGACCCACAGACAGTCCCACGATTTGCTCCCTCCCAGGTCCCGGTAGACTGTCTGGCAGGGAGCTCAGAGGTAGCAAAAACATGGACTGGCTGTGGGTCCCCGAGGACCGGATTGGGAAACACTGCTGTAATGTTTAGTGTATGATGACCAACGATAATTCTATTTTGAAAGACATTTTAAAAAGAACTGGACAAAATTAACAGAACTAAATTTATCAGTCAGGAAGGTGCTCCGACACCTTCAGAGAGCAGAAATATAAACCAGTACAACATGAAGAAAGCCAATTTCCTCATACTTTACCCTTCATTGCTATATATTTGGCTGTCCAGTAGCGACAGCAGCAGGTCACACCTTAGTGGCTAGACAATCGTAACCATAACAACCCTTAAAAACACAGGCCTGCTCACTGATCTTTCAACTGGCTCTGTCTGCTCACACCTGGCACTGGAAGAACTATGCCACTGGCTGGCACTCAAATGGCACAGTCCTCGCAATCCGTGGCACACAGACAACATAAACAATTGGGAATAAAATTATTTTTTCACCCCCCAACATTAGGATTTCCTGTAGACCCATTTCCACTGCATCAATCATACTGTGCTGGGTTAGGATAGCAGAACATGCCTTCGCTCGTGATCCCAGTCAGCATGGTTAGAAGTTCAAAACCAATGAGTTTTGACGGAAGCAGCATGAGGGATGGAGCAGCACAACCATCTGAAAGCACCAGAGAGGATCCAGAGCGAGAACCTGGTGCTGATTGGAGATGCAGTACTTTAAAGCTAAGGCCAATTTTAGAATGACCTTAAAGACTTAGGTTGACTAATTCTTCCTTGTTAACTTTTAAACCAAAGTCTAATGACAACAATGATATCTAAGTGTAAACCTGAAGCATAAGAGTTATTAAAATCTTGCTTAATAATATTACTGTGGTCAGAAATTTGCAACTGCTGTATACTCTTAAATATTGATTGGTTCTTATCAAGTTATTTGTAATTTTATTGCAGTAGCACCTCCATTCCCTAGGGGGAGACAGAACAACCAGTACCCCTCCATTCCTCACAAACATATATAGCTGGTGCAATTGGGCACTCGGGAAGCTCTGGACTCGCCCTTCAATCACTTCCAAAAACGGTGCCACCCTGTGGGTACGTTGAAATATTGCACTTCTGTGGCACAAGGGAAGTTCTTGATGTTGGCGAATCAAAATCCACTTCAGAACGGCTATTTGCCTGTCCTGTACCTCGTGTACCAGAGACCACAGCAGGAGCCAATAGAGAGGTGGTCCCAAATCACACAGTCCTATCAGAAAAGACTTTCTCAATGGGCTCATCCAGATGCACAGGGAGCAGCGCATTTCACATTCACACATTTCTGTGTGCTAGGAGTTTGCTGGCAGTAATTGTCAGGTTAGAGTTAAATTAAAAACGGAATTAATACTCTCAATTGATGCATGCGGGCCCTCTTTCCCACTGCGAGGTCTTGGTACTTACTCTATCCTGGCGTAATAACCAAGGATATTTGGGAGAAAAAGATATGGTTAGTGGCTGGCCAAGAGATTTAATGGCATGCTTCACAATATGACCACACTGCATAAATGGGCAAAGTGGTAAGCGATTACTTAGTAAAGATAGTTACAGTAAAATGAGTAAAGGATGTTGGCATTAAAGACCAAAATGAGATTCTGTACATCTTAAAGATGGCCACAATTGATGTCCTAACTGCTTAAATGCTCCATAAAAATCCACAGTGTTAATGCAGAACATCTCCATGACCATCTGCACATGCTGATTAACATGTAGGTCCCCCTACTGTGACCATCCAAAATACACACAGACAGAATCGTTCTCCAAGACATTCTGAGCGCTGGCCAACCTGCAAGACACGATCTCCCGCACCTTTTTCCTAACCCAACCTGCGTTCTTGGTTTGGGTCTTAAATCACTATTAGATACTTCTCAGGAGACATGCCCTGATTGGCTGCTGTCTCACCATTACACCAATGCTCAAATACCCTTTGACCTGCAGATCGAACATCTTCTTAGCATAGGAAACCAACCACCCTATCAAGAAGCAATGTTTGTACATGATGAGGGATCAGATGACCTCTACAGTTCATCATTGTCCCCAAACTGACTGTGCAATGTAGGTTGATGCAGTTTATGCTGAGAGTACAGCCCAGTCAGCATGCAGGCCTAAGCTTTTATATTCTTACAGCCTAAGGTTAGTCCATTGAGGAAGCTGCTTTTTCCATTACTGGAAAGTGCTGCCAGAAATACAGAGCAACCCTGTGCCTAAAACCACACACTTCTTAAACTAAACTGAACAGATGACTGTTTCGCCTCAAGTACGACTTAACCTTCCTGTCTACCTGAGCTGCCAGTCACAGTGAGCTTTTCGGGACCCGATCTAAGCCAACATTGAAGGAACTTGTGAAAGTGTCAGATCCTGTAAAATATTAGGGTCAACTGTGGGGACAAAGATCTGAAGATAAGAAATACACCATATCCAGGACTCACATGCAGAGATTTATGCGAGTCGCTTTCCATTGTAATTATCCATCTATTTTCCAACTGCTTGTCCTAGTCAGGCTCAAAGATCCGAGGACGACGACAACAAACATTTCTGATCAAAATGAATACATTTGGAGCCACATGAAAACACTGTTTTAGTTGGAAGAGGGAAAAACACAGTCCTTGAATGAAACAGAGGGCATGTTGCATGGTTTAGAAAGACATAATCAACTGAGTACCATCCATTAACATAAAACTGTTCATGGGATTACCTGTAACCGAGCCATAAAGGCACTAAAATAGTTCAGATAATCTCACTGTATATTTTAAAGCTCTAAGATGACAATAACACTCTTTTGCAGTCAGTCCAAAAGCTGTGCGAGTGACTGGATGAGAAGGGGAGTGTGTCCCACTAGGAACCCAGGTCTGGAACAGCTGGCTCAGCCTTCCCTGCACCGTGAAGCCCTCAGCTCCGAGCGTGACAGGCCACAGAGCATGAAGTCCGCTGAGGTCCACAACCGCTACGCCGCAGAGATTCCAGCTCGCCGCTGCAGGGAGACGCAGTGGCGACTTCCTCAAAGCCAGGAGCGTCCGGCCTGGATTGGCAGTCTTGCGCATCCGCCCGCGAGCGGCCGTGCGGCAGGGAGGGCGGCTTGCAGACAGCTGCCGTCCAGCTGGACGTGCAAAGAGCTGTGGTGTCTTTATGGGACAGTGAGCCTGCCTTTTCCTGCTTCACTTGCAAAGTCAAGGTTGGCCTTAACCTCAGTGGCAGACTCCTCACGGAAGGCCTTCAGCAGTGAGTGAACAGAGACTGGATCGCTCGTGTGCCATCCTGAGAACATCCTTAAACCCGACAGCACCAAAGCACTCCGATCTCATGCTTGTTTGAGTCGGCCATATTTTTCCTTCCCAATCTTCCTACTAAATGTACATTCAGAACAGCTACTGCAATCAGCTCCCTCTACCACAGGGTCACAGAAATAAGTATTTGTACCACTTCACCAAGGACCCAAACCACATGCTAACTAGAAGGGCAGCGCAACACTCTGTTCCAGGCTAAGTAACTCAGGTGCTGGATTCCAACCAATGAGCGCAGGTGACTACCAACCAATCAGGAAGTAAACATGTCACACTTACCTCAAAAATCTCAAAGCCGTATATGTCGAGAACCCCCATCACTTTCTTGCGTGCTTTAAATTGTGCCTGTCAGACCAGGGAGAGATCAGTACATATCATACAGAACCATCCGCAATAATGTTGCAGACCAATATACATCACGCTCTTCTTCAAACTGGAAACCCCAAAATAGTGTGTTTTCCTACTTTAACGTCAAACCAGACAGGAGCTTGGTGTGGCACTGTCCTGACAGCACACTCCTAAATCACGCCAGTCCATACAGACCTGCCCTCTCGTCAGGCGGCTCACTCCGTAGATTAGGTCTCACCTTGATGCTTTCGTTGATCCGAGCCACCAGCCAGCTAAACAGTCGACTGTAGAGGTTTTTGGCCAGGGCATCACGAGCGTAGTAGGCCTGTAAACACAGAGTAAATACCTTTCTTGGAAAAATATCTACTATTCCCAAAACACAGTAACCGCTAGTAAAGCGAATTATGGATCAAGGAAATCTTGGCCAAATGGTAAGAATAAAAAGGCATCCATCCATCCATCCAATCAACCATCCATCCATCCATCCATCCATCCAATCAACCATCCATCCATGGCAGAGCCTTGTCCTTTGCAGGCTGAACTCTGAGAAATGTCTCCTACAGGCACACTTTCATCTTCTATCAGGTGAACTGATCCCAGCGTCAGGGAGAAGCTCAATCTTGGGTCAAAACCAGATCTTTCCTACAACAAGGGGCTTGTTCTCATGGACCAAGAGCCGCACATCCTGGCCGCACTCGGATACAGTACACTTAGAAGTCACAGTGTGACATTAGCTTGCTTTCTATGGCTGGAGATTGACTCTGCTTCCTATTTTAGCCGGAGTGTTTGTTTTATCGGGCAGGATGTTTGTAATGGGCAGCTTTCTACGATTTTCGGGAATCGCCGACTGAGCACCGGACCATCAAAATGAGTAACAATAATGGCCAACAATTCTGTTTTTAAACCATTGGAACAGGAAGGACATGAACTGCTGACTCCTGTGTAAACCTCAGGACTGAGGGTTGGGGGGGGGGGGGGGGAAACAACACACACAAATGAGAAGAAAAATGGCAGAAATTGAGACACTGTCACCTGGGCCACATTGAGGGTGGTGGACACCTTGTCCGTCCTGGCCTCCACGGTCCGGAAGCTGAAGGCTCTCTCCAGGGCTGCCTGCTCGATTCCCATCAGCTCGCACATCTCCTTCAGGTCTGCCCACCAGAGGAAAGACGTGAACACGCATCAGCAGCAGAAACACACTGCAGCACAATCACCGTGCAAAGTGTTACACTGCGTGATTTCCTTCTTATGCTGAAGCCACAAATTTCAGACATTAATCTTAATATAGTTTATACAACCATACAGTTTCTTTATATGCAGATTCCTGGGGCATTTTAAGCCGTTTAATCCAGGATATAAAATTATGACCAGCACCTGCCATTAGGTGGCAGTAGTGGTTAACTAGGTAAGTGAGCAATAAACTAGTAAAAGATTTGCAAAACGTGTGTTCAGTATTTGTAGTAAATATATAATTTGGAGTATGGTGGAGAAAACACAAAAAAATATTTAAAAATCAGTTTATGGTTTGGATTATTCATAGACCCTAAATGCACTCAAACATCTAAACCACAATTAAAATATGGAAAATAAGTGAAATGTGTAGAAGTGATGATGGAAGCAGGCTTTTCATTTGACCGGCGCTGACACGGCCTCACCATTCTTGTCCTTGACGCGGCTCTCATCAAAGCCATTGACACGCGACTCTGGCTTGAACTCGATGTTTCCCAGCTTGAGTATCGCGGCCACCAGCTGCAGCACCGACTGCACCTCGTCCTCCATGAAGCCCACGATCTGCATGGCATTCTGGGGGAGAAAGCAGAGCAGAGAAAGGAGAGGTAAAAATAGTGGAGGTGACTTGTTTTTTGAAGTTTTTCGTTGTACACTGAGATCTGAACGCGGATGCTTTGGAACCGAATGGATGGATTAAAGAAGAGTAGGCCATACGGTTCTCTGGAAGAGATATGTGTTTGGTTATCACTCAAAGGTGAGATGCGACGCAAGTATAGGATGTGTTCGAGAAAGATATACAGGCAATCAAGATGTCTGACCATGCGTGGGGGTAGGGTTGGCATGGGGGAGGCATGGGACAATTCCAAGGACCCCTGAATGACAGGGGGCGTAAAATATTTTGGACAATTAGATTGGTCTGGGTTGGGGGCCCAATATGATATGCTTTCATGGGGCCCAGAATTTGTAGCGGAACCCCTGTATCTGTGTGTGGGTCATGTATATATCACATTATGGAGACCAAATGTTCCCAAAATGTGATAATAAAAAAAAACCCTGTTATTTTTATGTTGTGGGGACCCAGCTTTTCAGTCCCCACAAGGGGAAACTCAATTTTATAAAAATTTGTAACTACAATTAAAAAACTATAAATGCCAAAAGACTTGTATTTTGTCTGGTTGCTTATAGTTAAGGTTAGGGCTGGGTAGGGGTTAAGGTTGTCATTGTTGGGATTAGGGTTAAAAATGGACAGGTCACCACAAATAGAAGAATAGAGGTCTGTGTGTGAAGGGTTGTATGGAAGTGTATCGTTTCCAAGACCTATCCGTGATCGCCCTGCACCCTGCACTGGTACAGCAGTGAGAGATAAGGAGAGAGACGAGGAAGAATGGAGAGGGAGCCCAGGTCTGGACGGGGATTTGAAAGTCAGGCCTGAACTTTCTGTCAATGTCCAGGCCACCATGTCCCTGGTGTTGGACCATAAAGGTCTTACGCTGTTTGCTGCAAATATCCAAGAATATGCAAAACTGAATGTTTACGGATCAGTGTGAAGGTTCACTAAAACATCCAGCCACATGCTTAATGACCCACGAAAAGTTTGCAACCATTAAATCTGCATTTCAGTACATAGTTGGTATGTATGTTTTAGCCTATTTTTCAGAAGTCTACTTCCCTTGCATTTTGGCTGCATTTCAACACAACACAATTTCTACACTACATGTCCTACCTTAGCATGTCTTCACTGACATTTATTTTCTCTTATATGTCGTTATGATCTTCATCAGTAGTATTTTGCGATTCCTGATTTTATTGCCCGTTCATAACAGCAACGCTGTGACGCCCAGTGTCGGCTTTGTTCTCACACTTAAGTGTTTGTGTTAAGCGCGAGCTTGAGAAAAACCCGCATTAAACGGCAGAGCTGGCGGCGGGAGCAGAACAGGATGCACGGCGCTGAGCGGTAGCGCCCATCTGGAGCACCAGCTGCACTGTGACTAAATAGGGAGGAAGTGCAGGGAGACCACAGCACTGCAAACAGGAACCAGGAGGGTGACGAAGCTCGGCTGTTACCTGACAGGCCCTTAACTCCGCCCCCAAACATCCGCTTGGACAGCAGGTGCTATGCGGCTCTGGGGTTCTCAGTACAATGCTACGTCTCATTGAACCAATGGGCTTGTTTTTACCACTACGAATGCTCCTGATTGGATAAAAGGGTTCAGGGATCCTGTGAACCTATGATATACCATATAAACACAATCAGCAGACTCTGCTACTGCACGCTTTAATAAATCAGTTCAGGTTTCTTTTTTATATATATTTTTTTTAAAGGGGTAAGGTGTAGAATGAGCTGTGCAGATTATTAAACTTTCAAAAAACGGAACTCATGTCTGTAACCCCAAGGAACAAAATTAACCAGAAATCCTCCTGCTGCTGGATAATTACTGTACACACTGTATAGGAGGCAAATAGACAGAGGAGGCCATTTAAGACTTGACTGAGATATCCATGCTAAGAAAAGGCTAACCTGAAACGTCTTCCTACAGCAGGGCTATTCAACTCAGGCCCTCGATTCCAAATCCAGGCCTTGTTTTCAGTTCTCCCAGGTAGTTAGTTTAATAATTACTGATTCTGATTGGTCAGAGGCTTCACACCTGGCTCACAGGGCAAGGGATCAGTCCTTGAGGACCGTGAGTTGAATAGCCCTGTCCTACAGGCTTTAACTGTTTACAGTTTTTTTTAGATGACAAGGCCACATCCACCTCCAGGGTCTCAGGACTCACCCTGACAGTCCGGAAGTTGGCCGCATCATCCAGTCCGTTGACGGAGGCGGAGTCCAGGCTCAGATAATTGTACTTGCCTAGGTCCCTGTCCAGCTTCAAGGTCTCTGAGGTACGAGAGATACAAACAGAGAGATTCAAACGCTGGGTTAATATAAAGGGGAGGGTGGGAACGTTGCTTCACCCCCATGCAGTATACATGACGTCCATCAAATCATCAAACTACAAGCCTGGAGAACAGGACCCAGCACAATTTTTGTTCCAAGCTCAAACCAAACTTGATTCATTTATTTTGAATCAATTCATTCATTTCACCCTTATAATAGGACCAACGAGTGGACTAACCACTGGCTGGGATCCACCAACATCTATGTCCTCTGGGAAATGAGGAGAACGTGGCCCAGATGCTAACATTCACTTCCCAGAGGTCAGAGGAACCGTGGGTCAAGATAGGAAGACATGCAGTTCAGAGGATTTGCATCATGTATTGGGTGGTCATTCCACCCAAACTGCATTTGCCTAAATAGTTCCAGGCCTGTTTCTATGGCCACAACAGCTACAGTTACAGCCCACCTCATCAGCCAAACTCAATGTGGAAACAGCAAATGAGTACCTCCACAGATCTTTGAACTGAGACTAGTATACAGTTAAGATTAATAGCTGCACAGAGCAGGCTGCTGATTGGCAGTAATGAGATGGTTCAGGTCCTTCCATTGGATAATGCTGAATATGAAAAATTAAATCAAATTAAAGCATATGAACAGAGCAAACATGCAAGAACGCTTGTGGTAAAAAAGAATCCCAAAAACTGAGAGTATGATCTAAAATATGATTTTGCTGACAAATTAAGAAGCAGCTGATGCAAAATCCTGCATACTAGCCGACTTTAGATCACTCAGAATGCTTTTCGATTAACCAACAGCTTGGTTAAAGTGTGATGCGTAACAGATGTACCATAACGTGTACACGCCCAGCACAACATTTAACCCTAAATTCATTTCACGCTTCATAAAGAGGTTCCATGGACCATAGACTGGCGTAAGAAAAAAATCACAGGTCCCAGACGCGAAAAATTCTGAAAAACTCTTCCCAGACCGAAACATACTGGGTTCAATGCACTGATTACATCACAGTTCCTGATGTCCACACCCATCATTTTTGGAAGGAGCAGGGTGCAGTTACTGAACATGAGCACTCGGAATTATGCAGCTGGTTGATGGTCAAGGTCGATGGCTTGATGGTCACTCACTCAAGGTGTCCTCAGAGGCGCCTGAGAGGAGCTGGTAGAAGATGTGGAAATTCCTCTCCCCTCTGGGTTGCTTGACCACCCGAGACTTCTCCAAGAGATCTGTAACGGCATCACATTGAGACAGAGTCATTGAGATAAGCTTGCAGTGCTTACTGTGATTTAGCATAGCTGGGTATAAAGCCGTTCAGGTTTTCAAGTTGGCTGAACAAGTAGTTAATTCGACTACCTCCATCACTAGGCTACCACCATGGAAAACTGATCATCTGCCAAGGGTTCCAACAATGTTGTCACACCAGCAAGATGACCACAAGTCATGCTGGAAGTCCACACAATGCCTACTGCCTAAAGCTAATGAACTAAACCCAAAAATCAGGCCTCAGGGGGGACCAGAGCCTACTGGGGAATTGAATAGTCTAAGAGGAGACCAAAGGACAGTGAGATGACAATCTAGTGATTCAGGGTTTAGCCGGCCAACAAGAGCCTAATCATTTAACCTCTGTGTTGGACACTCAGGTCTGTGTGAGGGTCCCCAAAGGACCCATCTCTGGCATCTCTAGTGATAGCCACAGCTAGACGTTCCTCAGGAAGCGTCTCATCAGTAACGCAGCAGGTCTAAAGAGAGCCACTCCCCAGCTTCTCTTTGCCTGCTGTTGAGCCTTGTTGTGCACTTGTAATCAGCATTGAGAGACAAAGGGCCCCCCCTCTCTTTGGATCACATGATCCACTCCATAGGACCGATTGGATGCAGATGTCTAAGGATCCCCCCCCCGAGGGAGATTCTGTGCTGACCCATCACCTTTTGTTCCTTCGAGCAGCTCAGGCATGGGTTCATTGCTTTGCACAAATTAAACTTAGTTCTTTTCTCTTAACTACAACTACTGTTTGCAGGTGGTGTTTAGCTCAGGAGGTTATGGGATCTGAGCCTGTGTCCAGATCATGGGTCTGAATCCCACGTCTGACAGGGTAATCATATCATTACTGGGCCCCTTTGCAAGGCCTTTATCCCCAGCTGTTCCAGGGGTACTGGATGCTGGATGACCCCTGCTTTCTGACCACAAACGTTCTTGCATGTTTGCAGCATTTCATAACAGCAGGAAAAGCACAGGAGAAAGCAGCCATTCTGTAAACAGCGAACAGAGAAACAGGAGCTACTTTGTAAAAACAGACTGGCCGCGACGAGCCAGCTGCAGACGTGCTGAGCAGGTGTCTGAGAAGCACAGCTGCACCACTCTAAAGCCCACAGGGACATAATTTACTAGCAGGTGACGACTTTTAATAACAATAATAAATAACAGAACTAAGAAGCTGTGCTTTTCCACTAATCACACAACAGGACATTTTCACCGAAGACGCTTAGGAAGAATAGCTTTTGCAGTGAGGTTTAGCAGAATCACTGTACAAGTCAGTCCCACATGCAGCAAACTGTAAAGTAAATAGGTAGATTAATATTGCAAAACAGGAATATGAAGGACAGAGAGAATGACACAGACACTGGAGGGGGGGGGGACCCTATTCCTATTCTCCTGACTGACACCAGGCCCTATGGAGCAAAAGTCTGACTCACACAGGACCGGCCAGTGAGCACAGTCTTTGCAAGGGGTCACGCTTGCCGTCCTTGGAACAAACGCTCACATAAATACACTTCTACGAAAAGCATACAATGTTTGCAAATTTACAATCCTCCAACTCGGTCACGATGGGGACACTAAGCACTTGCATTTGCATAGAGATGAAAAACGGCTGGACAATGGGCAGCACGGTATCGGCCAGAGCCTGCGGACGCGGAGCCAGATGGGGGGCAGAGAGCTGGGGAGGGCGGGGCCTGCATATTTTACCCACGCTACCGGTTCTGCATTTTCTATGGCCGACAGACGCCTCTGGTCCGTGACCTTTCTCTGCCTCACAAGGAATGCTTGACTCAGCAGAGGAGGGTAGGAACTAAATACCCCCCCCCAGCACAGACAAAACAGAATTTAGCTTTGGAAGCCCATGTCAGTAGTGTTACAGTACAGACTGGCACAATGGCAGCTAATTTAATAAAGCAAAAAGCACAACTAAAGTAATGTTACATTTAATTAATGACATTTAATTAATGATACGTTTTGGAATCAACCAAGAAATGTAGATATCTCTTTGATTGACGCCAGTCCAAAAAAATCTGCGATAGATTTTTCGCTCTCTGCATGAATGTAAGATACTGGAGATGTGGACAAGTCCACTGGGCCATCCCTTTATACTCACAGTTGCTGATGACACCACCCAAAGGGTCTCCTTTGAAGTCAAACTCAATATCCATGTACTTCCCCTGTGGAGATAAATTCAGGATAAAGCGTGCTTAAATAGAAACATACCTAGTGGCATTCTAAATTAAAGGGGATGTCAAATCCTCGCCTGTGCAAAACGTGCAAGAATAGAAGAGCATGATTAGAAGCTGCATGTACCATCCACCCCCCCCCCCCCCCCCCACGCACACCTCTGGATCACCGCCGGTTCCAGGGAGCGTGGGGGCGGCTTCCTACTGCATCTCATATATTTCTGGATGAAACTGGGATTGGCAGTGCAAGGCAGGGAGCTTTCCATCCAAGTTCTGGGATTTCGTTTGCAGTTGCACACGCAGACACAAAGCTGGCTGCAGTCACGGATAGGTTTCCGATGGTGTAATGCGCTACTGTACGAGACCTGCGCTTTCCTCCCCCAGCCTGAGTAGGAACGGCCAACAGTAAAGCCAGTGTTGCGCAGCCTGTTTGATTCTATTCATGATGGAGGTCGTCTGACGGCAAAACCACCACTGCAGGGGATGCAGGCCATCATAGGCAGATACCAGCATTTAAAGGCGAAAGCGACGGGCAATCTGCCAGTTTGAACAGCAAATAACGTTTCGGATGGGCCGATACACCCACGACTGATACCTAGAAGCTAGGCTAACTGCTTTGGGGGGGAGAGGGGGGGCAGTTTCATCTCATGAATGCTCCCAACGAGCTAGGTCAACTGCTTTTGGAGAAGAATGGCTGAATACGCAACTCCCATACAGCAGATCGTCCATCTGACCACATGCATGCTGGTATTTTGTCTACCACTTCCAAGTATTTAATGAGGAAGTGTCCAATATCGGGAGCAGGTGGATGCCAATATTCTTGTGTTGAAGAGGGATTCCACTAAAGGACAGATTTCACAGTTGAGGATTGGGGGTTCCCCCCCCCCCCCCACCCGAACATACAGGAAAAGTTTCCATTCGGAGGCTAAATATAGAGCAACGCAATTTCACAAGTACATTGAATTGTGAGAGTCAGGATCTCACCCAAGACCATCACTAGGGCTGTTTTAGGGGGAGTCCCCCCCCCCTCCCCCGATTAAATGTATACTAGTTTAAATAATGAGTTCTCGTTCTTTTCAATGAAAATCAGACCCCCAAGTAAAAGCTTAGCCTCCCTTTTCATAAATCTCTAACAATGTTCCTGATTTTGAACTGTAGCTTGGGGTGTATCAAGTATACAAAAGCACAGCAACAGCAATGACATTTTTATTTCGCGTGAAGCCAATCACAGGTCAAAGGAATCATAAGGAAAACTGGGTCATATCCTTTTTCAGAATGCTTGCCCAAACTTTCCTGCTGCTTCCCTGCAGTTTACAGTGCGCTGCCTGGACAGCTTATCCCGCTTAATCTTAATAGCACAAAGCTCCAGTGTTCTGAAGCCAAAAGCATGTGGCTGCAGGGGCCAGACACCTTCCCAGGGTCTCCCTGAGGGACCATCCCAGGCAGGAGCACAAAGACGAAGCTCCTGATGAACGCTCACATCCTAAATAAAGAGCTGGCAGAGACCGTTACAAGCTGCGGCCAAAACGTTACATCACGCTGAAATTTCATTTGCGGCTCGTGTGTTATTTTCCAGAAAGCAATAGCTCTCTGCAATGTCAAAAGATGATATTAAGTCACGAAAAAAATGTATGAGAAAGTAGAAGAAGAAAAAAAAAACAAAAAAACATGAAGAAATATTTTATGGCTCATCTGCCAAATGACAGCAGGGGAAAACCAGGCTACACCCAATACGGGAAAAAAAAACGTGTCGTTACACAACATGAAAATCATTCTTTCCTTATAATTAGGGAAAGCAGGCACCTTGAAAGATGAATCTAACTAAGGTTTGCATATACCTGACCTACAGTATACACTCACACCACGGACAGACAGAGAGACACGCCACTCAAACATATGCAGTTGCAGAACAAAATGTTTACCACTTTAAGATGGGGGCGGGGGGGGTTATACTATCAACAGAAGTCTGTTTTGGGGACAATTTTGGAAGAGAAAACATTTCCACACACACACACACACACACACACACACACACACACACACACACACACACATGACTGTCATTTGATTTTAATAGGCATGAAGGCAAATACTCACAAAACGAGATGAGTTGTCATTCCTCACAGTTTTGGCATTTCCAAAAGCTGAAATGGGAAAAAAAAGAAAAAGTCACACAAGGTCATTAAGCCACAGTCAGTATCACAGGAATTTTCATCCAGTTTTGATTTTACATGGGTAACAGCTTAGCTTGTAGCTCAGAGGGTTACGGCCTCCGTGTCTGTAACTGGAAGGTCGCGGGTTCACATTATGTCCTTGGCAGAATAGTCACTTCTCTACTGGGCCTTTGAGCAAGGCCCTTAATTCCCTGAAATGTTCTACGGACGCCTTATAAATGGCTGACCTTGTGCTCCAACCTCAAGCTTTCCTCTCTCCTGTAAATATGTGTGTATGTCTCTCAAAGGAGAGCAAGAAGCAATATGTGAACACTAAAGAATGGGACACGTACCTGTTTTTGAGTAAATGGCAAATAAAACATCGCTTAGCACGGGTGAGACTGAATGAATAGGAACTCACCCTCCAGCACTGGGTTGGATTGCAGGAGCTGCTCCTTTACCTTGTTGACCTCTTGACCTTTACCACACACTGCTGCCACATATGACATCACCAGCTTGCTGGCCTCTGCAATGCACAGCAGCAGAAAATTAAGACCAGGGTCTTCGACCCAAAACGCCGATTCATCTCTACCGACCCGGACCGATACATAGGGGGATAAGGAGCGAAATCCATGCTTACAACATTAAGGACTTAACTGTAACGCCTTTCATGGAAAAACATGTGCTCATGGTAGATGTTAAATTGCATGTTAATGTGCTGCGAAATGTGTGATTTGGTGGCTTGCAACATTGTATCATTTTTGGTTCTATTTCATGGCACCAAATGCACTTTAAAATAGAGGAAATCTTACATTTATAGCTAAAAAGATCAGATATGTAGAGATGTAATTTCATAACACCCAAATGTTAAGGGTGGCCAAGACTTGCAGGTATAAACCCACAAAATTAAGAGATAATCCAAATCCTAACTCCCATTCGGTGTGGATGTGTGACAAACGAGTATTACATTTTTAAATGTAAATAGACAAACTAAGATTAACATCATCCACAACAGAAACAAAAATGCTCCCTAGTAACTACACCAGTGTCATAAAACAGCAGTTTACAAAGACCAGCATAAAAAGCCGCTATTTTATGTACAAATCTGCTCCAGATGACACACACCTCCAACTTGTTTCGATAAACCCCAACATGTTCTCTTGGATATGGGTTAAAGTTATGGCTCTTAAAATGGCATCAATGCTGTTAAATACAGCGGATAAGCACGCATAATAATCTAATAATCACTTTGAGGAACCTACAGGTTTCTGAGCAGACAAAGACCGTAGCATATTCCAGATCCGACGACCAGACAGCCCCGCGCCTAAACACATTTGTATATTATAAAGCTAATCAGGTTTCGTTCATTCTAAATAGCATAACAGCTGTATGCTTGTGATCAACACAAGTCTGAGCTTTCCACGGTTACGTTCTTCGCTCCACTGCAGACCAGCATGAGTAACAGAAAGCAGACTGGAAAGAACATAAACAAAAATACATAACTAGCTTTTATTGATCTTCGGCTGGAGAATGGCAAGAATGAACTCCAGCCTGCATGAATGTTGATTCTAGAAGGCTGTGGGGTCAATAGAGAATATGGAGGACACTGCACAGGTATAAAGGGGTTCCGTTTCATTCTACCCAACAACCTTGTAGTGCTGGACGTGCAAAAGGACCTAACGTAACAGTTTCCTGACGTCACGCTTCCAAGAACATTGTGTGGTTGCATTTGGGTCAGCAATACGTGTCAATCTGTGCAAGTACTCCTGCTTCTGATCCCGTCCAGGTGGAAATGCAGCTGTGATCCTGTTGCAAACGTAATGTGGAAACATGCCCCAAAAAAAGACATTCACCACGTCATTTAAAAAAAAAAAAAAACCACCAGGCTCAAAAAAAGTCACCCCCACAGGCTTGTGTTGTAGGAAAATGCACCATTAAACCAAACTCTGAGCCATGTCTACATACACAAGAGAAACACGATCGAAACATTCCAGAAAGAGGGCCACAAGGGGAAAAGGTTGCTTCACCCAATCGGATCCCATTCCTCTTGCCATCTGGTCATCACTTGCAGTGTATGTGAATGACTATTCTTAGCCAGGGCACCAAGACGTCAGTGATAAAGATCAACAGACATCAGTTTGGCTCCAGTTTGTGCTCATTGTAAGGGCATTTCCACATGCAGGTCACGGCACGCTTTATTTATGGAAACATGGACACTTCACCAAGGTATATTAAAACCGGTTCTACTGGGCCAGAGTTTTTGCTGAGCACAGTGGAAGAAACCAGATCTGCAAGCAACATGGCATCACACCGCTTCTCAAGGTCCCACAGAGAACAGGAAGAAAGCTTTGACCCTTTGCCCTGTGAGGTCAAGCAAACTGCAGCAGTGCACACATGACCATTTCCCCAACACAAGCCAAACCAGAACACTGAACCAATGCAAGAAGCAGCAATACATACCAGTTTTCCCAGCACCGCTTTCCCCAGTGATGAGGATGCATTGGTCTTTATCCTGGTCCCTCAGAGATCGGTAAGCTTCATCTGCTAAGGCGTAGCTGAGAAAAAAAAAAGGGGGGGGACAATTGTGGTGAGCAGGCTTTAAAATATCTCCCAAATCAGAGCGCGGATACGGACACTGAAGCGACTGCATCGGCCCGTTTTCAGCAGTAGGTGGCGCTGTTTTAAAGCAAAGACTAGGTGCTGCTGCACCCTTTGAGGAAGGATGTTAAGTTAAATTTCTGTTCAAAATGTACATACATGGGACACGGAACATTACATGAACAACCCGTTACCATTCATATGCTATTTCAGAGAGGAAAAGCGGCAGGGATGTGCACTTCTAGGTTAAACTGAAGACATTTTCTAATTTTAACACATTTCGGACGACCCAGTGAAACTGGGCCATATAAAAATCGATTAAAACGCTGCTAGGATGATATGCCTCAGTTTGTGCAGTTAAAATTTTACTATAGAATAATACATATTTATACAATATATTACAGGTGTGTGTATATTATACATATTGCCTGCACGATGCACAAAACCCTGGGAACTATCACAAGAAAAAAAATAAAAGAAATAAACTTGCAACAATGACGTCACAAACTAAAATATTTTAAAAAGTGGAAGGTTGCACATCCGGACGTAATTTGTTACATAATAGGAGGCAAATATTCTGGAAAACTGAGTTACATTCCTACAGCTGCCTATGATTTTTCTTTTAATCATTTGAAATTACTACAAGAAAAGAAGAAAGCTGTACTACATCATCTGGTCGGGCTCCCTGAAATTTAAAAATAGGTCCTAACATGAGGAAAATTTTAAACCAATTACAGCAAACGCCTTCCAACCAACCCGGAATTAATATCCACAGTAGGGTCCAATTTAAATACAAAGCAGACAAGTTTCAGGCAACCGGTCACACGGTCGGGGTGATAATGAAGATACCCATCAAGGAAGATCTTACTACATCTTTGGGGAATAAAAGGAGACTGACCACCCCTGAAAGCAGCACATAAAAGAGCCAGTCTCCTGTCCAATGCGGCCCCCCCCTCAAAAAAGCACCAAATTAGCAGCAGTTCCAGACAAGATGGGGGGGGGGGGGTTTGTTTGCTCTCTTCCTTGTCCTACATTCCATCACCCAGGAATTTTTCCAGAGGGAGCATTAATAAGACCTCGGCATGTAGAGCTAGTGCTGCACGCTGTTTAACAGCTCTACGCCCTCCCCCCCCCCCCCGTGCAGGCGCATTAACGGCCCGTCACATGGGCCAATAGGACGGAAGCTCCCGCAGGCAGGCGGCGGCGGCTGGTGCTTCTCACCCAAACACCTCAGGTGGGGGCACAAGTCCAGGCCACCTTGTTGGGGGGCGACAAGCAGCAAGAGGTGATGCCACCAAAACGCAAACCTTGGCAGCATTAGGGTGTAGATTGGGAAAGGCTGATGGGAAAGTGATGGTCAGGATAACGATGGAAACTGGCTGGTCCTCTGGGCCACACCACGGGTGCCTGGGCGTCTCATCGGCCTGAGGGTAGGGAAACGCCCTTCAAGATAGTAGCGCACCTGAGGTTCTACCAGGGCTAATGTGAGAGACATTTCTACACACACACACACACACCACACACACACTGATAAGCACCCACATCAATCTTTGGTTATATTTCTCAAAACCAGCACCGCCGTTGTAAAGGCGGAGAAGAGTGATTTTCCACACATCTGTGAAGATTTTGAACTAATCCCCTTAAGAGGGAGATTAAATCGAGGGGGAACAAAGAAATTGGGAACATCTGCCAGGTCAAGCCTGCATACAATCTTGGGGGCTAACAGCCCAAGGCTAATAAGACTGACCAGACTAAAGGGCTTCAGGACAACTTACATCCCCCCCCCTCCAAAAAAATAAAAATGACCCCCGGTGTTGCTAGTGAGGACATCGCCATGTGACTGGCACATACCCGAGCGCGGGCAGCAGTTGTGCCAGCATGCTACTCCACATCTGAACCTGCTTTGCGAAGACGCCAAGGATAAATACAGGCGTCCTGCCGTGTGCGCTGTGATAGGCTAGTCAGCAGTGGCCCAGGGCTGTAATTTCTGCTTCCTTTATGTGACGGCGGGCCCAAAACCACAACTGCAAGAGGCACGGTGCAGAAAATAGCCTCTGTGTTCCTCCCAGCAGAGCAGCGGGAAGGTTGGGACAGTGTGTGCTATGTACCCTCTTGGGTACGCTCTTCCTTTTTACGCATTCCACATTTCCCTCAAGGAAGTTGTCTTCCTCTTCATGTGCTTTACAGTTCACCTGTGGACATGCTCTTCCGCTCCTCACAAACTCAGTTCTTCGGCTACGATCAAAGCCAGTGAGGAGCCCTTACAGTTGACAGAAGCCGAACGGCTCATACAACTTCGATGTAGGGTCATCTCTGCTCTGGAACCCTCAGTGAAAGACAGAGCTCCTGTGAATATTAACCTTCATGTACAATTGAGATTAAAACCCTTCATTCAAGGTCCCACAAAGGAAAACACCGTAATTTTTTCCTTAAGTTCTATCTTTAAGCTGTGCTGTAAATGCCAGGTCAAAACTGCATCTTGGGACAAATGATTGGCAGGAAACGGACGACCACAGGGGTGACTTAGTCCTCTCAAAACATGGTGTAGAAAACTGACGGCAGGGATGCTTCAAGGGTGACTGGATGTTAAAAGAGATGTGGACAGGTCCGTAAAGACGTAAGTGCATGTCCGACGGCATTTCCAAGATAAACTACAGGTTTCAAGGTTGATAGAGGACAACCTTTTAAATGAACATGATTCTGGTTGGGGTTCGATATCTCAAATTTTAAACAAAAGAACAAAAAACTCCTGACCTCAAAAGGTGACAAGCTTCCCCCTTCGCAGATGTCCAGAAGAATGGGATCATGCATGCGATATTATAATAGTATTGTCTGGCTATTACATCACCGAGAATTCCATGTAATCTTTATGGGAATTCCAGGTGCAGTTTCCTTCTAGCCCTGACAAAAGCCCCCAGACACTACTGTTGTTACTTCCTGTGTAGCGCAGCCAGACTGACTTTTGTTCACGTAGCTCTGGAAAACTTCCCCAGTTCCGCATCTGTCCTATTATCGTGGCACTTAGATCTTACTCAGCTTTACTCTACTACAGCTGCTTGGTGCCCGTTTATTTATAGATGAATGAGGACTTACAGAGCACTTATCCGGGATCAGCTTCATCTCCCGTGCACAGTATGGATTTGGCTGAGGATTCAGCCTGGGAAGGCTAATCTGAGATCAGCCTTGGAGATCCATCGGCAGCAGGAAAGACCAGACCGCGGAGTAGCCACGGGAAGTGAAGAACTGTGGCCCATTTAAATGTTAAGAGTAAGGCAGGCGTGCGGACTGGAACCTGGCTGCCCGCCCAACCCAACCCCCCCCCCCACCACCACCCCACACACACACACACACACACACATACACAAGCTTGCTTTAGCAGTTAGCGGTTTTCGCTTTAGCAGTTAGCGGTGCTGTCACATGGACTCATTTTACTGTAACAGAACCCTGTCATGGCAAAGCACTAAAACTCAGCAATGTCAGAAATCAAAATGTTTAGATTTACTCCCATTTTTAAGCAAATTAAGCTCATCTTATGAGGACATCCTCGCACTACCTCTCTGGTTTACAGCACAGCTGCTACTGAACAAGTTAAAATTTTCCCTCAACAAGATGGATTTAATGACCACACACACACACACACACACTGATAGCAGCTACACACGAACAGGGTCATAAACATTATTGTTTAACAATAGGAATCAACCTAGTGTGTAAATGTTTATGTCATGTGTGTATAGATACAACTGGAAGCAGAAGAATTTTATAAGGGGAAGAAATGATTGATAATTATGGTGATTAGTAATTAAGTTAGGAAGGTTATGCCCAGGAAGCTCATTTCATTTGCTCTGAAGAAGCCAGATCAATGGTGAGACAGGAGAATGGTGGCTATGCTGTCATCCCTGTTGGATAACATCTCCCACCCCATGCAGGAGACTCTGACAGCACTGAGCAGCTCCTTCAGTGGCAGGCTTCTGCATCCACGATGTAGGAAGGAGAGATTCAGAAGGTTTTTCCTTCCATCCGCTGTCAGACTCTATAACAAAGTCCTTGCAGCTGACCACACACACATAGACTAGCAAAACACACATCCAGTTCACCATAGTGTTTTCTTATGTTCAATATCTCTGAGTGCAATTCCACAGTGTTGTACATATTTATATATTTCCACTATGTATGTATGTATGTATGTATGTATGTATGTATGTATGTATGTATGTATGTAGAGTTTTTATCCTACTGTTTTAAAATTTTGCTGCTCTATTCTTGTACTGTCCCCTTTCTGCCACTTGTGGGACTAATAAATGATTATCTTATCTTATCTTATGGTGTCTAAAGACGTTTACTACCCACTTAAGTTTATGAAAACTTGAGGAATCAGCACATTTCAGCTGTGAAATATGATTGATTATTGCTGCTAACAGATGATACAGCACTTATGATGCAACAAGCCCCCACAAGTTTTCCCAAACATTTTTATTACAGTTTTTTCTTAAGCAGAAAGCCTGGGTCAATGTTATCAGCAGAACATTAATCTCACTGCAGTCTGATAAAGATTCAATGGAAGCTAATCTGGGTTCATCATTGTTAAGAACTAACCGCTTTAAAACTTGGGGCACTGGCAGAATTTATGTTTATCACTTATTAGCATCAAGTGCATCTAGACACGTGCATCTGCCAGGACTGATTTATGCATCTTGCGTGGTAAACTGCACAGAACACGGAAAGGCTGACAGAGGTAGCATTACACAGCAGGGAATTATCAGTTAGCATGATGATCTCAAACACAGCCAGCAGCGAAAGGTTTGTGGGCTTAAATTACTCATAGAAGCAGCACATTGTACTTGCAGAACAGAAAAATAACCTGCCGTTTGCCACCCGATTACACTGTGATTCAAAGGGAAGAGAGCCGTTTAGTATTAACTGCTATCAGTTTTAAGGACTCGTGATGCCTTTGTTTGCATAGGACTTTGTTTTGTTTATTTTGAATAATTCTTATTAAAACAACACCTTTCATTTCTGTAATAAAACTCTTTGCACTCAGGGTAACAGGTCAGAAGCAGATATTGAAGTGGTAGACATGGTATAGACTTATGTAATGCCCCTTATTCTGATGTTTGTCAATGATTATAGAAGCTATTCATATAAATAAGGTTCAAAATGTTTGTTCAGACCTTGAATAGGTGAAAGGTATCACAGAGAGCCAAGTCCTCAAAATTAATCAGCACTAATATTTCACTGATTAAATCCTCAAGCAAAAACTCCATAGTGCATGAGTTTAGTCCTGTAATCCATTGGTTTCAATAACCAGCTATAAAAGTCTATCCCTGAAAGCATTGGAGGACACTCACAGAAATCCACACCATGTGTCTATCCATCATTTTCAATAACCACTTAATTTCTAGTCTCGATTTCGATGCAAAACACAGCAACTTGACTGAAACCAGGTCAAGCAATGTATCGCCTTAGTTACAGATAGATGGGCATTTAAAAACCATCCCCATCACACCTACTTGCGCAGACCATTATCTTAGCAGAAACGTCATTCCAAACAAGCCCTGCGGTCATTGGTCCAAGACACGGGTGGTGCTTCGGTCCATTAATGCACAGCTAGACCACAAGACCACACAAACTAATGACACCTACCTGGGTCTGGCGACAGACTACCCAAGGAACAGTACCATGAAAATCCACAAAGTCACTGTGGCCTCCGCCAAACAAAATAAAGACAGCATGGCATTTTCTGGACCAACAGGGGCTCGGAGAACAAATAGGACAGAAACCATGACCAAGAAGGGTGGGAGGAGATCTATGAGGAGTACTGTACTTGGAGATCCTTGCAATCTTGTGTACGAGTGCTAAATGAGCAACATTCCTTGAAAGCGTTCATATGTTTAGTGAGCGATGAACTGTACAATCTAAGGTTGTCAACTTTGGTCAGTTGACTGTATAGTGAGATTTTTAATTCAAGTCTGTACACACATGCACACACGTTAACTTGTATGTAACAGTGTTATTACCATGTAAATTGTCTGTAAGGTTTGCAAACTACCCCGTCACTTTTGATGTTGCTAATTTTAGGTTTATAATGGAATGATATAGATTTCCAGTAAGTTCTTTTGTGAGAGTCTGAAAGCATGATTTGCCATGTATTTTCGGACCACGCGATCAATCTCCCGGTCAGTAACTAACAAATAAACAGTGTTTTCATCCTCCATTTTGGGGTGGTGCTGTAGTTCTGCATGAAATAATGCGTGAAGTTTAACCAACGTGCTTTTTGCACCTCCCATGCTTATTTAGCATAAAAGTTATAGTTCCTGTTGTACAGTGGGAAAGCCATACATGAAAATGTGAGACAGCCCAGGAGCTTGGAAACAGGAACTAGGTTCTAGACGTTTGGTGGGAAAGCACCAGGAGTCTCAAAAGGAAGCTCTTCCTCTGACCACATGAGCTGTTTACATATGAATGAGAAAAACTAGCGAATCAGGGGCCTCGGAGTGCTGTGTGAGAGTCCTCCTAAAACACACTCGACAGTTTTGTTGCCTAACAGCGTTTACCATCATTATTGCTCTGATTCTTCTTTGAAAACATGAATAAACACCTCACTGGCAGGAGCGTGAGTAAGAGTGCTCCCACTGGGGACAAGGTCCAGTGTTCAGCGCACATTGTTCCCTGGGCTTTGAAGCTCAAGTGTTGAGGTGAGATGAGGCTGGGGGGTTGGACTCATTACCTCGGATTCATTGTGAAGATTTCCCCAACACTATTGTAATCCCACTCCAGAAATCGCACAGAAGGGAAAACGAAACACACCGAGCGCTTAAATTTTTTTTAAAAAGCAAGCAGCAACAGAAATGGGTCTTATGAGAATGTCTTCACTAGCTCTGATTTTCAGAAGATGCACAAGTATCTGCATATTTTTCCCCAAAGTGCTTTTGCACACATGTACAGAGACGCATGTAACCTGATCTCTGAGAAGTACCAGCTGCCCGTTGACATCACTGAGACAGATGGGTTTGTGACCAAACAATATTCATACAATATTCATATTGCAGCCATTGGTGCAAATACTGGAGAAAGGGAAGAAATTGCCATGATAATCAGCAAGAGAGAGTTTCTTTCAAATTTGGATCAAAGATTGGACAGTCAGCAAGGTCTGGTAATCGTGTTATTTGGTTGCCATGGACCCGGGTGCAAAGCTAGTTACAGGAGTAAGCTCAGTCTGGCCTGCACTGGGAATAGGACTCAGATGACATCATCTGTAAATGACTGAATAGGTCCCTGCTGCAATTGGACTCAATTACAGTTAACAGTAATAGGGGTTCAGCTGTGGTTCTTCATAACAGAAGCCTCCTGGGGCTTTAAAGTGCGACGTGGCAGGTGTGGCTAAGGGATACACTGCTTTCTTTTTAACAGAGAGTAGCACCCCATGCTCTCAGTGGTCACCAGTACTGTTTAAGAGGTAAGAAGGTGAAATTTTAGCACGTGTGATAGATAACTGTTCACATTTTAACCAAATCTCTCCATATAGTATAGCTACTTTTGTCCATTGTTAAGAGTCAATGATGCACTGAATTTCAAGACTTATTCAAATGATTTTAATATGTTTGTAATAATCCCTTTGTAGAAGCCAACTTCATGACTTAATGAAGGACTGACTGCAAACTAACCCATCACAGTCAAGGCCTTAGTTTGAAATGAGCTCAAACACCTGACTGTGTGCCGACAAGTAGGCACAGTAAAGTCTAAATAGCTAAACTCCCTCCAACACAAGACGACAAAAAGGAGAGATTCTATAATTAAAAAACAAGCCTAAATGAGATCATAATCATGGATAAACCAGGCTTGTCCTTTGGACAATAACACCTATTTATGGTGTTGAAAGTTAGTCCTGGGGTGGAATTTGTCTTAAAGAAAAAGAAGCCAGCCTTTTCTCGTGCGAGTAGGAGGAAGTATGTCTTTAGACAGTCCTGCCTCGTGCACCATCTAATTTCCACTGAATATCTTGGGTACACCGAAGATTAAGAATCTCTTTATAGGCACAAAGTCTTAGATTACACAGAAAACCACCCATTTTACTATGAAAATATAGCCAATGTTGAAACAAAGCCACCTACAAAGCTGAAGAAGAAATCAAATTGGTTTGAGAAAAATATTCAAAACCAGAATTAAAACAGTCAATCACTGATTATATATAGATTTCATTTACTGTACTAGACTTAACTGCACCTTAGAATAGCTAGTTTTTTATCATCTTGTCTGTTTTGGACAGCCCTGTTGCAGGATAATGATATACGTCTGTATTTATCATGTTTTCAGTTCAATTCCTGCTATGCAGCAACATGGTTTACATCTATAAAGCTCAACTAAAAGCAGGGCTTGGCTGTAGAAGCAAAAATGCACTCTCCATCTAGATATAAAGGGTACAAACTTCTAAGATATAAAGGGAGGAACAAAATGGAACATACTGAAATGCACCATCATGAAATGTACCCCCATAAACAGTTTCTCCCACAATGCCGTGGGGTGACAGAGGGGTATTGGCAGCTCCTAACCAAATGACACCAATGTGGCATCAGCTGCATGGTTGGCCCACATCTGGACTCTATGTTCATTGGGGCTTAAGTCATCATCTAAGACAGGAGTGGCCAACCCGCGGATCCCGAGCCGCATGCGGCTCTTATGTTCATATCGAAGATTGTGTTCGTGTTTTTTTGTTTTAAATGTGCGTGTTTGCTTCGCTTGAGTTCAATACGGTATTTTCGTCAAATGCGCATGTGCCTGAGATGAAAATACCGCAAAGTTTCCCAGTAGGGGCAAGATCATTTAAGTCAAGTGTCAATTTGTGTCAAGTTCGCTCTCAAAATGGGAGGGAAAAAATGCACAGCAACACGAAAATATGAAGATGAACACAGGACGTTTTTAACAGAGTGGGAGAGTTTATATATTTTTGTTGAACGTAATGGCAAGTCATTCTGCCTTAAATGTCAGGCATCATTAGCACATTTCAAAGCTTCAAATCTTCAGCGCCACTTCAGCTCACTCCATGCTAACTTCGACCGGGAATTTCCAAAAGGGACTGAACTTCGCAAGTACAAGTTGGTCACTTTGAAAAGTCAGGCAGAAAAGCAGGTACAGTTTTTCCAAAAATTTACGAAGTGCTCAGAGACCGTAACGCTCGCATCGTATCATCTGGTTTGGAACATTGCACGGGCTAAAAAGCCAAACAATGAAGGGGAGTTCGTTAAAAAATGCCTCAGTGACGTTATTGAAATCTTGTCTCCTGAAAACGACAAACTAAAACACATGGTATCAGACGTCCAACTGTCCCGCCACACTGTTGAACACAGAATATCGGACATTAACACGCCTATTGAATCACAGTTGCACTCTGACCTTCAAGCATGTGAGTATTTTAGTGTCGCATTGGATGAGAGTTGACATACAAGACAAGCCTCAGTTGGCAATATTTGCATGGTCTGTGTAATCAAAGAAGAACTCCTTAATAGTGTGCCATTAAAAGACAGAACCCGTGGCATAGATGTGAAAGAAACAATGATGGCTGCATTTGCGAAAGCAAATCTGCTCATACCGAAAATAACTGCAATAGCCACGGATGGAGTGCCAGCCATGATCGGATCTGAACTGGCTTGTGGGGCTGTGCAAAGCTGACCAAACATTTCCCGAGTTTTGGGATTTCCACTGCATCATCCACAGGGAGCAACTCGTGTCTAAATCATTGAATTTAGACAACGTCATGAAACCTGTGATGGAAATTGTCAATTACATCCGCACTCATGCACTTAACCACAGGCAATTCAAGAATCTCATCGCGGAGCAGGACCAAGGGCTTCCAGGTGACCTGCCGCTGTACTGCACTGTGAGGTGGCTGTCAAAAGGTCAGGTACTCCCTCGCTTCTTTGAGCTTTTGGATGCCGCGAAACTGTTAATGGAAGAGAAGGACAAGGACTATCCCGAGCTCTCGGACCTCAAGTGGATTATGGATCTGGCCTTTTTGGTCGACATCCTGCAGGGTTCAGTCTAAGTTAAAAATGCTGCCTGACCTGGTGCAAAGTGTGTTTGCGTTTGTCAACAAACTGAAGCTGTTCAAGGCGCATGTTCAAAACAGAGATTTAAGGCATTTTCCCACTCTGCTAAAAGCCAGCGGGCAAGTCACCAGCGCCGCCCTGAATAAGCAAAGAGCCAGATATGCAACACTGGTTGAAAACCTTCACGAAAGCTTTGTGACCCGGTTCCGTGATCTACAACTGAAAAGGTCACAGATTACGTTCCTCGTCGACCCATTTAATGTGGAGACGGACTGTTTGAAAGCCCCGCTAGTCACAGATGAGGCTGCGGCTGAGTTGGAGATGATCGATCTTTGTGAGAAGGACCAACTGAAACCTGCTTTAAGGGAAGGGACCATTGAGTTCTGGAAAAGTGTGCCAATGGAAAAATACCCCAATGTCAAACTGGCAATGATACTGTCAATGTTTGGGTCAACATATGTCTGCGAGTCTGTTTTCTACCCTGAAACACGTGAAATCAAAAGCATCGATCTGTTCTGACTGACACCCATGTGAAAGAATTGCTTCGAGTGGCAACAACGGAATACAAGCCAGATTTGAAGAGGATTGTTCAAGGCAAGGAATGCCAATAGTCCCACTAAGCAACATGCAAAAGAAAAACGCTATTGTAAAATTATTATATTTTTGTTTGTGGACTTGGTTGAACTGAGAGTTTGTGTGTGTACACAATGTTCATTGTTGAAAATGACTGGCCTGTGGTTTTAGTAATGTAGTCAATTTCTGTCATTGTCATGTTGGTGTGTAACATTTACAATAAATCTGGCTGAGCAGAGGTGTGTGTGTGTGTGTGTGTGAGAGGAAGGGATGGGTGATGTTCATGTGTGCCCATGTGTATGATGTGGCTCTTTGCGGTAACACAGTAAAAAAATGGTCTCTGACTGGTTGGCCACCCCTGATCTAAGACTTCAAAACGACAAACCCAATATGAACCACGGTGTTGTCCTATTCCAGGTTTAAAACACAAGTTCACTGAATGCGATTTATACCGCGACACCCACTTCCAGATAGTTTTAACAGAAACTGCAGTGCTGTATTTTGTATGCATTGTCATGGTTACTGCACACGTTATGATCCACTGCATCGCATGGTCCTCCCCTGGCAACATTCCATAAACTTACAATGAAATCAACATTAGAAAGACCAGACCACAAAAACATTATGGCTGTGTCCTGGCCCACTGAACAAATATCTCCAATCAGAAAGCAAGCTCATATATATCATATCACTGTGTTTATATCTCTAGGATCGGGCAGTATATCTAATTTTTGCAGTATATAGATATAATTTTCAAAAGGAGATATAGGATGAGACAATACAGTTTAAATCAATATACTTTTATTGTGCATTAAAATTAGGGCTCTGTTAAAGATTTTTTATTAGAAACTAATAGTATTCCTTCCTGGTTGTAAACAATGCAAGATCTTTGGTCATGACATTGCTGGAGAATCCCAAAATTCACAGATAAAAAAAACCAAAAACAACAAACATTAATATTTTGTTTAAGGCCAGTACCTTAAAATAAGTATCTTTGCACTTAAGTCGACTTTCAATGGTTGACAAGCTTTTGTTTTTAGAACCAAATAGCCAAATATCTACAGGCTAAAGTTGCCAATTTGGGCTGAACATGTTCATCTGTCATATGACACATAGCTACCAATCAATTCTCAATAGTTAAAGGGCTAGTTCCAGAAGTGCAAAGTTGTACGCCTTTGCTGGACCATTACAATCCTTCATTAGCACGTGGCCTGTCTCTAGCAGACATGTCAAGGCTTGTCCCAGTGTTCATTAGCTTGGGACTGGAGTGGGCCTGTACGTAGGCCTCTCACACAAGTGGGTCTGTACGTAGGCCTCTCACACAAGTGGGTCTGTACGTAGGCCTCTCACACAGATGGGCCTGTACGTAGGCCTCTCACACAGATGGGCCTGTACGTAGGCCTCTCACACAGATGGGCCTGTACGTAGGCCTCTCACACAGATGGGCCTGTACGTAGGCCTCTCACACAGATGAGTGACTTTCAAACAGGAGGAATTACTATCCATGCAGGCAAACAAACAAATACAAGCCAAAGTCAGCTGCAAGGCGAGCTATTTGTTTTCCTTGTGGCTCCTTATCTACTCCTCTCTCAACAAAACAAACGCTGTCGTTAATGTTTAAATGGCTGCAGGACCTCCACTCCTCCAGACAGTGACATTTGAACAGAATGACAAAAAATACTGGTACATTTATAGCGATGGAAAAATTGCCAGTAATCCTCTTACACGGAAATTAAATTTTGCATAAACCGCTAGTGTATTACACTAACCATAATGTGTCCTCCACTGAACAAAAACAGAAAATGAATATCATCAATTTCTCAATTCAAGTAAAATCCTATAACTTAACATGTAAAATTCAAGTTAGGAAGTGGTTCTTGAAGGTGTAAATCCTGGAAAAACTAGCTTCTCTTTAACCAAGTACAGATGAACTCCAACATTACAGACACCTCTAAAAAATACTCTTAATTCCACAGAGCACCTTTCCCCATCCCATATTGGTGGTCCTGCTACAGGCCCAGAATCATAAGAGTAGGAAAAATATTGTCACCTTTCTTCTGTTTTTTTTTTGGTGTGTTGTAAATGGAACCTAGAACTTTCAAAATGACACAAGAAAGTGACAATATTTTTATTACCCCTTGAGATTCTAGGCCTGTAGCAGGACAGATATGGAAATTCATGATGTTTTCTGACCTGTAGTGCATATCTCTTCACAGATTACAGAGAGAGAAATGAAGTGCAGTTGTAGGATATCGAGTGATTTGCCAAAAAGATTTGGTGACCATACTTTCAATACTGACAGAGATACAGCCTTTGGAATACCGGTCAAAACTGAATAGGGACACGTTTGGAATTTTTCCATTTTAGATTTTAGCATGTACCCAACTTAAATAAATAAAATTTGGAATTATGTCAAAACTTATCTATATATATGTGTATATCCACAATTTTTTCCAGATGCCCAGGATAAAGGAATCTGAAAATGGCTGACTGAGCAATTTTGCGAACCAAGGAAAAATCATGAAATTTCAAGCCAGTGTAGGCCAGAGAAATGTTGGATTTTTCATATTGACCCAGGGGCAAACTAAATGCCACAAAATTGTTCTGAGATGGTCAATCGTGGGCCATTTGTCGAATTGAGCCAGAATGACCTCACTGCACATATTTTCAGTCTTAGGCTCATATTAACACACGGCTCAATTATGATCTGCTTGAGTTAATGATACGCAGAAATGAACTGCAAAATCATTCATCACAGAGTACATGCTGCATCTCAGAAGTTGCCTTGATCTGAGGTAAGAAAAATGTGTAACAAATCTGGGCTTGTGTTTGTGGTCAGTGCCGTTACGGATTTCACATCACCAGCCTCATCTCTCACAGCTATGCGGTGCTTAGCAGGTTAGGCAAAACAAATTCAAATGGCTCAGATAAATTTGTTAGTCAACTGCTAATTGGCAGGAACAGCTGTCCATAGTTGTCTACTTCTAACTCCATTTCATACGGAAACCACAGCCCTCTGTAGATGTGCACCACAATATAAACTCAGAGTGGTGCATTGTTTAACTATGGAAATGGGACTGCTGTCTGCATCCGAGGAGGCGGCGTTTCTGCTTAGCTCATGAAAGTTCTTACACCAGCCTGAAGCTCGTCTGTGCATCCAGGTGGTTCCAGCTCAAGATCAAACAGTTTCCCCAAGACACTTAGGAGGTGGCATTCCAGCCAGCCTCCTCACCTGGATTCCGCAGACAAGTACCCAATATAATGTTCCTTAAGATTCCACATGTTTCACCGAGCAAGACATAGCCCAAGTGTCTAATCTCCAAAAGCATCAACAGTGAAAACAGCCAACTATAGTATGGATCATGTACAGTCAACAAAGGGTGGACAGACACGTTCTTCAGTTCCACTTACAGTAAATTAGACCTCAAAGAGTTCCAGAATACTAGAGCTCCAAGGATATGGCTCAGACGCAGAGTCACTCAGCTTCTTCTGAATGTAGTACTCTTTGCCAAAGAAGAATACCGTACAATAATGTGTGACAGACTCTCTTTCCATGTTTCAAAGAAGATCGTTGCACGGCTGGAATGCAGCCTACGAGGATAATAAATCTAGGCCCATCAACAATTGGTTCTTTCCCATTCACTCACCAAGCCTGCTGGCTGCGATGACAAACAGCTGTGGGGCTGCCCTGGGTCATTGAATTGGGAGGGGCGCAGGTAAGCTGCGTGATCTAACAGCTTCTGCTCGGTGCCCGATAGAGAAAAGGAGCAGAGAGTAGAGCTGTCAAGAACAAGGGGCCGAGTCACATGCTGCAATGCACCAGGCTTCAAATAAAATCACGGAGGAGGCCGAGGCAGACGGGTCCCCGTTGAAAGGCAGCTGAACACATCTGGAGAGCACAACTCTGCAGCGAGAGTGTTGGGCAAAGGACAATAAGACAGGGCGGGGCAGGCATAGGAGCAGACCGCCAAGCAGCACCGCGCTACAAAAAACCGGCAACCCTTCTGCGACGGCCCGTCCCACATACAGCGACTCCCTTCTCCTTTTTGGGGGCCAGCAGAAAGCAAGCCGATGGCAGCTCGCCCTAGAGGGGTGAGAGCCAGAGAGGTTACAAGGCGTCTGTAGACAGCTGCTCCCTTTTGTTTCACCCTAAAAGCGCCAGAAGATTACTGGCAGGACTCTAGAGAGAGCGCTGGCTACTGGCAGAGGAATAGATAGACTAATGCATCAACAAGACCCACAGTTCATCCTCGGGGGAGGGCGGCAAGAGAGCTGTAGAACGTCCATTCTTTGTTCATAGCCCTCCTCTCTGTCATTCTCCTGCACAGGAGGTCCCTTTTGAGGCCCTGAGCTTGCTGGTGGGAGTTTCGTCATCTTTGACAATGCAACAAAACCCAATGCGTCAGAGACTCATTTCACAAAAGCCTTTGTATCGTACCGCAGAGCACCAGGATGGTTAAGCAGACATCTAGCCCTGATCTACAGTCCTTTTCTTTTGTTGGTCTGCCTCACACTTTCACAATTCAAGTTGGCAGCGACATTTATGCAGTATAGGTTTTATTCCCATCCCATTAGGTACAAAGACCATGACCATTTAATCATCCAATAACACTGGGTTTTTCTCACTAATTGGTTACCAGCTTCAACAATAAAACAGCAGTATGTGCTGAAGTACATCTTTGGATGTGGTAATGAAATAAATGATCAATTGCAAAACAATGACATTTTGCTGTAAAGCATCGTTTCCTAATCCGGGTCTTGAGGAGCAAAAACATGTGGACTGTTAGGCAGGGAGCTGGAAGGGAGCAAAAACGTGGACCTTCTGTGGGTCCCTGAGGACTGGGTCGGAAAACACTGCTGTAAGGGAGAACATAGAGCCTAAACACTATGATGGAGTGACTACAAAGACTGCAACTCACATGTGTGGACTGAGCTCATAGAAGTTCCGGTTCCGGTACTCCTCCACCTTGTCAGCTGTGTAGATAGGGAGGGGTTTATAGGGGTTCAAGGAGATGACCACACTGCCGATGTAGGTCTGCAAAGAGGTGGAAAGAGGCATAACATCACAAACCTTCCAGCAAAGTAGAAAGCAGATTCAGCAACAGGGTGTATGTGGACTTTCTTTTGAAAGATCAGCATCTAAAGACCACAAAGGGCTTCCAAGCTTTTAGCAAAAATCCCGTCTGCACATAAAACACACAATATGCTACAAAAGACCTGGGTAAAAGTAGTTAATTAAAACTGTATACTTAGAAAATCTGATTTGAGAACCTTCTAAAGGTCCTCTTCAAAATCTGCAGCAAAGTTCAACTGTCACACAATCTAATGTCACACAATCTAATGTCACACAATCTAATGTCACACAATCTAATGTCACACAATCTAATGTCACACTGTCTGTTATGGTGGTTATAGCAGTATGAACTTAAGACGCCCTGTGCCAACCAGATCCTTACAGACAATGCATGATGCATTTGGTCCAACATGTAAAGACTCCTGGAATCCCGCCATGTCCTTAAGGCTGGCTGCATAACCCAGAAGTGTTGCAGGCGACAAGGGCCGAGTTAGGAACTGCCATCCTAAGACGCAAAGGAATTTAATTTCATATCAAACAATCCCTGTGGTGTTGCCAATTCTTAAAACTGCACAGGGTAGCATGACTGAGTAGAGTGCTGTAATAATGTACACCTCATTTCACTGCTAGGAAGACCTCCGTGCTCCTGATAAGCATCGGGGGGGCACCAGAAGGTACTACATTTACGGAATGCTGGGAATTTATGCTGGGTAGGGAGTCAGATGGAGAGGCCCATGTTGGACATATTTGTCATGGTGTGATCCTCCACATTGAGAAAGAGGGTCTCACTCTGACATTAGGGTTCATAAGACGGACACTCTACTGGCCAAATGCATTTCTATGCAGCAAAAAATAAATAAATAAATAAATACACTGGTTCTATTTCTTATTCCATATTTGTTTATGTAGGATATTCACTGAGGGAGGGGCAGGTTAAATAGCGGTAAAAAGCAAAGACCCAGAGAACCCTGAGACCTGAGGTATTCCTACAGCAGCGTTTCTCAACCCGAACCCTCGGGGACCCCAAGACGGTCCATGTCTTTGCTCCCTCCCAGCTCCCACGTTTCTGAGCAAAAACGTGGACCTTCTGAGGAGCAGGTTTGAGAATCACTGGCCTAGGGGGGAGTCTGACAGGCTGCCCTTGACAAACGACTAAAATATGGATTTTGGTTAAAACTGGCCTAACCCATCTGGCGTCCGATAACTTGCCAGGAAGAGCCCTCCTGATTATGGCGCGTAGAGAGCTGTGTGATCAGACTGAACCACGCTAGGGGCAACACGCTCACTCAGTCCATTCCTTACGCACATTAATATCCAAACCATCTGCTCCAGTGTTTTTATTTACTATTTTTTGATAGCTGACGTCTAAATCCAACATGACTTACAGCTTATGTAATACACTGGGACGTGCAGAACACACACACACTGTACAGCTAAGCATTTCAATTAACCATTAAAATACCAAACTTAGCTCACCTCTCCTTTAGTGTTTGTGATGCAATCATTTTCCTTACATTTCATTAATTTAAAACAGCCGAGATTTACTAGAATTACAGAAATGTGAGGCGCCTCTCGGTTCGCATTAAATCAGGTATTAGATAACGTTCTCTGCAATAACCAAACCTTTTCCATAGCAACACCACCCACAGTACATTGTCACACTGCACATAAGAGGCATTACAAGGGAAAGAACCCTTATGAATAAGACAAGCTACTGAAAGGTGCTGAATGAAAACGGGGATTTTGAGGGGGTGTCCACTTCATAACAAAAAAAGCAACCCGATCTGCCTTGTACCATCAGGAACACTGCCAGAGTGGTAAGTGGACACCCCCACGTCATGCTCTTCCCATCAGGCTAACTGGCCAGTGTGAGGCAGGCAGGCAGACACACAAACGTCTTTGTGGGGACTCTCCATTCACTTCTATGGGCAAAACCCAGCCCTAACTTTAACCATAAGTAACCAAAGAACAAAATACAAGCCTTTTGGCATTTGTAGTTTTTTGATTGCAGTGACAGATGTTTATAAAGTTCAGTTGGCCTTTGTGGAGACTGAAAAAATGGCCCCCACAATGTCAAAATAACAGGTTTTTAATCACATTGTGGGAAAACTTGGTCCCCACTGTGTAATGTATATCTGACCCCACACACACCTCCCCCTTTTGGTGTCCCTGCTTTCTTGAACACTGCAAACTGTGTAAAAAGCCATAGTAATGAAGGGGTGGAGTGCAGCCTGCAGATCTCTGCCTGAAATCAGTCAGCAGACTCTTCGGACTCATCTTGTCAGGTCCAGCCGGGTCTCGGAACTCTCCTGACATGCAAGCCAATGGAATAATGCAGTACCTGGAAGTGACCATGACTACCAAGCAAATTAATTTATTTAAATGAGCAACAAAACATGAAGTATAAACATATGGCCATTTGTATAAAGCTGGGTGGTGAGCGTGGGACTTAAATCTCCTTATTAAAACAATCTTTGATGCACACAAGATTAGTCAACCTCAAGGTTCAAGTCCGTAAACGTATCTTTAACCTTCCTCCCACTCTACACAGCTATATTAAAGTCTTCTGCTCCGGATTCATGGTTCCATGTGGTAGCCTAACCTTGAGCTTCCAGTTAAAAGGTTTAATTACACAGCAAAGCCAGCCGTATGAGATCTCAAATGTGGGTCTCACTGAATGAGCCTTAACCAACACAGGTAGCTGCTTGGACTTGAGTGCTCGAGGGTTGCTGAATGTTGACGTTCAGAGGAGCAACATTACAAAAAGGGAAAAGTGCAAAACATTCCTTTATAACAGTAAACCGGAAAGTTGGGGGAAGGGGTGCATTTAATTACAGAATACAGTAAGGTTTATGGAGCAGGGCTGAGACCAGGAATGTCACACAAAAGATCTTCCGCAGCAAACATCCTGATCAGACACAGGGTATTCTCTAGCCCACATAAATCAACACAGAAAATTATAAATTACATGTATACTGCAGCTACAAATGGGAATGTTCTGGTACAAAACCGTTATTAGTATGCCTTTGAATTTCCTGTTGGATACAAAATTACAAATACATCTGGACATTTATACAATAAAACCCTTGGACTTAAACCAACAACCAATCGCTTTGCAAGTTCCTGGCTTGACAGTAAAACCAGTTGCCCATTTTGTCTAGAACGAATGTAACCACTTTAGCAAATTGACTGGCACAATCAGTATAAATACATACAAAACAGGTGGGTTGCGGACATCGGTGTCTTTACGCCAAGCAAGAGGTGGGGCCTGAAATCCCAAAACACTGCGACAGTGGAAAAAGCAGGTGGGATGCAAAGTATTTCAGACCATGAAGTCACCAGTATGGCTGTGCGAAGGGCTTGCATCAGCAAAAAAAAAAAAACTGCCCACAAATCACTCCGGACAGCCATAATTATGCATGAGAAGTTTCCATTGCCTAGACCCAGCCTGAAGCCACAGTTAGCTTCAGACATAGTTAGCATGTCTTGCACATACTTGCACTCCATATTGACACCAGATCATAATGGGGCATCAACCTCCAAATTACACTGAAAGTCAGTCTTTTTTGTTCTCTTACTTCCCATTTAAGCTACCCTGTTCAAGGAGTTTACAGTACGTCAACCTTGACCGCAAGATTGTTCAAGTGCATAGGCAAGGAATTCTAACCAGATAAGTTGCTGTGAGACACTAAATGACATTTCAGGTCTGCAGAGCATCTAAGCACGATAGACACTAACCAGCGTTTATCAAGCCAGTCCACGGGGACCCTCCGACGGTCCTGGGAGCTGGGAGAGAGCAAAAAACATGGCCCGTCTGGGGATCCCTGAGGACTGGTCTGAGAAAAACTACCAGACCAGCTGCTAAAAGCAGACCACCAGAAACCAAAGTGCCACATAAGGATTTGCCTGCGAAAAAGCTAAACAAGGTTTTTATTGCAAGAAAAATCTGCCATTAGCATAGTGTTAAAATCTCTCCCAAAGCATCACCTCGTCTATCGCTCTGTTCATTCCCATCTTGGCCTAGATTTTTGACCGGCCTTTGGAATGTAAATTCCAAACATATTGAAGAAGAGCCTTGGGCATCGTGTCAGATTCTAGACATTGCACTGAAGGGCAAGGGGCATCAAAGATGACAGACGACAGGATACAGGGCTGATCAACAGATAGAAAGCATGTCGTAGAACAGGAGCCAGAGCAGCCAATCTACAAGGATAAACAGGTGCACGCTTGTCAAGGATACTTACATAGATCTCGCCGTGTTCAAAGCGGTTCTTCAGGTTGTTAATGAAGGATTCTTCGGTCAAGGGCTCCAGCAGCACCATGTCCCCAACCCCTATCATGTTATCAAGTAATGATGTCTTCGCCTCCATCTTGGACATGCGAAGTGTCCTGCATTAAGAAAAGATACACACCACTCTTACTGACTTGAAATTACCAAATACCAGATAGTACCAGGCCAAAGCCCGGCTTAGGAAAAGTGCCATTTTGGTTGCACCCATGGAGTTTATGAATAACCCATCCAACGATGGACCCCCTAGATGGGGTCTGTCCAAAAATAAAGAACAAAAATAAACTCCAAGTCACTATTTATGCAGCAAAAGGTTCAGGCCCAGTAGGGAATGTGGTCAGACCAAAGTAGTGCAGTCCACAGGGAACGTTGGGAGGAATAGGTGAAGAAAGTACAGATTTTGTATAAATTATGCAGGAATATATCACGACACACCAATGTAAAGCACCTTGGGGTCACTCTGTTGTGAAAGGCGCTATATAAAAATTTATTGGAATGAATTGAAGTGAATGACCTTAGAACAGGTGTATGATTTCTACTGATACTTGTTTCCGATGAACCTTAAAGATGGGGGAGGAGTTAAGGAAATCCCAATTATAGCACCACCATTCTGCACGAGTCAGTGGACACTGTGGGAAACCCCACAACCATCGACGCATTCCACCAGCGACCACATGGTAACTCTGCGGCAAAGTCAAGACAATAGGCTGAAACTGCGGCTTAGAAAGCAAACATATGGCGGGAGGCGGCAGTTTCACACCAGCTTCAACTTAAGGCTTCTGTACGACAGATAACCAGGCAAAGGGTGTCCATACAGGCTAAAGACACACAGGGGGACAAAGATGCACTTAAAATATGTATTTTAAATACAAATTTGTATTTTGTAATTTGTATTTGACTTACTCTAAACTCAACTAGTTCGATGAAAACAATCTTGCTCTGGACTTCTTTGAACTGAATTACCCAACTCTGGATCTACATGAGATCCCAACTTGTAAGTCTGTTGGCAGAACTTTTCTACATTTTCCCAATCCACTGGGTTTCACTGCTAACACACACACACACACACACACACACACACACACACACAGGATTTAGCATCTCTCAGAGGGACACTGGCATTGCCTATGCCTCACTGCATTACACAGGCTGCTCAGAATTATCATTTAGATAATCACTGAAAGCCCCAAGCTTCAGAACACTAGGTCACCCTTCCTTACCCATAATTCTTTTGTGAAAATGAAAACGCTGGTTCTGATTACCAAATGCACAGCTTTCATTTTACATTCAGAAATCAGTTTAGCTTAGACGCTGTAAATATATTCCAACATTTTCCATAATTCCCAATTTGATACAAATACCTGAATACACTGCAAGGTGATCCTGCAATGATTGTGACTGTTGAATACCAATTCCAAATTACATTAAAATGTCCTGGCAGGCTGTGGATGTGACCCGACAGCTTATTGGCACTCTAGGATGGACAGAGCTTTCACAACAGTGACCAGATGCGTATTGAATTCCTGCAACAGAGTTCAGTTTATATAACAATAATGCATCTCACTGCCCACATGTGCACAAAAAGTTCATGACATAAAATTAAAAAAGCATCTTATCTATAATCCACCAGATCAAAGGGTGTAATTTTAGAAACTCTGTTAATATTAAAGTGGACGCGTGCTCTGAAAACTCAATATTAATAAGTAACCGAGAAGCTTACAGAGAAGCAGATTACAGCGTGCAGCTCGTCCATCATTCTAAGATAGGGCAGCGGCAGTCAAGGCCCAACAGTCTATTCCCACATTTACAAGATATTTAATCATTCTGCGGCATGATATATCCCCATAGGCAGGGATGGGCATTATGTCTGATACATGCATTTAAAATACATATTTTAAGTTTGTATTTTGTAATTTGTATTTGACTTACAAACTACAGTTGTTTTTATGAAGTATCAAAAGACTTGTGTTTAGTATTTTTTTGTATTGTGAAAACAAGAAATACTATCCCCATAATGTATGTGTTATGATGTGTCTGCACACAGGTTTAGCACACATGACACAAGGAGGAAGATAATTAAAATGTCTGGAAAAGATTTAATTAAAATGTCAGGCTTATCTGTGTATAAAAGTTTAAGATTGTCTGGAGTGAAGCACTTAAATTGTTTTTTCCATTTCTCATTTAAAATTTTGTTTTTGCGTTATCTGCATCTGAGGTACAAAAAGGGAAGCAGTTTTATCAATTAGCATTACAAAAACAAAATCTTTCTGTGTTTGTTATTATTACTTTTTCCATTTGATTGACTCACCCTTATCTGAGTGTTCACGCGAGCACTGGGGATATATTTACGACGCCTCGAAATTTGATCTTTTGTTTGGTTTTTCATTTACATTGTGTCTAGTTAAGCAGTGGGGGAAAAAAAATATTCCTCTTATGCTTGGCCATTTCAGTCAGCGTGCTTGTGAAGGAGCGGGCCGATATAGAAGTTTGTGAAATGTATTTTTAAAGAATATAATACTGCGGTCCATTTTCGTACATTAGTTGGTGGCTGTATTTTGTAGTTGATACCCTATTTGTAAGTGTATTTTGTATCTAAACAGATTTTGATGCATTTTGTCTCTCTGCACATTAACGCTCCTGAACATGGGTCATGAACAGCTACAAAAAGCAGAGGATGAACCTTTTCCCTGGTTTACTTTGCCTAAAGCAGAAAAAGTGTGACAGAACTTGTGGCTGAAGCTGCAGAAACAGTAACAAAAACCAGTCTGACAAGGAGTTTGTGTAAATACAGGTGACTCCTTTTCGTGGGCAAAGGCAGCAGTACATTTCAGGCTTCAGGATATATAAACAAACAGTTGGGGTATCATTCAGTCTAATGTCCAGTGAACTGCAATTCAGAACAGCAGATTAATCATGGTGGGGGGGGGGGGGGGGGGAGTTTAATTACTAGTCATCACTGCTGGACTAACAAGATTAAGGAGTAGGGAGCATGGGGCGGGGGGGCAATAATGGGATAGGTGTGTTTCATGGGGGCTAGCAGGGGTTAGGCCTTCAGGCTCCCAAAGGTATGTTCACTGTAGAGATGAAGTAGTCTTATTTTAGGCATATCATGAAAAGGCATGGTGCACTGGGGCAGAAGACCGGCCTGCTTGGAAAGATGAAAAGGACGACCAGCAGCAAGATGGATGGACGCTGTCTGGACATTTGCGCTTAAACTGAGAGTCCCAGCTTGGATAGCCGGCATGTTTCACGGCTCACGGTGTTCAGGGCGTCCTTCCTGTCCTACTTCTTCATCTCTCTGCTGTCACATACATAAACAGAAGACACTGCACAATTCCAATCATCGTTCTCAGAGATATGTCAGTACCTGAGGATTTTACTAGGGTCTGCATCTGTGTTCTTCCCATACCTAATCTGTGACATGTTTGGGTAATCGATCCAGTGTGATCGATCTTTCCCAGGAGGGAAAAGTCTGTATTGACCATCAATACTAAAGTTACCGACTGATCCTGTGGTCAAATGAAATTATGTACATTGATACAGCTGATCTTTCTTCCCCCATTTCTTTAAAAAATTAGGTAAAAATTTTTTTTTCTCCTTCTTCAAGTAAAGTGTTTTCCAGACCAGTGGTAAAAAGCATGCCCGCTCCCCCCCCCACCCCCCTTCCAAATTTGCAGCAGTTGAAATTCAAGTAGCCTCCAAATATCGTACCCATCATGCATTGCAGTAGTTAGCAAAGTCCACAAACTTGTTTCTTCATTATATACATGCCTCGACAACATTAGTTTGACTACAAAACATTACAAACTATTACGTTTCAAAATTGGTTTGTACCAAGTATTGTACCAAATATTTTTTGCGTTATGATTCCCACCATAAATAAGATGTTGTTGTGTATACAATCTAAGTCTCACAAATAACTCTGAGGGGGGCCCAGGCCCTGGGGCAATTGCCTCAGCTGCCCCATCTACCAGTCTGGACCCTGTTCCAGACCATCAATCTGCCATATGATGGGGGACTGTGCCCCGAGAGGCCATCAACAACCCCTTCCTTTGTGACTGTGCGGTAATTCTGTCTCACCTTGGCAGCAAGCCAATGCACACCAATGAGAGCCAAAGCTTGCTACTACAGTGTATCTGAGGCCAGAGAAACCTCAGGTGGACAATCCTGGACCACCAGCTAAACATCTTAATATCAGATGGTCCCCCGATCTCTTACAGAAAGAACCCGCCAGCCAAACTTCTTATCGCAGAGAAGCACGTAGCATGGGTTCATTTCAGACAAGCAGTGCCTTTATAAAGGCCAGTCAAAATCATCCTAAATGTAAGAGCCTAGGGAAAACACAAAAGGCACAAGAGCCATAGCTGTAGCCAATTTCATGTCTCATCCCACAAGCTGTTCAGATAAACGGAGCTGTGGGACACTGAAAGCCACTGGAAGAAGGTCATCTCTCAGCAGTGGTAATAAGCTGGGGTCCAGAGAACAGAGCATGAAATCAAGGATGATTCAATTAAATTGCCCTCACTTTGGCCACACTCTGATCCATGACCCAAGACCACCCATCTATGACCGCATCTGTAGACCAACCGCATTTGGTCTCCTTTCGCAAAGCATTTATAGCTGAACCCTACGACCCTGGTCAGGATAAGTGGCCACCAGATGGATGGATTTATAGCCGAATACAGTCCTTTATACAATCATTCCCGTTTTTGTGAGACAGCAGTCACACAGCAGGAAATCATGTACCGTTGTAATTCCATGACAAAAGCACTACATGGAACTGGGCGTGGAACACAGGCTTCCAGACAAAGCTCACAAACAGAGGGTTTAGTTTCACAGCACTGTGGTCTGAAGCTCCTGGAGAAGCATCCAGCATCTTTCCATATCTGTGGTTTAAACATGAGCATCTTAAAATCCAGTTCTGTTACGAAACCCTAGCAAAGATAATCTCCATTAGGCACTTCCACTATGATGGTATCAGTTTTGCTCTGACAGAGACGAGTGCATTAAGATCAATACCAAGCCTCCACCGATTAAGATCCGACACTGGACTTTTCCATGCAGTACTTTTGGTATGGAAGGACACCATTTCATGCAATAAGCATCCTCCCACAGTTTAGTCACAGACGTGTTTATGCGCTTTGTTTAAAAAGCCTTACACTGTCTGTATACCTAAAAAAAAAAAAAAAAAAATTAAATCTCACCCCCCCCCCTTCAAACAGCTGCTGCCTTGCTGGCTCCTTTGAGACCCTTCACCCAATCTGCCCCTTGGTCTCACAAACCCCCTTCCACATACATCCAGAGGAGTGTGGGGGAGGGGGAGAGTGGGAGAGACTGCCCCCCCCCCCTGCTCTCGGCTTCCTCCCCATACTGGCACCCAGCCAATGTTTACAGTGTCAACTTGGACCATGAGTCCTGCCATTATTGGTGCGCTTCATACCCCTGCCCCCCCTTGTATTTATATGGTCACCCTTCCCCCACAAAAGACCAACCACTGCTTTGAGACCCCCCCCCCCCCCCCAAGCTACAGCTCATGGACACAGCTCTTACTGCCTGACTGCCTCCCCAGACTTCTTTTATCCTAATATCTGATACTAAAGAGTACATTAGCAGGATGGGTATGATGACTCAGAGCCTCACGGCCTCCAGCACTCGATGTTCTACTCCTACCTTTAACTCTCTATGTTCCCTACAGCAGTGTTTCTCAAACCAGTCCTCAGGGAGGGAGCAAAATCTGTCTGGGGGTCCCCAAAGACCGGGTAGAGAAACACCGCCCTACAGCTTCCTGATCTGGGAAGACTGGATTCCTTAAGTTGCCATTAGTCTGTGGCTGTGAATTCTCTGACCAGCAACCTGTTCCATTTATGCCCCGTACCAACGCTCCTGGGGTCAGATCCAGGCTGCGACTCTGCTCCAGGTAAGCAGTTATGGAGGCTGGATGGATGGACTGGGTCAGCCTGAAGCCGACTGTGAGCCCCGACTCCTTTCACTGGTACAGAAAGGGGGCTTGTTCAGGGGATGGCATGGACACGCAAACCACAAACTGACACCAGCTGAGAGATCGGTGCCGACACGGGCAGGCAAATAAGGGAAGTTCATGAAAGAAGGAACATCTCGTCTTCGCTGACTGATTAACTGGCTTCAGGTACACGCACAAAAACAGAACTATCATTTTGGTTACACATTTATCTAACAAAAAAACAAAAAAACTTTAAAAGCATCGCAACATATTTTACAACAAGAACAAGTTACATAAGGGAGTCGTGTAAACACTCTGAACGATATGAGAATCGCCCGCATTCTGACCTTAAGATGCTGTCCTCCCACAGTAGAGATTAAAGCAAATTAACCCGTCTCTCTCACACACAGCCTGACGTCACCCCGATTCTGCTGGTTTTTAATTACGTCCGATATGACAGAAAAACAGAGACCCCTGCTGTGTAGGTGCCACGTTAATTAGGAAAGAGGCTGGTTCTACCAAAGAGCAACTCTGCTGCCAACAGGCGCTTCAATATACTTGGCAGAAAAAAAAAATATAATAATAATAAATAATAATAATCCCCAGAGTAGCCATACATGAAGGTTACTGAATTAGCCTTGCGGCTAAGATATAACCACGAGGTAAAGAATAAAATCTCCAACATCTAACCCCCAGCTGAATCTCAGGTGTCCCACTCCTGGGGGGGGCACAAGGTAGGCAGTCCATGACTCATCCCCAACAAACTAAATCTCTCAACTTCCAAAAGCCCAGCCCAGCCATACCAGGTAATTAAAGGCTTCTTTTACCTCACTGGTGACTGACCACAAAAAAAAAAACCTTAACCAGTCGAAATCATAGGGACAGCATCACCAGACCCGGTGAATACATCAAACAGAGGAGTTCAGAAATTAGATGTGCTTAAAGGAAACTGCTGCCCATAAACTTCTTTGCTCCATCGTTCTCCTAAAGAGGAGCCTCTCCTGGAGGGAGGGGGAGGGCTTTTCCTGGGGTCGCTGGAAGCAGCAACATTGGATTTCTACTCCTGCATAACAAAACCTATATAGAAATACTGCATTTCAACTTACACAGCAAGAAACCCCATCGTGATACATTCAGAGTAAATGGAATCTTTTTTACGAGGCTTCAGAGCGAGTCTGAGAGGGGGGCAGGGGTCAAGGGTGGGGTTGGGTGGGGGCGGCACAACGCTTTTGATGTGTGGGTATAGCAAGCGGGCGGAGAGCGAGTACTGTGACTGAAGTAGGAGAGTAGGACTGTCCGCTTTGAGCGCATCTCGTGTTTGGAGTGGGACGCTAGGGGGACACACATGAGCAAAAGCAGGATGCCACTTCAGGACACACTTAACTCACGATGAACCAGTTTAAAACAGGTTAAGAACATTGACAGACTCAGTTTGATACCAAGAAACATAAAAAAAACACTATGCAGCTACAGGCATAAGATGTGTTCCTTTGCTGTAAAGAAAACCTGGGTGATGGCTTGATTCTATGATTTAAGAAAAAAAAAAAGAAATGCACACTGTCCTTAATATATTCATAGATTTAAAGACCCAGCAGGCACACGAGTACGAGCCTGTGTTCGCATCCCATGTCTCCCTGAGCATCCACACCGTGCCAGGTCAGTCCTTACAGCCAGGCTGGGCACAACAGCCAATGGTTTGATGCCGCCTGATCCAGAACATTTAACGGACTGAATAACTGCCAAGACTCCCGGGGGCCACAGCAAATGAGGGGTGATGTTTGGCAAGATTTGGAGAGAAGGGAGGGGGGGCTTGTGCTTGGCAGTACTCAAAACCCCACCTCAAGAAGCTGCTCATTAAAGCCCAACAGAGAAGTCATAGAGGCAATGTTTAAGCAGTGTGTTCGGCGGCCAAGCAGCACGTGGCCAATTGAGCAGCAAACAGACACAATCCCAGGGCTGTGAAAACAAGGACAGCACCCAGGGCCGCACTTCATGCGTCTGCTTTGGTCCCAAGCAGCCCTACTACGTTTAGAACCACGCCATGGCATCGCAACCCAAAATCTTTCCCCTATTAGGACAAAAGAAATTCATGGTTTGCCTCCTTCAACCAGTGTCTCTGCCCTCTACGATCCAGATAGATCTTTCGTGGTTTGTTTGTTTGAATGCTCCCGGTGGTAACATTCCCATCTGGCTCTCCTGCTGTGATCTAACTTCATGGCTGCTTCACATACTTGATGAGACCACAGAACCGCAAAGTAAAATGGGAGAATGCCATTTAAAAGAACTTACTTATTCTGTGTTGGCCATTTTCCTTGGCAATTGGACAGGATGTAGACAAACATTCATAATATATGAGCCAAGAAAAAGTCAGCAGGGACTATTTAGTAAATATCCCTTTCCCAAGCAGTACAGGGAATAAGGCACATGTACACCCTGGTTGGGATGTTGGTATACCTGTATCCACCATAAAATTTGTTGTGTCAAAACATCAAACCTATACGTTTTTTCCACCACCATTATGACGTGAAAAGACTAATATAACTAAAATTAACTTCACACACACACACATACAAAAACCACACACCTCTGGAAAGTCAATTTGCCCCTTAATAGCTTGTGTTAAAACCACCAAGACTTCCAAGCATCCTCGATGACACTTTACAAAACTAAAATCTTGAAGGACTTTCCTCACAAAAAAACTGGTTTACCAAATTTCAAGGTTCAACTAGATGGCAAGTCTCTCCCTGCTGGGAGTGGCGTTAAATCGTTGTGTTGAAAACAGGCATCAGCTAAACAACAAAGCTTTAGTTGTCAGAGAAACGCCTTTTTGGAATGAGGGGCAATTTTACGGAATGAGGTCAAAACGATGAAAGCAACAAGATAAGTGATGGCGGCGTTTCAGCTCTAGAAAAGGCTCGTTCAGGCAGACAGATGGAAGATAAACATACACGCAGTGAAAAATAGACAAAGCATGGTGGCCTCTGCAACCTAAACTGAACGACATGTACAATTCACAGCAGCGCTACTCAGCACCAAAACCCCAAAATACCCAGATTAATTCCACATTGTGAGGCGCAGCAATGCCGGAGAGTTTTCGGGAAGAGGTTCGGTTAGCTGCCAGTCTCGCTCTCACGCGTTACCAAAGGACACACACTTTGGCATTTTTGCATGGGTGACGGTATGGTCTGTGATGGACTGGCATCGCGTCCGAGGGTGTCCCCCGCTACGGGCTCCAGCCCCCTCGTTCTTTATAAGGACTTCCATTTCCCGGTTCTGAAAACTAATCTAAAGCTGGCTCGTTTGTAAATCGTGCAGTACTGAGAGTTATCATCATCATCATCATCTATTTATGTATTTATCTATCTATATTTATTTTTAAAACCCTCCTTCATGACTTGATTGCTGTAAACGAGCCAGCAAATTTCAGCTTGGGGCACTTACAAATGGACACGTGGACTTTCCTCGGAATTAAAGGGTTCCTTTGTCTACCGGTTCCATAAATTCGTGCCTCTGGCTCACGACACCTCATTGTCACACGGGACTTTTGTTGGGGACTACGAAGGAAGGGCTGCGGGTTAAATTGCTCTGGAATCAATTACAAATAACGGAACATTCCTGGGAGCCCAGTTTGGTTCGTTCACATTGGACAGTCTCGCCGTTTTCTTAGAAATGCAATTAGTATACAGGGATTAGCTTGAATCTGGAAAAACAAGAGACACTTGGAGTTTCCCCTGGGGTGTACAGGGTTCATCAAAACGGAAAAGGGACAGAGAAAAAAAAAAAAAACAGACCAGTTTCAGCTGATCAAGAAAACCATGTACCGTGTGGAGGGCGAACAGGGAATTTACATGCGATATTAAATGTGCATGAAAGTTTTAAGGTTCGCAAATTCTTCATGCTTCTTATAATCATTTGTATACAACAGCTAGCCTATGTTCTTGAAAGTCGGATGGGCATATGTTTCTCGACACGTTCAGTCAATATTTTATTGAAAATGTAAGAAAACGTTTGACTACTTTATTTGAGAGGATATTACAATATCTCGGTCTTCTGAATTATTATTCCCCTCTATCGGCCCCGTCCTTCTCACATGTTCGCAAGCTCTATTAACAACTCAGACAATTCCCAGTTTTTGGGAGAAATGAGTAACATAAGAAAACCTCCCTATCCCCCGCCCTCAAAGCAGCGGACCCAACCCCCTCCCATGAGGGAAGAAACCGTGAGAGAACTAAAGGCAACTTATTTAAATTGGCTCTGTAAAACTTAGACTTATTTAAGGTCAATTTAAACACCGCCTTGGCTTACAGTACTGTGTTTTAACAGCTCTGTTTCTTTTAAGTCAGCGTGTCTCAATTAGTAAAATAACTAACAATTACTAGCCTGGCTGTAGCGGAGGGGCTTAGCGGACAATAGAAACGTGGGCCAAATGGAAAGGAAGAGTTGTAACATTGAAGAGTGAAAAAAACTGAATGATACATTGTATTCATAAAGATCGCTGCAATTAGGTGCTTAGGCGCCCAGCATACCTACGACTTTTGGCGTCACTTTGTTACAAAAGAAAGCCCACGATTTGCCATCGATGTACAAGGCTATTGTGAAAAAAAACACAGCCAGAAAGTTATGAAGTGGTGATTTATCTGCTGATCAAAATGCAGCCAAGCTCAGGGTGAAAGACAAGTATGTCCATCTTAACCAAACATGCACAAAACATACAGATCACATCTGCAGTACAATGACCTAGAAAGAAAGTAGGACCAGAGTCTTAATTAGCAGTAACTATTGTTCAAATTGCCAGTCTGGTATCTGGTGACTTAAATGTAACTTGCGATGAGGTCTAGACTTACTTCTTAATTCAAGATGGTCTGTTTTTTAAATTCACTCTTGAGAAAGTAATATCCAGAGGCAGACTTTACTGGTAAAGTTACTTTCTTTATCCCGTCCCCTTTCCTCCTGATACGTCCGCGGGATCGTGCTGGGACGCCGCTCCGGTCCAACTTCGTGGGATTTCGGCGGCGTAACTCCGCGGCTCTGTGCTGCAGTCTGCCAGACGTCCTTTAATGTTAGTCACCGTCAAGACACACCCATTTAGTCCAAAACCACCTTCTGCCACTTTCATCCAGGCTCCCATTGCTTGGTACCGTGGGTTGTAAAATACACTAGCGCCCCCTTTAGTCGCCCCAATAAATTACAAAGAGTCTGTTATCGGTCTTATCTACGTAGTAATGGTTACTTTATAATTACGCAACAGACGCTTTTATCCAAAGTGACATACATTTTTGAGAAAGCAGAGTCAGACAGCAACTGGAGCAATTAAAGTTAAGAGCCTCGCTAAGGGGCACACAGGTGAAATGAACTATAGCGATCTTCCGACTATACACACTGATGTGGACTGTCAGAAAAAAATTACAGTCCTGGTAAAGTTTTGTTCCCCAAAGTACATACACCATTAGTGTACCCCCAATGGTACCAAAATACTCCTCAGGGTCCATTTCTGTAGACTTACCTTAAATCATACCAAAGGTACAGTTACCTACAGCTAGGGTACAATTGCTAGATCCTTGAGGGTACAGCCCCAGCGACAAGTAATTGTACCCTTAAAGGTACTAATTTGTACTTTGAAGACCAACTGCTATATATATATATATATATATATATATATATATATATATATATATATTGTTAAGCGTGTTTATGTGTTTTTTTTGTAATGGGATACATAGTGCATGTTATGATGGACAAAAGCCGATCCTTATAGCAGCTCCAATTAGGCTACTCAAGGTTTATTTAACTAAACGAGCAGAAGGGGAGAACCATAAAACAAGAGGACCACTATGGGTCAAAACAAAACTGGAAAACAAGAAATTATGGTGGGGAGCAACACCAGGAACCACAATACTAAGGGTGAAGATGAACACAGGAATACTACAATAACTAACAGGGAATAACTATTTTGATTACAACCAACAAACACATCACTACACAAGGAAACAGCCACAATGAACAAACAAGGAACAGAACCTGAATAGGCACATACATACACTGCTAACAAGCCAAGACAGCGGACAAGTGAGAATCATAACAAAACAACTGATCATTAAAGGCATGGGGCAACAAAGAACAGGTGGGGTAGCACAATGAACAGGCACAGAGAGGTCAATTAATAGATAGGGGGAAAGGACCAAACCCTAAGGAAAACCAAAACTAGGACAACCGAGTGAACAGGGAACAAGGATCTGCAAATGAAATACCAATACAAATGTTAAACCAGGAGAACACAAAATCAATAAACATTAAAAAATAATTAGTTGAGACAGGCATCTGGCCAACCTCGAACCCACAACCAAAAAAAAGGGGAGTTAGGAACGGTAGCTGACCATATAACCTGTTAAACCACATGGTGGCTTGGGGAGGAAGGAAACACACCAGGGATTTAGGGCTACAAGACAGAGCAGGGAACAGGATGGCCAGCGACACCTGCTGGGCAAAGGACGACAAAACCTGAGGGACATACAGTAGCCAGACAGGCAACAATCTTGACAATGCACACCATAAGAAAATATTACAATCTCCGTAATTTACAGAATTCAATTAAATATGTCTATACTCTTGTAATCAAACCCATTATTATTATTATTATTATTATTATTATTATTATTATTATTGTTGTTGTTGTTATTGACAAATGACAAATATCTACAAATCGACATATGAAAAACACAAACACACATTCTTAAAACTAATCTTTGAGTAGCTTTAATCAGATTAAGATAAACGGACACAACTACTACACCTGAGCCAAAAATCAGTTTATTTGAAACAGCCAGATGTTAAAGTAGTCCTTTCACTACAAATTCTACTTCTGGCCGCAGCATTGGCAATCCCAGCGAATTGATTTCTAAGTAACATTTCATAAACCTCTGTCAAAGAAGTACTGCATGTGTACATCGAAATGACGCCATAAAAATATGTTTCAACAAAGAACGTTTGTGCAACGAAAATTTCAAGGCCGATAAGTTGAAACTCCCTGTACTGCGGGTTCTCGCCGTTGCTAGGCTACCGCAGACGCCTATTGGAAGCGCGTGCCTTCCCTTTCCGGAAGTGCGTGGCTTCGGGAAGAGATGGCCGACCTAAAAAAGACCCCCGTGTTATCGAGTATATTGGAATATCTTAATTTACTTTTATTGGTTTCTTTTTTAATGCAGATCCGCACAGCGTCTGGGGAAATACTTGATAATATGGTATTTAATGCTGGCCAGTCTGCCAGCTCTACGCCGGCTGGGGAAGTAGCGCGAGATGTGAGGTACAGACAGTCCCTGCTTCATGAAGACTGATTTAAAAAAAATGTTATTTCTGATCTTGAATCATATAATCCCTAGCAAAAAGACTTTTTCAGATTTCTCGTGGATCATTCTAGTTTACAGATCGCTTGTAAGGAAATTTGCTATGTGATTTTTAACATTACTATTATTTTTTAAATCAGATATTCATGTATCTGTTTTTTCAGTAACATACTTGAAAATACGCGTAAGCTATGATCCAAGCACCGGCGGTTGCTTATTTAGGCTGCTATTTATTACGTTAGTGTTTATATAGTTTCACGTACAACGGCTGAGCACTTCATTCATAGAAAAGAACGATTAATTTATCTCGTTAAGATTAAGCTGTTGTTTAGCCGTATAAAATCGATGCTTGTCGTAGAATTTGAATTAACAACTGTTTGGTTATGAAATAATCTGCAAAAGCTTTCTATGTGTATAATAACGAATGGGATTTATTTAAGACCGAAAGAGTTGAAGGTGTCACGGTGGCTCAGTGAGTAGCACTGTGGTATCGCACTTTTATGTCAGAGGATTCAACTCATGATCCCGCCTTTCTTTCATAAAAAATTTGGTCAATTAGTATTTAATTTGGCTTCATTCATCCACCAAATAAATAGACACTTGTTTTTAAATTCAGTTGTGCCACCCCAATAACAAATTCTCTCTTACTTTATGAGGTCAGTCCTAGTTTAAAAAAAAGGGCAACATCGCCAGTTAGTACAGTGGCATATCGATGTCTTGAGAAGTTAAGAAGCCCTCCCCTTCTTTTCTGCACCCATGACCCAGGTATTTGTTATATGACGTGAATCCGCCTGAAGGCTTCAACCTGAGGCGGGACGTGTACATCCGCATGGCGTCCCTGGTGAAAACTCTGCGTAAGCATCAGGATTGGGTCCTTGTTCTCCCTCCCTGGGGGCGGTTGTACCACTGGCAAAGCCCCGATATTGACCAAGTACGCATTCCCTGGGGCGAGTTTTTCAGCATAACCAGCCTACAGGCCAACGTGCCTGTCATGGAGTACGAGGAGTTCATCGCCGGTGAGCTAAGATCCATGTCTGTCCATTTTAACGACAGAAATAAATACGTTATTTAAATATGGCTGTTAGCAGTGTTGGGGAAGTTACTCACAAAAGTAATGCATTACACACAGCGGTGGAAAGTTCAGGTCCAGAAAGTAAAAATCCATACCAGGGTTTTGTTTCAACCAAACAGTTGAGTACTCTGAGATTGTGACTCTTTATACTCAACTGGGTGGTTGAAGCAAAACTTTGGCCTGGATTTGTACTTTCTGGACCTGAGCTTTCAAGCATTGTAATGGATTACTTTTGTGGTAACTTACCCAACATTGGCTGTTAGACATATTTGTCAAGATACTTAGCATGAACACATGCTGCTGTATAAATGAGTTAAGAGCAAAATTACAAGAGTTAATATATTGCCTTACGCAGAATTACAGAAATGGCAGATATTATTTCTGTTGTTGTCTCTGTCACCGGCACCCAGAATCCGGGGGGCCTTTTATTGAGCAGGTCCTGGTGTTACAGAACTATGCAGAGGGCTGGACCGAGGGCAAGTGGGAGGAGAAAGTGGATTTGCGCTCCTGCATCGAGAAGCCGTCATATTCCAAGGACAAGCAGGGATACTACAGGTATGAGGTGGTCTGCTTCCAGCCTCTCCATCTCCAGCTCTTAGCCTGGATGAACAGTGTAATCCCCATGAACAATTGCATAATGCCACATGCTAGCACATAGAAAATATTTAACGTTTTAATAATGAAAAATGCCATTTTATGTCACTGATTTCTTCAGCAAGTAAATGTTTCTGGTTAAGTTTTAGTAATTCAACTGACAGCCTAGGTTAAACCCAGAAAATGATCCAGAGAAGTTGTACAATGATGTATCTAGGCTAGAGGTGGTAAAGGAGATGCAGATTCAGTGTCTCCGTAATGCTTACACATAATGCTTTGATTTCTCTCTCTCTCTCTCTCTCTCTCTCTCTATCAGAGGTTGGTTCTGGGGGTACGAGGAGACGAGAGGTGTGAACGTCTCTTGTCTGTCTGCTCAAGGTCAAGCCTCCATTATCGCCCCTTACCTGCTGGAGAACACAACAGCTGTGTGAGTTGCTGTAGATCATATAGACCTTTCCTGCAGTCAGAATGGCGAACAGTGGGATCGAATAGTCATGCTGTTTTGTCATCCCTACCGATCTTCTGATGCAGTCTACTTTGATCTTAATGGTGCTTTCTAACTCTCTGTCCAGGATGTAAGTCCACAGTACGATGTAGTCATGGGCTTTTTATCTTTCTCAACAGGTCTGTGATGATAGATCGAGCAGAGACTGTTCTTCACGATCACTATGCTGGTAAAGATTACTGGGATGTGAGTTCAGAAGGACACGTCTTGTTGACCTACCCCTGAATAACTACAGTGATATTTCAGCATATTTTGTTTGGTTAATTCATAACTCTTTTTTGAATTTCCCCCTGGGATCAATAAAGGTGATCTTATTGGACATGAACTTATGTCAGGAATCGTGGTGTTGATTATTGTGGGGGACATATTTCCAAATAAGTTGAGCCGTAGAGGGGATGGTAGGCATGTGTTCCCTTCAGTGGTGGCCTTTTAAGTTCCTCCTTGTCCCCAGACCAGACGCAGCATGGTCTTCTCCAAGCACCTGCGCATCATCGGAGATGAATTTCGAGCAAAGTATCTGAACTCAACGGATGAGAAAGACCAGACATTGTACAATGAAGATTGGACCCGCATGAAGGTACAGATACATGTCTGAGTCACATCAGCTGTAATTTACTAAGTATTAAAAATCTTTTAAGTTAAAATCATAAATCAAAGTATTGTTATACCCCAATATTTGTGGAAGTCTATAATTTTAATGTATTTTTGTTATTTGTTGTGACTTTCTATGTTTCCTGTTTAAGTTGCAACTAATTTATACTCTACTGTCAGCCATTTTAGTTTGCTGCATCTTTAAAAACAGAACTGTATATGAATAGCCTTCCTCCATCAAAATTGTCTTGAACGGAATTTTACATGAAGGATTCCATAATTGTATCTCTTCTGTCATTTTCACGTGTATCACTTCTGCCCATGTGACTGCTCCGTCGTTTCCTTCAGGCCAAGCCTGGAAGTGCGAAGGGGGGGGCGTACCTTGCGGTCCACCTGCGGAGGAAGGACTTTATCTGGGGGCACCGGGACGATGTACCGAGCCTCAAAGGAGCGGTGAAGAAGATCCGCAGCCTCATGAAGAAGCAGAAGCTGGACCGCGTCTTTGTGGCCACTGATGCTGATGAGGAAGGTGCTCCATCAGTGTGAAACTGATCCAGCCGTGAGCCGGTAGCTGCCTTTGCCTTTTGGAGGCTGGATAGAAACAATCTCTCATAATAGCTGTATGGTGTTTTGCAGCTTCAGTTCTTAGGAATAATGGAATATTCCCAAATATCGGTGTGCTAGGATGCAATCAGACTGCATGGGACACAATCAACTGTTGTCGACATTAATTTCACCTACCTCTGTTCTTTGGAGATGGTGCTAAGGATGGCAGCAGTTTTGTATAGTTATCGTAAGTGCTGAGTGGTATTCCCATTTTAATTTCCTGCACGGTATGAATTTCTCGTATACCGCCATACTGAAGCGTAACATCTAACATCTGCTGAAACACTTCAATAGGCAGCAAATTATATCGTTTGTCGCTAGAATCGCTATGGATCACTGTGCAGAGTGAAAGGTCTTGAGCGGGGACCCCTGTTAACTCTGCGTACCCTCCTTACCAACAGTATGTAACACAACAATGCTCCACATGCAGCTCTTCAGCATTATAGTGTTTAAAGCCACTGTTTCAGTTTGTGTCTGAATATTTGGATCCAGTGTAATACCATACCATACCAACTTTATTTATAAAGCACTTTAAAACAACCACACAGGCCCAAAGTGCTGATATATAATATATAATATAATTAGGCCTGCAATTAAATGCATATTGGTAAAGAAAAATCCTTAATATTATAGACTGATCTCGGTAATAATTATTAAAAGCATGCCAGTAAAGCGAACATATTCTCACTGAGCTAAATATGCTGTAATAATCAATAAAACATGTCTCTATTGGGCCAAATGCACAATATTAATATACTAAAATGAAATTAAACAATTCTTATTGAGCTAAGTACATGGTTATAGTCAATATATACATTAATAATTTAATAAAAACCTGTCGGTTTTACTAGGAAGTAAAATGTAAATGATTTTTTTATAATTAATAAAAAGGTCCATGAACCTATTTTATTGACGTAAACGCTTGCTGCCATGGTAAAGGGTGAACTTGGGGAGAAAAAAAAATACAGTGAAACCGCCAGAATCTTAAAAAATAATGTGAAACAAATTTGTGGTCATATGGCCCAGCTCTAGTAAGTTATTGTATTGTATTTGGAACAAGCTGTGGAGTTACTGTGTTAAATCCTGCCATGTCCTTATCTATGACAGCTAGAGCTCAGTGGTGAACCTCAGCGACAGTCTAGACCGGACCCCTGTTTCTTTGTGTCTGCAGAGCTGGAGCAGCTGAAGAGGATGCTGCCAAACATGGTGCGCTATGAGCCCACCTGGGAGGACCTTGAGCTCCTGAAGGACGGGGGCGTTGCCATTATCGACCAATGGATCTGTGCACATGCCAGGTACCGGCGGCCCGTAAGATCCGAAGCACATTACGAGAACCCTTGCAGTCAGGTGTAGCCCACGTTAGAAAAATACTAAATACCCGCTCAACGGTCAGGTTTTGGTAAAGGAAGGATCAGATTTTGAAGGACCGATGTTATCAGAATCCATCCACTGATTCCTGCTGTAGAGAGATGTTTATTTTGGCAGCTCCATTCCTGCATCGTCTGAGGTATGTGTTCTGCAGGGAGGGCAGATCAGCCTTGCTGATGCATTAGGGTGGATGTACCTCCCTCTGCAGGGCTTTGCTATCCAGAGCAGAACAATTATATAACCAGGCCGTGATTCTCATGGTGCATCTAGCACTCCAGAGTGGAAGGGCTGGTGTGTATGCAGGTACCTGGGACACCCTTTTGGGTCAGCTGTTCAAACCCAGGTGTGGGGACTCTTCAGCCAATCAGTCATCTAATTTGTAATCTAATTAGGGAGTTGCAGTGAAAACCTGCATACACAGCGGCCCTTTCTGGATAAGATTGCCCACCCCTGCTCTAAAGGCTGGTTCATACTTCTCCACACAAGCGCAGCACTTGCGTATCTACTCTACAAATGCGCTCATAGTTCTCTGGTCAAGCCTCGTACTTTGCACATGTGCACAACATATAATAATAATCATAATATTTTTATTATTATTTTTTTTATATTATTATTATTATTCCCTGCACATGCACCACAGCAGTGAGGTTTGTGTCCATTTCTCTATGTTTTACCAATTCAAAGAACCAGTTCACAGGGTTGCCAACTTTGGTCAGCTGGCTGGCGTGAGATTTTCAATTCGGGACGAATCTGCACTCGCATGCACACGCATTTCCATGTTTATAACAGCTTTATTGCCTTGTAAATAGTCTGTAGGGTTTGCAAACTACCCCAGCACTTGTCAAAAGCATCCATGTCGTTATTTAAAGTGGATGCTATCGAATCGATTATGCGCCGTGTCCAGAGCTGCGCATACACCACTGCGCAGGCACAGATCTGGAGTGCAGCAGGCGTTCGTCCGTGGAGACACACAATGACGTCATAAACGTTCGAGCAGACGCGTCCGCTAGTACACGTGCGAAGTGTGAACCAACCTTAGGAATTGCTGGTGAGACGCTGAACCTCCTCAGCTGCCTCAGATGGTACAGCTGGTGCCTGGCTGCAGATATCTGAAGTTATTTGAGATACGGACTCTTAGATATCTGAAGGCGTCTACCCTCTCGATTGGGATCCCTTTGATGCTCAGGGGCCTGCAGGCACCGGAGTACTTACACCTAAAGTCCACCACCCACTTCTTAGTGTGGTATTGAGTGAGAGACAGTTAGCCTGGCACCGTTGTGTCAGTCTGCTCCAGGATGGCCTTATCATAGCTTTGGGAAATCGGGCCAATCACAACTGTGTCGTCACAGTATGGCATCATTGGTGGACCTATTTGCGCGACGGGCAAACAGAAGCACCTCGATCATTGGTGAGAAGCTGTTGGAAATCCGTATGCCATTGGCCAGCTACAATCTGGTAGTGACTGGTGTCTAACACATGAAACATAGATTATGTTTACTGGCCACACGCAAACACCATAAAAAAACCATTTCCTAGATGCTGGTTGTTAAGCTCCCCCCATTCCTATGCCTTTTCCAGGTATTTCATCGGGACTTCTGTGTCCACATTCTCCTTCCGGATCCACGAGGAGAGAGAGATCCTCGGCTTTGACCCCAAGACCACTTACAATCGATTCTGCGGCGACGATGAACAGGAGTGTGAACAACCGACACACTGGAAGATCGTGTACTGAATTCTTTGTGTGCTTTCGGTTTCCTTCGGATTCCAGAAGATAGGTGCCAAAGATGATTACAGCAAAATGGACAGCAAAATCTAGACAATCTGTTTATTTAATAGTATTATTTTTACACTGAAGCCATTGGATTCAAACACAACTTCTTGTGATGGTTATATTTGACGGATCCCAGCCTTTCAGCACAAAAAAATCTACATTTTTCTATACTACTATTAAGTTTGAATTGTCTGCTTTTATCTCTCTGAGAAACTTGAACCTACCCCTTTAACTGTTTACCTGCCTGGTGGTCCAAACTAAACCATATCTCCTGTTTGACTACCTACTATAGGCTACCTACTATGTTACTCAGTGTTAGTGGAGATGTGCTCTGTTTAATTGAAGAGCATTAAGCAGGAATCTTAAATGTTATGAAAAGCAAAGAGAAATATTTTCATTCTAGGACTTCAGATTTGATTGTTATCACATTTGTCCTGTTTTAGAAATGACTGATTCGTACCTGTTTTAAATAAGTGCTTTTTAAATAGGACAACGGCCATAATTCTTGCATTGGTGGACAGGCAGGAGATAATGGACACAATTTTTTTTATCTCAGCTGATATTTTATTGCAGGTGGACAAAATAATCAGAACTTATTGTGGATTGATAGTTATTTTGTATTTTTTGTGATGGATAGTTGACATTTACTGCCATTTTCCACTGTGTAAAAGGCATGGCATATCTTGGAAAATTGCTGTCCTAGATTGAGGTATTTAGGCAGTACTCTGTAATAGCTGACCCGTGTTCACTGCCAAGGAAAGTGTGTAATTCAGTGCAACGAACAGAGATATTACTGTTGTAATAGACAGTTACACCAGTTGCTGCTGAGAATACTGTACAAGCAACCAGGGTCAAAATGTTACACATTTTAAGCCACTTCAGAAGTTTAATAAAAAAAATGCAATGTACCATAAAGATACACTCACCAATAGTTTTTCATTTTTTAGCCTCAAGCTCTGAAATCTGAAATAGAAGCTGAGCATTCTGATTATTATCAAACCCTTTGCAGTTGCATTAACAATATTGCCACTAGATGGCAGGTTGTAGCATCTGCATTGAAAAGTGGGCCGTTTAGATATTGGCCAACTTGAATCCTCTCTTCCTCTATTATACCATTTTTCACAGGTAGGATTAAGAAGAGGATTGGACTTAGCTCCACCCACTATTTATTGAACCGCTCTGTCCATCTTTCATTTTGTCAGAGATTCAAGCGGAAAAAAAAATAAAAAATCGTGCGCATTGCCACACATATTATTCCTGTTTCAGGTCAAAGCCATTTAGGAAATAACCCATAATCTCCCCAGTAAGCTGCTTTAATGAAGAAAGGAGATGGCTAAGCGATTCCTCTGTAAACCCTGACAAAACAGTACTTCTATTACTAGAGGATAATAACCACATGTAATGCCATGTCCACTGAGGGCTCACATTTTGGCTCACTGGACCAGCCCCTAGCCTAGATACAGACCTGTCGTTTCATTCTCACGAATTTTCTGCTAAGGAAATGCTTCGTACAGCTTTAAAAATTTTACAGGATATAGAAAAATTAATATATGCATTTACACATAGTGGGTTAGACTATTATAATGCTCCACTGTCAGTAAGCACAAATCACACACTTTGGTATGGCTACAGCTACAAAATTCGCTAACTAGAGGAAGTAAATATATGCTCAATGGTGTTTTACTTACACACAACTGTTCTGAGGGCAGAAGGTAAGGTGATTGGTTTAGGCAGATAACCAATCAGATTGGAGAGGAGGTGGGTCCAAGCAACTAAAGAGGGTGGAACCAACCAATCAGATGTCTTGGTCCAGCCTCCTCTATTTCTCTAATCTGATTGGTTATCTCTCTAAACCAATCATTGTTCTTTCTGCCCTCATAACATCTTTGTGTAAGTAAAATTCCCCAGCTAAATATAAAATGTGCAATCACAGATATACTCCACATCCATCCTAATTCTGTGCTTCTCTGTTCCAAGTCAAGCTTGGCGGGTTGCCAGATGTAACATGATTAGCCATCAGTGTCGTTCTGAGCAGGGTGCAGACCCCTACATTACAGCAAGTCGAATACATGAGACTGTAATGGTGTCCAGGTGCTCCACCGGCTGTTTTCTTCCAGGTGAGTGGACAGTGCATTGGATCTTGGCCTGAGGCCTTATGATTAATCACAACCCAGAATGTTTTGTTCCTAACTTTTTGTTGATCACTAAGCCTTAGTAGACATGCAATGCATCATTTTTTTATTGGAACCAGCCACGTATAATTTCCGGGCCATGGAGTTTTGTCTGGGCGACCCTGGTTCATACCATGGGATTAATGGTGCATTCCATTTGAGCTGGGAAGTCGGAATTTCTGAGTGCCAAATCGGAAATTTCAACTGAAACACCCCCTGAAGTCGGAGGAACCTCTACAACAAAATTCAAGATGATTGCGCCCTTCAACAGAAATGAAAGCTGTAGTCATATAATGCTTATTAGCACTTAAGTCCTATTTGTATCTCATTAAATCAGTCGTACATACAGTACTGTCCAGCCTAGGGGTGGGCAATCTTATCTGCAAAGGGTCGGTGTGTATGCAGGTTTTTGGGATAACCTGTAGGTCAGCTGTTCAAATCCAGGTGTGAGGACTCTTCAGCCAATCAGTCCTCTAATTAGTAATCTAATTAGGGAGTTGCAGCGAAAACCCGCATACACACCGGCCCTTAGCGGATAAGATTGGCCACCCCTGGTCCAGCCTCTATCTGTGGACATGTTGCTACAGCGTTTTTGTGTACAAAATACCTTGTACTGCGGTATCATCAACTGGTATGGCTAACAATGGCTAACAATGAACCTGGCTACACTGGAATGCTGTTAACTCAGGTGTGATGTCATTCCCAGCACCAACTTCACATCCCTCACAATGTAGAAATCTAACCACCAAAAAAAACCTTTTGTTCCGTTTCCTAGGGTCAGCATTTGTGATCTCTACCTGTGTAAGATAAAACTAATGACTGACTAAGCAAGCACGACAAAGACCGATTGCTAGTTATGTCAGACTGTGCGTCTTCACTCGACAAGTCATACCCAAATCTTCAAAGTTTGTTTAGTGAAAAGCTGTATAGACCATGTTATTCATTAAGGCTGAATAGAAGTTGTTTTGTCATTGTCATTGAGATTCTGTTCCTCTCAGCACTACTTACTTATGGGTCATTTCTGCTCTTTACAAGAGGAAACAGAGGGAGGGTAAAAAAACACCCAAAAGGTGAATAAATATAGACGAGCTGAACAAGGCAAATAGCCAACCTGCTTAATTATGGATTAAGATGTAGGAAATGAAGAGGAGAGGTCACCCATTGATAATACCTAATATAGTCATGTCATCTGAAGCCTGGCTGGAAAAACATTTTAATAGTAATTACTGCCTTAAACAGGGCCATTAAACTGTTATAGTAGCATTAGGATAATTAATTAAAAGATACATAATAGAAAAGGAGTATGAAGCTAATGAAATAAAACCAAATAGACATAAAATGACCTCTGTAAATGTAGCCTGCTATGTAGCAGTCATTACTGACTTAACAGTATGACCATCAAGCAAAAAAGTTCAGCAACGACGTTGTGCACTAAAGCAAGACTATAACTAATTTTCCCTGTCCACGTGTTTTTAGACTGCAGGAGAGCGCCAAGGGAAGCCGGAGGGAACCCATACAAATGTGTGGAGAACATGCAAACCCTGAAGGCTGTCACCATACACCATACCATTCAGTAATAAGAGCAACCCTCCAGTGATTCCTTATCCAGACCAAAATCGATGACGAGCTTAATGTCAGTTGTAGAAATTTTCTGGAGGACCCCAGGGGCGTGTAGCCAGCCTCCATGAATAGCCATTCAGAGTGGCATTGGTTGTTATCACCAAGGATGATTTCAGTAATTTTTCCCTCCCAGTTCTCTGTGAGGGGAACCTTAACTGGTTACATGGTCCATCCAAATCTGTGCTCACTTCAAGAGGTTTCTTTGTTTTAACCAACATAATTAAAATGTTACTTAAGGCTTAAATTTCAGACGATTTTAGCACCTTGAGTGAGTGTCTTAAGATAAACATTCTATTTGGTTGTACCTGCCAATATTATTTAGTGTCAAGAATCAATTGGTCTTTGGGCCCCATTATCAATTAGTCCAATTATTTGGTTGAACTTGTTACTAAAAATGCACATGCAGTAAGCAGGCTAAACATGGCATGATTATGAGGAAATAAATTTATTATTGAACGTTTATTAGATGCCTATTAGGGCATAGATCAAAGAGGCAACTTCCAGTCCTGGATGAAAATACTGCAGATCCTAAAAATGAAACAGAATCTGATACATTGAGTCATTGGGTGTTGGTTTGGCACTGACACCGCAATACACATCCTGGAAATATCTGTCTGTGATAGAAGGACAGTGTAGTTAGTAGCAGGTTAGGAGCTTGGCAGAGTCACTTGAGCAGAGTCAGAACCAGTCAGCAAGCTTTTTGGCCAATAGCATAGCCCATCTGGGATATCACCCGCTGGTCAATTGCCGCCAAAACGCAGACATTCAAGACTTCATACCTGCCCAAGCATTAGAGGCAACCGAATCCATTACGTAAACCTCGAGAGTATGACATTTATTTGATGGATGTTGTATTATGCTTCATCCACTAGATGGTGGTATAATTATTTTTACTTCGGCTTTTGCTATGGGGAACAAAATGTGGTTCCATTACATGCGTGCAAAGAAGCTCTTTGGGTCCGTTAGTAAACCGGACACATACTGATATAATGCAATGCTTTGTTTTATTTAGGTGATGCGGATTTTGAGGTCAAGCTTCATTATCTTTGTATAAATTAAATCTATCTTTATTCCAGTGATGTAGTAATGACTAAACAAGGACACTTCCCCTTTACAAATCAATCTTACCGTTAGGTGAATGCTACTTACAAGGACTTACAGCATAGCCCATTTTATTTGGAATTCCTTTAGGAGTCTGTAAAGATGCACAATGACTTACAGGATTATTATATAATAAAAAATCTAGCTCAAAAGTTTGGAACAGATGAATTCAGACACAACAAAGGAGAGCAATAATAATTATTGAAATGTCCCCCACGGTTTTACCCATCAATAATCAATTAAAACTTGATACGCATTGTGTCTATGTGGGCGGGGGCATTACGGGAGGAGGAGTCAAATGATCAGGTCTGAGCCGCTGTACGTCACGTGCTTTTGTACACAGGCCCAGTCAGGGTCACGTGGTTTTTCATTAGTATTCATTCTCACATGGCTGTTCGGGTATTCATTATGAAGCTTTACACATCTTTATAATTTGTTTTGAGCCCTGTTATCTTCCATTTTTTATGATTATAAGGGCAGCTCAGAGGAGAATTTTAATACAAATAACAGTGACGTAGCTGGGATGTTGACCGGACTAGCTGACACTGGCATGACCGACTCCAGTGCCACCCAGATGCCCAGAACCCCATATTACCCCCGGCTGACTACCAGAACCGCCTGTCTGACATGAAATAGAAAGATTATACAGTGCTGATTCCACCATCATTTTTATTGCCAGGATGGAAAATTAATTAATGAATTCATGAATTAGATGAGGTATGTTTACGCTTTGGTTGAGTTAGAGCATGGAGCAATGGGGCTTAATTTTCGGCAGATATGGGGATGTACAGTGCCATGGGAGTATGGCAAATTACATAGCTGCTTCATCGTATACGTTAAAAATGTACAGAGAAATGTTTCCCGTGAGCTGTGATGCTGATTCGTCGACTTATTGTAATGAGTTTTAATTATCCATCTAACCATTACAACGTAGTGATAATTATAAATCATTTTTATACTGCTGCTCTTCAGTCAAAATTGCCGTAGTTTGTTAAATTAACCTACTTTTGACCGGTATTCACAGTGAATATGAATCATATTCCAACATGAATTTAACACACAGCAGTAGCATAATTTTCCCTGCATAATATATACATGCATCTCCAGGGTTGCCAACTTTGGTCAGCTGGCAGGAGCGAGATTTTCGATTCGAGGCAAGTCTGCACATGCTTTAACATGTATGGAACAGTTTCATTACTTTTTAAATAATCTATAGGGTTTGCAAACTACACCAACGCTTTTGAAGTAGCTAATTTTAGGTTTATGATGGAATAATACAGATTTGTCATAAGATTTTTGTGTGAGTGTCATGCCAGATGGAGCCGGGAGGGAGATGCGAGCCCACGTCCAAAGCCATGGGAAGCAGCGGCGCTAAGCGCTACGCTACATCCCACCCCCATACCTCGCCTTAAAAACAGATGTCTATGATGATCGCTAAATAAACACGTTAACATATAACGTGTAATTTCTTATAGCGCACATATCTGTACACAACTTCCCGTCATTAACATTTGTGTTACTAATTACCCAATAAGTATAAGCGAGCTGAAATACGCTCATCTACCCAAGCTAAAGCATGGTAACATATGCTAAGGGCGGCTAATGTCCGCCAAGCTAAGAAATGCTAACATATGCTAAGGGCGGCTAATGTCCGCCAAGCTAAAAAATGCTAACATATGCTATGGTCGGCTAATGTCCGCCAAGCTAAGAAATGCTAACATATGCTATGGTTGGCTAATGTCCGCCAAGCAAAGAAATGCTAACATATGCTAAGGTCGGCTAATGTCGGACAGGCTCCTCCTCCGACTCGCACTGGCGGGAGATGTGAAGGACAGTGAGGGGTAATACAGACAGAGCAAGCACAATAACGGAGTATGGAAAGCGGTGCTGGTTCGGGGCCTTGGGGCCGAACCCGTCTGGCAGTGGCGCGTTTCAGGCAGCTCCTGTTGTGTGCGAAATGGTAATCGGACCGCCGCCGCCGAGCATGTAGGCAGCGTCCGCGCTTCTGTGTACCGGCTGCCCGGGCGGGCGCCCGGTACATGTCGGTAATGGGCCGCGGTCGTGTTTTATGAAGGGCTGCTCGGAGAAATCGCCATAGTATAATTTAATGTATTGTTGTAGTTCCCAGTTCATGAGCGATGGTTCATTTGAAGTATTTATTAATTTTATTTTGATTGACGTAGTTCCCAGCTGATGAAAGAGCCGGTGTACCTGGGTACATGTGAGCACATGTTCTGCAGGTGAGTCTGAATAATGTTTCCCAACTTTGGTCAGCTGGCTGGCATGAGATTTTCAATCCGAGACAAATCTGCACACACATATTTACATGTATGTAACAGTTGTATTACCTTATAAATAGTCTGTAAGATTTGCAAACTAATCCAACGCTTTTGGCATAGCTAATTTTAGGTTTATGATGGAATAAGATAGACTTGCGTGACACTCCGAAAGCGTGTCGCCTCAGATGCGTGACAGTTTGTGACTGCGTTATGGCTAAATCACATCTGTCTCTGTCTGTCTATAAAAGTACCTTTAAAATTATCATAGGTTGACCTTTATCATCTATGGAGGATACATTCCAACCACTGTTTTATTAAGGTTTTATTGCGATGAAATACTGAATATGCTATGCCGTTATTCCGGAAATAAAGTCTGCTAGAATTATCATTAAAATAGTAAAAGAAGAAGCATCAGACGCCTTTTAAAACCTGCTGGTTAGAATAGCTTCTAATTTAATCAAGTACCCCAAGCAGTGTATTAGTGTGTAAGTATATACACATATATGAAACTAAACATGCAGAATGCAATGCTGAATGAAATCCATAATTGTAACAAAGCTAATCTGTTTCTCAATACTGTAATTTCATTTTTCACTAAGGCTATACTTGGTTGCTCAAGTGCTTAAAATGTGCTTTGGACACTTAAAATTGAAGCTTGTATTTCTTAATATATTATGTAAATGGACCTGGATATACATCCCTTTGCAGAGTTTAAGCTGTTAAAATACAGGACCATTATCAATACAGTAAGGTGGTATACAGCATAGATAAGTCTAGATCTTAAACTAACAGTGGGTTGGTGGTCTGTCTTTGGTGCTACCGTGAAATATGATTAATCTGAATCGCTTAAAACGGTGTATAAGCTCAGAACATCAAGCTGAGCTTGACTGACTCTGCGTGTGTGAAATATGTTCTGCACCGTTTAACCCAAACTGGATGCACGGCTGGTGTTTGCTCACTTTGCAGGATGTGTGCTGGTCCCTGTGCCGGTGCTGGCTGCCTTGTATGCCAGAGCCCTGCCTGGGTGAAGGACCTCCAGATCAACCGGCAGCTCAGCAACATTACACAGCTCTTCTGCCAGCTGGAGGCGCTGTTGAGCCCTGCTGAAGTCATTGGTACGCAATCTGCTGGTTTAGATGGTTCCTCTCACCAGCTGAAGGTTGAATGTGGTACACCTAGATATTTTTGGAAGGAGATAGATGTCTGCAAATGAAGTGCATGCTACTAATTAAGAGCTGGATTTTTTAGAGGTGGAAAATATTTATGTGAAAGGACATGTCATCCATATTGTTTTAACGTTACCTTACAAGTTACTGTTATGGAGATCCAAGACTGATGGGGGGTGGGGTTTAAGCAGACGATCGGCAGGCCTTGTCTGGGGTGCATGACACTGATGAAATTTCCTTTTCTTTTAGCTTCTCCATCTGAAGAATCATCCCTGCATCCCAGACAGTCTGCTACTGTTAAGGCTGCAAAAAACTTTAAAATCTGGTTCAGCCCGCGAAGTCGCAAAATACGGTGCAGGGTAGACAAACGGGTGAAGATGGTCCCACAAGACCCCAGGAAAGGGAAAATGCCAGAAAAACTGTCTGGGAGCTCTACCAGGTCCAAAGACCACTCTGTCTTTAGTTTCAGTTCCTCCTCCCAGGACTCATCCTACTCATGTGGAGCCAACAGTGATGGCCTGAAAAAGAAGGCTGGAAAGAAGCATGTTAGAAGGCCACCCGTAATGTGCCAGCAGCATGTTCTGCGCAAGCAGACAAAGAAGATTGCGCAGAAGGAGAAGCTGGATGCACTTAACCACCAGTGGGGGATTGACCCAGCAAGGGCAAGTGACAGCAGGGAAGGGAATGGCGTGCAGGTGGGAAGGTCTAGCAGGAAGGTGTCATTCCAGTCCCCAGTGGAAGTCTGTGATTCTCCAGCAGGGCCCCCGCCAGATGTCCTGCATGAGGACAGTGGCTCCCTGACTCCTACCAGGAGTCCGTCTCAGAGAGCTACGCGGGGCACAAACCAGTGGCCAAGACGGCAGCTAATGGGGGCGGAATCCAGTCCGGGCAGCCAGACAGCAGACAGGGAACATTCGGACCCCTCCTGCCACATGCCCAAAAGAGGCAGACCTCGCACTGGGGAGCGTGCCCAGGGGACCCCAAAGAAGCCCAGGCTGTCCCCTGGTCCTGGGGCACAGTTTGGAGAAAAAGGCCCGGCCCACGTGACACCAGTTGCCAGCCCTGCCACCAAAGCATCCTACCGAAAGCTCGGAGAACAGCAGCCAGAATCTTCTACCTCCCCACGAACCCCACCTTTCCTCAAGAGGAACCACAAGGGGGAGACTCCTTTGCACCTGGCCGCCATAAAGGTAGAGAGTGTTAACTGCCTTTGTACACCATTAGGAGGGTCCTGTGCCCACAGGAACCCTGAGAATTCCCAGTCACTTGCTTCTACAGTGGTAATAGAATGCAGCTTGTGTGTGGCTTTCAGATATTCCATTACGGTTTTTCAATTAGGATTTGAAATGTACCTTGAAGCCATCTGGACGTGACCCAATGATTTAAATCCAGTAAGCAGCCACTTGCAATTAGTCATATCAATAGAAAATCAGTATATTAACATTATATTCATTATGAGGAGGTGAGGACCTCGATTAAAAAAAAAAAAAAAAAAAAAAAGTTTTGCTACTGTAAATGATTAATTCAGCTATCAGTAATTGATGGATTATGTTTATACTTGCGGGATATCTGATTTATCCTGTGGCATGATGGCTGTGATGTACAAAGGCTTAAAGTCAGGCTGTCAGGAATAAACATAATTTCCTCCCTTTGTCTGTGGTAATCAATATTTGTTCCTGCTGGGAAGCAAAACAGCATGTTTTTGCGCACAATCGACCCCCCCCACCACGTGTCTGTTGGCAGAAGTGGAAAGTTGAGGTCCAGAAAGTTAAAATCCAGATCAAGATTATGCTCAACCAACCAGTTGAGCATAAGAGTGACAGTCTTCATGCTCAACTGGTAGGTTGAAACAAAATCCTGGTCTGGATTTTTACTTTCTGTACCCGAACCAAACACCTCTGTCTCGGACTTTGGAAATCACGGGTCAGTAAGAGGCTTTCTGAGTCTGGGTGGGCCTCCTTCCGTGCAGGGGGACGTCAAGGCGGTTGAAGAGCTTCTGGACCATGGGGCAGATCCCAACCTGAAGGACCATGCTGGCTGGACTCCCCTGGTGAGTCCCCCCGAGTCTCTCCTATCCCTCTTACCTCTACCCTGCAGGAAACGGCGAGTGGAAGGATGCATCAGTATTACAGGCTGATCTTAAGCCTTTCCAGGCCTGTGCTGATCAAGCATCAAAAAGTAATTACATGCCTGATGCAACCTGCCCTCCCCCACCTTAAAACACAGGCGTAAACATGAAGCATCAGTTCCGTGGTAATTGTAAGGCAGTCTCTGAAGGATCTGCAGAAATGCAGTTTAATCTGCAGCTTGTAGTCTTTTACATGCATATCTGTCACTTTTGAGTTTCATCCTATTTATAATTAAAGGTACCCTATTTTTTGTTGGCCCCGTTTAAGACAGACCTGTGTTTTATCCCATCCGAGTATATATTCTCCGTGGCTTATCTTGTCCTTAGTGATGGCAAAAGAGGAATAGGTATTTACAGTCACTTTCTTTGGTTTAGCAGTAGGGTCCGATAGAGTACTCGTTCTTATACTCATTCTTGTGATAATGTGCCGATACCTATAACCAATATCACGTCAGGACGTATCAGCAACATCGTCAATGCGCAAAACAAGCGTTGACACAATATGTCTACGGTGTGGATTTACAAGTATTCCTATGAAGCCTTTCGCAAGGCGAAATGACATAAAACGAAGAAGCGATTATGAATTTATATGTGAGAATTCTTTGAGTATTCCCAGACTGAGAAAAAAACCCACATCATACCAAATAACACATTATTTCTACTGTATATAGGCTGTACATTTATCATATCATTCCTGTTTTTATCCTATGTTAGTGTTATTTTAGTTTTTATGTATCAGTGTAGTTTCATTTACCAGAATTGATACAGTCACGTGTCACTTAACCACAGGGATACGCTCTGACCAATGTGTCGTTAGGTGATTTTGCCATTGTGAGATCGTTATAGAGTATACTTGCATAAACCTAGATGGATTTGCCTACTACGCACCCAGGTAATGTGCAAATGTGTAAAAATACAGTATAGCAAATGCATAAACGAGTAACTGTTATTGTTTTTATTATTTGGTATATTGTACTATAATCATATGCTCTATATTATTATACATCTGGCAGCACAGTGTTTGTTTACAGCAGCATCACCACAAACACATGAGAAATGCGTTGCGCTATGACATTACGACGGCTATGATGTTGCCAGGTGAGAGGATTTTTTCAGCTCCGTTATAATGTTATTGGACTGCCGTTGTATATGCGGTCTGCTGTTGACAAAACGTCAATATGTGGCACATTATTGAACGTTTATAATTGGCTTACTGATAAACAAATGCTGTTTTCACATTTCTTCTTTTCGCACGAAAGCAGAAATCCTCTTTGGAGTTCTCTCGGTTAACAAAAACGGGTGTTAATGCAGGTCTTTCGTAAAAGCAAAGAGAGGTAAAGTGAACATTCGTTACATGGGGGAATTCCCGTGCTTTAAAGTTAACAATAAAAAACAAAGTAGAGCAGATTGCAAACAGTGCTCTGCTACGATATAAAGAGGAGGTATGAAAACAAGTTCATTCAACACAAGTAATCTAATTAAACATCTAAGAACTAAACATAAGAGAGAATATGACGAAATTGCCGCCTGCAGCACTATGCAAGAATCCACCCTGCAGCAAACACTAGCATGAAGGGAGAAAATGTCAAACAATAACCCATATGCAGAGAAAATAACAGAAGCTCTTACCCAGTATATTGTTCAAGTCTAATTTCTCAATGGTGGTAAGCAGAGAGCCTAATACTTTCTGAGGTGGTATGCTGTGTATGAAGTTCATGACCCACTGCTTTATACAGTTTTAGATGGCTGCAACATGTTTTTAAATCAATTAAATCCGTCCTGCCGATCCAACATTTTCCATTGAAGTTAAAAAGTGATGATCAACACCGTTAATCAGTACCCCCCCCCCCCCCCAACCTGGTCGGCATGTTTTAATGCTGGCTAGACAACCATAAACCAAGTTACACCAATAACGAATAAAAACAAGATTCAGGTGCTTGCTAAAAACATTCACAGCTTAAGCCTCACTAGCCCGACACTAAAACGTGCCAATAAATGTATTCATTCATTTCATCGCGTGTACCAAACTGGAAATGATGTACCGAAAGGTATACAATGAATACTTGTACCATTACAGCTCTAACGCACCCTAAAGAAATATTTGTATGGAACCATTTTTGGTATTTTATGAAAATAGCTGGGTTAGGTACTTTGCCTTCTTGGCCATCCAAAAAACTTTTGTCTCTTCATGGTTTTTTACGGAGGGTCAAATGTAAGATGTCACAGTTTTAAAGCTGCTTTTTATTGGTGTTTCAGCATGAGGCATGTAATCTTGGGCACCTGGGTGTTGTGGCAGTACTGCTCCAGCAGGGGGCGCTGATGAATGCCCCAGGCTACCACAATGACTCGCCGCTACACGACGCCGTGCAAAACGGCCATGTGGATGTGGTCAGGCTTCTTCTGGAGAACGGGGCCTCCAAAAGTGTGCTGTGAGTATACCCTCAAGTCACAACCCTAACCAACGTGTATCAGAAATAAAAACAACCCTGCTCATTTGGTGCCCCCAAACTCCCCGCGTGGGTTTTGAGTTTATGACTGTTTGAATTTCAAGTTCTGAGGAATGAGAAAATGAAATTTATAACCAGAGTGAAAGACTGAGCACCTGAGATATAAAAGTGCTGGTTTTCCTTGCCACGTTATTCATCTTTCAGTCAATTAAGTGTTAGGTTTCTTATAAAAGCTTTATATGAAATTTCTCAAATGGCCTTATGGGTACTATATGGAAGGAATTGAAAAACATTGCAAGCACCACAGCCGTTAAGGACCAAACCTCATCCTGTTTGTGATTATGTTTACCCTGAAGTGGGCCGTAGATTTTCTTCTTTTCTCAGTCAGTACACATGTATGTGTTCAGAGATAATTCGCTGGCCTTTTAAAGGCAATTTTGCACCCAGCCAGATCTTATAGGGTAATGTTTGGAGAATGTTTGCTTGTTATTTACCATCTGTGTGTAATTAAACAGCCCTGGGGATGGGTTTAGCCTCGGAGATCGCTGCAGCTGCGAGAAACCTTTCGGGTCGAGCGCGACGATCGATGGCGTTGCTGGTGACCGGCAGGATGCACAGTCGATCTGAGCTGCAATGCATGCTGGTTACACAGGTGGTGAAGAAGCATGTTAATTAGGGCTGACAGATAGGCACCCGGGGAGACGAGGTGGAACTCTGGAGCTTGGTCTCTTCTCATCTGTTCATTGCAGCCCCATTTGTACATTTTCTGCATAGGCTTCCCCACAAAGTGGATGCCTGCTGTTTTTCAGCTGGCTGGCTTGTCTATCCATTCATGTGTAGTGGCACATGTCATCTCTAAAAACGTGAAATATGGATGTGATTGGATGTCAAGTAGCCTATCAGGAGTGCGTTTCCCAAACAACGACGGAAGTTAGCATTAACGATGCATCGTACCATGGTAGTTCAAACTAACCAACATCCGAAGTACGACTGTTTCCCAAAACCGTCGTACCACAGTAGTTTGAACAGATGCTAGTTGATTTAGCTTTCTAGTTATTTCTGAACAGGTTAATTTTATTTTGCACGCAATAGAATAGCAGGAAATTGACTGAATAGTGGTAAATTGATCAGTTGTGGCTTGTTGCTGTTAGGAAATACCAGATACATCTCCTGATTTAAAGCGGTGCGTTTTGCATTGATCCAACCCCTGCCTTGGGCTCAACTTTTCTCTCTCTTTACATGTTTATATGTTTTTCACCTGTACCGATATTTCACCCGTTGTGTCAAGTTTCTACCTTGATGGGGCGGAGTTGGGTTTTCATGAATTCAAATGCAGGTGTCCATGCTTCATGTCAACGGCTTGTTGTAGCTCCACAATCATGCTGTGAGGGCCTTTGTGGGAGGAGTCCTCTGTGAGCAAGCGTGTGTGTATTCATGATCCTTGTGGGGGTGGGGGGGGTGCTTTCCCATATTTGGATCTGACTGACGTACCTTACTGACCGAGGGCTGCACCAGAGATCTGGGTGCTAAAGTGGACAGTTGGTAGTCTTAGGACCTTGTGAGTTATGAGTCAGTAAGTTGCACTCTTTACTGAAGTATTTTGCCTGAAAAGCCTCAGGGAATTCAGTCTCCCTAAGTGTGGAGCACTCCAGATCAAGACATAGGCTAGACAACAGAAATAAGGCACTCAAGGTTGTGCTTGTTGTAGTTTTACTTACACAAAAATGTTCTGTGGGCAGAATGAAAAATGATTGGTTTAGCGAGAGAACCATTCAGATTGTAGAGGAGGTGGATCCAAGCAAATAGAGAAGGCGGGACTAATCAATCAGAAGTCTTGGTCCGCCTCCTGTAGTTGCTTGGATCCACCTCCTCTACAATCTTAATGGTTCTCTCGCTAAGCCAATCGTTTTTCATTCAAGCGAATGTTGTAGGGCTAAGCCCTATAATCTCGAGCCCCTGACAAAAGGTGCCTGAGAAATACATAAATTATGTACGGTTGTTGTTGGACTTTTTGGAGAAGGTTTTAGCAGAAGAGAACGCTTACGAAAATAGCTATGTGTCTTGCTGAAGAGTTGATTTGAATCGATTACACAGGTCTACATAAAAGTATTTTCAGGTGTCAAGGTTTTTTGAATGGATTTAGGGTATTTCGAGGGTGGAGGGTGCTGAATTCAACAATCACATTACTTTTGCTGAATTGGTTCTAGTTTTTGCGATAATGGACATCCATGAAGATAATGCATTCCTCCAATGCGACTTGTGTGTGATAACAAATGCAATAGGTTTTGGTCTGTCTTTTGACTCTTTAACAGTGTCTTAGGTAATGAAATGAATGATGAAGCCTTGAAAGAGAGTCTGAAAATAAAATTAGAGTAAAGTTGACATGTGCGTGTTTGCATGTTCATTTATTGCTGTTGTTACTGTGGTGGTGAATATTTACCCAGATCAAATCTGCCAGGTCCTTCCAAAGGAAGGGCATCATGGGAACACCTGTCTGGTATTTAGCCAGAAATGGCTGACATGCTCGTGATAGGGCCATGAAAAAATGTAGTTTGGCCAGAAGAAGGGGATCCATTCGGGCTTCACAAATGCAGTCAAAAGAAGATATATCTGGGTTTTCACCTATTTTGACTTCACCAGGTCCAGACAAAACGCTTGTGCTTCTCTCCCCTGATATGTGAGTCAATGGCTTTAGAGCCCATTGTTTCCAGTTTTATGACTTTTTTTTACAAAGGTCGCATCGCACTTCGTAGACATTAGTCGTCTTTTTCAACCAGCCACAGTACTTTTTTTGAAGCATTGACATTAATAACAATTAATAACTAATTAATATTGTATTATTTAATCAAATAATACATATCTTTTTCCTGTCACTGTTAGATATTTTGAATTTCTTTTTTGTATGATGTTAGACTTACTAGTAGTAAAATAAACTACTAAAAAAAATAACAAATAAAATTTTCTTGCAATTCTGAATGCTTTTCAAACATGTTGCGTTAAGTATTAAATATCTCAGAAACTAGAGCCAATCGGGCAAAACCGAAGTCATATTCTTAATCAGCACCATAAACTTAATATAAAACCATTCAGACATCGTTGGCACCAAAATCACTGTATACCAGTGTTATTTTCACAGTTTTGCTAGCTAGATAATATATTGACGGTACGTTGTCTGTAGCATATTGCTGTGATGACTCCTGCAGGAACATGTTTGGGCTCCGTCCTGTGGACTGTGCCAGGACGGAGGAAATGCGGGCAATCCTTCAAAACGACCGCAAAGACCCCGCCCCCCCCTGCTCTCCCCTCAGCTCCCCGGGCGGCACGCGGAAGGTATGACAGTTACTGCTTTCCCATGCATGAGTTCATTTCCTTTTTGATGAAGCAGACTTGTCAGATTCCGGTGATAAGGTATCAACAATTGTCTATGATATGCATAAGTAGGAATAATACTACTTAATAGCTGGACCAGAAAAATCAGAGAACTTTGTCATTGGCCCTATTCTGAATTTCCCTTTGGAGTTTACGTCCGTCTCCCTGTCCGTCTGCATATATATCTGTATCTGTACGACCCAGTATTAGTATGTTTTTGAAGCATCTATCAGAATGTAATAAAATGTGTTTATTATTGTTTTTTTGTCCTTGCATATGCACATGTGTCTGCATATGTAGCCCTTTGGTGGAGTTGTGCCTGTTTATAATCGATAGACCACCATGTTCCAGGTTAGGGGTCTACCGCAGAGGGAGGGGACTATCAGGCTGCTGGGCAGCCGAATGACCAAGCCCCAGCAGAACCAGCTGACCCAACTGGCCAGGCTTCTCGGAGGGCAGCATGTGGACTCCTTCTCCAGTACCGGTATCGGCCTCCTGGGGGGCACATAGTGTGAGGTGGAGACCAGTGACTGAACCAGTGGGAAGTGGGATAAAACTGCTGGTGAAAGACAGACCACAATAGTGCCATCTTGTTAGTGTTAAAAGCCTCGTTGGCCAGTGGTTCTACTCAGTGGGCTTCATCTCACTTAAAAAAGGTCGGACTAAATGAAATCCTTTGCACGGATGCAGTAGATGCAGAAGATTTCACTATTTTGGTACTATCATGCAGCTGAGATTCACTGAAGTTTTTTTTTCTTGTTTCCATAGACATCCATAGACATTAGCTGACGGTAGACCTGAGATTCACTGATGTTTGCATCCATAGACGTTAGTGAACATATTTAGTTAAAAAAAGTATGCAGTTTGACCTTTCAACCACCAAAACAACACAAAGTACCCTAATATTTTCTTTTGTGCTTAATGTTAGACTCTAAACAGCAATTTCATTATTCTTTGTAAAACAAATGCACCTTTCTAACGATTTCACAGCACAAAAAGCAACGGAATTACCAGATCTGTTTTTTTTTTTTTAAACTTTCAGTGGAATAGCAGTAATTAGAAGTGGCGTTTCACAAATATGTTCCGTAATGAAGGTGTTCATTTTGCATAATGATGAAACATCTGTTTTTACGAACATCTTTCTCCTGAAGGACAGCTGAAAATGAATCGGGGGAAACCCTCCTCGAATATGAATCCCACTGTGGTTCAACAAATGCTGGCCTTTCTGTAGTCTGCATCAGGTGAAACTGCCGCGAATTCTGCAAGGCAATGAAGGGTTTGTCGGAAATAGAAGGAATTTAGAGCATATGTGCCTGATTCAGATGGGAGCTCCGGTGCTGCTGGGGGGGGGGCTTTGAGGCATTGAACCATGCACTGCACTTGCCATTTTGTGGAAAAGGCGGGCAGTTAAATACAGCAATGGGGAGTGGTGGCGTGGGGCAGTACCCGTGTCGCTGGCATTCCCACATGCCCTGCTTTCATGGTATTTACTGCAAATGTCTTGCCTTTGGTCCACCTCTGATTCTGATGTTTGTTTTTTTTTAAACGCAGTTAGTGGCCAATGGCTTCCAAAATAATGTCTCGCGCTAGTTTAGAGAAAATGAAAGGTGAAATAAATGTCGGGGTGTACCTAGCGATCGTACACGTCTTGGTTGATCGGTGCTCTTGTGGGTAGGTCGGCCAAATCCTCCTCCTGTTTTTCAGTGAGTCACGTCATCGTGCCGGACAGCACCATGCCCACAACCATGTCCTGCTTCCACGGGGTCCTCAACGGCTGCTGGATGCTGAGCTTCAAATGTAAGCCCACGGAGTGACGGTCACAATGAGCGTTGACTGCGGGTCCTCGGAGCACCATTGTCGATATGTTTGCAGTTACGCATACAGCAGTGGCTACACTTTTTGTGACTGGAGATAGTCATCTCTCCTGGTGGTGAATTATGCAGAAGCCTTCATGAAGAAAACTTCACCATCTCAGCTCAGGTCATTGGCTCTGCTGAAGTGTTCTGTGCTTTGACATCTCCACTGGCTTGGTGTCCTGCTTCAACCACCAAATACAGTCTAGACAACATCAGTGGCAGAATCGGGCCTTTCGGTCTTCTGCTCTTATATTAGGTAGCTTTTTATCTTTTGAGAATAATGATAAAATGAAAGGATTTTTGAAGGAAACGTCGCCATTATTCTCCCAGACCCTGCACTTTAAATTCCCCTCTGTGTTTTTCTGGAAAAAACCAACATGAAAGGATTTCCCGACAAAGGACTATGGGTGTATTTGTGGGAACATGTCTGACTGTCCTAAAAGCATCCAAGCCAGTGAGTGCATCCGCTGGGGAAAAGCCATTGGTAACTTTTCAAACTCCAATTAAATATTTGTGCAAGCATGCCACCATTTGCCCCCTTGTGCGGATAAATCGATGGGGCGTTAAACACCGAGCACTTTCCCGGGTAATTAAGTTTCTTCTCCATCCACGGAAGCGGGCCGCCAGGATGGAGATGTCGACCATGCCATGAACATTATCTCATAGGGAACATATATCAGAATCAAGTTGAAGCGATATTGATTTTGTGCCTTGTGGGCAGCCGTGCTATACGGACATGAATAGATAGTTGTGTTTTTGGGAAGTGCCGAAAAATCGTCGTCGAAGGGGATGTAAGGCGTCTTCTTCTTGCCCACGTGTCCTGGACAGGAGTTACTCTTGGTCTCCTTGCTGGATAAGCCCTTCTACTTCTTATACTTGTAACTTTCAGTTAAGGAATGACCTTCTCTACCAAGTCAGGACTAGACCTCATTCAGGGTGGTCATGTTGGTCTCTTGATATGGCGTGATTGCTCACACTTTACTGTTTTATTGCTTGCATAATTCCCATGAGATTTTTTTTCTCCCCGAACCAGACTGCCCACATTTTTGCTCCCTCCCAGCTGCTAGCGCACCTGAACAAAATGATTAAGCGACCAAGGAAACCAAAGACGTGGTAGAGGTGCGAACTGGGCGGGAGCAAAAACCTGGACTGTCTCAGGGTCCCTGAAGATTGGGGTGAGAAACATTTTCTATTTTCAGTCAGTGGTGCATCATGGTCTTTCAGGACCATATGGTTGAACCAATGGGGAAGACGCATCCTGGGGGGGACTTCCCTCTCTTTCTCAGACCCACCAGGAGAGTACGGATCGCTCGGCTCCCATTGGCTGCTGCGGCCGCAGGAGTATGCGGAACAAAGTACCTGCGGCGCATGCAGTCGGATGCATTCCAGCAGCAGAACCGTGCATGAAGCTTTGCGGGCCTCTTCGTCATTTCTTTCCCCCCTTTCTCTTCTCTGTCTTACGTGACCGCACTCGCTGATTCAGTCAGATAGGAGGGGCAGTTAATTAGCGCGGCGCCCCACGATGGAGACGCTGCTCCTTTGTCAGAATGAGGGAAGCGTGCGGGACTGAGGCAACCGAGGCATGAAAACCAATCTTATCACCTCGGGGCCTAGCTGGACGTGCGCGCTGAGGCTAATACATTTTCTAGCATGGAGCCCTTGAGGGTCCTGCCATCTTCTGCACACAGCCGGGTGTAAAAGCCATTTATTCCGAGTTCTGCTGCGCTACCGTAAAGAGGCTCACTGCTAGATGCACGGAATATATCCCTCCGTCACTCGGTTTATCTCCCTGTTTTCCAAGTCCGTTACCCATTAGCCCACACCGTGACATCACAAAAACCCTTGGTACAGCAGGGCATGATGCCCCTATGATGCCCCTATGATGCCCCTAACCCTCATACCTGGCTCACTGTTTCCACCACATCCTCCATGTCCCCCAAGAGGCCTACAGGCCCAAGTTTATTACTCCTTGTATTTGTTACTCTTTAGTAAATCAGTGAGCTATTTTTAATGGGTAAAGCCAAATAATAAATTCTATTAAAATCCGGGTTGAATTCTGTGTAAATACTTCAGTTTCTCTTCTGATTAAAATTTTATTCTGGTGTTCCTGCCAAAAACTTGCTCATTGCTATGGAGACCTGTACCATAACAAAAGTCAGGGGCTGGGAAGATTATTATTATTAGTGTGCCACCAGGGGCGGATTGCCTGACTGCCGGTCTGCTCCATGCTATCCCTCCACAGGGGTGACGGCGTGCCTCCAGGCGAAGGGATGGATGGAGGAGAGCGAGTACGAGTTGGGAGGAGGGCCACTGAGGAGCCGTATGAACAGAGCCAATCTGGTGAGTGCTGGAACGGCACAACCAGTGCCACAGGTAGTAGGCTAGCCAGCAGGGGGCGACATGTAGTAGGTCAGCGTATCCTGACAAGCGATCAACAAGAAAGCAGAGCATACTAGGTCAGCCTCCGTAGAGCTTTTCCCGAACGTGGTACATGGTTACGAGAAACCCCTGTTGCATCTCCTCAGTTGACCAACAGGAGGTGATACGTAGCAGGTCATCGGCCTGAAATGCACGTGTGCAGTGCAGGTTTCTGCAAGCTCCTTTCAGAGCTGCGCAGACACTGCAGGATCGCCTTTGATTGTTAATGCTTCCCTCATTGTCTTGCCAACCCTGTTCCCTGGAGCTCTCTGCAGTAACGGGGAAGGTGCGCATATCTCTGCGGGCAAGAAAGGCGAATTAAAGCAGCGAGCAGCGGCTCCCTTTATGAGCCACATTCGCTTACGAGCCGCAATTTAGTGCATTGAAATATCCATTGAACGGCTGACAGCGCTGGTGGGGGGGGGGGGGCTTTAGATATATGATTTCCCAGCAGTTGGCAGGATGGCTAGGAAACTTCCCAGCCTCTCTGTGACATTCACACAACGCTGCTGCACCGCCTCCTTCGATAATAAAGGAGCGCCGCGAAAATGCGTCATCGCAGGATGTCTGCAAGGGTCCGCGCATGGAGGGCTGCGAGTAGGGTTACAGCTGAGGCTGCGTGGTGTTATTACCGTGTCTTACTGCGCTCTGTTATTACTAATCTGTCACCAGGCTTGGCCCCCTGGCGAGCTAATCTTAGCGCTTGTCACGGTAAAGGTTAAGTGTTACCCAGGAATAAAAGGCGAGACCTATAACTCGTTAACAGGATGGGGAGGGCGGAGAGGGGGAGCATCTGGGAGATGTTAAGTGTCAATCTGAGGAGTTGTGGGGGTGGCAAGCTCTCCTCTGCTGTTTGTTGCGGGTTTTATGCTGGTTTGTTAAATAGGACCTATAGATGGATGTCAGCTTTGTAGTTGGTGCAGTGTGTGGGTATTGGAGCTCCTACTGCTGGAGATTTTGTGGGGTTTACGTCCACAAATAAATGCTGGGGACGAATAGCTGAATCTATGAATATTTCTTGGCTGGCCTGCAGCCTCGCACTTGACTTATCAAAGCTCTCTCTTCATGAACCGTCGTGTGTTTCTAGTTTCTGTCGGCGGGCCAAATGAAACCGTTTGATCATGTCCGCCGCAGAGGCACGGAAAGCTGCTCTACTTGGACACGTTTGCTAATGAAGACGTCTTCTGGGATGCGGCTCGTTAGGGTTTAGGGTGAAGAACTTCGTGGCTGTTTTAGGGATCTGAAGAACTGTTAGAAGTTCTGAGACGGCGCGGTTCTGTTCGGTCTGTTCACACGCTGCACTGCTGTGGAAGGTGGGTCACCCTACCTGGCTGACATGATTAGTGAAATAACTGAACTGTCTGCATACTGGCTAGCCTGGCTGCAAAGCATTCTGGGAAACCTTGCCTGAAGCTCCCTGTTCCTGCACTGATGCTCTTTAGCCACTAACCCTACTCCAGTATGCCAGGCTTATGCCCCCGTCTTATCGCCCATGAACGAGGGGCTCTCGAAGCTATGGAAGATCCAATTATTGGACATTGCTAATCCCTGGCAGCTTCTCCGCTGCATGTAGCTCCCATCTGCTGGAGTACTGGGGTAAAGACTAAAGGGTGGCTGCTTCGGAGCCCAGCCATGTTAATCCTGAAGACTGGCCTGAATCTAGGCCCAGAGATATTGGATTCAGCAGGCCCTGTGCTTCGTGCGTCCGTTTTCCTTTATTTATTTATCTCTCTCCTTTTCCCCGAACTGCTTGGGTGAAGGCCTCATCTTAGCTGGATGTCCGTCAGGAATCACATGTTGCTTTGAACCTCTGAATTAATAGCATATGTTTTTATAAGTCGATTATTTTTAGCTGTTTATCGTTTTTATCTGTTAAAATGTGATTGTATGAATAGATACAAATCATGTTACACATACTGTTAGAAGTTTAAATGTAGCGATGAACCTGGAACGCCCTGCTCTCGGTTCCTATAGTAACGCCTCTCCTCAAACCCTGTGCTACCGCCGTATGTTTTTCTTATTTTCTTTTTCTCTCATTCTCTCTCTCCCGCAGCTCCCTCCACTCTTTGATGGCTGCTTCTTTTTCTTCTTGGGCTCTTTCCAAAACCCTGCAAAGGAGGAGCTGCTCCAGTTGGTAAAGGAGGGAGGCGGGCGGGTTCTGACCCGTAAGCCGAAGCCGGACAGCGACGTGACACAGACTCTGAGCGCAGCTGCGTACCACGCCCCATCGGGCTCAGACCAGGCCCTCTGCACCCAGTACGTCCTCCACGACCCCCAGGGTGCCTACAGACCACCCCAGCTACGCTTAGGCAAAGTCTGGTCTGCCCCGTCCTCCTGGCTGCTAGACTGTATCTCCGCTTTCCAGCTCTTGCCAGTGCCTGAACCCAAATCCTAGGCAGTAAATGCCTTTATTCCTCTGCTATCTTCTCTTTGCCCCCAAAGAGTGCCGTCTCTCTGCCTTCAGTCACTTCCCACCCAGAATATAGCCAACGGGAGAGTAGAACTGGCTGTTCTTACCAGCCCTCATATGCGTTCCCTTGATATCCCACACTGACCTCCGCCTTCCACTTCTGGCACAAGTATATTTGAACACCTGTATCAAAAGAAATGTTGTTTTATCTATGCTGATGCGGGCCTGTTTCATTTTGTTTTTTTCTTTTTCTCAATTGTATCGGAGGAAAAGGTCTGGCGTTATGCTCGATTTTTACAGACAGGGTGGAGAACGGCAGGCGCAAATTAACTCTGAGCATTTTTGCTTCTTTGACTTTTTTGTCGTCTAAGTGCATACGTCGTCACTTCTTATGTCTTTCAGCGGTGACAAATCATAGGTATTAAGGCACTCTCTGGCTTTGAAATAACTGGAAAATAACTACAGTTGAGACCACGATCGAAGGCTATTATTGAGATATCCTTACAGTACTCCAGAAGGAAGAAGAAAGTCCTGTAACTGCTTTTTATCGATGGTTTAAACATCGATGTTCCTTATTTTATTTTACATTTTCTTCTGGTCTGTTTTCTTCTGTACACTCTGGATGCAAGCTTGAGGGAAAGCGAAAAAGAAACACTGAAAATGTATGTAGCTATTGAACATTTCAGGAAGTAGCTTACTTGCGGTCCTATCTCAACATTCACTTTATAAATAAATAAATTCCAATGTCAATTTTAAAAGCAAAAAGCATGTTCATCAGGGATGTAGGTCCAGTTTTGTCATCGAGCGCTGTTCTTAACAAGGGCATAGATTTGGGTATGGATGGTGGGGTCATGCCCCTACCAATATTGTTGGGGAACCGCGTGTGTTTAGGGGATGGGGGGTTTGGGATTGATTTGGTCCCAACCAATATTGAATCCAAACCTACACCCTTGGTTCTTAAACATAACAAGTATAGAGGTGATTCTGAGCTACGCTTGTGCCACATGACAATATTATCAGTAATTGACGATATCAGACAAGAAACTGTGTCAGTACCTGACAGTGACTAACCAGCTATTGTTGGACAAGTAGACTTAGGCTACACACAACAGTTGTATATTATTATCACAGAATTTTTACATTAAAATACCACATATTATTTCTTTACGTATCACCCAGCCCTAAGAATCTGAACCTGATCCAGATTCTGATGGGTTTGATCAAGATTTAATTTTATTTGCAGTTGAATGTTGGATGCCACTTAAAAAGTGTAGGTGACCCAGTCCTGGAAGAGCAATGGAGACGGCTGCTGCTGCAGGCTGGACTCCAAGGAGGTGACGGATGGTCTTCACAGAGTGTGGTGAGAGGACATTCAGGAGGCATCATTCCCTTTTTATCAAACACAGCAGTAGAATCCACGTTGTCCCTTTATCCAGACAGAGCCTAAGGGGACCTGCTTATGCTTGGCCCAGTGACTTTGGTGTCAGGGGGCTCCAGAGAGCCCTCTATCTGCTAGATTTTGCTCAATTCTGTTCTCTTAAGGATCAATTGATTTTACTCAGAGGTTGATATTTCAGGTCCAGAAAGTAAAAATCCAAACCAAGATTTTGTTTCAAACCAACCACTTGAGTACTCTGTAACTGTGGCTTTACAAAATATTTGTCTGGATTTTCACTTTCTGTTCCTGAATTATCCACCTCTGGTCTTGCTCCATCATTCCATACCCCATCGGTCTATTCATACAGTTATTTATTTGTTGTTGTTAAGACTTGCTTGGGGAAAAAGCTTAAGTGTTTAAGTTCCTCCGTCAAGACGTGCCCTCCTATAAAGACTTGAACCTACAAAGACGATGCATTTTCACACTGAATATGAATGTTGTTTTGGTCACAGTAGTAGTTAGTAACTGTCTGACATGAACAATTATTTGTAATCCAAGAATTTGAGGCCTTACCTGTAAACTGTTCTTAGACATCATTTTCTGGAAGAAAAAATAATTAAACCAACACACCCATATTTGCTTAATACACTTTGTTCATCTGTTTTAACAAAATAGTTTTTGTCTTCATAAATAATACACATTTTCCACTTCAGATTTCAGAATACACATCATAAACTTTTAGGTATTTACAGGTATTTACTTGTTTTTGTTGAAGGACACCAGAGTGTCCGTTTCTGGGGTAGGACAAAACATTTGGCTAAAAGAAACATTTATTGAAAGCAGTTAAACTTCTTTAGATGTTCAGTCTGAAAATGACTATTGCAAGACAACTAAAAGAAATTTAGTTCCAGCCTCCAAATACATATTAATGTTAAAAAATAAAGCAAAAAAACAAAACAAAACAAAACACCCAGAATGCACTCATGGCAGCCTCAAACATTGTTTAACAGTATTTTCTATTCATGTCTGATAAAGTTCTCTGTTAGTTTTCAGGCACACGTATAACAGTTTTGTTTAAAAAAAAAAAATAAAAAATAAAAAAAGTCTTCCGTAGGCTCCAGCTACAGTGAGTCGGCATCTTGTGAACAGAGCAATATTTAATTTAGCGATAACAGTACATGGATAGACGTGTGTGCACGCGTGTGTGTGTGTGTGCGCGTGCGTGTTAAAAATACATCCCATTAGGTGACATCGTATACATCATTAGATGCATTCAACTGCCCAACTCACGTTGCGTCACGTCTGAAGCAGGGTCTTCACCCCTCTTCCTGTTGACATAGTTCGCAAGGTGACCGCAACATAAAATTGCAAAGGTTAATGATGTGGATCTTGCCTGCGTATAGCATTGATGGTTGGAAGGCTTAAAGTTCCAAAAGAAAAGTTCCTAAAACCTCTTTTCACAATGTACCAAAAAACAGTAGTATTAATAATAGAAAGAATTACAAATACATTCCTCTTTTGCGAAGAAATGTTCTTTTTCCTTTTGCTTCCAGGGTTCACTGAAGTGCAGAGACAGGAACCTTCGTAGTTTGGGAAAGTCTGTCTCAGTATCTCCACTGTAGAAATTTAGAGAGATATGGACTTGTCTTCACATCCATCCAGCGTTCTCACCGTTATTGCCAAAGCCGTTTGGCCCCTAGCTATCTCACATGATTAAAATGTGTTAATGCTTATTTTAGGCAGTAATATTCAAGGGTGTTCCAGAAGGAGTCATTCAAAGATGGAAGGAGTGAATGAATGAGTCTTTTTTTTTTTTCTGAATTACAGACATATATCGTTAGCTTGCTTCATCATGGCCATGGATAATCTGTTCTAGTCCCAATCTTCCCCTAAGGAGTAATGTAACTACTGAATCTGAACTGATTGCTCCTAAACAGTGTTTTTTGGGTGTTTTCCAAATGCTAATTATATTCAACATTAGAGAGTATTGAAAAGTCCCTAAATGTATTTTGAGGTATGTAGCTGCCTCTTGACAAGATCTCTGTCTGCCGGTTACAGGCTGCTGTCCTCTTACTGTTCTCCTCCTTAGGTCTGGATGACCCAAGACCCAGTGAAATAAACACATTGTGGAAAATAATTAAAGGCAACTGTGACTAAACTAATACATATCACACGATTTATTTGCACCCGCGATTCAGTGCCAGTATGAGGTGGAAAATGTGTGAAGAGGTTCAAAAATTCATTGGGATATTCAAAATATCAAAGTTACCCCCCGGTTAAGATGTTTTTAAATAAATGGAACCATTCCTTAGTGGATCTCAAAGGGATAAGATCATTTACTCGGAAAGTTCCTGATTGAAATGGTGGTATTTATCTTTCAGACTAGCTAAATGAGGGAATAAAATCTTTCAGCACCGATCAACAACCATCTGGGAACTGCAAGGGTTTGTGAGAATAGTAATAAAGAGTATCTCCTTTGTCACAGGTCGGGCTCTTGATCGAATTTCCGTCTCATTTCCTGATTCTTCACTGTTTAGGTAAACATCCATCACTGGTGGTGACTTGGGCTTGAAAAGGTCACGTCGTGGCTTCTCTCTCTGGAAAAAATCAACTGCGATGAATCACGCTTGGGATTGGAGAATTTAGTTTGGAATTAATGTTGGCATTTGTCTTATAGAAAATGGCAGAGCCATTGCTTGAGGCAAAACTACGAATCCATTATCAAAGCCAAAAGTGCATCCATATTAAGCAGCATGGTTCCTCAAAACAGCAGTGCTGTTCGTATCTGTAGAGCAGGATGAACATCTGAGAATGCATCATAATTTTGGAAATATGGAGAAAAGTGTCCGGGGTTCGATACCTTGATGGGTACAGTAGATCAATACACATTCTTGCAAGAGAAATCATTGTGGAGGCCAGCATCAACAATTCTTAAACCATATGATGATAAAAGGAGAAGCCTGTCATTTTCAGGAAGAAGCCTGCAGCTCTGTCTTCATGCCGACAAGCGGTGCTTCCTTCCGACTTTATGCTCGCGGAACGTCTTGCTGTCCTGCCTGCCCTGAGCTAAGCATTTATCAAAACGCTACACGGCGGCACCGAAATTAAAGGCAGGCTGTTTCTCACTTAATTGCTTAGATAACGAGTTGGAGCTATTAGCCTGTTGTAATCTTGAGCTAAGGAGGATAACCAGAGCAATTAACAGGAGTGTTCCACGTGTAACCACTTTTTTTTTTTTTGGGTGTGTGACTTCTAATGAATCCGTCTTAGCGGGCAGAATACTGTTTTAACACCTATTAACATTGAATTCAGCTTGCTGCGTGAAAATCGAGATGACTCCTTTTTATGGAACTTTTCATGTTGAAGCTTATAACCAGCCTTGTGGTTATAAGGGAATAATTAACGTCAAGCGTTATCTGTTAAAAATGGAAGCTCCCCATTTACATTTTTTTTTTTTTGAGTTTCGAAAAGTTTTGCATCATGTTTCTGCACCTTCCTGTCAGATCTTTGACGTAGGTATTAATCTCCCTCCTGTTTCCATAACCTTCCTCCTGGCCTCTACCTCCCACTTTGCTAATACTCGTCTCCAAGCAAGGCTGATTCTCTCTCTCCACCTACATGCTCTTTGATCTAGGCTTATTTGCAATGCAAAGAGAGCGGACGCCTCTAAGCCACGGTGATCTGTCTTCTTTGTGTGTCTGTGGCTGGATTACTGTCCCTGTAATTGCACAATGCCCGTTAATGGGAAAAAATAAGATCTGTCTAATGGAGAAGAGGCTGTCTGATTGCACATTCTCCTATATGCTTCTCAACACCGCCAATGAGTGACGGTGGACCGAGTAGGACAATTTATGGGTAACCTGCTCATGGTTTCACCCAGTGGCACCGGGTCTCTGAAAACCTCAAAGCTCTCTTCTGTTCATATTTCAGAAGACGACCATTTGATGTACGGCTAGCCAGTTCGTCATAGGCTTGTTAGTCTTTGGATGTCAGACTTTTATAATGATACCACTACCTGGCTGCTAATGTGTAATAATTTCCTTTAATTTATTTCATGGTCTTTCAACACTTTATATTGTTTAATGTTTCCACCATTCTATGCAAGTCTAAGCATACTGCTTAAAATTTGTCCTTGTTATCAATGTTATTGTCCATAGCTTACGATAAACAAATAAAATATAAACTGTGTAAGCAGCATTAGCAAGTGATAAAATGAACAAGTTGTGAAGTGAACAGGAAAAAAAAAAACGTCTGTCTTTCAGCTCTTCCGTGCCCCTGACTGTTGAAGCAGTATATTTAGTTTGTATTTCAGGTATCAACAGTGTTCTTCGGTCTTTTTTCCACATGGATTGTGCTCCAGTCAGTCTGTATCATTGGGTCGGGGGGCGGTGCCAATCTCGACCACGCCCCGAGGGGCGGGGCATTGGGTTGTTCCTATGACAACGTCTGCCCATTGAGGCACTCCCTCCGCAGACACTGCGCTGGCTTCCACCAGTCCCCGGTGTGGCAGCGGCAGATGGTGCAGTCATCCACCTTCACTTCAATGCCGGCTGGGATGATTGTTGTTCCGGCAAAGCAGTTTGGGCCTATTGCAGAAAGAGAAAGACCAGGGGAGTGTGGGAGACAGCACAGACTGGAGCGTCTCCTGTCTGTGCGCTGAATGCTTCTTTATGCTTTGACTTAGCCCTGGCTACCCGATTTTTAGCTCTGCTGCTTTGAGTAATGCTGTATGTTGCTTAGACCTGAACTTCAGCGAGTGAAGCGCCGCAGGAATAGCTCCGAGTGACCCTTTATTCCATAGTCTCCTCTCTGACCCTTTCAAGCCAGCGCTGAGGGGTTTTGTCCTGTGACTGCCCTCCCATGGAGACCTGAAGCGTTCCCGGTGAACCCTGGTCCAAAGAAAATTCCGCCGGTGAGACTGAGCACCAAGTGGGGGTGATGTTGCAAGCTGTTTCCAAGTACTAATACGTATCGATTTGCTGATCCTTTGGCAGGGGCCATAAATAAACCCCAGCAGGGGAGAGCGAGGCAGTCAGGCATGCAGCTGGTAGTGCCCTTGCAGCCTCCCCCCACCTTCCCACACAGGGACGCAATTTCCCCTGTCCCCTAAGTGGATATAAGCACTGCAATCTGGGGTCTTTGTTTGCAGGAGGCAGTCTTTGACTATGGAGCCACCCAGTCTTAAATGGATACTTAAGATTTCTGAGATTTAATTCTAATCTAATGCTTAAGTTTGTATGTCATGAAAGGGCATGTCACTGCAAAACAGATGTGGAAAATTAGCTTTGAATAAAAGGCGAGTAGGTAAATGTTACCTGTTCCCAACAGCAGATTGCTGCCGTATCTTTGGGCAAGCCACTTAACTTGGACTGCTACAGTAAATATATTCTGCCGTATAAGTAGGAAAATAAGTGTAAAATATTTGTATCTGTTAGGCAGTCATCTGTAGCATTTACTACGCAAGTGAATTTCAGTCACTGCATTTAGCCCAGTGATAAATTTTCAAGGATAACTCCCGGTATGACTTAAAGCACCAAGTAAGAAAAATAAAATCAAGTTCATAAATATATTTTCCAGCAGATAAATATCATTAACATAATGATATTGTGGGAAACAGGAAGGCTGATGCTTGATGCTCTCGACAAACACTGCTCCACCTTGTTTCAGCTGAATTAATGTGTTTATCCAAGCATGCATGCGGCCAGGGCTGTAGGCCCTGCTGTATTCGTTTTCTCCGGAGGAGGATAAGATTGCAATCTTTCCAAATACAGAATATGTGCAGCATTAGAATGTGGAGCCGCTGATCCTACTTAACTGGTGGCCAGAGACCTTTACACTTATCATAAAATGGCCTTATGCCATTCTATCCCCCGTGGATGTAACATGACGGTCTGTTTTCAGCAGAGATGACAAGGCAGATAAAGGCAAGTGTTAGACATGCTGTGGATGCTGCAGGAGGGAGTATACTCGTCTTCCGGGTACTAAAGCTTCGGAAAAGTCATCCTCCCAAAATAACAGCACCTTCAGCGTGTGTTAACTGGCCCGTCTGCCCTCATTAGCCTGTCCCCGACTAGGGAGGTTACAGGACTGCCAGACCATGGCGTCCTTCTCATGGCCTGGTCTCACTGGGTGTTTCAGGGGCACATATGGGTTTATGGAGGGAAAAGAGGATGTATAGGCAGCGTTGCAGAAATCAGCCCCCCGCAGGCGGCCTAGATTAGGTCCATCGTTTAGCCTGAGCTTGTTTGTGCTGTCATCAGGAATGCTGATGAATGTCGTGTTTGTGCTGAATCTTCTCTTCCTGCCACATAATGAACAGGCAGTAAGGAAGTATTAGCCTCAAAGAGAAATATCTCAACGTAAGGTTTTTTTTTATTTATATGTCATCAGGGATTCGATTAGCATTTGTGTTATAGTTTTTGCGAATGTTTTTTTTTGTTGTCTGGTACTGACAGTAACCTGGGTCTCTATACGAGTGAATGTTATGTTTATGTCGCGCTCAAGACACCCAAAGCGCTTTACAGAACCAGTGGGGAGCCACTTCATCCCCCCCCCCACTGGATGATGCGACGGCAGCCATTCTGCACCAGTACACTGACCACACAGTAGCTAAGGTGGTGAAGGGGCAGGTTAGAATTTACCAGTTAGATATTGGGGATGGTTAGGCCAGATTTGATAGGGCCACGGTGGGCAATTTTAGTCAGGACATCGGGGTGCCACCCCTACTCTTTCAAAAGATGCCCAGGGATCTTTAAAGACCTCAGAGAGTCAGAACCTTGGTTTTACATCTCAGTACCATTTTTACAGCACAGTGTCCCCATCACTGCACTGGGGCACTGGGATCCACACAGACCACAGGATGGGCTCCCCCTGCTGGCCACACCAACACCTCTTCCAGCAGAAACCCAGCTTTCCTAGTTTGTCTCCTATTGAAATACTGGCCAGGCCCAAACCTGCTTAAGGTCGGGTACCTAGTCTGACCTGCAGGTGTTGTGGCTGCTAAGTCATTATAGTGACTGTGAGTCCCCTCCCACAAATTACTATCAATATAACAAAATTAAAGTCCTTGAGATACTCCATCAAGTGCTAATATGTCCAGAAAGACTCCCTGATGCATCATCAATGACAGTTAAATTGGGGGGGGGGGGCATCTTCTGATGGCAGGTCACTCAGAACAGAACTGTCACCTCAGTGTTTGGGATTCAGCTCCCACCCATGTGTGTGTATAGTTTGCATGTTTTCCCCGTGTGCGTGCCCTGCGACGGACTGGCATCCTGTCCAGAGTGTGTGTGCCCTGCGACGGACTGGCATCCTGCCCAGAGTGTGTGTGCCCTGCGACGGACTGGCATCCTGCCCAGAGTGTGTGTGCCCTGCGACGGACTGGCATCCTGTCCAGAGTGTGTGCCCTGCGACGGACTGGCATCCTGTCCAGAGTGTTCCTCTGCCCTGTTCTTCCTGGGATATGCTGCAAGCTCACTAAGACATGTACTGGATAAGAGGCTGGAAGATGGATGGTTCTTACGGTGATATCAAAGCTAGTAAACTGGCGTGTGCAAAGGCACTAGGCATTAAAGATAAACAGGAGTTAAAAGTTTCTTGTTTTGCCAGTGCAGCTCAGGTAGAAGTACCAGCTGTGTGAAGGCAGGAAAACATCATGGGTTTGGTTCCTTTTAACAGTGCAGGAGCCAATCAGATTTAGCTGAGAAACTCACTGACCACCAATGAGAAGCTCCCGATACTCTCCACTCTTGACCTGAAATAATCTTCTAATATTAAGGAATGACTGAATTTCCATCAGCGACTGTGACACTCAGCTCCCCCTAGGGGTTCATGTGGATTTCCACTGGTGACCTCTCTGTCATTTATGACTATGTCAGACCCAAGTGACAAGGCCGTCCTTTTGCTTCTTTGATCATCGCCTGTGCTGTAACTTCGTAGCAAATAAGAAAAATGTCCCCTGTGCAGCGTGAAAGCCATTAAAGTGTGAAACAGCACATTCTAAAGAGCCCGCCTTTGTGAAGGCTCTAATTTAGCAAGCCGTACTATTCATGACAAGGAATAACAATAACAGGGTACTTAAGTGTGTAATTGAAATATGCAGGTGAACACAATAGGAAATTTCTGCTATAAGGAAATTTGCATTTAAGTATATCCTACATATGTAACGTTATTATAGAGGGAACTAGATCACATGACCACAAACTGAGAAGCTTTGAATGAAGACGCTAACATGTGAAGGAGTCTTTCTCATATGGGTAATTAACCGCGTTACTGCCTTATATCAGGAGTAAAAGACCGTTACTGCATTAAGCACATTCAGCTGCTTCGTTTGGCAGTACTTTGATTATTTAAGACAGGATAGTAGACAAGATACAACAAACTAGGATACAGAAGTTAAGCAAAATATAGCATTAAGGCTATTAGCTGTCTTGCATCCACTGTGCTGGACACTTTTAGGTTTCATGAGAGTCTAGTACCATAGATATCACCAGCTGATGTCATTGCAAGGATACAACCTATAGCAGCGTAGAACAAAACAAGGAATCGATTAATGGCTATAAACAGTTGAGCTACTTAAGACGTTGTGAATGAAAACGCCTGCCATTGAGTGTAATGGAGGTCCTCGCATGGCGACGGGAGCAGCCTTACCGTGTTTGCAGATAGGGCAGCACTGTTCCGGCTCGTACACGGGGTTGACGCACTCGGGAACCGCACAGTCCGCCACCACACAGTGCACCTCGTTATTTGGCTCACAGCGGCACCACTCGCAGGGGGAGGGCTGGAGGGAGGGAGGGGGGGGAGGAGGAGAGCACTGTGTTTACGTCTCCCGCTCTTTCATTACATCCCGGCTGCCTTAGTCCATGCTGACAAACACTGGCCCGAAACCCAGTGGCGGCCTGGCACACGCGCCCTCCGCAAGTGACCGGGGTAAATCTTTCTTGATATAATTTGCCATTAATGACTCCTTGGGCACACTGCATTGTGACAATAATGTACAGCACAATGCAGGGTGGCAGCGTGCAATTAAACTCTCACAGGAATCTTTTCTTCCCTGATTTGACTGACTCAGGCTCTGTTTTACATGATGGAATCCCTGCTAATTTTATACATGCAGGGTAACAGACTCTACATTACCCGTCTCCATTTTAAAGAAAGGAGCATAAAAAGAAAGAAAAGAAAAAAAACGTACAATGCAAGAGCAGTCTTTATGTTCACATCTTACAAAAATAGTCTTCCACGTGAAGACACCATTTCACAAGATATCATGCTTTTTACCTTTTATGTTTTTCCATTAATAGTAGTAGTATTGCATGTTTTTACAGCTTTTATGGAGTGCTGTCCTCAACACTGACACAGGATATGAATTCAGGGAACGAGATAAAGAACACATTTCGGATGAAAACAAAAGATCTGCCTTTCCACGAACCAAAAACACTGAGTCAACCTGTGTGGGGAGACAAGGTCATCAGTAATCAATGAACCAACGTGGGCCAGAACAATTAAATGCATTTATTGATGGAGAGAATCCCAATGGGCTGTTTGGATGCACCTCGTCCTCTTACAGTGAGCGAGGTACTATCAGTTTAATTGTCTCTGCCAGGCTCATGACTGCGGGTCCTTTACAAAGATGCTCATTTAAATGCATCACATATTGTTATGATGGATGGTGATCTGTGAGGCAAGCACGTAACTCCACATTTTTCACTGCATCTGGGAATTAGACATGACCAATCGGCATCAGAGTGATCACCCCACTGGACTTACTACCATGAAATCAGCAACTCGCATTCTCATCTGATGGTAGCTTATCTAATTTTATATTGATCACTGGTTGCTCCCAGTTTATCAAAGCAGCAGATTTTTGCTTCTCAGTGTCTGATCTTGATTTGTAATCTTTGTTTATGCTGTGACTTGGACTGCAGGTAAGACGGCTCTTTGCGATAACGTATTATTAATTATTCATTTACTCAGCAAAGGCTAACAGTTTTAACTCCTTATTGAGATGAGTATTTTACCTCAACAAATTCAACCCAAGTAACTTATTCAAGAGTACCACATCTGCAATTTAAGTTTTCAAAAAGTTGATCAAACACCCACTAGATTAGCAGTTGTACTGCGAAGGCCAGTAGTTCATACAAGATTTATCTCCTAGGGGTAAAATCATTTTATGGCGTAAGTCATATAAAAGTATGTTCTATTATTAAAAGTATTCGGCCATACGTTTTCTGTGATCTGTTAACCTCAATAACTCTTACAGTATTCTGATGATTTAAGGAAGGCTCTGGAGTTATAAATACCTGGGTGAGAGTGAATATCAAGCTGTCCCCCCTCCCCCACATGTTGAACCCCCCACCTGCTGTTCGCAAACCTACGCGATTAGATTCTGTTCACAAAACCAAACATTCCCCTCAGTCAACAGACCTCCTCTGTGCCAATCCGCTAAATCTGCCAATAACCAGCCTCACAGAGTTTTACTTTGTCTTACTATAAAACAAATGTGACACAGCAGTTTTGAGAGAGTCGAGTCTTTTTAAGAGGTCAAGCCTCTATGCTGTGAATCTTCACACTGAATTCTAGATGGTTTGGACTATCCCTGTTATGACCCTCCTTGTTCCATCCCGTTACTGTGAAGTGGACTCAGTGGCGAAGGTGACAGACATCCTGCCATTGAAAAGCACATGACACTCATTAGTCTGCTCTAAGGCTGAAAATCTTTGGAATACAGGCTGTCCCCAGGCTATGAACAAGATCCATTCCCTATATCTGTCCTTAAGTCTACTTTGCAGGTAAATTGGAATAAAACAATACAGTGCATAATAATAATTATTATTATACAGTAATAATAAATGTAACTACATACAGTACTGTACCTCGAGCTGACGAATCGCTGAAGCTGTGCAATGTTTACACAAGCATCACAAAATAGTGTTTTAGTTCATTATCAAGAACCATTGTATTTAACCTGAATTCTTTAGCAGGCTTTAGCAGTCGGTAAGTTGGATGTTCTTATCCTGGGGACTGGCTGTAACTCGTCATTGTAAGCATGTTTGATGGTGCACAAGGGGTCAGATGGGCACTCTGAGTGGCCCACAGCGACATGGAGCATTACTTTCATGATCATCATCAAAATTATCTGCCATTTGTGCCACAGTAGCCCTTCTGTTGGTTTGTACCACATGGGAAAACCTTTGTTCACATCTCGCGTCGATCAGTCTTGGCTGCCTAACATCCTCAGATGGTCCTCAGACCACTCTCAGTAGGTGCTCACCATGGCTGACCGTGAGCACATCACACACCTTGCCGTTTCAGAGACACTCTGTTGCAGCTGTCTGGCCATAATGATTTAGTTCTTGTCAAAATTACACTGATCTTAATCCCTGCCGGTCTCTTTTGCATTGAACATGTCGACTACAAGCACTGAATATTAGCTCACTGTCTGATTTAACCCAGACCTTCACATGCACCGCTTTTGCTAGATAAACACTATTTGCTTCACGTGGGGGTGGTCATACATAGACATATACATGCACAGTGCCAGTCAAACGTTTGGACACAACAATTCAGAGAAAGGTTTATTGGTGCTATTCTTGCTACAGGCACGAGATGGGGAAGAACCTACAATGGGGTACTAACCAATCGCAGGGCTCACTCACACGCCGTTCACTCACACACCATTCACTCACACATACACACCTACGGGCAATTTGGTAATGCCAATTAACCTCAGCATGTTTTTGGACTGTGATGGGAAACCAGAGAACCTGGAGGAAACCACAGGACAACACAGTGAGAACAAGCAATCTCCACACAGAGAGGAGACTCGAACCCTGGTCCCAGAGCCTTGGCTTTGGTACGCCGCGCATCTTAGTCTTGGCAACCTGCCTCACTGACTTCTTACCCGTTTCTGTAACAGTGGAATTTCACTTAATTTTTCAGTGCCTGCAATTTTGAATTTTTAACAATGGGTCCAACACCCAGTGCTCCCAGTGCATCCAGTACTGACTTTGTACATACAGGCGCATAACTTGGTTGGTTTGTAAATTATATAAAAAGGTCTAGATAAGTAATGACAAGACGATTTGACATGCAGAGTGTACAATACAGTACTGTTGTGCAGAATTTGGTAATAAATAGACTTTTTATAATCTAATCTTTCCTAATCTCAGCGGCTTCCCGTTACCGATAGACTGGAGGAGCCCATTGCATGCTGACATCCCTCCTATTAAAATGCCTTTTGTTATTGCAGAGATGAACGCAATAACTATGTCGCATTTCCCTCCTCGTTCTCTGTGCACGAGGGTTTTGCGGCTGACCTGGTGTTTATTATAAACACTGCACTGAATGGTAAGGCAGAGGAGAACCTATTAACAGGGAAATAGATACAACGGATGCTGCTGATGCAGCTCCTCCAGCCAATTCCAGGGCTGGAGGTTATGACACAAAAGAACAACTGGGCTAATCCTGGCAATCATCCTGCAGAAACTGCTACCCAGTTTGTCATAAAATTGTTTATTTTTCTCACGTATATTTCCGAGGGTAGCTGACACCCTTATCGTGTGATTATGCTGACCCCTAGCTAAATCAGGGACGTCTTATGTTCACGTGTCCGTTGCCTGATTATTACTGACCTCTGACCTTACAGTGCGAAGGAGAACAGGATGCACTAATTTTGCTCTGTGAGAAAGCGTAAATAGGCTCCAGATAAATCCTGTTCACTATTTGTCACTGGGCCATAGAAGTGCATTGCCTGTAAATATTAAGCTTACGGGGAACATATTCTGTCTTATCTTGTAGTTTTGGGAATGAAGCTAGCTGACATAACAGTGGATTTTGTTAGCTAGCTAGGCAACACATATATAGCGGTTCATGTTTCTATATAAGCCGTAACTCTCTGTAGTCCTTACTACTGTGTCAGCTTCACTCAGTCTGTTGTTCATTTGAGTTCTCACTATAAAATACTGTCATAAGAAGGGTTTATATACCTGCATAGCTTTGCCGGAATTAGGAAGTGACGGCAGAATCGTGATGAGAATTTTTATTACCTTGTTAGCGGACTTGTTTGTTTGACTGGAGCGGCCCAGGTTAAGTATATTGCTTGGGGCTTCCCATACACAGGGTTTTGTCTTTAATGACCTTCTTGAGTCCACTAGGTATGACCCTCAAAAATAGAAGAATCTTTCACATATTTACATTTTTTCATTGACTTCCAAGTGTAATGAAACCATAGCAGCATTTTATGATTACATAAAAACGCATCCCCTAATCAAAGTAAGATTTATATTTACAGAATTTTAAAGTTCACGCTGTTTATTTTCTTGGCATTAGGCAAGACTCATCAGGAGAAAGGGCTTATCGACTGACTGCTTCCATGCATTAATTAAATCATTTTAAAAGCCCATTCTTGGGCAAATTATTAGATTTTACACAGCGATCAAGCTAGAATCCAAAACAGAAGACGTCCATGAAAAGCACACGAGTTGTGTGATGGTTACAATAAATGAATAAAAGCATTTTAAAAGCTGGCTCACTTTCAACCACTGAGAAATTCAAGGCTACTTGAACAGGAATTTTCTTGCCAGGAATAAACTCAACGAAATGTGATGAGTTGAAGTGCTATAATTAAATGTGCTGTTAAATAAAAAGAAAAAAAAAAGCTTTAATTGATTTGGGAAGAAAAACACATAAGACAAGAGCAGCGGGGATCTCCAATCGCTCAATGTCAACTGCACAAATTGGGTTAGTTGCAGAAAAGAAGCGTCGTGATGTTTTACACTGGGATTAAACAAAAACGGAGAATTGCAGGTGTTCTCATCACCGTTTAATCTGGTACAGAGATGACGAGGCTCATTCTGAGAAGAAAGTCAGTCCCTTGTCAGCTATGGCACTGTGAGGAACAGTCTCCTTTCACGGTCCTGGGATCTGTAATACGTCTGAGAAAGCAACTGATTCAAGTATTCATTTTCACCCGAATGTGCCAGTTCCTTCTGCTCGCAGATTCAACCTTGTTCACTTGTCCTGTCCATCCAAGGACTTCATGTGTAGCCCCGTGGTCCGGGGAGCGTGTACTGAATATGGTTGCTGTGACAATAAAGCCGCGCTTGACTTGACTTGGAACAGTCTTTCCCGAATTGATAATCAACCAATATATCTTTGGGGCTATCTACAGAATTGTGAACATTAAATCGACAAGTATAATTTAATCAAATATGTAGTGATGAAACTAAATGCAAGAAAGTATAGATCTGAGAAAATCGCTCTCAGAAAATAACCAACTAAATATAAGAACTGTGATTTTTTTTTTTTGTTGAGAATAATGATGTAGAGTTGACTTGACTGTGTGCCATTCTTTTTGCCCCCCCCCTCCCCATCAAACTATGATACTGTGTCAGCTCAGCCATTTCAAAACGCTTCTAAACTCATCCCCAGTTTTTCCTGCAGCCTTCCAATACTCCTGGACTTGACCACTATCCCACCTTGTTTGGCTAATCAATACTTCACTGAGTCATTTAACTAATTAAAATAATGAATTAATTGAGCTGTTGGTTAAATTTAACAAATATATGGAATGGCTGGGTGCCCCTGAGGAGAAATTTGGCAACCAAAGCAGTGTTCAACATATCTTTAACTTTGTATTGTTTATGGTAAATTGTGTTTTTTTTCTGAGCAAATGTACACTTCCTACCCAGATAACAAGCCTTAAACACTATCTTAGACTGCCTAAGACTTTTGCACAGAACTGTACTTCTCTCCCAAATGAAAACAGAAGGTAATAAGTGGGTATTTAGTGATGTGACCAGAGTCACAGCATAGGAGTCAGAACAAACCAGGATATGACAACCCTAGAGTAAAAAGGAAAGGCAAGGCCCGGGGACTTTTCACCACAGCTTAGGAGTCAAAACAAAGCAGGATATGGCAACCCTAGAGTAAAAAGGAAAGGCAAGGCCCGGGGACTTTTCACCACAGCATAGGAGTCAAAACAAAGCAGGATATGGCAACCCTAGAGTTAAAAGGAAAGGCAAGGCCCGGGGACTTTTCACCACAGCATAGGAGTCAAAACAAACCAGGATATGGCAACCCTAGAGTTAAAAGGAAAGGCAAGGCCCGGGGACATTTCACCACAGCAAAGGAGTCAAAACAAAGCAGGATATGGCAACCCTAGAGTTAATAGGAAAGGCAAGGCCCGGGGACATTTCACCACAGCATAGGAGTCAAAACAAACCAGGATATGGCAACCCTAGAGTTAATAGGAAAGGAAAGGCCCGGGGACATTTCACCACAGCATAGGAGTCAAAACAAACCAGGATATGGCAACCCTAGAGTTAATAGGAAAGGCAAGGCCCGGGGACATTTCACCACAGCATAGGAGTCAAAACAAACCAGGATATGGCAACCAGTTAATAGGAAAGGCAAGGCCCGGGGACATTTCACCACAGCATAGGAGTCAATACAAACCAGGATATGGCAACCCTAGAGTTAATAGGAAAGGCAAGGCCCGGGGACATTTCACCACAGCATAGGAGTCAAAACAAACCAGGATATGGCAACCAGTTAATAGGAAAGGCAAGGCCCGGGGACATTTCACCACACCAAGTGGATCCACCAAATTTCATATCCTAGTTACACGCACTAGACCCACTAGGGGGCCTTAATTAATTTCTGCTTTTAATTCTAAGTCTGCCTCTAGCATAGAGGGTAAAATAAATTATAGGAAGACACTTTTATGCTGACATCTTGTTACTGAATGAATGGATCAAGATTAGATGGACAAGAAGTGCCAAGGAGCACAGAAATATAGAGAGGAGATGTTACCCCATTCATTACTGAAACTGCAGGACCCATATGTCTGTGTAAAAGTAGCCTTTAGTTTACAATATGACTGTCGTACCGATTCCCTCATTTTCTAACATTTACTGCTACCCCCAACGTTTACTTTTATTGTTCCAACAAAATGTTTAAAGTCGTTTTTAATTCATCAGTGATATTTGTAATTAATAATATAACGGCCCTTACAAAAGACAAAGAGGCAATAACGGACAAGGAGTAAGCAAGAAATCATAATTACACACAAACATAATTAACACTACTAAAACGTAAGCTTAGTACCTGAACTCTACTGAACTTGTTTGATAATATTAGCCTAATTAAAGCTATCCTCTGGTGAAAACAGATCAAGTTACACCCAGTTTGAGAAGCCTTTTAATTGCCGCGTCAACTTGCTCGTGTCAGCACCATTGCTAATGAATGCGATTTGCGCCTTTGATTGTGCAATAAAACTGCACTACACCACAGTCAGGTTTGTGAAATGAGCATCCTTCAGAAAACAAGCACTTTATTTTATTTTTTTAATTGATAAATATAAGTCCACCGATATGTCTTTTTTTCCGGAATATTCTATGGGGAACCTACTACAATACCCCGAGTCTAATTAGTCTTATGATGATAAGTTATCATAACCCACTGCAGTTCCCACAGCAACCCTAATACTCACAAAAATGTGCGATTGGACAAACCAAGCGTAGTTTCGGCACACTGTATTTTTAGGGCATGTAAAATCAAGACAGCCACAGCAGTCTTTCAAAGGCTATGGAGAGGTGGCAGTCTGAGTGGTGAATTTGAGGATAATAGGAAATCGGGCCAGGACACACTTCGATCAAGGCGTGAGTTAGAGCCCTCCCGATTCTCTTGTTATTTTTGACATCAGCAATTAGTTTGGACTGCAGCACCTGATTGCGTGAAAGAGGTTTTTTTATTGAGGTTGTCCCTCTCCTTATCAGCAATGAATTCCCCTTCACCTTCACAATCCATTGCAGGATTCGCTTCCATGTTCTGTAATACGACAGGCCCAAATTTCTGCAACCCTGCTCAGCCGAATCTGTACTAGCAGAGTTCTGGCTCCTCTTAGCTATGAATATCAGCTCAATACAAACCACCGGTCTGCTAACCTGACCTGATTCACTGCACAATCAGCAATAGCAGTTTCCGCATTACTTTGCTTGTCTCAAAACCTACCAGATTATTTTATCCAATGCAATGAAATAGCCACTATTTACTTTTTAATTTATTTTCAAGTAAATAAGTAGCACTGTGACCATGTCAAGAGAATGAAACTGGATGAGGAATGGATGGACATACAGATGAGCAGTGCTCCATTTCCTGCCTTCTTGACACAGAGATGGATGCTCCTCTGGATGGTGGGGGTTTTTGGAGAAATGGCAAAAGCTCTTCACCCAGTGCTGACCCTGAAAGCTTCAGGCTGTGCTTAACTGGTGGAGCTGAACCAGATGTATTTGCAACCCTGATGAAAATAACCAGTTAGGAGATGGTGGATGGAATGGTTCTAATGTAACTGTACAGGCCTTAAAACCACAGTTTAAGTTTGATTAATCCATCCTTCCTCCACATGTCCTATTCAGGGTCGGGGGTGGGGGTCTGGAGCCTGTCACCAAGACTACAGGCACAAGGTAGGAAACAAACCAATATGGGATGCCATCCACTTACAGTTAGCTTCAGCATGCTGTTGGATGGGGGGAGACCAGAGAAACCCCCACAATGACACAGGGAGAACATGCAAACTCCACAGCCATGGACCCCAGGCAGAGACTCAAACCAAGGTCCCAGAAGTGTGAGGCAACAGTGCTAACCACTGCACCACCATGCCACCCCTCAGGAAAGACTCGCCAACTCCATACACATGGAACCACGCTGGAGACATGAAACTGGTCCCAGAGGTATGAGGCGACAACTCTGACCCCTGTACCATGGCGCTTAGCCATTTAATCAATTTAATAAAATAAGAAAAACTGAAGAACTTTGATAGTTCCTCTTCTGTACTGCTTCACTCCTGTAAGCTACGCCGGTGACACACAATATGTGTTCTTTGCAAAACCTTCCCTTCTGATATTTCCTGAAATTGTCTGATGTCTTTTGTTGTTTCCTGAAAACGGGAACCTATTAATACAGAACAGGCTGTGATCAAGTACTTGTCATCCTTCATTCAGACTCCAGACAGCACATTATTCCCACTGTACTCCTCCAGTCGGTGAGTGACTCAGGAACGGGCTCGCTCCTCCACGGGGCCGAAGCAGACGGAGAGCGGAGGGGGCGTGTCTTTACAAATGAAGGCTTTGTTTGCAAGCAATCAGTAAATGAGTTCACACACGCGCCTCCCGCGACCCTGCCTGAATGCAAACATGCCCCACGCACTTCCTGCAAGAAAAGGGCAGGAAAGTGATGTTTTTAACAGCAAAGAGGTCAGTCCATTTCATCCTCCCCACAGTGTTTTGTGCTTTTAAAGCGATGCCCCCCCATCTATGAGCATAGAGGAGGAAAGGAGACATATAAAAGAAACAAATATTCTAATGGGCCTGTGCACAAATAAGTCCAATAATATCTTCCAGCACCAGAGCATGCAAAGTACCTTATAATAATCCCTATTCACAGCTTGGACACGGAATCTACATGTAACCAAGGCTGCTTCCATCATTTTGGTTACTTCTATGGTCTCTTACTATGAAGGAGTTCTTCCTTGCCACTGTTGCCTCTGGCTTACTCTCTGGGGACGTTGAAAAATAAATTGATTGATTGATTGATTGATTTTAAGCCTGGGATCTGACTTTGTATAGAAAGTGTTCTAAAAGTGCATGTGCATACGTTTATAGAGTGACTGTGCCCATTATTCACTGAACTACCTTATTGGCATCAGTGTAACACAGAGTTTCATATTGGAGGGACGCAAGTTAATAATGGATTGTTCCCTGCCTAACGCCCATAGCCTCTGGTATAGGCTTCAGACTTGCTACCCTGAATAGGACAAGCAGTTACAAAAAATGGATGGATGTCTGTTCCTCCCCGACCGCCCAGTTTCTGCACCTTTGCTTATTGCTTATTTTTTTTCACTTAGAAATAGTACTTACAAGTCCTATAGCTGACGACATTGAAATTAATGCAAGAGTGACAGCCTCACTTACATATCTGCATAAGTCAGCGATGTGTCACCGCGGTCCTACTGCATCTTGGTCTGTGTCGTGCGTATTTTGCTTGTTTAGCTGAAATTTCCAGCCAGCTACTACAAAGGGCCCATGGACTCCAGCGCATCCAGTTTTACGATGGACCTTGCTGAAGCAGACTTCTGCATCATAGCTGTCTATAGTCTTCAGATAGCAGCATCAGCTGTTATGAAGAACACGGTTGCATAAAATAAAATAATAACAATAAAAATAGATAATGCAACAATGTGATAATTGCTTTTCCCTCTGAACTATAGTCAGTACAAATTCCAGGGCTAAAGTAAAATGGAAGCGGCATTTCTCGTTGGGAGAACAGATTCGTTCTGAGCTTACTTTCTATGCAAAATGCCACGGAAATCAGTCGACATGAAGTTAAGTGAATAACAATGAGATTCCAGGTATTCCCCTTTCTACACCTTCAGCACTCAACGTGACGTCCATCTGTAGTAAAACCTGATAGAAAATTTCAGACTTTTGCACTGTATTTTACTTGCGAAGCAACCTGTAGCTGGGTTTATTCTTAAAATCATCAGTTCAGTGCCTTCTGTAGCAAAGCAAAGCCTGTGTAAATAGCTGGGATCATTTTAGATGTGACCTGGCTTCAATAACAGGGCCACTCTGTCATAAATGGCAGAAATCATTAGCCTCCCCTCAAAATGTGACAAGCATCCGCAATGGAGCACCACCCAGACCTTAGCCCTGAAACTAAGGCCCTGAAACTGAACACTGCAGGCTCCATCCTTTCCTCCATCTGGCTTATTACTGACACAGGCAGCCTGTGCCATGCAATCCCCCAAATTAAATTCATTTAGACTCAAGGATAATTGAATATTCCCAAAATACCAGGACTATAATTAGACCATGACTCAAATTCAGACATTCCACCAGAGGCCATTGTGTCAATAATTTGATTTCTATAATGCCATTAAAATCAAAGTCTAAACCCGCAAATCAGATTGTTTTGAAGGACTCATTATTAAATGTCTATTCTTTAGGAAATTAAGCCTCCCCTTAAGGACATCATTCTCAGAGCTGTACCTGACCCTGTTTTTATAACCAATCCTGTCTCGCAGCCACAGATACCATGCCGTAAATGTAAGTCACCTTTTTAATTTTATGCTTCTTCGTTCGCTGTCTGGTACTGCGGACGGACTGCAGATTCAATGTAGGCGCCTGCGGTCAGCTGACTGAAGAAGAAGCAAGCAACTTTCATGCAAACAGGACCACGGCAACTGAATGGGTCTTCGCTGCACTCCTCCGACGATCTATAATCCGTTTATAATCATCATGAGAAAATCTGGGATCACGCTCAAGAAGTAAACGTAGCACCTGCATCTGGCTTTTAATCATGAAATTGCCCCCTTTGTGTTTCAAACAAACCGAAGGCGGTGCAACACTAAATTTTACGTAGATCGCGTGTTCAGTCGGAAGAACGATTTTCTTTGCCGAATCCTGTGATTATTTTCAGGCACAGGATATCACGATGAATAAAATTACAATTCTCCCTAAAAGAAAAAAGACTGGCTGATGGGTCACGCAAGCAGAAGAGAAAAAAAAACTAATTTCGCAAAACAGGGCGTCAACTGGACCATTACATCCAATCGATAAAACATCTAATCGATTAAAGAAAATAGTGGGGGTAGTACTTTCCCTTGGGTATTAAGCATTTTGTATATCAGTTCTAAGTCCAATTACCGGCACTGATAATAACTGGTCCATTACCAATAGCTTCCATTGGTTACCGGTATAAATTGGGTATTATGGTTGGTGAAGATGGTTATTATTTGAGATTATAAATCAGGTAGGTATTAGGTATGATTCTTCAGAAAGCCATGCATTATGCCTTTGACACTGCTCCTACCTTAAATTCCTCTAAGACCTTATAGGTCTTTCCTCGATATTCGCAAAAGTTTTTCACTTCCTTGCACTCTGGGCAGCACCCGTTATGCTCCACCTTGGTGCACTTGGGGTGTATCTTAGGGCACTCCGGCTGGTCGCACACCGGCCCGTCCTCGGTGCACACGCACGGGCAGTTCGAGTGTCCCGGGAAGAAGCGCTCCCCCAGCTTGTATACGAAGCCGCTGTCGTCCACGCAGCCCTTCCCACGGTAGTCGTCGAAGATGATGTCATTGTTGGTCGTCCTCTCGGCCTCATCCGCTGGGTAATCCTCGGGGCTGACGGAGGCCGGTGACACGACGGCGATCAGGGCGAGCAGCAGGACGCAGGTCGCAGGGGCGAGACCCATCATTGGCCGCGGTAATTCCTACGCATCCAGAAAGGAGGGTGGGTGTCAGCAGCCGTGACACGGTACCAATCTGCAACATCCGATTGTATGCAACTTTTCTCATTAAACTGTTCTTTACGGAGTGAAGTGAATTCTGCTTATTCTTTAAAATGCTCCGAACATAGGCCTAGAATTACTTTGATGTTAAGCGGAGCATATCCATGATTAACTTAAAGAAACAATGCAGGCTGTCCTTAGGAAAAGGACGTTATCTCGCTAATGGGATGTCAAAATAATTTAAGCAGTTCAAGAAAAGACCGATTAGTAGCGCTTAGCGTTAGATAAATAAAACGCGAACTGACGGTTTAAACTGGAAAAGAAATCGTAGCGCACATCTAGATCTTGGCTTTGAGTAGAAATACCCTGGATAAAACTGTCATTTCACCTTTGTTAATGTTCTGCAGTGATTGCTAAAGTTACTACAACGGCCCCTTTATCGAAAGGGTTAAAGTGTTACATCAGGCTTATTTCATGATTGCCTGCAAAAACATTTTGGTAGTTTGATCCGTTTTATTAACGTAGCCTATATATCTATACATGTAGCCTATGCATATATGTACGAGATTGCTATATGCAGATTAAAATTGAATTTACTGCTGTATTTTAAAACGAGTTGGTACTTTGTAATTCTCTTATGTCAGTACATAACTGACAATATTACAAGTTACGGCAAAAAAAGAAAAGAAAAAAAACGCGTACGAACCTCATTGTAAAATACCAGCAGAACATTGCTTATTGGTATTTCAGACAGTAGTGTAGTCACGGTAAATATGGTTCAAAGAGATGTGAGAATCCGCTACTGTGGGTTTGCTATACTTTGGGGAGCCAATTACACTGAATTTATTTATTTTATTTTTTGAGTATGCATTTACAGGGAAGGCGTTTCATGTGTATATACATTTTGTTTGTTTAAATTTATAACCATATTAACCATGGATATAAGACGAAGAAATTTCACAGGGTACCCATTTACTCACCTGAGTCCGAAATATTTGTTTTAAACGGATTATCAAATTGTTTTTGTTTATTTATACTTCCCAAGACTCATTTACATTTATTCAGGCTAAAAATCATATTAAATCTGGTTTGGCAGCATACATACATCTTCTACACACCGTTCAGGTTAATTAGGATCACACGACCAACAGGTAGTTATGTACTTAGTTCCTCTAATCAATAATTCGTACCATTTGTCACTGGGTGCGTGATGATGACCGTAAGTGCGCATCTCCTCTTGTGCCTAACTTCGTTAATCCGGCAGCCTTGAGCAAGTGAAATCTCCCCCAGTCATTAATAACCGCGGTCTGCCTGGGCTTTATTCCAAATGGCTGACCCTTTACGACGGAACAAGAAGTGAGCCATCAAAGCAGCCACGTCCAGGAGCCGCACGGCCTTTCTATGCGATTATGCGACGCATCATTATCTGGAGAAGCCGAACCGCTGTATGGAGCAGCCAAGCTTGATGCATCGCATTATCGTTAAGCGATGCGAGGTAAACAATTGAATCTGAAATTGCGGAATATTAATAACCCTTAGCTTGTATGCAGGAGGATAAAAGATTTACTTATTGTTGCAAGGAAGTGCACGACACCTAACCGCGCATAATGGTACAGTGATAATGGTCATTACTAACTCACCGCGCAGAACTGCCTGGTTCCACTTTGTTAGTCGGAATTAAGCAGGTCCTCCAGGAGCGGACCAGCACATAGCGCAACTTCCAGTTAAACCGCTTAGCAAAGGCAGCTTGCAAAATTCCGGAAGGAAAAAAGTAATCCTGTATTCAGGGAATGCCGTTTAAGTAGAGTTATACATCACACCTGCTGTCCTTTCCAGTGTTTAGCAAGCGGCACCAGCAACATGGTGTTCTCATATAACCCAGTCGGAAACATGATTGCCCGCTTTTCCCCGACGGCTCACTGTAGAATAATAAGACCCTGGCCAGCTATGGTGAGCAACATAAATGTGGGGATAGCAACGTCTGGAATTGTATTTCCCGGCTTATTTCCAGTTCACTTCAACATCCAGTGCAAGCGGCTCTTTTTTCCTCCTTTTTCAATCGATTTCCAAATTCTTCAAGGGTATCACAAAAGCCTGTCGATCTTGTTGCAAATCTCCAGCTAGAAGATGCATACAAATATTTCTCAGCATTGCCATCTTTAAGCAGAAAAAGAGCTGACTAATACAAACTGGGAGCATTCTTCACGGCGCAGCCTGGCAAAGTTAAAGCTCCGCTTGTACACGCCGTAATGTACACAGAGTAATCCGTGACTTGTCAGAGAGACGAGCGAAGCAGCCCCGTTAGTACAGCGTTAGTGCTGTTGCAAAAAAAAAAAAGCCTCCGATCCAAGTCCAAGCAAACCAGTCGAGTTGAGAACAGTAAGGCGGTCTGTGTTAACAGAGCCCCCTCTGTTCCGGAGCGAGGGGGCGCTCTGCCCCGTTTCAGCACCGCGGACAGAGGCGGCTTCAGGAAACTCCAGCCCCAGTCCAGCGGCTCTAACGATTTGTCTGCCTGTAAACGGTGCGACGGAAGGCCAGCAGTAAATATCGGCGGCTTATTCATTCTCTTTTAGCATTACCATTGTCTTTCCTCTCGTTGTATTTGGCCATAAATTATGCAGGCTATTTAAGGACTGCGGTTTAAAGGGTGGTTTTCTTAGGTCTACTTGGCTGCGGGATATTCTTGAAGGTTGTAACATGGACCACTACACACTAAAAGACTAATAATAATAATAATAATAATAATAATAATAATAAAAGCTTCTTTATGATGAGGTGTGCTTAGTAATAGATGCACACACTGCATTACAAATGACATCATTCTGGCAGTTTATCTTATCATGGATTTAATTTCACCATAATATATTTGAGTGTTTGTATAGGAATAAGGTGCTTTTCTTGAAAACTGCTTTATTTCAGTTTGCCTATAGAGGACACTACCCTACTATTGGAGGAACCTATGTACACATTAGTCTGATAGGATCCTTTTTATTGAATGTGTACTGCATTATTGTATGGACATGTAATCTTGTTATATATAATTTGTCACACTGAAGCAGATGTATTGAAGTTTCATAATGGACACCGTCTTAATTAAGTGATTACTATAAAATGCGACTCATTCATTTCTTTATTTTAGAATCTGTTTCTTTTTCGCCTACTGACTTGTAGATCAGTAAAGAGGCTAATGACAAAAAAATCGGTCAGCTTGCTTCAAGACTGAGGAAAATTATTCCACATAATTGTGTATCCAAGGGTTTTTGTATGTTTCATGCATCGGAAATGGACAGACATTTAACAGGTACTGAGTTATGAAACCATCATTTCTGCCAGCCCCCAGGAGATAAATAAAAGCTGACCCACAGGTAGAGTTATTGAATCTTGTTCCTATAGAAACATTAACCAGGTTTTACAGAGGATCTGAATCTCTAGCTTCCTTCCACAATACAAGGACATGCAGTTAGGTAAATTGGCATCTCTAAATTGATCATTGTGTGTCTGTGAGTGTACCCTCCAATGGACTGGCAGTCCTACCCAGGATGCACCTGGACAGGGTCCAGCAGCCCCCTAAGGTCCTCTGTTGGATAAAGGGACGGTTGACGGATGGATATTTCAAGTAAATTTTTTAACATCCCAACTCTAGTTGTAATGCATAATCTAAACAGTGGCCTGTGGACTATGTATTTGTCATTTCTTTCCAGTAGCACAGTAGTTGTAAGTCATCTTAGCTAAAGGCGTCAGCTGTTCTTGAAATGTGCTGGAAGTAGATTAATTCTGTCACTGTTGCTCTGGCAAAGTGTTCAGAGATCACTGTTCACATGCCAGGCCAGTCAACTCTCCATCTGGAAAAGCGCTGCTAAATGGAGGTGGCTGGACCAGACTGGACTTGTTCCAGCTGCCACTTACATGCACAGAACCTTAGAGCTTTGCCACATGCAACCCTGCTGATATCCAAATTTTACCAGACCACAATGCAGTATGTTTCTGTGACATTTTAAATCTAAGTGCCGGCTTTGTTTTTCCCTTGTATATGTCTGGACCTTTGCAAAGATGAATGATGATAAATAAACATATTTTTTTTGGGTTGATTCAAGGCTTTGGATTTCCGTATGTGGTGTTTCAACGTTCTCCTTGTGCTTGCCTGGCCTCGTCCAAGTGCGTTGGTTCCTATTACTGTCCAAAAACATGCAATTAAGTAAAGCAGTGTCTATATAATTAAGCAGGGAGTGTGTGTGTGTGTATGTGTGTGTGTATGGACCCCGCGATGGCTGGCACTCTACCCAGGGTGTGCCCCATGCTATGCTGCCTAATCCCCAGGCTACCCATGACCCTGCATTGGATACCCAGGTATGGAGAATGGAGAAAGCTCCCCCAAATGAGGCAACACGTTTCCAGATGTGACTGTGATATTTCATACTGTGACATACTTACCTAACATGGATAACAAGAGGTGCTCCCGAGAGACACATATAATTATACTCTCAGCTCCTTATTTTCCCTGTATTCTCTGTTACTTGGTCTCAGATATTTGGCTTACAAAGTCAGCCTTCTCTCACATACCATTTGTATGGCAGTGTATTAAAGTCAGTGCTTGGAACAGATCTTCATAAGAACTTTTTCTTTGAAACCTGTTACTGCAATTCTGCAGGTTCCATATGTGTGTGTGTGTGTGTGTGTGTCTGTCTGTCTGTCTGTCTGTCATGGGTGTTATTTCCAGGGGGGTTAGGATCCAGCCAATATAACCCCCCCAATAGTCATGTTTCCCCTATAATGGGTGGAGACCTCGGCCCCCCCAATGTTCCAGCCAAAGTTACGCTCTTGCTGTCTGTATCTATTGAAAGTGATTAGTTCTCATTGTTATTTGTTACACAACAACAAGATGTGTCCTCTGTATTTAACCCATATGCGACATTGCAGGGGGCAGCTAATTCAACACCCAGGGAGCAGTACTTTGCTGATCGGGGATTTGAACCCACAACCTTTCTATCAAAAGTGTGCTTCCCTAACATTTAGACTACCACATATGTGTGTATGTATGTATGTCTACATGTATGTGTATTTACTGTATGAAACGTGAACATTTCCCAGTCTGAAAACCAGATTGAGTCTGTCTCATATGTGTCTGACTGAAGTAGAAACAGTTGAGTAGAGCTTATTATTAGTCTCAGGATTCATGAGTATTCCTTTTTGCCCTTTTCCCCAGTGCCTGCAGATCAACAACCTCAAGCACTGTTATAACTACAGAAATATTGCAATTACAGTAAATGGTTGCTTCCTGGTTGCCCCGCATTATACCTACCCACGTCTTCCCACTGGCTTAAGAAACTGAATTTGGGAACAGGTCTAGTCCATTGGAACCTGCGGGGATGGTTAATAATAATGTCACCCTGCTCATTTAATCAGAGGAACAAGGCTGGACTGTGTACTGCTTCTGAAGAGCCATATTTGTGTCTTAGTGGCAGTTGCCCTCCCGTGATTGGTGCGTGTTAATGTGGCCGTCAGAGCTTTTCAGCGGCATGTCAATGGCCCCGCAGTCCTCTCTGTGCTTCTCTGAAAACAGAATCCACTCACTCAGAGGCAGCCTGCCCTTATTTTCTAAAGTGAGGACATGGAAATCCATGGGAGGACCAAAAGCATGCTGGTTCTCAGGCACTACGGGAGGCAGTGGTCCAAATTAAACAAGAGCCCACTTTAGTGGTGCCACAGCATCTCATGAGGTCCTTGTACAGTGCTTCCTCCTTTAGTGACAAAGGATCCAGCAGATCAGCAATTTCCAGGTGTTATACTAATTTGGAAGAGAGTGTCAATCAGCTGCTTTAAGGGGCGTGGCCATGCTGACTATCTAATTATGATAGGCTGTCGTGTGACTAAATTCTGAATAATTAACATATTTTATAGATAGCATTTCTGTGGCTACAGTGATGATAAGTGAGTGGCCAAGCCAGCAGATATGGAGTTGCTTTTTGGGATTTTAATTAATTTATTTAGCTGTCATTTTTGTCCAAAGCAGCGTCTCAAAGTAAAATGTACCAGAGGTCAATGTGCAGCAGTCATTAAGGGACAAAGACTTCGTCTGCAACCATGTTATTACTGAGCCGCTTGCCTTATGCACTCCCACCATTCAAACACACATGCTCAACCACTTACTTTCCTGGTTATTGATCTCTGCCAGGACCGAGCTCTTTGTTTCCAAGGCTGAGCCAGAGAAAGACTAAAGTCACGTGCAAATTTTAAGGTCACAGGGGGAGAGCAAGTCTGGACAAGGGAGTGAAGTAGCTCATGTTGACGTTCTGGAACAAATTAAATTGTCGTTGTGGTCACTGTCAAAGGCCACCCGCTGTGGATGTCATGCTTTGCATGTAATCAGCACCAATTACCTCCTCCGCTGGAATAAAGTTGGACACTCGCACCCCTGCCCCCCTATCAGGCTGAGGATGTCACCCGAGCAAAGAAGGCAATGATGTCACATCTGATAAACAAATTAAATTGTTTCTGTCCAGAGACTTCAAACTCCTATGGATTTAAGATCAGCTCGAAAAGGAATCGTGTAGACAAAGTAATAATTGCCTAATGTGACAACCATGTTCTGTTAGAGGGTTAAAACGCACAGACTGCAGCCCCTAACCTACATCCGGAAGCTCTGGAGATGCAGAACCTTTCGCTTTTCTGGTCCCAGTTTGATGGAATGGTGTACAAAGACAAGGGCAAGTGTGTGGGCATCTGCTAAAGCCGTAGCCTGCAATGGAACATAATTAAGTTGATGAGCTTTGCTTAAATTACTCACTGATATATTATATTGGTTATTGATAGATTTCACTACAGTACATACATCCCTTTATCAGATCACACAGTTGGATTGATTACCTGAATTTCTTAACACCAACAACAAGAATAATATTATGGTGGTGCACTGTCGCCTCACACCTCTGGGACCAAGCTGCAATCCCCCCCCCCCCCAGGGTTCCATGTGTGTGGGGTTTGCATGGTTTGGAACTCAGGTTTTATCCACTGCAGTACAAAGGCATGTAGAAGTGAATTTGTGCTGCCAAATCGTTAGCCTGTGTGCGTGTGTGTGTGTGAATGATGTGTGTGTGTATGGTGTGTGTGAATGGTGTGTGTGTGTGTGTGTATGGTGTGTGTTCCCTGCAATGGGTTGGTGCCCCATCCTGGGTTATTCCCTGCCTTGTGCCCTGCGATGGGTTGGTGCCCCATCCTGGGTTGTTCCCTGCCTTTTGCCCTGTGATTGGTTGGTGCCCCATCCTGGGTTATTCCCTGCCTTGTGCCCTGTGATTGGTTGGTGCCCCATCCTGGGTTATTCCCTGCCTTGTACCCTGTGATGGGTTGGTGCCCCATCCTGGGTTGTTCCCTGCCTTGTGCCCTGTGATGGGTTGGTGCCCCATCCTGGGTTGTTCCCTGCCTTGTGCCCTGTGATTGGTTGGTGCCCCATCCTGGGTTATTCCCTGCCTTGTGCCCTGTGATTGGTTGGTGCCCCATCCTGGGTTATTCCCTGCCTTGCCCCTGTAGCTTCTGGGATTGGCTCCAGACCCTGCAACCCAGGATAGGACAAGCAGATATGGATGGATAATAATAACAATGACACAGTTTTGGCACCAAACTTTTCACTCCTTTATGGACACTATTGCAGAGTTTACAAGTGAGGAAAGAAACATAATAGAAAATGACAAAACTGTTTTTTGACTGCAAAAGGGGATGCGGATTCAGGCTAACATCTATGTAAACCCTCTAAATCATCTTCAAATATGTGATTCCGTTTTAAAGGAGTCTTTATCTGCTCGTTTGTTTTCTTTTTATAACACAGCAATGTTCTTGGTCTTTATCATCTCACTAGAACACTTGTCAGATATAACATATGACCCTATTCCCAAGACTTTGGTCCATAGCAGTAATTATGGCAAATGGAAATGGGTGCATTGACCATATTACTGAGAGGTGAAAGCTGCAATCACCGTGTGTCAAACTGATGCTCAGCGTATGAACAATGACGTCCAAATTAGGAACAAAGAAACACGAGAAAGTTTCTTTGCACCTCAGAACTTCATATGGCAAACGTATCCTACAGTACAGCTGCAGTTTCACACACTAGGTCTGCGTTTTTGCTGACTCACAGGACGATGGTGGCCTGTTACATACAAATAATGCTGAAAAACCACTAATATTATCTGAAAAAAAGAATGTATTTTTGTAGCCTTCTGAACAGCAGCTTTACAAAAGGGAGATGAAACGTCTTACAGATGAGTCAACAAAGACTGAATTGTAACAAATAACAGCTAAAACTGACACTCATTGGCATAAGTTTGCCTTTATCCAGGGGAAGTCTGTTAAGAAGAGACCTCTAGCTATCCTGAGCCACAGTCAGGTGACTGGCTTTATTTAAACCCACCTGGCCCCGTTCCCCAGATATATAAATGAGTTCTTCAGCTCCTTAGTTCCGAATCCCTGTGCCGCGTGGTCCACCCTGTCGTACCCTCACTATGCTTCCGCCCGCAATCTTTTGCATTTCAGCCTCTCGTTGTTTTGCTCAGCCGTGGGAAACACACAGTGCGCGCTGAGCCCCTCTGTGACCCCGTTAGAGATGTTAGGAGTACTGTGCTTTCTGCTGTATGCCTCTGGTTAGGCCCTTGTCTCAATGACCCCTTCTAAGATTGCATTCTGCCTTGGGTCACCTGAATATTCCCAGGCTGTGGTTTCATGTGGGAAAATCCTTGTTCAAGACTCAATTCCAATCAATTTCTCCTCCAGGAATAGTTCAGCGACACCAGTCATGTGACCATCTGTTTAATATGTTTAGGATTATGTCAGGAGCACGCCCGCACTTGACCTTTATCCCTTTTCTCATACGGCGACCAAGATTCACAGAAGTTGTTGAGGAATTAATTAGTACAATGAAAATGCTGTTTACACTGGACTTGTGTGCAATTGCCTTGTTGTTCTGCCTCACAGCAAGTCGTTAATGGAACAAATGCATCATTTTGCTACACGGTGCAGCTGCGTGTGTGGGTGTGAATGTAATGCCCATCTCTGTCTCGAATGATCTATGCTGGACCGTGGTCCCTGCGCCAGAGCAAAGTAGAAATGAATGACACGGTGATTTCTGAGTGGGTCTAAAGACCTCATTAAAATGAGGGGGGGAAAAAAAATCAAGCCACCGTCTGGCTTGATGACACCATCAAACACAGATAACCTTAATATTATGGGACACAAAAAGCAAAACAATACACAGGAAATATTTTGCTATACTTTGCAAAAATAAAAAATAACTGAAGAGAGCCTGTTCTCTTGGGGGAAAATAGGCCTTCATTTTAGGCTTTAAGGTATTAGCAAGGTGTTGGATGTAAAGCAGCATAAAACATGTGCTTTTTACAGTGGGGGAAACGCAACACAGGATTTAAATGAATAACAAAAGAAGTGTTATATTCAAAACTTCAAAACCATCTAGTCCATTTCTCACCACACATCCCCATCGGTTCTGACCCAGACTGGTGCAACCTGCACACATCATAAAATACACTATTCTGTCCTCAAAAATACATTATTAATCTGTGCTGTGACACCCTGCTCAAGTGGGAGTGTATTTTAAACCCAGAATGTGATAATGGATAATATGATATTTAGCAATACATCACAGTCATTTTTCACTGTAAAGGAACCACACCCAGATTAAATATAGCATCCTAAACAGGTAATCACACTGACAGTGCAGTGACATAATGAATTGCTGGTCTTTGCAGTTCATCTGTTCCTCAGAAATCCTCGCAGGTTGTATCAGAACAACCTTTAACCCCATCTGATGAAGAGTTCTGATGACAGTAAAGAGAGGCCAGCCCTTCTCCGCTTGCCAAATTGAAAAGCTTTTATGGTCTTAAACACAATAATACTGGCAATTTCACAAATGCACATCTCCAGCTTCAGAGCCACACATGGTTTTCTTTGGAACCTGAACAGCCGCGTGACTTCCCTGACAGCTGAAGGCAAACCAAAGCTCTATTTCATGTTTTCTTGTTTATTCATTATAGGTATATACATATAACGTATAAACAAGAAAACATGAAACAGAGCTCATATCCATCCATCCATCGATCCATCCATCACCGTAACCGATTAATCCCAACTGGGGTCGCGTGGGGGACCAGAGCCTATCCCGGGAACAAGGGGCACAGGCAGGAACCAACCCTGGGCAGCCGCCAACACACTGCAGGGCACACGCAATTACGGGGCCAACTTAGAGTCACCAATTAACCTACCACACACTTTTGGACTGTGGGAGGAAACCGGAGCCCCCGGCAGAAACCCACACGAACACGGGGAGGGCATGTGTTCTACGCCCGACCCAGGGATCAAACCCAGGACCTTTGTGTATATGATGCTCACTGTATATGTGCCTAATAACCAATGTGACAAAAAATATAATTAGTTTGTGGGGCACCTGGAGCCTGTCCCAAGCAGCACAGGGCTTAAAGCTGGGGTAAAACCCCGGGGAGGATGCCAGTCCATCACAGGGCACTTACAGAGAAGCACAGCATATGCAATGTCTTTGGCAGGAGGAGATCAATGCACAGCCAATGAGGCGAAGATGCAGACTCCCAACACACAGGATGTGACGGAATCCTCCAATCCCGGTGGAAGTTGGTGTTTCCCATGATTGGCCAATTACCTTGAGGGGGAGGGGCATGGCCACTATTGGGGAATGCTGACCAATGTGCCGCTCCCATGAAGGACACCACGTGTTCAGCTTTGCCACAAGTGTGTTCAACCCCAGACAAGCCACTCACAGCCTCCCACGGTCAAAGGTTTCATCATAGTGATTATCTTGCTCTTTAATGTACATTCCCCAAAGCTCGGCGATATAAGGGAGCGAGAGGAGTGTACAAAAGAATTCATAAGAGGTGCAGAATTGGAAGAGAGCGATGGTAATTGGGTGTAGGTGGTAGAGAGCCGTATATGTGTATAATGTATAAAATGAACAGTGTCTATGTGGAATGTAAAGTTGTACATTTAGAATGTTATATTCAAAGAATGTACCACAGCTGGTGCACCTTAGTGATGATCTTTATTGGCTGAATGCAGTGTAAGCCAAATATTTTTTAAGCGAGTCAAACCAGCTCTAAAAATGTGGTAGTTAGTGCCACTACGAAGGTAAGTGTGAGCTTGTATCTAATCTATGTCACATGATTTGGCCAGGCCTTGGTCAGAGTTATGCCTGGTCCTATCTTAGAAATCTATTATATCTGTAATCACAAACGGCATTCAAAGCGGAATAGGATCACAGTGGTTACAGCTTCCAAAAAATCCATGTTAGCTCTGTTAGGTTCGTGCCATTAGACTGTGCCATTACAAAACTATTAGCTTCCCTTTCTCTAGTGCTTGACAAATGAACCGATCAGAAATCTTCGGCTATTTTCTCATGACTAACAGGAATCAGCAGAGTCTTCGGCAGACTTGAGCTACATCGTTCCTGGAGTGAACTGCTTCCGCCGTCATGCTCATGTAGGATCACACATGCACATATCACAGGGCCTAAATTCCAGGTGGCCTGAGACAAGGCCGAGCCTGGTACGAGAGGCACCAAAGGGGGGTTACACACACAAACACACACACACAGATAACCAGGGAGGCTAGCACTCCAACTTTTATTGCCCAAAGATTTAGGGACCTACAGACAAGCAGAGTGGACTTCACGGACAGGGGTCCCTCGACTTGGCACACAACCCCCTCCCCATACATTCTGCCTTACATTTCACTCACCCAACAGACAAGCACCCTAAAGGAAATTTCATTTAAGTTTGGCTTTTGTATACCCTGTATATTGATTTACTCACGACTACTAGTCTCAATATACAGATACGTTATGTTTGTATGTGTCCTAACTTTTAGAGAGTCTTCTGTGTTAAAACCCCCCCTTCTCTTCCAACATTCCTTTGTGGTCCTTATCTGATCTTGGTGGACCTCACCAAGTTTCTTTGTTTCTACCATGCTATGTTAAAAGAACTGAATTAAGGTGTATTTTATCCATTCTGGAGAAGATGAATTGGCATAAGCCACACCAAACAAATTATGTTCTTTCCAGATGTGCAACTTATATTGATATTACCACAAACTAACGGCCACGCCTATCTATGGATAAGATGTGCTGTTTGTAATTTGAATATTTGATGTAATATCCGCACAAAGTGTAACATCTGTTGAGGTGCAACCCAAAACCCCTGTATCCTATACTGATGTGAATCAGTCACATAGATACAATAATTAATTGTTTAATCAATTAATGCAGATGGTATGAGGTATGTACCTGTGAAGCTGGTATGGCATGTTTGGTATCAAACTGATTGTTAATCACCCCTGATTCCAAATCTGGTCAGTGATTACCATAAAAGTGGATGTATCAAAAGTTATAACAGCTTAATGAAAATCATCAGTAAAGGTAGAATCAGGCGGGCCATAAATCTCAAAAGGACTGATACAGACCCCCTTCCAAAAGCCCGCCAAATGGATGGCCAGCCATTGGGCCAGGAGTCGAATTCCTGGTCATCCCTATTCATGAACTTTAGACCATAAAAATCTAGCACCTCAGAACAAAGAGGAGCAGAGAACAACCAGCAGCAGAGCAGAACAACCGCCAGCCGGCGCAGAGAAAACCATCCGCCCGAAGGAGAACATCAGCCCGGGAGAAGAGAAACCCACAAGAAGCCCTCCGGTGAAGGCCCAGCTGAACAGAGAACAGCACCCAAGACAAAGCTTCACCAGGAGAGAGAATCTAAAGGGACTCCACTCCACTGCTCCAAACGCCGCGCCTTCCTGAGTGCCATCAGCTCAGCAACTCTGCCATCAACTGCCAAGACCCCCCCCCCCCCACTCTTCAACCAAGTAAACCAACTTCCTTTCATTCTAACAACTTAAGCTGTTCTGTTTAACCTGCTATAAGACTTTAGGGTCGTGTTTCCACAAACTATGCTTGCTTTGCAGAACAGTATTTCCCATTTCAGGTTACTCATTTAAATCCGGTCATTGCATTTTCATAATTACATTGTTTGTTTATTCCGTTATTTCGTGTTTGTTGTTTGTGTTAGGTGTAATGTCTGTCTTATGTCAGTTGTAGTGTTAGCTAGGAATAAATGCATGTCTTTTACACAACTTTAGCCTCCGTCATTGTGTGTCTCATAATAAGTTCCTGCCATTGTGCGATCTTGCTACACGCTCTGAACCTCAAACTCGCCTGAAACATCGCGAGACTCTCTCTCATTGGCCGTGAGGGGAGCTTCGCTACCAATCGTGTACATTACCTGGTGATGCAGCTCGCTGGACGAGCCTTCTAACCCAGGTTACTAAGCGATACTGGTAATTAGTGAATCCCATTTAGGTCTCACATTAACAGACTCACAGGGATACCGCAATTGAGTTTGGAGGAGCCGACCATTCGGCATAACAATTGATTAATAATCAGCATTAAATAATAATTAATTAAACTTTAATTAATTCAAACATATTGGTGGAGAATATTAAAATTTATTTGAGCTATTAATTCCTACACTCGGGTCGTTCTCCTTACGAGCCCATCACCGTGTTGTCCCTGTTGCACCACATGCTGTGTCTAGTGTAGATGCTACGAATATATTTACCATCCTCTTGTAGCTGTAAACTCCGCAGAGTAGTAAATGTAACACACCGGTGCATATGGAAATAGAATTCTATGTTATTGCATTCTTGTGCAGCTGCAACATTATAAACAAAGAACAACAATCAAAAGCACGGAAGACATACAAGACATGTACATAACTAAATCTATTTATAAAAGGGCATAACACATTATTACCGTAAGTATTATGCATTAAGAATGCTCTGTGAAGCTCTCATCTATAATGCACTATAAATACCTTCATAATACCTTATAATGGCTTATACTTACCATTATAATGCATTATGAAGGTATCTATAGTGCATTATGATGAATGCTTTAAGTAAAGTATTACCAAAGAAATAGAATAATGGAAAAACTTGATTTTCAGACTTCCTTTGTTATCGCTACGGGCAAAACTGCACCCTTTTGTTTCAGACTAATGACACTGGATTCTGGATGAAGCAGAGAAGTCTGAGGACGCAGCCCCCAGGACTGCGAAGGGCGAGCCCCAGGGACTGCACGCTTGGGAACAAAAACCTCCTGGCCAGCAGACTTTCATCTCCCTCCATGCCCAAATAACATGCCTCTCTGCCCCTGAGGGGAAAGTGCAGAGCACAGAGGAGAGGCAAACAGCCCCGGCTTTGCCTTCCTGTCTCACACATGAGGAAAGATGGACCCTTTTCACTGCAGAATTCAGGCATGTACATTGCGACCGTGTGCTTGCAGCCTGTTTATGTACGGCGAGCTATACTCTACTACGCCGTTCACTCGCATGCAAAAGCCACACATAGCTTAACCGCTCACCCATCTGAAAATGAACCATTAATATACCGGTGAGCTTTGCAGACGTGGCACACATGCGACTTGGCACACATGCGACCGTTCATGCGATAACAGCGTAAACTCTTCACCTCTACTGAGCTCAGAATGCAAACAGCGTGTGGCTCAGTGGGCTAAGCCTGTCTGCCTGTAATCACAAGGTTGCCGGTTCAAACCCAGCCTCGGCCTGTCTGTGGGTCCTTGAGCAAGGTCCTTAACCCCCAACAGGTGGCTGCCCTTCGCAGACAACTTACTCTTCAAAGAGTAAGTTGAGGGAGCAGTCAAAAAAATTTCCCCACAGGGATCAATAGAAGTATCAATTATTATAAAAAGTCCTTCTCCCTATTTTCACTTTGCTTACTCATGGTTTCAGTGAACTGAAAGGAAAATAACCTTTGTGATAAATTGGTCTCCTAGCTGTATGTCTTAGCTTTTCCAATATGTATTTTGCAGTGATCTTAATTAATCTTGAGGATTAACCATCTATTTATGTAATGCCAGTAACAAAGGCATGCAAACAGTCTGGTCTGTGAGGAAGCACTTGTTTGTACAAACTCCCGGCACAGTTTGTGAACAGGCAAGTTGTAAATATTCTTCACCATTAATTAATAACAGGTAGGCTATTTATTTAGACCTGAGACAGGCGTGTGTGTTGAGCATACATATCTCCACATGCTGTTAAATGAGCAGCCAGTGCAGAGGAGCACTTTCTGTGATGTGAGCACCAGAAAGCAGGGCTTTTTTGTGATAATGAGATGTAAATTTTCATGATGAAAGGAATCTGGCTTCTGGTAATAGAACAAAAAATATAGACAATAATTCGTCAAAACTGCATTCAATAGGAGACTAGATTTTTTCCCCAATAGTCATACATAAAATTGCTGTTTATAATTAAAACTACTATATCTTATTCTTCTGTATGATATATTTAACGGTCATTCTTATATGGGTGCTATTGAGGAGTTAACTACGTATAATAGCAACTGAAACTTCATTGGAATAAAATGGCCATAGGTGTCATGGAGAGAATGTGAAATGGCAACTAAAGTAAACAAACATGTAATGGATGGATGGTGTCCATAGCAAATGAATGGGTGGGGTCATGACTCATAGAGGGGAACAGCAATGACAATAAACCGGCTCACCCTGCAGCTGTGAGCCCTCATTAAACCTCTGTTAGCCCCAGCTGATGCCGTCACCTGAGCCGGAACGTATCGAGCAAAGTTGCCGTGGCCTCTGACATGCCGCAGCACCAAGCGTAGTGGTTCTCAGCGTTCCTCAGCGTCTTCGCAAAGAGCCCCCTTGAGGTTTCTTTGTGTAGTAATCTGTGTGCTGGGTCTTTTGTATTACGGTGTTCTTTACAAGGTCATTCAGTTAAAGAGGAATTGCATGCCCAACGCCTTGAGGTCCATTACGCTCTGAATGTTATTTGCAGTGCTCCAGGAAATGTTGTGAGGTTACCGTGGCATGCAATTGATCCAGGTTACCAGCAATCTGAGAGTGAGCAACAGGCGAGGCTCTGTGCTCCTTAAATGGGATGTTCCTTTATGTGCGTGTTCATGAGAGGATGTGACTGCCGTCACTGCGCAGTTCATTTCTCCGAAGTTTCTTTTTTTTTCCTAAACCCTAACAAATACAAAATACCTCATCATATTTATTATCTGTTACTCTGATATTTATTTTCCAGCAATACCTGGGGTGAGGCGTTCCGATGATTTACATTGCAGTTACCTGGGTGGGGAACAGGGTTTGATGAAGATCCTATTAATGGTTCTTTGTGGCAGCAAAGAGCCATTTTATATGGCAATCATGCCAGACCCCGTGGTCCAGGCAAAAATGCCCAGAGGTTTTAATGCTGATGCAAACGTAACTTTATAGACTTTATAAACCATAATATATTAAATCGTCCAAAGAAAGACTGGCCACAGAAATTTGGCTGTTTAAAGATGTATGACTAGAATCGGCTGTGACTGGGGTCAGGATTCGGGGTCTGACTACATTTTCTGCGGAACCAATTTAGCCCACAGAAGGACTGTGTCCTCTCCCTGTGACACACGTTGGCTTTCAGCACTGCTTGTGTATGTCTGCGTTAATGAGAAAGTGTTTCGATCTAGTGTAGGCCAGAACATTTTGGTTACATTGTGTTTCTTCTTTTTTCCATTAATTGGTCTTCACCCAGACTGCGGTATGCATTGTGTGTTTCATATTGTAATTTTTCTTGTTAATTAATAAGTGGACCTCCAACTCTGATATAATTCTGAGACAAAAGAGCGTAATCTTCCCTTAGTAACTAATGTGCTCATAATTTGCAGCCCAGCGTAATGCTTCCGGCCTCAGACTATTATTCATAACTGTGGTACATCTCCTCCAAAAGCGATCTTCAATCGTCCTCTGACATCTGCGGCATTTAGATTGTTGGTCAAATCTCTTTAATTAGACAAAAGACATTCTGCACTATTCTTTATTGTGGTTCAGGGATTTTTTCTTTAGGAGCCCCCCCCCACACACACACACACACGCACGCATACACACACACACACCCACATCTGCATATATACACACGATACCGTGCAAAAGTCTTAGGCAGTCAAAGTAAATGTTTAAAGCTATTTATCTGAACAGTAAGTGTATATTTGCTCAGGAAAATGCATAATTTAACATCAGAACATATGCAAATGAATAATAACACAATGAATGCTAACAAGAATTTCATCTTTTCTGCAAAAAGTGGTTGGTGTATTGGATTATTGCTGCAAAAACTGGGGTCATTTTGGGAGAGGTCTGCAAATAGCTAACCTGACACACTTTGACAAACATTATAGATTTGCACCAACACAAAGATCATTTAAACATCAATTTCTTTGACTGCCTAAGACTTTTGAACAGTGCTGTATATTAACTCGGGGGCCACTTTATTAGGTATGCCTAGCTAGTACTGAGTAGGACCCACTTTAGCCTCCATAACCACTTGAAGCGCAGACAAGCCGTGAACTCAGAGAAGCCATTCTGCATACGGCTGTTGCACTGAGCTGTTATTTTTGCACTTGCGGCCTTCCTGTTAGCTTTAGTGAGTCTGGCCATTTTCCTCTGATCTCTGGCATTTTCCGCCACAGCCAGCCGCAGACTAGATGACTTTCGTTCAACGCAGCCTTCGCGCTGATCTAACGCTCAATTGAACAGTAAGTGAGTCTCTTGACCCGGCCTGTGTGCCGCGTGTGTTTATTTGCTGACAGATGATTCACTTTCCCTGGATAGTGTGTATTTGCTTTGATGAAAAACACAGTTTAACATTAGAACATATGCAAATGAGAGCAACACAATAAAAACTAACAAGCATCTCTTCTGCTCTCCAGAAAGTTACTGATATTTTCTTGGAAATTAGAAGAATATGGCTTCGGTTCCCAAACCTCCCCCAGCACCCCAGCCATTCCATGTATTAGCTACATTTTTTCGCCAGCTCACTTAATCAATTTAATTAGTTTAGAACATCAATGAGGTATTGATTAGCCTTACAAGGCGTGCTGGTGATCGAGTCAAAAAGTACGTTGATGTATTGGATGGTTACTGGAAATTCTGGGTTGACTTTAGGAGACATTTTGACATGGCTAAGCTGACACACTTTGATAGACATAATGTCATAGTTTTACAGCCACATGAAGATAATTTAAACATCGTCTTTGGCATAACACTGTTCCACAGTACTGTATGTTTACACCAAGGGCCTGTATGATGTATTAGGTATTGTACCCTGTCATTCTGCTATATACATTTTGTTTTTCATTTGGTACAGTCATTGCCTAACAAAGGAAGTCAGTATTACATTTTCCACTGATAGAAGGTACTGATGTAATTCAGGTTAAGTGCCTGAATTAACCAAAATAAAACAGCGGGTCCCCAACTGAGAAGCGGTTAGCTCTTGGTCGTGATGATGGCGCGCGTTTCGGTGGTTTGGCAGCCGAGGAATCTGCCCGCGTGTTTCCGGCCTCTACTTTGCTTTCCGCTTTCACTATGGCCATTTGCCCATGCACGGACCCTCAGCAAAGAGTGCTCTCCAGTACCGAGCTGGCTATTTCCCTTGGCTGGACCGTGTGCTCCTTCTGTCTGCCAGAATTTTCACCCTCCACTGATGAACTAATCCGGAAGCCGATACAGTCCAAGCAAAAACCTGCGGGGGGGGGGGCTCCTGGTCATGTCCGTTGAGGCCACCCTTGCCAATCACGTGTACCTCCCTGTACCAGGTCACATAAGCAACCAAATAAAGTGGTGCAATTCCACTATTCAAACTATAGCTCTGTAAATGCCAATATATTCTTTCAAAAATTGTAGCCACATTTATTTAATATGTATACATAACCCCAACCAAAATCATTCTGTATTACAAGGGCATCATCTCAGAATCTTATATCCTTCTTGGAGACCTGCTTAGTGCCCTGTCAATCATCTACAGCAGGGTTCTCCAGTTCCGATCCTAGAGGGCCAGTTTACATCACAGTTTGCTGATTTCCTTGCTTGAACACACCTTATTCAGCTCATCAGTTAATTGTCAAGTTTAGTAGGTGTGTTTCAGCAGGCAACTGTGCAGACTGATCTACACCATCCTCTGCTGTTGTTTGCTACAAAATCCATAGGATTACCAGAGCCCCCAGCATAACCAGAGCCCTCTCTCTACAGTGCTATTAGTGTATAGTTCTTTCATATGTTTTTTTTTCATTCGTTGGATTTCTTGTCTTCTAATCTCTCCACCAATGTAATTATTCATCCAATGGATAAACAGAGTTCTGTCCCCATGGATACAGTTACCTGTGAGACCTGGTGTCATAAAACAATTTTCTGCATTGATGCATGTCGCCTATTGCAGCCTCTAGGAATGTGAAAGGTTGGACAGGGTGTTGGTCCATAACGCACCTCGCTGCTACAGACTGAGTCCGTCTGAGTCCGTCCAGGGCAGTGATATGATTTCTGTTTTAGCTGGGGATTTAATGTTCGTTCTAGGCTTAGTCCTCCATTCAGCATTGGACTCTGAACTGGCAGAGCTGCAAATTTTTTTGCAACGTTACTGTTGCAATGAAGTAAACCTGTGAATTCAAATGGTTAATTTTTGTCTTTATATTTAAATATGGGACCTGGTCAGGATGTAAAATACAGACTATCAATCAATATTTTAAAATTTAATCTCTGTAAGAGAATGAACATTATATAGACCTGTCCTGTTGGAGTAGCGGCCTCTGTGAACTGCCGGTCATTAGGTCCAGTGTCTCACTCCTCCCTAAGTGTATATCACGCCTTCCTATATACATTTCACCCCTTCCTATGTTTATATCACCCCTTCCTATGTGTATATCACCCATCTCTATGTTTATATCACCCATCCCAATGTGAGTATATGCTGTTCAGTCACTCCTTTGAAGTGACACTGTTATGGCATCATAGTGTGTGGAAGTGATATTTTTTTTCTATTTGGATTTAAAGCTCATCTGGGCACGTCAACACACCAATGCATCAAAGCTTTGGCCACAGAAACAGCCAGCGGTATAACAAGACGCGGCGTTTCTTTGTTTACTGCCCAGCTGTGTTCAAAACCCGAGCTCACAAAGGGCAAGCGATGAATAAGTCAGCAAATATATAAATGATGAATAAACTGCAGAAATATGTGTCAGCTTAATTGCGATAGCGAGGCCTTTGCTTTTGAACAACGATGAAAGGGTGAGGCATGCAATGCGTCTGCTGTGGGTTTGATGATCGAGACACTTCTCACCTACTGGTCGGCTTGTAGGGGTATACGGTGAAGACAAAGGAGAGAGGGAATCCAAGGGCGCCCCCTAGGGACTAGAGAGGAGTCAGACATGGCGGAGCAGATGGCCGAATGGGTAAGGAAATGAACCTGCCACTGGAAATGTTTTGGGGTGGGGGGGCAGGTGCGACACATTTGGGAGGCTGTTACTATACTACTAGGCTTTTACTTACTATACCCTCAACTCTGACCAGGAGAAGCAGCAATGCAATTTTTTTTTCCACTGGAAAATTCCGTTTTTTTGGCACCGCAAGGAGGCCAGTCTGTAACACAGTAAGAACGACAGTATCGCGCGTCACAAATTAAAAGGTTAAAGGATCCTGAAAGGCATCCCGGCTATCAGCTCTTCCACTTCAAAAGAACAGATTTCGGTTGCCTAAGACTTCCGAGGCATTATTGAGAATCATCAATGTCACGATGCTCCAGTTCCCGACCCGACTGAAATGCATTGTACACAGAAAAGCAGGGGGTCGTGAATGACCAGTCGCTGCGTTAAAATACAGATTTTTCTTCACTCGCAAATAAAAGGCTTAGAGGCTTAATGGAACCAAAAGCCCATTTTCCTCTTTAAAATAATGGCATGTTTGTTATGCACATTCTGTAATCGAACAAGCCAGATGAATGGTTCTGCCAGACATGCAATGGCTTTGTGGGAGTTGGAGTCTCAGCATCTTTACTCAATCACTATGCTACAAAGTAGCTTTAAAGTAACAAAGCAGCTTTCATATCAGTCAGTCAATCTTTGTATCAGAGTTAAAAATACCAATAATACAGTAAAAATGGAACTGCTCTTATTTTTGTTATTGCAGTTGTTCAACTTTCATGCATAACAACTTGCACAGCTGACTGCTTTCCTGTTTTCTAAAAAATTTGAATATAGAGGTTACCTTCACAGATGTACAACAGGGGACCAGGGTAGGCTGTGAAATGGTTGTTTATTCCATGTATCTAACCCCAAAAATTCTTGCTGGGGGAAGAAATAAATTTCTCTTTTTCTATAAAGATCTTTGAATGACCTTTGTGTATGAAAATGTGCTATATAAATAATCTTATCTATCTATCTATCTATCTATCTATCTATCTATCTATCTATCTATCTATCTATCTATCTATCTATCTAGTGTACACACACACACACACACACGTAGGGTAAACATATCCTTATGGGGACCGCTCATTTATTTCAATGGGAAAAATGCTAACGCTAACGATGACAACCTTAACCCCTACCCTGCTCTAACCATAACCATAAGTAACCAAACAAAATGCAAGAGTTTTTGCATTTTTAGTTTTTTCATAGCAGTCACCCATTTTTATAAAATAGAGTTTTCCTTTATGGGCCCATAAGGGGAAAAAAACTGATATTTTTCACATTATGGGGACATTGTGTCCCCATAAGGGTAGGTATACCCGCTCACACACACACATAACCATCCCTTAGAGGAAATCAGTTTTTCTCCTCTACTATGTCATATTTTTTTGGATTTTACAGGAGCCTTTGAGTTAGATACTGTGTGTGTCCTATGTACCCTTCAAGGATTCAAATTTCCTAATAGTACCATAAACCTTAAAAGCTGAGACTAATCTATCCTAGAGAGTTTCATGGGCCGTTGCAAGGCTGGTCCCCACCGTGATTGAGATGCTTTTATTAACTTCACCTTCAAAAACTGAAGCTCTGCCCACCACCCCTCTGTGCCTACTGCCAACTGCAGGGCGGTTCCCAGTACCACGTAGAACACCATGCCTAGAGCTGCAACACAGCATGATCGTCTTTAGAATGCACTCAGCCGCATCGTGCGATTATCTTTGTAACACCCAGCTGCACAGTGAGGTTATTACAGCAAAACCCTGAGATACGAAGTATAAAAATCTCTGTAACACGCAGAGCTACAGCGTATATTTATCTCTATAACATAAGGAGTTGCATAGTGTGTTTATATCTACTACACACTCTGTCACACTATCTATGTTTATATCATACAACCAACCAAACATGCTATTTATCTCTATGATAAATTGAGTTACACAGTGTGTTCTGAAACTCTATGTTTTGGCCTGCTTGGTGCCAGAATAGAAGAAGACTGGTATGTTTTCACGTCCCATTGCTCTTTCTTGTCATCGACAAAAATGAAAAAAGTAAAAGTCCCTCTCAGCCTCTGAAGTGATTCCAAAGGCCGTTTGGCTGAGTTTGCTCTGTGCTGTCAGCGTCGTGCGTATTAGCAAGTGAAAGCTTAGCAACCAAGCGGTTAATGGACAGTTCTGCTGTCTGTATTGCAGTTTACGCCTTTGCATTATTTGAGGCAGCGCATTTGGCTTGTGACGTGTCTCATATGTTGAGGGAATGTGGGGAAGGCATGATATGCTTAAAGAGCCAAATGCTGCCTTTCCTCGTAACGCTAACTCCTTGACTGCAATCGACCCACTCAATGCAAACGGCTTCCCACCCTTCGTGAACATCAATCTTCCTCCTCTTTCCATGACCAGGAGCTCTTTGCTTTCCAATCTGGCTCATTTGATCGTGATGTTGGCACCCATCTCTAGGGGCAAAGGGTTGAATCCCACCCCTGCTCCACGTGTATGATGTCGGTGTGTTCTTCCTGTGTTTTGTGAGTTTCCTGTTTGTCTTCCAGTCTCCTTCCATAGTCCTAAGGCAGAAGAACTGGCATCTCCCATTGTATGTGTGTCAGTGTGTCTGTGCCCCATCAAGGTTGTTCACTTGGCTTGTGCACCGCACTGCCTGGGATAGGCGGCAAGCCCTCCCCACTCCCCCTGAGGCCCTGAATAAGCAGTCGGAAGATGGGTGTGTATATGTTTTTTTTTTTCTTTCTTTAAATAACCTCATCAGTGTTTTCCCTATAGCCACACATATCTAGGGGTGACAGCACGTCAGCCTCCAGTCCTGTGGTGAGGGACATACTACGCTTTCTGCGTTCTCCCCAACAGCTTCGTTCTGCTCCCAGGCCACCAAGCCCTCGCCCTCGGCTCTCCCCGCACCTCCATGATACATCGTTACCGCACAGCTGTCCGCGGTGGAGCCTCCACCTCCGCTTAATTGTTTGCCATTAATTAACACTCCTGCGCCACTGGAAAGGAATCAGCCACCATTAAATCAGAGCTGTCGAAAATGGCTGACACTGGGGGCCAGTAATTAAGCCTGGAGTGAAAGTACCATTAGTAGACTGGTCCTCAATTTATTAATGCACATGATGCGTTCCTGTCCGCAGCGAGGACCAGTTCATTTGTGAAAAATGCCACGGCCATGAATTTGCTAAAGTGCCATGTAAGACCTGCTTTAGACTTTAATAACCTACCTTTTAACAAAGCAGGGTCACCCCCCCCGAGACCGTGTCCAGGATAAGCAGATGAAAGACAGCCAGCTCTCACGCATCCGACGTGACACCCGCGCTTTCAGAAATCTTACGGCAAATCCATTATAAACATAAAATTAGCTACATGGAAAACGTCTCAAGTAGTTTGCATACCCTACAGCCTATTTACAAGGAAAAAAAAGTCTGCATACACGTAAGCCAGTCAGGTGAGCAAAGCTGGCAACATTGAAGATGGATGGATGGCCAAACATGCTGTAAAACTATACCAGACATGTTCATACAAAAAAGTAAACCAATTAGGTCATTCCTGTTTGGAGTGAATGCTTAATCTGAAAATTCTAATAGATAAATAATATTTCAAATTAGGATAAAGATCTGTTACTGCATGAAATGATACAGCTGGATCGCTATGTGCAGTGGTTCATGCAAATGTGCTTAACGGTTTTGCATAAAGGCCTCTAATGTCATGAAGAGCGCTTATAACCCTTAAGGCAAGGTGATTTGTGCTTTGCTAATGACTGGGAACATTCACTGAGGAAATGACTAATACAGGGCATCCCAATGAGTCAAACACCAGGGGATGCAGTTCCGAGTGATGGCCTGTCTGACCTACATTAAGGGCCCCAGAGAATATGGAGCGTTTATCTACCCTGACGTAGCCGGTTAACTTCCAGCAGAATGAGAACCCGTTCCCACAAATCTGCGACACTTGGCGCACATGCTGTGGGCTGGACCACTGCAGTCGAAGCAACCAAAACCAATTAATATGCTGGGATGGTTAATTTGGGGTGCACAGTTGGAGTATTCCAGTTAACGACAGGTTAGGTAGCTAACCTGCCACAGGAACAACAACAACAATAATAATAAATTATGGAATAGTAGTATTGCATATAGTATATATACACCCTATGGCCACTTTATTAGGTTTTTAAGAGATGTAATTTGGAATATATTTTGATTCCATAATCACTTTTATCATCTTGATGCAAACTTTTTATGGAATCTCTTTCTAATCATTCGGCAATTATCTTAATGAGCCAACATTAAACCTTTCACTACAGCTCTAAATTAAGATGGATTCATTTAAGGCTTGCCAAAAAAGTCTGAAATTAAATTCATTATTCATTTGAGTTCCCTTTGATTGATTAAATTCTCAGCAAGGTATTGCAGCCTTAGTCTGCTCTTATTTATTTATGTAAATATAAATTTTATTCCGTAGAATTCCCAAAATGCAGATTTACAGATCTTCCCAATGAGGAAACTGACCACTACATTTCGTAAGCAAATGCACCATTTTAACATGTGAACAATATAATCCTTTTCTCAAAAACCATATATAAAGATCATATGCATAAATAAATAAATATAGGTGTACTTTACAAGTGAATTAACATTTAATAATAAACTGAATTAATACTAATATTTTAAGTCTACACATTTACATGTAGACATAAATACATTAATGCACACCATAGCAGAATCGTAATAAATGTATGAACAGAAAGCAGGAATATTGTTTTCAGTATTGTTTTTATGACCCCTGTTTACCTCTATGACCTGGGTGCATTGGCCTAGTAGCTTGGACGCAGGCATCTCTCCAGCTGCTGCCTTTGCCTTTATTTCAGTCAATTACACCATAGATATTGTATCTTCATTGTATTGTATTGTATCTTCAGTTGGTGGGCTTCATATGCTGTTCTCTGTTTTCACAAAGCAATATTTTGGTGTCTCGGGGCGGTCATGTGGCTCAAAGGTTAACACTGTAACCAGAGGCCTTCAGATTCTTCTCTGCCTGCGTATGTGGAGCCGGCATGTGCTCATGTTTGCCTGGGTGTCCTGCCACCGCCTAAAAACATGCAGGTGGGTGAACTGCGGCCGTTACACTGCCCACATGGTGTGACTGTCTGGCCTGTGATGGACCGGCATGTTGTCCAGGGTGTCCATGGGCCCTGTGTTTTCTGGAGATGTTTCTCTTACAAACCTGTATGTGATAAGCGCAAAATGGATAGATCATAATGTCTCTCATGATGCCACATCTATCTGACCATGAGCTTGCACTGTCCCTTCTGTAGACACCTGTGAGCCATTTTGGAGAAAATTAACAGACACATAAATATTTATATAAATGTAAGCATCCGAGTCAGTTTACATCAGAAGTTTCCATCAGAAATGCAACAACAGACTTTATGATTCTATTTTGTTGTTGGGCATAAAAACATCATTAGTGATAGAACCAATCAGATCTGGATGAGGTCCCCACCTGGTGGCAAAGGAACCCCATCACGTCCTTAATAGGAGAGGCATGAGGTGGCAGTGAAACCCTGGGCCAATCAAAAGGAAGGGCACCCAATGGCTTTGGGGAAATTGGCCGATTCGTCTGATTTAATGAGTAAAAGATTAATCGCTGATCCTCTGCATGCTCTAAAAGCACATGTATGGACCAGCACCTTTTGTAAAGAACTCAGCGAGACCATTTGCAAAGTGAGCATCTGCATAAATTATTATTAGCAAATACCATGAATCAAATGCTGGACATGTAAGTTATGTGCTGCTCTCCTGCTGTGTGGGAATGGATTTGTTTTGTCATAATGAGGTACGACGTGGAAGATCTAGGAGGTGATTGGCTGATAATTTGCATATATTTAAGAGGAATCAGATGAACTGTTTTCAGACGTGACACAGTCAAGGTGATATTGCCGTTATAACAATTTAATTACAGCTATAATGTTAATTGATACATTTTATATAATATGTATTTTGAATTAATTTACACTTGCTGAGCACTTTATTAAGAACATTATACTAATAAGTGAGTAGTACCTCCCTTGTCCTCAATACAGCCTCAATTCTTCATGGCATGGATAACACAAATAGCCGCAAAAAATTCTTTGAGATTGTGGTCCATGCTGACATTATTGCATCATATAATTTCTGCAGATCTGTCAGCTGCACATCCGTGCTACGAATCTCCTATTCTACCACATCACAGAGGTGTTCTATTGGATTCAGATCCGGTGACCACTGAAGAACTGAATTCATTTTCATGTTCATGAAACCAACAATACTCAAATAGGCTGTGGCCTTCAAGCAATGATTGATTTGTATTTGCGGGCCCAAAGTGTGCCAAGGAAACATTCCCCACACCATCACCAGCCTGGACTGTTGACACAGAGCATGTTGAGTTCATGGATTCACGCTATTGACGCCAAATCCTACCATCTGTGTGCCTCAACAGAAATTGAGATTCATGACTTTCCAGTGTTCAACACTCCAGTTTTGGTGAGCCAGTGCCCACTGGGGCCTCCGCTTTCTGTTTTTGGCAGACAGGAGTGGAACCTGACATGGCTGTTATAGCCCATCCACCTCAAGGTTCTACATGCTGAGTTACTCTAGCCCAGGGTTCTTCAACTCTGGACCTCGATTCCTAATCCAGGCTGTGTTTTCAGTTCTCCCAGGTAGTTGTTTAATAATTACTGATTCTGATTGGTCAGAGGCTTCACACCTGACTGACAGGTAAAGGAAGGCTGGAAAACCAGCAGTGCTCGGACCTCGAGGACCGTGAGTTGAATAACCCTGCTCTAGCCTTTTTGTCGACTAGAACCAGCCTGACCCCTCTCCACTGACCTCTCCCATCAACAAAGTGTTTCAATCGGCAGTTTTTTGTTTTTTTTTGTACCATTCTGAGAAAAATGTAGAGACTGTGTGTGAAAATCCCAGGAGATCAGCAGTTAACAAAATACCCTAACTAGCTCCACTGGTACCAACAATCACGCCACAGTCAAAATGACCGTGATCATATTTTTCCTCACTCTGTTGTTTGATATGAACAGTAACTAAAGCTCCTGACCTGTATCTGCATGACTTTATGCATTGTGCTGTTGCCACATGATTGGCTGATTAGATAATTGGATAAATTAGCAGGTGTTCCTAATAAAGTGCTCAGCGAGTGTATGCTTTGTCTGCACGCCTGATTATTAGCTAGCACTGGGCCGGACCCACTTTTGCCTCCAGAACTGCTTTAAGAATAAATGATCTGTACATTTAGAGAAGCCAGTCTGTACCCCACTGCTGTACTGAGCGGTTATTTTTGCAGTTCTGGTCTTCCTGTTAGCTGTAATGAGTCTGGCCATTCTCCTCTGACCTCTCTCATTAACATGGCGTGTTCAGTAACAGAAATGCTGCTGACTGGATTTTTTTTCTTTGTTTGTTCATCACACAACTCACTTTAAACCGCAGACACTGCAGTGTGTGAAAATCTGAGGTAAGTGAAATTAGATGCTACAATTCTTAACCACACAGTAGATCAAATGCACTTAATAAACTCACTGCAATGTGTACATTACATATTATTTTAAAACATCTATCTATCTATCTATCTATCTATCTATCTATCTATCTATCTATCTATCTATCTATCTATCTTCTACGTGCAATGACAACCTTAACCCCTACCTAACCATTACCATATATTAGCTAACAAAATACATAAACTTTTAGCAATTTCAGTTTTTTGGTTGCTTTCACATATATTTATAAAATTGAGTTGTGAGGACCAAAAAAACATTAGTTAAAAATAATTTAAAAATAATGTTTTTATCACATTTTCGGGACATTACATCCCCACCATGTAATATATACATAACCACATAAACATGCACACGCATACGGACACGCACACAAACACAGATATTGGACAATACAGGTTCACAGTCAAGCATAAGAAGAAAATCACTGCAGGAAAACACAGGGCTTCACAAATTACATGCGTAAGTGCTTTCAAAACTTAAATGTGCTCATAACATATTCAAAGTATATTAGGTAAGTATCATTAACCAGACAGTGACAAATGCTTCCCATTAGACATGCGAAATGATTTACATATTTCAGGGCTACATGTGCAGGAAAACTTTGCTGCCTGATCAATTTAGGATTCCATGCAACATACAAAGGATAAAATAAGCTCCCCGTAGGCCCTGGCTGATCCACAGTTGGTTCTGTGAAGGTTGCAGCACACCTGTGCTAAATAATCGCCAGCAGCACACGGCTCGCACAACAGCACCTCCCACTGGTACCAGTTTGCGCAGCGCACACGAGAGCTTGCCCTCTCCTGCGTATGAACTGCAGCGTGGAAAGGAGCGGCTGAGCTGACAGAATAGCTCCTCTCGGGCTGGATGAGCAGCGACGGCTACACTAATGGACCGAGGCTAGCATAGTTTAACGGGACATCCTTAATTGGAGAAGGATGCCTGGGCTGAACAGCTGAAAAGCGTACCCTTGGGAAGGCATTCGGCACCTGCCAGACGCCAAGGGCCTGAATCAGGAAATACCCAGTTGCTTCATCAATAGACAGCAGACTTCCCACACGGAGACCCTGTGTGAAAAAACAGCCCTGGGCCTGACAGGAGTATGTATATACTGGAAGAGAGTGCATAGCTTCCAGAAGCTTCACAGCACATGACTCTGTATGGGGAGACACTCAGACAAATGTGTGAGACAACTGGGTGATAAAAATAAAAAATAAAAACTGGGGGAAAAGCAAAATGAGGAAAGTCATCATCCACACTACTGAGATGACAAGGCGAGAAACACTGCAAATAGAAGGGAATTACAGGGTACTCATTGGAGTGAGCTGCTGATGTATTACACAGACATGGCTGGAATAATCTCCAGGCAGCCAAAAAGAAGATTTTAGAACCTCCTCCAAGTCTGGGATAAGACAAGTTGGGTATCATTAATATTTATTTTTAAGAAAGGAGCTTAATTGTATTTCTATCCCTCTCTCTGCATCCCATCACTGGAAAAAGCATTTTGACACTGTTAATGTTCATGATAATTACCCAATTCATCAATAACAAATTCACATTTTTTGCTGTCTCACTCTGAAGTTTAGCGATAAATCACTAAGGTTTGTTTTTTTCCAAGATGGCTGTATATGCCAGACTAATAGGGCTACAGGAGGGTAATGGGGTGTAATGCTAATATTTTGTGGAGCCTGAAGACAGTAGAGCGTATGGAAGAGACAATGAGGAAACTTGATGAAATCGCCTTTGATCACTGAGCTGCTTTGACAACTCCCTGAAAAATCAGTTTATAATCATATAATACAGAGTGATGGTGACTTGCCCGTGGGAGTTTTACTTACACAAAAATGTTCTGTGGGCAGAAAGAAAAATAATTGGTTCAGAGAGATAACCAATCAGATTGTAGAGGAAGTGGGTGCAAGCAACTAGAGGAGGCGGGACCAAGATTGTTTGGTCCTTTCTCCCCTAGTTGCCTGGACCCACCTCCTCTAGAATCTGATTGGTTATCTCTCTCAGTCAATAATTTTTCTTTCTGCCCACAGAACATTTTTGTGTAATAAAACTCCCATGAGCTGGTGACTCAGATTTAGGGTATAGGAAGAAGCGCAAGAGTTTACAAGACATCAACATCAGGCTGACTGATGTTTTCTTGTGTCACTTTCATGTACCCCTTTTAGGGAAGTAGGTGGTATGGTACATTATTATTTATTAGATCACGACCGAGGCCGGTGTGAAGGTTTGCTGCCACGACTTGCTACTGTAGGAGATACAATGGCAATAGACAACAATTTGAGCAAAATGCAGATAGAGAAGAAATACAAGACACACCACAGAGATGTATTTTTGCAAGGTATGTGATACATACAGCAGTTTGGGAAAATTCAAGCAGTGAAACAGAGGGGAAACTTTAACGTTTGAAGGCTGAAATGTTACGTTTCAGAAAAGAACATAATTCAGGGTTAAACAGCGTAAATGGATTAAATGTTCCAATAAAGCACTAAAGGCAGTCAATCGACAATGCAACGGGTCTCCTGTCTTCCCGACACCACTGGCATGCTTTGTGTATGAGTAGGTTACAAAGAAATACCTTGTCATTGACAGTGGTGATGGAATGACAACAGAAGTCTAGAATTAGCTTACTTAAATAGAATTTATCCATTACAGTTCTTTTCCCCTCAATCTGAAAGTGACATTAGTCACAGGTGCCACAGTGTCAATTTCTAGCAGTTATAGACGAATATAGCTCTCTCCATTTATATATTGTGTATTTTATTTTTCCATTGCTTGGCAGCCACTTTGGTCTAAAATGACATACTGTACAAGACAGGAAGGTTTGCGGTCAGGAAGCACATTCAGTCAGCATCCAACACCGCTGGAGCGGTTGGGTTGGGGTTGATCACCCTGCTGGCTCACAGATTCAAACCCATGAGCTTCTGGACACAGATCCTTGACCAAGTTATTACATTGACATAATGTGTGTCCAAAGCTTAAATCTATTTCCACTATTAGCTGCTCCTATCCTTTTTGGTTGCCATAGGTGAGTCTTCGCAAGACTGTATTTATTGCAACGGGTCATGCGGCAGCCCTGTGTGACCTCCCTGCATTGCATAAGTCTAGCTCAAGCCCCATCGAGCTGCAGTATGACATTAGGCTTTATTGCAGCTATATTCACAGGTTCAGGTTTGCTGGTTTGAACGTGACGCGGGTCAATAAGCCACGTGTGACATTGCAAGCAAAAACTAAAACATACTTTTTCATTGTGCTGCTCTCAAAATATATGCATTACTCCCAGCTAAATGGGGCAGGAAATTGATCTATCTAAACAGCAGATTTAGTCAGCTTTTGAAATCAGAAACAACCATTTCTCTTTCCAGCTAGGTATTTTTCATAATTCGTAATGTATATGAGATGAAAAGTCTTTGGGTACAGAACCAGTCAGCTTTACCATGACACAAGAAATGCGAGTCTGTCTCACTGTTTACCTTTAGGTCCTTAGATGCATAACTTATGCTGTTTCCTGCTTTCCTTTTCTCTGTGTCTTTATAAATCAAAAATGGATGACCCAGCTGGAAATCTGGAAAACTTAGAATAAATGTATAACTTCTCCTTCAATGAAAAAATTTGAAAAGCCTTTAGAGATGTATGAAAACTTGTTTTTGGTTTGAGGCAATTCATTTCCTTCACATTTTAAAAGACTAGAAAATTTCACGTCGACAGAACGAGGTGTCTGACATTTTTCTGGTAAGATCTCTGTGACTTTATAAGACACACTATGTAATGGAGGTACACGATGAAGCTGTTAACTGCTCAAGTTATGATTGCATATTTAAGAAACTGTGAAACCTTGCAAATACCCCGAAAAGAACGACACATACCCGCTTACACAGTGCACATTCAGAATTCCACGCTCGTGGGAGTTTTACTCACACAAGAATGTTCTGAGGGCAGAAGGGAAAATGATTGGTTCGGAGAGATAACCAATCAGATTGTAGAGGAGGTGGGTCCAAGCAACTAGAGGAGGCAGGACCAAGACATCTGATTGGTTGGTCTCGCCTCCTCTAGCTGCTTAGACCAACCATAAGCTAATTCCATGTCTTGAGAAACTCTTTCATTAGAAGTCTTTTCTGAGGTACTGGTTGACAGAACAACAAATTCTTGCTGAATTAAATGACATTAGAGATTGTGAACCTGTCTGTTTCTAAACAGACAAACGTGCCCATAGCAAGACTCGCCTGTGTCCAAGGGCGAAATGTTCTTTTTTGAGGAAAAGCTGCATAGGTTACATTTTTAAATACTATGTTTGTGGTAAAAATTGCATTTTGATGAAAACGTCCATCATAATTTGCCCTGGCATTGACCTCAAGATGCTAGTGATATTCATGAATTTAATGATAGGATTGTAAATGATCAGCACAGTCTTCCACCAGACAGCACTTTTAAATACTCCCAATAGCATGCAAATCTGTAAAGACATTTGGAAAAACAAACTCTGACTGGGTAAAACACTGTACGTTGCAATCAGGTACATGGTAGCAGATTACAATAACAATGAATATTAGAGGATTACATCTAAGAGAATGAGAACAAAGGCAGCTTTTTATAGTGCAAGGCCACATATCTCATGTCCAGAGAAAAGTGTCTAGTGTTTTATCTTGGATTTAGAAAAGAACTCTTCAGAGATATTCTGAGCACGAATTTATTGCTAAAGGTTACCACTTCTTCTGCTGGAAAAGGTCTTGTCATTGAGTTTTATGCAGGGGTCTAGCAATTACGCCGAATAGATGAGCCGTGTACTTTCCTACAACGACAAGCCTTTAAAAAAATTATACAAAAAAAAATTTAAAAACATCTGTGTAGCTCCCTGCTTCCGTGATGGACTAAGCTCTGATAAACTGTGTAAAGGGGCACTTTTGGAAAGAAATATGATTGTAGGCCAATATCCATTTATAGTCTTTGGCATAGTCCAGAGTCATATCTTCAAAATCCAATAAAACTAAGGATTTACGAAGTGACCGCAAATTGTCTCATATAAAGTATAAAAGCCCTTTCGGTGTTCTCTGCCCAAACACCTGTCTGCAATGACAACACGTGCAGATATTAACTCCCATGTAAGAGTTACATCTGTATCTTATTATGAAGAAATAACACAACCAGTTTCAATGGCGTAAAATTATTTAAGTTACGGAAACAGGCAATGGGATATTTCTGAAAAAAAAAATGTGTGTGGGATGTGTGTGTGTAGCGGGGATTTAAAAGTAAAAATTTCAGACAGATTTGTGTTGAATTGGACATTAAGCTGTGAATCCAGGGTATTCACTGCACACACTGAAGTTTTCAGTAACCTGGTTCAGCCAAGTCGTTTTATACGGAATTAAACAAAATTGCTTAGCTGACACGTTCATCCAGAAAGGCTCTTCTATAGTTGGATATTTCCTGGAGTGATTCAGGCTGCTCTCATGCTGAAGGTTACTTAAGAGGCCCCTCCTGCTATTTCAATGAAGTACCTTCAAATTCAAAGGCTGTGTGCTTAACCCGTCACTACCTGTGAGCTCGTAAATGCATTTTGAGGCCAAATAGTATATAACTGGATTGTTAATGTTTTCCAGCCTAAGAAACCGGGGAAACGGTAGATCTCACAGCTGAAATGTCTAAGAATTACACCAAGGTGTCTTATTGATTCGGATTATTGATTTTTATTGACTGATGGATTCTGATCCTGAAATTCCGGAAATTCTAATACACAGATGCATCCAACAAAACCCAAAGCAAAAGGCAAAGGTGAGGGATTACATAAGGGATATGTTTAGCTTCTGATTCACACTGTCTCAAAGCTGATAACTCTTCAGTTTACCGCTTACAGTATTTACCGCAGCCTTGTGTCGTGTTGCTTGGAATAGGCTCCAGGTCTCAGGGTCATAGCCTTGATTTGAAAAATAGTGAAATGAGGGAATTTGTGATGTGGGGGGTGGTGGTTGGATTAGTCTAAATCCAAATTACACATATAAACATGTTGCTATTTACAAAAAACTAATGTTTTTTTTTTATCCAGTTGTATTTTGAGTAAAATAAATATATGATCATGGTTCAGACGTCGGTGACCTCATAGTGGGCTACAGGCATCACCAGGGACCCTCTGCGGCCCCTGGACGACACACCTCCATAGCTAGCTCTCATATTAAGTCTGGGCAACAGTTGGACTGTGTTCCCCTTCTGATCTGATACATTGATTATATCGGTTCTTAGAAGACGGATGGATCAATATGCAAGGAATGAATGGATCGATATGCATTTCACAGGCTGAGGTTGAATTTGTCAGATTAGGCATTTTGAATTAATATTAAATTAGAGATTAGCCCTTCGTGCAAAATGTTAATGGCAAATTATAGTGACATTTAGAAATACATTGAAATAATCCACAAGGAAGGACAGCATAATTTAATTATATAATTCTCCAGCACTATAATAGACCACAAAAAGCAGTTTGTGACAGTTTTCACATTTCAAGAAATATATGTCTGTGCATTTTTAGAAACAGCATTTTATTTTAGGCAATTCCTTCAAATTTATATTTGATCAGTATAATTTTATAGCCAGATGTGTTTTATCATGAGAAATTCTTGACTTCAAGGTTTACATTTAATGTAATCCCCGATAAGAGTGCTTAACACAGATTGCATTTCACTTTTGCATTTCCCATATGAGAAAGTATGGCTTATGTACATCCTTGAGGCTGCTGCTGCTGAGGATAACGATTATTTTGCAAATGTTTGCGTGTTTGAGTCTTTAGCTGTGCTGGAGCAAGGCTTATCTGAGAATTAAAAAAAACGATTTGCCACAGAAAGTTGAGGGAAGGTACTGTGTCTTATTTAAATATGGATGATAGTTCATTACATACATGATGCATGAAACACAACTTGTGCGGAATATCATTACCTGACAAAGTACTTTAGATGGATTTTATACCACATTCAAATTCCTTTTGGTAGACTTGCATGGGTATAATGTTTTTTTGAACAAACAAAAGAAAACAGAAGAAAAAAAATCAGATGGAAAAACTAGACATATCCATTAGAGTGACACTGAGAAACTGACTAAAGAGAGACACAGGAACAGAGATCATGTAAAGAAATAAATGGCTTTTTCTCACCTAAATCAAATCCACAAACCACAAGAATACACTTGCTTTCAGAAAGACATGTTCAGAAAAAAATGACAAAATGCTATCTAACTGTGTGGGTCTATTATGACATAATGCACAATATCCCATGAATTAATCTATTTTATTTTGCTTCCATATTACCAGCTTTGAGCAGATATTTCCTGTTCACTTAATCTGATGATATCTGGACTAATAAGAAAACATCCACAGCAGGATTTTGTCTAAACAATTTGTGTGTGTTGTTCCAGCTCATTAATGATGATCGCCTGCATCATTCTGCCTCTGATAACATTCACAGGGGGACCTCGAGGATCTACAGGAAACCCTTATAGATCCAGTGACATCTACATCCCTTGACGTGAGGACCACATCTTGCACAAGGTGCATTGCGGAAAGACTTCTGGCAAAAATAAAAACGCACTTTGTCCACCAGTCCAAGAATGAATTCTGTGGCAGCCAATAAAAGTGGAGAACATCAAGGATATGAAGGGAGGTCTTGTCAATAGGAGGTACATTAAAGCCTTTTGAACTGGGCTGCCATCCCAGCATCCTTGTGCTTCAGCCTCCCTTTACACTCCGCCCACCCCAGCCCTGGAAGGAGAACTTTGCAACAGACGCCGGCCAGGAAGCTGAGAGCGGAGGGAGCTGCTCAGAAATCGTTACTTATGAAGGGCTTTTCTCACTGACAGGACCGAGCACAGATGCTTCCACAGAATTCCTCCACTCCCTCCCCCTCTGCTGTCAAAGGCCCCGTTTTGGTCTGTCACACTTGCGACTCCCTAGACTCCCATTCGGTCATGTCTTCATTACAGCGATTCTACCCTTGCAAATTTTTCTTTTCTCATTTCATAAATTAACATAAATCTTGTACTGAAAGTACATAAATACATTTCCGGTGTGCTGAGTTTCATCCTCACCAATATACTGACGTTGAGGAAATTATGTCAACTCAAACTTACTCTCACTGATGCATCTGCTCTACTTGTTAAGTGACTCTGCGATTCATGATAGCAGATGAATGGCTGCAGGGATGGTTATGGACACCACACAAATGCTTCTCACTTTTTGCTACATTCATTCCTGATGATTATTGTAGAGTATAAGAGCATCATCATTAGTCTGCTCCTAATGTCAAAGGCTCTTCAGTCAGATATATGCTAGTCAGACCTCGGACATTCGCGAGGTTTGGTTCCAGAACCCGTCACAAATGAGGAGGATTCGCGGATGTTTGGTAGAGTCACAAAAAATGCGAATATGTGCATATTTCTATAGTTTAAACCCTAAATATGCTCCCAAAACATTTTAATTTCATTTAAAATTTAGCTTAATACAGTACATTATCTTTACAAAAACAAATGTTTCATGTAAAAATAGAGTACACGGATCTGTGAATTTGCGAATCACGAAGTGCAAATGCACCAGGGCTGACTGTACACTAATTATCAGTCCATAGTCAAACAGCTATAGTTTTTAAAATGCATAAAATATGCCAAAATACACAGTAGGTTATAATATGGTGGTTCTCTTCGAAACAACATCAAAAAAACAAAACTTAACATTTTATTGTAAACAGTGCCGGCTGCACAGACCTGTATGGTATACAATGGGTGGAACCGTTTTTGGATTCTGGATAATATGGGAGTCCAGCTTTACCAAGTCTTCTGTGCATAATTAAAATGATTTTTTTTTGTAAGCCTGAGAAATTTATTTTCTGGAAAAATATTTCTTAAAACATTGGATGATAATTGCTGTATTTGCATGAGTGAATTCAAGTCAATTTTCATCTAAAATTTGTTCAGCTGTTTGCTGTTCCACACACTATTTTATAATATCCTACAGTAGGTTGATCTGAGAGCTTGTGTTATAGAGTAAAAAACTCATGTGCCTTTCATAATACAATAAGTCAAGTATGACAATAATAAGACTGAGCTGAATAGACATCCCAAGCCAGATAAATTATTGCATGCAGACAGTTTCTCTGTGTTTTTAGCTGAGCTCTGTAGCCCAGACTGCAACATTGTCTCTCTTTGTGGTCCCACACCTCTGATATGTGATCTGTGACAGTTTTTTCAGATTTTTCATTTACTACTTTTATATTTTGAATGATGTCAGTAAAATGTCATTGTCTGTTGTTTACTTATCTTCGTCAATATCACATGCAATTAATGAATGATTAAACAGTATATGTTTTTGTAACTTTATTCTTTTTTTTTTAAACTGTATGTATTTTTTCATGGTCGTTTTACATTTGGATGTTGTAACTTATACTGTAGCATATGAGTAGGCTGCTTTATATACTTCTATAAGTCATATTGTGTGTTTTTGCTTGTTGATGCTTTGTAAAGCGTCACTGAGGAATAGAAAGCCGTTACATAAATAAACCATTATTTTGATTCAAGTCCCACCGATTTGAAAAATTGTTTCAACAGATTGGACAATTTTGCACAATTTAGACATCGATAATAGATGCTTTATTTGATATTTTTGTTTTGTTCAGATTATACATGTAGTCAGTGCCTCAAATTTTTCTGTTCCATAGAAAAACATCACTCATGCTCCACATAATAAAAAACAACGTGTTTATTGAATAAAAATATGATATAAGCCTGTCAACTCTCACGCATCTGGCGTGACACTCAGGCTTTCAGATTCTCACGCAACAAATCATACGGCAAATATATATTATTCCATTATAAACCTAAAATTAGCTACATCAAAACCGTTGGAGCAGTTTTCAAACCCTACAGACTCTTTACAGGGCAATAAAACTGTTACATACATGTAAATGAGTGTGCATGTGTGTGCAGATTTGTCTCGAATTGAAAATCTTACTCCAGCCTGCTGACCAAAGTTGGCAACCATGGATATTTGAAGATGGCTACTAGAGATGAGGAAGGACAATGATTTTGCTATGAAATATAAATGGTTTCTTTATACAGAACTGTAGTGCTAACAAGATGTCCCAAGTCAACAGCGAACACTGTTGCACTGTTGAGTTTTTCAGCAAATACAGCAAAATGCTCTTTTGCTATGTACAAGGTTGATTTAATCATTTAATCCTGGTCAATAAAACACTGACCAGGAAGTGGATTGACGAATACATGTTCAGGAAACCTCCAGCTTTATTAACCGAAACGTCACATCTAGGGTATAGTTCTTGGGAAGGCTTAGTAAACTTGTCTGCGTGTAATCCTGTTACAGCTGAGAAGAAAAAAAAAACCTGAAGTACCTCCTTCAAAGGTACAACAGCAGTTCCCTAGTAGCACTGGAAGAACAATCTGTTGCACCATAGCCTTAAGAGGAACAGTGGTTACTCCCAGGAAGAGAATAAAGAGCTGAGCTGTCCTCACGTGTTTATGCTCTGATGGTTTGCCCTAGTTAATCTGGGCGTTTCCATAGCCTCAAAATGGAAACATCTTCAGCAAAAAATATATCTTACTGGTGCTTTATATCCTGCCAAACTTGGGCGTACTGGGCCAGTGTTTGGAGCCATAAGCTATTCCCAGGATATTTCATTATGTTCGGAATGCTGTGTTCTCTTTTGCTCTACTGCTCTGTCTTCAGCAGATTTGCTTCCCTTTCACCTCCGTATGTAATTGTGCATCTTTTTATCCATAAGTGTTGCTATATGCAGGAATTTTCTTATGAAACAATGGCTTTAATGTCAGTCTTTAAAAAGGGAAAAGCATTTTGATTGTGAATTGAGGATTTATACAGAAAATCAAGTAAACTTTTAGAATGTAGCACTATATATGCGATATATCTAAAATAAACAATTACAGGGTGATATATTAAAAAAGTTTTTGTGTCTTTGCCTACTATGTGTACTCTGCAAAATCTTATCCTCTAGCTGAAAAAATGAGGTTAGACAACCAAACAATGTCTACAGGCTTCCAGAACGTCTTCAATATGTTCTAGCGCATTGGATATGTGTAGTGATGCAATAAGGAAATTTCTGGCCGATACTGATAGCTGATTAATTCGACAACAGACACTGATTGTTTAGGAGGTTCCCCTTCAATAAGTTTAAAGACACTCCACCCAAATAAAGTATTTATAAATGAATAAACTAAAAATATGAAGAAATATTTATTTTTTGGTGAGAAAACAACTCAACATACAACAGTCCAAGAGCACTATATTTTATAAAATATACATCTTATATATTTATAGCATTTTTTACAGAGAAGGGCTGATCATCAAGCGTGATAAACTAAATTTTAAACGCCATTTTCTGAGTAATATATTTTGATTTTGCACTGTCTTCACCAAATTTTCTTTTGTTATCAGACACTCGCGTTACTGACAAACTAGCGTTATTGGCCAGTATTGCCGCCTTATTTACTGGAACCTTAAGGTGAGCAATCAAAGTTGTGTTGAAATGAATCCTCGTGAAATTTTAGCAGAGCAGTGTTTGCAAAATGCATTTCTAACGTTGTTTTCACTAACATTAAAATAATTCCATACAGCAGACGTTTTTCTAACTGTTTAGTACGCGGGTGTGCAAAGCAATATGGGTCATCCTTTTCATGGGAATTATCAGTCAGTAACAGTTGATTGTTGTTGTATCGGCCAATACCAATAGCTGGCCGATACAATCGGTGCATCTCTAGCTATGTCTGTTCTTAGTTCCAATCCCAAACTAGACCTATGGTAATTTTAACGTGTGTGTCCATAGGGATACATTTATTTGGAATGAATAATATTTTTCGATGCACATCAATTACAAGAATACAATCAATTAAAAAAAATATTTGCAGGACTAAGGTGACATTGTATTCAGAGAATCAGAAAGTTACTTTTTTTTATTTCAGTGGCCTATGACCCTGACCAGGACAAGCAGTAAGGAATGAACGGAAGGATGGATGGCAAAAACAAAGTATTTCTTACAAGCAGACCAAAACCAAGACAAAGCTCATGCAAACTGTGACAGATTGAAAAAAAAATTAATCTTGCATTCATGAAATAATCAATGATTCTGACATGCCAAAAAGCAGAGAGAAAAATGCAGTGCAGACATATTTTGGCAGGATAATGACCAGCTCTAATGGAATTCCACAGTGAGTTTGAAATGGGGAAAAATACATACATATTTAACACCACCCTGATTTTAACACTGCACCACTCAACTCCTGAAAATAACACTTTGGGAGATTTTGAGATCAACTTCTGCATGACAGACGTTGCATTTGGCCTGTTTATTCGTTGGGCTTTCATTATATAAAGTATTTCATTGTATTTTCAGTTATTGCATAAGCTAATGATGATAATCAGTAAATCAGTAAAACCTTTTTGAAATCATTTCTAGGTTACAAACTTTTTCTGTGTAAACTTTTCATGCTTTGAATGTTAAAAACAGGGAAATGGTGACTCTCGACAGGTACTTCTCAATCACTAGAATGTATTGGGGCACTGGAACACTTGATTAACTCAGCAGGGTCAGGGATCTATATTGAGAAATTAGGACAGGATGTCTGTTCCTGATAGTTTCAGCTTAGTATAAAACGGGATGTACAACTTCTAAATGACAGAGTGTGTTTGCCACTAACAGCAGCACGATGCAATCTGGGATTCTGTGAGTCCTTTGGCTGAGACGTGCATCAGATTCCTGAAACACTCGCGTCATGTACAGCTGTGGGCACCGTGGTCCAGCCTCCAAAGGGAAAGACCACTATCCAAGCTCAACCTGTAGACCATGGTGCAGGCTGCCTTCCAGTCTGGATCAGTGATTAAAACCGTAGTTAAATATAAACCCAGAATGTAAAGAACGTTGGTTTGGTTTCAACATTAGTAAGGGCCAATTCAGCCACAGACACACAAGGTACTCCCACACTTTATGGAGGCATGTCCCTACAGTCCAAACCCAAACCTTCATCCTTATTGTCCCCAGAGGGCAAGTGTTTTGAAGCAAGCCCTTGCTAGAATGCTAGTGAGCCCTGACAGCACGCGGTTTTGATTGTAGGCAAGTTTCTGTTGGACGTGCAAGACGCCCCTCTCAAATCACCCTGGGTGGAGGTACGGCAAAGGGGAATGATGCCTCTAGAAGAGAGCAGAGTTTTCAAACTGTGCTGCAGGAGTGCAGAAGTACACTGACAGCATGGGGGCTTCCTTTCTGTGGTTGCTGAGGTGAAGTCTGCCTGTCTGTCCATCTGTTTTACATCCAATTGCTTATTCAGTACAGAGTCATGGGAAAACTGCATCTCATGAAGTACAGGGTGGGTCAGGACGCCTTGGAAAGAATGTGGGAAAAATAACAGGGAATTGAGTTGGTGTCAGGCCAAGGTGTGTGAATTTTAAGTTTACTAGATGTGCATGATTACTCTCCTGTTACTGGTATAGGTGGCTAACAATACATGATAGACCCTTTATTTACCATTTGCAAGAGTACAGGTACTTCAGAATGCTTCCCTTTGCCTACTCCCTCATGTTGTCCATGGCTTGGAGGTTACAGTGCAGTGCAGTGCAGCGCAGTGCAGCCAATGTGTGTCACTCCTGGAACCAGGGCTTTAGGGCCTTGCTGAAGGGCCCGCAAGCATCTGGCTATTCTACTGAGGCCAGGGCTGGGGCTCAAACCAACAACCTCCCGATCATGGCCACAGAGCCACTCATCACCCCCTGCAGGGCTGTTTTTTGTCACCCACCAGCACTCAGATGCATACAGTGAAGTGAAGCTTCACAGTTCGAGACAGAGAGAAGCTGAGGTCATGTACGGCCACTGAACATGCTGGCATGACAGACAGCAGTATCTGGTTATTAAACCCAGCATGAATTAAGCTGTATATTTTAGAAGACAATCTTCTCATATAAGTAATATTGTTGATATTGTCTTTCCACTGGGTATCTAAAAGCAAAACCATACTAGTATAATATTCTCATTCATCTCTTTGTGTTGTCTATTAAAATATACAGCTGGACATAAACATAATAGAAGAGAAAGTGTGTGTCTCTATTCAGGATTCTTCTTTTCTGTTGTAACGCAGATCCATTCGGCTGACTGTAAGTATAATTTAAAATGAAATTGTATGACGATGTGTTTCCATGTGAGCTGCATTCCAACCCCCAGCAGAGGGTCGCACGGTTGCGCCTGAATGTGCTTCCTGTGTCTCTGTGGCTTTTCTCCCAATGTGAAAAGGGCATCCGAGTTGATCGCCATACCTAACATTCCTTCAAAGTAGGTGTGCTCCTCATTGAAGAGTTAACCCATAACCTTACATCACGCATATGCCACAATCTCAAGTCATTTTTCTACATAATGATGGGAAGAATGTGTTGGCTGGGATTAAGGAGCTCTGCTAATCACTGACTCCCCTTCAGCTCCTCATCTGTAATGGAATTTAAGGTACCTCTACTGATCTACGCGGTACTGTTGTTTTGGCATTTTTTTCTGCACCGCAAAACACATCACGTTAAATTTGCTGTTTGTTATTACAACAATTTACTTACAAACATCTCCTATATCTGTTATTTAATGTTGCAGAATGCAATGAAATGGTTAAAGTAATATGTTTCACAAAAAAAGTATTGCCTATTGCTAGAGTACCGTAAAATGTATTTGCTCGGATGACACTCATTTTGAAGATGAAACCCTATCTCTTTTTCAAAAGAGCTATATTTTAAAAACAGCTGTGAAAATTCCTTTTAGCTGCAGGCTACTAAAAGGTTTAAAAGGAGGTCTTTGATTGGTCACAGTCACTACCTGATGACCCCCTGAAAGTCGAATGTACATATAAAAGAAAACTGTGTTGAAAAACTAGAGTTTGATCTTTGTGTAAGAGGTTTACTTTAATAAAGTAACATTTGACTGTCGTAAGCAGATTCTGAAGCTCTGGTACTAACCCACTTTTGGAATTGCTGTCCAATTGCAGCATATATGTCAGCTATATAGCAGTTTGTTATTTTTTATTATTAGAATTAAATAAAAAGCTTGCGGGTCACAGTAGAGCCTGGAGCCTATCCCAGGCACGGCAGGACACGTGGCTGGGATACACTCTGGATGGGATGCCCTTCCATCGCATGGAACGTACACACACAGTCATGCACTGTGGGCAATTTTGAGACTCCAATTAAATAAAATATAACAGTGGTATACCAACCCTTTTTGAGATGAATCAAAACTTGGCTAATGTAGTGAAATATGAGGCTATATGAGGATGAAAAGGAAGCCCACATGACGACTGCAGCATACAGATTAGGAGGAGATGAAGACGGGTCATATTTATGAGGCTTCCTCTCACCATTATACAGGGCAGCTTAATATGCACCTTTAAAGGGGTGGTGGGAGTTACATTTGATGCTGTGGGACTAAATATATTAATATTTATTGGCTTAGCAGATACTGTTATTTATACAGTACTGTGTGGATGTTTTTACTCGGCTATTTTGCTTAATGTTGCTCCAGTAGGGTGATTCCTGGGACGTGAACTACGTGGCCTGAATTCCAGGTCCCCAGACAATATGCGAACATCTGCTCCCATCATGCCCCCATCATACCTCCACCATGCCCCCATCATACCTCCACCATGCCCCATCATGCCCTATCATGCCCCACCATGCCCTCCACCATCCCCCCACTATGCCCCCACCTCCCACCCCGGTTCTGAACAGGACACCCTCTGGAGATTAGAACATGATTATAAGTTTCATTCTTGGCTGCTGCAGCTAATTAAAATTAAAAAAAAGAATCAGGAAGAGTACTGTAGGTGCTGGCTGACTTTTTATTTTATCAATAATACTTGATTAATAAATCTTTACCTTTCACATTCAGAGAGGGGAGTTAAATCCTATGTCAAAGATACAGGTATTTTTGCTATATAATGCAGAAATCGTGCAAGTGGCAGCCCAGACTCTTGGGGAAGAGTGAAATAGTCACCCTTTGAATTGTACATATACATAATTTTATAATTCTAAATTTTATTTTTCTGCTGGATATTCTGTATTCTTCCTGTTGAGGTGGTCAACTTTCTGGTTAACATGAATGCTAGCTGATGTTAGCTCATTAGCCGAGGTAGTACATAGTAACAGAAGTATGAAATAAGCTGTGCTGAGATATGACACTGTCGGGACTTCACACTGATACATGCTTATCTTGCATTTTCAAACCGGCTCTAAATCCTGACGTAGCATTTGTAAGCACTGAACTGCATAAATCCGTGCCAATAAAAACTACTGGTGGAGCGAATGTATTGGTTTCATAACAGAAGTCCATTGAAGAGCAATGTTTAACATATTTGCACAGGTTCTGCACAGACATTTTCTTTCTATTGAATGTTATTTTTTGACTGACTCATTCAGTTCTGTTCTTGCCATTTTGTTATTAATTACAATTGTAGTCTCTGGTTCCCAAAGGGATACTGAACACAAATATTTAGTGTTTCATGTTATCGCAAAGGTGCTACTAATTAAAAAGCACCTAATGAGAATGTGTATCAATTTACTTTTTAACAGCTCTTTTAGAATTATAATTTTGGCATCAATTTATTACTACTTGATATTAATGTCATACTTAAAATTACTGGTTGTTTCTAATGTGATGCATAATGTTTGTAAACAAATGAATAATGTAACTATTTTTATTATAAAACCAATTAATTTGCAAAAGTTTTAAAGAAGTCAGCAAGCATCCCAAGACTTTCTGTGAGCACTGGATAGCCTACAAACAGTCTGTATTCTTTTCTGTGAGCACTGGATAGCCTACAAACAGTCTCTATTCTTTTCTGTGAGCAATTGATAGCCTATCTACAGTCTCTATTTCTTTCTGTGAGCAATGGATAGCCTATCTACAGTCTCTATTTCTTTCTGTGAGCACTGGATAGCCTAGCTACAGTCTCTATTTCTTTCTTTGAGCACTGGATAGCCAACACACAGTCTCTATAACAGGCCTATATACAGTATAACCCCTAGATCATACTGTATTAGTCTCGGTAACAGGGCTATATAATAATAATTGACACTTTATTGATCCCCATGGAGAAATTCTCTTTACACCTCCCCCAATTTGCTCTGTGTAGGTGAGAGCTAGCAGCCACAAATCGCAGCAGCCAGGGACGTGGGGGCTAAGCGCTTGCTGATGGACCTGCATACATGCTAGAGATGGGCTTTAACTGGTGACCTTCCAACCACAGGCATAGAGGCTGAGCCCACTGAGGCACACTCTGCCCCCAGTACTGAGCCTCTAGAACATAGAGTCTCCATAAAAGGTCTATATATAGCCCCTGGAACATGTGTGGCCAATCTTATCCGCAAAGGGCCGCTGTGTATACGGGTTTTCGCTGCAACTCCCTAATTAGATTACTAATTAGGTGACTTATAGGCTGAAGAGTCCTCACACCTGGGTTTGAACAGCTGACCTACAGGTTATCCCAAAAAGATGCATACACACCGGCCCTTTGCGGATAAGATTGGCCACCTCTGCCCTAGAACATATAGGGTTCTATTTTCCACCAGTGCAAGGGTTTTGGTAGTTTCATACCAGAGCATTGCTCATTTTCACACCAAGCACGCACATGGTCAAAATAGTAAATGATTTTGCACCGGCTTTCCACTCGTAGGAGTGGTGTTTTTTTAAGTGAGGCGTGGCCGGGTGCGTTGGCGGCGCGTTCGTATTTCAAGGCAGCGAAATGACATTGCGCTGTAAAGACAATCAATGTGTATAACGCCTTGAAGAATCTGTTGTAAATAGGAAATGGTATATACCCCTATATCTCTATAATTTTATTCTGTATTTATAATGCATCTCGTACTATGTACTTCAAAGAAATGACAACAGAAACCACGTGTACCTGCGTGATGCTTATGAATGTTCTATGAATGCATTATCAAGGTGCAGTTAATGTAAAGCGTTACCTAAAGAATAAACCGCATCATTACATTTAATCGTTTGAGTTCATTCTCAGAATTCAGCACGTACTGGAATTGAAAGGACATTTGGATTGATGAAAATGCATTTCACATATTTAGATATGTCACGGAATACTTCAATATAGCTCCCAGAAGGTCGTGGCATCTTTTTGTGGCATGTATGTTGCGTGACACTGCCATGCGTGATGGACGCCTGTTGGACATAAACGAGGACACATTAGAGGAGTTTAGAAGGTGTGATGCTGAACTGCATGTGCCGATGCCAACAGAGGAGGGCACGCTGGCAGCAGCGCGGGCAAGGAGGGGTCAGCTGGCAGAGGAGCTGAATCGTCGGTCTGCAGTCTGGTAAGGAATCTAAATTGTGAGAGCAGAAAAATAACAGCCCGATTGCTTTTCGTTTGAACATTTTAAAACAGCTGAAAAGCCGTAGGTTGTTTTGTTTGAACAAAGATTGCACTTTTATTTGTATTTCGTGAACTGCAGACCCAAAATTTCATTAATAACCCCCCCCCCCCACCACACACACACACACACACACAAGCATAATTATGTCCCCGTTCCCAGTTGCTGTGCTCATTCAGCAGCGAGCTTCTGCTTTCCCCATCTTCTGACGTCATTATTCCACTTTCGGCGCTGCGCGTATGATCTGGTGATGCAAGAGAAATGAGGATACTTGCTGCTACCTCATCCTACGCCTGCTTCCCCCCGAAAGGCTTGGTGGGATAGTTCTTCTCCCTTAGATGATCAGCTCACACCTTTCACCCTCGTGCACGAGCATGTCCGTTTCCTCAGGCGAAAAGCGACCTGATTTACCGGGCAAATGCGCCATTGTAATAGCAATCCGCAGTAGAAGATGCCCCACTGCGTTTTAAAGTACAGATGACGTGCCATTCCGATTGGTTTATAACTTGTTACGGCCAAAACATGCCTAGGAATAATTAAGTGAGTTTAGGACCCCTTTCCGCCTTGCGCTGGTGCAAAGTCTGTTTTTCCGCCGTCAAAACAGCAACATGGATTTGGACAACCCCATAACTGTTAGCTCCGCTTTGCACTTGATGATTCATGTTAGATCGTTAAAATAACCCATAGTCTCTATAGCAGGGCTATGTACAGCTTCTTGTCCAGCAGAGGAGGACAGTGAGGCTGGAGACACAGGGCACGGCACACAATCAGTCACTCACCGTCAACCTATATGGGCCATTCAGAGAAGCCAGTTCACCCAACCGCATGTTTCTGGAGAATGGGAAGGAACCCAGGTGCTTGAAGAAACCCGTGCAACTCCAGACACCCAAAGATGGAGGTGGGAACCAGCCCCCAACCCCGGTGCTGTGAGGCCACAGCACTCCCTACTCAACCACCATGCTACCCATTATTATTTTTATCAGCACTGGGACTGTGTTGTATGTGTGTGCAGCTATCCTTGTGGTTAGCGTTAAATAAATCCCCAGACCTATTGTTTCTGTTTCGTCTGTGCTTCTCCAACTGCAGCGAATTTAAAACCACCTGCTCCCATGAGATTTGCGTCAGGTCTCACCAATGCATGACGGTAAGCGAGGCTCACATTGCAAGCAGCTTTGCTTATATTCTGAATGTGTGAAGAGAAATTGGCATCAAAACGAAGAGGAAGACAGCTTGACCTTTGTTATATTTCAGATTTCATATTATTGTAGTTTTTTTTTTATCTTCGCGTAATTAGATATTTCACAGCTACGGTTAAGATGTCCTGCAACAATGCCCTTTAGAAAGTGTACATTTTACTTGTGTGTGTGTGTGTGTGTGTTGATTGGTTGTCTGGGGTCATGGGTGTCCCCCATTGGGTCATCCCCCCTGACAGAAATGAACGAATCGCCTTATCTGTGTGTGTATCTCTCAGGCACCTTAAAAACTGTGGTGCAAGATTTAGTGCTTCCCCTGAGCTTGATTCTGCCTGTACATTTATTCCACACTTGAATAGTTGACATATGCAGCTGTAACTCCTGCGTTGTTCTTTACATGAATCACTTGTGTCCTGGCGCATTGTGGCACCAAGGATCAGCATTCAAATGTGTTTTATTGCATGATGGCGGGCAGATCGGTGGGAAAACGGGTCCCCGATTTCGGAGACTTGTCATTGTTCTTATTGTCATTCTCAGAAACACAATTAGTCTTAATCAGCCGAATCCGGCTCCCTGGTTTTGCTGTCACTTGGCCCCAATGTAATTGAATTTCCTTTGCGGCAAATACGATTGTTATGCTGATTCGCCATCGTTAGTTTTCTTTGCTCCTGTCGTTTACTGGATGTAATTGTGGTGCAGTTAGAAAACTGTTGTTCTCTGAGCATAATACAGTTTTTCCAAGAAGGACAAGGAGGTTTTTAATACAATTAAATATCATTGCAGTGTGACGTCCCGCCCTTGCAGTTCCATTTTATTTATATAGCTGATAGATACCCTCAACCAGAGAAATACACACAGTCATTGTGCTAAAATACAACAAGAGCACTGTGATACCAAGTAGAAGGACACCATCAGTGCTGTTCTGACTCTTTACACTAGGGTAATATTTTTGTAGAAGTCCTAAGTATCTTATTTATGCTTCCAAAGGGTTGAAGGGGAGAACATGATAGACAGTAAATTAAGTTCAATTCAGTCATTGGCAGTGCATTAAATGTTGGACACCTCATTCAAGTGAGGAGAGTACAGTAATTGCATTCTGGCAGGGAAGCTTCGGCGTGGCCAGATAGCATGTATGTGGGCTCAAAAAGGAATCTTATAGTCAAGGTCATGTGGGACCGTGATCCATTGTGCAGGAACCACTATGTTCCTGCAATGAAGCAGTAACTTTCCAAAAGTATCTCAGCTCAGAACTATTTGTTGCCATGCCCAGGGTAGAAATTACGGAAACTAGAGTTTAGATTTTTCCATTCTTCTATGCATTTTAGTCGTCTGTCTGAACGAGGCCGGCACAATCAAACTGTGTTTTACAATGATTCAAATGCATCACATAACTACTATTAAAGTAATCACCCTATGCAGTTTCCACTGGTAAGTCTGAGACAACTGATCAATACTTACATCTCAAAAGATTTATGAAGTTGGTTCTCAGATATATAGGAAAACATCAGAAAGAATAATGCATATAGTATGTTCACCTGCTAAAGTTACTTTCAAATTGTAAATTACTTCAAATTCTAATAAAGCTTTGAGATTTGTTGCAACTGAATGAAAATGCCAGCAATGACAGATCAGTGACGACAAACACACTGTCGTTTTTTGTGTGCTTTTGTTTTAGTCTTTATGCAAATTGGTGCTGCGGGCAGATATCCTGAAGTGAACTTGATATGTACGTTTTATAAATGGCATATATTACCGACAGGGCAGTGCTTACGGGGGGTCTTTGGTGTACATGATGTGACTGTCTGCTTTGGGTCTGTCTAGGGCGGTCTTATTTTTGTAATATTTGGCCAATTTATAATTAAAAAAAAATCCAATGTGTTTGTGTTCCAGCGTACCATTGTATATTGTTTATTAAATAGCAGCAAAATGGTGTCGTACAGTCACCTCATGATTAAACATCGACTGCATAATCAAGTTCATGACCCAGTAATGGATAAGCGGCTGGATGATGAATGGAGGGAAGGATGGATGAACGCAGGGTACCTAGAAGGACACTTACAGGAGAAGTGCTGAAATTCAGCTTCACAAACTGACCATCACTGGGTCAAGAAAAAACCATGAACCATAAACCATGAACTGCCACAATATTTCAGCCAAAATTTTCATGACTGGTTTTGACAACTTAACCAGACTTTTAAACCACTATCACAACACACTCTGTTGTCTATCACGTCACACTAACTGATCTTGTAGTTATTTGGATAAGAGACGGTGTTGAGCCCATTGTTTTGCCTCTGCCTTTGAAGACTGGAACATCCCCACAATCAGGGCCATGTGTCACGGGGGAGAGGAGACATGATTAAAGGCTGCTTTCATTCAATCGGGCTCTATTCTGCAGTTATTTGAAATAAGTTCCACAAAAAAAGCAGATTGCCGTAGAAGTAGAGACTACATTAATGAACTCGCAAAAAAGGGCAGATATTACAGACAGTCTGTAATGGTCTGTCCAGCAGAATGATTCCATCTGCTTGGATTCAGTAATAAGGCTGTCAGCGTGATTTAAAGAGCTCATAACAAAATTACAGGAGTCATGTTCGGATTGATAACATTTCATAAATCAGAGAAGCCGCCTGCTTTGATGACGCAGGTTGCTGTTATAGGTAATAAACAATAAGAACTTCAAGATAATTGCAAGTTAAAATTTCTCCATGGGATCTGATGTTATAAAATTAAGCAAGCTTATCCAAATTGTTTTCTGCTAAGCAAATCATCTGCGATATGACTAGAAATGTAATTCAATTTTGCATTAAATATAATTTTCTTTCTTTTTTTTTTAAAAGATTTCGCTGGTAGCAGGAGATAGGGTTATAGCCTAATTTCTTTGGATACAGTTTTTTTTTTTTTTTTTGAGCAAGCAGGGTAAAAAATTGAAAATTCATGAATACATGTTAATGAAGCAAAATCATATCCTTAGTCACTGAAATATCCATACATCTACCCATCTCTTCATCTGTCTTACGCTGGCCGGGGTCATCTGGGACTTGGAGCTTATCATTGGGATATCTGCATATTTAATGCATTGAATGTGAGCTGCAAAGTGATGCAAGAAGTGAGTTACTTTATTTGAACTGCTAACACTGATTATAGTAAGTGATATGCAGGCAGCCTGGGAGGTAGGTTGTCCATCACAGGATCCACCGGAGGAGACATCGATTCACAGACACCACATGCTGTGTCCCCACCTGCGGCTGCACGGTGTTCTCCTCATTTGTATTTATTTATTCACTAATATCATCTTATTAGGGGGCATTATTTCTTAATCCAAAATGACCCGTACAGCTGGGCGTTTGTTCAAAGCCCACTGAGTACTTTGTCAAAAGGGCAACAGCTTCAGGCTGAAACGCCTTCTGTGGGAAATCCACGCTCCTCATCGCTCCGTTACCGGCCGTCTCCAAGCCCGAAGTGCCGTGTTCTGTCACGTGAATGCCAGCACGTGTGTATGTTGAGGAGGGGGCACCCTGAGGTCTTTGGGGAAGATGCTGCTTTTCCGCCAAGACTAAGGGGCTCGCCGTTCATCACGGAGAGGAGAGGGAGCTTTATTACAGGTGAATTCTGCAGCGGGGCTTCACATTATGCTGTGTTCACATATCTGAACAAAAGCTGGAAGAAACTGATACCAGATAGCATGGAACATGTATTCAGACTGTTATAGACCTACACTAAAACCATTATTTCTTCACAAGGATTGTCAGGTTTCATTAAAAAAAATAAAAACAAAATGCATTTTAATATACATTCAATGTAAAATTGTTATGATGACCTTTAGAATGTTTGGATTAAAACTATGGATTTTTTCCTCCAAATGAGTTGAAGGGCTTCTGTGGCAGTCACTGTTCCTGGATCACATTAAAGATGATCTTTTCTACTTGTCCTCAAATGGCTACTTTCTCATCCATCATGAAAAAACATTTAATAAATTAGAGCATAATTATTTTTTTATCATTATCCCTGTTTCCTGCTCCGTTCACAATGCTTGTCAGTAAAGCAGCATCAACAGCATTTCAATCACATTATTGAGAAACATAAATGCAAATGAGACAAACAATTTTTCTCTTCCTTTTTCAAGCACATTTTGATATGCAGTCGATTCTGCTAAAGAATATTTAAAACCTGGAAATTATTCTAATCCTAAGGCAATCACAATTTTAAAATTGTTAGAATGCAATTCTGAGCATTCATATTCAGTTTTGTGACATACTTTTTGTGCTGCCTCACTCAGCCTACAAGGCCAGCTGTGAATTGAGCAAGAAGGTCTTTTGTCATGTGTGACTATTACTCAGATCATCCGCTGATGGAACAGCACTCCACAGCCAAAGGAACAGACCCTTTGGTCAGGGTCAGGGAATTACAAAGCTCGTCACGCACAACGTTCAGAGTAATCAGTCTGTAGAATGGAAACTTTCACCTGAAAATTCATGAGACAATGTCATCCAAGGTTTGCGCTTAAAAAAATGGGTTTTAGCATAACGCTTTTGGTGACCAGACATTATCAATATCATTATTGTTGACAGCAATTTATATATGAAAGATGCAATGTTACTATTCTAAGCTGGTTTAGTATCCACAGATAAAAAACCCATCTAAATAAACATACATAATGAGTAATCCAGAATGATGGGAATCCACTAAGAATAAAACAGCATTTCTGTCATTTCTATGTAGCTAGATAGTTACATCACTATTTTGCCATGTTACACATAATAATAAATCAAATAAAGCTGGATAGAATTTTCTGGAAGCTTAATGGAAATATGCAAATGATACATGCCTTTAAAATTCTGTTATTATCAGTATTATTATTTGTAGCAGTGTGCATTCTTAAACTCTGAACAACAAAAAATATGTAGAAGTAAGTACTATTTAGCATGATATAAGTAATGCCTATCCTGTAGGTAAGATGCAAATTATGCATATTTTTGATAAAACAGCAAATTACCACAAAAAAAGAGAACAGCTGCAGAATACAAATCTTATGGTCACATTCCATCTCCCTTCCTTTCTAGGGAGTTCCTGCAATTTGGGTAAGTTGACTTTGTTTGGAATTGGCTCTCAGAGGCATGTCTGATCCGGTACACCTCTCCCCTGCTCTGCCAGTGAAAATCAATGGCAAACAGCTCCGTCCAAACCACTCAGCTGTGTAATCTGCAGTCCTCTTTGCAAACATGTCCTCTATTTTATCTGCCTCTGCTCTGACTGTTTGAATATTTACATCACATCCAGGGCTGTAAACCATGGAAAAGCCGGCCTCTAAATAAAATAAACAATAAAAGTGACAGAAAATTAACGGTACAATCGATGGATTTTATTAACTACACCCCTATCCATTTGGAATCAAATGACCAAAAACTGACAGCTTGTCTAGCAACTACGTAAAAGTTGTATGTAATAAACATGTAATACCTATGCAGAGAGGTGTTTTAAATTTTCACTTCCAGATTATATTTTAAGCCTGTTTTTGATTATCCAATGCTATTGTGGAAGTTCCCTAGACCAGCCTTCCTAATCAGAAACATGTAATACCCACCTAACATGGAACGAAGAAAAAGACAACTTTCTATTATTTTATGTTATGCTTCACACTGCATAGTTTCATAGTCCCCAAAATAGAATGACAGCCACTCATATGTGACATTGTTATGTATGACGCTGCAAGCCTGGCATTGACACTAATGGGGACTCTGGAGAATAAAAGGTGAAGCACCTGCTTCACTTTCTGCCAGCCACATTGTGTCTGAGGTTCTTGAAAGCTTGCTAACTCATACTACCTGCATATGGTACGTCAGTCAGCCGTGTTTCCCAGCAGCCACAAGCAACATGTGACCTATAGTCTATGTTAGGTACCTCACCGGGGAGAAGTACAGTATACACCAGCAACCTCTGGATTACTTCTGAAAGGACTTCACTAGCTGCTGGCGAAAACAGTTAACATGAAGACATTGTCCAGTCTGGATGGCTTCTATGAAAGAAGTCCAAACCACTGCCATTACCTTCATTATCTTGAGTCATTTGTGGTGATTACTGTCCAGAAGTGGTATTGCCTATAACGTGGGGGGTCTGAGTCTCCGCCTTCAAGTTTGCCTGTTCTCCCCGTGTCATTGTGGGGTTTCCTCTCAGTACTCCAGTTTCCCCCCACAATCTGTGCAATGGGTTTGTGCTCCATCCTGGGTTTTTCCCTGCCTTGCACCCATAGCCTCTGGGATAGACTCCGGACCCCCTGCAACCCTGAATAGGACACGTGGTTACAGAGAATGGATGGATGGATGGATGCTGCTAATTCAAAACATTCTGCATATTGTGATCAGAAGTTTCATAACGTGAAGATAATGAATACAGGTCATCCTTAGCCGCACTACAGGACCTACGTTCCATTTCAACTGGAGAAAAAATATTTTTAAGAAACAATAGACAATTTTGAAATTCGATGCTATTCATGCAGTGTTTTGCAGTTACATTTTACAGTTTTTTCAAGAATGTAACTAGTTTACATTCTAGTTACATTCCATAACTATTTACATTCCACTGGCTCCCCTGCCCCCCCGGCCCCCCAGAACTGCCCCTGTTAGGTTCATCAAATGTCATTTGAGAAGTCATTGCATTAAAAATAAAATAAAAAGCTAAGTCCTTGTCGAAAAATGTTGAGACTGTAAGAACATTAACATTCACAGACAGTGGCCAAGTGACCACTGCGTTCAGTGTCCTTGCTGCATATTTTTTCTTTGGATCTTTTTGTTTTTAAAGTACGATTGTTTATTGTTTCACTTTTTCCTTTTTCCTTAGAGAACAAAACCCCCAGGGATGAATTGAAATAAGTGCTTTTATTGACCATACATAATAAAAATGTGGAAAAATCTGCTCTTATTCTATTGAAATAACACATGCAAAGAGGTGTCCTTGACCCCATGCTGTGACTGATAATTGGGTCAGAATATATAAACACACCAGGGAATGTCTGTGTTTTAGAAGCCTTGCAAATATTCCTGGCTAAGCCATGAGAAAGCGCCGCGACCCTGACCCTGAGGTTGAAAAATGGATGAGTGGGTCTATCACAACTGGACTGGGAAGTGTTACTGCTGAGTGATGTTCCGAATAATCTTTCTCCTCCAATGGATCCCTTATGCATGACTGTACGTTTCAAGCCACAGTATCCCACATATAACATTGTTATGAATCCTAAACTCTGTTTCTGAAGTTATATAAAAGTCTTCAATAATAACTAAATAATATATTACAACTTATTAGTTGGGGTTACAGTAATGATGTGGGGACTGATTTCATCCCTCTCCATTTACGCACAGACACATCACAGACATCCTTTCATGCAGTGTTTCCCTGTGCAGTCCTTGGGGACCCACAGTCGGTCCATGTTTTTGCTCCCTCCGAGTTCCCTGCCAGACAGTCGGCATTTTTGCTCCCTCCGAGCTCCTACTGGGAGCTAGGAAGGAGCAAAAACGTGGACGCCCCAAGGATTGGACTGAGAAACACTGCTTTAAGGATTTCAGGATTACCATGACTGGACTAATCAGCTTGCTATGGATGACTAGGGTCAGATGGAGGGATTCAGATCAGGATCGAGGAGTTGGATGTATGTGTTTGGTGAGTTGAATTAAGTGTGTGTATTTGGTAAGTCACAAAGATCACTCTGTTTCTCTTATGTGTTTTTTATGGTTCATTATCATAATTTTTTGTGCAGGTTTTACAGCTTCTTTCAATTCTCGCCGTCAGTGGTGATTTCTTCCGTCTGCTGCTGTTGCCCATGTGCTAGACATCCACTGCACGTCTGCTTAATTGACTAAAGAAAAAACGGTCCTTGACTTTGCTACGGGCGGCTCGGTGACACTGCAGCAGGCACAGCTGCCTCACAGCGTTGGAGATCAGGATCTATGTGTGTGGAGCTTTGTATGACCTTCCCATGTCGTCATGTGATTTCCTCTGGATTCCCTCCTACACCCGTCCAAAAACATACTGAAGCGGAGTGGCCAAGTTGCCCATAGGTCTGAATGGTGTGTGAGCTCTGTTATGGGTTGGCTCCCTGTCCTGAGTAATTCCTTGCTTCATGTCTGTATCTTTTGATATAGACTCCAGACCCCGTGAACCTGCATAGGATAAGTGCATATGGAAAATGGATGGATTTTTTATATTTGTTTTGTTGACAGTTTTCCCACTGTGACCACACCTCCCCCCATTTCCACATTCATTTAAAATCTTTCGGCGACCTAAGGCAGTATTGATTTCAGATGTTTTTTAATGTATGGATTAAAATAGCCCAGCTGCAGAATTGGGGGGTAAGATTCCTATAGGAGAATGTTTTCCTAAACAGGGCCATCATATTACATTCATGTCCTCCAAGTTACTCCCCTGGATATTAGAGGCAAAGCCCTTAAACATTTTCATACGTGTTCTGTGTCCTACACCTTTTTTAAAAGAGATCCCAGGGCATCTTTCAAAAGAGTAGCGGTGGTACCCCAATGTCCTGGCTAAATTGCCCACTCTGGCCCTTTCAAATCTGGCCTCCTAATCATCCCATATATCTAACTGGTAAATTCTCTCCTGCTCCTTCACCACTTTAGCTATTGTGTGGTCAGTGTACTGGTGCAGATTGGCTGCCGTTGCATCATGCAGGTGGAGGCCACACAGTGGTGGGGGTTGAAGTGGCTCCCATTGGTTCTGTAAAGCACTTTGGGTGTCTTGAAAAGCGCTGTATAAAGGTAATATTCATTCATTCATAATTTTTTGTAGCTTTAAGGCCAATGATGTCATCCTTGTACCATGAATTGCTGTAATGACTATTTGTTGTGACTGCTACATACATGCATATGTGCGTCTGTGTGTAAAACATTCTATTTTAATCACTTTAGATTTAATAATGTTTAAATAACAAACACAATCAGACAAGTTCATAATGGAGAACTTATGGAGGTTGAAGTCGCTTGGACCTTAAGTGTATGTGTTTTTGTGTATATACATACACACGCTATATATTTATGATAAATTGCATGTCAATGTTGTGGACTTTGTGGTTTATGGTCTTCTAGAACATATTCAACTCCCTGCCGGCACATGATTTAATGATTGATGTCCATGGTGTAAAATACTTTGATTGTAGTCTGGGAGAATTAGGATGGAGATAGATAGACTGGCTAGTTGAAATCATCCCTGCCCTGACAGTAAGGAATAAAGAGGAGTGGGTCCCCTTGAAGAAAGAGCCAGCCTTGATCACACACGTTTTTGTAAGATACGGTTCATCCATCTCCAGTTCCTGTTATAATGACAACATGCTCATCTTTTCTGAGAAAAGCATCAAAAAAGCATCAGATACGTTTTACTTGGAAAAAAAAAATTACTGTAGCAGTACACTCTTAGTTAATGCATTAAGTAACCAGTAACTAAGTGTTAATTACATGCTCATCCAATGTCTGTTCATCAGTCTTGATGGTTCATGTATTTCATGCAGGAACTATATTATTTCATGACTTGGTCTTGAGTAGTAACTGAGTAACTAAGTTATTTGTGCCCCCTCAAGTAAAGCGTTACCAAAGCATATAAATGTTATAAGTGTGTCCCTTAAGGCCTTGTGCAGAGTGACACTGCAGCTAGCCATAATGCTAATGATAGGCTGCTCTGTAAACAGCAAGTCACCATGCTGTACCATGTAAGTGCTCCGAAATCCACTGGGATTATGTGGCGTCGCACCAATAATGGTCCTCCTGAGAGATTCTAGCAGCGCTGCCCGATGCCCAGAGCAAGAATTCTGTTAAGCACCTGTCAAAAAAGTATAGAGCTGTCTCACTATGGCTGGTCAGGAGGTGTTTAAGTAGATCTCTGAATCCATTAACAGAACCCCCACGTTATAGGCAATACCACACGGTCCATTTTTGGGTTTACTCTGATCCCCTGGTGTGTGAGCTCCACATTTAGGTCTGGGCCGGAATATTCCTTCACTTTACATCCCTGCGTCGAAGCTGGCTCTGAAAATCATGCACCTTACACCTGACGTGTTTGATTAATTACTCTTACCTGGTTGCTGCATTATTCTTTTCTGCTTTCTAACCATATATGCAAATCGTTCTTCCACGATGTGTCAAGATGTTGCTGTGACCAACAAACTTGTGTTTCTTTGTTCTTAAAAATTTCTGTAACTAAGCAAAAAAGGAGAAGTGCTCTTCTACACAGAGAGACCATATCTGACCTCTTTTTGTCTAATAAAACAATATCAAAGTATTGCCTGCATGCCTTATTCCTAAGCTCCAAAAAGGATTAAATATGGCATATGGCAAATAAGCCGTGTCAAACACATGGTATCTCTGGAACCTCCCACTTCCTTCTGTCTTACCTCCAGTTCAAAAAGTTCTTATAAAGGCCAAGATCAGCTCCTGTCCTCTCACCAATGTGTAATGCAAATCATTTTGAGACGACCCAAAAAGCTGGATGTATTCTCCTGTTGTTCAGAATTTAAGGGATAATAGAGGGAATGGATTGACCGGTATTTTGAAACACCCTGAAGTAACCAGGAGAGGTGAACGGCGGGTCCTAGTGAAGCATTCATTCTTGAGTTTGGCTTTGATGAAATGGATACCCACTGCTGAACTAAGGCCTACAGAACATCTACGGGGAAAAAGTATAAGGAAGAATTGTGAGCCGTATGTTAATTACTAAAGGATATACTTAAAAATACTTTGCAAACTAACAGAAAGTACCATGGCAAGATTGTATTAACATTCACATAAGATAACAAAAGTATACAAACACATATCTAGGCGTAATATCTCAGACCATCAAGTGCGTACAATATTAGGCTCAGCTCCCAGAGTAGTTCTCAATGCAGAATACAGAAATAAGATAACTTCCAGCAAATGAATACAGGGCACTGCATGAAGGTCCAGAACAATGGATAAGTTGATTAATCTGTAAGTGATTAGCTGACGGTAGGTCTGAGCTGTGATTTCACTGCAACTCTCGTTGTGTCACTTCCAAACAAAGGGGCTAGAAGCTCTTTTATATTTAAGAAGTACGATGAAATATGAAAGATACCCCTTTTCATACTCATCTAATTATCTGCAATGAGGTCAAAGTGGCCCCACTACATACAAACACACTATCTTACAAACTTTACTCTTTTCTAGTGAGGGGATAGATAATACTGAGACTACGAAGCTGGTTTCATCAAATAGAGCCCAGTGACTCAAAGCTGGGAGTCGGAGCTTCTTCATTTGGCAAATATCACGTGACTGATGAAGTCTGATACATCCCGAGGTGTCAGAGGTCCTGTCAATTCTTCAAAACCTTTATAAAAGCGAGATGAAACCACTGGGTGTGGCTTTTAAAATTTTAAAATTAAAAAAAAAAAAAATTTGTTTTACATACAACACCTTTTGATTCATCAGGGGAAGTGGCTCTACAAATGGCAAGAGAATCCTCAGATGTGTGGGAACATTCTGAGTTTGTGAATGAACACTGATATGACAAAATACTAAATTATTATTATTATTATTATTATTATTATTATTATTCATTGGTTGAATTCTCGCCTGCCACACAGGAGGTTCAGTTTCCATTCCCTTGTTGTAAATTGCTCTGGATAAAAGCATCCATCACATGAATAAATGTAAATTATTATATTTGTATCAATATGTCTGTATAGGTTCTCTGTCGTCCAGGACATGATAATCTTAAGGGCTTGAATCGAAGGTAATTGGACTTCTTTTTTCAATTTCTTGAAAAAGTTTCACCTCTCATCTGAAAGACTTTTTCAGTTCTATATCAGTTCGATATATTCGTATCATTCATTATTATTGTACCAGCCAGATTTCAATTGCTCCAAACAACTGCCATAAGGCAATACCACACCCTAAATGAGCTAAATATCTTCATTGCCCCAGAGAGGCTGTTAAGCTGCACCCCAAGGCATCAACACCTCATACTTTCTCTCCTCAGTCCCCCATCTCCACTGTTTAAAAACTCACCTCTAAACCACAACAGGTGTAAACGATCACACAAACGCAGTCAGTGCATTGTAGCACCTAACTGGCAAAAACTGAACAATAATTAATGAGTTCACTCTGGATCCATCTCAATTTTTTATTGCCAAAACATAATGACTGAAAATACAAAAAAGTAAACTCAAGTAAACACTTCCAATATTTAAAAAAAATATATTTAGCATAACACAGTCAGACCCTGCTGTCATACGAGCAACATTATTCATTCACTGCAAACGCAGAAAATTAATTCTCAGGGGTACGTTTCCCAAAAGCTCCTGTTAGTAACTGACACAGTTGCATGGTTCAAACTATATAAGTTGCTAACGTTGTTAGGGTAACGTACCCCTGATTGTTCAAAGCACTGGCAAAACCCACTAGATGTCTCCTTATATTTAAAGAAAAGGTTCAAAGCCTCAAAACAGGTTCCAGACAACGTGGGGCTTCACCCTCAAAACTCTTTTCTTCCTCTTCCCCTCTTTTGCTGTTTTATACCTTCTCTACAGAAGATGCACAGACATAAAACTTGCTCCTCCTAATGGTTGGAGGAAGGGTTACAAAAGAGGCCTCATAACCTAACCATGCACTTGCTACAGATGAATACACCCAAACACACAGGACAGAGTTTGATATTGGGGGGGGGGACTTTATACAAAGGTTGGTTTATTGGGGAGATGGATGAATCCAAAATATATGGGGGGAGCAAATCCACGTCATTCCCCCGTTCCTATGCTCCTGCGCTTTGGAGGGTAACTTGCTGATTGTCAACAGTTGAATTAGAGTGGAATTACAATTTGACAACCAATGGCGAACAAATAGAAAAACAAGGAGAAAGAAATTATAAGGAGACATATAATTGACAATTGCACAAAGATGGAAAATAGTTGTAAATTAACTTTATGATAATTCATTTGAATAAATATGGTTATGATGAAGTAAATTTTATGCCGGTTTTCTTTTAAGTGACACTAGAAAAAAGAGTTAAAATAATTAATTTTAAGTTCTGGTGAAGTTATGAGCTCTTGGGCATGGTAATTGGACATGGCGTGGTTTAAAGATGTCATGTGACTATTTTTTGAGAACGCTATTGGAGACATCATCATACCTCCATGCGTTACTGAAGCCAATCACAGAGGCCTTGCCCCGCCAGCTGGTTTACACAACCCATTCGTTTTGGTAGTCAGCAGTTATTTACACCAGTCCAGCTTCCCCAGCCTGCTGATAACTGGCAGGCTAGTGCTGGCTCAGAACCCACTGATGTCATCTAATCCAACTGCCACCAGAGCAACCTGTGTCCGCAGGGCGCAGTTAAAGGCAGCCAAGGTGACCAATTCCACCTACTGCACTTACTAGAGAGTCATGGGTGATGCTTCAGCTCGCGTCAGCTTTTCTTGTCTTTTCCTCTGTTGTCTGCTGTCCCCCCATCCTCTCCATCTCTTAGTGTGTAGGATTGCCAGGCAAATTAGCATGGGAACAGAGTCACAATAATATTCCGTTATAAGACAGCAGCCTGGAGCAAGAATTATACTGCGGTATGCACTCACGCGCTTTGATTCTGCACAGACCCACAGGGCTAAATAAACCACAGGGCTGCATCAGAGAGCTCTCCAGCCCAGGGCCTTCTGAATTTTGAAACCCACTTGAAGATACATACTTCATCACGGCTAACCGCATCCTGGCAGAGTTGATTAAACTGAATAATGCCTCGTCGCTGTCTGGCTTGTCTATGTGGTGGCAACACAAAAGGGCAATATGGTGCCGTGATTTGTAACTAAGTCGTCGCCACAAGTGTTTGTTCTGCAGAAATGCAGGAGCAGGTGAAACACTATGATGACTGTCATGACATTCTCAGAAAAATGAAAAAAATTATCATGAAAACTGAGATTGAAAAGATATAGGTTTCTTCTGCAGACGCAGAACGTACAAATTTGGATAGAGGATGAAAAGAAGATACCTCTCCCTTTACATAATTTGAAAAACAAAGTTGCAGTATGAGTTGCTGTACTCAATAGCACTGACCTTGTTGCATCACAGAAATCAACACTTTTTCATTCTGCACACTGTATAATGCTTATTATTTTGCTTTATGATTTGTAAAATCCTATTATAAGGATTTCAAAATAAATACTTAGCCAGCTCTCACACTATTTTAATTTTAATCTGCAGCCACTCGCTGCCTTGCTAAATTTATTTACCAGTTATGGACAGAACGCAGTAAGCACACACAAGCAATAAAACTATAGAGGCAACAGAGCCGTTATGTGAATTGTGTAAATCCCAAGAGAGATTCTGCTGTCGTACACCCGAGTGAGCCACTCAACCTGAACTGCTCCAATAAAATATCCAGCTGTATAAAAAGATAAAAAATTATAAGTGACCTTGGATAAACAGAGAAGACATGAGAAAATATTGATGTTATTATGAATTCTATGCACAGGCTTTTGCTGCTCGCTGGTTAAGCACATATCATGGGCCTCCATAGACGCATAGCAGACGGTCGAAGGCCGCGCCGATGTGGAGCATAGTGACGGCTCGCCCCTCCAGAGGCCTCGTCGTGCGTGCAGCTGTCCTCTGCCAGCGACGAGCGGTTCATGCGGCATCCTCTCGCCTCGCAGCGTCTCTAAGTGTTGTGACTGCGAGCAGCTGACAGACTTGACGGTTCCTGTACTGTTCAAAACAAGACCCCCGCTTGGATGGCTTGTTGCAAATGCGTTTCATTTACAGAGATTTGTGTTTTTAATGGAACTCTGCTGGGAAATCTCATTGTTCAGTAAAATCACCTTAAATGCTCAGTCACAGGCACCATACGACAAGGGTCTCAGATGGATTTTCTGTAGGATCATATATGTTCTAATCTTTCATGATACCCCAGACAGTATCTAGTTTTTTGGCCCATACTTATTAAATCAACTTTGTAAAAAAAGAAAAAAAGTAAATGAAATGCACTATAAATTATAAGAAATATAGAATGCAGAATAATTAGTATTGTGATTATTGGAACAATAAGCTTGGGCCTCTATGGAATTAATTTATGTACATATAAAGACTGAGGATCAGAGGTGGCATGGTGGTGCAGTGGTGCAGTGGTCAGCACTGCTGCTTTGCACCTCTGGGACATGGGCTTCTCTGCCCACAGTGCAAAAACATGCTGGGATGAACTGGAGTTTCCAGAGTGCATGTGTGTGTGTGTGTGTGTGTGTGTGTGTGTGTGTGTGTGTGTGTGGAATGGTTGGCGCCCCCATTCTGGGTTTCCATCACTTGCCATGCCTAAATAAAAGGACGGGCTCCATACCCCTGTGACCATGAGTAACGTACAGAAACTGGATCAATGGACATGACAACAGAATACTGCTAGCAATTATTGGGGAAACTACTTGGTTGAGTGTTCAGTGGTTGGTAAAGGTGGCTTAGATGCAAAAAAGAAAATAATAATAAAAAATCTTGTAGCAGATGGCCTAGTGGGGACGCCCAGTTCTGGTGTGGAGTAATTAAAAAATTCCATAAGGTTGATAATTTAGGCAGTAGCTAAGTCAGTTCAGGTTCATGTGGTTTTGCTATAATATCACTGAAAAACTGTAAGGGGCCCTAGTACTGAGCCATGGGGAATCCTTTAGGACTGAGCCATGGGGAATCCCTTAGAACTTAATGACGTGACTCTCATTCATCATAGAGTGACTGTGTTACTTACTGCTTTTCACATTTTACATACAAATTTGCATTAAATTACAAATTAATAAATTTACTTAACATTTAGCAAAATAATGGGAAACAGAATTTTCAGGTTTCAGGTTGCTACCATAATTTCTGGCCATTTCATTGATCACACAGAAAAATGATACTGACATTCTAAAACCGAGTCAGTGTACATAAGGAGGATTTAAAGGGTACACTTTGAGCAGCCTTTCATTCATTCTTTGAAAACTCAAAAACAAACAATAACAAAAAAGCATTATTTAATAAAGCACTGAAAAAATAACCTCAAATTACATTTATATGTATAGTCATCTCTGATCCAGTAGCTGAGTTTTCAACAAAAATAGGTAACTTAAATTGACCTAATGGTAAATGGCCAGGTTAACAGAATGTGCTTTCATTGTAAACTATCCAAAAATGCCAAGATAAGATTAGAGAAGGTATACTTTATTGATCCTATGGGGAAATTCTTTGGAATTCAGCACCATTTTCTACTTCTGTTGACTATCTTTATATCTCTATGATGGCCAAAATAACAATCCAAAATTCTGATTTCACTTATTGAATTGTAATTATCTCCAGGGCAGCTGTCATTCTGTTACGCTCCAGGTAATGTTCATTTCTTGACTATATGCTGGCCTATGGCTTACAGACAGTATTTCTCATGTTGGCCAGAGCCGAATGAGGGGAAAAGATGAAACAGGAAAGTGAAGCTCAGGAAAGTGAAGAGAATGTAATTCATTTTTACTGACTATTCCTGCTTGGCAGCTTAGTCAACATATTCTACCGTCTAATAAAAAACGCCACCTGATAAAAACCTGACACTATTTCATTTCACACAAGGATCTAAGTGATAATACAGCCAATGTATATTATTTATGACTAATACTACAAATATCATCATATTATTCCATGATGGTATCATTTGTGTTTTGTGAGAGCTGAAGTTCAAATATCAGAGAACTATACAACAATACTGAAAGTAACAGCAGCAATCATCATCATCAACAGCAGCAATCATCATCATCAGCAAAGCTAAATAAATGCTAACACATCATACCTTGTTAAAGGCAGTAATGATTTTGTAATGTTTTTTTAATACTGATTGCCCTACTATCAATTATTTACTTAAATTTGTTCATCCACTGGAATTACCATATGTTTAAACATTGGTTTGGTTACTTCATTCTCCAATGTATACAGAATACAGGTAGATGAAAGAGAGATGAATTGTGAATTGAGGATGTAGTTAAACCTCTTACGAACAATTAAACGTAAAATGTAGTTTTGTAAAATTTGCATTATTTTTAACAAAATATTATGAAAATAATGCAGCCGCAGACAAAACATTGTTCCAAAAATGCAGCCACAGACTGCAAGACATTGCAGTTTTCATGAAGGTTGTCCTGTCCCCTACCACTGACCCTACATAGCGGACTCCTAAGATAAAAGTATGCTGCCCGTCCTGCAGGTTTCCTCCAGCTGGCTGTTTGTTTTCCCCTCCTCAGATCTGTCTGTCAACCACCTGCAGTCTGGAGCCAAATGCAGGAGCATCTCATCAGATCCAAATCCATGCCTTTGATTCTCTGTAGTAGATGACAGCCGTTGTCCACTGAATACTTAATGGAACGATTATGAAGTCAGTCAAACGGCGACACATTCCTGGCTTGTTCAAAATTAAAGCAAATTGAAATAATCCTGTGTGTGTTGAGGTATAACAATGTCCTCGGTGTACAATCATGTAAGTTGTGAATATATTAATGACTGTTTAAATGTATCTTTCTTCTATTTTTTTGAACATTAATTACTATATTTGCACCATCGACACAAAGCCAAAAGTGTCCATAGCTATTTATGCAGCAACAATATATATTTATGTTTTGAGATCAAATTAAACATCATTAGCAGAAACACGCAAACGCAGCAGGCCATGCAGTTTACATTATTCAATGTCATTATACAATGTTTTAAACAAAACAGTGATGTCATTTGGCTATAAAGGAGCTTCAGAAACAAAGGATACTTGCCTCTCTTGTCTAATGCTTCATGGTATCAAACAGCAAACAACTCACTGTATACTTTATTGGGTACCAAAAGTTTACCACTTTGAATGTCCACTTAATAGGACAAAATGTGCGTTTGTTGCCATCCTGCTAATTTTGCCAAGAAACGCAGTAATGCCATCACTATTTGGTTAAAATGATAATGGAACAGGTCTGGATTCTTTCAAGGGGAAATTGCTCTTAAGTGAGAACAAAATATATCTATTTGATGCGTGAAATGAGAGGAAAATCTGAATCAAACAAAAGGCGACACGTTTTAGTGATATGTTTGGTATAACGGCTGCCAAAAAAGGCAAAATCCGACCCAATCTGTAATGAATGGAATCACTGTTGTAATTGTTTAAAATTTGTAACAGAAATATGTTGACTAAATATATATAAAAAGAATCCATTCTCTTCCATTCAGTATTGACACGTTAAATTGTGTGAAACTCGTATTTGCTTTGATTCGATGTCATACATCTGAATAACTTAAATCAAAGACTATAGAGGTCATAGTGTAACCTTCACTCTACAGAACCTGAAAAGTAGTTCTGCTAGTCTGAATTTTACTGTTGCTTATTCCCTTCTGGTGCTCAAATACACGCCCGCACAAGAAATCTACACCAAATGGAAAGTTCTGGGAAAAGAATGCAATGCGATGTTTTGATCCATACACATACAAAAAAGCATATGAGCACAATGGGAAGCCAATCCGATCCTATTTGTTGAAACATATGGTAGCGTAAACCTCAGCTGTTGGCCAGCTGCTCATATTTAAATGTTGTTACAGGAAAGAAACATTTCCCTTCTCATGGGGTAGGAGATGGAGAATGAATCAGTCACAGGATCCATAACTATGATACATTTCATAGTATAAAGCCTGGGATGCACTAAGGCCGATTTTAAGGCGTCACACACCGTCGATGAGTCGATGAGAGTCGGCTGGTCCCCATCAGAGCATGTTCAATAGTCATCAAAGCTAGTCTGTGAAACTGAGCTCTCTGATTGGGCTGAATGTCCTGTCTGCATGTTCCAGGACAAATTTCACACTCAACAGCAGCCGATAGAAGCAGACCGTTCATCGGCCTTGGTTTGCCGCTGCTTTGGTGTGAACCCAGCTTTGGACATTGAAAACAGGCAAACAAGCTGGGATGGCACAAATAACCCATCAATTACCCATAAATTATTCCAAAACAGAGACCCCACCAATGGGTGCTGTAATTTTAGGAAGGTGGCTGTCATTTTTACGTAAAAAAGGAAAATAAATGGATGGATGGAGGGTTTTTTGTGTCTTGCAGTGATTACCAACACCTTCTACCTTCTTCCAAATATTTCTCCCTCATAGGGCTATGGGACACACACACACAGGCACACACACACACACACACACACACACACACACACACTTTATGGCCATATATTGCAAAAACAGATATCTCTCTTGACCACATTGATCAACACTGCCACAAAGACCAACAGTCATAGCTAACTGGGCAGTGTTTCCTCTTTATGATGTTTATTGTCTAGTATAACAATGATAGGGAGGCACTAGATCAAGCACAGGGGAATTAATTATGCCCAGTTCAGCCACTGTAAAGTTTAGAAGTTTATTGAGGATGAAGACAGGACAACTGCAAACTATGAAGGACAGTGTTAAATCAGGGGAATTATAGGTTTGATTAGCATCACCACTGCATTCTCCCTGGAAGCCTTCCGAGGAGACGGGACAGTGACTCTCCTGTCTTCGTTTTTTCATGCTTCACTCGACTGTTATTTCGGGAGCTGCCCACAAGGACTCAGAGCTGAGATGCGATAAAGTCTATTTGCCGGAAACAATGCGGAGCGACACAAAGGATTACAGATTTGCACTTGTTTCTTTTATGTGTAGCATTGGTGAAAACAGTTTTAATGCTGGCAAAAAACACAAAGTGAAGATGATTTTAGACACAGTAATTGAACCCTGGAGTACAAAAGAATCCTCAATATTTATTATTTAATACATTGAAAACTACACATAAAAGAAACTGGAAACAGAGTTGTATTAATTTATTTAATAAAGAACATTTTTGTGTAACAAATAAATAAATAAAATCCTGTTCAATAAGCTTACTGTGCTTTGCCAGATCCGTTTAATGGTCCAAGTCTGTTGCCTGGCTCACAAGCAGCAGACACTGTGCCAGCCAGCATTATTACTGTTGTTGATGGTGGATATTATGAAGTCCAAGAGCTTAATGATTTAGCCCCTGAGTTTGTGAGTCTGAGGCAGGGCTTGTGCAAAATTTGTTCCAAAATTCCCGCGGACGAGAGCATCGGGAAACAAGGAATATAAATAAAATAAGACAATATGAAAAATGGACCTATAACGTTGGTAGCTGTCACTGAAAACTAAAGTAATCCAATTACATTTATAAAATCTATTCACCATGCAACCTTGACAATTAGTAGTGTTGGCTGGTGTTGCAGTAGCAGTCATATGCATTGTATCTAAAAGTCAGGTAATTGTATAAAGGATAAATCACCGGATTCAGTTCTGCTCGGACTCACCACATGCACAGAGGCTATGTTCAGTTGCATATTCTGAGCATGTAGTGCTGTGATCCCATATGCATGTTTGTCTGTAAGGGTTATACATGTGCACAACCATGTGTAACAATCGAGAAAGCACAAGATAACATGGCAGATAATAGAACGTTTTGCTCTAGAACCCAGACCTAGGGTGGAATTTAAAGCAGAAATATAGGAGAGGAGTGGCGTAGAATCCTAACAGTACTTACATGTTTTTGTATAGTGAATAGTAAAAATGTTGTAACAGAAAGATATCAATATTTATGTGGGCATTAAAAATATGATGAGTCTCGTCTTGTCATGAAACAAGACTTTTTTCTTTATTTTAAAGCTGTAACTCATGGCAGGAGTCTGACAATAGTGGGAAGCTGTTTCCAATTTAAATTTTTTTTCTTTTTGACATTGGAACACTTTAGAAAATCACTTCCAAAATGACACCATGTGCTTACCCTTCACTTTCACACCCAATCACGCCTTGAAGATCTATCCTCATCCCTCTTATCTCCAACCTCTTTGTCCCAAGTGGGATTTGAAGCAGTTACAATTTTCTTCGTCCTTGAATGGGCCTCCTGCAAGTTTTATCAACCTATCCTGCACATAATAAAAAAAGGGTTTGATTAATTTTAAATTTCTCCATGCAGCTATTAATTCCGTGCACATTTGTCATAGGAAACAGTTAATCTCTGTAGCCCTGTTATCAATTACTATAACGCTTCATTATTCAGACACAAGAAATTATGAAAATAATGGACAATAGACAAATGAAAGCCTGGGAAATGCAACATACCAATCAGGCCAAATGTATCTCTCATTCGTGACACAAAAAATAATGTCAGCGTGACTCCTGTTCTCTGCCAAGCTACGCCTAAAACCCTAATGCTGTGAGCCTGTCCACTACTTTCCAGCTACATGCCCAAGTATACTCATATTAACTATCCAAGATTTTTTTCTCGGTAGCACATATTAGTGTAATTAGTGTAATCGTCATACTAGGAAGGGCTCAATACAATAATGAGAATTCATGAGGCATGCGGGGTCATGTTTCCTCTTAAATGTAATTAAAATTGTGCCCATTTAAACTCGATGAAACCCCCTACGGGAAAAGCCTTTTTTATGCTTAGGTTACATTATTCCATCGCTTGGCAGACACTCTTATCCTAGACAACTTACAGCACAGAGCTTGTTGCCGTTTCTACATTTTTTCAAACAGCGCGACATTCTGTTCTCTAGCCAGACATGCGGCCGACTGTTTATGTTCCATTGCAATAGCGGCAGCAGCTTGGCTGGGGGCTGTGTGGGAGTGGAGCGAGTTTGCTGGGGATTATATGTACACTGTTGCTAGCATGAGGGTGGGCTCTGTGTCTCTGTGATAGCACTGCAGCCATATACCCCTGGGGTGTCTCTGATTCCTGGCCTTGTCTCCCTCTAATGTGAAATTTTCATGTTCTCCCCATGTTTGCTGGGGATTATGCTAACTTGCTACTGTAGTCCAAAAATGAGTAACACTTTACTTAAAGCACCAATGTATTTTGCATTATAGATACCTTCATAATGCATTATAATGCATTGATAGAACATTACACACATAAGCTATAACTATTTATAAGAACGGCATAACACATTATAGCAATATTTATTGTGCATTATGAACGCTCTCATCTATAATGCATTAAAAATACCTTCATAATGCATTATAATGGCTTCTACTGACCATAATAATGCATTATAAAGGTATAGATGAGAGCTTCATAGAGCATTCAGAATGCATAAACATGCCTATAATGTGTTATCCCTTTTTATAAATAGTTATAGCCATATTTATAATACTGTATCAATGAATGATTTTTCATTATGAAGGTATCTATAATGCATTATGATGACCGCATTATGTAAAGTGTTATCCAAAAATGGTAAATTGCCGTCTCTAAGCTGCTGATGTTGTGCACGAGTTTGTGCCATGTGACGGGGCAGCCGCCCACCCAGCGTGTTCCCCGCTTCAGGCCATGTGCTTCCTGCTGGAGGCTTGAGGCTAATTGTGACCCTCTACTAAAATAGAACTTGAAGGTGGTTTATGGCACGTGACCATCATTGTAGCCTAGCTGGTAATTTGATTCATTATCCTGATAGGGCTAATAAGTAGGGCCAGATTTGTGAGTGTGGGAGTTTTCTGTCAAGGACTGAACATCTTACAAGCTGAACACCTTACATATAACACTATATTCCTTTATGCCTTCGTTTATTTTACTGGAATTCCGTCTGTTTATGGTTTTCTAAGATCCTTCCTGGGTTTTCGTTTGCTTAAGCCCTGCCTGTATAGCAGTTTTAGTTGTCAGTACCCATAATCTCATCTTTTTGTTAATTTCTAGTAATTTCTCTGTTCTCTGTGGCTTATCTTCAATGTCATACTGCTGACTTTTGCCACAGTTGCTTATTTCTGGATATTGTCTAGGATTTTGAAATTTCGTCTTGCCAGAATTCAATAAGAACTTCAGTATAAAAACAAACACAGTTATTAAATCTAATTTGGTCATCCTCGATTAATACTTTGAGTGCACAGAATAGCCGGTATAATTTTTGCACTTTGATGTGCAGAACCTGACTTACAGCATGCTTATTTCAGCAAACTTTCAGTCGCTCCTTTAAAGTCTCCCAAGGCTCTCAGCTGAGTTTTTTCTATTCAGTCTTCCTTTGTAATTTTAGTATAAACATGTTAGACACTTTCTTATAAATGACACTCATGACATTCAGTTGTTAGGAGGTCAAATGGCAACATTCACATTAACATAAATCAGCATATTGCTATTAAAAATTCCGTGGTTAAAAAGGCTTTCCCATCAGTGCAGGTTATGACTGCTCCCAACTCACTCATTTTAATTGACCTTTTGTTCATCTGACCCCATTTTATTCCCCATGATAACAAGAGAGCCACAAGCAAGAATATATTGACAGGGAAACCTGGATTTCAAAGACAGTTTTTTTTTTCTTCAGGAAGCACAGAGGAAAACCTCAAAGATCTTTGCCCTGACGGTTCCTTGAGGCCTTGCGAAGAGGCCGTGCAAGCAAGCAGACAGGCGATCTAAAAGGAAACGCTGCATAGCTACATGCACCCCTGCATCGTGGCACTTGTCCATCCTATGAACCGTCTGCTTTATGATGCCAATCGTGCAGCGAATAGGAATTCAGTGCACGATGGATGTTGTCAGTCATGTCATGGTTACTGAAAAGCTAAGATTTCCCATGAGTTACTGGATTTAGGATACAATACACTGGAATGACTTTATTATAGGACAAAAGAGAGCCCTTTACTGGATAATTCTCATCTCCTTTTATGAAAATCCACTCCTTTTACTCATCTTTAAAATAAGAAATTAACCTTCTAACATCTCCAAAAATGTTATGACAGCTCTGATCATTGTACTAAGTGTAGAGTGTGAAGGTGAAACAGCTCCTTGGTATTAGAGTATGCTAATTCTTTTTAAAGCATCTATTAAACGAAGATATTATAATGAAAAAAAAAAACGGTTTGTGTACAAGATGTTCTGGAAGACACCGTCAATGTTAAGCATAAATGGTTAATCATGTAACAAATAAATGAAAAGATTCAAATGTTAGTGCAGTTGATGTTGAGACGCATCTTTCCTGGTCTCTTTGTTTCATAGTCTAAGTGAATATATATACAATGTCAAAATGGTGTATTCAGCTTTGCACAGTGTTTAAGTCTCTTTACATGGATTCCTCAGTGAATGATAGCCATTGCTGTTAGCGAGGCACACAGGATAAGTGGCCGTTTATGGATGTCATAAAACGTTTAGGAGCTCCGTGATGTATTTAGTTCTGTCTATATTCTAGCGCCCACCAGTTGTCGTGGTGATATGTGGATTGTGTCCCTGCTGTCAGAAGTACATTCTGCTTTGGATATTCTTAGGAACTGTCGTTTTAGTCCAGACATGATTGTACTGGCGTCAGTTTATGTATAGGATGGCTGGGTTTGGGCTCCATTTAGCCCCGCCTACCTTAGGTAGGCTGCCCTGGGAAGGCTACTCCTCATCCTCCCATTAATCTGTGTGCGATTACTGTCCCTGGTGCTGAATCCCGCTTCATTGTCCTCCTGGCCCTCCAGATCCTGTCCTGATTGACAGCACGTTGCCCTCACTGCCTCAGTGAATAAAAGGGCTTTTCTGAAACAGCAGCGCAGGCTGATTATGAGCAAGGGTTAGCATATTGCACATTGTGCTGCCTTGTGGGAAGGGCTATATATCAAACAGGGCGTTTCACTTGATTGCTGAATAAGTAGTACCCTCTGACACGACATGCAGCTCCAGAATACTATCCAATCACTGCCACTGTTCATTTAAATGAGGCAATTGGCCAGAAGCAATGTGACGGAGAGGTGAATGTTGCAGTCTGGCAGGTATAGACTGCTTTACGGACAATTAAGGGACAATGAAGTCCAAAAGTACAGATGAAGAAAATGATGAGAAGTGGCCAATTCACAAGTTTTTAAAATATGGACATACCTTTTAAAATGTGCTTATGTAATGTAAGGAATATACAGGGTGAGCCAAAAGTAGGTATGCAGTCTCTGTTTTATGAAGTAACGATTCTGTTTTACAAAGTAAAGCTTTTATTTTAGAGTTATTTTTAGTAGGTATAGAGCAGGGGTCTCCACACTTTTTCACCTTGCGAGCTACTTATAAATGACCAAATCAAAATGATCTACCTACTATAAAAATGCAAAACATATATTATTTATAAATATATTGAGTATTCTTTATTATTATTATTTTCCCTTTGGGATAAATAAAGTATTTTTTGTTTGAATTTGAATTTAATCTACAATATATGCTGGTGTACCTTGCATAACTGCACAATACAACTCTGTACATTTTTGGGATTTTATTTCCTTCACCTTTCTCTTTTTCAGCTCGCTTTTCGTTGGGAAGTTAATGTCGTAGTTTTTGTGAACAGTCCGAAAATGCCGCTCCACATTTCCTTTCTTCGGATTAGCAACGGTAGACTGACAGATGAGGCAAACGCATTTCGAATATGATATGGGGAATAAAACCAGTCCTCCTCCCATTCTGTAGGGAAGTGGTAGGTTTTTGGCTTCTTACTTGGTCCAGCTCCCCCATTCATTTTTATACCCTTTCTTAAGTTTAGTAGAAATAAACTGGACGCTAACTAGGCAACTCGGTAGCTTGCTAGAGTTTTGCAGCCGCTGGCGCGGTTGAACGCGTCATCCATCCTCTATTTTTTTTATGCCATACGATCTACCCAGACTACCTTTGCGATCGACTAGTAGATCGCGATCGACGTATTGGGTACCTCTGGTGTAGAGTGTTGGATCGGGCAACGTGGCAGCATTGACCAGCTCCCTGTCCTGACATCCATGGACTTTATTTTATGGGTGTAGTAAAGGAGAAGGTTTTTGAGAGGAAGCCCCACATAGTGAAGAAATTGAAGTAGTTCATCTCGCGTGCATTTGTCGGCACTGATGCTAACTTTCGTGTGCTAAAGTGTGTCACAGTGCCAAGGACAGGCTGCAGTAATGTATCAACGCTGACGGAGGACATTTCTAATGCCTAAGAGTCTAAACCTGACCCAGTGAGTAATGTAAGATAAAAACTGCATACCTACTTTTGCAAAATAGAACCTTTACTTACTTTAAATATAAACTGTATACTTACGTTTGGCTCACCTTGCATTTTAGAAGAATACTGAGAGAAATACAATGGGCAGATCACTGATACATCATCCCAAGATTTTAAAATAATTTTAAAATTGTTTAAGAATGCAGTTTTCTGCAATTAATTAGGTTCTGGCTACCACCTTCAACTCTGAGACATATTCCAAAAACAACAACAACAACAACAAAAAAAAATCTATTTATTCCAAGTGTTTATCATAATGCTTATATGGGCATGCACTGAAAACTGAACCATATTATAGTGCGTGACTCTGCTGTAATCATGCATTAATTATGTTTATTGTAATGTGGTTTTAAAGGCTGAGCTCTTAATCTGCATTTTTCCATCTAGCCTTACTCCTGTGCGAGGACTTAACAAGGCAGAGGGCAGACCTGCTAAGATCCCTTCACCCACGGATTAAGCTGCTTGACAGACACTTTGCTCTTCCTTAAAATAAGATCAGTGGTAGCTGCTTCTTGCCGCTGCACAAGCACTTCATCCTAGTAGCTTTTCTATATTGGCATTATAGAAATTATGGCTTAATACCATTTAAGGTCTGAATGGATGAGGTGGGTGCAGGTGCCTTGTTGTCCCCCTCCAGCATCTAGCAGTGCTTTTCAAATATGAAGAACATATTTTTTAAAGTCTAAAAATAGGCCTAACTGACCTCGTTGGTGGACCCTAAGCCCCCCCACAGGACCTGAGCTTGCAGTTAATATCATTCGCACATTTCCTGGTTATTCACAAGCAAGATGGGGTCTGTGAGGCGTTCTGGCCTCAGCCCGGCTTTGACAGGAAATTACTTGGGGATTCCAATTAGTATGCAAATGGAATAAATATTTAACAAGAAAGCAAACGGGTTGCATTGGATTAATGCTGGCCAGGAAAGTATTCCCAAAGGTTATAACTATTCCAGGAAGAGTAATGCTTCTGATAGGTCAGTGGGGGCTGGGGTATTCGAGTATTCTGACAAAATAACAACTCATTGTAGAATAATTTACTCTGAGTGACTATGCATTAAAACCCAAATATGTTCTCAACGTTTGTGTCTCTCCTTATTATAGTATATAAAAAAATGCTAACAGGTTGTGTGTTGTGCAAAGATACAATTTTACTGCCTGATCTTATGCTAAGTCAATATACATAAAACTTGTAAAATATTAATGTTATTAGATAAACTATTACCAGCTATAGTGGTAGAATAATGCTCGTAATCTTCATCTGCATGAGAAATGCCCATTATCTACAGACATCATCTCATTATGTGTGTTTTAGGAGTTAGTCTCATTTGGGATGGCTGAAAGAGGATTGCAGCGACTTCACCAGATCAGACAATATTCACAAGCAGAGGCTACAGACCAGAAGAATCCGACAAAACCCAAGGAGGCAGATTGCAGATAAACCTTCGGACAGCCAGAGTAAATGAGGAAGTACTTTTCAAAAGGACCCACCGGGAAACGCTTAATGACTTTAAACCCCGCTTATATCCGTGGAAAAGATTATTGTCGGACAGCTGAAGAGTCATCGCGCCTTGACTGTAATCCTCTTGTGACCTTTTTTCCCTTTAACCGCGGTCACCTAAGGGGATGAAGCTGAAAGCACAAACAGGCCATTGTAATGGGATTAAGCACTTCACTGAGATGGAGAAGAAGAGGATGAACAACAGCCTGTCCTTTATCCCAAAGTCTTACTCAAATTAAGCAACAGCGTTATGTCGCAGAAACATATCAGTACTTATGTGCTACCCTGCTTAACTCTCAGTCCCTGCATTTCCATTACAAGTTGCCAGTTGACAAGTATAAATGCTTAAATTAAAGTCAGACAGCTAGATATCAATATCCATGAATGTAGCTTGTATGTTACTGGACACAATTTGAAGACACAATTTATTTACATAAAAAACATATTATTGCTCCATCCATCCATCCATCCATCCATTTTCTTTTACTCACTTGTCCTATTCATGGTGTCAGGGGTCTGGAGCCCATCCTAGGGGCCATGGGCATAAGGCAGGAAACAACCCAGGATGGGGCGCCAACCATATTATTATCATTCCTAATATTAAACTACAGTTGAATGAAATTTGAAATACTGGCACATGATTTGCTGTAATGTTCTTCTTATTCTGCAAATCCGTAGACTAGTTATTTTGTAATTATAGTAACGGTGAATTTGGCAGCAGTATTTATCATGGTTTTTTTAAACTGCATATAATGCTTAGTGGATACTGTGGTAATGTACAAATAAACAGGGTCAGTAACATAGTAAGAACCACAGTTGTAGCTCCAGCCCTGAAAATGGTCCCGCAAGCTTGGACACTATGAATCCTCCACGGCACATAGATGGTTGCCTATATGGGGGATAAAAAACAAGGCAGGTCATCTTAATACCAGAAAAGGCTGTCAGAATCCCAGAGTAAAAGGTGTTCAATGGACAGTATGCTGAACACTAGCAAAAATAGGGGGGTTATTAATTTACACAATGATGATGCTTTACAGGGAAAAACCCCATGTGCTCCTATCTCCATTCGCCAGTCTCATTGTAGCTCAACTTTTGGAGGAACTGACAAAAAAAAAAAAAGCTGCAGGAATGTAAAGCTACGTAATTTCCCAGGTTTGCTGAATAAACACAAATATTGTTTACTAACTTCCTAAAGTAGACTGCATTGGCAGACTGACTCATAATGCAGTTAAAGGAATTTATTTTGATTCCCATGTTGTTTGTCCCCTGCCTAGTGCCCTAAGCATCCTGGGAGAGGGTCCAGGTCCCACTGCTAGGGATAAGAATTTGGAAGATGGACAAATGCATATGCGTACATGTGGGCCTCAGAGGAGAATTTCTGATTACTTTTCATATTAAAATGGTATAGACTATAGAGACTTGCTTTCAGTTGAATGTTGTCGGATTTTTTGCGTTACTGTTTTGGGAGCTGTGTTTATGATCATATACAATGTCCAACTGCTAGTCAAAACATCTTAAACAGATTCTTTAGCTAACAAAGTAACCACAAATCATTTAAGTCAGCCTGGATTTAAATTCTTTTTTCCTGTTCTTTTACCATAAACAGAAGCACATTAAAGCGGTTATTTTACTGACAGCCAACTGCAGCAAATATAGATTTCACTTCTTTCTTTGAAACGGCAAAAAATCCACAGATTTTAGTTTTAATTTAAGCCCATTACAGACTTGATTCCACTTTGCTATCGATCTGTGGTCTTTACCCACGATCCTTTGGGGCAGTGGCATGCCCAGGATTTCCAACATGCCTTAAAGCTGGTAACAGCTTCACTGCAGATTTAATAGCCTAAATTATGTCAATTCAGTTAGCACAGTAATTAGCCCAGTGAAGTGTTTAAGGGCTTGGGTAGCCTTAGAAGTGTCTCGCAGTGCAGCCTACTGTAACTAGGCTTACGCTACTCACAGAAAGTCTTGGGGCACTTGTTTAATTCTATAAAAATATTCAAAATTAATTGGTTTCATAACAAACGTCCATTGACAAGCAATGTTTAAGATATCTGCACATATCTTCTGCACAGACATGTTCCTTTAATTTAGTGTCATATTTCTTTTTTTCGACTGACTCATTCAGTTCTGTTCCTGCCATTTTCTTATTAACTGCAGCTGCAGTCACTGGCTGCCAAAGGGACACCGTATGGAAATCTTTGGTGTTTTATGTTATTGTAAAGGTGTTACTAATTAAAAAGCAGCCAACGAGACTATCAATGAACAATGTTGTTTTAACTCAGAAGAGTATTTTAGAACTATTATTTGGATTTCAATTTATTAGTAATTGAAATTAATGTTTTACTTAAAACTGTTGGTTGTTTCTAATGTCATATATATTTACTATATATATATATATATATATATATACATATATATATATGTATGAATAAAGTAATGATTTTTATTGTAAAACTAATAAATGTGCAATATTTTTACTGAATTAAGCAAGCATCCCAATACTTCCTGTGAGCATTGTATCTAGCGTTACATTTAAGCATAGCTTGCACAAGCAGGAATTCACTCGAGTGAGATACTGCCGTGGTCTTCATCCTCTAAAATTCAGGAAAACATGCATTTCCACCATTAGTGAAATAATGAGGAAATAAAAACTGATCTGCCGCTTTGGTCTTGGTCCTGCGTTCATTGGCAGAGTGGAGAGCCCCCCCCCCCTCCCCCGTTACTGTGACTGACAGTCGGACCCGCTGGGTAAACAGTGCTTTGGCAGGATCCCGTCATTCGACTGTCGGCACTGTTTGCATGAAGGCCCAGAGATGAGGGCTCAGCGTTACTATTGAAACCTTCTGGCCGGCGTGTCTGATGGATCTGCTGACAGGTCATTAGGCGTCGCTGTTATGATCGAATCGGGGCTCACCCGCGTTATGCAAAGCTTTTAAAATTAGAGGAATCATGAACAGTCGCCAGCCAAAAAAGACTTTTAAATATTAAATAATTCTATTTAGAAACAAATTACTTATGCATGTAACACTACTGCTTGTAGATCATCGATCCATTTTCTGTAGCCGCTTGCCCTATTCATGGTCCGGAGCCTACAGGTGGAAGACAGGGAACAACCCAGGATGGGGCACCGCCCCTCAGAGGGCACACTCACACACCTATGGGCAATTTGGTAATGCCAGTTAACTTCAGCGTGTTTTCGCATTATGGGAGGAAACAAAAGTACCCGGTGGAAACCCCACAACAACACACAGAGAATATATGATGGAGCCAAGGCAGAGACTCAAACCCAGGGCGCAGAGACGTGAACCACCCGCCGTGCCACCCTTCTGAACTTGCATGCAGGCTCCAGTATATTTTTAAGACCAATGTATTTAACCACGTAAGCTTATAAGATAATGATCTGATCACTGTCCTCCGCCCCCTGGTGTGTGATTACTGATTAATTAATTGAGATGGAGATAAGATGATATAAGAAAGTAATGGTGCCAGTGGTGAAGGTCACTGTGAGCCCTGCAGAGGTAACATGAAATGTCCATTTTTGGTTTGGGGTTGATGTTTGATGGTAATAGAAACAACTGTATCGATTAGAGTATGAGCAGCGGTAATGGTGCAAAAAGCTGTAATATTTCAAATCAGTTGGGACACAAGCCGGTTAATGTCCTAGGGCAGGGTTCTTCAACTCTGGACCTCGATTCCAAATCCAGGCCGTGTTTTCAGTTCTCCCAGGTAGTTGTTTAATAATTACTGATTCTGATTGGCCAGAGGCTTCACGCCTGACTGACAGGTAAAGGAAGGCTGGAAAACCAGCAGTGCTCGGACCTCGAGGACCGTGAGTTGAATAACCCTGTTCTAGGGGGACTCCATATTATCAAGGTATTCAGCCATTTTCTGTAACCCCTTGTCCCATTCAGGGTCACAGGCGGTCTGAAGTCTATTCCGGAAGCTACAGGGCAGGGAAAAACCCAGGATGGGGTGCCAACCCATCGCAGGGCACACTCACACACCATTCAGACCTATGGGTAAGCAGGTAACTCCAGTTAACCACACCATATTTTAGGAAGGAAACTCCATGACAACATGCAAACATACATGGAGCCATGGCAGAAACTCGAACCCAGGTCCCAAAGGTATGAGAAAACAGCATGAACCACTGGTCCACCCTTTCATATGATGCTAGGTTTAAATTATTCCAATTAAAAGACAGTTTCGATAAAGCATGATCTGAGAGAATAAATGTAAAATATTTGAAAGATTTTTTCATTCAAGAAACATTGGTAACACTTTATACTGGTCAACAAATAAGCATATATTAATAAATGAACTAATGCCACATTAACCATGAGTTAATTAGTAATTAATAGAATATTGTCTATTGCTCTGTTGCTTTACCTAAAGATGGTGGTGGTGGCCTAGTGGTAGGATACTCGCCGCTGGACCAAGAGGTGATGGGTGATCAGCTGCAGGTGCAAAAACAGTCTCAGAGCAGTTCCATACAGAAACGTCTGCTTTAAGTCAACTGTCCACAACAGCCACCAACACAAAAAAACAGGCAATTTTGGCTTCTCATTGACATACCCATGATCTGTATTGCTACATTCTCAGTTACACATATTTTATTTTTATGGTAAAACAACAGAGCAATAAACAATATTATATTAATTACTAATTAGAAATGTGTTAGTAGGTGAAAGACATTTAGTAATGCTTAATCTTGTATGACTTCATTGCGTGTTAAGGTGCATGCTTCAGGATTGCCTGATGTGTACATTGTTAATAAATGCATTAACTCATGATTACTTTGGCATTAGTTCATTTATTAATATATTGTTGACCAGTATTGTAAAGTGTTACCGAAACATTTCCCATTCAGGAAACATTTTTTCGTTCAAGAAACATTACTCAAACAGTATTCCTTACAGTTTCTACAGTAATTATCAGTCGTTGAAAGCATGGAAAAAAACACCAAGATATTGTTTTCTGAAAATCTGGCTTTATAAATTATTTGTTTAGTAAAATTCCAGCCTATTCTGGCTACCACTGGCTGTTTCCCTTCAGCTCTGCAAATGCCGAATCTGATAGCAGCTGAATGACAGGTCCAATGGAAGCCTGGTATATTGCATTCACAGCATGTGGTCTTCCTTCAAAACAAAGATCATCACCTGCCTTTGCTCACACTGGGATTTCTCCACTAGGGGAGGTTGCCATGACACCACCTCTTCTCAGAATTACACATTCCTCAGCACACAAGGAAACCTGCTGAAGTTTTTTTTTGTGATCGCACAACTTGCTTGCTCCCTGTACTTATTTTCTTTCGTTCTAGTGTTTTTTTTTTTTTTTACCTCATTTCTATTACGTTTATAAAGTATTGCATCATTCTTCCTGTACACCAAAGTCACTTTCCTCCTCCCAAAAGACAATAAACTGAAATTTTAGCACAGATATTTATAGTCTGCCATAAAATTGGCAACATTGATGGCACACTCAGCCACTCAATATACTGGAAACAGGCTTGCTTGAGCAATGGCAGCCCTCTCAAACATACAAGCGGCGCCTCATACTGCATGTAGATTTATGGGATACTGGCAGAAAGCAGTATTTGCTGTTTCTGATGCACTTAAAAAATGAAAACATGGCATGTTTACCACTCGAGCAGCAATAATATCTCACTATTTATTAAAAAGTGAAAAATTCTGATTCATTTTCAGCTTGACTTCTGTGAGGTCTGTTTTTAAGTTTTTCAGCTGGGAAATGCATACTTTTCTTGGCATGGCTCCATAGCGCCCCCTCTGGCTGCCATTTCTTCTGTCAGAAGATGGGCTGTGGCTCAGAAGGTGCATTTCGCTCATCTTATCCCTCGCAGTGCGTCAGCTGTTTAGAGCCTCCGTGTCATCGTTCCGGCACCCCCGCCATCAGCTGCCTCCCTGGCATCTGCCGGGTGCCTTCCAGTGGGGAATTTGGGGATCCTGACTCCTCCTGCGATGCCCCCCCCTCGCCCCCTTCACACCGTGACGGCTGTCGGCCGATGGCTGTTCACTACCTGCTGGGGGATTTCATTGTCTACCCCCCCCCCCTTACAAAACTCAGCCGCTCTTCTGATGTGTGACATTTCAAGTATCACTGCCAAGCATTTTCAGCATTGATTTATCTTTGCTGTTTTCAGGTGATGCATTTCTCACAAATACTGATACTACTACTCTTACCAAAAATTTTATTACAGAAAGCACTAGTAACTACTATTGTTATTTTTTAAAGTTTAGTTTATATAATGTCTGTTTTGTGTAGTATATCACTAAAATAAACCCAGTGATACAGTAGCTATTTTAATGCAGTTATTTATATAAACAGATCAATGGTGCAAAATCAATGCCTTCTGGAACATAAACCCGTGATCTTTACGTCACATGGTCAAGAAGCTTAGAGGCAGCAGATAAAGGACTGTTCATATTGAGTTTGATGTCTCTCACTCTTGATTCTTTGGGCTTCGGCAGCCAGAAAGGTTGTGCTCCCAAACAGACTGTCAAATGTCACGCATTGTGCGAACCGCCTGCTGTATTCAGAACCGGCATTCATTATCCTGTAAGGCAGTGCACGTCCATGACAGGGCGTCCGTTTCTGAGGCTGACTGATACGACGGGTCTTGGGGTGGAAAAGACAAGTATTTTCATTCATTCAGATAAAAAGAACATACAAGACATAGAATATTTAAGATATTTCATTTAAGATTTTCCATATAGAAGTATAAGAAAAAAATTGTAATGTCATTTTGAATTCTGAGGTGAACTTTCCTACACTTATTTAAAAGTATATAAAATGAAATAGTAACCAAAATAGTCTTTGAGATTTAATGCCTATATATGTCCGGCCTGGTGGTCAATATTCACTGACAGCACATTCCGTAAGTAAGAGCAGAGTGTGAAGATTGAATTAGCAGAGAAATAGCGCAGCTGTATATCAAATATTGTAATCGACACAACACAATGGGCGATGTGTCAGAGTTCAAAAGAATGCAAATTGTTGATGTGTCTGGCTGGCACATCTGCGACCAGGACAGCAAGTCTTTGTGGTGTTTCGAGAGCCGCAGTATCCAGGGTAATATCGGTATACCACCATGAAGGACGGACCACATCCAAAAGGGGTAACTGCGGACGCAAGAGGAAGCTGTCTGAAAGGGATGTCTGGGTACTAACCAGAATCCAAAAAACATACAACAGCTGCCCAAGTCACTGCAGAATTAAATGCCCACCTCAACTCTCCTGTTTCCACCTAAACTATTTGTTGAGAGCTCCAAAGCGTCAATATTCGTGGTCGGCCTGCTATTTCCAAACCTCTGGTCCCTTGTGCCAACCCTAACATCGGGTTCAACGGTGCCAGCAGTGCAAATCTTGAGCTGTAGACAATGTAAAACATGTAAACATGTAAACACTTCACTACCCTCACCAGTCTGGATTCAAAGCTGCGCATTCCACTGAGACTGCACTTATCGCCGTGTCTGAAAAACTTCATGCAGTCAAATCCTCCAACCTGTCCTCAGTTCTGATTCTCTTGGACCTGTCTGCAGCCTTTGACACGGTCAACCACCAGATCCTCCAGGATACTCTCTCCAGCCTTGGGATTTCAGGTATAGCCTGGCAATGGTTTACATCTTACCTTGATAACCGGTCATTTCAGGTGGCATGGCAAGGCTCCCAATCAGCCCCAAAAAGGCTAGCCATTGATGTTCCTCAGGGCTCAGTCCTAGGACCCCTTCTCTTTTCCTTATACACAGGTTTTCTTGGGAAGGTTATATCTGAACATGGGCTTTCCTACCACTGTTATGCAGATGACACTGAATTCTTTCTTTCCTTTCCACCCGATGACCATCAGGTCCCAACTTGACTCTCAGACTGCCTTACTGATATCTCCTCTTGGATGACATCCCACCACCTCAAGCTAAACCCTAGTAAGACTGAACTGCTGTACATCAAAGGCAATTCATCACTGACTCTTGACCTTACCATTTCCTTTGAAAACTCTCTTATTGTTCCCTCAAAAACAGTAAGAAGTCTCGGTGTCATTCTGGACGACGAATTGTCATTCTCGTCACAGATTAACAACCTGTCCAGGTCCTGTAGAAACCTTCTCTACAACATTAGAAGGATTTGTCCCTTTCTCACGACAGACGCTACTCAGCTACTCTTCCAATCCTTGGTCATCTCCAAGTTGGACTACTGCAACTCCCTTATGACTGGTCTTTCACTGAAGGTAACAAGGTCACTTCAGCTGATTCAGAATGCAGCTCCAAAACTCATCTTTAATGTCTCTAGATTCTCACTCATCACACCTCTTCTTCGGAACCTGCACTGGCTCCCTATGGCTGCCCGCAACAGGGTCAAATCCCTAACACTTGCCTTTAAAGCCAAGATTGGAACAGTCCCTCCTTATTTGGCAACACTGATCAAGAATCGTGTCACTTCCCGTCCTCTCAGAGCATCAAGCGCTACTTGTCTCGAACCACCAACACTTAAAAGAGGACGACATGCATCAAGTGGTGGAATGAACTTCCTCTTGCCATAAGATCAGCCGAGTCTCTTCCTGTCTTCAAGCGTCATGTGAAGACACACCTCTTCAAGGAGTACCTAGGAGACTAATACCCCCTTACTGTCCACCCTCTCAATTTAAAATAATAAATTAATTAAAAAATCCCACTAACAATTTTTTCCTGTGCACTGCTTTTTCCTAACGAGGTTTGTAAATATACAACATACTTAGCGTTAACTTGATCTTGATGAAAGTTGTTGATTTTAGGTCTAGCTTATAGATCGAAGAACAGTCATGGACGACAAAGCACTGGTTGTAAGTCGCTCTGGAAAAGTTGTAAAGGACAGGTTGGAGGATTTGGCTGCATGAATGTTGTAAATGTAAATGTAAGTGTATTGTTCACTAATGAGTCCATCTTCACTGTCTCTCTCACACCCAGGAGAGTAACAGTGTGGAGAAGCTTACCTCCTGGACTGTTGCGTCCCCAGGGTGAAGCGGGAGGGGGGTGCGGGGGGGATCGCTGATGGTTTGGCCTACAATATCATGACATTCCCTAGGCCCGCTACTTGTTCTAGATGGGCGCATCATTGCCAAGGACTACTGAACCATTCTGGAGGACCATGTTCACCCAGCTGTTCAAACATTGTACCCTGAAGATGGTGCTGTGTATCAGGATGATGATGTACCACTGCACACAGCAAGACTGGTGAAGAGTGGTTTGATGAACATGAAAGTGAAGTTGAACATCTCTCATGGTCTGCACAGTCACCAGATCTGGATATTCAGCTACTTTGGGGGTTTTGGAGGAGCAAGTCAGGACATTTTTCCTCCACCAGCAATACATTGTCACCAGGCCACTTCTCTGAAATAGGAATGGCTCAAAATCCCTCTGGCCACTGTGCAGGATTTCTATCTGTCATTCCTAAGACAAATTGATGTTGTATTTGCTGCAAAAGGAGGCCCTACACCATACTAATAAATTACTGTGGTTGAAAACCAGGTGTTTCAGCTTCATTGTCCAGCCCCAGTATATAGCCAATCTTCCTATTCAGGATCAGAAGGAATAAGCCGGGAATAACAAAGGATGGGACACCAACACATTGCAGAGCACACACCTGTGGGGAATTTGGCAACTCCAGCATGTTTTTGGACTGTGAGGGGAAACCCCACAACAACACAAAAAGAACATGCAAACACACACAGACTAGACACACGTAGACTAGACATAGACTTGAATCCTCGTCCCAGAGGTGTCCCAGTGCTAACCACTGCGCCACCGAGTATAAAGTCTATACCCACATACATTATTGCCCCGACTTCTAGTGCTCCTTTCTGCAGCTGGCAAAGTGTGGCTGAAACAACAGCTTCCTGACGATTTCTACAGCGTCTCTAGTCTGTAAACCTGCCCTGGTAATGAAGATTTCATAGAATAATTTGATAAGTGCAAGTTTGTTTCCTATATTCTCATTGAAACAGAACACGTTTCAGACACTGCTGGGTAACTTTGTTAAAGGTGGCAGGCATCCAGAAACTGAACTTCTCATTTTTCATCAGAAGTTGACTGCAAACAGAAAGCTTTGATCAAATGCCAGATATTACTCAACCAATAAAAGTCTGAGCCCCATTCAAGAGCTTCTCTTTTTTTTAAAGCACTTTGTATCTTTTTAATATTTAAAACGATTTACAAAGCAGCATGCTTTCAGTCATTCAGGTTATTCTGCTCTAAGATTACTACTAACCTTCTACAGATATAGTGCCATAATCACTATAATAACCATGCTGTCTTTTCAAATGCAGTTACTGTTCGTTAAAGGGGGGTTTTTATTTAAAATAATGGTCAACCTAACAAAAATGTATCCTTACTTACTGGGACCTAATATTGGTGCAATGGGTAGCTTATCAAGCCGACCGCACTATTGTACATTCTGAGTGTGGTGCTCAACTTGAAATTTCTCAATAAATACTCAAGTAATAAGGATATCTTGTTTTCTTTTCAGTCGTGGGTCCAGTTGCATATTTCATAGGTTTATATATTTTAAATTATATTTAACCTGCATATTTTAGTTATTGAATGGTGTGTGAGTGTGCCCTGCGATGGGTTGGCGCTCCATCCTGGGTTGTTCCCTGCCTTGTGCCCATAGTTTCCAGAACAGGTTCTGTACCCCCTGAAACCCTGAATAGAACAAGCAGGTATAGAAAATCAATGGATGGATGGATTTTGGTGATAATGTAAAAATAATGTAGGAATAATCATCCCTTAGCAGCATCAATCACGAGTGTTCATCACCAAGTTCACCATACTGTTCTTAGCATTAAGCTTTAGTATTAAGTCTCCCATTTTAGTGACAATGGGAAAGCTCCTAATTGATTATAAAACAGCTTGCTCCAGTCGGCATACATCGCAGCCACTGGCATGATAAAATATGCAAAAGGCAGCGTGATGGACTCCACAGCCTTTCACTATTTTCTTTAAACAGTTGATTAGCTTTTGTTGATGCTACTAAGTAGCTCTTGATTAGCTATATGTCAAATGCTAGGAAGCATAATTGATTGAGGTGAAAGACAAGCGATGAATGGATAAACAACTTACATTATGCACAGGAATATTAATAAAAATGCCTTAATTGAAAAGTTAAAAGACAAACAATGCTGATGAATTTATTAGGACCACCATGTAAACAAGCAGGCGTCCAAAAGTGCGTTTAGCGGATGGGCATAAATAGCATTTGGCTGTTCCCAATGAAAGCAAAAGGCTATAATTCCATGTGACAGGGGGACCAAGTCTCTTGACACTTGGGGCAGAATAATCCAATTATTTTGGTTAATAAGATGACATTCAGGTGTCCTGATGCCAGGCCACTCCGTGTCCTATTTGTGTGACATCCTGTGAAAATCCTTCAGGTCCACAGGCACGGTTTAACCCTGAAGTCGTTTAATTAAAAGCCGAGACCACACAAAGCAGATGGAAATTGTGTTCTGTTTTTGTCTTTCCGAGCAGATGCTTTCGTCCAAAGTGACTTACACAGCGCACGATTTTCACAGTTCCCACACTTGCTGGATTTTTTTTTTTCCAGAACAATCCAGGGTGAGTAGCGTAATTAGGTAACGATGCACCCTGGCTGGGCCTGCTACATTTATTATATATTGCCATTGTTTGGACAGTACCCCAGGTGCTGAGGTGGAGTGCGCGTGTTTGGGGTAGCAACAATGGATGATTAATTAAAAGGTACCTCGCCGGATTCGAGCTGCTGGAACAGAGCCGGCAGGATGCACTCGTTTCTGCTCGTTACGCGTCCCATTTCGATTAGTCAGCATCGTCCCTGGCAGGAAAGCTGGTGCTGGAGGCTGAAGCAGCAGGGAGGTCTGAGGCTGTCCACTGGACTTCCCCCCCCGGCACGCTGCGCCTCTGTATTCCCACCACTGACAGAAGGAGCCTCATCCGCCCTTCCTCACTAGCTACTCTGCGAGGGGGAGAGGACACAGCAATCGTGTCTCGGAGAACTGTCGGTAATGATGACCAGTTACTTGATTGGGTGTGCGTGCACTTTTAAACAATGGGACCCCTCATCTCTCCAACCGTTTTGCTCTTTGGTTCTCTGACGTATTTAGCGGCGAGTGAATAACAATATGGGGATGTGCTAGTAGTTCCTGATTACAGCCTAAAACGAGGCTTTAAACACTACAGGGTCAGGTTATGACTGTCAGGCATATATCATCCAATCATGAATATAATGTGGGCTATGGAATAACAGATTACTTTGGATTAACAGTCTGCATAGGACTTTTATTCATTGATTCCAGAACATCATCCACAAAGATGAAAAAGGGCTGAATTCCACTTACAATACTGGTCGGGAGAAGCTGAAATGCATGAATGGGTGTGAAGGCACAGGTTCAACACCCAATGGTAATGCAGCTTCCAACAGGTAGGGGGCATTGTCCCTGGGGAAATGGCAGTTAAGGCGGCAGAATCCACAGAGCTGAAAACAAGCATGGTGACGTTTCCCCTCAAGATCAGCACCCCCAACTGCACAGAACAGCAATGACAACATTGCACTAGCTAACTGACTCCCCCATCTATCAATAACCAGAGTTTTCCATCCATAGGAAAACTCATTAAACACACACACACTTGAGTTGTTAAAGATGGACAGGCAAGGATTTTTATTAATTCTGCTCTTATATATTGTAAGTATATACTTATAATAATAATGGCAGAGGTTTAGAATCCCTAAATTGGAGAGGAATGCAGAGATACATAATAATTATAAAAAAAAAATCAGAAATTGCACGTGGCGTCCAGGTCAGCCATTGGTTAGACTGACCCTTACATTCCAAAATAGCTCCATACCTTATGAAATAATCACTGCCCCTGAAAAATCTCAATGTAGTCAAGACCAAAAGAAAAGAAAGAACCCTGGCAGCAATGCATTCATTTATAAAAGTGCATTTCTGAACGAGGTGATGCCTTCATAGATGGAGTGTCATTATGGCACTGAATAATGACCCTTCTTCAGCATTACAGGGAGCCAAACTGGTAGCTGTGCTTTGCCAGAATATCAAATAGCTTGTCACCAGACCTGAAAGACATTTACAGATTTCAGCACGATCTTCTGTCATTACGCATGCTGCCCTCATCTAGAACTGATTGAACGTCAGGCTTCATTTTTATTGGATTAGGCAGTCCTGGATCTTTTTTCTTCAAAAAATCCTGTGGACAGTATGATATGCCCTGCGCATGTGACCCTAGTCTTTCCTCCATGGCATGGCCTAACGAGCCACGCTTGGTAATCATCTGTCCTTCCTCTCATTCCTGCCCTTGTTTCACTCCAGCTGCCTCTAGTTTGCTCCCTCGTCAGTATTGTATATAAGTGCTTCACAGTTCTGTGTTCCCCCGTCCTGTCATTGATGTCGTACTCGCACACTCCACTGTTGCTGGTGTTCTTCCTAGTCCCCTGTCCACCTGCTTTGTTCCCTCTTGGTCCCATTCTTTCCACTATTCCATTTTTCACCGCCTGCCTGCTTGTCTTTCGTCTAGGATAATAAGATAATAATAGCAATAACAACAACAATAATAATAATAATAGGATAAATGGGTACAGAAAAATTGATTGTTATTATTATTATTATCATTATTATTATCATCATAGGTTTTCTCCAGGTATTCCAGTTTCCCCCCACAGTCCACAAACACACTCAGGTTAATTGGGGTTACCTAATTGCCAATAGGTGTGCTTGTGTGTCAATGGTGTGTGAGTGTGCCCTGCGATGGGTTGGCGCCCCATCCTGGGTTGTTCCCTGCCTTGTGCCCTGTGATGGGTTGGCGCCCCATCCTGGGTTGTTCCCTGTCTTGTGCCCTGCGATGGGTTGGTGCCCCATCCTGGGTTGTTCCCTGCCTTGTGCCCTGCGATGGGTTGGCGCCCCATCCTGGGTTGTTCCCTGCCTTGTGCCCTGCGATGGGTTGGCGCCCCATCCTGGGTTGTTCCCTGCCTTGTGCCCTGCGATGGGTTGGCGCCCCATCCTGGGTTGTTCCCTGCCTTGTGCCCTGCGATGGGTTGGCGCCCCATCCTGGGTTGTTCCCTGCCTTGTGCCCTGCGATGGGTTGGTGCCCCATCCTGGGTTGTTCCCTGCCTTGTGCCCATAGCTTCCGGGATAGACTATAGACCTCCATGATCCTGAATAGGACAAGTGGTTAGTGAAAAATGGATATTATTATTATTATTAGTAGTAGTAGTATTACAAGTACTATTACTCCACCTTGAGAGATAAGTAGCCCATCTTTCTACCTCCGTCCTGTGAGGTAGAATTAAACAATGTCTTTGATTTTTAATATCATAGCCACTCCAGAAAAAAAACACGGAATTAAGATTCATTTACAGATCAGCAGAAGATGTCTGTGGTGTTTTTGCAGAAACAAGGCTCATTAAAAGAAATCCATCAATAAAATTAAAATATATATATAATGAATTAATGAACGCCTTGCAAAGTGACCGACTTTTGTTCCAGTTGACAGATACAGTCAGACACATTTCAGGAAAAGTGTGTGCAGTGGAAATAGAGCAATTAGATCAGATTCACTGCAAATGTGTTAATATCTGCAAGCTGAGCCCAAGATCTAGCCAAATTAAACCAAGGATTCTGCCTGCATTACAAAGTTAAGCTAGAAAAGAGGAAAGAAAATGCTAATAATGAATGACATAACTGCAGTGAGGAGGGCTTTAATGAGAATGTGACAAAACAATCAACAGCTCCGCTGTCAATGAGTCCATTCTCATTTTCAACCAACTGCCAGTTGAGTGCTACATGGGATCAATTATCTGAAGCCTAGAGCATTTACAGCTTTGTGTATTAATATGGGCAGACAAGAGGCGTGACAAGCAGGGATTACTGAAGAGAAGTGGAGATTTGTGATACTATCCACTGATTATGGTGTGAACTGAGAGAAGGAACTGCATCAGTAAGGCAAGAAGAGAGCCATCGGTTATTGAAACACATTAAAGAATATACATCCATACAGGTTCTCTGTGACTTATGATGGGGTTACGTTCTGATGAATCAATCCTAAGTGGAAAATATTGTAAGTTAAATATGAATATGATACGATAAGTAAATAAATAATTACTATAACTGATTAAATATCCGTAATTGAAAAGTAAATAAATTAATACAAGTTTATTTGGTTAAATACCACAGTACAATACATTGTTAAACATTATATTAGATATTTATAGTTACGGTCGCTATAGAGACTGGAAGCCCGGCTACATGGATGCTGCCATCGTCCAGCATCATTAGCTATCGTATAGCATCATTAGCTATCGTCCAGCATCATTAGCTATCGTATAGCATCATTAGCTATCGTCCAGCATCATTAGCTATCGTCCAGCATCATTAGCTATCGTATAGCATCATTAGCTATCGTCCAGCATCATTAGCTATCGTATAGCATCATTAGCTATCGTATAGCATCATTAGCTATCGTACAGCATGTCACTGGCACAGTAACAAATCAGAATTCAAAGTTGACTACTGAATGTGCATCACTCTTGCACAATTGTAAAGTCAAAATATCATCAGTTGAACCATTGCAAGGAGCATCTCGTATCTGGGGCCTCATTTGTAAAATATTCTTATGCACAAGTTTGACCTTAGATTGTGTGTACGGTCAAACCCACACCAAAGTTCAGATTTATAAAAATAGTCTTTGACATGGAAAAGTACTTATAACCATATCAGGTACAGATTTTTCATACGCACTTGTCCTAGTGACAATGTTGGGGTACTGCAGGCAGTCAGAAATCTAAGAGCGGCAATATTTCTACTTAATTCATTCCACAAAACAACAACAGTGACAACAATAATAATAATAACTGCAGAGAACTACACCAATTGCCACAAGCTTAGTGGCCAGATAGCCCAGATTTTACAGCACGGAAGTCAAGGCCAATTTTTTTGAGCACGAATGACATGAAAACTGATATTCCATGCCACAATTCTGAAAATATGACAGTGCCTGTTTTCTACAGACCTTTAGGTACCAGGGATTCAATTCTCCTGGACTTGACAGGAGTAGCATATGCCTACAAGTGTCCTACCCCCCTCTGAATCCCCATCGCTTTGTCGCCTTTGATTTTGATCTAGAAAACTGTAAATAAATATGTAAATAAATTCCTCACCTGTGTGTAATTTAATGTGTTTTTTCTGCCTTTCATTTCTGGCTTTATATCCTGCTTTTAAAAAGTAATTCTGTGCTTGTGAGTTATTTTTTCATGACATTAATTCATTTTATTCAACGAATGGTCATTTAATTCAGCTCTCCCTCCATTTTCTGTAACCTCTTGTCCTATTCGGGGTCACTGAGGGTCCAGAATCTATCCCAGAAGCTACAGGCACCAGGCAGGGAAAAGCCCAGGATGGGGCACCTCATCATCTCTGAATATCTATGTCTACCCTTGTGCGGTTGCTCTGTTGCTCTGTTGTTTGTGCTGTGCATTTGGTACTGCTTGTGATTCGCCAGTTTTCCATGTTACATGTTTCCTTGAGTTTAGTTTAGGTTAGGTTAATCCTTATTTCTTCTTGCTTATTCTCCCAGCCTCTTATTTTGAGCCCTTGTGGTCCTTTTATTTCTGGTCAATTGTATACAGTATTTAGCTTTGAAATAACGTCCCCTTCGGTGTGTGAGAGCAGCCTCATGGATCATCACTCGTTCCCAGTATCCTGACATGATAGTTCGTCTGGAAGTTCGACTGGTCGCCCATCTGCTTGATGTCTTAGTTTTCTCAGTCTTTGAGTCTTTTTCACTTTATCTAAGTGTATTCAATGTCCGCCGAAGTGGACAGATTCACAGCAGAGGCAGCACAATGCCAGCCCCCTAGGATGCTTCTACCTGATGGATGAAGGACGGCTCTGCGACTGAAGCAAACCGTTGCAGCAGTGAAGTAAATCTCAGCCTCATCACAGTCCCCCAGTCATCAGATCAGAGGCTCTCCACACCACCAATGCCACAGAATAATAATTATTGCAGGAAGGAGGTTGACTGAGCCCAGCGGTCTCATAATCAATGAACGAAACTGGGATCACATAAGCCATTCAGAAAGCTAAACGTGAGGAAATGCATACAAGTATGACATAAATGTTCAAATTTGACATGATTTTTAGAGAGAGACTGAGAAATTTGAGTTCGCTCACATGTTCGTCTTTCTGACTTACAAATTAAATATGCTAATTGCTCCATGTAACCAGGGTCGAAGGACAAGCTGAGCCCACGCATTGCCTTATTCCTCATAATTACATAACGTGCACTTTTGTTGTCCCTCACCCAAGAACCTGGTGGCTGACCCCCGTCTGGCCTTTTCTGTGACTGACACCAGCATTGTGAGCGTTTCCCCCCCCCCCCTCATCCGACTGTCTTTTGTTTCCATTTCTCCTGCTGCTTTTTTTTTTTAAAAAAAGAAAACCTCACTGCCATCCCCAATAAGGCCACCCTTCCATCCGTCCATTGTGCCTTCCTTCCATGTTACTCAGGCATCCTGTTTATCATTCTAAACCATGAACTGAACCCAAATTTGAACCATGGAAATAAAAAATGCATAAAAAATATGGATATTTTAATGACAACCATATTTGCAGACAAACCCTGCTCAAACAACCTGGACATTAATATTCAATGCATGGAGAAGATCCCCTCAAGGTCAAAAACAGCAAACCTGAAGCTGACCTTTAACCACGCGACTGCATGAAAACTGCTCTCCTTTTGTGAAATGTCAGGGAATATTCTTAACTAATATGCAGATTTAACTGTCATGTGGCTGAATTCAAAAAGTGCATGGCTATCAACATGAATGACAGAGGCCTGCTCCCTAGAAAGGATTACTTTGTATACTTTGTTTCACTCTGCTTCATAAACTCTGCTTGGAAGAGTAGGTAGGGGGCACTGGGCTCTCAGCATCTTGGATGGACCCCTTTTGTGGGTTTGGAGGGAAGGAAGATGTAAATCTCGGCGCCTCGAAATGACAGACAAGGCTTGCTGGTTCTAGAATCATGAGAAAATTATGCCTGGTCACGGGATTCCATTCTGGAACTGATTCACTGTACTGCATAAATAATGAACTATATTGTAAACGTTAATATTATATGAATTCACCATAAATCCCTAAAGCTGGAATATAAACTCTTTACTGAACACTGTGTTACCATTCGCAATAAACACAGAAAAATTGCCTTGCCATTCAGCAACGTTTCACATAAAATATTAAAAGGTGTTGGATGTGCACTAGCTGGGACAAATAAAAATCAAATAATAAAACATGAGCAAAAGCACAATTAATGCCATCAGAATTATGCAGTTTTCAGGAATCCGCAATTTAGGTTCCAGGTAATTTCATCTTCGCCTTACTGCACAAAGCATGCATATGCCTGGGCATGTAAATAGCAAAGCTTATCAAGTGTATTTGTCATCCAAATCAGTCTCTGGGAGAGTTATGTGGACCTGCACCTTTTTCAATCGCTAAATTATGCTCAGGAGCAGCTGTGGCTTTTTCCTGCGAGAACATCGCAGCTGGTGCAGCGTTGCAATTAGCAGCGGTTGTTTGGCCACGGCCGGCCATGCTGCAACGAGCCTTTGTAATATGGAGCGGGGAGTATTTACCACATAGGGTGATGTCATGGCAGTGAGTTCAGCCAACGGAGCTTGTTTATTTTTATAGCGGCGGGGGGGGGGGGGGGGGGGGCGGAGCAGGTTCCTGTTGGGATAATCTCTAACTAGCTTGGTTATTTGGCTCTACATTAAATAATCACAAACTTTGCGTGGATAAATGAAATACGTTAAGTACAAAGTTGAAGGAAAGAGTAACATTTTCTCAGAAATGAAGCGTGACACCCCTTGCAAATCGCATCTCTGGGTCAGGCCACTACTTAGGGAAGAATCATTATAGGCCAAGAAATGAGTATGATGAATATATGAACTGTTGCTAATAGTCATGTTTTCAGGTAGATCCATCCCTGAGCTTCTCATAGGTTCATTATTATTTTTAGTGTCTGGTGGTTAAATTTTGCACTAATGCCCTCTACCTAATGAATGGATAACTGAGAAATCGAGCTATAACGTCTATTAATTTAAACTTTAAAAAAGCTTCACCAGCTCATGGCACCCACCTGCGTGACTAAGTGACAGACCAGCACTACAATGCCATAAGAACAACTACTGATTTATTCTTGCAGGAAATCACTAACACCTTCGCATTTCACTGCCTTCCTAATCATACAGCAATGCTAGCATCTCTTATTCATTTTTAGCTCTATTTGATCTGATTGCCATTCATTGCACTGCATCAACAGCTTGGAACCGTAATCTCAGCCTAATCTGACTCAATACACTAGCTAGTGGCAGGTGTCATCTAGAACTGAATGGCTATTTAGTCCAATAATGCAGTTCCAGATCCATAATTATATAGCATACAGCATCTGTTGGTGAACATTATCATTTTCCGAGGGGAAAAAAAAACCGAGATCAAGTGAAAGGAAATTGGTTTCACTCCTGTTTGATATAAGTGCTCCCCTCCCCAAACTTGTAACTTATTGAAGAAGGCAAACCTGATATGTATCTTTGCATGTATGTATGTATAGCACCAGTCAAAATTTCGGACACGCCAAGCCGCCTACGAAGGAGAGTGACCCGGCCACCTGGCCGAAATACAATAGAAATGGAGGAGTTTGACTAGAGAGTGGAGGAAAAGCGGTCAGTGAGGACTCGGCATGTGTGGGACCTCCTTCAGGACAGCTGGAAAAGCGTCACAGGAGGCCATCTCATGGACCTGGTGTAGAGGAGACAGTACGGTCAGCCAGTCTCTGGAGCAGCTGGGACTATTGGTCTAGTTTAAGCAATTTTAAGTAACTTTAGCTGTTATCAAGGCAGACCAAGGTGATGCAGTTTAATCACATCTAAAGAAAACATGGTTGCTAAACTCCATCAGAAAAATCCACTTTTATTGTATGAGACGTGTGTGTGTGTCTATGTGTGTGTTCTGTGAACACTGAACTGCTATTAAATAATAAAGAGGCACTTAAATATTACTTCATATCAAAACAAATGGCTCCTTACAAACTGGCATAATTTGGTGTTGTTTTAGGGTTATTTTTCATTTTCTTAATGTTTATTTCCATAAAGATATAATTGCACTGCTCATTACACCAGTAATAAAAAGCAGTGGAAGGGAACAAAGCACAGAGGATTCAGATCTCTGGGGTTGTGCTGTAATTCATTAGCCAGCATTTCTTCTTGTTCACAGCCACGGGACGATATTTATATAATTTCTGCAGTTGAATTTCATTTACATTTTAAGGTATGGGATGCAGTGCGATTTTACTCACAAGCGATAACTCTGGTCGTTTTAAGTCATTCGCTGCATGGACATTTCGCATTAGCTAGTGAAACATGTCCTAGCACAGACATGCAGACATTTGCATTTCTGTCTTTGTAGGGATTTCCTGTTGGCTGTCAAGCCAGCCACAGATAACTTTCCAGCATGGCGTCCAACGAGCGACACAGCATGAGCAAAAACCTTGCCAAGCGGATTCAAAATTTCAGATGCTATGAAAAACAAACAAACGAAGAAAAAACATGTGGGGTTCTGCTGCTTCTGTGGTGACTAACCCCCCCCCCACCCCATACCCCCACCCTTTTGAAGAAGAGTGCACACTCAAGAGAAGGTCACATGGTCTGCTGGGCATCTGCTCTTATGTCTGTCCAGGGAGTGTTGGACCATCCATCTGTCACAAGCTGCTTCTGCTGACTGGCTTGGGGGCAGATGCTCGACGCCACTGGGTGCCAGAAAACAGGGCAAAAGGGGTAGAGAGCATATAGAGACTGCATTAGTTCCACTTTTATAGATGGGGCAGTCACCATAGCGCTTGTACGTCACATGCCCAAAGGAATTTTTTAGGAGAAAAAATGTTTGCTATCATTTCAGGATTCGGAGTAAATCCGCAGGTTCTGCCTGTTAGTTTGTGGAACTGAAGAATGACAGCCAAGCGTAGATATTTAAAAGAGGTAAACTTAACTTCCACCTTATTCTTATTTTCTTGAGGTTGAGAGAGGACCAGCTACTTCCCTTTAAAAGTTGTGTTTCTTCATGAAGGCCATTCTTGGTCCGCGGTGCCATCTGTCAGTGTGTAATATGGCTTTTCTGCATTTTCTTCTCTAACTATACTGACCTCAGCCTGCTCACAGTCCGTCTCTCCCAAGATTTCAGTGTCTGTGGGGGTTGATGGTCACCCCTTTCAAACACAATGAACATGTCCAAAGCATTGTATTTATATTTAACTTTTCTTAGGAACTTTTTTCCAGTGTGAAAAGACTATTTTGACCTTTTTCCTCACATAACAACAGCGCAAAATGTAATGTTCTGTTTGGAAAGACACTCTGGGCAGATGGGATACTGTAGTCCTATGATCTCATATGTGTTTCGCTCATTTACTGCATGAATCAATAGGTATGTGTGTAGATTAGGTTTATATTACATTGTGGGGACGTTGTGTATATGTGTGTATATATATATAGTGATATATCTAATATATATAAAATATATATTTCAATATACACACAATGTATAAAATCTCAGACACATACCCATGAATTGAGAAACAAGTGACACAAAAAAATGTGCTGTGGTCCCTTCATGTTTTCTGTGTGTGTGTGTGTGTGTGTATTGTGCATTGTTCCTTATATGCATGTATTGCTACATATTTGAAGCTTTTTCCCACTTTGACTCATCCAGGTATCCATGTCAGACATGACTCCGGCGTGGACTTTCGTCCAAGGTTCAGCAGTGATGTCTGCCACCTGGTTATTACCGAGAGTGATGGCACTTTAGCGAGGCCGATCACACATGTAATTATAGTTATTTACATCATGGTGTGACAAAATAGTTCCTTCCTCTGATAATTGCTACCTATCATAGAATTAGGTGATATTCTATGTCTTACATTGCATGTCATGCATTATTATATTATAGAGCAACAAAATGGTGCCTGCCTTTACTTAGCGTGTTGATTACATCTGCAGTTGAATATCCATAGCTCTATTGATGTTATTTCCTGTCACATCCAAATTCTATGGATGGGGGGGGGGGGGGATGTTATTCTTTTGCCTCCACAGCAAATGCAGACAAGGGGTCACGAAAAGGCAGGGATGCTGTTAGGGCAGGAAATGCGTCACCGGCTTGCAGGAGGGACGAAGAACCAGCTTTTCTTGACATTTGATGGCAGGGTTTGCTTGTTGTTCACTTTGCATCATGTGTTAGTCCTTCTGAAGATTCTACTTGGATTTTTACATAATCAAAAGAGATTTAAAATAGGCATTGCACCTATGTAGCTACTGACATTTTCTCCAAAGTCTGTCAGCATGTGGCTCAGTGAGCTAAGCCTCTATGCCTGTGGTTACTGGTTGGAGTCTGGCCTTGGCACAATAGTCATGTCTTTGAGCTCCAGCTCCATGAATTGTGCTGCTGGTGGCTACGGAGCTTGTTCTCACCTGTCCGTATGCCAACGGAGAGCAAGATAAAGTAGATGAAAGAAAAATGTACCCATAAGGGATCAATAAAGTGTTGCTGTTATTATTAAATATACCAGTTAATCTACAGAACATGTCTTTGGACTAGGGGAGGAACCCGGAACACCCAAGGAAGCTAACGTGGGCGCCAGGGAGACACAGTCAGGGATTCGGCTTTAGGCAAACGGCTTATCAGTTAGGCCGACTGAACTTAAGTATCAAAGTCTGTGAAAAGTTTTGCAAATACTCAAAGATGAAAATATAGCTTCTTTCACATCTCGTGTTTTTCTCTTAGAATTTCCGTTTCAGAATGCATTAGATCTTTACTCCCTGTTCAGTTAATATCCAGTATAAAGTATTGTGCAAAACTTTTAGGCAGTCAAAGAAAATGCTTAAAGCTATTTATCTGCATAGTACAGTAAGTGTATATTTGCTCAGAAACAAAAACACATTAAACATCAAAATGTATACAAATTAACAGTAACACAATAAAAACCAACAGGAATTTAATTATGTTCTCCAAAAAGTTACTGATACCTTGTTTAATGGCTAGACGAACAAGGCAATAGTTCCCAAACCTCTCCTCAGGGGCACCTCAGCCATTCCATGCATTCGTTAAATTTCAGCACATTCATTATTTAGTTAAATAAGTCAGTGAGGTACTGATTAGTCAAACAAGGCGTGCTACTGGCTGAGCCAAAAATTTCTGGCTACATCAAAGGCAGCTGCAAAAATAGGGGTGATTTAAGGAGAGGTTTTGAAATGGCTAAGCTGACACATTTTAACAGACATCTTATAATTTTACACCAGCATGAAAATCATTTAAACAGAATTTTCTTTGACTGTCTAAGACACAGTACTGTATTTATTGACCAAATAACTCAAAGGTGATCTATGAAGAGAATAATATTATTTAGTGCTATTGTGCAATTCATATAAATATAAAGATCTAATCTTAATGTAATTATGTTCTTAAAATTCAAATGTACAATACAATGTACAACAAATGATCATTTCCATCATAATTGATGATCCTAAACATGCATTACTAAAAATCTTATATGCGCTATACAAATATAAACGACCATATGACCAAGGAACTATTACTAGCTCATTAATGTAGATTATTACCGGGGCGTCGTTTTGCAGCATATTATGAATTGAACTGATATGAATCGAACTGTCTGGCAGGTATCTCACCTATTTCATTCCATTAAAACACAGAAAATTATCAAAACTTTATGGAGCAAATATGATCAGCAGTCCTGTTCTCTATCTCTTGGCCTAAGATCCAAGACAATTTCCTTATCTGGGCTTAACTAAGACACGGCCGGAGCTTGTGTTACAGTCTGAAAACCAGAAGGCAGAGGAAAATGTATTTAATTTCATTTAGTGCCTTTAATAAGATGTAAATTAGGTTTCTAAAATCTAATACAGGATCAGTATGATTAAATAGACTCCTGTTCAGCTTCTGTGGTACCCATCACCAGAAATGGAATAGAAGGTAATGATCTTTGAAGACCTGACATCAGGATTCATGTGCAGATGTCAGCAGGAAATATGAAATCAAACAGAATTCAGATTAATCTGTTCTTTGATGTCTTATCTCGATGCTGGAAATTGCCTAACCCTGCAGCTAGCAGTTTGTTTTCACTATTTTTAATTGTTGTGTTCTTTATTATTTTTGTAGAGCATTAAACTGATTTGCACTCACCTTGGAGTAGACAATAGTGCATGAACTCGAGGGAACTCTAACTCATAAATAGCAATCTTGGACCAATAAATAATTACAGTAACGTGAAATATGCTAACGGATAAAAGGGTTATGATGAGTTACAAGCCGCTTAACTTCACAAGGCCTCATACAGTGTCAATATTAAGAAATATAGAAGAAAATGCCATCAAAATTATAACTTGTTAGGATGAAGTCAGACAGGGAAATATCCTTTTGGAAAACTATCAGAAATTTCAGCATGGGTTGAAAATCTGGATGGTGTGTAAAATGGGTGCAATTTTTAAAGCAAACGGAAGTCATTAAAAAATATCCCCCCTGCCATCGTTTGTATGTGTGAGTACTGTAATAATAAATATCTAATAAATGGAGTTTTAGATTGACTTAGTTGCCAGGCATTGTGAAGGAAGGGTTTAGAGTTGTTATCACTGGGACTGTGTGACCATGGTTAATTAAGACTTTAAGATGCAGCATTTATGCCCTGTATGGTTTAGAGAAGGGATCACCAACCATTTTGAAACTGAGAGCTACTTCACGGGTACTGGGCCATACGAAGGGCTACCAGTTTGATACACTCTTCTTAAATAACAAAGTTGCTCAGTTTACCTTTAGTTATGTATTATTATTAATGATTAATGATACTATATAAATGTAAATGTGATTATAGAAGAACAGCAACAGGATGAAATTTAATTTTAGACGCTGCTGACTGGTGAGTTGTGCTATTTTTACAACAGGTCTGCGGGCGACTCACGTGGTCCTTGGGGACATCCTGGTGCCCACGGGCACCATGTTGGTGACCCCTGGTTTAGAGGGTGAAATATGTGGCACTGATCTGACAGGGACCAGCATCTCTTTGGGACAAAAAGTTTGGACCAGGGCTGGGTATGGATGGGAAGGACAATGCATGCTAAGTAATCATAAAATTCCCCTTTCGGCAGTGGTCCAAGAAGAATACTAAATGAATAATGGGAGAAGAGTAAAGATTTTTATTACTGATTTATGTGAGACGGCCTTGCAGAACTGTGAGGGTGATGGCATCTTCTAGCTTTCCTGGAGCACACACATTTATTCACCTCATTGGGAACGAGGGAACAGGTCCCGAAATAAGCATGTCAAGTTTTGTAACTCCTGGAGGGACCGTCGCTTTTACTCCTTCTCGCAGATAAGCTTAATGAACCATAAACCCGCATTATCTGAATGATACAGTATAATTCCAAAAATGTCAAAAAGCATGACGTCATACAAACTCATAACTGAATCAATTCTGCAGGATAATAATAAAGCTGTACACTGTTCAACCAACATACCCTGATGATCCCAGGAAAATGGTATGAATGAGCAGCACACAGACACTGGAACAAATGGCTGTAAGAGAAGCCAAGACTGCTGACTTTAGTGGTGAAGCTTCCAGATGCTCAAAGGCGGACTGGCGCACAATGCCACCAGCTTTCTTTAAGACGATCTTCCACGAGGCTTTGGGGAAGTCATTTGGGTCAAGGGTGGGCAAAGGCCCTATTTATTTTCATACCTGCACTTTTCATAACTTCTGATTAAAGTGCAGACTTGAACTCAATTCAGTTTTACTCTTGGGAGCCAAAGGCAGCTGCATGCCGATCCCTCTGCTGACTGTAGGGAATTTAGAGAGATCACAATGTACGTCCCCTTGGATTAAGTTCAAGTCAAACTATAGTCACAATTTAGAGTTCCAGAGTTTCCAAAGTCTCTAGCATTTCATTTCATCAACTTTTCTCTCACTGTCCTCACCATCCACACTTGCAAACCTCCTCCACACCCCTCAAAGGCCAGTGCAGGACTGTGCATTGTGGACAGCCAGACTGATAACTCCCAATTGCATTCCTATAAAGGGAGGGTTTTGTTGGACGTCTCTTTGGTGGCACTTGGGACTAACCGCAAAGCCAGATAGTGATCATCTATTGCCAGCCAAGACCTCTGCTCATTGCGCATTGGAGTCTTTATTGATCTATTTTTTTGCTTGAGCTGTTTGTTACCCAGCACTGTTATGGGTGAGCCTGCCTCGGCTTCCAATGGCAGGCATTCAACTTGCCCATTTTATTACCTTTAAATAATAGCATCATATGCCGTAGTACATAACTGTGAGTTATGTCATAGGTCACAACATAGGCTTGACTTGCATTTACATTAGTTATTAACAGTAGTCTGGAGACAAGTAAAATTAAGTAAAAAAAAATATATATACATATATATACTGTATATATATATAGGTGTGGTCATGTGGCCTGGATTATGTTGTCTATTTCTGGTCTACTTCAAACACAATAATTAAAGGAGTGATATTATTCCGTATCACTAGACAAATACTAATATCATGGGGTAAAGGGTTAGGGAAGATGAGGCCAAAGCAAAATTCTGAAGTGTTCTGTTATATAAAATTATTCTGTAAAGCATTAAACATGGTTCAAGTAAATAACATGTTTTGTAGGTCAATAGGCGAATGGAAAATAAAGTTTCCACCGAGATCATTGTGAGTTATCACCCAGATCACTGTGAGTTACCACCCAGGTCACTATGAGTTACCACCCAGAACATTGTTAGTTACCACCCAGATCACTGTGAGTTACCACCCAGGTCACTGTGAGTTACCACCCAGATCACTGTGAGTTACCACCATGGTCACTGTGAGTTACCATGCAGAACATTGTGAGTTACCACCCAGGTCATTGTGAGTTACCATCCAGATCATTGTGAATAACCACCCAGATCACTGTTTGTGAGATTACACTATGACCCCTGATTCCAATATTGTTTGAAACATTCACATTTAAAATTTTCATGCATGAGTGATGAGTTTCTTTTTTTGGTTGAAACTGAGTGGTTGTTTGTTCAGTGTTTTGAGGAAACAATATCTATCATTATTCCACCACCTAAGCACTTAATCTGGTCAGGATTATGAGGAGGCTGGGAACCATCCTGGGCAGCTAAGGATCCAAGTCTCGGATATACCCTGGATGGGATGCCAGTCTATCGAATGACTCACACACATGCAATCACACTCTATTGGCCATTTAGAGACACCAATGTGATTCAAACACTGGACCTTGTAGGTATTAAGCAACAGAGCTATTCATGGTGCTGCCCCCAAGGCTGCCATGTTCCCTGATATTTGTGAAAACTATATTGTTCCAGCAGAGCAATAATTATTTATGCTATAATGTCTAGGAAGTCTTGGAATTGTTTGTTGAGTACTCATACATATTCAGCAACATGGAGACGATAGACAGGGTACAGTAGTTAACTGGAGTTTAATGGGTGCTGTAGATAATACCTCTTTCTCAAACATTCCTTTCTCTACTTGCAGATTTATAAGGCTTTTTTTGAGCAAAGCAACATAATGGAATCTTCTTGTGAGAGATTAAATCTAAAACCCTGAGATAACACCCGGGAATTTTTATTATTACTCTATCAATTTCTCCCAGGCCGTGGCCAAAGATGCCAAATAAATATTCACCATAAATAATCACGCACCGCGATTGAACGATTTCTGCCCCAAGCCGATTTGCTTAACCAAACAAAAGACAATCTCCTTGTCTAAGGGTTGTCCGGTCATGGAGATTGAGAGGTATTCATTATATATCTGGTTGTTAGCCATGCATGCATGTCGCAATCCACAAAGCATCGCTGTATGTGCATAACAATCTCCCATGCAACCCTTGCACCCTGTGTGCTTATAAATATGCTCATTAGTAGGGATGTCGAGTGACTGTGTCACCCTATATGGCTGGGGGGGGCGTTGGTGGTACAAGGCTGCAATTAGCTTTGTATAATGCACACATTCTTCAAGGTCTCTACTCGCCTTTCTAAAAAAAGACAGATAAAACCTGTACAGGTGCTGAGGGTTAATGATTTCACTCCATTGAAGATCGTAATAACTTTATTGCAGTCGGGAAAAGATAAGCAGGCAAAAGTAGTTAAAAGGCATTGAAAAATTGTTGGATGCATTTATAATCTGCTTGCTACTGCTTACGCCTGCACTAAATTATCGCCAAAAAGAGATTTAATCTGAAGCAAATAATACGGGCTAAACAAAGCCATTTTAATTAAGTGGCAATTAAAAGTGGTGAATAATGGTATTTGGGGCAGCAGACTCATTATCAGGAGGTAGAACTGGGCGTGTGTGTTCCAATGAATGCCATCATAACAGAGCGAAAAAAGGTCATTTGCACTGGGAGCTGTAGATTAGAGAGTCCCTCTGCCTCTAAAACCCATAAATAAGTCTCCTGTTGTGTGATTGCTTGTAATCCTTGCGACGAAGCCTCTTTCTGTTCTAGAGAATCTCTCCTTAGTTACGGCAGCAGTGCTATCTAATGAAGTGGTTGGGGCTGCCTAACCAGTGCCATTGTTAGGGGTGATTATCTGCTTCTGTCCCCCATACTACAGAACAGCTGGCCGAACGGTGCCGTGAGCAAACACCAAAATCACCGCTGAATGACGTAATTCAGGCTGGACACCTGTCACATGAAAGGTGGACTAATTAGCCATGGTTATTTAGATACATTAGTCGCATTCTGTAGTCCAAAACTTCATTTACATAATTCTACGGCAGCTGAAAAGTTTATTATAACATGATTGCATTACTCTCCTGGTCCTGGATGGTAATGTTCAAAAGTTAAACAACACCATCCCCCATGAAGTTCGACATATACGCAGAATAAACATTTTGACACCAACCTGGCATTTTATCCGTCTCAAGGAGGACAGATTGACCGAGAACTGCAAAAATGAAGTGAAGAAAAAGAATAGTTTAGTTTCTGACATGGGAGACAGAGAAACGTCTCTGATGGGAATATTAATGCCAAGTTTCTGCATATGGGATGACTATGGCCAGCTTATTTAATTTAACCAAATAATTTACTTGAACATTGCCAGTTCAGATTCCTGCTATGATAATTGCATTGCTTGACCTCTCAGAGAGTTCAGCTGAATAAACTTTAAATGGAGCTATATATACAAAAACTAAGGGACCGCTTTTATATTATATTTTTAAACATCTGCATTTTTAAGTAATTTAATTGTGGTTCTGCTGGCAGCAGGCTAGGCTGAGCAGCAGGCTATGCTGAGCAGCAGGTTGCTTTCAGGTTCAAAGTTTCTAAGACAGCAGTACACAAGAATAAGGTGAAGCAGGAGACACTGGGAACAACCAGAAACCAGCCAGGTAATAGGTGGAAGAGACATTCTAATGCCAGGGATGACCGTCAACTTATCTGACAGTTTCTCATGAATCGAAGGATGACATCAAATGAACTTCAAAAGGAATGGGAAATTAAGTGCAGGTGTGAGGTGCACTGCTAGGACAGTGTGTTTCAGGCTCCTAGAAGCAGGACTGAGGTCCGATAAAGCAGGGAAGAAGCCCTTCATTAATGAGAAACATGGAAGAACCAGGCTGCAGTCTGCAAAAAAAATATTTATCATTGACAGACGCAGACCCATAAACTGAGAAATGAGTGAAACAAAAAATTGTGCTGCGGTCCCTTATTTTTTTCTGCGGCTATAAATACTTTTTTTTTGCCATTGATTTAATTAAATTTAAATTCAGTGTTTCATAACTTAATGCTGAGACACATCACAAGCCATAACACATCACTTGAAGATAAAGGTCAATATTTTAATATGAGCAAAACTGCATAATTTAAAAAATACAGCTTAACCATCAATTGCAATGGATAGGTAAACTTACAATTAATAAGCATTTTTTTTCCAGGAAATTCAGCAAATGCTATGATGCATCTTAACAAGCCTTTCAATGAAGGTAAATTAAATTCACACAACCCTTTGATTAACTTGTCATGTGATTAATAATGAAAATGGCACACACTGTTTATTTGATTCCACCACAGCTCTGGAATTTCAAACTGTGAAATTAATAAATGGCTTGGGGGTGGAGTAGAAAATGAGTTTAATGTTTCACATCTCATCTAAATCCATGGAGCACCCTTGTAGCAGCATGATAATGATCTGGTTTCCCTGTGTGTCAGAGTTCCCAGGGCATGACCAGGACTGTGTTTGCCTTCTGAATTTTAATCTTAGCCATCCGCTGCAGAGACACAGGACTGGATGTTGTTTTTGTGGCCACACATTAGTATGTGCACTTATGTGCCTTTTCGTTTAAACACCATTAACTCTTTCTTAACATTACTACCTCTTAAGAGCTGAGAGTATGTTCATCAGATATATTTGTTTAAAGAATGCAGGAAACACGTATGCTGACCTACGCTATGACTAATTCTACATAAATTAATAAAAAAAAATCTGAGTTTCATTTTAGACCAGTATAGCACACCTCATTACCGCCGTTCTGCATTATAATGAGTTTATATCTTGCATTTATGTCCTGTTTCCCCATGAGCTCACACCAGTTGGAACACCATGGCAACGCGATGCCTTTGAAGCACATGTCAAATGACTTGTAACTGATCATTGTATTGATTGCCTGTGTGTCTCACCTTTGCCATAATAGGTCTCCTTCTCAGATAGTAAAAGCCTGTGGATCAAAAGACTGTCTCTGCCAACCTGCCAGGCCAAAACAAGTCATCAGGATTCCGCAGGCAGCTGGAAGAGCGGCGTGAGGAGCAGTGTTTGCACTGCCTTATGAATGACCGAGCAGCACTACGCGCTCGCCATGCTGTTCTCATCGGTAATTGTTCTAATGACCTTATCAGCGCTGAACGGGGTCATCTCGAGAAATTCCACAGGTTGCTTCTCAAAGAGAGCCCCAACGCCCTGCATGGGATTTCAGAGTAGAATAAAATATCAAAAGTGCATTGAACATTCTGTTAGATGTCTGAAATTGTTGCCAAATTATGTTCTAGGAGAAAACTAATCTTCTCAAGGGAAGCATGACCTTTGTTCTATTAGAGTGGTGTGAACAGCCGGCAGAGCAGGCGGGAGTCACCCAAAATCCCTGAAAACCGGTTGGCTGACCCCCCCTTCCTCCTCCCTCCATCTCTACATTCATCCCAGTGGCTCTCTCGCCCCTTGAGACTCAGTTTCAGCCCAATGCTCCAGTGCTCCCTCACCTCTAAACCCTCTCATTTTGTCCTCTCTTGACTCTGCCTGCTGCGTATTCGCTAAATCCTACTTGTAGGAGAACAGCGTGTAGCAGAGTGTTTGAGGGAATATCTGGAAACACAATGGCTGCCCATTCAAATCAGTGAGCTCTTGAATATGGACTGTGGACAAAGAATGGTACTTTGTTTCATTTCAAAGCATAATGACAAAAAAGGAAAAATCGAAGTCCTCCATGGTAAAAATGACAGTCGGATTTGTGATTTCATTCGCTCTCTCCCTCACACACACACACACACACACACACATACATACATACATACATACATACAACAACAACAACTTTGAGATGTAAACTGATACAAGCGGTTCTAAAAGGCAGGTTTACTATGTCGTTCTTGTGAAATTGGTTTATGATCCTTTATCAGTCTCTCCTGGGGCCTACCTAGAAATTCTGGGCCCCCTGACAAAATGTCACCTTGGGCCCCCTACCTAATTTTACGTATGATTATACATATTCATGGGGCCCTGTCAAGTGCTGCCCCCCCCCATGAATCTGCCAGGGTATCCATGCCCCTCCAACGCTCCTGACTCATTCCACCTCCAGCCTTTACTATGGCATTAGACCACAAGCTGCCACAACCCACAATGGAATCTGATAGCTAGTATTTGTCAACAAACTGTAATACTCCTGCCGTCTTCCCAGTCTGTCTCAATTTAAAGGTCTGGTGGATGGGCTTCACGTCACAAAGTAACTCATGTCTCTCAAAAAATATAAAAATGGATTGATAAAACATCAGCATTGCACCCTCTACACTCTGGTTTTGTGGGTTTGCGTTTGAGAGAAGTTTGCAGACATTTCTTCTGCATGTCCAAGTTCCCTCCCGCAGTCCAGAGACATGCAGCTGGTCTCCAGGATCTCTGTGACCCTTACGGGATAAGTAGTTATCCAGGATGAATGGATACAGTACTTCCATTTTCTCTCATAAACTCTTCTGATTTGCCATCACATACTTTGAATTCCATCCTGCCTCTTCAAAGCACAGAGACGAATCACAAAAGCTACACCTGCCCTCTCAGTGAGGATCTTTGCAGGTACTTCACACTTGACAAGTGAATTCTGCGTCTGGCCCCAGCACCCGTTCAATTTATATGTATGCGGTCAAAGCTGGAATAGAGTACTTAACACAATCAGGGGTCTAACCTGGTGAAACAGCAGCTGTCTCTGGGTGAAAAGTGGCATTTTATCTTTAATGTAGGACTTCAAGACATTTTCACTGAATCACTGCATTTAAAAACAGTGGACTGCAGTATGAATGAAACGAATTGCATTATTATTCTGGAAAACAGTACCAAGAAGAACAAACAACAGAAATATAAATAAGCAGCAGAAAAAGGAAACAGTCTGGCCAGATTACCACAAAGAGAGATGGTCACCAGTCTCCCCCTCCTATGGCGAACAATGACTTTATTTGGTAATGCTTTACATTAAGTGCACCTTCATAATGCATTCATTATGCATTCATAGAACATTCAGTGCACCTTCATAATGCATTCATAGAACATTCATAAGCAACATGCAAGTACTCCTTAACATCCTAACATCTCTTAACAGCTTTAATATACATGAATAGCAAACATGATTATATAATTATAAAGTTTGTTATTATTATATAATGTTTGTTATTAATGTATATTACAGCTGTTAAGGGATGATAGGATGGTAAGGTATACATACATGATGTTTATGAATATTTTATGAATACTTAATGAATATGAATACTTATGAAGGTGTACTGAATGTTTTATGAATGCAATATAAAAGCATTATGAAGATACAGTAAATGTAAAGCGTTACCCCTTATTTATACAGTGTACTGTATAAACCCTTATAAACACAAAGCAAATTCCACTATTTACCTAAAAAAGACAATTTCCCTTTTGGCTATTGTGGTCTACAAAGGGATTTATAAAGTTTTCCAAGTCCCATGCTCCTAATGATAATAAAATAGGACTAATTATTTAAACAGGTATTTTTTCCAAGTACCGGTTATTATGTACTGATTATCTTGTGATATTACTATAGGTTAGGGTGACCAGATAATCCATATTAGGGAGGACAGTAGGAGGAGCTCAGACAGGGTTCATGACCTGCTATTTGAATTAGAGCTGTTACACCGTTACACGATTAAACTTGATTACTTGATTATTAAAAAGCATAGATTGAAATTTTCCTTCTCAATACTTTCCCAGCAATATGGGGGAAGGCAAACAACACATACAGGACAAGGGTCCAATGAAGAGCGAAAGCATCGTTTGTGTGGAAACACTTCACATTAAAAGTGAATCAAAATGAAGTTGCCTCTCAATATCGCAAAGCATAACTTTTTTTTACTAAATACGGTGCTATTAGAACTGATTATTTTTGTGAATGTATTGAATGTTAGGGCTGAATGATACTGGAAAAAGTTCACATTGCAATATTTGAAGTGCCTGAGTCCAACAGCAAGGACAGGAATGATTATGAGCACATGGAGAGCTCATGCGAAAGCAGTATCGGTAAACTTCAGACAGAATTCCTTTTTTTCTTTTTTTAATATATTGTATACTAGAATGTGGAAAAGGATGCATCATTAAAAATGCAAAGCTTGCTAAGTTTTGTTTGATCTAGTAAAAATGTTTTGGCGCAAGTGATTGTTGGTTTGAATAGAATGTGCATAAAAGGCCACGTCAATATTAACATTTTATAACTATAAAATGAGGGCAGTACAGTGGCACAGTGGGTAGTGATTCTGAAGTATCTGTGTGTATATACTTCTTCAGCGGATTCTCCGGTTTCCTTCCATTGTCAAAAACTATGCCACTTAAGTGAATTGAAGTGCCTAAATTGACCGTATTGCAATGTATATTATTATATTATATTATATTACATTATATTATATTAAATTATGGACGATTACTTGAATTGTCAGATTAATCGGTAGATTACTTGATTATTGATGTAATTTATAGTGACAGCCATAATTTCAATTTGAAAGACCTGGGGACTATGAAGGCGTAGTCCTGGCAAAATAGCCAAGAAGTATTTGTTGATATATTTATACAAAGATTTTGGGATTTATAAAGGAAGAACACAAGATACCCCGAATTTATGAATGGTCCAGAATAGATATACGAAGATTTGAAGTAAACAGAAAAAGATGCCACATAGAAATGGTGTTCAGATAGAAATGGGCATCTAAGTTACATTTACAGTTAGTTTTAGTGCTGGTGTAGGTAGACCTATTGAAAAGTCAAAGTAAGTATAGGCACCAACACCGGCACTCCGCTAAAAATGCAGGTCTTTGCTAACAGTGCAGGTCTTCACTGATAAAGCGGGTCTCCGCTAATAGTGCAGGTCTTTGCTAACAGTGCAGGTCTTCACTGATAAAGCGGGTCTCCGCTAATAGTGCAGGTATTTGCTAACAGTGCAGGTCTTCACTGATAAAGCGGGTCTCCGCTAATAGTGCAGGTATTTGCTAACAGTGCAGGTCTTCACTGATAAAGCGGGTCTCTGCTAATAGTGCGGGTCTCCGCTAATAGTGCAGGTCTTCACTGATAAAGCATGTCTCTGCTAATAGTGCAGGTCTTTGCTAATAAAGCAGGTCTCTGCTAATAGTGTTGTCCATTGTCCTCTGGTGCCACTCTCCTTGTCCATCAGCATAGGCCTTTAACAGCCAGCAAAAGCCCTTAGAAACTCCTGCAGACGTATTCAGTAGGCAGGTATCACAAAATTACATGAAGCGAATGATGTGGACATCAAAGCCCATGAACCATACTTTATCTCATTTTTCAGCATTACGATGCATCTTGAAAAAAATAAATATTTAATCTGTGCGCATGAAAGAATGAACATATAACTTAAGCAACATGTCCTACCATGGTGCTTTTAATACTGTACATCACTAATGGTGTAAGCACCGCAATCCCATTAGTTGTATCTGATGACATTTTGCGATGGTATTCCTAGAAATGGCCTTGGCATTCAAAAATGGATGCTACATGTTTTTGTTGGAGCTTAAATAGAAGGTGCATTATGTGCATTTTCTTATCTGTCATTGGAGCAAAGAGTGACTTCGATAGAATCCCATTTGCCACGCGGGATGGCCCCACAGAAACGTCTTTTCAAGGACGCGGCTTGAGATCCATTTTCCCACCGGCAATCGGGAATCGTATTGGTCACAGTGCATGTTGTTCCCAACACAGTTTTGTCTGAAGGCTGTGCTTTAGGCTGTCACTGTAATTACTTCTCACTGTTTTTTTTTAAGAATAAAACATTAATGTACTTGTAGAGTGATTATGTAAGGATTTATGCATTTAAATATTGTGGTCTAAGCATGAATTTTGTAATTACAATTCAGTTATTTTTCAAATGGAAATTAACATGAATTGCAGATTTGGAATATAGGCAGCTGTACTGGAGATTCATTTTGAAAACATTTACAATCGTGCACTGAACTTATTGAGCTTTTAGTCATCATTCTACAAGGTTACTCTAAACCTGTTAATATTATCACTTTGTTAAATACATATAAATGGCACTTTGTTAATGGAATAAGGGAAGGAGCTGTCTTCTGTTCAGTAGTCAGATGACGTGATGTAATTATAATATCAGTGTCATTTATTAATTAGGACAGAGGCTCAATCGTAAGTGATGCTCTGTTTTCAATACCTGCCATGCTTATTGAAATTAATAAATGAACAGCAAGGGAATAGGTGCTAAGATTTATTAATATTATCAGATTTAAAAAATCTGTTGAAAGTGCTTATTAATTGTAGAACAATAATACGTTTAAAAATGTTATGGTAACACGTTTTTAGTAATTTATAAACACATTCATAATGCTTTATAATGCATTCATAAAGCATGACAAAAATGGCTATAAATATTAATAAAAAGGCATAACACATTATAACCATGTTTATTATGCCTTATGAAGCTCCCATCTATGATGCACTACAAATACCTTCATAATGCAGTACAAAGCACCCTTAATGCTTATACCGACCATTATACTGCACTATAAAGGTATTTATAGTGCATTATAAATGAAAGCTTCATAAGGCAGTCATACATAATACACATGGCTATAATGTGTTGTGCCTTTTGATAAATATTTATAGCTATGTTTATAATGCTTCATGAAGGCATTATTATTTGTTATGAATGTGTTTATAAATTACTAAAACCATGGCCTTAAGTAAAGTGTTACCAAAGTTAGCATTGTCATATGCAGTGCGATGCCATAGAGCCCACAAATTAATGAACTCGTACTCACGAATTTACTGCCATAAAGCCTATTACATAAAAAAAATTCGGGTTAAATACAATGTTTCGTAATTACGAACAAATGCACTATTTCGTGACACTTGGGAAAACATTGCATGGCTTCAGCAGTTCGTCGATTCAAGGTACATTACAGGACTGTATGTACTTATTTTTATTATTACTGTACTATTATTATTATTATTATTATTGTTATTATTATTATGTACTGTGTTATTATTTTTCCGACTTTCATACAAATTCGACTTAAAGACAGACATAGCGAATGGGTCTCGTTCGTAACCTTGCGACTGCTTGTACATTAGCAGTTGACTAATCTGCACTATGTATGGTGCAAATATTTAGGACCTGAATGGCTGCCTCGAATTTAATCTGCATTCTGAGGATGGTTTACTGTTCTTTAATGGATTATGCAATGCAATTCTTACCATATGATAATGGATATTAACAATCTGTAGTCGATGTCACCTCGCCCAGAACTTTGACCTAAAGGTTTCGTGGGTGTCTTTTGGCGATTAAGAGGAAATGCTTAGAGCTTTCAGTGTTCTGTGGCAAACGGTTAAGCGTGAACTTTGCTCTGACACTATGGTCTGACCTGACCTCTTATCGGTCCGGCATCCGTTTCATTAGTTTGGCCTGTTTTCCTAAAAGCAAGAATTTGGGGGTGGGAGGGGGGGAATTACATACTGATGAGGTAACTTATGTTTTTAATTGTGACTGTCATTAGTTGTACTTGAAGTTAAGAGTTGTACTGGAAGATAGGTGTTACTCATTACAACACATTTTATACTATGAACTTCACAAACATAGTCCTCAGTAAAGTATTTGAAGACTGTTAAATCACTGCCGCACTGATGACTTATTTATAAGGGATTAACGGACAATGTTTAATATTTCCTATATTCATTTCTTTTTCTCTCTGTTGTAAAAAAGTCGTTAAGTACCAGCGGTGGGAAATTCCAGTTTGATTTTTTTTAATTAAATCCCAGGGATAAATTAAATTATTAAAGGCCCTATTTGGATATTAAGGCACCTAATTTGGTTTAAATCAAATTGTAATAAGAAGGCCTGAATGCTTCAGGTCCAGTGCTCCACAAGCTAGAACAGACCAGCTGTAACCATTTAGCCCATTTAGTCAAAACTTCTGATCTGTGTACTTTAAGTTGTTCAATAGACAAGCAGTGATATAACCAACTTGGTTGTCGGTTCCCTAAATTGTGAACCTTTTGGTATCCGCAGTGTGGTATTTCAGGACCCATGGCTTTCGGTATCCGCAGTGTGATATTTCAGGACCCATGGCTTTCGGTATCCGCAGTGTGGTATTTCAGGACCCATGCCTTTCGGTATCCGCAGTGTGGTATTTCAGGGCCCATGCCTTTTGGTATTCACAGTGTGGTATTTCAGGACCCATGCCTTTCGGTATCCGCAGTGTGGTATTTCAGGACCCATGGCTTTCGGTATCCGAAGTGTGGTATTTCAGGACCCATGCCTTTCGGTATCCGCAGTGTGGTATTTCAGGACCCATGGCTTTCGGTATCCGCAGTGTGGTATTTCAGGACCCATGGCTTTCGGTATCCAAAGTGTGGTATTTCAGGGCCCATGCCTTTAAGAAAATGATACTGCCCTGTGTTCAGTCCAAAACTCCTCGCTATAAATCCAAAGTACCGCTATTAACCAGGTCTGCAAGCATTCATATTATCATTGATGAAGAGGTAGCAATAATGAATTATATGCTCAATGGTCATTTCTGTGATGCTGAGAAAAATTAAGAAAGACAAACTGGTTATTGGAGCCCTTCTCTAGAGAAGAATAATGATTTTCATACCCACAGCCTGTAATACTAAGGTCCATATTTTAAAGTATAAGGGAATAAAATCATACTACACTGCATTAAATTAAGCAGAGCAAGCCTGTAAAATAATAAAATTACTAATGCACTTTGTTTTATGTTTATTATTGCACTCAGTATCAATACATGGATCAAAGTCATTTCAATTATTTATGTCTATGAATAAAGACCACAAAAAGATTAAAGTAGGTGTTTTTTTTTGTTGTTGAATAGTAGACTTTGCTGTAGATTGTATCACCTTCCATACCATTAACGAATTGTATTCTTTTGCAACTTTCCTTACAGAATAGCTTAAATAAAAACTGCTTTGGCTACAAAATCGTTTTTCACAAGGTCATAGGATATATTTGTTTGTAGGGTTGAAGGAGGCTTCAAAGCAGAAGCTGCTTTATCTTCTCGAATCTTCGCAAAAGTGCTAAAATACAGTCTCACCTGAAAACAGATTCTGCAGTGGATGCAGGCTATTGGGCTGCTGCCGTCATGTGTTTTCCTGCAGGATGCTGCACTGGCGAATTAGCAGTGACCGCTTGTCCTATTCAGGGTTGTAGGGGGTCTGGAGCCTATGGGCACAGGGCAGGGAACAATCCAGGATGGGGCTCCAACCCACTGCTGGGCACACTCACACACCATTCACGCACACGGGCACACCTATGGGCAATTTGGTAACCACTGCACGACTGTGCCCCCATTTAGTAACAACAATATCATATTGTTTAACACCACTCACTGAATGTTTTATTATTGCTTAAGTTCTTTGCTTAAAATGAAGTTCACAGTCCCAGGTCATGAAGCTTTCTGTAAGATTCCGATTTCCTCTAATTCCTCAGAGCTCTTTGATGTCTTTCTTCACAGGATCCTTTATTGTCATCTTCCTGCAAATGAGCACTATCTCTCTTTCAAAACAAGGCATCGCAAGCACATAAGTCCACCGAAGTAGCCATTAAAGTAGATTTATGATTTACTAATTCATTTACAAATGAACAAGCTGGAAATTAGCATGAAAAAGATTAAGATAGGGGCTGTCTTGTATTTTGTAATATACAGCATCTTATCTTTTAAAGCTGTCAGCACCGTTGATCTCAGACGCTCTTAAAGCTGAGAAGGTCCTCAACGATCTCCCATGATCCAAATCACAAGGTCCGCCTCCCTTTCTAACTGTACTGGCAATCATTCCAACATGTTTACCTGCATCCCAGGATAAACTATATTACATGGTTCACTGTCTGAAGAGAATGTTGCACTCTTGTGTACTCAGATTACTGTGCTTGCTCTTAAATGGTTTAATTGCACTCAGACTATCCTTTATGTCATGAAAACGGCAATAAAGACTAGCCTTCTGTAGTCTATAACAGAGACTAGCTGTTTTATAGTAAATTCCGATTTTATTTGCGATGGTTGGAAATCTATAATATTATGTAAATGTACAGACAGAGAAAAAACATAAAAGTAACAGGAATTATATATGCATATGATTTACTTCATGCTTAATGGTGTCCCCCTCCCACATTGATTTCTCCAGCAGCAATAATCTGCAATAAAATTGTTTTCCAAGAAAAGGCCACTGAACTAGAGGACTAACACAGATTTTAATTAATCTTCGAAAATGCACTCAGAATACCGTTATGTGAGAAATACGGTGATGCCGAAATAGCACAGAAAGGCCCGGATCAGCCGAATCCCGGCGTACTCTGCTGCAAAGGGCTGTTTGGGGCTTCATGCGTGTCATTGGATAGATAATCAAACGCACCATTCATGAATTCTGCAGTACTGATTTTCATCAATTGCTAAATTAAATGCTAGCAATATTGCATAAAATTATATCATGGCTCTAGTGGGAAATTTATTCACACACAGAAGACATTATGCATTCTTTGTAGTAGATAGGGGCACCACGGTGGCTCAGTGGTTAGTACTCTGGATTCATACCTGCAGGACAGTTGGTTTGGTTCCCTTTTGTGCTCTTTGGGTGTTCAGGTTATCAGCAGATACTCAGGTTTCTTACAATAGTCCAAAAAGATAATCTACTGTCTCTGAAGTGTCCATAGTGTATGGATCTGTTCCGCACTATATTCAGCTGTCCCTTCCGGGGAGTCCCCTGCCTGGGGCCCAATGTCACCTGTGAGAGCGTTCAGGTGTCACCTACACTGGAAGAGCAGTTATAAGAAAACCAACTGATGGATGCAGTGTTTTTTTTTCCCTGTGTTTTTTTTCCTCTGCAATTTATATCTGAAACTGGTGCCACAGCAACAACCCATACATAGTTACAGCGACGTCATTCGACACACATCTGTAATTTTCCGAACTGATAGGTTATGGCACTTGGCGTCCCATTATGAAGACTGAAAATATCCTTCTTCATGGAAACATGATTATTAACTGTCCAGCCAGAGCCTAGTGCAGTCTAAAAGTTGCCTCCTACATGTATCACATACATGCTTTAATTTTTATTTAATTCAGGAATGAGACAGAAACAACAAGTTAAATTAGGGGAATTAAAAAATTGTGCCAGTTAACGACCCAGAAGAGGTATTGCCTTATGGTGCCCTTGGGTCTCTCTGAGGAAGGACAGTGCTGGAATAATTATGAGAAAACGACGTGGTGCAGAAAGTCCACACTGTGTTTGTGTGTCTAGGCTGGGCTTTCAGTCATCTCTGTGACTCATGCCTTTCAAGATATGATTAAAGCGCTGCCAGGCGGCCGGTCCTCCCCCCGACCACGCCAACCTGCATCACCCGCGGCTCCTCCTCTGGGAAGAATGAAGGCTGACTCAGGCCTGCTCTATGATTAAAGCACCAAATAAACCCCCCCCCCCCATTGTAATTTCAAAGCACTGAAAAACATTTTCTGCTTTGGCCCTGACAAGTTTAAAGTCCTGGGCTGTTGTTTAATTAACAGTCCCCAACACCTCCACCACCCAAACCCCCCCCCACCCACACACGCACACATACACATACAGTGTCTGTGCTTCATCTTTTCTTTGGTTTTCTCATTTTCTATGTCTTTTGCATGTACAGGATTTGTTTAAAATTTTTTTTTGCTTGTGAATGAATGGGTCTTTTTCCCATCCATTCATCTATCTATCTATCTATCTATCTATCTATCTATCTATCTATCTATCTATCTATCTATCTATCTATCTATCTATCATCTATCTATCTATCTAGCTATCTATTTTATTATTCATTTATTTGTTTTCTTGTTTGTCAAATGATGATTACCACTGATTTGATATTGATCTATGTCCAATGCAATATCTTAATGGAAAAAAACTGTCCCATTTTCACCCAACTGAGCCTCTGTATGAAATCTGCCAGCAAAATTTTATAATCAAAAAGACAACAAAAAAAATTAAGAAAATGTGTGGATTTTTTTTTGCTAATCAACTCCCATACAAAATGAGAGGCGACCACAGGTTAAAGGCTAGAGTTTGCATGACTGATACAAAGATGTATCTCAGGGAACTTTAAATCCAGACCCAGGACACGGGAATAAAATAAATGGATGAATGGACAAAATCAAACTATACAAAGGATTATGGGCAAACGGGTGAGTGACTTTGGTGGTTAATATGGTGGATCTGGGCCTGGATCTAGCCTCATTTCCATTGCTAATGTCGCATTTCCTTTGTGCTACGTCCGTTTCCCGTTAGCTTCAAAAAATGAACTGCATCACTCAAAAAGGATGTTATCTCTCTCTCCGCACAACTTGAGAGAGAGGAAGTGTGTTTGTACAATAGAGAGAGAGAGAGAGAGAACTCTAATCCTTTGTTTAATCCATCACCTTGGTCCCTGGGTACATAAGAAATGCCAGAAAACTCTGACACTGTGTTTTAGAAGGCTAGCCCTGCACCTCGGAAGCATGTGGCCCAGGAACCAGGATTGTCTTAGAACTATAATCACATGGTACATGCTCTTAGCCAATACCAGGCCCCAGGCATGCTAATTAGTGCAGTGTGCAGAAGTCAAGTGGCATGCCTCATTTTAAACCATGTCAAAGTAAGCCTACCATCAACATTGCAACAATGCTACATATTTATGCTGACTCCGAATGCCAGACAGAACAAGTAATTCAAAAAAAAATTCAAGCTGGAAATGAATCTGTAAGCAGTTTTGAGCATTTAGCCATTGAGCTGTATAAAATTCATTCACAGAGCAAATGCTGTTTAATGCTGCTATGAGGAGATCCTTTTCTGTTGGCTTTACAATAAGGCCCCCAAAAAGTCATAAAAAACTTTGCTCAACATTTCTTTAATGAAATTTTTGCACCATTTAATCATAACAATTTCTATTTTGGACACAAGCAAAATTATGGGGTTTCATTTTAGCCATTGTTTACTATTTATTTCATTACTGTTATTGCATATTTAATATAAATTAAATTCAAAGACACAATGTGGAGGAATATGTCACGTCCAGCCCGCCCCGCCTCTCTGACCCCCTCGTTTTCCCTCTGGCATTGCTCTAAACGAGCCACGCCTGGGCCTTGTTAATCTTTTCTCTTGGTCCTGCCCTCCTATTACCTTCTCACAGCTGCCTCATATTTGCTCCCTATTAATGGTGTATATACTGTAAGTGTATCTGAGTCCTGTGATCCCTGTCTGTTTGTTATCCCCTGTCTATGTGTGCAACCCTGCCTGTTCCCTTTAATAAACACGCCTGCGAAGGGTTGATTACCCACAGCCTGCATTCAGGTCGTCCTATTGCTGCTGCTGCTAAACATGACAGAATATTCTTTTCCTTTCAAGCAATACAGTTTCTGGATGAAATTTTCACCAAGTTGTAGGTGTACTGAGGATGAAGAACTTGTGCACAAATTATGTATGTGCATGTTTTTGTGGCATGTTTTGCTTGATTGTTACAGTATTCAAAGTATACCTGATTTACTTGACAAGGCACAAATAATATAATATTGTACAATTACTGACCAAGTCTTAGTTACATACTGATCTCATGTTAATTCATCATGAATGAATCGTGACACATGTTTTATCTCAATTATATTTACTATATCTGTTAATTCAGTAAACCTTTGTGAACTACTGAAGGAACTACTAAGGAATAAATAATAAATAACCCAACAAATACTGATCTCATGTTTGTTCAGTAATGAATCATGACACATCTTTTACCTCAAGTAGCTACTATATTTGTTCATGATTTATAATGATTTGTACTTCAGTAGTAACAGTTATTACTAATCACTTTTGCCCAATCAAGTAAAGCGTCGCTCCTGATTTTTTTTCCCATCGTTTCATTATTTGAGTCCTGGAGTGCCCACGATTATTAAAATCTCTCCACTAATACTATTCTTCAGGTAATATCACATAAGCATGTTGCATTAGTGCCGATTCAGCTCCGTAGAGTGAATTTTCACACTTCCTGAGACGAAACTCAACAGCTGTGATGAAGACATTTGAATCTCTGCCCTGGTGTCCAAGTCACTGTATATAAAAGGTCCGGGACACAGGACTAACTGCAATCGACAGCTGAGAGGCTGGGTTAATTAGCAGGACCATTAACCTGGTGTATTAGCTATCTGATGGGGACCGCCTATTATTATTAAATGTCACCAGAATTTACAAATGATCAATTCTTTGGGGGATTCTAGCACACAACTTTCAGACCATAAATATATGCAAACACATTTCAATCACAAATTTCACCTTCGCTCCACTGAATACAATAACCGTTTCTAATATTTTCATTCAAGATTACTTTTTCCATTTGTTCTGCAATTATTTAAATTACCTAGTTTTGATATTTAAATGTAGATCTGTTATATATGGGAAATATTACTGGGGTCTAATTAAATTCTATTTCTCATTTTGTTAAATTGACATTAATGTACCGCACCCTTAACAGAACTGTTCCACACATACTGCTAGCTGGTCAGCCCAACTGTCCCATAGACCAAGGTTTCTCAACCCAGTCCTCGGGGACCAGCAGACGGTCCACGTTTTTGCTCTCTCCCAATTGGCAGGGAATTGGGAGAGAGCAAAAACATGGACCGTCTGGTGGTCCCCGAGGACCGGGTTGAGAAACCCTGCCATAGACCATAGAACGGGAAACTGTAGGAAACTGGTAACTGCTGGGACCTGGGGCTGCAGACTAGGGGCTGTGGAATGGAGCCTGCAGGAGAAGGACTGAAATGGCTGGTGGAGGAACCAAAATCGCGATACAGCAGTAAAGGGCACAAAACCGACAAACAAATTACAGAACGAAAGCTACACACGCTGACATGAGGAAGAGCAGGCAGTGGAGGAAAGACGGAGCCTCCAGCAACGTTTGCCCCTCCATGTTTATTTAGCTTGGGATTTCCGGTATTAATTAAGTCCCGGGCGACACGGTGTAGCACGCAAAGCACCTTTTTATCAATTAAATACCCACTAAAGTGCCAGGAATTTATGAAGAGCCGGTGAAAGATGTTATTATTCAAAAACAAATTACCTGCTGAAAATTGTTGGTGGCCAGTGTTGATTTTTATTTGTGCCGATGCTCAATCACAATGAATTTATTCCAAGTGTTAAATACAATTGTTCTTTTCCCACGTCTCTTGTGTGATTTTGTTAAGTAACATGTGATTGAACCATTTCCTAAGCATCGTTGAACTTGAATGAAAATATGAATGAAAATTAAATATTTTATAATTGTAAAACACTTCCTGTAAACAAACAAAGAAATAAAGACATGATTGTCACCTGATTAAAACCATTTCATTAAACTTTGATGTGTGCCACATCAAAAACAAGCTGAGAGGCTGACATTCTGCTGTGGTATTACCATTTTGCATAAAATTACCCATTATCACACAAATTTATATAGATATGAAAAATTATCCACTGATACACAGACTTCTTCCACTTAGTCAGACCAAACCCAGTCAGGCTTTTCACCACAGAAGAACTGAAGTCATTGTGTTTATCTATAATTTTCTCTAATTTTATGGATGAGATAGATAGATAGATAGATAGATAGATAGATAGATAGATAGATAGATAGATAGATAGATAGATAGATAGATAGATAGATAGATAGATTCTTCGAGGCACTTAAGGAATTCAAAAGTCTGTATCATTCTCTCATTGGCTAAGACAAATGTTGTGTTCTTTCTTTATATGCTGATCAACTTACCCCACATGCAAATCTTCACCTGATATATCAAACACCTACAACAGTCACTCATCTGTGCTCACATCTCACATTAAGCAAGTGCTAGCCCTCGCTATCTGAATGTCCAGGCAGTTAGCACGCATGGAACTGTCTCATTGCAGTTTTTGACATATCAAAAAGGATAAATGACACAACATGGCAGAATCTTCAGAATGAAAACAGAAGAACAGACAAAGCAAACTACCACCACACGAGTAAATAAGACATGTAGAGCTCATTTTATTGGATGGGCAGCTACAAGCAACATCAGCCCCCAACGATCATTCATGACACGTCGAGTTGTAAGTCACACGACTTTTCCTGTGGCTAGCGAATGAACAAGCCATACATCATTATTATGAGTGTGCTGTCAGCTCCATGCTTTTTGTCAGATACTGGTGATTTATTGTTGAGTTCTGATATGCATTTTGTCCATGCTTCAGTGGCACGGCTATATCTGGGGTATGGTGTGTGTCAGGTGAGCTACCACATGGCAGCCATGTACAGGCAGTCCATGGGATAAGAACGCTCGTACTTATGGACAGCTCGTACTTACGGACAGCTCGTACTTATGGACAGCTCGTACTTACGGACAGCTCAACTTACGGACAGCTCGTACTTACGGACAGCTCGTACTTACGGACAGCTCGTACTTACGGACAGCTCGACTTACGGACAGCTCGTACTTATGGACAGCTTGTACTTACAGACAGCTCGTAGTTACGGACAGCTCGTACTTACAGACAGCTCGACTTATAGACAGCTCGTACTTATGGACAGCTCGACTTACAGACAGCTCGTAGTTACGGACAGCTCGTAGTTACGGACAGCTCGTACTTATGAACTAACTGCCATAAAGCATATTATATTACAAAAAAAATTGGGTTAAATACAATGGAATGCATGCACTACTTTGTGCTGCTCATGAAAACATTGCGTGGTTTCAGCAGTTGATCAGATTAAGGTACGGAACAGTACCGTATCAAGTTCCTTTTATTACTACTGTATAATAATTATTATTTTCAGGTACTGTGTTATTATTTTTCCAAGTAATCTACAAATGGGTTCAAGACAGAGTTAGGGAACAGATCTTATGCGTAACCTGCGGACTGTCTGGACTGCAATCACACCACAAACAATCGCTTTGAAAATGACACATGTGAGGCACAGAATATCACCAGGACAGAATGTGATGTTTTGACAAGCGGACACAGTAAAAAAATTGTCATGTTTGTCTGTCTATCTGTCTGTCCATCCTTGCCAGTCCTTTTCAACTATATGTCTAAAGCACACACAAGCTAGTTTAGTGAGTTTTTCATTGTCTGCATGCCAGAATTTAATGTTTGCCCCATTGGAGCTTTTGCAAATAAATATTCTACTGACAGACTTTGGAGCAATACAGGCGGATGCTACTCTGCTAGCTTGCATCTTGGGAGGTGGACTTTGAAAATATCAAAGTTCTCATCTGAACTCTCAGATTCAGGTTATGTTGATGGTCTAGCATTTAACTCTAATGAGGCAGGGTTGAGAAGGTAGGTTTCTGAAAGTGGAGTGAAATGTCCACATATTCTTTCCAACATGTTTTTTTTTCTTTCTTTCTCTATTTATATTTACCAAAATGATTGCAGGCTATATATTTTATTAATTTAGCATTTAGTCACTTGCACTTTTTTAACAGATCAGTTCATGTCCAATAGTTGCAAGTGTCCTAATCATGTGCTGCAGCTCGCTAATTAGCAAGGAGTTTTGTAAAGGTTTTAGTCAGTGGGAAGGAGAAGATTACCTTACTTAGTAAAGAGTAGCTACAGGGAATTCTGTACTCCCACATGTGTCAAGATAATGAATATTCATCAGCTGAGGAAGGCCCTGATGAAATTTTTTATGTTTCAACATTTTCAATTTCAACTGTTTTTTTTTCCCTCCGTGTCAAGAAGTGTGTGTGTGACATTTACATTGGTCGTCATCACAATTTTGGTCTTATAATAATAAACAGTTTAAACTCATTAGGATTAAAGTTGAGTTAACTGGTAAACACAAAAATACTGTAGCGCCAGCGGGGGTCAGCATGTCCTGGTATGCTTGTGGGCAATTGTAAATAGCCCCTGTATGTAATTGTAAATAGCCCTTGTTTTACTGTTGTTGTTAATGGTTGCATTTCTCTTTTGTCATGCATGTGATTGCCCATGTCTTGTGTGTACCCCGTGCAATCGTTGCATGTTCTTAGCTTGTATAAATCTCCCACCGTGTGTACACTGTACAATTTGGCATCTGACTACCTTGATTTTCCATTGTGGGTATTTGGGTTCGGTGCTCACTGGGTGCCTGTTCTAGTCCTGTTCAGGACTACAATAAAGCGTGTATTCTGCTCCGGCAAGCAAATCTCCTCATCCTTCCCTGCTCATGTGATGCCTTGGTCCGTCTGGCGTACAAAATAAATAATTTGTTTTGAAATGCTTAATTTAAATATGATTAAATGTAATCAAATTTCAGGCCAGTGCATTTGGCTTTTAACCACATCTTTGTAGCCCTTCCATGCTACAGTGATGATAAGAGTCAATTAAAATTGATTTGGTCTTGATTCTCTTTTATTTTATCTTGTCTTGGTTACCCTTAAAGTACACTTCCTGCTCTACAGTCTCGCTAGACTTTATGACATCAAAGTGACTCTAAATGAGATTTTATAATCTGGCCAACATTCATCCGGGAAAGCCAAGTGTATTACATTTTCAGCGGTTTGTTCGCAGATTTCAGGGTGCACTGAAGTCGGTTCTGCGGGCGACCGGGGCTGCTTGAAAGCCAATGACACCAGGGGCGTGTCCGTGTGAAAACCAATTGGATCACAGTAGGGCTCTGGCGATGGCCAGTAGGACAGCTCCCGCTGTTTGCTTCCCATGGTGCAAATAATAGGATATGGAACACCTTCTGAGAAGATGGGGCAGAGATAACAGAGGTTAGGGAAGCAAGTCACAGAAAATCTCCAGTGCATTCCCTTGTACTAAATATCTCAAAAAAATTGCACCAAGGTTTTAGATGAAAGATACAGTGAAAAATAATTATTATTTCAGTCCCAGAATTACACTGACTCACAGCTGTATTCTGTGCTATTCTGCTTTTTGTCAAAACCGTTTATTATTATTAAATAAAAACAAAAGCATCATTCCAAATGAATGCATGCAGCTTATTTTATATATGAAAATGTATTTGTTTATCATGGTTTCCATCCACCCATTTTCTGGGTGGGGTTCCAAACCATTGCAAGGTGCAGTCACACACCATTCAGATTTTGATAACCCCAATTAACTGCAGCATGTTTTTGGACTATGGGGGAAAACCAGAATACCTGGGGCCTGTACTACAAAGTGAGGTTACTGGCTTATCGGGGTAACTTGTTAGATTTAAGGTAGTCTGGGCAAAATGTAAGTGAATAAATATGAGGTACATTTAAACTGTGGTACCTTAAATCCGACAAGTTACCCCGATAAGCCAGTAACCCCGCTCCATAGTACAGGCCACTGGAGTAAACCCAATAACGACATGGGGAGAACATGCAAACTTCTCACACATGGACCCACGGTGGAGACTCAAACTGTGGTCTAACCACTGCACCATTGTGCACCATTGTGCACCATTTACAATTTAAATTGCACAATGGTGCACCATTGTGCACCATTGTGCACCATTGTGCAATTTAAATTTGATAAAAAAGGAGGCACTTCCCCTGAACACCAGATGAAGGATGATTCATTTTTCACCAATAGCTTCCTATTAAGTGTTCTTTAAATGATAGTACTTCTTCAAATATTGACAAGCTTGCGGAGTTGAAGATGAAGGCTGCCTTTGTTATACGATGCTCACCCATATAACTAAAGTCTACAATCAATCGTCCCCTTTGTTTTGGTCTGATTACACCAGATTGACTCACCCAAGTGAATGGAATGTGCAGACAAAATACAAAGCGATACGTAAAGGGGAATTTTACTAATGTATTATGTAAGGAGCGGCCCAGCTCTGTGTGCGGGTTTGCATGCTCTTCCGATGTTCACACGACTTCACTCCCACGTTCCAAATACGTGCATTAACATCGTTAATAAAATAAGTCTGAGCTCCAGTTTTATGCTATAAAAGACTGGTTGTTGGAGCCAATGACTGACTACTAAGTTAAAAGAAAATTACTTTCTCAAAAACAGAACCATTTCAAAATGAACTGCAGGACACAGACATGTGAAATGAATTGCTTCTTTGTAACAAAGCTCACGCTTCTGTTCTGATTTAAATCCTAAAATTAGCTCTGTGGTAGTACACCTAAATTGCTCCAGTAAAATATCTAGCTACCTAAATTGGTCTTTCTTGAGATCAAAGTGTCAGATAAGCAGCTATATTAAACACATATTTCAGATGCTTTCTAGGTCCTTCTGTCTGTTATAGAAGTTGTAAGATACAGAGCTAACAGTTGTATCACTTTATAGTGTTTTGCTTAAGCTGATAACATCGGTATGAAAGGCCAATCACAAGGGACATCCCACCTTAGAAAGGATGACTGGCAATGACTAGCATCGGTAGCTGGGCACACAGAAGACATGATGAGAGAGAAAACATGAACAGAAAGAAATTTTCCAGCAAATTTTCCATTCGAGCATTATCTGCAAAACACACATTCTCTGTGGGGAAGTTTATGCAGGCTAATGGATTCTCAGCTTTAGTTATTGATGCAAAGATAATCCATTTAATATATACATCATTACATTAATCTTTCCAGAGGAAGGCAGAAGGTAAGCTTGCTTATTTGCTTGGTTGTGTTCCCTGTGTCAAGCATGTTTCCTTTGAGATACTCTGGATTCTATTCAAAGTACATCAATTTAGGTGAACTGGTGTCTCTACTGGCGCACTGTTCCTGATCTTGTTTGTATATGTGTGTCCGCGATGGCCTGGCATCCCGTCAATGGTACACTCCTGCCCTGTGCTGCCTAGGATAGCATCCAGAGCCCCTGCACTGGATAAGTGGTTGGAAGATACATGGATCGATGGATGAGGGACATAATTCACACACAGGAGCCAACCTTATCATTAACCAATGATAAGCTTTGAATCGGTGAGTGACAGGGGAGGGGGCATTCCGGGAGCCAATCAGCTTTCAGCTGGGGTCAGTGCCTTTGTGGGTGGCCCAATACGTGTGTGTGTAGGTACATTTGTTATTTTTCTAAGTGTAATGTCTGTCTCAGCTTTGGAAGCTCATTGTAACTGATTGCAGTGCGTCCCACTGTAAAAGGAGCAGCTGTCTCACATAAATCTCTACTGTTCTGCACCATTCATCTTCAGCAGTCTACACCAAGTTGCCCACCTGGATCTTCCACTGTTTACTATGACAGTGATGTCACAGCCACAGCATTTACCACAAATTACTACTGGCCGATTATGACTGTTTTAAATGGGACTCCGGGGGGATTTTATTGGCAGTGACACTTAGTGTAGGCTTCCAACAGACATAAATAAACATTAACAGCAAAGTAAACTACACCCAAGAAGGGCAGTGTTAGCTTTAATTGGTGTTCCAGTTTTTGCCAATATTATTAGTCTCAGTACAGTAATTCGCCGAGGTATTGATTTCTTGTACAGTAAAATATAGTGAGGGAACAGCAGCATAGTTCTCTGAGAGAACAGGAAACAATAGTTAAATTATGGAGGATGTATCCTCTACGGGGAAGCATAAATTACATAAGTGACAATTTATTGGAAGAGAAAGGACACGGAAGCAGGGTAAAGACAAACGCATAAAAATATGAAAGCAAGGTTTCATGCTAATGACATAAATTAGGAAATATGACCAAATGACTATGAAAAAGCAAGCGATATCTCAATATCATACTACTTAAACTAATTAATATTCCTGTCTTCCAGTTAAGTGGTCCTGACCAACATGCTTCATCACTCTTTAAACCAGTCAGCAGCCATACCACCTGCATCTCTAAGTTATCCACCTGAAGGTAAGCAGGTTTGGGCCAGACCAGTACCTGGATTGAAGAACATTGGGGAAAGAGGTGTTGGTGTTGGGAGTGCATGCTGGGGTCTGTGTGGATCCCAATGCCCTAGTGCAGTGATGGGGACACTATGCTGTAAAAATGGTGCCGTCCTTTGGATGAGACATTAAACCAAGGTACTGACTTTCTGACGTCATAAATGGTTCCTGGGCATCTATGTGGTAGATGGGAATTAGTTGTGGTGTAGAAGAAATGCTTGTCTCACCAGTAAGAAGATGTCCGAAATGCAAAATATCCCATTTGATCACTGGAAAGAACCTTATAGAATTGCATGTTCAAATAAATTACTGTGAATTCCAGTATGTTGTTATGACAAGACACGATGGGCAATCTGCAAGGCAGCTTTCAGGGCAAAGGGAACTTTATTGAAAAGGAAATTAGAACAAGAAACATAAAGGACCTCAAGGGGTCTAAACCAAGGCAGCACTGCAAACTAAGAAAGGCTAGAACTAACATAAAGCAATACTGAGGGAACACACACAAGAACCAATAGGCAGGAACCACGTTCACATTCAACACCTACAGCACATACAGTACAATGACTGACCGAAACAGGATAAGGACAGGCAACTATATACACACATGATGAGGGCTGTACAAGGGACTGGTGTGAACCATTACCAGTTAACCAAATGCCAGAGACTAAGAGTTATAAGGGACAGGTGAGGATCATTATCAGTCATTAAGCACTATGGACTCAAACATCACCACTAAGAACACAGGAGAAGCAGGGATTTCAGGACATAACTGGACAGGGATATCCAGGAACAAAAGTGAGTTCCAGTACTGAAATGCTTAAAAGATAGATAACACAATTAACCTAGGACTATACAAAACATATTTCCATGGCACAAAACACAAACTGACATAGTTGATGACGACAGGATACCCAGTTCTCAGCTGCACACTCAGCCCATTCAGCCATACAGTGGCCCAGGGAGCAGAAGAAAACAATAGGAACTGTGAAGGTCGCTAAAGCTGAGGACAAAGAGAAAAGAGTGGGATGGCCAGTCCCACCTATTGTCTAAATGGGGAAATGACAGATAAGGTAGGGACTTGATCCTTTCTGTCATGTAGTACAGTACACAGAGCACAGACGAAAGAGCAGGACGCCAGGAATCAGGAAAATACGGGGTTTAAAGAACAGGAAGGCAAGTGAACGCAGACTGACAATACAATGACCGGACTGGGGAAACAAACTGAAACACATACTAAATACATTGAACTAATGACAGCAACAAGAAACAGCTGATCACACGGGGATTCCACACAAGGTCAATGAGGGGGCGTGGCACAGAGAAGGAGCGGACAATCGGGGCAGGACAGGACCCCCCCCCCAAAGGCACGCACTCTGGGTGCTCCTAAGGGGAGCGAAGCGACGAGACCGGGGACACAGCAGCACCTGGGGAAATGAAAGCAGAAACATCAACGCACCACAGGGAACAGCACGGACACACAGAACAGACACAAGGAAGACAACTCAAATAACAACCAACACATGACAGGGAATGCAGACACACACAGGGGCACCAGAAATGGGAACACAGAACCCAAGGAGGAGGACAATGATGGGGAAAAACCAGCAGGAGGCACTAAGGGATCAGCAGGGAACGAAGGCACAGAAGGATGTGGAGGATGGGTATGGTGGAGCAGGACGGGGAGTAAATTCGGGGGGCAAGGGTGAGGGGAACCAGGGAGCTGGAGGAATCCTCGGCGGGTGTGGGGCAGAATCCGGTGGAGCGGCAGGCGACTGTGAGGCCGGAGCATGAGCTAAAGGGGGCACGGAAGGAAGCCGTAGCTGTGGTAGGCAGAGGCGCAGCCACAGCTCGCTCAGATGCAGGCACGGGTGACCGACGAGTCACAGGCATGGGACCCGCAGGCGATCAAGGAGTCACAGGCGGGGGACACACAGGCTATCGAGGAGGCGCCGGAGGCAGGGCCCCCGCCGGCCAACGAGGCGCCACGGATGAAGCCGAGGGTGACCATTGAGCTGAAGCATGGGGGAGTGAAGGTGAGCCAGGGGGTCGACCCCGACGTTGGTGTCCTCTCCCTTTCCGGGAGACCAATACATGGGAACCCGGCCGAGATGAGGTGGTGCTCGGGGTGCTCAACTGGAGGGGTGTAAGGGGACCGTCAGGGTAATCCCCGAGGGGGTCCCATTCAAGTTCCTCCTCCAGCGCCACCAAGGAGGGAGGAGTGGTGGTCAAGCCGTCCAAGACCTCCTTGGTGACAGGGACTGGAGCCATGGAAGCCAGGGACACGGGAGCAGGGTCAGGAACCAGGGATACTGGAACCCGGGAGACTAGAACCTGAAAGTCGGGAAAAGTCCTGGGGGATTGGAACCGGGGAGACGGAAACCGGGGGGATTGAAACTGGAGGGTCAGGAGCCAGGGGGGTTGCAGCTGAGGGGTCAGGGACTATATGAGCTGCGGCCGAGGGGTCAGGGATCAGGGGAACTGGGGCCGAGATGTCAGGGACCAGGGATGGCGGAGCCAAGACTGCCGACATGGGAACCGCTGGGGGCGGAGCATCATCCACCGCGAGAACCGCTGGGGGTGGAGCAACGTCTGTCGTGGGAACTGCAGGGGGCAGAGCGTCGTCCACCAGGAATGGGACCTCTCCAGGCAGCGCGTCAGCCACCGGGACTGGGGCCTCAGGAGCGGGCACCACAAGAACTGTCTCCTCTCAGGGCAGCACGTCGGCCGCTGGCACTGGAGCCTTGGGAGCAGGCACCATGGGTACGGGCTCCTTGGGTGCCGAAGCAGGAGCCAGGGGCGCAGAGACCTCGGGCGCCAGAGCAGGAACCACGGTAGTTGGGACCTCGAGTGGCAGCAGTGACGCAGGGACCTCTGGGGGCGCAGCCGGAATGGGCAGCACAGGAACCTCTGGGGGCAGAGCCGGAACTGGAACCTCGGGGGGTGAAGCAGAAACAGGATCCTCAGGGCCCCTAGCAGGAACAGGAACCTTGGGGCCCCAAGCAGGAACAAGAACCACGAGGTCCCGAGCAGGAACAAGAACCACGAGGTCCCGAGCAGGAACAAGAACCATGGGGGGCAAAGCAGGAACTAGAACCACGGGGAGCGAAGCAGTGGCCGCTGGCACAAGAGGTACGCAGTAAGGCTAAGCAGTGCGGTGAAAAAGCTCAGGATCAGACTCCAAGACAGTGATAGGCGATGGAGAGAGACTCCACTGGTGATGGAGAGAAACTCCACTGGTGATGGAGAGAAACCTCATAGGTAATGGAGAAAGTCTCCACAGGTGATGGAGAAAGTCTCCACAGGTGATGGAGAGAGACTCCACAGGCAATGTGGATAGTTCTCACTCTCTCCTGCTGGTAGGGTTTATAACTAGCCTGACCCAGTTTTGGTGGTATAACTGCCCTTCTGTTTTTTTGTCAAAATGAAAACCATAAAAAAGAAAGGCTTAAATGGGCCCAAGGCATGTGTGAGCGGTTCAGGAGAAATTTACATTCCCCGGACAGCCTCGAGGGCAGCATGAAGGTGCTTCCCAGTGCATGGGACAAATCGTCCCAAGACATCCAGCCATTAGCGTCCCAGCAGGACCTGACGCTATCTCTGCAGATGGAAGCTTTGTTTCATTTATCTTCAGGCTCTCAAGTCCTGGGTAATAAAAAAACCTGCTTTTAACTGAACATATTTTCCTTTTTTTTCTTCCATGCACCAGTCACCCCCATCATCCTCATAATTATAAGGGCAGAGAGGGCATCCTTGGGTCAAACAAGGGTTCCTCTCCCCTGAGCTTATTGGTCGGCTTTCAATCACTCAGCACACTCGTGACGGCCAATCAGATTGAATGATTTTTTTGTAAAACCCAGACATGGAAGCAAAGGGCTTAACAGAGGTGACAAAAAGAACAAATGGTTATTTATAAATGCACGATCAAATGTTTCAGTGCAGCACACCATGTGTTTATCACTCCCCTGAAATATGGATTATTTCATTTATCTTGAGCTGCGCATGAATGTATCTTACGGAATGATTTTATCACGCATGCAATAGCTAATGCTGAAGCAAACGTTTAAAGTCATCAAACCAAAATGTGGAGCCACATCATGTTAGTGTAATATTCTATTATAAGAGTATTACTGGGGAAGTTCGATAAGTATGGGGACGTGGTTGTTAGAAAGGAGGAAGGCTTTTCGAAAGTCAGAGGAGTGACAGGCTGATGGTCATCTCATTGGGAGGTTAGAGGGGTATGATGTAAGGGATCAGGAACCTGCCTATCTCCCGGCTGGAATGAGAGGAGCAGGTGTGAGAGACACAGGTGAGAGCAGGGGCACCGGAAGGTTACAGGGGCATGACAAAAAAAGAGCGGAATGAGGAAGCAGAGTCTGGGAGGCGGAATCTTCTGGAACAAGGATGGGATATTAATGAGAAGTGCATCAGTTACGCCATGGGAGCTGCCCTCTGGGGACAGGAAAAAAATGGATTCAAATGGAATTTCTCGACAAAGCCCATCACAGTGAGGTCACGCTAGCCATCGAATGGCTTGGAGGATGAATCAGTTCAATTCCAAAATGTTTCTATATCTCATCATGCAGTACGGATAATGCAGTCACAGAAGATTCTGACTTGAAATGGCATGTGTCATAACTGTCTGCCTGTTCTTCAAGCTCGTCTTGCTGCGACAAATTACTGGGCGTCCCTCTCTGTCAAGTAAACTTATAAGAAATTTTGCGCTTTTCGAGGAAGATGATAATGGCTGAACTGAAACAGGTTTTCATTTGATAAAATCATTTTGTTAACATTTAAAATTACACAGTATTAATTCCTGGTGTTATAGAAATTGTATTCATGTTCATATGTTTCCCTGTGTTGCAGGGAACGTATGATATCTTCAATTGGCAATAAGAAGACTCTTGAGTGGCGGAGAGCCCCACTTGTAATGTTGAAGATGAACGATGCTTCATTTTTCTTGTTGTTGAAATATCCTGGATCTAGAATAGTGTGCCTTTGCGACTTCAGGGAGAAGAGTGCTTGTTGTATTAAAGGCAAGAATGCCTGTTGTCATTTATTTATTGGGTGCTGGAGTATATTCTGAGATATTACTTTGAAATCCCAATTCACAAACCCACTCCCTATATTTAGGATGTTGCTTACCATAAGTTCCTTTCTGTAAGGAGGGTGACTACCATATACTGCTTGTTTATGTATGGTTGACATTTTGCTGTGTCCTTTCATTAAACTTCATTAAATAACACAGCCGTCTCTGCATTGTTTCTTAATAGCACTGGTGTTATACGCTGTTGATGGGGGTCTCTTTTTCAGTGGATAAGCTTTCTTGTGCGCCCACTCTGGACTGATGAGGTATGCCTGGCACAGCAGAAAATAATGGTGGAGAACCATGCACTACTTCTGATGTGACTCTGAGGAACGATAGGTAGTAAGAAAATAAAACCAGCCGCGCTCCTGATGCATGTGGTCTTTCAACTTTGAGGATAGATCCTGCAGATGGGGATAAACAGCCAAACCGCAGTTCCAGCAGATATTTAAGACCATTTAGCCTCAGAAAGTGGTTCCCTGTAAGCCCCAGATTTGGGGGGGGTGGTAGTTTATACATGCAATAGTCAAAAATTCAGATGTAAAAATTAAATTTAAGGTATTTAAAGTACTTCATAAGCATAAAAAGACACTTATCCTATGTAAATATTAAACATTTTGCTTAACATAATTCCATATGGATAGCTAGTAGAGTAGACTTGCCTATGCACGTCTCACACCCTCTATGCTTATGTCCATCGATCAAAATGCAATACGGATGATGGATTCCAGGTCTGTTCAAACGAGGATCGCTCACCTAGTGCCTCCAGGCATCACTCACCTGTCAGAGGAAGCTGCGAAGAGCTCAGACGAGCACGAGCTGAATCAATACTGCCCCTTATTCTGAAACTAGATCTACAATACTATACTATAGCAGAGACTTTTCTGCTTTAAAATACAAATGTCTGCATTGTCTCAGACCCTGGGGATAATCACTGTTATAGGGGGGGGTGTTCCTGACAGTGATGGAGTAGTCAGGTTGTAAGCCCTTCTCAAGGTCATTGCAGAGCTGCTCATCAAGGACGCCACCTCATACATCCTACTTTAAAGGGTTCGGTGCAAACCACAGAACCAATCATTTTTTCTATGATTTTAATTGGTTTCAGAGGGCATCACAGAGCTAGATAATTGTTATTGTAACATGTGGTGTGTTAAAACACACGCATTAATGCACATTTAGATTCCCATCTTTTTTATCATGCCTTTGGAGATGCTAAGGGTGCTAGACGGTGTTTATTTTTCACACATGCTGATCCAGACTAGAGCATCCAATCAAATGACAACGATTTCTGGAACCATTTGAATCTCCTGCTCAGCTGCCCAACTTGTTCATTTGAGATGAAACCTTTCATCAGTGGAGTCTTTGATTAAAATCAGTGAAAATAGCTTGGCTTTAATAATAAAAAAATCCTCCAAACCTTTACACAGATCTATGAAAATCTGATAAATTTCTGAAAATTAATGCAGGGGTCCTATGGCACATTTCAGTGTATGGTTAGAACACTTCAAAACATCCACCAATTTTTTTATAACCACCAGTCCTATGATGACATGGGGAGAACATGCAAACTGCACACTCCTGGGACCCAGGTGGGGGTTCGAACCCGAGGCCCATAGGTGTAACACAACACTGCTAACCACTGCACCATCATTTTGCAGACCGAGAAAGTCAGATTTTGATTTAAAGACTTTTTACCCTTTCCTGTCACTTTTATAATTAGCTCATTTTTATGGATGGATGTTTTCAAGAGGTCAGGTAAATTTTTATAGTGGATTTATGTGAAATTTTCATACATTCTCATACTTAACATAAAGTCTGGTCCCTGGCCAAAGGCTGAATGCTGTTCAGTTAGTGGATTAGATTGCAACTTTTACTCCAATATAGTGCTCCAATGTACAAAGAAGGATTATTTTCAGGTATTTTTTACTAGCTTTACAGATTACTCACAATCTGGCATTGTCTATGTCACGATTTATGGGACAAAGGACTCGAGGGCAGGCACTGCGGCAAAACAAAAGGGGGTTTATTGAACTCAATGAACAGAGACTGGAACTAAACAGGATCACGTGGGGTCAAAACAGGAGGACTGAAACAAGGGAAGGCACAGGCAAGAGAAAGGTTCAACGTCAATAACCGACTGGGGATGTTGAGACAAACAGGTACTTAAGTACAAAGACAAACACAGGGCTAACGAGAGGCAGCTAGGAGTGACCTCCAGGAACAAGAGGCAAGACAAGAGGGACGCATGAATAACAGGCAGGGGTGTGACAGTATGCATGTGTAATTGGATATTGCTTCAGTGTCACCAGGGCCATTAAAATGTCATAATTCTGACTCTTACTCGCCTGGAATGCTTTATATTACTCAGTAACAGTGTACACTGATAATTTCATTTTGTGCTCAGTGGTACATGGAGCTCCTTGTGCCCTTGTTCCAATTAACACTTAATCCCTCTATCTTGCTCATCTCTGCTCCAACAACAATCCAATCTCTCTAAAGAATCAGATGTTCCTGTGATTGGGGGGAGTTCCTGCGCCCCAGAGGAGGGAGAGAAATGGAATATAACAGATGCGATTTGATAGCGACACCTGGGAATTTAAGGTAATGACATATTTTGATTGAGCGTAACAGTGAAGAGCTGATGTTGAGGACTGTTTGCTCCTGTCAGATAAAAAGCTAATCCATCTCGCTGCTTGTTTATCCCTCTGTGTTTTATGTCTGCATCTTATAAAAATGTGCACCAGCTTTTGCTGTAAGGCACAAAAAACATGCACTATTTTGGTCCCTTTAAACACTTCCCTTTAAGTTGTTTATGTTATTATACCACCAGTGATGACATATTGGCTTTGATAATGATGATAAAACATCATAATCATATTACTATCGATTCCTCTGGACACCTGTGTCATAGCGTTTAAAGGATTAAGTTAATGCTAAGATACGTCTTACCGGCTTAGCAGAATTGAATGAAATGGCTGTTAATGTCAAATATATACAATGAGACTTTTAAACATAACATTGCCGGCATAGTACAGTTGTTTTCGCCTGTGTGCCATTTTTCTGTCGGAGAACCTGTAAGCGATGTATTTTAAGAAAATGGCTTCCGTTAGCATTATCCTTCTCCAAATAGATCAATATGCCATTGGATTTCATATCAAGCTTTTCTAATTGTTTAATTACAGAGTGCAGTCACCGTCATGAGTCAAACGGCCTAAAGAATATTAATCGCAAAACATTTTCCTATGGAAATATTAAATCGTTGGGGCAGTTCTGTATAGATCTGTGGTTTTATTTCCTCCTACTCTGTCCATACTAGATTAATCTCTAATCCCTAATGACCTCTTTGTGGTACAGGTCAATTCATGGAAAACCATATTTGGCCAAGAAACTCTTTAAATCATTTTGTTGTTCAAGGAGACCAATTTGTTGCACACATTTATATTATTTTGGGCAACAAATTGCCTGTTTTCTTGTCACGGCGTTTAAACGTACAGCTGATGCCAGAGGAGGTAATGGTTGCGCACTAAATGTGTACCATAAATAGCGGTTAATCTCTGAAATGAACATGACCTTCCCTGTGTCACAGCCTTTAGTGGGTGCTGCCTGACACTGTATTACCCCCAGCGAACAATAAACTTTACAAAACCCAGTATTTTCAACTTCATGTGTAATACAGAGTAGTGTGAAATAATTTCTTATTTCAAAATAAAAATTAAATTCCACAAAACATTCCTAACCCTCATGCTTTATAATTGTCCTGCCCCGATCGTCCGCTCCTTCAATGTGCCACGCCCCCTCATTAACCCCATGTGGATTCCCCATATTCACCAGCTGTTTCCTGTTGCCGTCATTAGTCCAAAGTATTTAGTTTTCAGTTTTCAGTTTGTTTCCCCAGTCCGGTCATTGTATTGTCAGTTTGTGTTGCCCTGTTATTAAAACCCCTGTCTTCCTGATTCCTGGCATTCGACTTTTTAGTTTGTGTTCCGTGCGCCGTTCTTGCATTGCAACAATCTTCCAGCCATCAATGATTGAGGATTATGGGTTTTGATGGAATTTGGTAATTCTGATAGAAAACCTCCTAACAACCATCTCACATTTGGTTCTGTTCCTCCCATGGTGTTTTATGAAAATGTGCCGTCCTTCCCTGGCCAGCTGCATATGTGGATGGAGGTACGGACATTTGGGTCATGACTGAAGGTGGGGTAGGTCCTCCTCTGTGATAATTAGTCGCATTAGTGCCGGGATAACAAGACAGTTGAGGCCAAAGGTTCAGACTGCGAGACAGCTCAGTGATGGGTGATTCTCCTGAGCTATCCAGAGGAAAAATCCCTCAGTGTAGAAACACTGAACGATAACTGAGAGGTTAAATGTCTGAAAGATATGTCTTCTGGAAGCTTCTATACATAGTGTGTTTGATGTTTGATGATAATAAAAATGACAACAACTATAATAATAATAATAATAATACTCATAATAATAACAACAGTAGTCAACAAAACCAGCATCATGACACAGTTTATACATATTGATTAGCACATTTGCTATGTTTATTTTTAAGACCTGCCTTGTGCAATCTGCTTATGAAGTCCAATTTAATCATCTCACTGTACTGCATGTGCATCTCCATTTATGTTAATTTAATTTGGTTCAGAAATATTTAGCTGCCCATCTCTGTTTTAGTTATGATGCCTAATTGCTTTCCCTAAATGTCTTGTGAATTTTTCAGAGCCCGTTGCTATTCACTCTGTCTTATCACTTTCCTCACAGGACAGTTTAGACATGCATTGTGACTTATTAACAAGGGGTCAGGCTTTCTCCTTCCCTGCCCTAGTGGCACTGTAGCACATACTGTAGGATAAAAAAAATATTAAAATGTATTTGCTGGGTAGACATATCTCGCATCAAGTACAAAGATATATTTCAAGTGGCTACTTGACTGCTTAACTATATCAAACATGCAAAACAATATTAAAAGAACAAGAGTAACACAATACCCAGCTGATAAACACTGGAAGTTTGAGTGGTCTGATAGCAGGAGAACAATGTGAGAGAGATCAATGATACTAAACACACGATACCTGGAGACAGAATGACTTATCGGAAATCTTTTCTATTCCCCTTAAATAACAAACCAAATGAAATATTTCCATTGAATATTGTAATAAACATGCATCCATCCATCTTCCAACTGCTTATTGCTTATAAACAGTTGGATACTGAATTTTAAAATGGGCGACAGGGAGTTAAGTCCCATTGTAGACCAAAGAGGAAGAGCCTTCCAACATGCCAATATTTGCCTAACTTTCTAACATTATAATAATAGAACATACTGTTCTAACACTGGGGCCATTCAAATGAGACCAGACTACAGTACACCATATGGCCAAAAATATGTGGATACCCCTGTTAATTAGAAGAATTTCCTCATGGAGAGGGGCACTGTCCTGCATGCATGTCATGGAAAGAGGCACTGTCCTGCATGCATACCATGGGAAGGGGCACTGTCCTGCATGCATATCATGGAAAGGAGCACTGTCCTGCATGAATATCATGGGAAGGGACTCTGTCCTGCATGAATATCATGGAAAGGGACACTGTCCTGCATGAATATCATGGAAAGGGACACTGTCCTGCATGAACATCATGGGAAGGGGCACTGTCCTGCATGGATATCATGGGAAGCTTCTTTTTCCAGTAATTGAAGATGATATCTTCTAGATTTTGGCAGTAGATCTTGTAGTTACTTTTTACACCATCTGCATATTGGAGTGGTCCGACATGTTCATCACTGATAATTGCAGCCCACACTATCACTCCTTCACCACCCTGTTGGTGCTTGAAGAAGGTGACCATCCATGGGCCCATCCATCTGCTCCATCAAGAGTCACTCTCATCTCATCTGTTCACAAAACCTTTATAAAATCACTCTTGAGATGTGTTTGTGCGCATTCTTGACATTTTAGCTTGCATGCCTTATTGAGTGGAGGTTATGTTTCAGCCTTTGTGACCCTAGCGATGTCATGTAACACACTGCACATAGTGCTTCCAGAGATTCCATTCAGATTGCAGTTTTTAAAAACGGTGGCATTTGATTCTAAAGAGTTTCTGGACGTCTACCCTTTAATTTGACACGTAGCTTTGGCAGTTAATTTGTGTCTTCTTCTCTCTACATGATTCTTCCATCTTCATTGGCTGCTGGCCACAAAACACCTGACTTTACAGTGAACATGTTTTGTGTGTTTGGCAGTTTCAATTGTTTTGCATCCCTATGACTGGCACTTCACTTTTTCTGCTCTGTTTAAGGTCCTTTTTTTGGTCCATTTCAATAGTAATAATCATTTGCTTAATACAGGGTTGCCAACTCTCACGCATCTGGCATGACACGCTTTGAGACTCTTACGCAAGAAATCTTATTATTACATAATAAAAACATTATTCCATTATAAACCTAAAGTTAGCTACACGAAAAGTGTTGGAGTACTCTGTGAACTCCATAGACTATTTACAAGGTAATGAAATTGTTATATACTTGTAAATTTGTGTGCAGCCTTGTTTCGAATCGAAAATCTCACGCCAGCCGGCTGACCAAAATTGGCAACCGTGTTAATAATTTTACGTAGTATCTATGGTTACTGAATCACAGTATCTATGGAAGTATCTATGGTTTCCCGTTTTACTCCAAGCAGAGAGATTAAATACTAAGCATGCTCTATTTTTAAACAGTCCATTTCTAACTGGAGATTCATCTGGACTGGGACTATTGATCGGAAGAGAAAATAAAAGCAAAATACACACTGGCCTAATAGTTCTGCACACAGTGTATAGTCATATGAAACAGTGTTTCTCACATCCAAACATTCTGAGTGGACTTTGTGTGACCTGTGCCTTGGAAAAAGGTAAGAGGAGATGGAGAGAGAAAGGGATGGGATTTACGAGCTGGGGGTCTGTGTGAATGGGGGCTGAGGGCCTTGTGAGCTTCTCACTTCTCACTCACAGTCTGATAGTCATGCCAGAGTGAATTTGTGAGACCGTGCTGGTTTATAGCAACCTGACAGTTTCCCAGGATGTGAGACACGATGCAGACCCCAAGGAATCCAGGCTCAGAAGATTCTGTCTTAGCCAGAAGACTTACAAAAATGTGTCGTTTTAACTTTTAATGAAAATAAATTGATTAACTACTATATAAGTCGCTCACAGAAAGTCTTGGCATATTGCTTAATTCAGTAAATATATTGCAAATGTATTGGTATTATAAGAAAAATCATGACTTTATTAATTTTGTTTGCTATATATATATATATACTGTATATATATCACATTTGAAATAAGTTGTTCTAAGTAAAACATTAATCTTATGTAGTAATAAACTGAAACCCAAATTATAGCTCAAGAAGAGCTGTTCTAAATTAAAAAGTTAATTGACAAGCAGTCTCATTGGGTTCTTTTGATTAGTAACACATTTGCAGTAACATAGAACCCCAAACATTTGTGTTTAGTATCCCTTTGGGAGCCAGCAGGTACAATTACAATTAATAGCAAAACGGCAAGAACAGAACTGAATGAGTCAGTCACAACAATGATGACAATAAATAAAAAGAAAATGCCCGTGAGGAAGTATGTCAAACATTTCCTGTCAAGGGACTTTTCTTATCAAACCAATAAATTTGCAATATTTTTTACAGACTTCAGGAAGCTTCCCAAGACTTTGCGTCAGCAGAGTAGGTGTGGTTCTTTTTATTATCTCATTCGCAGAATGAGTTGGGTGTGAGTAGCCTCCCCTCTCAGGCCCTGTGCTGCTGGGGTAGACTCCGGGTTCACTTAGAGCTCATACTGGATAAGCACGTATGGATGGATGGATGATTGGATGGATTGATGGAGTTATTGACCTGCCATATGACCTTTCATCTGCAGAATATTGACATTCCCATTTAACAGATGAATTACTGGAAATTAGTAAATTAATATGCACAGACATCAAAAATAAAGAAGCGCATTGATTCCATTGATTTTTAGATATTAAAGTTTGGCATTGTATACCAGTCAGATCTTATATAATTATAATTCTTGTATGTTTTCTGTACTACACTGAGAAAAAACAGAAGTTTATATTCATGGGGCCAAGTGAGGTAAAGGGACCGTGACCCAATATCAGTTTGCTTTCAGCAGTTAAGAGTATCCAACTGTTAATTTTTGTGGGAAAAATCCCTTGAATTGTATAGTGTATAGTATATAGTTTATAGTGTATAGAGCCCTCATCTCTAACTGTGGACAATGACTTCAGCACTAACATGAATGTTTCAGGGACACTACTGTTGATTTTCTCTTTTCCGTTTCTCAGAATTTTCTCAAGCACCATGTCTTTGGTCAGGAATATCTATCTGAAATTCTCAGAAGCATGCCATGCTAGACAATGAGCAATTGATTTATTGATTCTTGTAATGGTCTCACATTGATCGTACATAGACCAGTAGAATGGCAGAGCCAGAGAGTCCTGTGAAAGGAAACGGTGGCAAGTCATCTTACAAAGGAATAATGACATGAGAGTCATTAAATGACAGGGTGACAACTGAACCTAATGATGTGAAATGCACTGAATATGACAGCGACCAGGACAAGGACAACCCTCTGTGTAATGGCAGGTACGATGCAGCATAGGGTATCCGGCATGATGGCATTTCATCAAGGGGGTTGTTCCCTGTTTTGAAGCATAGGGTTATAGATTTAGAAACATATGTGTCTTAGTCAAACAGGAGAAGTAAACCATTGCTTAGGATCCACTGCTATAAAACACTGCCATTTTTGCATTGTAGCGTTCAAACTTCTGCAAGATTTCCAAGGATTTGCTACAGTCAGTCTTATGGAAAATACTGATATCTGTCCATATCATCTCAGCATGAAGTAGTAAAAATAAACCTGGGATAAAGGATTCTGGGTCTTACCAAAATACAGAGGTTTGATAGCTGGGACAGTTTGGCAATAAAAAGCAGCATGGGGGGTTGCCTTTGGTATAGTTTGCTGCCGACTTTGGGGGGGGGGGGGGGGAATCACTTGGTATATTTTGCAATTCATGATCAACCGGCTGATGGCCAATGAAATAAAGCGTTATCCATTTCATTTATCATCAGCTGAGATTGACCAGGAAACACGCTGAGATCGACCGGCAGGTTGAACACCCCTGGTATATAGGCTACGTAATGCAAGGGTTGGGGGAGAAGGACCGGTTCTCACAACGGGAAAATTCCCAAATGTTTCGATGCCCAGTCCACACCGGTTCAATGGTGATGCGAGAAGTGAGGGTTTAATGCCCATGGTAGGTGTTAGTTTACTATCTTGCATCACTGCCTATGATGTAAAACACTGAACTATGCAACTTTACATGGTATTAATCATTGCCACAGCATCTATAGACAAACTCTGTACCTCTACAATCCTGAGTGTTATTCTGTTATTATGTTTTTTATTGTGTGGATTATTGTGTGTATTTGTGCTACTGGATGCCTAAATGTCCTTCTGGATCAATGAAGTAAGACAGACAGGCAGACAGACAGTCTGTCTGTCTGTCTGTCTATCTATCTATCTGTCTATACAGTATGTCTGTCTATCTATCTAAACTCATTGGCCAAAACAGTCAGAAACTGACAGCACACGATACATCTACCCACTTTGGGTTCAAACCCTCCTATCCTCCATTACTATTCATCACATCACCTTACTGGTCAAAAATGTCAGTACAGCTGGAGGACAGAGGAGTGGAGCGTATGAGGGCTCCTGTTTGGCGTATGGTGGACTCTGCTTTCCATGCTTACAGTGCTTCAACAATCACATAAGAGTACAGCAGCAGGCTCCCTCTGGGGCCCGTGAAAATCAATGAGAGGTGAATGGACCGTGAGTGACAACAAAGAATGTGATCCTCTGAACTCATATCGACAGCAAATCAAAAGCCAAGGATGTCTGTTTCGTACACTGCAGCAGTGACAGCAGGTTGTCCTTGACTGGAGTCCTGCAAATGTACAGACTGTGTGGGGCTTAAACAAAGGCCTGATGCCATGGCAACATGAAGCTATAATTTCAGTAACTTTTAATGTTTTCATGCTTCATTTTTAAAACCAACTGGAAAAAAACACATGACAAATGAACCTGGACAATGTTTGCTGTTATTACTTCAATTTTCTGTGGATATGACTGGCAGAGCATAGTCCATCCTGCTCTGGATAAATGTCATGTGTAACAAACATTCTGTGATGAGTAACCTGCAGTCAAATGAAAAACACTGTCATTAAACAATGAGCAACTAACACACCCCCTTCTCCTTGCTTTAAAGGACAAATCATAAACAACCATCTATTGGACTATACAACACTGACACCAAGAATCTTTATTATAGCACAGTTCTCTTGTGAAAGAGGTGTATGTCAAAATTGCTTACTAAAATGACCTATACTTTAAAGAAAATAAAAAGTTGAAAGATTTTTATTTAAAAAATTTTTTTGTAATGCTTAGCTTTAAAAACATAAAAGGTTAAGCTCAAATTGAATAAACAAATAGCACCATTTAAGAAGAAACCTTTCAAAAAAGCACGTTGTTATTTTTAATTTAGAGATTAATTGTCATTGTTGACACACCACAGCACAACAACAAACTGTGTCCTCTGCATTTAACCCATATGTAATTCAGCTAATTCAGCACCCGGGGAGCAGTGCTTGGGGGCGGTATCTTGCTCAGGGTACCTCAGGGCAGCCTTGCTGGTTAGGGATTTGAACCTGCAATCTTTCACGTACAAGTGCACATCCCTTACCATTAAGCCACCACTGCCCACTTGCATTTTGAGAAGCTAGTGAACAAAATATTGCGCTTAAACCAATAACCAATTGGGTATTATGCAGACACACACACACACACACACAAAGATACACACACACACGTATATATATTTCTGTACACCAGAATTTCACCTGGAGTTTGTTCATCTTTGCTTTTATTTGTTTAGTCTTGCAATGCAATAATTTTTAATGCAGGAATATCGATTGTTTTCAACATGTTAGCTATTTGATGAAGTTTCTAATACAGTACCACTGTCCATCTCCTGCAGAAACAGCAACTGCAGAAAAATGTTAGGCACCATGAAAATATAATTGGAAAATACATCCTATTGAATCTCTCTGACACACTATCTTTAAAACTTTATTTTTTATCTCAATGAAACAAAAACAAACTAAAAAACATCTTTCAGCTTGTCAAAAGAAAATGTATAAAACTGGTGACCCCTGCACTAGAGAGTGGGAGGAGTCTGCTTTCCTATCTTCTCCCTGTGTTCATGAGCTTATGATTTTGCAAGACTTCCCAAAACAGGTCAGCTGAAATTAAGTCATGTATATTTTATATGCCTTAAAAAACCTATATTGTTCAAAATAATATTTCATAATTAATTTTATACAGAACAAATAGTTCTTGTATTGCCCAGATGAAAAATACATATGGACTTTGGGACCAGTCAGCCACTTAGACAATATCTCGTTCACATAACTCTAAAAGTACTTGACGGGTCTTTTGCAGACAAACTGAAACTCATCAAATTTGAATACAAATCGAACATAAACTGAAGCAGCACTGCACAGTGATAGCAAAGAAATGGGCAGTTTTGACATTTGATCTCATTTGTGCAACAACTGAAAAATTATTCGTAGGATCGTTTTCAAACTTTGCAGACATTGCATGGGTAAAGCACTGGAACCGATCACATTTTGAGAAAAATAGCACCAAATTCAAAGCATGAATTTTTATAAGAGCTAGAGTCTGTGCCATGTTTTCTAATGCCATTTTGATCAGTACTGAGCCATTTCCTAAGCAGATGGCTAGATCACTAACGTGCAGTAGACCAGTCAGTTTTTCAGCTATTTATAAGACCAGTTAGTTCTTCAGGTTTCAGACCAGTGGCATTACACACTCAATGAGGGAATATTAGACTGTACATGGACTTACTTTGGAAAGGATGAGGTGGATACATGTAATTAAAGGGGGCCAGGCAAGTGTTGGGGAGTGAAGTCTAACATTGCATCACTGTTATAACGTCACTGGACCCTTTCCAATGGAAGTGTCAAATGCCAGCGTTTTGCACAAGCTGAAATGTTCATTTTGTGGTAGAATATGTGAAAATAGTATCATGATGAATAGTCTGATAGAGTCTATGGTGATTGCTTGTTTTTGAGCAAATCTTCAGCCAGCACAGTTACCGCCAACAGTCAGAGTGTAAGCTTAGAGAGATAACCCCCACCGAAGGTCATCATTGCTTGGGGAGATCCGAAAGGTCCCTGTGAGGCTTTAATGTTTCTAGAAATACAGTAATATCTTCTTTATCACAGGCTGGTTTTAAGACTGCAGTTTCAAGGTTGAAGGCTTGTCTTAGACGGGATGAAATGAGGGGAAAGTATGCTATTTTTCATATGTGTTATGCTCTGGGACAATTAAATTTAATCAAATTGATTTACTGGCTGTATTTTAGTGCGGTATCTAGAAGAGTTCTTTACAGTAAGAAGCTTTCTATTGAATCATACCCATGTTTTAACATTAACAGCTACCTTACTAAGCTGTACACTGGCTGCAGTGATGTTCATATTCAAATACCAAATGTAAGTTCAGTACTTTCTTCACTTTCTGTGAATGCCATGTGTATAAGAATCTATGAACTCACCATTTGTAGCACATTAAAATGCATTCATAAAGCATTAGAAATATGACTATAAATATTAATTTTGAAATATAAAAAATAACACATTATAGCTATCTTTATTATGCATTATGACGTGCATTAGGAAACTGTCATCTATGATGCAATATAGATACCTTTATAATACACTATAATTGTCAATATAAGAATTAAGTATGCTTTGTACTGCATTATGAAGGTATCTATAGGGCATTATAAATGAGAGCTTCACAAGGCAGTCATAATGCATAATATGCATGGCTATAATGTGTTATGCCTTTAAAAATATTTATAGCCATGTTTATAATGCTTGATGAATGCATTGTAATGCACTATGAATAGACATAGCATTCACAGTAAGTGCTGCTGAAAGTTCCTTTAGAATGCATTTGTCTGTGATATGTCAAATGAGACTCAATAGACAAGTGTTCATGAAGGACAGGAAGAAGATGGACTTACGTGATGGCACTACACGTTGTGCAATTAATTTGTTCATATTACGAATGCACAAATTATTTGTGATGAATAAGCATGAAATGAAATTTCAGGAACAAATTGATCTTTTTTTGGGGGGGCGGGGGTACCTCGGTGCAATACACAGACACATACACACGCACACACACACACACACATTAACCATAGCTACCATTTAAAAAAAATTATAAGTTGTTTTTTAGCACTACATTCAAACTAAAAACAGCAAAATATATCCAAAAGTAGCTTTAATTGGACCTAGAACACAACGCATCTATCTGATATGTATTATACTACTAAAATATATGCAAATCGCTCTGGATTAGAGCATCAGCCAAATTAATAAAAAATGCAAAGTATAATTTTGCAAAAATGCAGTAAATCCCCCAGCAATAGTGTGTGTGATCCCTGGGAGATCACAGAGGCATTGTTTCAGCACAAAGGCTTCTTTCATCTTTTATTTTGCTCGCAGATTAAGGGGAGCGAAAGTGTAATTTCCTGCTTTGGTTCTTTTCTTGTTTCCGCATCATTCTTTATGTATGAGGAGGCAGGAGGAGACGCTGACGCAGTCGGCTCGGCTGGGCTACCTGATGAGCCGGGTGTTACCCAGCTGTCCCCGGAGGTGCCACTGAACGCAGCGAGAGTGAGGCAGGGATTAGGAGGTGATAATCCTACCACTTGACTGCAGCCCTCAGCTTGGCAGATGATAAAGTGTTTAACATATGCAAGCATCGCCCCCCTCGGGACGCGGGGCTCGGATGCCAGCACGCGCCTCATGCCCCCGAACAGTTTCCGGGCTCCAGTGAACATGGCATTTGGGTGCTTTCAACGATGGGAATGAAGTCCTCTTAATGATGAGCACTGCCATCCTCCAGGTATCCGAATGCAGTGTTCATCTGATATTTCGAGTGGATCATTAATAAGAAGTATTATAGTATTGCCTACTGTAGGCAAAGGCTGAATGAGACTGGCTAGAGAAGCAAATAGAGAGGATTACAGGTACGAGAGCTTCCCCAGACGATTTCAAACAGAGATTGGCTACTTGGTTCATTTTACTTGTCTCAGATTTAGGTGAATTACTTAAGGGGTCATTAAAAAGATGAATTCAACTCATAGCTCTCTGTTTATGGTGACGAAGAACGGCCTCAGTGTACGTAGTGTTTGACTGTCAGTGTAAGATAGAAAGAAAGTAAAGACACCACCCCACACTTCTCCATCTTTTGCATGGTGCTGGCAAAGACATGGGGACAAACATTCAGGTCCTCATAAGAGAGATCCCTTGTAATGCATAGGGGCGTGTCACATGTTTCCTGGCTGACCTTCCTGTCTCCTGCCTAATGTGGCACTTTTGAGTCACGCCTATTACTTGTTATCCCTTGTTAGTCTTAATATTTAAGGACCTGTTTGTCTTGTCCCAGTCTGGTCATGGACGTTGAACCCTTGTGTTGCCTGTGCCCTTCCTTGCTCCTCTCCTCCTGCTATTGATCCCTCGTGATCTTGCTTATATCCAGTCACTGTTCATGGAGTTCAATAAACCCCCTTTTCACCAAAATGCCTGCCCTTGAGTCCTTCGTCCCTCATAATGTGACAGGGAGGACATTAATTCGGTGTCTCATTTATCTATTTATGTACTTGTTTGTTTGTTTATTTATGCATTTTTTTAGCGTTGGCCCACTAGGAATGTTATAGAATGTGTGAAGTTTTCTGTACATCAGGCCCCCATAGTCTGGACCAGGTATAGAATGGAGTGAGGCCACCTTACACACTTTTCACATACAGTATTAGGTATGCAAATAATGTTACTACCCCATGCACTTTTTGAAGGGGTAAATGCATTTTAAAGGTATTTTTTTCTTTAATACGAATATTTACACAACAAAAGAAAAAATCCTTTCAATGGTAATAGTGATATTTAAATTCAGTTTGAAAAAATATACCTGATGTATTTTACATGACAAACACAAGATCTTGGTCTATAAGGATAATTAGGCCTACTGAGTCAGAAGCCTAACAGAACTGTTAGCTGGCTAGTTTGTTAGCAAATTTAGCTTGTTTAACATTAATGGGTCAGTTTAATTAGTTATTTAGTGCTGATATGAATCCATTTGCTTAATACTAATTTCTAATTTTTACTGTCTGTGAAGTCTGAAAACTTAAGTTTAACTTGGCGGATGTAATCTTTAAACTGGTGTCACAATATGTCACCTCCAGTTAAGAAAAAATAAAAAAATGAAAGGACTACAACATTTTTTGAGTGTGATAAACACAGTTTCTGTCTTGCTGTACGGCTGCAGGACATAGATGCTATATCCAGTTACCTGAGATGAAGACTGGACTTTGTTGGTACTCTGGCTCTTTAGAGAATCCTTGGGCACCGTTGCTTTGAGTTTGTGTCGAATGAGCTGTTGCTCCAGGAGTCCCAAATGAGGCACATTACCTGCATTGTGGAGGAGCGTCAATTATGACACTATGTCCATGTGGCCTGATTCCCTGAGGGTGATCTGGCTCGCAGGATCCTCATTGCTGTGAACCAGAGCAGCTGGAACAGACCAAGGGGACGCCCACGTAACACCTGGCTGTGACAGATTTAGGCCATTTCTAAATGGTGGAACTTCACCATGTGTCGACCTGGGGGCTCGCCAACTGGGACCCCGAGGTGTTTCATTGTATGGTGGGTAATGTTCTGTACCAGTGCATGCTCCCGAACCTGACCTGACCTGATAAAACACACCAGTAAATGGCAAAGATAAAATTACATATAACACCTCCTCAATAGTCAGAAACATAACTGTTGCGACTGGCACAGAGTACAAGCCATGCTATAGTCATCTTAGTTACCTAAGTTAGTATAACCTCAGTTCCAAAATAGGAGTACAGTGATCCCACACCTATCGCAGAAGTTACATTCCAGACCCATCAGGAAGAGGTGGAAATCCGCAATATACTGTATAAATACCATATAAATAAAAAAAAAAATCTATAGTTTAAGCCTTACAATACACCTCCCACGTGCTTTAAAAGCGATAGGTGAAAATCCGCGATATAGAAAGACCATATAAATAAGCATTCTTTCTATAGTTTAAGCCTTAAAATACACCTCCCACGTGCTTTAAAAGCAATAGATGTAAATCCGCGATATAGAAAGACCATATAAATAAACATTTTAAAAAATAGTTTAAGCCTTAAAATACACCTCCCACACGCTTTAAAAGCGATAGATGAAAATCCATAATATAGATAGACCATATAAATAATAATAATAAAAAAAAATAGTTTAAGCCTTAAATCGTAGGGCTTAAAACAGAATGAAAAGTTTGCTCACAACAATCGGACCACACGCGATACGCAGTGAACTGTGATGCGTCAGGGAAAAAAATCCCCGATATAGCGGGGGCGCGATAGCTGAAGCGCGATATAGCGGGGTATCACTGTATTACATTTGATTGTACACAGTGTTGCAGCACAAGGTGTCCCTATGCATTGTTCATTGGGTATATAGCCTTAGATCTTGGTCTTATATCCTGCTTGCTGTAGTGTCTAAATCATACTGCCATGTCCTTTTGTGTTGCCGTCTTTTTGCCCTGCTGTCACGTTCCCTCACCTGTTGCTATTGCTGACGAAGTGCACTATTATCTCGTGGTCATGCCTCTTTGCACTTAACTCCTCATCCAGTATTTTTATGCTATGTAAGTTCCCCATTGCATACACATTAATGTATTTTTTTGAACATACGCCATATTTTAATTTATTAGTTTATTTATTTTAAATTTCTTCTCTGCAATGTCAGTGGAGTAGCATACTAATTCATTGTTCGTTGTACAACGACAGTAAAGGTATTCTTATTCTTACATAGCATAACATATATTACATTACAACAGAAGGTTTGGGCTATGCTGTCTCTATCTGTGCTGATCAGTGTTTTGATGTATTAGTCACGCAGAACCGTAATTTTGAACTTTCTAGGTAACTGGTAAAACCCTTTATATGATTCTTTATTTTTTGCACGTTTTGGTGACCTCGCTGTACCAACACTCTTCTAAAGTGATTTGTGGTGGAGTACAGGGGAAGATTTTTGACATCACTGAATGTCAAAGAAAAATAAAAAATTACCACGCACATGGAGAACATGGTGGTAAGCTGCTGATTTTGTTTGCTTGTTTGTTTATAAATCAATCTATGAGTAATTGGTTAACTGCAGTATTGATCCCTATGCAATAATGGGAGTTTCACTTACCCAATAATGATCTGAGAGCAGAACTAAAAATGATTGGTTCAGAGAGATAACCAATCACATCTTGGTTAGATGTCAGACCAACCAGTTAGATGTCTTGGTCTGACCTTCTCTAGTTGCTTGGACCCGCCTCCTCTGCAATCTGATTAGTTATTTTTCTGAACCAATCATTTTTCGTTCTGCCCTCAGAACATTTTTAAACTCCCATGAGCCCAGTGGCCCCTTTGACCCTCTATTCTGCTGCCATCACACTCTGGTGGCTGTTTTAGTCACTGTCATTACATTCAATCCAAAATGCTGCAATTTTAAGCTTTAAGCTTAGTTTGGATTTAGTGACAAGACTGTGGCAAACATGCATGTAATGGCACTGGTGCTATTTTTCTCTGCAATTTTTCAGTCACTCTCTGTCCCTGTCTGTATTTCTCATTCACACATTGATGCTGCAGAAGATAATGGATCATTTGGTAGGTTTGTTACTGATAACCAGAAGCACCCAAATTGCACAATGAAGAAGACTGAAGGCTGTATGTCTATCTGTTTGCCATAGATAAAATAAGTTATTGAGAAAATGACTGGCCTTTGAAAAATAAAGGTGAGCAAATTGTCTTCACATCACTTCACCTCAGTGATAGCAAACAGGGCTTTTTAATTCAGTACTAGAGGGATTCATGTTTTTTGCATAATTAAGTTTGTGACCATTACTACCGTGTAATACATTGGATGGGTTCCTTTTTGAATTTAACTTATTACTGTGTTATGTATAACGGCAATAGGCATTATTTAAAAATAGATTGCATCTCTCATGATTAGGTCACACTGTACTTACCAACTGTACTCTATGTTCTGAGGTGATGGAGAAGAACAGCCCTTATAATAATTATGACCGGGAACATTAGCAGCCGTCGCAGACACAGCATACTCCAGATTGCAACAATGCAGCCCAGTCTGCGTCCAGTGAGCAGGTACATCTCCGACAGTCGTTCATGTGTTTCTTAAGGTGCAGTTAAGATTTTTAAGGCCTATTTATCACAAACTGTGACCTTTGTACCTCTACAATATATAGTATAAGACAGACAAGGGGGAACAGTATTTCTTCAGTTTGAAGATATTCTGTTCCACAGTTTGAAGTTGCAAAGATTTTTCTATTGTCTTTTATCTTGCTTGCCTAGGATGCCTTCAAAAAGTCCCCACAAAGCAGATTTGAGTCAAAGGCATATATAAGGACCACTGTGATGGGTGAGTGTATTTTGAATTGTTATGGCTTCCTGTTGTGGAATTGCTCAAAATGTGAGGTTAAATATATAAATCTTTGAAAACATTTTTCCTTCTCTCCAATTTTCTGAATGTTTTGACACCTTCTATCTGCAATCAGACACTGACAACTCATTACAGTATGTTTAGCAATGATAACTGCATTCAGACATTTCCTGTAATTCCAGTTTAGAGAATGTTGTTTCATTTTTTCAAAATATTTATTTTGCTGTGATCTAATAAATGTATGAACAATATTCCACAGTTTCTTCATTAATGACAAAAGTGTCCTCATCTCTGGTTCTGCAAAGTCTTAAGTATGGCACTTGACACATGACCCTCTAACATGCTACCCCAGATATTCTCCATTTGGGCAATATGGGTCTGACTGTGTACTACAGCCTCAGAGCCTTGCATCCATTTTCAGGATTTAAATTAGTTGGTAAAACAAAAAAGAAATTTACCGGTGCTTGAGTCTGTAAACTTGGTGCTAAAGATCACCATCCTAAACCTTGGGGAAATCTCATCGAATATCTTTGTGCTTTCCCAGAGTTTGTACCTTCACATGTAAGCAAAATGTTAGGGAAAAAATATATACTTATATATGCAGATAAAATCCCAGCTTCTGTCCGAAATGACAACTGCAGCATTCAGTTGGGGGGACATCTGTTGAATATGGGTGGATCATCTGCCAAGAATGAGGTGAATGTCTGTCAGAAACTGTAAGAACTAGGAAGATTGTTGATAAATGGCAAAGAAGTTGCGTTGTTGAAGAAAAGTGGAAGATTTCCTCAAACCACTGAACTACATGAAGACAAAGCTGTCAGATGTGTGTAAATACGGCAGCGAAACAAACACATACAACATTCCTTCTCTCACAAAAAAACGTGGAACATAACCCTACTGAAGCCAATAAAACTTTTGAAGGCTAGAACTTTGATTGTAAAGGACCCATGGAACAGACACTCTGTGACCTCCAACAGATACGTAACAACAACAGCACAAAACATTGAGTAAGGAAAGTGGAATTTCTCATAGTGTCGCCCTCTACAGAAGAAATGTGGAAATTTTATTTATTTCTCAATAAAATGTGAGATGAATGCATACGCCAGGTAAAACCTCCAAAAGTAACTCAAATCAATCTGTTCAACCATTATAATGTGGGGGAAGTAACTATTATCTGTTACCCAGGGACACGCAGGGTCAGTTTTAGTGATTTGGAGGCCCCAAACAAAAAGAAATTTACCGGTGTTTGAGTCTATCTATTACTACAGCAATTGAAAACTTAATAAATTTACAATGAAAACCAAACAGGGAACAAATTATTGTAATATGATACATAGATGTGTTTGTGTACACACACACACACACACACACACACATACGGTATGTAGAAAGTAAATTAGAAATATAAAAGTGTAGAAGAGATAGATACAGAACGAGAACAACAGAGGGTAGAACCTGACAGCAGTCAGTAGAGGGTAAAGTGAATATATATAGTACACATGGGGAAGAGTGTAATTGCTTTTCTAAACAAGGACAGAATCTGTTTTTTGGCTTTCACAAAGGAAAGTAAATTTTTTATAAACTGTTTTCGGCCTACCACAACGCAAAGGAAAATGTTGTAAAATATAGTGCTTTGCAAAAGTATTGAACCCAGGAGGTTTTTACAGGTGGAGGCCAATCGTAAGACAATAGTGTCCTTGGTAAGCGTGTGTTTCCCATCTGTTTTTTTTTCTTTTCATTTTTTCCATTTTTCCCCTCTTTCATCTGGAGCTTCCAAAGCTGAATACTCATGCAAGCAGCATTGCCAGTTTTTTATTTTCTGTAAAAGATTTGTTGTGACAAATAATTGGTTTTGACTTTGAAAATTTACTGTGAGCCCACGAGTTTGCCATAAAAAAATAATGACAGGAAGAATATGTATATAAATCAGTTGTAATTCAGGCAAATCTGATCATTTTAAGTGGGGTTCAATCCTTTTGTGAAGCAATGTAATTGCAATATGTTGTAAACCACATTTAAAATGTTGCCAATGTTTTCCAAAAACAACAAATATGCCTGATGTTTTAAATATGATGAAAGTAAAACGCATACATGTACACCTGGCTATTATTTTATATATCAGGCTTTACCAGATTATGTCTTGTGGGTTCACATGTAGCATAGTGGCCTGAAATTTCACAAATAACTAAGTGATATGTTGTATTTTATATAGCAGCGTGTGATCTTGAAGATTCAGATGAGCTATATGATTGTACTCCATACAGTGGAGAAGGAAATGTTCCAGACTCGAGAGAGGAACGTTATGTGAAGTAATTCAGAGAGTAACGCATTATGCAAACCATTAAAACAGAGCCAGTCTCTCATAGTCATAGATCAGCCCGGTCATCCTGTCTCTGATAGCACCTATTCGGGCGCCATAGGTGAGAAATGCAGCCAGGAAGCGCAACAATCCTCAAGTAATAGTGGCAGCAGTGCTGAGGTGGTACGAAATGAAAGCACAGTGGCATTGAAACATTACTGCCTGTTTTGCTTGACACCTTCTAGCTAAAACGCAAGACATCTGGGATGTGTGCGTTCCAGAGAAAGAGAAGTATGTATTTGCGTCACAGAGGGAACTATGCACACAATCCCACTGTAATTAATTCAGGCTAGGGGGAACTGGGGCCTAGTTAAAGACCAAAAAAAGAGGAATGGTGTCTGGCGGCGCATGCAAGTCTGTAAACTTGGTGCTAAAGATCACCATCCTAAAGCTTGGGGAAATCTCATCGAATATCTTTGTGCTTTCCCAGAGTTTGTACCTTCACATGTAAGCAAAGTGTTAGGGAAAAAATATATACTTATATATTCAGATAAAATCCCAGCTTCTGTCCGAAATGACAACTGCAGCATTCAGTTGGGGGGACATCTGTTGAATATGGGTGGATCATCTGCCGAGAATGAGGTGAATGTCTGTCAGAAACTGTAAGAACTAGGAAGATTGTTGATAAATGGCAAAGAAGTTGCGTTGTTGAAGAAAGGTGGAAGATTTCCTCAAACTACTGAACTACATGAAGACAAAGCTGTCAGATGTGTGTAAATACGGCAGCGAAACAAACACATACAACATTCCTTCTCTCACAAAAAAACGTGGAACATAACCCTACTGAAGCCAATAAAATTTGAAGGCTAGAACTTTGATTGTAAAGGACCAATGGAACAGACACTCTGTGACCTCCAACAGATACGTAACAACAACAGCACAAAACATTGAGTAAGGAAAGTGGAATTTCTCATAGTGTCGCCCTCTACAGAAGAAATGTGGAAACTTTATTTATTTCTCAATAAAATGTGAGATGAATGCATACGCCAGGTAAAACCTCCAAAAGTAACTCAAATCAATCTGTTCAACCATTATAATGTGGGGGAAGTAACTATTATCTGTTACCCAGGGACACGCAGGGCCAGTTTTAGTGATTTGGAGGCCCCAAACAAAGACCAGTGTGGGGCCCTTCTCCATTTTGCTTAACACACTCATACAGTAGCTAGTGAAAAAAAACCATTTGGATACGACTCTATTAACAAAGCCACAGAACTAAAGAACGAAGCACATGAGAATTCTAACTGTTTTAACTGTAAAACTTCAAATGACCTTCAGTCAGTTAGAAGAAGAGAAGGCAAGAAAAAGATTATAGTTCTTTCAAGATTAAAATGTAGGATATACTTTTCAATAAAGCATTTGAACATCCACTGTTCTCTAGGGGTAGAAGTCCAAAGTCCACTCTGTGTGTGTGTGTGTGTGTGTGTGTGTGCTTGCATATACTGTACAGTATCACATTTGGGGAATAAACATGTCCCCAAAGTGTGGTAAAACCTGAAACTTACTTTTCAGGACATTTTTCCAGGTTCCCAGTTGGATGACCTCAATTTTATAAAAATCTGTGAGTGCAATCAAAAAAATAAAAACCGAAAAACAAAAGTGTTATATTTAGTTTGGTTACTTATGGTTAAGGTTAGGGCTGGGTAGGGGTTAAGGTTGTCATGTTGGGATTACGGTTATGCTTATAGAAATGAATGGAGAGTCCCCGCAAAGATATTCAGCAGACGCTTGTGTTCAAAGCGACGTACAAGTGAGACAAATAGCATATTACAAACATACCCACTGCCAGGGAGTCGACTAGGCATGAGTGCAGCTAGACTGAGCTTCCAGTGAAGGCCCAGGTACCAGTGTAAGCAGTGCTGGAGCAGGAGCTACACAACTTATAACAAAGCAAGGACCTAATAAGACTATTCAGTCACCTCATTCAGGGAACATGAACAGGCATCAGGCTAGTAGAGAAATTCGTGGAACAGATGGGTATTTAGGAGATTCTTGAAGGTGGAGTGGGGGTCTGATGACTGGATGTGATTCAGCAGCTCATTCCACCATCAGGGAACCACACAAGAAAACCGTCTCGGGTGAATTATGTCCCCACGAAGTTAGGTAAATTGTCCGAATTTTCGTGTTTGCAAATTCAGCCCCCAGAGTTTTTCAAGTCGCCGTTGGGTGTAATAACCTGTCTGGTTACTTCTTTTAATCCAAAATTAAATTATACCTGCATGTTTTTTTTGTTTTTTTTTTTTTTCTGAGGCAAGTAGTGTCCTCAAAAACCTCATCTGTAACTTGTGTATTCATGATGCAATAAATATGATATGTGTGTGTTTGTGGGAGGGATTCTTTATTCTATGACAGCAAAGTTGATAAGTGCAGACTGGTTTGCCTGGTTTACTCACATTATTATATGCAGTGTTTATGATTACAATTTCAAATGAGGACATTCAGACTAAAAGGAAGGGAGTTTTGAAACTTATCACACCACCACATCACTTCATTTTAGAGTTTTTCACTTAAATTAAAGTATTACATTTTTCTCCAAACTACATTGAATCTGAAATTCACATCACATGCATTAGTCTGAGTAGTATTGCACTTAAGGTTTAGCCGTGAGCTAGTTATGTTAGAAAATTTCATTTTCAGGGGAACCTCTAGTATTAAGGAACCCACAGTCCAATTATTTGTATGCTGCCGGCTATGGGAAAGTAATCACTCATTCAGTACAGGGTCTCGGTGATCCTAGAACAGGGGTCTCCAACTCCAGTCCTGGAGAGCTACCGTCCAGTAGGTTTTCTATCATACCCGGCTTCTGATGAGCCACACCTGTTCTCAGGTAAATACCAGGAACAGGTGTGGCTCATCAGAAGCCAAGTGGGACAGAAAACCTACTGGATAGTAGCTCTTCAGGACCGGAGTTGGAGACCCCTGCCCTAAAACCTACACCAGATGACCTACACCAGAGAATACAAGGCAGCGGGCACCCTGGGCGAGATGCCAGCCCATCACAGGGTACCTGCTCAATAAGAAACATCATACACCTTTTATTCATTAAATCTTGCTTTAAGAGAATAAGAAAAATTGAAAAATGTTTCTTAGAAGGCGAATCAGTGGTAGGGTGACTACATAATCCATGTGAGGAAGAAGACTTTGGGCTGCTTCAGGTTTTACAGATTACTGTAAATCTGAAATGCTCATGTGCTTGGCTAAATAGTTAGTCCTTATTGTGCTTTGACTGGTTTGTTTCCTTGATTGAGAAACTCGTTCAGCTGTTTCGCATTAACATTAGTGGCGCATTCATGGTTATAGGAGATTGACCAAGACACATCAAGAACTCAGTGTTTAAACGAAATCCAGGTCCTTTTAATTGAAATGGTAGTTTGCAAATCTTGTCCCAGCTCAAAGTGTCCTCCCTGACATGTATAATCTGGTAACCTTAATGCAGGTATGGGTGATCTTATCCACAAAGGGCCGGTGTGTATGCAGGTTTTAAGGATAACCTTTAGATCAGCTGTTCAAACCCAGGTGTGAGGACTCTGCAGCCAATCAGTCCTTGAGTTGCAGTAAAAACCCACAAACCCAATGGCTCTTTCTGGATAAGATTGCTCACCTCTGCCCTAATCAGTGGAAATAATTGCTTCTAAAAGTATTATTTCACACACTGCCTGGCCATTTGAATTTTCTGTTGGACTGCCTTTAGCTTTGACTGTAGCAGAACTGCTCATATGGCTCGAAGCTGGGAAATAGCATTTAAAAAGTAGTCACATTTCCTGTCCAATTATTTTAGTTTATTAGTTTGATCGACAGCCAGTAGTGCAGCGGTCACCAATGAGTCTTGCGATCTAGAGGTGGCTTGTTCAGGCGCCAACAGAGAATTGTTGTTGAGCCCTGAAGCAAAATGCTTGGTTCCAATCTGGATTGGCTGATTTAGCCCCTAGTGGCAAAAGACCTAAAAGTCAGAATTTTATTAAAGAAAGTTTTAACTGCAGATATTGGGAGAAGAATAATAGTATGTTTTTATACAGGGGATACATTAACTTACTATCACATATTTTTTTGAAATGGTAACATTTTTCAGAACTTGACTAAGCAAAGCGATTATCTCACATCTGTCAGAGCGTAGATCCATGGTATCGTTTTAAAAAGGTTTAGATAAGGATTCAAACAGCACTTCCAACCATCAGCAAGTGCATGCTGAGCATATTTAAATATATAGAATTTCAACATGATCCCTAACCGTGCATAAAAATGCAATCTAATGATGAGGAAGATGTCATGTGTTGTGAAATTCAAGCCAGTTTAATGTAGCAGACAATATGTGCATAACAGGGATCCTGAGGACAAACCAAGAGTTTAACGTAGGAGTTTTTTTAGTGGTTTTCAGTTTAATTTATGCAGTAGCTGAGCTGATAAAACGTATCCAGATGTGATAATTCTGAAAACAAATAGCTCACATAGTACCATGAGTTTCAGGTGCTGTAAAGTACCCTTAAGCAGCACTCTTTCTGCAGTTGCATAGACACTAACACAATACGGGCAATTTACAGGCACCTATTTCAATGTCTTTGCAATGCGGGAGGGACCTGGAGTCCCTGGAGGATCCGCACGTACCAGGGGGAGAGCATGCAAACTCCACACACAACCCCTCACTCGAGTGCTGCGAGACAAGAGTGCCATTTAGTAGAAATAATAATGAATGCTGTAATGATTCATACAGGTATTCTTAATTCATCTATCTTCCAAATGCTTATTCAAAACAGGCCTGGAAGGATGCAGTGAGCGCAATCTTCTAACCACTTAAAGGACGACTGCATACATTACCAATTCCAGTCTCTCCAAAGCACCAGTGGCACCCACTTTCCATGTGCTGTACAGATATAGACACACTCTGGGAGATGTATTTACGGAAATATTGTAAACTGAAATAACAGCAGAGAGATGTAAGGGATCTGCACGGTGGTGCAGTGATAAATGCTTTCGCCTCACTCTTCTGGGACCTGGAATCAAGTCTCCACCCGGGTTCCATGTGTGTGGAGTTTGCATGTTCTCCCCGTGTCATCGTGGGGTTTCCTCCAAGTTCTCTGCTTTTCCCCTACAGACCAAAAACATGCTGAGGTTAATTGGAGTTACCAAATTAACCGAAGGTGCAGTATGTATGTATGTGTGAGTGACTGGGGAGACAGTGAGCCCTACAGCACCAGCAACCCATCCTGGGTTGTTCCCTGCCTTGTGCCCTGTGATGGGTTGGTGCCCCATCCTGGGTTGTTCCCTGCCTTGTGCCCTGTGATGGGTTGGTGCCCCATCCTGGGTTGTTCCCTGCCTGTGATGGGTTGGTGCCCCATCCTGGGTTGTTCCCTGCCTTGTGCCCTGTGATGGGTTGGCGCCCCATCCTGGGTTGTTCCCTGCCTTGTGCCCTGTGATGGGTTGGCGCCCCATCCTGGGTTGTTCCCTGCCTTGTGCCCTGTGACGGGTTGGCGCCCCATCCTGGGTTGTTCCCTGCCTTGTGCCCTGTGACGGGTTGGCGCCCCATCCTGGGTTGTTCCCTGCCTTGTGCCCTGTGACGGGTTGTTGCCCCATCCTGGGTTGTTCCCTGCCTTGTGCCCTGTGATGGGTTGGTGCCCCATCCTGGGTTGTTCCCTGCCTTGTGCCCTGTGATGGGTTGGCGCCCCATCCTGGGTTGTTCCCTGCCTTGTGCCCTGTGATGGGTTGGTGCCCCATCCTGGGTTGTTCCCTGCCTTGTGCCCTACAATGGGTTGGGACCCCATCCTGGGTTGTTCCCTGCCTTGTGCCCTGCGATGGGTTGGCACCCCATCCTGGGTTGTTCCCTGCCTTGTGCCCTGCGATGGGTTGGCGCCCCATCCTGGGTTGTTCCCTGCCTTGTGCCCTGCGATGGGTTGGCGCCCCATCCTGGGTTGTTCCCTGCCATGTGCCTGTAGCCTCCAGAATAGGCTCCACCCCCCCCCCCCATCCTGACTAGGATAAGCAGTTACAGTAAATAGATGGATGCATCAAGCTTGACATGACAAGACACACAAAACCTTCCATTCTATCCTTTTCAGTAGCACAGAATCAAGTATTTCTCTGTTAGTCTCCTTCAATTCTTAGATAAAGGAATTCAGAGACGGTTACTCCCCTCTATTTACAACAATCGCAATCTCTATATACCGCTTCCTGGCTGTCTTTTATTGTCTGAGTCTCTGGAGTGATCTGCAGAATTGGCGAAAATGTGATCGATTGCCGGGCAGCTGTCTCTTAATTTCTGCCGCAGATAGTTTTTAACGTCGCTTCACAGAGGCGACATGGCTGTCTCTCAGGGAGGGATTCCATCGAGAAAGGATTGGCACTCAAGCCCCCCCACAAGCTTTTGTCCCTTTCATTCGGGCTATGTAACATGAAATGGGGGGGGGGGGGGTGCTGTGTGGCTCCACAGGTTAGGACACAATTTCTGAAGGTCAACAGTTCAAATCTCAAGGTCAGCAGAGTGATTTCACCATTGGGCCCTTGAGTATCACCCCCCCCCCCCCCAACTGCTATGTGGCCTCTCTGACCCTGCCTTCCCAAAAGATAAATTAACTGTATGTCATTGGATAAAAGCATTTGATAAATAAATAAAAATGTTATATTTATACTTGATGAATTTTTAAAGGCCAAGATGAGGACGATTGCAACAACAGACACCACATGTAATTCCTCCAATCAGGAAGATACTAGAACCAGGAATCTGACTGTCCCCTCTCTAATCTAATATCATTTTAGTCATGGATTTCTTGACTTCTAAATGGCAAAGCTGGCATGTATCAAGGTTACTGTGTCAAGCTAACATTTTAGTTTTATCATTACTGGGGGAGTGGGTACAGCTGCAATAAAAAAATGTGAAAAAAGTAGAGGGGGAAGACATCTGGAGTGTTTGACTGGATTGTTGGGCCTCTCAACCCAGAAAGTGTTGACTGTCAGTCTGCCAGTGCAAGGTACAGGGTCACCAGACATGCACTGGTGGATTCAAGCTAAACCTCTCTCTCTCTCTTCCCCGGATAGTGTGCTTTGTAGTTCATAAAAACCTGCCAAATTTCATGCCATTAAAATATGAAAGGACAAAGCTTACCAGGATGTTCCATTGTTTTCAATTTCTGGGTCTTTGAAGAGAAAGTTCTTGTTCCAATTTACTGTCACCATTCAATAAAAGGTTGAACATTTTTGTTACATTGAGAACTGCTGTTCTATCACTGGAACATGGTAAGATTAATTGCATGCCCTGCGACATCTGGGCATGAGGCAGACCTTGTCTATGTACTGTACAAACAAACAAATTAACTGCAATTTTCATAGATACAGTAGATTGCATTTGTGTGAAACACTTCAAGTATTAAAACTAATGTGGAAGATGAAAAAAAAAAAGTTAATTGGTACAATTTTAATACATTGTAGGTGCTGAAACTGTCCCCAGATACTGTGGCAACTGTCCCCAGTTGCCTGAATTTTAGGCTTATTTTAATATTTAGGCATATTTTAATGATTTCGGTAATAGACTGACAGATGTGCGTTTAATATATAAAAATTGTGCTGGTCTAGTGCAAAAAAGCCTCTGAGTAATTGAGTATAATGCAAAAAAGTGGCATATAAAAATTTTTTTTTTTGCCAAAGACGGTTTTATGGAACAGTTTGGCACATACAGGTACAGTATGTGAGTTAAAATATATTGTTTTTAATTGACCTCATTCTTATCACTGACAGATTGTTACTCCTGCTCATTATTATTGGAACAAAACAGGCCATCTGAAGACATATTAACAAAAATCACACAAACAGTTCAGCTTGTATTGTTGCTTCTGTTAGTTCTGATTTTTGAACACTCCCCCGACTTTATAAACGTCCACATTGATTTTGTATATATACAGAATATAGATACCCTTTTTATAACCCCAAGAAAGCATGTAGAATGCGGTATAATTGCATAAACACACTAAGCCGTAGCAGCGGGTGTTTATTGACTATAAGACTGATAGGCTTTGCCTGCGGAACACACCTGAGAGGGCAATATATGATAATGATTCTCAGGGAGACCAAGGGCCAGTAAATTTCACTTTCACAATAACTCAGTGGTGAGCGCCTGTAACAAATTACTTATGAGAGATGAACAAAGAATTGTCTTCTTTATATAAATTGTATACTTAATCACATTCTTTGAGAAGGTGAGGAATATTAGTCAGGAGGGATTTCCATTTTCTGTTTCCTCATTTTATATGGAGACATTACATGTAAAACTCTTTGTAGTGACATGCTTGTAAAAAGCGCATGTAGTGTCAAATAAAACTTCATTGGTTGTTTTACTGATTTATTGATTCATTCATTGAAATCGTTTCCTCATTCCATAAACACGAAATGAAACAAATGGAGCAGACAGAATCAGAGTGATCTTAAATCAGCAATGCCAACGGAACTGATTATGTATGTTTCTATATAGATTCATTTTTTATTTAATTCACTTTATATGTGAGCCATTTGTAAGGCTAGTAGGTGTAAAGGTCGTCAAATAATATTACATAGAGTACAGGCAATATATTCTAGTGGTTAATGACCTTCAGCTAATAGGTACCATATTCCTCTATGCACTGCAGACTCTGAAACATTTAACGTGTGAAATGCTTGGATTTTTCATTAATCATATATGTCTGGGTATTGCTAGCAATACCCAGACATCGTTAGCAACAATTAATCGACAGCATTTGCATAATCTCCAATGATTCCTTTGCAGAGATGACTGTACACATCAGATTTAAACAAGGTAATAATCAGATCCCAGATCAGCCATTCTAGGATCTGTGGTGTCCTATTTTAATTTGCTTGATGACTTGAACCTCTGGGTGGTTTGTGGACAACCAAGCAAGGCACCGAAAAGTGATGAGCAGCAACGTAGCATCAGGATCTGTATTCTCACATCATTAAATACATGCTCTCTTCACAGCTTCGCCGGTACATGCAGGACAACAGTGCAGGAGCACAGCGTCAAAGCGACCAAAGCGCCGCCATTTTGTAATAGAATCCTTTCCTGAAACAATCAAAATAAGTGCACTGAGGACCTTAAATGCAACCCCCTGCAAATATCAGAGGAGTAGGTCTCCTTCTGGGATGTGTCTGACCGCCATATATCACATGGCATTGGGTCGCCGGGGTCTCAGGGGAACCTTTGGAATTTGATGGCTCAGTGTGCAAGTCGGGCCAACAGAACAAGCCGCGGTCCTCACATAAATCTGGCCCATCCATCCCTCTTGGCGGAGGAACAAAATCCCCACTCATTTAACAAATGAGACTAACGACAGCTGCTTTTATTACGCAGGTTACTTTGGCCAAACGTAGGCTGTCATCATGTGAGCGCATAGGTTTTAAAAATAACCTTGTTTTCTTCAAGCCCTGTTTGTGTCCTGAGGTAAATATAACCCCCCCCCCCCCATTCTCTCACATCTGCTTACAGTATGTGTCATTCAATTGAAGCTCTCTAAATGTATCAGAGTAAAATTAAGGGTCATTTAAGGTGTGTGGCATGATCTCCGCACACGTTTGGTTTCCTGTCGCTGACGTCGGTGACATCATGGATGTTCCTCTTGCACATTGTCTTCTTACTCACCATTAAGCTTCTATTCATGTCTGAGACAAAAAACTCACTCACAATTAATCTTCTAATTAATCGCTGGTATATTTCAGTACCTCATATTTGTTACAACTAATTGACAAGCAACTCAATATTTATATAATTAGATTAGAACAGGAGGTGATTTTTGTGACTGTCCTAGAATCCATATTCCAGCTCAGGCTATTTTACTGATGCATATCTAGTCCATAATTCTTATTCACTGGATAATAATCTTTTCAGAATTATATTTAATGTTCCATTAGAAACAGGGTGGCAGAAAACTGCAAAGCTATTGAATGGGAATAATTTAGATTTAAATTCGAAACACCCAGAATATTACGCATTTCTGTTTCGGTGTAATGATTTGTCTCTCAGTTACTGACTGCACATAACAATGTTAGATACACTGCTACACAACTAGTTTTCCTTCTTGTTGACTTTAACTTTGAAAGAGTGATTCCTCACACAAAATTTTTAGAAATTATTTTAAATTCAAATGTATTCAACTTTCAGAATAATGCACAAAAGCAGCATGATCATATTCAAATGATATGATTCATATACTCCTATGGCATTTCAGCTATTATGATTTATAACAAAACAGCGGGTGAGGTGACTTACTATGCAAATATTTACTACGCCTAATTACCTCAGCAAAGAAGTAAAGGGCTAAAGCTGAGTAAAAACTGGCACAGATTGTAGCTACTTTTAATTAGAATATGGGCTTCCCTGGAACCCCCTACAGGGCAAACACCAAACTACTGCTTTGCTCTGTAAGGCTCCTCTGCATGGCACAACAATAGCAAGACTTCTGTGCAAAAGATCATCCTGAATGAGCCCCCAAGATTTCCTCATTGCAGAACAGGAAGACGATGGGGGAGGGCTGGGATTCTTCCAGCCTGTGGAAGCGACTGCCACCTGATAACCAAGACCTTATTGTATAAGGAGATAAAAGACAGTTGCAAATACTTGTTTATCATTTATTATTTTATTTTCCAGCGGCGTTCTCTGAATTCTATTTCCTTTAGTATAACGGGTATAAAAGGGTGCAATAATGTAGATAAAATTCATACAGTGTAAGCTGCACACAGATTATAAAACACTGAATCAAGGACTGCCTCACTTTACAGGAAAACCTGAAACAGTTGGTCAGGTGAAAATGCCTAAAAAACAGCCACAACATGGACTATCACAACATGTTTTGCAGTTTGAGAATGGAGAAGTGCACCAGGACCAATGTGATTACTTTCAAGTTGACAACCTTTGAATTCTGTGCTTCACTTAGTGCAAAGTCTCATTTCAGCAGAGTCATGTCTCCTTAGTGTGAGTCACACTTCCTTGCTCTCAGCAAGTGTAGATCTGTACGGTGTGTAAATAGCATCCTGCCATGCTTGACTTTCCCTGACTTCTCTTTCCTGTTCAAGATTCCTCTGCTCCCTTCCGGGTTTCTTGCCCAGTCACCTGTCCAAAAGTTTTAATCCCCTGAGCTTCATTTAGCTCCAATGCCACTGATTTAACAAAGCCCACACTGCACGCAGTCAGACAGCAGCACCCAGCTATGGCAGAGATCCCTCTCGTTACTGCCTTCCACACCAACTATTTTCTACTCAACACCACAGTGACCGAATCCCTGACTGCCCATAACCAGCCGGGCAGCAGCACAGATGCCCGGTTCACTTCCAGACAGAAGGTGGCTGCACTCGTTCTCAGGGGTCGGTCAGGTGAGAGAAGTGCTCAATCACAGAATTCACTAGAACATCTAAGACAATATCAGAACAATTTCAATTCATATATGCAGTGCTCACAGGAAGTCTTGACGTTAAATAATTCAGTAAAAATGTTACAAATTTATTGGTTTCATAACTAAAGTCCATTGACAAGCAACGTTTAATATATTGACACATATCTTCCACAAAGACATTTTCTTTTTATTTAAATTTTTTTTTGACTGACATTCATTTCTGTTCTTGTCATTTTTGGAATCTTAAACACAAATGTTTCATGTTATTGCAAAGGTGTTACTAATTAAAAAGCAGCCAATGAGACCACGTATCAATTTACTTTTTAACCCAGATCAGTTCTTCTTGAACTGTGAATATACCTGTAGGTTTCAAGTTATTGCTGCATTAAATGAATGTCATACTTAAAACTGCTGCTTGTTACTATTGTAACATAAAATTTTTGTATACAAATGAGTAATGTAATGATTTTTGTTACAAAATGAATACATTTGTAATATTTTTACTGAACTTTATGTGAGCACTATATACTCCAATATAAACAGATATGTGGAAAGATGGATGGATGAATGGATCGATTGATCAACGGATGGATGGACGGATACTCTAATTGTTATTGTCATTAAATATCAAAATCGAGAAAAGTTAAAGTTTACGTTTCTCAGTCGTTCAATATTAAGTGAGTGGTTTATAGATTTTCAAAATATAACTTTTTTTTAAAGGAAGCATGAACCCTCCATTTTGTTTAAAATCCACTCTTATCTATAACCTTTCTTAAGATAAATATTTTTTCCAAGAAGCTGAACTACTGATAAATGTAAAATATTCACCAATGGCTGCCTGGCCATTAAAGTCTTCCAAATAACACAGATTGTTCATGTTGATACCATCACACTTTGTGAGACATTTCATATCACCTATAAATATGCATAACTTTTTGAAACTAAAAGGTTAAAATGTTATCAAGTTCTCACCAGGTCACAATTCGTTTAGTTCTATTTCAAATATCCACCTATCCATCCATCCATCCATCCACTCATTTATTCTCCATATCCCTCATCCATACAGGGATGTGAGGTTAAACATGATAATATATCATTTATTCTGACACATAAGTCACAGAATTACAGGTGGAAGTCATGTTTCGGGGTATCAAAAACAAAACTAAAAATAAGGAACGCATTTTTTAATTTGACAAACTTCCCCACTGCACTCCCAGCAGATTTACGCCTTTCGACGCTAACAAGCAGCTTGCATGTGAGTCTTATCCCCACAAACCTTGGTTATTCTCATCACTACATCAGCCGCATTCGTTATTAAACCCCAAGGATGACACACATTGCTACAGAAGGCCGTGGCTCCATGTGAATGACAGAGAAAGATTATCATCTGCTGGTTGTAGGAGTGAAGGAGCAAAAGCCATTCACAGAGAACGCGGGGTAGACATGAATCTTATTATCTGAAGTCACTTTAGGTTCCAAGACTCCTAGAGGACTATCCAACTGGGCGAATGCGCAAGAAAAAATCACAACAAAAGAGCCCTCCTTCATGTCTCCAGATGGACATGATGTCTGACTTGGTTTGTTCTCTGTGCATATCTAAAATGGGCCACAAGTGCAAACTATGTTGGTTCAACCTTCAGGGACCAAAGAAGAAAGGAAGAGAACTCCAAATGAAAAAAATAAACAAACAATGGAGCTATGAATGAGTTTGTCTGATGCAAACGAGCCTGGAGATTCCCCTTTGCAATTCAGCAGACAAAAAGTACGATGAAAATATATCACTGTGCCTGTCTTTTATAGAAATCATCATGCATTGTGAACGAACAGGAGGTTGCAACTGTGCCCATTGACGGGTGTGCAGTTGAGTATGCTGGAGACACAAACACCAGATCAGAGCGGGTTGACCAATTCCATTCAAAACAATACAGATGAAAGGAACACTGCAGAACATTTCCTATTTTCCTGGAGAGGCTGATAATGAAACTGGTATCTCTGGGTAACCTGAGAAGTTACTGAACTTCCATGTGTATTTTAGCAGGAAAGGTGATCCTCATAGCCCTTGAAATAGTGTGCAAAATATTCCAAGTATATGGTCCCTCAAGATGTATGGAGGGCCTCAGCTAGACGAAATGACTGCACACCCTCTATTATGACGGTAACCCCTTAGCAAGGGGCGGAATATTGTCAGGAACATGCTCCATGGTATTAAGAAGTAATAAGTCGCACATAGATGCAATATATGGCCATGGTCTTTGAACTTTGCTGAAATTGGGAATGTGACTGCTCTCATTCTGAAGGCATATGCTCTCCTTTTCCATCATGTCATGAAACATCACCACACAGCATCAAAAATATTGATATTTTATTTATAAGTAGATCTTCACTGGGAAGGTGTGAAACATTTCACTCAGCTACTGATTCATCGGTGAAGCGCTATTTATGTGTGAACACACTGTAATTGCAGCCAATGTTGCGATAGATAGTCATGCAGGCAGCTCGTACTTTACAGCGTCGTTCAGCACTGCTTTACAGCGATTTCTCAGACGCTCTGCCATCCTGGCACTCTTCGACATGCACGGGAATGAGTATCGTCTGCGCTCCCGCTCTTCTCTCCTCTGTCATTTTTTTTCTGTTTCTGTGTTTTTATGTATTTGGAATAACAAACAGCGACAAAAAGGCTGCCAAGAGCAGACGTGTCATCTTAAGCAGAATGCCAGAGGCATTTAATGCACGCCTAGCATGCAGCCGTCACGCTGCGTTTGTAACTGTTTATAATTCACACTCACTAACTGCTTAATCCTGAAGAAGTGAAGGTGAGCAGGGAACCTGTCTGAGCAGGTAGAGTGATTCAGGAAACATACTGTACATGTGTGAAACATATGGTCCCCGAGAAAAGAGGGTCAACAAGAGACACAAATATGTACATGTGAAGAACATGTAGAGCTTATAGAAAAGAGATTAAATTAATCCCAAACCATGCAGCTGTGTGATGAAAGTTTTACCCAATACATCGTGGTTATTTTTTACAATAACTACTACTAACAATACAAATACCACTACAGCTACCAATAATAATAACAATAATACAATTACAATAATAATTACAATCATCATCATCCCTGTGACAATGGCGTATTGATATCAACTCATTATTATTATTAGTACTATAATTTTCTACAGATAACATGATAATATTAAGACACCGTTGGCACAGATGTAATCACTTAACTTTGAATCTGACTCTTTCACTGAAATAAATGCTCATAAGATTCAGACCGAATGTCGACCATATCATCCTTCCAGCCCCATTCAGGATTGGCCATTCGGGCTCAGTCATGTCGTGTTTTCAATCTTTTTTTTAACTCAAAATTTCAGTGCTGCAGGACATCAAATACACCACCAAGAGACACCACCAAGAGACAGATAAATCTGGGAGGCTGTCTAATGTTCAGCAGCAAAGCTTGCTGCTAATTAAGTCTTTCTTTGTAGACTTGTATTCCTGTTTGTATCACTTTTGAATCAAATAAATGACTGACTGCAGAAGCCATAGCTACCTGTGTTAGTTCTGTGCTATAAATTCATGGCCTTGCTTGTTCTGTTTGTTCCTTGGTCACTCTACTCCTCCGTAGGTAAAGTATAAAATGATACAATGTTGTTCTTTTAAGACAAAATGCACATTGTTTGGCATAAACATGTACACGTGAATTCAAGTGTTTAAAAACCCCTTTACTCATAAACAGAGGTGGGAAATTCAGGTCGTGAAAGTAAAAATTCAAACCAAGTTTTTGTTTAAACCAACCAGTTGAGCACAAAGGGTCATAGTCACAGAGTAGTCAACTGTGTGGTTGAAACAAAAACTTGGCTTCTGGACTTTCTGGACCTGAACAATACATCTCTGCTTATAAACAGAAAAACTGAAGCTGACCATTCCATTATACCAAACTGAACGTAACTGATACACCAAAGATTATACACCTAAAAGACTGCGAAACACATCCTGTTTTTAGTGACAGTTTTAGGGAACATTTTAAAATATAAATCCAGGTCTTTCTTTTCCCCTGGGCACTTTTCTGATAAAGCATTTTACAACATCAATAATCCAAATTTCTAGGCCCAAGAGAAGCCTTCCCTTTGGTTTACTGGGACTTGGTTTATTTTACAATCCCATGTGCTGTAAAAGTTCTTGTGCCATAAAATTCAGGCTCTTTGAACAATAAGATTAAAACCATAAGCAGACCCTCAGAATAATTTGACAACTTTCCTGAAGTGCGACTAGACATTATTGCATGATCATTGATGCGTGCCGTGTTTGAAGTTTTGAATGCAGTCTATGTGTTTGTCTTAGTCATTGAAAATCCACTCTCGTCACAGACCTCTTCTCAACCTTGTCTTCCACTTTTTCGTTAATTTATTACCTCTCATACTCAGCAGTGAGCAAGCAAGTGAGAGAGACGCCTTTCTGGAAGGAAGGATTGACCCAGCAACCCTAGCAAGTAAGACACAGTTAAGCCATTGATCATGCTTAAAATGTATCTCTCTCTCTGCTTTTTGTTGAAATAAGTAGCCACACTGCAGAGGCAATTTAAACATTCTCCCAAAGCCACTTGTCAGGTGTTTTACTGTGACACTCTGTCAAAGGCCAGTGACTGATTTTAATATCAGGGCAAAATAATTGCAAATCATCATTCATTTTTAGTCCTGATAGGAAATGAGAAAAACACACCCCACCTGTCATCTTACTTATATTGCATCGCAATCTTTGTGGGATGAGCCAGAAGTAAACTGAAAGTACAGCAATTTAAAGAAGTTCGGATTAAAAGAGGACAAAGATTCCTGTCCAGAATAAGCAGTTAGACATGGATGGAACTTTCCTCCAGGAAAACTTTTTCCTTTTGGGATTTATTCTTTCACTAAACACCCCCCCCCCCCCCCCTTAATAAACTGATGAAGATAAAAATGTCAACTAGGGGAAAATAATAATGATCATTATCATGCATTGACTGCTAAAATACATCTCTTATGTCACCACCAATACCAGCTGCAACAAAACACTCCATGCCGAAATTTCCACTACATCTGCCTTCATGAACATTTTGTGTAGGAAGTTGTTATTATTTGTTTTAATTCATCCCAGGATGAAGGCAACCTGGCATCAGCTGAGAAAGGAAGACAGTAATACCCAATAGGGCTGTAATAAAAACTGACTATTTAATCAAAAAATATCTATCAAAAATAGTTTCCACCGCATGTTATTTTTCTCTGATTTTCAGTGGTGATTCTGGGGTTTTTGTTTTTTTATTGTTGCCTATTAATTTTGCAAAAGTTCTGCTCTGCATCAGTGACGTATTTATTTATTTACTTTGCCATTAGCAATGCCTATAGCAGCTACTGTATCTAGTTAGCCTCATTTGCAGGCTGGGCTTGACTGGAGTTATTACAGTGGAAAACTTCCTGTACACCTTCCTCTGCCCGTGGTTGTCCTGCTGTCCCATGTATTTGGTCATCTAAATATTTTCTATAACCGCTTTTCCATTTTGAGTTATTGTGAACAATAACCTTGGGATCCAAGTGTATAAAGCTGCTAAATACTGCATGGGATGCTAGTCTTTTTCCTGCCACTCATCCATTGACATTCCCAATTCATCAGTGTACATGCAAAGTATGCGAAGAAACTAGAATATTCCATGGTAACCCATTCAAATTTGAAAACTTGGAAGCTCCACACAGAGGTATTGTGCAGTCAGACTCAACTGGGCAGTTTGAGGTACCAGGAAGGAGAACAGCCACCTCAGAGCCACCACGAAGTCATATATTTCAAAATCCATTTCGTCCCTTCATTCCCCATTTCAGCTTTCCAGAACCGCATTGGGATATGTGAAGGGTAGGCGGATGTTAATGCAGCAGGTTGCATTGCTGCAAATGTCCTTGAGAAATGGATTTGATTCTTTTAGCAAATGCTGAAATTGCATTGACTCACGCAGAAGCCACTTGTATGGGTTAAAGTGCAAAATCACAGAACTTGTGCAATTCCTTTGTATAAAAATGCAAGGCAAAGAGCTGAATATTCAGCAGTTACATTTATCTCCTTAATTATTTTAGTGAGATGCCCACATTCATTGTGGTTAGTCATTGTGGACATTATACTACTGTAAAAGACTCACTTATTTTTATTACAAAAATAAAATGTGTAAGATATGATATGTAAATAATGGAAATAATAACAAAACAATATATATCTCATAAAATTTATTTGTATGGCTTTATTAATACCACATACAGCAGCTAAGATTAACGCATATTGTCACAGCATGTGGGACGAAGGACAAAGGAAGATGGGTGCTGGCAAAGGGAATTTTATTAACTGAACGGGAAAAGGGAAACAAACAAGACCATAAGGGGAAGAAGGCGAGTACGGGGAAGGACACAGGCAGACAGGAGGAGTGATGACTTTGACGGGACTGGAGCCCACGAGACAAACAGGTACATAAACAGAAAGGCTGACGAGTGGTAACAAGCAACAGGAGAGGCTCATCAGAGCCACGATAGGGAGCAGACGGGAGGGTTAAGCAGGCATGACGTAACATAGGGTAATTCACCCATATCATGTACGCACACAGACATGTCAAGATATCAGATAATTTTCTATATCTATTCAAATTATATTGTATGTGTATTGATATCTGATAGAACAACCCTTCATATGTTTATACCAAATGGTCCATGCCATTTAATATTTTTCCACTTTCACTCATTTCATGGAAAAGTATGACTGACTAATGAAGATGGCAGTTTTGCACTTTCCATATCTTGGGGATATAAAGCTCTCTGGTAAGGGAAATACAGGGCTGTGGACAGTATTACAAGCATTACACATTTGCTCTATCATGGTAAGTGTGCTTCAAATCACTGTTATGATACTTTAGCCAGTAAATTGCCTGAAATCTGTAACTGTTCTCCTAAGTTAGTGCCACGCAAGCTGAGAATTTCAGAGATGTCCTGTGCTTTGTGCTACAACGCTGATAAGCAACCTGGCAACACACACACACTGAGAAATGATCCCCACACACCCTCAGATACAACAACCCAGCCACACCAGCTAAACAGGTTTGTCTGACAACAGCATGAGCCCAGGCAGAATAGAGGCCGGCTTCGACTCTATCATCTGCAATGTCGGGGCACGCGGACGCGTAACCTATGAGGTGCAGGTTTCAGTCCCATGAGGGTTGCACCCTCCTGAAAGGCACTTAACCTCAAATGTACTGGTGATAAATCCACTACCAGGCAACAGGTAAAAAGTTAACTTTTGTGAACACTGGAAGTTCACGTCCTTTTTACACCATGAATCAGAAACAACGAAGTCAATTTCTCGGTCTTTACTGATACCTATTCATGTTCAATTAATTCAATTCAATTCAATTCAATTCATCTTTATATACTGTAGCACCTTTCCCAACAGTGGTGCTTTACATGTGTGTGTGTTGTAATACATTATAATATCATCAAGACAGAATAAGACAAATTAATTTAATTATGGCATTTGACAAATATAAAGCATTATAAAGGACTATGCTATGCTTGTTTTAATATTGTATTTAAAAATATACATTCACCTCCCCGTGATTGTATTATATCAAAAGGTACCCTAACTTTTTAGTCTGTGTAATGCACAGACTGCAGAGGCAGATGGTAGAATCCCAGATTTATTATTTGGCACTTATGGCATAATAGTGCTGATTTTGAATCAGTCTGGCTCAGTCATTAGCCGATTACAGGCCTGCTATAATATACTAGCGCCTGTTTTCAGTTTACAGGTGTGCTACTTGCTTTAGACCTGCACAGTTAATAAAAACCTGTCAAAGAATAGCTGTGTACAGCGTGTGGGTGGCATTGCGGCACCAAACAAAGCAGAACGTTTTAAGAACAGCGCAAAAGAAAGATTAACTTTATAGTAACTGAATGTGGCTGCACAGATGGATCTGGCTAGAGTGGGATGAATTGGCTGATATAGTTCATATCCTGAGTCATTTGAGAAATACTTTATTGAATTCGGAAGATATTAAACCGCTACAGGGCATGCCAAAATATCGATGGATATACTTCTATAATGACGTCTCTTCCCAGGTTACATAGTTTTATGGGCAATATGAATGCCACTAAAGCAGAGAGTTCTTGGCATGGATGACTCACTGTTACCTTAAATGGAAAACAGAAAGGGTCAGTCTATCGCTGACTTCGGTCCTTTCCATCAAAGAAATAACATTGGGCTGGGGTGGAGTGGGGAGGGGGGGGGGGGGGGGGGGGGGGGGTGGTTGGGGGGCATTATTACATTACCCACCGGTTAAGCATTGCTGGGAACTCCAGCATAGTAAAGTACATTCGCTGGAATGTCATGAAGAAGGGAACACAGAAACGACTCTATGAGTGATGATTTCGATATTGTTGCGCTTTGATAGTATGTATCTATTCTTGGTTGCACCTATGTTCACAACATCTTGATAGAGTTCCAATGAGCTGCTATTTTCCTTTTTTTCCACAAGGTTATATTTTTGGTGTTTTTTCCTCTGTTATTATCATCATTATTATTAGCAGCAACAAGAGCAAAACAAGCAACAACAACAATAATAAAAATAGTTATAATTTTATATAATTAATTGTTGGTGTAGAGAGTTGATAGTAAATATCAGCAAAAATTATCTTCTTTTGGTGAAATCAAAAAAACCAATGCCGAGTTTTATTTACTCTCTCTACCAATACTTTTACTTTGCTTATATATTTTTGACAATAACTACACAACTAAACAGTACTTACAATTTCATCCAACTGCTGTAAATATTTTTAGTGAAAATGAGATTATTCTGTGTCTGAGATTGCAAACTGATGATTTCTTGCCACACATGATTAATGTAGCTCTTGGTTTGCAGACATGTTTTGGTCAAAACACAACACTCCTGTAATACATTCAGTCTCCTTCTGTCCTTCTTTCAAACATCAGTTGCAGCATTTAGAAATCATCCATCCTTCATAAATATTCAGATATCTGAGGTCTTCTCTGAATTAGAAACCATATCGATAAACAGTGAGCATTTTAGTCTGCATTATTCTGCTCCATTTTGTCATGTTGTGATGCAAAAGCTATATATTAATGAAATCATAATCAGAATGTTCAACATTAACATACTGAAATAGTCTTTTTTCCCTGTTATTGCATGACTAATAATGTAGTATTGAGTCTGACTTGGGAAAATTATTTGCAAGGTCAACAGAAAATAAAGATGTTTCATGCTGATCCTTTACTCATCTGGAAAATTTTAATGAAACGTCAATGAATTGAAAGAGGCGTTACAATCTAACATGGGCATGTCACACATTGCCCACAGATTAACATCCTATTTTTCTAATATTTTTCCTGAGAAATAGATAAAAAATGCACATATAGCAGAAGCCCTCTCACCACACATTACTCAGTCCAATATAGGAGGATTCTACTGTTTCATTTTTACACAGCCATAGTGTTTGATTAAGTGGGTGGCCCTGTCTATCAGGTTCAACAATCCTGATTGATCACGAGTGCATGTGATTGGCCTCTTCTATAAACTAGAGTCAATGAGTAAATGCTTAATCCCCAAGTACCTATGAAAGTCTTAGCGTTTTACAGGCAGTTAAACGTGTATACTTGCTTTTCGGCTTTGCAATTGAAATATTCATAGAGAAAGCCATCACTATCTGTCACAAATATTCTTAATGCTACAACTATATATATTTTGAAAGGAACACTTTTTCATACTCATATATAGAGGATTTTAAACAGATGAGTATTTGTAAGAATGGCAGGCACGCATGTAGCCTGCCAAACTTGGAAAGGGCTGAATTTATTTTAATTGCATGAAAGTGCAGAAGTTGTCACCATAAATGATTGATGTGGGCTTTTTATTTATTTAATGCACACTGCTTCTCTCTGGAGTTTTTATTTGTTTGTAAACTGACTGTTATTTAGTTTAGGTATTGGGCAAGTGTTTAACTTTGTTTAGTTACTTTTGTTCTCCAGAAAGCAATACAAATGGAGTATGTTGTGAAATCAACATTATCAAATTAAATATTTGACAGTATTTCAATTTATTTATATATGGTACTGCTGTAATCAATGGTTGGACATTTTTCTCTATGAAATAACTGAATTACAGGTGCTGAATTTATTTTTCAGTCAAGAGCCCTACCATTGGGTGCTGAACATTGAATGCACAAGAGGATGAAGACACAATACTGGTGTCTCGTGTTGGACAGTTATAATAGCTTTAATTAAAGCAAAGCAAATGCCCATTATCCAAAAGAGCTTCATAAGACTACTTAAAATTCTAATATTCTAATATCCATTCAAAGGTAAATCAGCAAGATCTCCTTACTTGTGTAACAAAAACAGCAAGATAACATTTTACATTGACTGCACTCTCATGATACATTCATTATGCATTCATAGAACATTCAGTGCATCTTCATAATGCATTCATAGAACATTCAGTGTACCTTCATAATGCATTCATAGAACATTCAGTGTACCTTCATAATGCATTCATAGAACATTCATGAGCAACATCTAAGAATAATATTATAAAGTACCTTTAACATGATTATAATGTTTGTTATTATGAATGCATAATGAATGTTTTATGAAGGTGCAGTCAATGTAGAGTGTTACAGAAAACAATAATACACATTTTTAAATGGAATCAAACAATGAAACAAAAATGTTGGCCAATTATAATGTTTGATATGATATGTTGTTGTATAACTACAACTGCAACACTTTGACTGCTATTGTCTAGTTGCTGTTGTCCTTCAGTTCCATGTTTCATGTCATTTGTATTATGTACATTTGATTCTGAATTGTTTCCCAAAAGCAAACAAACAAACAAACAAACAAACAAACAACAAAAGCATGCCCATAGAGCAATAAAGGTTATTTTTAGAGAATGGATTCAGGTCAAACACCTTGTAACTAATACAATTCTGGCCTCCACTGGGAATTGAACCAGATATCTTTTGCCTGTGAGTTAAGCTCCTTAACTATTGTATAATCTTATGCCTGAATAACAGTGTACTTTATCAGGGCATCAGACATAAAAATAACAAAAACACAGTCTATAAAAAGTATAGAAAAACTTGCACCAAAGCAACAAACAAGTCTGGTTTGGTGCAATATTATGTCACCCAGGCTAATAATGCCTTAAGTCATGCGACTTACATGTAATTTATATACACAGGTAAAACAAATTACCCCCCCCCCCACACACACACAAACACACAAAAGCCCATTCTGTAAGTAAGTATCTTTGAAGCCAGTATTGATGGCTGGATACTGACGGCTTGTTTAAAGGAGATAGCTGATTGATGATACACATGGCTGCAATTCCTGGTATTAACAACTCCTGGGAATGTGACTATCACAATGTACTTAAGAAGCACAAATGGAATTGATCCACAATTACATACAACAAAGTGCAAGGACTCCCTGCAGTAGTAATTATTTGGCTTGTTTCATCGGTAGAAAATGTTTTATTAATGTTTGTCGTTAATGTTTGTCATTCCCTAAAAGTAGGTCTATTTTCTTACTGATTCACAAACTGCCCCGATATGTCTGTAAAGGCAAACATTATGCATAAGAACAAACAAAATTGTCAGATTACATATCTGAACTATTGCTTTGCATGTTTAACAGACACCCGCAGCATCATGGGATGTTTAGCCACACTAGAGGACATTGCGCGCAATCAATTCAGTCATCATTATTTTTCCAATGATGATTCGTAGCTTTTCAGTCATCTCAGACTGCCAAGTGTACTTCTGATGCAATTTTGTGATAATCTAGCCTGGTCTTTGAACAACCTATATTATGGAAACATGCAGTTTATGTCCAGCTCCCAGTACTGACAACACTTGGATTTCTGGCGACAGGAACATACCAGTGGGAATTGGCTGACAGATCAGGGATAGCCTATCCCAGCCCAGACTGAGTTTCATTATTCCTCAAGTACTGACTGGCGTAAACTGACTGTCAAGATGGTAAATTAAGTTTACCTGTGGCATGGATGTACAGCCAAGCATTAAAATGCAACTGACAGCAATGTCCGACTTTCCTAATGTGGTCGGCACTATTGACATTTGCACATTGCAATAAAAGCACTATGGGAGAATGAATCTGCTTTTATGAACAGAAGGCAGCTCCATTCCGTCAATGTGCGACTCATCTGTGATGCCAGCATGGTGTTAACAAAAAGTTGTTGCATCATGTTGGTCTGGATCCACACAAGATGCTTTTATTTTGCGAAACAGCAGTGTAGGATGGAAGACGGCTGACTGGTAAGTTGAATATTCTCATGTATGTAATGAGATATGCCAGAGATTTTGTATAATATAAGGTAGTGATGCTCAAATGAAGCTTCATGAACCAACTGCTATATTTTCTGTCCCCACTAGATGGTGCACTTCCAAAAAGGGCTCAATGGACACTCCAAAGCACACAAAGTGAGCTATGTAGTGGGGTCAAAAAACACACAAAAATAAAGTCTCTTTCAACTAATATATCCATGTGCCGCTCACAGGACACAGTGCTATTGACCCCATATCGCCACCCATGCAGAGAAGAGGAATGCCGGTTCAATGGGGCGCATGGAGTGGCACCGTCAGCAGTGAATCACACCATAGGTTGTTTGAAAAACAGGTAGGCGTGTTTGGACAGGTCAGGTGGCTTTCTGTTATACCACTCAGCAGAGGTGTACAACATCACAGTAGCGTGCTGCGTCCTGCAGAAAATAGCCCACCAACACAACCTGCCTCTCCCTAAACCGCTAAATGTCGAAGCGGATGATATCATTGCTGAGGCCCAACCTGAACCAACTGACCTTTCCACTGTGAGTGAGGGAGCATGTATGCAAAAAACGCATTTAACACAGGCGCAGGAATACTTTTTGACTGATTCTTTTAATATAGCACGCATCCCATCCAACGCCCCTTTGATTCCATCCAAGTCTGAGGTCATGGTCCTGGGCTCTTCAATGGTCTGTCTTTGTAGGTCCATGATGGCGTTTGTGCAGACACACCCAGGTGAGGTAGAGGTTCCTCACAGGATGAGAGCTGCAGGGCCAGGTGCTGGCCTGCTTTGCCCAGTGTCACCCTCAGGCATCTCGGTCACTGCATACGTCAATAAATTGATTTTCGCAATAGGCTTCATTTACATTTGCATTTGACTTTGTGGGGTCTGTGTCTCATGCCACATCTGTATGGCCATGGGAGATGATTCCCGACATGGATGTCTCTCCAATTGTTGCACCCAGTCGGGCATCGAAATCAGAGACAGTCCCTGTCAAGGATCCCCCATCAGTGGCTGACTGTGCCGGTGTGTGTCAATACGCTTTTTCGCCTCCAATTTGAGGTCTGCCCATTTAAAGGAAAAATATCTCTGTCATTTTCTGGCTTGATGAGCCGACCACATTAACGGCATCAGTAACATGCTGCCGTTCTTTTTTTGATTTGTCACACCAGGAAAACAATTACCAAACAGAATGGTTTGGTATTCCTCCACCTTGGACAATAAAGTCTGCACTTCACAATCAGAAAAGTTTTGTTTCTTTCCTCTGGTCGTTGCCTCCATTGTTATGTACATGGCATTACAAACATAGGACTTGCACATTTATATACAAGTGTGGCTAATTTGCGCTGCCAACATAGGAAATGCTTGAGATTCTACGATGGATATCGTGGTTTACGCAAGGTTTTATTAATCGCACTTCTACTGTTCATATGAGCATTGAATTTTTGTTTGAATATTTCCTCTCCCGCAAATATGTAGAAAAAATGTAATAAATAAGCTCCCTGGTCTGGAGGAATATCACTCCTGTATGCAGGCACTGGCTGCTACCATGAGATGTATAAACACAGCTTCCATACACACAATTGTCCACGGGCTGAAAACAGAAAAGTGAAATAGCATGCAATAATAAGTGATAAAATTGTAGCATGTGTGGTTCCTGTTTTTTTTTTAAAAGAATCCAGTTAAATAAAAACTACAAAGTTTAAAAATAATAATAAATTTTTTTTTAAAAAATGCGTACAGCACCTTATAAAGAACTATGTCTGAAAAAGGAAAACTTGTTTGCTTCCCTTAAGAAAACAACTATGACATTATAGGAATAAATTGTCAAAAGTTGCAGTTGAAAAACATTAAAAACTCCCTAGTATGTATTTTCTAGAACAACTTCACTGACTTTCAGCCTAACAGTATAGCTGGTTGAGAAGTGATCTGCCCTGATGTGTTGCAGTTGCAGCTTAGCAGAACTGAATTTGTGTATTTGGTTGTGGACACTGCAAAGTAAAAAAAACAGAAATTCATGGATAATGTTATTTTTAAGCACCTCATATAAGAGACTGCATGAAAAAGTCAAGGCCTTGTATGTTTAAAAAGCCTAGCAAATATTCATGTTTTTTTTCAATTTTCCATTTCTCTTTTGCAAGCAAGGCTTTCAGACTTCTTACAAAGCTTACAATAATTTTTTTTTCTTTACTGCAAGCCTTTTGAGCCCATGCTGCTGAACACCTCGTCCTGAAAACAAAGGAAAATACAAAAAAAGTCTGCAGTAAATAATTTCAGTTCTTAAATGATTTTGGTTGAAATACATACAATTTTGGTCCTATCATTAGTATTAACATTTTTTATGTTACATTACATTATTTATTTTCATAAAATGATATATGATCATAAATATATACTGTACAGCTGATCTTAACGGTCCTATTAGCATATATATTCTTCTCAGCAATTCACATCAACTCATAGAATATTTACTTTAGTAAAATTAGTATTGATGTTCATGATGAATTGAGGTGAACTTTGTTAAACCCATTGCATGGTTTGTCAGCCATCGATGCATAATATGATATATTCACTTGTAGCCTGTATATCAATGAGTTACTGCTTATTTAAGACCAGAGAAGCTCAATATTCAGACTCTCTTCATTGGCATGCGGCTACAGAAATGTGCTACACTTTCTAGTGTTCTATTCGCCCATTATGTGTGAAAGCGGAATCAGAAACACAAAACCTCTGTTGATTATCAGACTCATTCACGAACATCTGCATTATTTCTGATTAGAGTTTGCAGTGCTGTAATAGTACAGTGGTTTTGCTCCAGATTACATTTGAAAGGCAGTTAATTGGTTATCACTCTGAACCAATCATTTTCCCTTATGCCCTCAGAACATTTTTGTGCAAGTAAGATTCCCACGAGCGTTTGACATCCAGTGTAAATCTGCAACTTCCCCATTCTAGTGCAGGCTAACACTTTCTTTAGCTCGTCGAAGGTTGGCTTCAGCAGGCGACCTGTGGTGTGGCGAGAGGAGAAAGGAGTAGGAGACGGTTTCTCTGTCCCAGAACAGCAGGCTGTTTATTCTGGACATGAAACACCAAAGTGGCCATGTTATGTTCAAGAAGGAAAAGGGAAAACAGCCAAGCTACCCATTTAATAATGCTTCAAAACAAAAGCATACCTACCCTGACTGACTAAGCAAGCACTATATTAGCCCATGGAGATAGAAGCTCTTATAAAACCAAAATCTCCATTTTCTGAAACCACTAAATCCCAACTGGGGTTGTGGGGAGACCAGAGCCTATCCCGGGAACAAAATGTGCAGGAAGGAACCAACCTTGGGCAGTCAACAACACACCGCAGGGCACACACACAACCACAGGGCCAAGTTAGACACACCAATCAACGGATCCTGAACGCTTTAGGATCATGGGAAGAAACTGGAGCTCCCGGCGAAAAGCCAAACCCAGGACCTTCTTGCTGTGAGGCAACAGTGCTAACCACTGCGCCATTGCACTGCCTCGCTCCAATAATTCTTTAGTAAAAATTAGCAAAACCTGGAAATATATGAACCTCTTATACCATACATCAATCCGTTTTCCATACCTGATGGTCCAATGCAGGGTCTGCAGCCTATCCTGGAAAGAATGGGCACAGGGAAGGGAATGACCCAAAGCGGGGAACCAACCCATCGCAGGACACGCATACCACTCACACACACATTCACAGCTACGGGCAATTTGGAATCTCCAATTCACTTTAGCATATTTTTGGACTTGGGGAGCAGGACCAGAGAACAGAGACTCTTAACACATTGTTGATGGTTTCCTGGGAGACGGAGGAAGCAATGACTGACCCATAATACATAACGAGGGGTTCAAAGTGTGTGGAAGTCTTCCACTCGTCGCTGTCACAAATCTGAACCACATTATAAGCAGTTTTCAGGTCTAGCTTTGGAAAGGTTGAGGTCTTGCCAACCTGTTCAATATTGGGCATCCTAATCTGTGTTATGTTTGTGCTTGCTAAGAAATCCCCAACCACAAGCATGTGTTGGAGTTTCGTTGCTCTGAATAGGGGAGGAATCTCCTGGTTCCCAATAATATAAACTGACTATAAATAGTGTATGCAACTATTAATTCACAACATGGGGATAACATAAACCATGTCAAAACACACTAAACATTCAGCTACCAGTCAAAATTTCTACTGTTATTACAGTATTTCCCAAGGTGAAATAGTACCCATATCTATGAATGGCAAGCCATGCAAGCTACTTTGAATAAATGGATGATCTTGTTTGGAGTGGTACTCATATACAATATTATGATACAATAATGTGAGTGAGTGTTTGAGTGCATGATCATTAGATGAAAGAGTGATAGTTACTTCTAAAATGCATTAAAAATACTTCTATGATGGGGATAAAGTGGGTCGATGCTGGTAATGAACAAATGGACCTCTATACCTTCATCATGGTAAACCTACCTGCCACATGAGGACCGACCCACCCTATAAAAGGTCCTGGTGTCCAAGCAACATTCACCGAAGTTAAACAGAGCTGTGGAGTGCAGCCTTAGAAGCTGAGAGTTGTAGTAGCCACCACCTGGCCATCCGGAACCTTCCAAGGACATGTTTTAAAAATGTATCTGTGCCATGACCGGCTGCCCAATCCTCACGGCACCAGTGTAATTAGATTTCCTCCTGTGTATCAAAAGCAGTGCCAAAGAAATTGATATAGTTTCTTCCTTAGATATAAAACACTGAGGAGGGCCAGGATGGAATAGAGGGAGGGTATGATAAAAATCCCCCAGCATGCACTGCCACTGGTCCTATACTGCATTGGGAGTTTCAGGGAGCGTGACCATGCTCAGGGGAAGGAAAACATTCCTGAAGTGGATGTAAGCATCCAAAGTCTCACCTGGAAAAGCATTTTAATGTAAGATGCACGATCTAATGATTTATTTACCTTTATGTAGGGTGACCAGATTTTCCAAACCCCAAACTGGGATACTTGCATAGTGTGTGTGTGTGTGTGTGTGTGTGTGTGTGTGTGTGTGTGTGTGTGTGTGTGTGAGGTCCGTAGGCATAAATATGGTCCATCTAGGTAGATATTGTCTTAATGGCATCAGAGAGGGATCAGTGGAAAAAAACAATTACACAAATAAAGATATTAGGGGTGTAGAGATGCATTGTGGTGAATCAGTCATTATGGTGACAATTCAATGCATCAATCAGAAAACGTCAACGTTGATTTTTAGGCATAAGATAGATACTCCTACTTCTGGGTTGTTTCCTCTCACATTCAAGTGCTGCAGGGAGATACACAAAGTAACAGTGCCGGCTTGCAAATTTCTGAAGTGTAGGATGGCAGGGGAAGGTTCAGAGATATTCATAAAGGAAGCATTACCTGATGATCTTGGTGCTACAACACTTTTGGGACACTCGTCCCTGTTTTATAGCATCGGAAGCTCTCTGCAATACAGGGTGAGGGATTGCATCAGCTCATTCACCGTTTAGCATTGGCCCAGAACATGTTTAGAATTCATTATCATATCTCTGCCGAAAATCGATCTTTGTCTTTTCACAGACTATAAAAAGTATCTACTGTTATTTTCCTAACCTGTGCCGGCAAGCTCGGCAAGGTTCACCCCCCCCCCAGGTAGCTGTCACGTCTGGGTATGGATCACGGTCCAGCAGGCAGCTTTGGAGTTCAGGGAACTTTATTCTCAAACACAAAATCACAGGGACCGCAAGAGGTCTACACAGAGGGAGGTCTGCTGTACAAGGACTAAACAAGGCTCAAACTACACTTTGAAATGTACACTGAGGACACAGAAATAGGACAGAGTACACAGCAGGGACCATCTAACTTCAAGCACGCTCAGGAAACACATTTAATTGCCAACAGGGGAAAAGGGAATGGGCAGGTACCCTTAAACACTGATAATGAGGTCTAGACAAGGGACAGGTGTGAGTTATTAACAACTACTCAAACACAGGACTTACATACAAACCGGGCACTAGCCTTTCCTGTTTGGATGTACCAATGTTCCCAGCTTCTCCTAGTGTTTGAATCTGAAGTGTAGTTAAGTATCCTCACCTGTGCCTTGTTACTCTAGTCTTCAGTGTTTGGTTAATCTGTTACACTCACCTGTGCCTTGTCTAGCCCTTGTCTCATGTGTATTTTACTGCCTGCCTTTATTGTGTTCCTCAGTTAGTCATTGAGTTTGTTGGTTTGTTCCTGTGTGCATGTGTTTCTTTCTTGTTCCTTCCCGGGCCAAATCTCTTGGATTTAGTTTTTTCCTTATATATTACGTCACAGTCCTTTTAGTGTGTGTTTTATCTTCTCTTTCTGTTTTGATCTCCCGTGTCCCCTTTTGTTTTCATTAGTCTGTCCAATTTCAATAACGCCCCTTGTTGTCATCAGGTATGGATCGTCACTCTCATCGTGATGTGCTGTAACAAGAAATTAAAAAATTTCTGATACTATTATCGAGAGAACATTTCAATGTAATAGAATCATTACCTTGGGACCAATGATTTACGCCCGTAAATCACAAATGCTTCCAAATTAAATCACTATACATTTTTTGAATTTAATTTTATACTTTATCAAAATTTCCAATGTTACTTCAAATATCTATGTGATGGACCAAGCAGGTCAGGCTCAAGGACACAGGGAGGTTTTTAAAGGAAAAGGTGTTATTGCGATCATTTACAAAATTAACACAACAAAAATAAACTTAAGTTGAAATAAACCCAAACTGTCATACATAATTAAATTAAACTTAAGCCACCATAAGAACAGTAACAACTAGTAACTCACTCTTAGCAATGCTTGGCCAAACGATCAGACAAAGCGGAAGAGACATCAAACAATTAACCAAATAACGAAAGTAAATTCACAAGACAATTCAGAAACCAAATGTCCGACGAAATATATCACCAAATCAATATCATTGCAAATCATAAACTCAAAGATTAAGGAAAAGAAAAGTTGAAACTCGACTACATCCACAACATACTACTAATGAGGAGCAGTCTGATTTCTTGTTACTGGTGTGACAGCTTTTACCCTGCTGCCACAATTACCCCCCACCCCACCCCCAGCAAAGGCCATTCCTGGACAGCAAACACAAAGGTAACTGAAAATAAACAAACCATTAACTTAATGTCTAATGCCTAAATGCGGGTATCTTCATCCAGAAACATATGCAATTAAAGTGTCAATAAAGTAAATATAATGAAGTAAATACTAACAAACGAATGGCATGATGCATGGATTAATAACTGCTGCAAATAACTAAATATCTAAAGAATGTACGATGAATTTGGAAAACAGAGCCTAAGCTTTAACTCTGTTTGGCTGGTAGAGCAGCTATCACAATCTCAGTGCATTTAATAGTGCATTATTATTCTCTGCTGCTTTTTGGAGAAACAAATTACAGTAGAAACATGAACATTCACTGTGCATTAATACTGGGCAAGATAGCAAATATTTTATCGCAATAATTTTTTTCATATCAGTGGATATGAATTATCATGATATAATCCAAGTTCTCTTTACTTTAAGGTTCAAGTTTTGAAGGCAGCCTCAGACATTGATGTTTTTCACCCCATTTATCCACATCCTTTCTAAAGATGTTGCAGCTGCTGAGCTGTTTCACCGACAGTTTGTTTCTCTCTCCCATGATATTACCAAGCCAGTTATGTGGTGTGCAGCACTAACTCAGTAAACCTTGCTGTGCGTTACTGGAGATAGGTGGTCCATTCAAAAAAAAAAAAAAAAAACACACACCTTATGTTTAGCTGGAATTGCATTGTTTATATGATCTGATAAGCTAATGTGTGCTAGCAAGCAGTGTTCCTTAACCCTTTGTCAAAGCTTTATTAAAATTAAATGACATGACATATGGCCAAGCCCTGTGCATTTAGTAGTGCATAAACATTTAATATTGTGTTGGTTTCAGAAAAGGGAACAATTGCTTTAGTAATAAGGTAAAAACATTCTTACAAGTTAACCATGATGAAGATTCACTGTATAGATTAGCATTCATATCACCATATTATTTCCTTGGCAGACAAGTGTCTAAAAGACAAGTCCATGGCACCTGGGAGTATGAATGACTAATTGTGGTTGATACCTGAACAAAGCAATAGTGTTTTGGCATGATGAGTGGCTTGATGGGGCAGATGAGCTATGCTTACTGTGTATTAAACCTTCAGATGGACAGTATGCTGAAACCACTTTGTCGTCCTTTGCCATGTGTAGTCACCTCAATACCACAGCTGGGGGGGGGGGGGGGGGTGCAATCGTAAGAGCATGAACACCATGTGAAAATGCTAGGGCAACTCATGGAAGGTGGAAACAAACCCAGAAGAGTGAATCACTACTTGCTTCCAAATTCCCATCACCTTTGGCTGGACTAGACCCATTGCCTGGTTAGTCACAGGTCCAAAGATCCAGAGATGAATTCATGGAAATGTCCTTCAGCACCAACGATAAAGACCGTACCAAGGACACCTAGCCTTGCTTCCCATGTGAAGTGGATGAACCCTACAGGATAAGCCAAGGGGAAGGTTTCCCCAAACCATCTCTAAGCAGCACCAGCTTTTGCAGGAATGTCCCAGACAATTGAAAGCAGTGGAAACATGGTCAGCTGGGTGTTTCACAGCTCACAGGAGGCATCAATGTGGATTTGGGATATAAAGTTACACAACATGTCAAACATATGTGGTTTATTCAGTCACAATAAACAGTCTTTGTGTTCCAGCATAGCACAGCAGCCACCACATGAGGGAAACAACAAGACAAGCAGCACAGAATATGCCAGGCAAGTTAATTGGCTCCTTCCATCCTGGTACCATGCACAGCTTGGTACATTAGGGCAGTAGGTACCTATCCCTTCAGCATATACAGCTGTCCAGGCTGACTACCCATGGGAGGACCCTGTTGGATAGCAATGGGACCCAGAACACCTGTGCCTTGAGCACCTGCAGGGGCAAGAAGGGTGCCTCAGTCACAGACACAAGCCACCAGAGCATCTTCTGGGCAGAGCCAAGCATACCTGCTACACCTGCAGGTCCACAGCTGGTGTCACAGCAGCCACACACCTGGTCATTCCCATCCACAGACATCCACCTGCAATGGGGAATAGCAATTGTTTAGCAGCTCAACTCATCCAGCATCATAATGCTGCAGCCACTGACCTGTTAGCAGCAAGAGAGAAGGAACAAGCCTTGTGTTGGGAATCCACAGGCACAGAAGCCACTGTTGCTCTCAGGCTGCAAGTAATGAACATCTAGGGGGACAACAAAAGCATGTCAGATGCCATCACAACCAGTTCATTTGAGCACAGAAATCCTGCATGAGTGCCTGTACTCACTGAGCTCCTGCCATCTTGAGAGAACCTGAAAGCATCCAGCTGAAGCTGCAGCTTGTCATCCTGCTTTCTGGGCAGGAACTGGGAGCGGGATCCTGTCACCTTGGCATCAGTCAGGCACCTGAAGGCCAGGCATGTCAAGCAGCATTGCCCAAGTGGCCTCATACACAACCATACAATGTTACTCACCCAGAGTTCTGCACAAAGGCATAGCTAGGGACAGAGGACACATCAGGGACCAAGGTGGCCACACAGCTGTCCACAAAGACACGCAGGGGCTGACTGTTGCCCACAAGGACAGAGGCTTCAATGTTCAGGACATTTCCCAGGAAGTACACATTGGAGGCCCTCTCATTCTGCCATGCATCTGTACAGAGGGCACATGCACTTGAGGACAAGCCCACAGAGCAGAGCCAGATATGCTGCATGAATCCCTTGCCTACCATCCATCAGCCTCAGTGAGAAGCTCAGTTGTGCCTCAGCAGCCATTGTGGCATAGTAGGGGATCCAGGTTGGCACCAGGGCATTGCTGCTCACGTTTTGTTTCCTAAGGAGCAAGCATGATTTAGAGATCAGTGGTCATTGACACCAAAGAAATGGTCCTCTGCATTTAACCCATATGTATCATGACATGCAATTCAGCGCCCAGGGAGTAGTGCCTTCCTGGTCAGGGACTCAAACCTGCAATCAGTTACAAGTGATTTTCCCTAACCATTAAGCCACCACTACCCATTTGGTAGAGTCACTAGAATGAATGGCTCCTATGGCTAGAAAGCACCAAAGCATATGGGGCATCCTCACCTCAAATAGTGACACTCAATGCCAACCATAGCACCATTGGTCCTCACAATGGGGAGGCCATTAATACCCCTGGGTGTGTAGACCAATGCAAAGCTGTAGACCAGGGCATCAGCAGTCATCTGGAGAAGATGAACATGATTAGCACTAGCATAGCCAACACAGCAAGCAGCAGAAGGAAGCCCTCATACCGTCAGTGTACTTCCACAGGCCTGCAGTGCAGATTGAAACCTCACTGTGCCAGAAGCATCCTGCCCAATGGGTGCGCAGCCACCAAAGGTGATGTCTGATGCATTGATGGGCTGACCATTACCAAGGAGGATTGGTTGCACAAGCACCACAACAGAATCCTCCCCACATACAACACTCACACTATCAGGGCTCACTTGCATTCCAGTCACAGATTTAACCAAAGCAGGAGCCACTTGCTTGCCCAGATAGCCGGTCGCCGCCACCTGGGGAGCGCCTACGCCAACCTGATAGCCGGTCGCCGCCACCTGGGGAGCCCCTACGCCAACCTGATAGCCGGTCAAAGCCACCTGGGGAGCACCTACACCAACCTGGAAGCCGGTCGAAGCTACCTGGGGAGCGCCTACGCCAACCTGATAGCCGGTCGCCGACACCTTGGGACCACCTGCACCAACCTGGTAGCCGGTCGAAGCCACCTGGGGAGCACCTACACCAACCTGGAAGCCAGTCGAAGCCACCTGGGGAGCCCCTACGCCAACCTGATAGCCGGTCGCCGACACCTTGGGACCACCTGCGCCAACCTGGTAGCCGGTCAAAGCCACCTGGGGACCACCTACACCAACCTGATAGCCGGTCGAAGCTACCTGGGGAGCCCCTACGCCAACTTGGAAGCCGGTCGAAGCCACCTGGGGACCACCTACGCCAACCTGGAAGCTGGGTGAAGCCACCTTGGGACCACCTACGCCAACCTGATAACTGGCTGCTACCACCTGGGGAGCCCCTAATCCATTCTGATAACCTGCTGGCCAATGAGGGGTCTTCACTTGAAATCCAGGCTTCAGTTGAGCTTTACAGCTGCAACCTAATAAAAGAAGCAGCAATATAACCCTTTCATGCACTGCCATTGTTTCAGAGCTGGGAGCAAAGCACACTGATTTGGCTGGTTTGCTTGCATACTATTTTATAGTTGCTGAAATCCTCTGCACCTCCCAGGCCTGTTCTGATTTGTCAGTATGGAATCCTCACCATGCAGGTTTAATCAAACACAGCAGTTATCAGTTTGGTGCTCTCATGCTGTAATTGCCCACAGCACACATACACTAAGATTTCAGTGGTGTTTTTTTTTACTTTAAATCACTTTGATTTCCTGACACATGACTGCACATGGCCAACAATTATATCTGGGCCATATTGTGGTGCGAATATATGTACAGCCCCCCCCCGTCCCTTATTATTATTTTTCTTAATTTCATTTCATTCTGACTGGTCAGCAGGGTCGTTGTTAATTGTTAATTCAAGCGTAAGGAGAGGAATAGCGTCTCTCGTCACTTTAGAGCAGGGGTGACCAATCTTATCCGCAAAGGGCCGGTGTGTATGCTGGTTTTTGAGATAACCTGTAGGTCAAGTGTTCAAACCCAGGTGTGAGGACTCTTCAGCCAATCAGTCCTCTAATTAGTAATCTAATTAGGGAGTTCCGGCGAAAACCCGCATACACACCGGCCCTTTGCGGATAAGATTGGCCACCCCTGCTTTACAGAGAGGTATGAGCCCACCTGCTATTTTAGGAGGTTCCTCTAGGGGCGCTACTGATTACACATAACTACCAAACCTCACAACGAAAATGTTCCCTGTAGACAGTGCATCGATAAGGAAGGAGGCGATGATTTACTGAGGGTTATGGCGTCCAGTGTTGGATAGATGATAAAGCATGTTATTCGTCTTGCGAACAAAGTCTAACTGCTTACTTAGATCTAATACAATTCCGCGTAGGTGATTTAGTGAATATCTACGTACATTTCCGAATGTTGCGCTATGGTGAAGCACCATGGAATTGGATGAAGCGCCGATGTTATGCCGAAAAAGGGATCCCTGCCGAAAAAGGCATCCCTGCCTTAGAATGCATGCCGGTGTTCCGACGAGTTCAGCTTTTAAGGGTTTTTTAGGGGTCAGGGTTTTTTTAGGGGTTAGGGTTAGGGTTTTAGGGGTGTTTTGGGGATTAGGGTTAGGGTTTTAGAGGATTTTTGGGTTTTTTGGGGGTTAGGGTTAGAGTTTTATGGGTTTTTTGGGGCTATTGATTAGCACTACGCTAGCCTTACTCGACAAAGTAGCTCAACTCGTTTCAGATCAGCGATCAATCGGTCATTTAGAGACGGGCATGCATTCTACGGCAGGGATGCCTTTTTCGGCAGAACACCGGTATTCGAGCAGCTGTTACGGTTGCTAAGCTAACGGCAGTTATTGGACTTTTTTATGTCTAAGCATTTACGTTTATATTTGAGTGTTTGTGCGTGTTGCCACCTATCTCAGTGATTGCAAGGTGTTTTCAATGTAATTTGTTATCGTTGAAAATGAGAATAGATGTGTGTGATCGGTTTACTTTAGGATATACTGAGTTGTATGAGCAAGGTGAGTACTTTTCAATAGAAAATATAACATTTGTAATATTTCATCATCACTGTCTCCCGCTGCAGCTGTTGAAATGTAAACATATTAGTAATGAACATGATAGAGTTGATTATCCCGATCATTTGGACAAAGTGTGAAGCAATCAGTCTGATTGTCGGAAACAGATAAACACTGCGGTCACACACAAGCTGGTATGCATGTTAGTAGTAGGTATAACGTATTGAGAAGCATGTTGTGACGCCTAAAATTTGCAGTGTGTATAAATCCGAAGTATCCTTCTGTTTAGTAAAGGTGTCAGACTTTCAACTACACAAAGTACCGCCAATATCTTTTTTCCCCCTTTATCCACAATATCTCCTCTTCCGAAAGATGTTGAGGCTGTTGAGCTGTCCCTTCCTTCACCGCCACTTCAGTGCTTATAATTCGCTTCCCAGATTTACCCAAACAGTCACATGTGGTATTAGGGGTGGGCGATATAACCAAAATCTTCTATCACGGTAGAAGCAATTTTCTACCTCGATAACGATATATATCACAATATAGCAATTTGTATCTGGAAATGCATAAATAAAAATTCAAACACAAAGAAACTGTTTTATATAATGTAATTTTATTTAAAATTGCAGCATTACTTTAAGTACAAAAAACAACCATACTGTTTACTGCAATGTATTGTACTGCATTTTTTGACATATTCGTTTGGATGCTTGGATTTGTGATGATAGAAAAGGTTTGATGTGTTTCCACCGCTTGCTAAAACAGTGCTCTTGCATACCTTGCAAATCACGTTCGTCTCATTCGTATTCACTTTTCCTATACTCAAACCAATTCCACACCAGAGCATGTGAGCGGAGCGGAGCAGTGAGAATTTCCGCTCCTCGCTCACGAGGCTGTTGGCTCCGCCCGCTCCTCCGCTTTAATTCGCACTACGCCGCTCCGCTAAACACCGCTCCTCGCTCCACTAAAATGTCCTCCCGCTCCAGTCAAATTGCTCCACGCTCGCTCCAATTTAAAAGAGGGACAAATAATCTGCATGCCTAACAAATGTCACCTTAAACCGAAGCCTTATGTCATAAAGAAATATGAGCAACGGCAACATTGCCAGTCAGAACAGAAAATATTTATTTTTAAGCAACCTATCGGCAACAACGGACAGGTTTGGAAATGGCATTCCACACAAAAATAGGCTTAAAAATAAAGGAATCAGTGGGTTTAAAAGCCTAAAGAATATACAGACACGTTTTAAATTTCTCAATTTTTTTCTGTTGATGCAGCACGTCTCTAAAATAAAATTTTACGTTACGTGAAATAAAAAAAAATCTTAGACCTACTTTGAATGACAAAACGAATTTGATTACCAATATTTACTTTATAGGCTTTTATACTTTATAGACTTGATATGCTACAAGTTACAACCATATAAAACTTGCACGCGTTTTGCTCTGGCTTCCGCTTATTCGCGTAGCACACTCATGTTTCTGAGAAAAGTGATTCCAAAGTGAATCTTTACTCACTGAAACAGTTCCACCACATTGTTGTTCTTGCTGTACATTCTTGTCATCTATATGTTTGATAAGAATAGTACACTTGTATGATTTATCAGTTTCCTTTGTGAAATACTTTGCGAATTCCATCTCGGCCAATTTGTGTAACAGTCTTGATAATTGTACAGATGAATTCTGCGTAGATTTGGGCACGCCTCAGAATTGTAGTGTGAGCGGTATCGGAGCGAAATTGGGGCGAGACAAAGCGACCTCTCCAGTCTTAATTAGAAAACCCGCTCCGCGCTCTGACCAAATTCCGCCCGCTCCGCTCCTCGCTCACATGCTCTGTTCCACACCACAGACGATGCACCTTTTTTCCTTTACAATCTCCTCCTTGTTGGTTTCGTCACATGTAAGCAAACTCACCGCTGCACCGTCTTCCATTGTCGAAGTAAATGTGTATTGCGTGGTTACCCAACGTGCAACGTCATGTGATCTCAATCGCGATTAAGACGATAGACCAAAATCTCTATCGGTTGACAAATTTCTACCGGTTAGTCGAGTCTACCGGTATATCGCCCACCCCTATGTGGTATGCTCCACTAACTAAATTTAAGAAATAAGAGTACACTGAATATATACAGGTTACTAACTTTTGGGTGTCACAATATTTTATGCGTACTACTAATCTACTTACCAAGTTGCGGGGGTTAACAAACATCTGTATATGATATGGCTTCCTTGGTGAAGGAAACACCATAGTGTGGAACACTAATACCTTCCATCTAAGGGGAAGACTTACCCCCCAGGGTCCCATTACAGACATGACATCCACAGGCAGAAAGCAGTGTAATGTGGCTGGAGAATTCTAGGCAGTCCAGAAGTGTACTTGGGAGCCAAGACAGACAACTGCACCATTCCAAATACTACTAGTGCTTTATTCAGACACAAGACTGTGCCCTTGGTCTCCAGCAGAGCTGCCACAGAGGCAAGCAGCACAGATCATGGCAGGCAAGTTAGTTGGCTCCTTCCATCCTGGTACCATGCACAGCTTGGTACATTAGGGCAGTAGGTACCTATCCCTTCAGCATATACAGCTGTCCAGGCTGACTACCCATGGGAGGACCCTGTTGGATAGCAATGGGACCCAGAACACCTGTGCCTTGAGCACCTGCAGGGGCAAGAAGGGTGCCTCAGTCACACCAACACAAGCCACCAGAGCATGTTCTGGGCAGAGCCAAGCATACCTGCTACACCTGCAGGTCCACAGCTGGTGTCACAGCAGCCACACACCTGGTCATTCCCATCCACAGACATCCACCTGCAATGGGGAATAGCAATTGTTTAGCAGCTCAACTCATCCAGCATCATAATGCTGCAGCCACTGACCTGTTAGCAGCAAGAGAGAAGGAACAAGCCTTGTGTTGGGAATCCACAGGCACAGAAGCCACTGTTGCTCTCAGGCTGCAAGTAATGAACATCTAGGGGGACAACAAAAGCATGTCAGATGCCATCACAACCAGTTCATTTGAGCACAGAAATCCTGCATGAGTGCCTGTACTCACTGAGCTCCTGCCATCTTGAGAGAACCTGAAAGCATCCAGCTGAAGCTGCAGCTTGTCATCCTGCTTTCTGGGCAGGAACTGGGAGCGGGATCCTGTCACCTTGGCATCAGTCAGGCACCTGAAGGCCAGGCATGTCAAGCAGCATTGCCCAAGTGGCCTCATACACAACCATACAATGTTACTCACCCAGAGTTCTGCACAAAGGCATAGCTAGGGACAGAGGACACATCAGGGACCAAGGTGGCCACACAGCTGTCCACAAAGACACGCAGGGGCTGACTGTTGCCCACAAGGACAGAGGCTTCAATGTTCAGGACATTTCCCAGGAAGTACACATTGGAGGCCCTCTCATTCTGCCATGCATCTGTACAGAGGGCACATGCACTTGAGGACAAGCCCACAGAGCAGAGCCAGATATGCTGCATGAATCCCTTGCCTACCATCCATCAGCCTCAGTGAGAAGCTCAGTTGTGCCTCAGCAGCCATTGTGGCATAGTAGGGGATCCAGGTTGGCACCAGGGCATTGCTGCTCACATTTTGTTTCCTAAGGAGCAAGCATGATTTAGAGATCAGTGGTCATTGACACCAAAGAAATGGTCCTCTGCATTTAACCCATATGTATCATGACATGCAATTCAGCGCCCAGGGAGTAGTGCCTTCCTGGTCAGGGACTCAAACCTGCAATCAGTTACAAGTGATTTTCCCTAACCATTAAGCCACCACTACCCATTTGGTAGAGTCACTAGAATGAATGGCTCCTATGGCTAGAAAGCACCAAAGCATATGGGGCATCCTCACCTCAAATAGTGACACTCAATGCCAACCATAGCACCATTGGTCCTCACAATGGGGAGGCCATTAATACCCCTGGGTGTGTAGACCAATGCAAAGCTGTAGACCAGGGCATCAGCAGTCATCTGGAGAAGATGAACATGATTAGCACTAGCATAGCCAACACAGCAAGCAGCAGAAGGAAGCCCTCATACCGTCAGTGTACTTCCACAGGCCTGCAGTGCAGATTGAAACCTCACTGTGCCAGAAGCATCCTGCCCAATGGGTGCGCAGCCACCGAAGGTGATGTCTGATGCATTGATTGGCTGACCATTACCAAGGAGGATTGGTTGCACAAGCACCACAACAGAATCCTCCCCACATACAACACTCACACTATCAGGGCTCACTTGCATTCCAGTGACAGATTTAACCAGAGCAGGAGCCACTTGCTTGCCCAGATAGCCGGTCGCCGCCACCTGGGGAGCGCCTACGCCAACCTGATAGCCGGTCGCCGCCACCTGGGGAGCCCCTATGCCAACCTGATAGCCGGTCAAAGCCACCTGGGGAGCACCTACGCCAACCTGATAGCCGGTCGAAGCCACCTGGGGAGCACCTACACCAACCTGGAAGCCGGTCGAAGCTACCTGGGGAGCGCCTACGCCAACCTGATAGCCGGTCGCCGACACCTTGGGACCACCTGCACCAACCTGGTAGCCGGTTGAAGCCACCTGGGGAGCACCTACACCAACCTGGAAGCCAGTCAAAGCTACCTTTGGACCACCTGCACCAACCTGATAGCCGGTCGAAGCTACCTGGGGAGCACCTACGCCAACCTGATAGCCGGTCGAAGCCACCTGGGGAGCCCCTACGCCAACCTGATAGCCGGTCGCCGACACCTTGGGACCACCTGCGCCAACCTGGTAGCCGGTCAAAGCCACCTGGGGACCACCTACACCAACCTGATAGCCGGTCGAAGCTACCTGGGGAGCCCCTACGCCAACTTGGAAGCCGGTCGAAGCCACCTGGGGACCACCTACGCCAACCTGGAAGCTGGGTGAAGCCACCTTGGGACCACCTATGCCAACCTGATAACTGGCTGCTACCACCTGGGGAGCCCCTAATCCATTCTGATAACCTGCTGGCCAATGAGGGGTCTTCACTTGAAATCCAGGCTTCAGTTGAGCTTTACAGCTGCAACCTAATAAAAGAAGCAGCAATATAACCCTTTCATGCACTGCCATTGTTTCAGAGCTGGGAGCAAAGCACACTGATTTGGCTGGTTTGCTTGCAGACTATTTTATAGTTGCTGAAATCCTCTGCACCTCCCAGGCCTGTTCTGATTTGTCAGTATGGAATCCTCACCATGCAGGTTTAATCAAACACAGCAGTTATCAGTTTGGTGCTCTCATGCTGTAATTGCCCACAGCACACATACACTAAGATTTCAGTGGTGTTTTTTTTTACTTTAAATCACTTTGATTTCCTGACACATGACTGCACATGGACAACAATTATATCTGGGACATATTGTGGTGTGAATATATGTACAGCCCCCCCCCGCCCCTTATTATTATTTTTCTTAATTTCATTTCATTCTGACTGGTCAGCAGGGTCGTTGTTAATTGTTAATTCAAGCGTAAGGAGAGGAATAGCGTCTCTCGTCACTTTAGAGCAGGGGTGACCAATCTTATCCGCAAAGGGCCGGTGTGTATTCTGGTTTTTGAGATAACCTGTAGGTCAAGTGTTCAAACCCAGGTGTGAGGACTCTTCAGCCAATCAGTCCTCTAATTAGTAATCTAATTAGGGAGTTGCAGCGAAAACCCGCATACACACCGGCCCTTTGCGGATAAGATTGGCCACCCCTGCTTTACAGAGAGTGCTGAGGTATGAGCCCACCTGCTATGTTAGGAGGTTCCTCTAGGGGCGCTACTGTTTACACGTATCTACCAAACCTCACAACGAAAATGTTCCCTGTAGACAGTGCATCGATAGGTTGGCGCAGGTGGATGATTTACTGAGGGTTATGGCGTCCAGTGTTGGATAGATGATAAAGCGTGTTATTTGTCTTGCGAACAAAGTCTAACTGCTTACTTAGATCTAATACAATTTCGCGTAGGTGATTTAGTGAATATCTACATACATTTCCGAATGTTGCGCTATGGTGAAGCACCATGGAATTGGATGAAGCGCCGTTGTTATGCCGAAAAAGGGATCCCTGCCGAAAAAGGCATCCCTGCCTTAGAATGCATGCCGGTGTTCCGACGAGTTGAGCTTTTAAGGGTTTTTTAGGGGTCAGGGTTTTTTTAGGGGTTAGGGTTAGGGTTTTAGGAGTGTTTTGGGGATTAGGGTTAGGGTTTTAGAGGATTTTTGGGTTTTTTGGGGGTTAGGGTTTTATGGGTTTTTTGGGGCTATTGATTAGCACTACGCTAGCCTTACTCGACAAAGTAGCTCAACTCGTTTCAGATCAGCGATCAATCGGTCATTTAGAGACGGGCATGCATTCTACGGCAGGGATGCCTTTTTCGGCAGAACACCGGTATTCGAGCAGCTGTTACGGTTGCTAAGCTAACGGCAGTTATTGGAGTTTATGTCTAAGCATTTACGTTTATATTTGTGTTTGTGCGTGTTGCCACCTATCAGTGATAGGCTTAAAGCTGCAGGAATTTTAGGAACTGTGGCAGCTTGGATCAAAAACTGGCTAACTGATAGGAAGCAGCGAGTAGTTATTAGAGGCACTATGTCACAGTGGGCCTCCGTTTATAGTGGGGTACCGCAGGGTTCAATTTTAGGACCACTATTGTTCCTAATTTACATTAATGATATTGACACGAATACATACAGTAAACTGGTTAAATTTGCAGACGACACTAAGGTGGGCGGGGTAGCAGATACTAATCTAGCAGCAGAGAGGCTCCAACGGGATCTGGATTTAATTAGCGAATGGGCTGATACTTGGCAGATGAAATTTAACACAGATAAATGTAAGGTAATCCATGCAGGGAGCAGAAATATACAGTACAGATATTTTATGGGTTCCACTGAAATAAAGGTAGCTGATTACGAGAAAGATCTCGGTATGTATGTTGATGCTTCCATGTCCCACTCTCGCCAATGTGGGGAAGCAATAAAAAAGGCGAACAGAATGTTGGGTTATATCTCTAGATGTGTGGAGTTTAAGTCAAGGGAGGTGATGTTACACTTATATAATTCCTTGGTAAGACCCCACCTAGAATACTGTGTGCAGGTTTGGTCACCATACCTCAAGAAGGACATTGCTGCCTTAGAAAAGGTGCAACGAAGAGCTACGAGAATGATTCCTGGTCTTAGAGGAATGTCTTACGAGGAGAGGTTAGCGGAACTGAATCTGTTCAGCCTTGAGCAAAGGAGACTAAGGGGGGATATGATTCAGGTCTATAAGATTCTAACGGGTCTGGATGCCGTTCAGCCAAATGACTATTTCAATATTAGTCTAAATACTAGAACTCGTGGCCATAAGTGGAAATTAGCGGGAGAACATTTTAAAACAAATTTGAGGAAGCACTTCTTTACACAGCGTGTAGTCAGAGTATGGAATAGTCTTCCTGCTATTGTAGTGGAAGCTAAAACCATGGGTTCCTTTAAATCAGAGCTAGATAAGATTTTAACAACTCTGAGCTATTAGCTAAGTTCTCCCCAAACGAGCTTGATGGGCCGAATGGCCTCCTCTCGTTTGTCAATTTCTTATGTTCTTATTTCAAGGTGTTTTCAATGTAATTTATCATTGAAAATGAAAATGTGTGTGATCGGTTTAGTTTAGAATATACTGAGTTGTACGAGCAAGGTGAGTACTTTAATAGAAAATATAACATTTGTAATATTTCATCATCACTGTCTCCCGCTGCAGCTGTTGAAATGTAGGCTAAACATTAGTAATGAACGATAGAGTTGATTATCCCGATCAATTGGACAAAGTGTGAAGCAATCAGTCTGATTGTCGGAAACAGATAAACACTGCGGTCACACACACAAGCGTAATGCTTTATAATGTTTTGGTCTTTTTTTAAACTTAATGCCTACATTTTGGTATGCATGTTAGTAGTAGGTATAACGTATTGAGAAGCATGTTGTGACGCCTAAAATTTGCAATGTGTATAAATCCGAAGTATCCTTCTGTTTAGTAAAGGTGTCAGACTTTCAACTACACAAAGTACCGCCAATATCTTTTTTCCCCCCCTTTATCCGCAATATCTTCTCTTCCGAAAGATGTTGAGGCTGTTGAGCTGTCCCTTCCTTCACCGCCACTTCAGTGCTTATAATTCGCTTCCCAGATTTACCCTAACAGTCACATGTGGTATGCTCCACTAACTAAATTTAAGAAATAAGAGTACACTGAATATATACAGGTTACTAACTTTTGGGTGTCACAATATTTTATGCGTACTACTAATCTACTTACCAAGTTGCGGGGGTTAAACATCTGTATATGATATGGCTTCCTTGGTGAAGGGAACACCATAGTGTGCAACCACACTAATACCTTCCATCTAAGGGGAAGACTTACCCCCCAGGGTCCCATTAGACATGACATCCACAGGCAGAAAGCAGTGTAATGTGGCTGGAGAATTCTAGGCAGTCCAAAAGTGTACTTGGGAGCCAAGAAAGACAACTGCACCATTTCAAATACTACTAGTGCTTTATTCAGACACAAGACTGTGCCCTTGGTCTCCAGCAGAGCTGCCACAGAGGCAAGCAGCACAGATCATGGCAGGCAAGTTAGTTGGCTCCGTCCATCCTGGTACCATGCACAGCTTGGTACATTAGGGCAGTAGGTACCTATCCCTTCAGCATATACAGCTGTCCAGGCTGACTACCCATGGGAGGACCCTGTTGGATAGCAATGGGACCCAGAACACCTGTGCCTTGAGCACCTGCAGGGTCAAGAAGGGTGCCTCAGTCACACCAACACAAGCCACCAGAGCATGTTCTGGGCAGAGCCAAGCATACCTGCTACACCTGCAGGTCCACAGCTGGTGTCACAGCAGCCACACACCTGGTCATTCCCATCCACAGACATCCACCTGCAATGGGGAATAGCAATTGTTTAGCAGCTCAACTCATCCAGCATCATAATGCTGCAGCCACTGACCTGTTAGCAGCAAGAGAGAAGGAACAAGCCTTGTGTTGGGAATCCACAGGCACAGAAGCCACTGTTGCTCTCAGGCTGCAAGTAATGAACATCTAGGGGGACAAAAGCATGTCAGATGCCATCACAACCAGTTCATTTGAGCACAGAAATCCTGCATGAGTGCCTGTACTCACTGAGCTCCTGCCATCTTGAGAGAACCTGAAAGCATCCAGCTGAAGCTGCAGCTTGTCATCCTGCTTTCTGGGCAGGAACTGGGAGCGGGATCCTGTCACCTTGGCATCAGTCAGGCACCTGAAGGCCAGGCATGTCAAGCAGCATTGACCAAGTGGCCTCATACACAACCATACAATGTTACTCACCCAGAGTTCTGCACAAAGGCATAGCTAGGGACAGAGGACACATCAGGGACCAAGGTGGCCACACAGCTGTCCACAAAGACACGCAGGGGCTGACTGTTGCTCACAAGGACAGAGGCTTCGATGTTCAGGACATTTCCCAGGAAGTACACATTGGAGGCCCTCTCATTCTGCCATGCATCTGTACAGAGGGCACATGCACTTGAGGACAAGCCCACAGAGCAAAGCCAGATATGCTGCATGAATCCCTTTCCTACCATCCATCAGCCTCAGTGAGAAGCTCAGTTGTGCCTCAGCAGCCATTGTAGCATAGTAGGGGATCCAGGTTGGCACCAGGGCATTGCTGCTCACATTTTGTTTCCTAAGGAGCAAGCATGATTTAGAGATCAGTGGTCATTGACACCAAAGAAATGGTCCTCTGCATTTAACCCATATGTATCATGACATGCAATTCAGCGCCCAGGGAGTAGTGCCTTCCTGGTCAGGGACTCAAACCTGCAATCAGTTACAAGTGATTTTCCCTAACCATTAAGCCACCACCACCCATTTGGTAGAGTCACTAGAATGAATGGCTCCTATGGCTAGGAAGCACCAAAGCATATGAGGCATCCTCACCTCAAATAGTGACACTCAATGCCAACCATAGCACCATTGGTCCTCACAATGGGGAGGCCATTAATACCCCTGGGTGTGTAGACCAATGCAAAGCTGTAGACCAGGGCATCAGCAGTCATCTGGAGAAGATGAACATGATTAGCACTAGCATAGCCAACACAGCAACCAGCAGAAGGAAGCCCTCATACCGTCAGTGTACTTCCACAGGCCTGCAGTGCAGATTGAAACTTCACTGTGCCAGAAGCATCCTGCCCAATGGGTGCGCAGCCACCGAAGGTGATGTCTGATGCATTGATTGGCTGACCATTACCAAGGAGGATTGGTTGCACAAGCACCACAACAGAATCCTCCCCACATACAACACTCACACTATCAGGGCTCACTTGCATTCCAGTGACAGATTTAACCAGAGCAGGAGCCACTTGCTTGCCCAGATAGCCAGTCGCCAACACCTGGGGAGCCCCTACGCCAACCTGATAGCCGGTCGAAGCCACCTTGGAAGCGCCTACGCCAACCTGATAGCCGGTCAAAGCCACCTGGGGAGCGCCTACGCCAACCTGATAGCCGGTCGAAGCCACCTGGGGAGCGCCTACGCCAACCTGATAGCCGGTCGAAGCCACCTGGGGAGCGCCTACGCCAACCTGATAGCCGGTCGCCACCGCCTTGGGACCACCTGCGCCAACCTGGTAGCCGGTCAAAGCTACCTTGGGACCACCTACACCAACCTGGAAGCCAGTCGAAGCTACCTTGGGACCACCTACACCAACCTGATAGCCGGTCGAAGCCACCGGGGGAGCCCCTACACCAACCTGGAAGCCGGTAGAAACCACCTGGGGAGCACCTACGCCAACCTGGTAGCCGGTAGAAGCCACCTGGGGAGCCCCTACGCCAACCTGGAAGCTGGTAGAAGCCACCTGGGGAGCACCTACGCCAACCTGGAAGCCAGTTGAAGCCACCTGGGGACCACCTACGCCAACCTGGAAGCCAGTCGAAGCCACCTTGGGACCACCTACGCCAACCTGATAACTGGCTGCCGCCACCACCTTAGCAGCACCTAATCCATTCTGATAACCTGCTGGCACCTGAGGGGTCTTCACTTGAAATCCAGGCTTCAGTTGAGCTTTACAGCTACAACCTAATAAAAGAAGCAGCACTATAACCCTCTCATGCACTGCCATTGTTTCAGAGCTGGGAGCAAAGCACACTGATTTGGCTGCTTTGCTTACAGACTATATTGTAGTTGCTGAAATCCTCTACACCTGCCAGGCCTGTTCTGATTTGTCAGCATGGAATCCTCACCAGGCAGCGTTAATCAAATGTTACTTGGGCCCTAATGAATGAAATTTATTTTTCTCCCAGCACATTCACTTCTTCTGCAACCACGTATTTGGTACTGCTGTGGTGTAATTCCATACAGCACGTAAGCCGCGAGATCTTAGGCTGTTTCCACACTTTGGTCGATTCAGCCAGTTTATGTGGATTTAGCGCATGTGTGAACCCTCAGATCCCCCGCAAGTTTCTTTCGAGTCTATTTAGCAAGTTCATCTGCTGATGATATGTGAGCAGAACATACGCCCAAGAAATGACTCTCATGATCAGTGCAATACCCAGAAGAACCAAGAATGAATGTGAAATGATCTGAGTCCACATAAAAGCTGAAGAGCACCAAAAATTGACTGAAATTGCTTTTGGAAGTCGGCAGGCAATATAAATTCAAAGTGAACCAAGTTCTTAGTGCACATTCTGGTGCACTTAAAGCAGAGTGAGTTTTGTTCTTTTAAAGTGAAGTACATGTGAAAACAGCCTTTGTGGTGATTTTTGGTTTAAATAATTTCAACTCTTTGACATGACTGCACATGGGTAACATAATCGTGGGACATATTGTGCCTTCACGTGGGACAGAAATTTCAAGAAGACATGCCCCTTTGAATGCAAGATTCAAGAGTTCTTTATTGTCAACACATCAATGTATATGTACAGTGTGTTGAAATACCTCCCCCCGCCCATGGTGCTTCACATACATACAACAAATACAATAAATAAATGTAACTGGTAAATAAAAATTGTAACAATTTCTTTGGACTGTTTTTCATGCTAAATGTTGAACTTCAGCATAGTTTTATGGTATTGGACCACTGGGTGGGGGGATAGGACAAACTGGCCTAAAGACTATGTCTTGTTTACTCAGGGTGAGCCATTGGTATGGTCAGTGATATTCAAATCACGGTCCTCAAGGTCCGAGCACTGCTGATTCTCCAGCCTTCTTTTACCTGTGAGCCCGGTGTGAAGCCTCTGTGGCCAATTAGAGTCAGTAATCATTAAACTAACTACCTGGGAGAACTGAAAACAAGGCCTGGATTTGGGAATCGAGGTCAAGACTTGAAGAGCTCGGGTTAAGGTGGAAAAGTAGCTTGCAAGTGGGGACACTGAGCCATTGGGGACACCGAACAATTGGGGACACTGAGCCATTGGGGACACTCCCTGCACCCCAGGAGCCCGAACCATGAGAACAGAGCATGAGTCACTAGATTGCTGGGAAAGCAGCCTGACACACTGGTCACACAGCATGTGGGGTCTGTACTTGTTTTGGCTGCTACAGCCATAGCCTAACCATAAGGGCATAACCAACACCCAGAGCACCACCATAATTCTGCTAGAATCAGAACAACTTTCTGTTTATTAATCACACTCCCTATAGTCTGTAATACATCAGAATGAACCTATCCTCAGGTCACGTAGCAGTAATTAAATGCACCTGTACTCCACTTAATTAATTGAAACTTGATTGAAAAACGCCTTTTGAGAATCACCAATTATCTACTTCCTAATCAAATTCATTTGTTTTAGCCAAAATACTTATAATTGCCGGTAAAGTTTGTTTTTGTTTTTTTTTTAATCTGTGAAATGGACAATTATGCAAACTAGAACTGCAGTGTTCTTTTATGCTTTTATTCATGCTGAATTTGTGAAACAGCAGTTTTAAATCAGTCAAATGAATAATGTCAGTTGACCTCAAGGCTTTTGATAGATTTTTTGTTTTTATCAATGAAAACATCATATGACATGCATCAACTTTTTCGGTATATATTTTCAGGTATATTGCAGTGCTGTCTCACACCTCTTGGCTGGGGCTTCAGGTCTGGCCTACATTGTGTATGTGTGGAAATGCCATTTTGTCCCTGTGTCGCACCTGTACTGTAGATGAATGCTTCAATAAAAAGAGAGGAACACTGTGGTCCTAAACCTGCAGGCTTTTAGGATCACTTCCCGTCCTCAGCTCTGTGTAATGGATTGGAAATTAGTCACCCTCCAATCAATCAATTAATCAATCAATCAATCTCTTCCTTTCTTCCTTCCTTGTTTATCAGACTCTGTTCCTATAGAGAGCATTAGACCATGAGTATTGGGTAGAGTGGGCGTGGCCAATCTTATCCAGAAAGGGCCGTTGGGTATGTGGGATTTCACTCATATCTCAAATTAGATTACTAATTAGAGGACTGACTGGCTGAAGAGTCCACACACCTGGGTTTGAACAGCTGACCTAAAGGTTATCCCAAAAACCCGCATACACACCGGCCCTTTGTGCGTAAGGTTGTCAGTCCCTGGGGAAGAGTAATAATGCCTGGCAAGAAACTCATCAGAATTAATTTGGCCCAGAAGCACAGCGACAAATAAACACGTGTTGTTTTACTCTTTCAAAACAGGTAGAGTTCTTACACAGCTAGGAACTTTCTTTTTTCTTTTTTTTGGAGTGCACTGGCTCAGCCTTGCAGCTATGTTGGTTACATCTCTGCGTGTGGAGTATATGAGCTTTAACTGTGTTTACATGTGACCATGTGAAGGGGGACCTTTAAAATTCTCCATAATATGAGAGTGTGTGTTTGTGTGTGAGTGTGTATGAAACAGAGCTGATTTTATCCCCTCCGGCTACAAACAAGCACCTGATAGAAAATTGTGTATGGGGGTGATTTTATGATTGCTACTAAAACGCCCTTCAAACAACACAATTCCTAATTGTTTAGATAATTTGGACACTTTCCAGAGGTTCAGTTAATTTAATTCTGATTAGTACTATTGATTGCAGAAAACGCCCTCATTGCTTCTTGCATATTCTGTCACTTAGACAAATGTTGGAAACCATATGATTGCATATTGGATCATATGGTTTATATAAGTCATAAATTTGGTAATGACGTGCCATATAACAGGCAAGCTTTTTCTGCATGTCTGACCACCTGTTTACACGACAAAGGTAATCTGAGGTAAGCACCAGAATATGATGCCAGTAATATATGGAACCGATTTCATGCATAGAGCGTTTGATCTATCTCTACTTCACTCCGGGTGTGTAAAGAGAAAAAAAACTGCATTAATGTGATATAGGGAGAGGTAGGTAATTAATGGGTAGCCAATGAAATCATATAATCTAATCCCCATATCTGTATTCTGTCTTGGTGTAATTGATTTTTTTAAGTTATTGTCTTATTGGTGGAAGCCCTACATTTTGCCAAATGGATTGTGGTCACAAATCACTGTCCCCGCCCTAACCCCACAAGACTACCTGACCTCTGTGCTGCTATTCGGTGCCTCTCTCATCAGTCACCGGCAAACAGCCAATAAAAATCCCAGGGAATGGAAACTCTCCTTGATTAACTTCCCACAGCCATATGTACATCCCATGTAAAATTTGTAATCAATTTTATATGAAAAGTATTGCCGTTTGGGATGTGTTGGTAGCATAGCAGATTACAGGCAAGACTTACGGTTTGGGACCCATTGTATGAATAATGAAACAGAAAAAAAATGGATGATATTAAATGTATTTTGTCGTCTCATTTAGAGATGGTCCTACTGATGGTTATCAAGAATTTTCACAGTGGTGAGTGGAGAAGACATTCTCATTAGCAGAAAAGTATCGTTCGTTTACTGTGTCACCACCTCACAGGGAAAATAATATTTAAATAGTAATATAATGAATGCATGTACAAATTAATATACTTGACAAGACTCAAGTGAGTACCCTTAAAGGGATTTGAAGGTTTAATTGTCAAATACGTCTTCAGCCTATAAAATTGCTGTTAAGACGCTTTATTAGAGAATATTTTTTTCTTCATAAAATGTTTTCAGCAGATTATAACCGCAGTTAGTTCAGAAGTCATTTATTTCCCAGTTGTACAAAGCAGGGTCTTGGTGAGTCTGGCATCCCGGGATGGGTTGCCAGTCCTGCAGGTGACACAGATTTTTTAATTTATAAGCTTACTGGTAGCAAGATTCCAATGACAAGCTGTTGCAGTTTGTACTGTAGTAAATGCAGATAACACAGCAATCTTGTACCTGTACCAGCGGTGTGGCTACGCGAAGCCCGTAGATGTCCAGCTGGACATTAAAATTAAGTTCTTAACTTGAATCGTTTTGTTGAATTTAACCACAACATAAAATATACAATTTTACCTGCACATGTTACTTTCTTTTGGTAGCTAGATAAATTAGTAGCAGGCTAACTTGATCCACCCATTTTTTTATCGGCTTAAACTGGTCAGTTTTGTGGGGCAGGCGGCTCAGACCCAATACACGGCACAAGCAACAGTTTCATAAGGGGGGGGGGGAACACAATTTAAAAACAAAGGCCTGTTTCGTGGGGGTGGGGGTGGAGCACAAATCCAGATCCGCCTCCCCGTCTCCTCTGGTTCCTTTGCGCCTGGGCACAAGGCTGAGGTGAACCCAGGATACAATGATAGTCCTTAGTTACACAATGTATTAGTAAAATCACAACGTAAACAGCTTTGAACAATACGATTAAGGAAGGTGATCAGTTTTCTGCTCAGTGCTTTGAAATGCAAATAAGGTTGTGAATCAGGTCATTACTCTTTCCAAGAAGACATAATACATACACATTACAATACCAGAATGAAACATTCGCAAGAAATAATCTGGGGAGTAGAAGGCTAGAGAACAAAAGCACAATTTTAAGCTGCAGAAGAACTGCTACTTCTCAGGTGACCAGGTCATAAAATCACCGTACGGCATGAGAAGATCAGCGAGATGCCTTCCCATCTGTTACTAATCATAACCCAGACACCAGCAGAAGTTCTCCCAGTCAAACCCACGTCGCCATGGGTAATGCTGTGGTAGCCCAGGGCCAAGATGCTTGTAGGAGTCACAAAGGTTCATGTTACTGAACCTGCCACTGACTGAATTCTACCTGAGGATGAAAAATGAGCAGTGAGCAGTAAGATGGCAAAGGACACCTGATTTTAAACTTAAATCTCAAGAGTGAGTGAGACCCTCAGCTAAAATTTTCCAATAAAAAAAATAATCAATGAAAAATATAAAAGCTAATAATAATATTGGCTGTGTCCTTTTTAATGCAAGAATCGATAAACCACTTCCATGCATTTGTTTGGTACAAATATTGTTGACGACAGACGGTTAGCCAAAATGTATAGGTATCGGATCGGGGTTTGTCTGCACTGGACGTCCGCCAGGCAGTTCCTGGATGGTGTACTGATAAGTGCTCATTCCTGACAAGGACACCACAACAGCGGAAACCCTTCGTTACATACAATCCAGCTAACGATTATAAACTCCACACGTAAGCACCTTTGGGAGTCCTGTGATAACATTTGCTGGCCTTTATGTATTGGTTTCTTTATCTACTTGTATTTCATGTCAAAAGTTTTAATGTCTGCCCCCCCAATGAAAGGAACATTCACAGGGAAATGCATTTCCCCACTCAAACAATGTGATCAGTGCTTGTTGATTCCATCTCCACCTTTTGTGGCCAAACCACTGGAGTTTCCTATGGAAAACAAAAACAACACTAGAGATTCCCTAATGTGAGTTCTAAAAACAAACACAATAAAGATTAATATTCCATTACAACACCACATTTGCAACAATTAGCATTACCCTAGTGGGCACAATGTCTTCAAGGGGATTTTTAAATGCGTGAACAACCTGAATAAAAATGACCATTGGCACGTTGCATTGATGTTAACCAGCATTCTTGGGACCAGAGAATTCAGAATTATGCATTAGGGCCATGCAGGCTTTCTTGGTGGTCATGTGCTCTTCCCAGCTTGCCAGGAACAGGTCAAAGATTTTCATTAAAACTATGTTCTACCAGTAAACAACCGCTGATTAATGCAATGAGACAAGAAACATCCATGTGTTTTGGGGAAAACCTCAAATAACTCATCTAAGCACCAACCAGCTCTGCTATCCCTCTTGTATTTCGCACTTGTCTGGTATGACCCTGCTGCTCATGGTGTTTTCAGTTTTGATTTGTATACTGTAGCTCTCCAGATATGTCTTTACTGTTTTTAATGGGTTTTTTTAAAACTCTTGCTCCAATGCTAACTCGCGCTTGTTACTGATCAGAAGCCCGGTCTAGCAGTACCTAAGCTCACTCCTTGATGGCTGTTTGTCTGTGATATACTGTATTATCTCCCTCACAGGAACATCAGTTTGGACAAACTCGCCTGCTAAGTCAACAGGGAATGGAGCAGTCCAGGTTACATAGAGAATACTGCTTCTGTTGCAGCAATTGTGCTAAAAGTCCTTGATATTCTGTATTTTTGTTTTTAATCAGATGAAAGCACTCTGTAGATTGCACTTTTAAGTTACAGTGAAATTGGCCTTTAGTTAGATCTCTTTGCCTGAAAAAAATCCATTTTATTTTGTACTTCTGTTACATTTCTGGCTTATTTGCTGTTTTCCTGAAAAGTTAAACCTGAGATGTTGTCCCATTTCCTGGGCTCCATAGCTCCTGAGTCTGCAGTGTCACACTTGTAAAGTTTGTTTTTCACGCCTCTAAATTACCTGTCGGACCAACCTGCCGTCTGTTTCGACTTTTTTCCATGTCTCTGATTCTTCACTTATTCGTTTCTCACCTTACCTTGCTGGTTACTGGTTTGCAGGAGGTTGTCTGATTCCCAACAATTTCTCTCCTCTGCTCTCAAGTGGACTCATTTTATCCTCTTTCCCCAGAGTATCTCCATGCTGTCTGAAAGGGAAATTGTCTGGCCCCCGACTCTTCTCTTTCATGATTACACCGTGCTGGACCCAAAGACATGCCATTGGCTGAATCCATCCATCTGTCTTAATACCAACAATGGTATTATGGTACCAGCATTTTTATTTGGCTTACAGGCAGAAAACGACCATTTTGATTATGGAATTTGGTTCTGCTTCAAGTTTTTATAATTTTGCATTTCTGCTCCCGACATCAGATACATTAACAGCAGTAAAACAGATTGATCTGGAAAACAGGAAGTAAGCTACTTAGATGGTTTTGTCCTGTATTCAGTCTTAATGTTCAGGTGACCAGATAAGATACTTAGAACCTAGGTAGGACACTTAGATCTTTAAAGGAATCTTTAAATAATCTCACCATTATTGTTATTATTATTATTATTATTATTATTTATTCCTTAATTATTTGCTTTTATCATGCTTTACCATGTTCAATGGCGACCAGAGGTAATACAACATTACCATGCACAGAGAAAAAAAAATGGGGAAAATTCAATAATTGGCCAATTAGTTACTAGCTAAAACAATGTACAAAGTAACTGTAAAGATGCATGTCACATTACACATTCACCCTACAATCATAAAGTTATGATGGACAAACTGTTTTTAATCCCTTGACTAAATGGATTTGAAATTATTACAGATGCTTTGAATACTATATGAAGATTTGTTGACTTGTAAAACAAGTGAAGATTTGCCATTGTTTCTGAAATCACAGTGAATATAATGCATGGGCTTCTGGGTAGAGTATGAATTTTGTTTATTAGGAAATCTAGTAAAAGCATGAGTGCACCTCCTTCTGTCTGATGTAAACACACACTGTGAAACAAAGTATGTTGACATGTATCGATCAGCAGCTATAATGATTAAACCTTTCTTTGTACTTGATGCCTCAAAGACCTTGATGGTTGATATTAGCAACCAACAGATATCAGTTGAGTTTGATTTGTAGTTTTAAGTAGACATATAGCACAAAGTCTTTTCTGATATGTCAATATGAAGGCCCGACACAATGCTCAGCACTGCTCCAACAGGAAGTCTGTGGTAATGCAGTTTTCTCAGAATCAAATACCCAAACAGAAAGGCAGGGAAATCTCAGCTTTTCTTGCAGAGTGAGTTGACCTTATAGACTCTCAGGTGTTCCGGATGCCCAGCTTCTGCGACTTAGTGTAACTTTCTCTGCTTGCTTAATTCGTCCGGTTGTCAAGATTGTGCTCAAAACATGCTACTTTCAGCTTTCATGCTATATTCAGTGGCATTAAAAAAAACGTGAAGAGGCAAGAAAAAGATTTAAGATCAAGCAGAAAGTGACAGCAATGTAAAAGTGCATATCCATCCAGCAAGCCAGCCATCCATCCATCCATCCATCCATCCATCATCTAACTGCTTACCCAAATCAGGGTCACCAGAGTTGTATGTACATCTGAGAATTAATATTTAAATCTGATGGCAAAACATTGCTGACTGAAAAATGCTGGGAATCCTCCTAAATTTGACCATAAAGAGGTCCGCTGTGTTCCTTGGGAAAAGGGTAATTTGCAGCAGATCTGAATAGTTGATGAGGCGTTAATCCTGGTACCGTATCCCTGAGCTCAGCACGGACTCAGCTCAGTGTGGAGCCACTGGCCAGACTGGAGGCCAACACATCTAAGCCCATTTTTGCGTGACAGGTCACAAGCCAACAAGGTTAGGCATTGCGGTGCCAAAGAGGGTAGAGCAGGTCTGCAGCTTGTTAGTCTTCTGCAGCGTCTCCTAGGTGCACCACAGCTACGCCATACAGGGGGTTCTTCAAAGTAACTGCAAAAATAAAATATCGAAAAAGTGTAGAGATAAAAAAAGAAAACGCTGATTCAAATTCCTGAACGTATGTGGCCGAGTGTCAGGACCCTGACAGGAGGGCAGGACTCTGCCTCCCACTGTCATGTTACACAGCTATTGAGTATGCAGGATGCTGAAGCTCAATGCAATGCTAGCAGTGGATCCCTTTCATAGGTCCACAACACTGTCATCTGCCCATTCTCTCCACTCCTCCTTTACGATTGACTTTTTTTTGTTCTTCTTTTACCATGACCATGTACTGTGTAAGCAGCATGAATGGATGGATGGATGGCTGTTCTTCATTGTTGATAGCTATGGCTCAAATATATAGAGAAGACTGCAGTAAAAGAAGAACATAAGAACTATAAAAACGAGAAGAGGCCATTCGGCCCATCGAGCTCGCTTGGGGAGAACTTAACTAATAGCTCAGAGTTGTTAAAATCTTATCTAGCTCTGATTTAAAGGAACCCAAGGATTCAGCTTGCACTATGTTATCAGGAAGACTATTCCATACTCTGACTACACGCTGTGTAAAGAAGTGCTTCCTTAAATCCAGTTTGAAATGTTCTCTCGCTAATTTCCACCTATGGCCACCAGTATTAGAAAAATAGCAACTAAATTGAATTGGAAACTTAATTACCAGCATTTTCATTAATAATAACATGGAGTCGTTAACCAAAGTCATGAGTGTTTTATTATCGCTATTATATTTTGCATAGATTTCCAAGAGAAACGTGGAGGCGGAGGAATTTCCTATCAACGTCAAAGTCAACTTTATTGTTGTTGTGCATGTTCACAGTGAAATAAGGTAGTAGGCTCTGCCCGAGCAAGCATCGCACATAGTACAGTAATTACGGTAATTTCTCATGCACCAGTGATTGCAGTAAAATTTTATATGAAAATGAGAAATCCCATGAACTGGCAACCTTTCCATGATAGACATTTTTGGTATCTTTAGCATCTTTGGCTAGGCTTCAAAGGCTTGCTGCTGCGCTGATCAGGTACATGATTATTGCATAATTAAGCTGTATGTATGGACTAATTTCTTGTTTAAAATTGTACCAGTGAAAGTGACAGTGCAGGATCATTTGGTTAATAACTATGGAAATCGAACAGAGACATAATCACCTTGTCTAAATGCATTTGATTCATGAATCTAGTTAGTGATGTTAGAATCCATATTTTTTAAAAATCATGGCTAAAACTCAAAGATATAGGTATACACTTAGAATTAGAAAACAAATTAAAATAGAATTAAATTAGAGTTTATTCCATTATCAACAATGGGCCATCATTCCTCTTGATGTCTCTGGAGTACTCAGCTCTGCCAGTGGGCAGTTTCCCAGATTTTGCTTTAGTAATAGTTTGTGAGACAAATGAACTCAAAGCCGCTCTTGATTTAGGGCTCTTTATTTTTTAGTGAAGGATAAGACAAAAACGCTAAAAGCTTCAGCATATCTGGACCGGTGTTCAGTATTCATTTTCAGAATTTCATATCCTAGCTCCAACATATTAGGAGACATGCAGAATTTTATGGCTTCATAAAGTGACACCTTGGATTGGGGCTTTGGGCATGAATCAAAATTCTTGAAATTTATGAGCCAATTCCTTTGGTTTCCTTTCTTGGTTTCATGTATGTTTTTTTTTTCCAGTGCAGCCCTTATTATTTATACCACCAACGTCCCTGCTTTGAAATGACCTTCCCTCCCACATTATTAATAAAGGCCTGTACATTTTCTGCAAGGTTTTAAATGAGCTAAAACCACGATATGCTGCCAGTTTAAATAAAACTTCTTTACTTGAAAAAGATTGGAATTAATGTTTAAAGATATTTATTAAACCCATGACCATACACAGGAAAAGAGGTTGAAAGACAAATGGATGGACCTATTTATATACATTAGAAATATTAAATATTCATTAAATATTGATGTGATCTGTCGAGTCATGTGACTCGTATGCATATATCTCAGAAATCCAAAATCTGAAATTGACTGACATAAAATAACCAATATATGTGATAATTGATAATAAATATATTGTGTCAATTGTATAACTGTCTTCTTTCAGTATGACAAGCACCTTCAATATGAGTTAAGGATTTGATTATCATTGCCTGGTCGTTACCATTCCCATGTCTGTATTGGTGCCCGGTTTCCATGTTTGAGCCACAGCACTGTAGTGCACAAGGAAACAGGTCATACCTAATTCCCCAGTTACACACATGACCATCAATGTTATCCTGCTTAAGCACGGAACTCTAAGCTACAGGAGTGAATTCCATTTTTCTGATAAACAATATAAACGAAAACAAATAAAAGCTAGTAATTCAATAAAATGTCACCTTTTTCTACAGTGTTTTAGACCAAACAATGTGTCACTTCCCAAGTTAATAAGGCTGTCTCAGACTTGAGAAGCTATTTGTTTCTTATGGCAGCTTCTTGTCTGTTGTCATTGAAAGCAGTTCTATTGCTCTGCCTAGGAACTCTTTTTTTTTTTATGCGTACTTCCAGTTTAACCCAGTACGTACTTCCTGTAAACCTATTGGTACACCAAAATGTATTTCTTACACGTATTTGTTGGTGTTATGGGTACGTGCTGCAGAACCATGATGTTTCCTGTGTTCTTATAATAGTTCCTTATCAGGAGTATAAAACACTGCTTAGGGAGGATGGTATTTGTTAAATACTAATGTACATTGATGTCAAAGGTCAGATACAAGCGCTTTGGACTATTTCCTCTTTAGGCATTGATTTAAAGAAACATGATAGCAACTAAAATGTAGAACATGAAGTTATGTGGTTACAGACATGTATTTGTGACCAGTGGCTGCTGGGTGAATGCCTTGAAGCAGTGAAATAATACTCTCTACATACTGTGCATCCGGAAAATATTCACAGCGCATCACTTTTTCCACATTTTTTTATGTTACAGCCTTATTCCAAAATGGATTAAATTAATTTTTTTCCCTCAAAATTCTACACACAACACCGCATAATGACAACGTGAAAAAAATTTACTTGAGATTTTTGCAAATTCATTAATAATAAAAGAACTGAGAAATCACATGTACATAAGTATTCGCAGCCTTAACCATGAAGCTCGAACTTGAGCTCAGGTGCATCCTGTTTCCACTGATCATCCTTGAGATGTTTCTGCAGTTTAATTGGAGTCCACCTGTGGTAAATTCAGTTGATTGGACGTGATTTGGAAAGGCACACACCTGCCTATATAAGGCCCCACGGCTGACAGTGCATGTCAGGCCACAAACCAAGCATGAAGTCAAAGGAATTGCCTGTAGACCTCCAAGACAGGATTGTCTCGAGGCACAAATCTGGGGAAGGTTACAGAAAAATTTCTGCTGCTTTGGAGGTCCCAATGAGCACAGTGGCCTCCATCATCCGTAAGTGGAAGAAGCTACCAGGACTCTTCCTAGAGCTGGCCGGCCATTTAAACTGAGTGATCGGGGGAGAAGGGCCTTAGTCAGGGAGGTGACCAAGAGCCTGATGGTCACTCTGTCAGAGCTCCAGAGGTCCTCTGGGGAGAGAGGAGATCCTTCCAGAAGGACAACCATCTCTGCAGCAATCCACCAATCAGGCCTGTATGGTAGAGTGGCCAGACGGAAGCCACTCCTTAGTAAAAGGCGCATAGAAGCCCGTCTGGAGTTTGGCGAAAGGCACCTGAAAGACTCTCAGACCATGAGAAACAAAATTCTCTGGTCTGATGAGACAAAGATTGAACTCCTTGGTGTGAATGCCAGGTGTCACGTTTGGAGGAAACCAGGCTCCGCCCATCACCAGGCCAATACCATCCCTACAGTGAAGCATGGTGCTGGCAGCATCATGCTGTGGGGATGTTTCTCAGCAGCAGGAACTGGGAGACGAGTCAGGATAGAGGGAAAGATGACTGCAGCAATGTACAGAGACATCCTGGATGAAAACCTGCTCCAGAGTGCTCTTGACCTCAGACTGGGGCGACGGTTCATCTTTCAGCAGGACAATGACCCTCAGCACACAGCCAAGATATCAAAGGAGTGCCTTCAGGACAACTCTGTGAATGTCCTTGAGTGGCCCAGCCAGAGCCCAGACTTGAATGCGATTGAACATCTCTGGAGATCTTAAAATGGATGTGCACCGACGCTTCCCATTCAACCTGATGGAGCTTGAGAGGTGGGCGAGACCGACCAAGGAAAGGTGTGCAGCTTGTGACATCATATTCAAAAACACCTGAGGCTGTATTTGCTGCATAAGGTGCATCAACAAAGTATTGAGGAAAGGCTGTGAATACATGTGATTTTACTTTTGCTATTTGGTGTCAGTCTTTGTGTTGTTGGGGGGAAAACAGGTGCTCAAGCCCTTGATGATATCAGTCCAAATTACTGATGTAAGTATTATGGATCATTGTGTAATGTAGGTAGGCAGTATTAAACGTGGAGCTTCCAGTTCCTCATCCATGTACTGCTGTGCCTATCTATACCTGCTGTCTAGACAAACCAATCAAGTTGGTCAGGTTCTTCTGGGACGAATCCTATGGTTGGCTGCACCACATCCGCGACTGTCCGCAGTCTCGGTCGGCTCCGCTCGCCATCTGAATCCTCCTGATTTCACCGGCTAGTTTATAAACAGCTGGAGTGCCATTTCGCTTAAAAAAAAATAGGCTTTACTGCCTCTGTCATACTCAAGGTGGAAGTTTTAATGAAAAACACTCTAGCAGTTGATTTAAAAAAACAACGAATGATATTCTAAATGGTCTCAGACTATTGGTGCTGAGTTTGTGCTGAATAAAAGCATTTGTAGCACATTGGGAAATGATTTTTAGGTGAAATATTTAAAAATGTCAAGGCATGTCAGCCTACCTCCAAAGTGGCTAAGACACCTCAGACTCCAAAGGGTTAAATGTGAAAAAAAAATAAAAGGTCAGTTCAACCTGCTAAAGTATTAAATGTGCTCAGTGGAAATTATGCTGAAAAGTGTGTTTTCACTGTGCTGCTGTATAATGATGGACGGCACAGTTCAGTGTGGTCTAACAGCTATAATGTGGTGTTTATGTATAGTCTGATCCATTTTAGATTCTAGATAATTGCACTCAGTGTAGTGGATGCAATTTGTCCATAATTTAATCTGAGAAAAGCTGAACTATTGCAGAAACTCAAAATTCGACTTATGTTTGACTTTCCATGAGCATACCAACAATCTTATATGAAATTGTCATTATGCATTATTCATGAAACAATTTTAAAATGTTATAATATTTATTCAATTTAATCTCCTGTACATTTTTTTTGAACCCTCAGCTGTGAAATTACTGCGTAGCTACAGAGGAAATAAACAAATTAATAGGTCATTTTTTAATTTATTGTCCCTTGCAATATTAATTCTGACCTCAGCACAAAACCAAAGACACAACTGACTGTGGTTGACTGTGGAGGTATTTTTCATTTGCCCCATCAAGCTGGAGCGGTACTACATAAAATAATTGTGACATTGAATATTCCAAGATGCAGGCATATATACCCGTAGGACAAGTATTGTGTAGTTAATAATATAGATTTTACATAATTTAAAGATTGTTTGTTTCAAGAGGACTGGGTAAAAAAATCAAGGTATCGAATTGGTTCAACCCAGATATACAGTAAGAATGGAATAAAAACATGTCTTAGCAGATAAATGAAAATAGACATGTGCAGTGACTGTTTGATGCACCAGCATTGATGGCCGATTGACTGTTTCCCATATAATGTCTGTCTACCTCTCAGGTGTATGTGAGTGAATGTGGGTGTGGGTTTTTTTGCTCTTTATTACAAAAGCTTGCACAGTCAATAATAATTTCAGCACAACAGAGAGGAAAAATATCCTATTACAAGAAGTCTGTCAGAAGGTGATGTTGAATGTAAGCAAATATGTTTTTCTTTATTTTCATTTAAGATTGAGTATTCATTTTAGGGGGAAATGGGAACAAAAATGTTAGTTTGTTTATTATTGCTTAAAGAAAATCCAATTTGCCACGTAGATTGACAAGAAAGTGGTGCCCGCTGAAGGACACGTCATGAGGCGGTACAGTAAGTACTGCTTCAGGCACCTAGAAATCAGACCCGTGTTGTTCTGAACCTGCAGCAGCCTTGTCTCAAGGTTTGCAATGGAGGAAATGATATTCATGTGAGCGATCATAGATCACATCCATGGAATGAATCTCATGGACGTTTTACGGCAACGGAAAGTGAATCTACAGGTTGAGTCTGTGAATTCCTGGCTTGGTAGATATGGCAAATTTAATACTGATTTAATTGCATTTTCCATGAACAGTGTGGTGATTTTCACTCTGACTCTGCATGTATGTACTTCCTGCTGTCGGTCTCATTTGTTTTATTCCACCAGTCAGAGACACACTTCATTCTGCAGACCCCATACTGACAGCTTAAAAGGTGTTTGAGCCAAAATGTGATGCCTGATTATGTGGAATGAAGTTCACAGGGCAAGCAAAGTCCATCCACAAAAACGAAAGGAATTTAATTTCGTAATTTTATTTTACTTAAACGATCTGTTTATTTCGCAAATTACTGACCCTGGGGTTGACATCAGGTCACAAACAGAGGGATGCAAAGGCAACACTAAGAAAAAACATATTTTTATGAAATGGTACCATGGATACTAGGATATGTGTCCAAGTGATGGAATTTGTTTATTTGCTGAGGCTTGTTGGGGTGACAGATCTGAGGAACGGTGTATGAACTGCTGGGAGACTCATGGCAATGACTGTACCTACAGGAGTCCAGGCCAGTCGAGGGCTGTGAAGAGCTGTTGTAGAGGAGCTGGAAAGCCGTCAGCAGCCAGGGAAGGGTATAGTCTGTAAATGAGCGGGAGAAATCTGCTGGGACTGCAGAACGCTTCTCTTACAGGCCTTGTGGAGCGGGAAGCTGATGCCCCATTGGTTTACCCCTCCCCCGTGCTTGCTCTGATTTGCCATCGCGCTCCCCGGTGCTTGTACTTCCGCCAATAACGGGAGCCAGAGGGGAAGCCATGTCACCTGTCTCCTTATTTAACCTCCAGCAAGACAATTTAGTAAACAACAGGGTCCTTTAAGGGCTTCTGCTCTAGCTGTCAGCCCGCACCCTTGTGTAATGAAAGACCAAAGAAAATCAAATGTATGTGCATGATAAGGCATAATGGCACTATCTTGTAGTAATAATGAATACATATGTGACATGGAAGCTCCTGCATAATACATAAACAATCAAGCTCTTCTTCATCATTTTATGTCAGGTGTTTTTTTGGTGTTTTTTACGATACATTCTGTTGAATAAATCTACCCCAGCCTCATGCTATTAACAAAAACAATCATCATCCATTTTTAAGTGAGCAGGAGAACCGCAAATGCATTTGACATCAAGAAAAAAAATCTTCCTTCTCTTGGCCTTTAACCGTTTCTTTTTCTGATTAAGGACAGGGATGGTGTTTTTTTTTTTTTAGTCCATATTTACTCATGTCACACTCCTGAGGTTTGAGCGGTGAAGGTGAATTTGAAAAATCGCATCACCCTCTTCCCTCCAGCCTTCAGATCTCACTGCAGGTTTCAGCTCCTTTCCTATGAAGAAAGAAACTCCATCACGTTAATGGGTGTAGTTTTCAGAGCCATATTTGCCAGGGCATTGTGGGAACCCCCCTCAAAATCCATCCCCTTCATCTTTACCAGAAATAGAACCTAGTAAATAATAATAATAATAATAATAATAATAAATACTATAGCATGAAGCCCTCTTATTCTTTGAGGAATAATCAAAAGTGTTTTCATTTACTGTGTTTTCTAATCTTTGTAAGAAGAGTAACTAACATGCAAGCTGAAAAGAAAATTATTAGATGCCCTTTGATGAAGAAATTAGAATCACTGTCACGAACGGAAGCATCATTATGCATTGTGACTATTTGCTTTTCATACCAAACAGCTCTTTAAATGCCATTAAAGAATTTACAATTTTAAACATACAATGAAAAGCAAGACAGCACTCAAGCAAGAACTAAATTCCAAGTGTCTGTCTGTCTGCCTCTCTGTCTATATGTATCTGTCTATCTGTCTGTCTGTCTGTCTGTGTCTATGTCTATACCTGTATGTCTATGTGTGTGTATGTATATATATATATATATATATATATATATATATATATATATATATATATATATATATATATGCACAAGCTGGCACAGTGGCTCAGTGACTCGACAGGGATTCGTTTCATCTCTGCTCTGTGTCTCCATGCAGCTTTCATGTTCTCCTTGTGTGTTGCAGATCACCTCCTGCAGTCCAAAAACTTGAAGTGAGACTAGGTTAGAAAGTTAGAAGGTGGACAGGGGGCCTTAGAGTTAAATCCAAAGCACAGAGGTGGCTCACCTGTGTATCCGACTTGCTCAGGGCCTCCTATAAGGGGGGAAAGGGGAACATTTTCAGGGTTCTGGGGGTGGGGTGCATAAGTGTGAGTGTGGATAAGGGTAGCTTTACTTTGGGGGGGGGGGCATTTGGTAGAATCCTCAGGGGACCAGCCACACTTCTGTGTGGCCCTGAGCTTCCTACCAGCACGGCTGAGGAAATCATCATCCATCCTGCCCAGCTTCACTTGCTAAACGCGAATAACTTTGCTCACTCATTCGGAAGGTCAGTGCTCCCCAGGAGGTGCCGTTTTATTGTCTTTATTTGGGAGTGCAGACAGACTGACAGTGATTAATTTTCCAGAGATGCGGAAACAGGGAGGAGGGTGAAGGGGCGGGGGTGGCGGGGGGTGGCAGGGGTGCAGCCATATGTTCAAGTTCGACAGAAGTGAGAATCGGAGCAAAAGTGACTTTTAATTAAATTCCACTAACGCAAACAGAAGTGGTTTGAAGCAATTAAAGAAGCATTTTAAACAGCAAAGGAATACCGATAAACTTGTGTGAGGTCTACACAGAGGGGTTCTGTCGGTTCTCGTAATTAGCCATGTCGCTCTCTCACAGAGGCCCTTAATGGAAACATTTTTGACACATGAGCCTCATGGATTAGTATGTGAAATGCCATAAAACTCTGAAGACGCCAGGATTGGCGCGAGACTTCATCACTACTGCCAAATAATGCTATATACAGTACGTTTTATTAAGATTATAAATAAAGTTAACTTATTTCTGGATGCCATCTGACTAAAAGTCATAAACAAACAAAGAGCTAGTTGGAACACACACACACACACACACACACGTAACATGCTATGGGCAACATACAGATGACTTAGGCTCATGGGAATTTACACAAAAATGTTCTTAGGGCAGAAGGGAAAATTAGATAACCAATCTGATTATAGAGGGGGTGGGTTCAAGCAACTAGAGGAGGCAGTACCAACCAATCAGATGCACAACCAGTCATTTCTTGTTCTGCCCTCAGAGAACCTATTACCCTAACTACGGTAGGAAACTTGCATGACCTGGGAAGAACATGCAAACTGCAGACTATTAGGAGGAGGCAGGTCTAAGGCTCCTCACGCAGGACGGGTGAGAGCAGCACTGCCCATTGAGCCTTGCTGCTGACCTGTATCTATATCTTTGTAATGTAGATGGCACTGCAGGGCATCGCAACTACTCTAACTACGGCTGGTAGCTAATCAAGCCTCAGCCCAAAACTGAGCCAGCAAGGAGAGGGATTGGGGGCAGCAGGAAAAGGATCTGATAGTTGGCGTTTCCACTGAAGAACATCTTGTCTTGTTTCTGAGCTCTACTTTATGTTCTCCTTTGTTGCCACCATACCTGAGCCCCTGCTGCCCCACACCCCAAACACAGATCCCCAGCATGCTGTTTCTAGGGTATTAATGGTATGCTGTGTTAATAGACCACTTTTCCACTGTTCCCTGCAAGGCAGATTTGGAATTAATTCATCCATCTGTCCATCCATTTTCTGTAACCACTTGTCCTATTCAGGGTCACAGGGGGTCCGGCGCCCATCCCAGAAGCTATGGGCACAAGGCAGGGAACAACCCCGGATGCCATCCTTTGGTAGGGCACACTCACACACCAGTCACTCACACATGCACAGCTATGGGCAATTTGGCAACTCCAAATAACCTCATTTTGTTTTTGGACTGTAGGAGGAAACCAGAGACCCGGGAGGAAACCCCATGATGACACGGGGAGAACATGCAAACTCCACACATGTGGGGCCAAAGTGGAAACTCAATCCATGGTCCCAGAGGTGTGAGGCAACAGTGTTGACCAGTGCTGACCACTGCACCAGCATGCTGCCCCGTTTTGGAATTTATATATTTTTTACAACCATCACCCATAGAAATTTTCAGGTGTCCCAGAGACAGGAAGATTCATGCTATGGCCAAACTTTAAGTGTGACGTTCTAGTCGTAAGTGGAATCACCGGCATGTTGTTATATGTCAAACTTAGTTAGAGAGTGGATAACTTTTAAGAACAATTAACAAGCATTCAGGCCCTCTGCAAGTTACTGTATAGTTAATCTTCTAAATCAAACTAAAAGTACATGATCTTCTATAAGGTGAGGAGCAAAACCCCAAATAGACACTGTCCGTCTTGATATAATCACCCCTCACAGTGCAAAAACACGCAGTTAGCTGAACTGAACTAGCAGAGACACATGTGCAGGGTTTTTTTTTAGAAATGACATCATTGTCTAGAATGAGCAGGACACTTCAGCAGCTTCCTTTCAGTGCTAACAAGCACTTCACGCTCAGGACAGTTTTAGCATGAGTTCATCTGTCGTACACCATGACAGTGCAGTCTGGGTATTCATACATGCAGCCTCGGGCCGTTTAGCGTGTTCGGCGTGAGCCTCTAATCTAACCTGTAATCTCCATGAGCCGTTTTGCATTTCAGCAGTCTGGACTGGCATGCATTTTCATAGTGTCAGCTTAAAGATACGGCTTCCTTATGCCTGCCCATTTCTCTGCCAGCGAGGACTGGGCACCATGCGGGAAGTTGGACTCAGCTCTGCGGCATCATCTCCGCTTTCCATATTTTCTCTCCGGTATGAGTCATACCCATCCCCGCCTCTGACTCACCTACTGTACCTTTAACGGCCCGACGCCCGGCAGAACAGACGCCACTGACATGAGGAGCACGATGCCCTGCCACATGCACCACATGCGGAGAGCTACCGGGGAACAGGGCCCTGTAAACTCCCATGTGCTTTACAGGCTACTGAAGCTGCTCTGTAGAAGGCAGGAGAGACGTTGCATCCCGATCGCTCCCTCCAGCGCTCAGCATAACAATTTCCCCCCTGGGTTGTAGGGGCTAAACTTGTATTCATATACTAATTTCTGCTTCTATCCAGTTCAGCTGAAAGACATTATCTAAAACCTCTTCAAATACTTTTTTCTTCCTATAATGATAACACAGATTTTTGGGTAATAACTTAAGTAGAGAAATAGGAGCAGGGGTGGTGTGCAAAAGCACATTTTGAGACGGATATCCTAGTTACATGAAGGCTATGACAGTGCACATACTGTAGGACCCCATTACAGTTCTACTTAGAAACATGGAAGTTTGGCTGAAAGGTTATACTGTATATTCAAGAGGGTCACTGGTATGCCCTTAAGAAAAATTTCAACTATTTTTCAATGTCATTCGATTAAAACGCCTCCTGTGACCTAAATGTTGTGTAGTGCTAGTCTTTACTTACTTTCTTGCTTTTCTTGTTTGTTGTGCCAGTGTAGAGAATTACATAAGCTACACTGTCGTGTCACAATACTTTGAATGTCATACTTAAGGGAGAGAAATGCTTTGTAACTGTGACTTTACCATAAATAGATCTTATTTATTCCTGGTTATAACCTGCATTGGGAGGGGGGAGTTCTCCTCTATCATCTTTTCAAATAACTGCTGAGAAGAGGCTGTGCATATCATTTAAAAAATTAAAGCAATGTGATGTAAAAGGAGATGATCAAAGTATCATTCTATAAAGAACAGAATAATTTACTGACTAAATAATTCACTCCCTGACACAACAGTTAGCTGGATTCTGTATTTATATTTGAACATATTCACCCAGATATCAGAACTCCAAGTTAAAGTACATATTACCCCCATTTTATGTTATGAATTATTTTCTCTCATCTTCAGACGATCAGCACATGCTGATGATTCTAGCAGACTGATGCAACTGTCAGGTGTGATGAGTGATGACTCACAGTCATCGGCGGGAGATGAATGGAGAGACTAAAAATAACAGATGAAAAACAAACGTAGCTGTTGTTTCCACTGAAAAAATACCAAATTGCGTGCTTCCTAATGCATCTGCTTGCTTTGGCAGAAAGACAATATTGCTTTTAATTTGGCATGTGGCTATAGAAAGGTTTCCGCAAAGGGATGAGCAGAGTGGGCTGTCCTTTCAGCACTCTCTCCAGCCTGTTTCCCTCCTTCAAGTACAGGGGGAAGTTACATGTTTAATATGTACAAAGAATCCCCAGACTCAGAGATTTTGCATCAGCATACAGCCTGTCCATTGCATAAAGGTGATAAGAACCATTTCTTTATAACATTTTTTTTGCAAAACGGTAGCACTGCAGAGCTGAGGAGGAACTGACTTATTTTAGCTACATAAGACCTTGTTATACTAAGTTAGGAGCAGCACAGTATGGCAGTAAATCCCAGTGAAACACACAGGCTTGCCATCCTGCCAGAGCTCATCACCAAAACATAATATCCTGTGACAGACAGTTCCAAGATTATGTTGATTAGTAGTCCAGCGAGTTTCCATCTGCCTCTTCAGAGACTGTTCCTTCCCTCAGCCCTAAGCCCCAGTTCCCTCTCCTTCTGCTGACTGTCCGCTAATTCAATCAACGTTGCCCCAGCCCCAAGTCAACTGGGATGGGAAGCTGGCATCCTGGAAAGCACAGACCCTTGAGCAACTCCAGAATGACTCCAGGCACTATCCTCACAGTGCCTTCCGATTGGGCGACAGAGGTCCCAGTTTGGTCAGGGAGGGTCCATCACAGCTGGGCTATTTATAAAAATTAAACCAAGCAAAGACCTTCCCAGTTTGGTCCCAAGGGTCATAGAAATGTACCTTCAGTACTCTGGCCACCATGAGGGAATTTTTTTTAAGTAAGATCTTTACAAACTTGTTTTTTTTCAGATGCCTGAGGCAAAACTCTGTTCCACTTTCGATTTTAAAGTTCAGTGTTTCCATTGCAATAGTATTTTTGCTGACAATGTGGACCATGCATGAGTATTTGCACGTCTACATAAACAGTGCCTTCCTCAGAGTGCTTTAGTCCTGATGCTGATAAAACAGTGTTTACGCGGAAAAATGTAAGAAAGTAATTCAATAAGAGAAAAGGCTAAGAGTAGGCCTACGTCCATCTGCCAGCTTCTAGCAAAGAAAGGGAGGGATTTAAAACCAGCACAGGGCCAATGAAGAAGCTGTAGTGGGACATATCTGGGAAATGTCCACCATGTCATCCAAAATCCTGCGACGCTGGTATCCCTGATTACGCCTCTTAGGTTCAGCTGATCATTGCCTCATCTTGTCTACCATGAAATTGTCAGTTTGGATTTTATCGCATAAATCATTCAGTAACTTAGGAGGTAGAAGGTAATTCAGCATGTGATGTATTAACAGCAGTGCTAATGAACAGTCGCTAATTTAGCCAATACAGGTTAACCTTGGCTAGGACCAAAACGATGCTATGGCTATTTGCCACATTCTTCTGATTGCTTCCATACTGAGCTGCTGCCCGTGGACCTTCCAATCAGCACATGTCAGAAGAGGAGGTCTTTCCCTCTAACTTGGTGATTCCAATCTCCTACTCTGTATACTGCTTTTGCCTCTTTCTCCCTGTTTCTTAAATTCACACAGATTTCTTATTCTGTGCTGCCAATCCACATCACACAAAGGCAAGCCCTTGATATTTTATCATATTACTACATCATTGATATAAAGCAAAGGCCCATTTGCTTGTCCATACATACTGTAGGTCAACATTGGGGTTGATGATTTGCTGATAGCTTGCCCTTTATCTCCAATCAAATTTGGATATCTTAATTGGATTAATATTTACATGGCAGATATCAAGGTTACTCATAGGCCAGCTAATTTTGAATCCTATTATAAGAGCCTATAAGATCCATTTATCCACCTTCTAACTTCGTCTCCTGGTCAGGGTCTCCCCCTCCCCATTACAAAATCCTCAATATTTTGTCAAAGAAGGTATGCATATTATTGTTGGGTAGTTGTGGAGTAAGTGATTGGGAGACAGAAAATAGAAGAACATTTTTGAAGCAAGGTGCATACCTTGAATTATTTTACTAAATATCTTCCAACGTAAAGCAAAATAAATTACTGCTTGCTAATAATCTGAAAAAAAAAAATCGTCAGTAGGCAAATTGCTGACAATAAAATGTTCCCTGCTTAAAAAGTAAGCACAAACGAAAAGTTTGTTAATTTGTTTTTAACTCTGGCTTCAGGGTCCGAGAGGGTTATTGAGTTGGTCCTGCAGATCTATGACTAGAACCCCTTTTCCATGTAAACAACCCGCTAAAAAGATTTCCAATTGATTATTTATAGACTTCCTATAACCCAGAACACCTCTGTTCCTTGGTCCACCCAGCTATATACAGTTCCCATTAATAAATACATGCAAATAAGATTTGTAGCCACATGACTGTTTTTAATGTTTTTTTTTTTTTGCCTGAGCAGGAAGGTTCAGCCTGAGGCCTAGGGAGGGCTCCTTCTTCTGTACCCTATGTAACCTGCTTTTATTACAATCCCCAGCTCCATTATCTAGAACTGGTGTAGCCCCAGGACCCATAGTATTCCAGTCATTATGTAAGAACCCTATTTTTGTATTTGTTTGTTTGTTTGTTTCACCAAAAATGAATGGGGGGGAGGTACTAGCAGTAAAAAAAGAAAAAATTCTAGGACAGTACTCATCATTTCCGACCACAAAAGTCTGATGGTACAAACATTTGAAAATTTATTTTTTAAAATCTGTGACCCAGTGAAAATGTTTATGAATGGTTATTTGAGTTTGTGACCTATAAGCTGTCAGATTGGCTCAAAATGTCTCTTGAGCAGCAGCAATCAAACTATAAAAATGGTGGTCCAGTAATTCTGGTTCAGAATGATTATGGCCTATGATGGCAACATGTGCAACAGCTCATTTAGAAGATGAGCATGGGGAAGGCGATACTAATTACTCCCAGAAATGCAAGTGCTACAGACTTATTGTCTCTCTCACAGAAAAATGGAAGGGGGGGGGGGGAGTCCAGATGTCCCCGGGACATGCCCTACTGCCCTGCTTACTTAATACTTACTCACTTAATACAGGGCTACCAACAGGGCTACCAAGGGAGCAAATGATTTACTAGCTTCAGATGATTTACTAGATTGAATTACTAGCTTCTGTTTTTCCATGAAAACTTCATTATGCATTGTGTCTGTTTGCATTTTATACAAAACTGCTCTTTAAATGTCATTAAAGAATTTACTACGTTAATTAAGCATACCAATGAAAAGCAAGACCAAAAACAAAATTCCAAATGTATCTGTCAAGCATGTCTGTCTGTCTGTCTGTCTACAGAAATGAGCTGACTCACGGAAAGCTCGTACTTACGACTGGACTGCCATACGTCTGTTACATTTAAAATTTGGGTTTGTAGTAACTGTTTTAGTATTTTTCCGATACCTACAAATTTCAGTTAAGGAAAGACTTAGGGAATGGAACCCATTCGTAACTTGAGGACTGCCTGTGCATGGAAATTTAGTATAGAATGACATATTTGGGCATTATCCAGGATTAAGAGAAACAGTTAAGTACAGTTAAGTCCAAAACAGCAAAATACTTACATCATTGTTCAAGGGTCCCCTGGATGTAGCCTGATGAATGGTAAAGGCATTTGATGTGGGCTGTGATCGGCTTCTTGCTGAGAAAACCTGCCAGTTCTGCACTGTGTCCTTCACATGACACCCCTAACCCATCTCCACCATTAGAAACAAGTTTTATGATGCCCTAATGAGAATTCAGCAAAGTTGCCCCGTCCACTTCCAGCAGATGTCAATCTAAAAATCACATGTGTGACAAGTCAAGCGTTCCCTCCCAACTAACCACAGCCAGTTTAAAACGCCTGATACAAACTGGGGAAAAAATCTCTGGGAGGAGAAAAATCAATAAAGATAGCCACCAGGTTTCAGTAGCAATCCTCTGCGAACAGGCAGACACACTGGAGGCCAAGAGATGAATTAAAAAAAAGAAATCATTGTTTAAAAATCTGTTCCTTTCTGTCAGAAAATGGTGTCTTTTTTCTTAAACTCTTCCTATACTTAAGGAAGTATCTCCTGCGCACAGGAAAGTAAGAACATTTTATTTTTTTGCACAGGTCCCTTCAGGGCCTCCGTACTACTGTGTAACTTACGTTTGTAATTTATATTTGCTGCTGTAATAAAAGAATTTCCCAGCCATGATCAATAAAGTACATCCATCCATCCATCCATCCATCCATGCCTCCATCCATCTATCTATCTATGTATCTATCCCTATAAGAAAAAATGATGACACAAATGGTAGGAAAGAGACTGGATTATGCTAAATAAACCCACCTGACTCAAAGGCATCAACCCCAAGCTCGAAGACACAGATGCGCACTTAAAGAAGGGAGGAACAAAGGCAGGATTTCAGGGGGGGGGGGGGGGTCTCCATGATGGCTGATGCTTTGTCACCCTCAACATTTAAAAATAATTAAGCTTTTGGAAACAACAGCTATCCTGAAAAAAATATTACGTAAAACATTGCACAGATTTTACACCTTTTTACGTAGCGTTTCCACACACCAGCTGCCTCCACTGAAGTCCAGCAGCCACACGTATCTCCAAAATGTTTTTAATGGTGTGGGACCGACTTTGACACTGTTGTGAGGAACAGACACTGGAACTGATTAGCAGTGTCTACATCCAGCTTCAGAAGTCATTCTGCTCCCTATTCTGAACAATGGATACGTGATATGCCCGTAATATACTTATTTTATCATTATTGACTTATTGACATACTATGCCTGCAGCATCCCTGGTGCTAAAAAGAATGAGAAATTTATCTCAGACATGATATGCGATTTTAAGGAGCAAAAAATCCCATTAACTGGCAATATGAACTTATATAATTTTAGTTTGTTAAAAACTGCAAACGTTCTGACTGCTGTACTCATGGAGATTATCAGTTTTTCCACACTCAAACAGAACAACATCACAATCTTAATATACAAATATAATCAAACCACCTTACACCTTTAAAACTTCCATCCATCACCCATCAACCCAACCAACCATCCATCCATCCATCCATCCAACCATCATGTATGCTTCCTTCTCCTATGCAGGGTCTACGAGGGTTCGGAGCCTATCGCAGAAGCTACAAGCACAAGCCAGGTAATAAACAAGGTCACCACCCCATTGCAGACCCTTGAAACTTAAAACCTAACCTACAGTAAAAACTTAAAAGCAAATTAAAAACTCTCAGAAAATAGAAAAGTAGAAGCAGCTTACAAATGAACCGTGTTCACAAACAAGAAGCTTTTAGTCCAAAAATTTTTGTACAGTACAATGCGAAATTTTCTTTCCCAGTCGATCGTTAACATGCTGAAGGACCCAGGCTAAAAGCTGTAAGTTGTGAGGCAGGAATCACTGCTTCCCCACATCTTCTCTGGCGAGAGGCTGGGCTCCTTTTCTCATCGTAAATGTTTAAGGAGATATCATCAGTGCTTTATCGGCGGGTTTTCCCTCAAAGCAATAAATTCACCTTAATGCTGGTCGATTTTATCACCGAGTCGATATATCAGTTCAGCCATAATAAAAAGCCCACGGACAGATACAGGAGTCAGGTTGAGCACCTTGTTTCCATCAACCACTCAGACTGAGACCCTGTCCTAACTTACACATAGCAGTCAGGCTTCAGCTCAAATGCACTCATGAAGTCCCTCCAAGGTTGCCCAGGTCCGGTCCTGGAGGACCGGTCTCCAACACACTTTGCAGATTTCCATGCTCAAACACACCTTTACTTAGCTCAGCATTAGTAGGTGGTTAATTATTAGGTGTGTTTGAGTAGGAAAATCCACAAAGTGTGATGCAGTCTGGCCCACTAGGAATGGAATTGTGGAACACTGGTTTACAGAAATGTCTTTATTCTTCTGATAAGAAACTTTCAATATGTTACCTTCCATTTTTCAATCATCCAGCTATCCAAGTTTCATCACACCTTACCCAGTATGGGGTCTCAGTGACCTGACCCTGGATGGGCTACCAGTCACGACTAGATGCTGACACAAGTCTTACAGTTATTCTGCATTATGAATATTTTTCTCTTAATAGCTCCAGATATAGTAACACTTCAATTTGAATTTCTAAACATCTAGCAAGTTCACTTTGGCACCATTCAAAGTTCAATAGTCACAAGGGACGTGAGCTGTTGGTGAATGACACGCAGCATGGGTGACATGCAGCATTGGGACATGGGACATTCTGTCAAAGACCGCAACAGCTGTCACACAATCTGTCACAGCATAGAACTAGAGGGAATCCTCAGGACAGAGAGGGTGCGGTCACCTCACATCGCACCTCAGCTGACAGTCAAACGTCCATTTCTCTGAGTGACTGTATTGCTGATGTCTTGCTCCAGTGCTGCTGCATCTGAGTGCTGTCGTCTCACAAAAGCTTACTGTAAAAGACATTCATTCCCTTTTGCTCTTGGTAGATATGCACGGAGTGCTCACTTCTGTTCGGTTTGTACCAGCTCAGGAGTACCTGAACAAGTCTACCGTTCTCACATACTGCTGGAGACACGAGAAAGCGATTAAATCACCACTGCCAGTCACCAGTCCCCAGATCCAAGGCATTTCCATGTACCTTACACCGTGCGGTACCCCGTCTCCCTTTGGTGTGAAAAAATACTGTCCTTCTGCTGATACAAGCTACTCTAAAATAAGTTTTCATTTTTGATGCAGAATTCTTGAATTGACACGCCTTGATATATCCTTGGAGAAATGCGATATCCTCACTGGCAGCTGGACCGCAGCCGCAAAGGATGCCGTACATCCTCTATTTCTGAGATTAAATTATGAAACAAGTCATTTTGAAATAACTCAGTACTAAAATTTGTCATGTAAAAACACATATTCCCTCTTCTATGGAAAAAAAATCACTTTTGAAATATTCTAAAATGTATTATCTTCTTACCTGCTCAATTTTTGAGCCATTAGCTACCACTGGGGATCCTTCCCTGGACCGGGTAACCTTGTATTATAAGGAATAACTATACAAACGGCTGCATTTTTGGATTTTATAAAGCAACACCGCTCTCCAATATGTAGGCGTCTTCAGACAGTTACAGTATGTCACCTCATTACTCTGTTGGACATGATTGTGTTTAAAACGTATTTTATACATACATACATTTGTTAGAGATGTGTAGGTTGTCACAAAAAATGCAATACTGTGCTTAAAGTGTTGCATGGAACGCATCCATCGCACAGCAGTCTGACAGTGGCGAGAGGATCCAGGATGAATGATACATATCAGCGTTATACTGTACTTACCCATTTTCAGAGAACAGGCAGCCGATGCCCCCGACAGCACAAATCTTCACTGCACATCTCCCAGCAGTCAGGTTTCCATAGCAATAAGGTCACTTACCCTGTATCTAATAATTATTGACAATTTAGCTTCCATATGGAAAGTGAAGCTACGGCAACTGTTTTGGGGACGACCTAATAATAAGGATGATCTGTACAGGGAGGAAGTGACTCATGGTTTGAAGCTGGCTGTTGTCAGTGCACTACAGCAGTGGGCATGTTGTCAAGGGTTTGCACTGTGTTTGCACAGCTTGTCCTAAAATGAGGGACCAGGACTTGTGTAGAAAACAAACACAATGTTAGGGTCCCATCATATTCCACAAAGTAAGAGAAGGATTCCACGGATTTCTGTCATGCTCTAAGGGTTAGCTAATGGCTGTCGGGCTAAACCAGAAAAAAAACTTTTTTATTTTCCGTTAATAAATCAGACGATAAAGCGTTTTAAATATTTGAACAAAGCAGAGTCTAATAAGCTAACGCAGTGCTAAGAGGTAAATGTGCTTTGACAGCACTGTTCTGCTCTAACGTTTTAATATACATGCCCTAAAAACATCAGCAGAGTCCAAAAATATAACTATCCAGTGGTAAGAATCCATATCAGCCTTTCATTTTAAGAATAATTGAACAACAGTATCTGCAAAAACAAAAAATAATTCTATATAAAAGCTTTGAGAAGAAACTAAGTGTAGTCTGGGGGTGACTGTGATTTATTTAGGAGTTTTGGGTTTTGTACAAACTGTCAAACAACTATCCCAGAGAGCTTGCTGTGGCTATCGTCATGTGCTCACACTCCTTGATTTTGGCCATCACCCCACAGTTCCTGAACACGCACACTTGCCTCCTTACTGGCTGTCTAGGGTACGTCACAGTGCCCCCAAGCATCATGCACGGCAGTTTGGCGTAAGCTGCAAGCCGTGGAACAAACCTCGACCCATAGAGAAGATGGAGCAGTGCCACGGTAAGCCCTGCTGCCCAGAAGTAAACAGCATTGCTCTTCATTTACGATTTACCCAACATTCTGAATTTGATTAGCATACTTGGAGGCTCCAGCAGACAGTGGACATTGAAGCCCTCCAGGTCTTGTTTCAAGGTAACCAGCCCACTGAGATGTTGTTTCTCTGTTGCCTTCAACCCATTTACCTCACAATAATCTCATACTTAACATCACATATTTAATACATATTTACATTATTTGGTATTGTAAATATTAATGTTTGGTGTTGAGCCATTTTTGCATTCAGGTGACCTGTGATGTTGTCTTGCTTTGGGTACATCACACCAAGGCTACTGTATACAAAGTCATTGAATTACACGACATGGCCAAAACTATATGGACACCAGTTTGTGCACCATCTCATTCAGAAACCACAGGTATTAATATTAAGCTGGACAGTTCAGTCCCTGCTGTAAAAACAGTATGGACCTGCATGATTTCCATGCTTGTTTATGCTGGGTAGTGCTGGTTTGGTGCTGGTTAGTGCTGGTTACCCAGCATAGCTTCATGAAGCTGGTCCACCAGCACCAAAACACAACATATGTTGGTGTAACTAGCATGCATTGTGCTGGTCATGCTGGTAACCAGCTTTGCTGGTCTGTGCTGTTTTTTTCAGCAAGGTTGTTGCTATCTTAGCCTCTACTTTTCTGGGAAAACTTTCCATTAGATGCTATAACATTGCTGGATTTGCTGCCATTAAAGTTGGGTAGGTAATTCTCACAAAATCTTAGTTTCAAAGACTTCAAAAATGAAGTATTTAAAAAGGCTTGCATCGACAAATTTCTTTTTTAGCCATTAATAGCCAGGTCAGAAATGTTTGTAAGGGTACATTTAAAATCATTTACAGAAAATTTTACATGTTTTTTTTACATTTCCCGAAACAAGTCCTTAAAAATCTCATTACCGCAACAGTCTGAAAACATCAAGATCATTTTTTTTAATTGCTTATTAACAGTCATGCTCATTAAGTCATGCTCAGTTACTTGAAACTCTGAAATAATGTAGATTTTTTAATTAACATTTTTATTTGATTTTGACTGATTTCTGTCATTACTGCAACACCATCTGGAATCTACAACCTAATATTTTTTTGTATTTCACTGAAACTTGATATATCTTTTAAATGATGTGGCAAACCTGAAGGAACACAACATATAGATTCTACACATGTATTAAAAAGCCAACTACTATTTTTTGATCTATTAAATGAACATTAAATGGACACCTTTGCGATAATGATAGAGGTTTCGGAAATGAGGTTTCATGAGAATCACTCGGGTACTGATGTTCGGTGGTCAAGTCTTTTTCTGTGAGCTTGTGTGGCTGACCACTTCACAACTGAAGTTGTTCCCAGATGTTTTGTTTGCTTGTGTTTGCTGACAATGTTTGTTACAGGAGATTGTATACTGTATATGTATGTTTAATTTTATACCTGTGTCCCCAGTGGGTATGGTTTACACAGGATATTCCTCTGATTAATTGGGGTGTCCACATACTTTTGGCTATACAGTGTATGTGTTACCAGGAATAAACTTATATATGTTTGTTGTAATATAACCCAGAAATACAATGCTCATTCAGCTCAACGGTACATGCTTGACGAGTTCTTTAATTGATATTTATTTATTGTATTTCTAAATATCACTTAAGAGGTTTTTCAGCAGAGCTACTTAAAACTAAAATAAGCCAATTTATTACAAGCTTCCGTTATTTCTATATATTTCTGTGCGATGCAAATGGTCATTAATTATAATATGACAAATAAATAACAATGAAAACATTTGAGGTATTCATGGGGGCCAGCAGTACAGAAAACAGGAAGGAGCCCGATTAGAGCGAGGTACCCACATTCCAGACTATGACTAATGATAGTAATTACCCAGCAGGCAAAGTGACTGAACACCTGGATTAATATTTTCAGATGGGAAAGACTGTTTTAATGTGCATGGGTGGGAGGATTGAACATAAAGCTTGCTTTGGTTGTGTATATTACTACTGGTACTGCAGTTAAATGTAATATACATAGAACATCCATACATCTTCCCTAACTACTTAACAGGGTCTTGATGATCCCAGAAAGCATACAAGGAACAGACTGGGACCATCATCCTGTCTGTACACAGACAAATATGTTCATGGCAAGACTCACCTCTGTCTGTGGCAGAATGTGTTAATTGAGAAATAAAAATAGGTAGACTATGTTTCTGTGTATGCAGTAATATTATATATATCTAATTTTGATCAAAATGTACATCAGCATTTGCCATAGTAATGACCCTAGGGTAACGTTCACCAATCCAGTCCTCGAGGGCCCACAGTCGGTCCATGGATTTGCTCCTGCCAAGCTCACACACACACACACACACACACAGACACACACACACATGTAGGGTAAACATATCCTTATGGGGACCGCTCATTCATTTCAATGGGAAAAATGCTAACGCTAACTATGACAACCTTAACCCCCACCCCATAACCATAAGTAACCTAACAAAATACAAGAGTTTTTGTATTTTTAGTTTTTTCTAGGGCTGTCAAAATTAACGGGTTAACGCGGATTAATCCATCATCGTGATTAATCTGATTAAAATTTTTAACGCAATTAACCCATCTGCAGCGCAGAATGATTCAAAATCCCTGAAATGTCTCTGTCAACCCATTTTGGGCAGTTTTGGTGTGTTCCATTTGCCCTCGGAACTCGTATTCCGAGTCGGATTCCGGAGTTTTGAAGCCAGAAGTAACGACATGCACGGTCCCGTTTCTCGGAGATCTCGGAGCAGCACAGTGGATCCCGAGTTCAGAATCCAAGATGGCTGCGCCTTTTATCAACAGAAGGGAAAGCTGTAGTTTTACTGTTTAAGCACTACATCTCATTTGTGGCTCATTAAATCGGTCGCACGCTATACCGCCGAAGTTATCTGTGGATGTGTTGCTACGGAGTTTTATATGTAAAGCACCGCACGTAATGTGTTATCAACTGATATTGCTAACAATGGCAATTAACCGGGCTAGAATTGGACTTCATGGTTAGTTGGATTATTTGTCGAATTTACGGTAGTTCGTGCTAATTGTAAGCGAACGAAGATAAAGACCATTTAAACTGAGGTACCTTAAATCCGACAAGTTGTCCGGCTAAGCAAAAAATCTTGCTTTTTGATATGGGTCCATGGTATTGCACTTCTGTGGCAGATGGAATACATCCGACTCATGTTCAAGATGTTCAATAAACATGTTAAGTGCATATATATTCCCTTTTTTCTTGAGTCGGTTTGCTCATGCAAAATTAAATGTGATTAATATAGATTGAAAATGAATGGTATTTAATCGTGATTAATCGAAATTAATCCACAGCAACCCTGTGATTAATCTGATTAAAAATTTTAATCGTTTGACAGCACTAGTTTTTTCATAGCAGTCACCCATTTTTATAAAATAGACTGATATTTATCATAGGTAAACCCGCTCGCACACACACACACTGTATGCCACCAAATAAAATTTGTTTTCGCAGTTGATCAATTCATTTTGCTGAACATCCTTGTCTGATATCTTCAATGACAGAACACAGAACTAAGGAGCACACGACTGGGAAGCACTTATATACAAGACTGACGATGGAGCAAACTAGAGGCAGCTAGAGTGATTCACACAAGAGTTGAAATGAGAGGGAAAACAAAAATGATTAACAGTTGCGGCTCGTTAGGGCCACACTAGGGAGGAAACAGGAGGGGCGGATGGGCAGGGCATGACATCAGTTGGATGCATTTTTCCATCAAAAACATAATTTCCTTCTCTTACATATATCAAGAAGGGCCACCAAAGAGGATGGTGCAGTTTTTAGATATATAGATTTTAACATCTGTAGAAGAGAACAATACAATACTTGGGGTCTTTGGGATCATGAACAGATCCAAGGGAATCTGGAACATAGAATGTGTGAACACCCTTCCAAGACAAACAAGCGTACAAATGGCTTTTTTGCTGAATAAACCAAAAAGAAAGCAGGAGAGCAGCACCCACCTGCCAACCTCCCCCCTCCCCCAATAGCATTAGCACTTTAACACTCTATCTATTACAGTAAGCAATTAACAATGTTAAAAATGTGAGCATATTGCATATTTAATTTTATTTTACTGTCACATATATTCAACAATGTGCAAAATACAAATACTTTCATGAAAAGCAACACTATTACCTTTAATCTTACTGTAAAACGTTTAATTCAGTCTTGCAAACCCTCGTAAAACATAGTTTGACTGGAAATATAAAATACTTGCAGGCAATCTGTTGCCTGAAATTATAGCCGTTTATCTGGGAGAGTTCACCTTGGAGGCCTTTATTTTTGAGAGAACCAAGCCCAAGGAGATGGAATAAACTTGCTTGGATGACACCAGACACAGGGACACTGTAGGTCAACTAGTAAAACACATCATGCAGTCTCAGGGGCTAGACATTTATAGGAGCATCCATCAACAGATACAAGCAAAGTCCTCTCTTCATGACAAATAGGGTATCTCATTAATTTTGGCAGCTCAGCAGAGATCTCACGGCACAGTAAAACGCCGCGCCTGCGTTGAGGCAGCAGAGAGCCGCAGAGAACGTTTTTAGGACTTGCAATTTGTCTAGATCTAGCTCACATGTATTCCTGTGGTCTCCCATCCATCTGGATCACGCCTCACATTGACATTACATATATATGTTAAATTAATCTAGGGGTCTTATAATAACAAAATGCCCTCTGCCATTAGCAGCTTTAATTAATTTGTGATAGTAATGAGGGTGACCCCTGCTGTTTAGAAACATGATAGAGCCATTTTTCACCCAGAGAGTTTTTTTTTCCAGAAGAAATACAATATCAGGCAGGTAAATTATCTGGCACAGCTGTGATGTGTAATGGATTGCCATTGTCCACAACTCGTTCGTAAATTTCAGGTCCCAGCAGTAGTGAAAGCCACCTCTGACTCTTGGAGCCAATCAGTGGATAAGGTTGTGTACATACACGTATTCACCAGGCGACCAAAAGACCGTGGAATTTTTTTCCCCCAGCTGCCTTTAATCCCTCACTGGGGTGGTTTTTGCCTGCATTTATTTAAAATGGAAGAATTATATATTCAGCTCTGGAAAAGATTAAGAGACCACAGCAAAATTTTCAGTTTTACGCATTTCTCAATTGACAGATATGTTTCCCATTCATTTCGAAGGTCAACTGAGGTCATCCCCGGATTCATGACGCACTGCTGGATAAACTGACGGTCATCTCTGGCATTAGAAAGTCACTTCTGCCCTGCCAGTGTCTCCTTCTTCACCTTGTTCTTGTGTTCTGCTGTCTTAGAAACCTTGAGCTTGGAAGCAACCTGCCGCTCAGTGTAGCCTCTGCCAGCAGAACCAGGATTAAACCAGGATTTGAAAATGCAGATTATATCGAGTGATCTCTTAATTTTTTCCAGAGCTGTATATAAAAATTATATGTAAGCCATGCCATCAAAAAATAAATCATCAAAATATTTGCATATTTATGCTTTAAGAGTTTCCACTGCCGCGGATTCTTGCAGACACATTTTTGGTTTTGCAGCTTCCTGTGGGATAGTGAAGTTGTCCTTCCTGACACTAATGAAGCTGCCAAAGTTAAATTTAACAAAGAGACAAAACATTGGCATTAAAATACGGGCTTTTTCTCCGAGTGTGGCGAGGTCTCGATTTTTTGCAAGGCTCTTCTGTTTTGTAAACAGTATACTATCCATCACAGGGTTCTGCTATTTGTCAAACTAGTTTGGCTTTGAGCCAGTCCACCCTCACATGAAAAATGAGGGAGGCAGCGTTTTATCCATAGGTGCTTTGATCAATCATGGATCACTGCAATGGATCTCACCCACAAAGATGCAGCAGCTGCAGGAAATTGCCACCCAACTGCAAATTATTTCATTTAGATACAAAACAGAACAATATAACCATTAATAATGGATGGTATTAGAAAGAGAAAAACGCAGTCAAAACAAAAAACTAAATTCAGAAGACTGGAAATTGTTACAGTAGCACACAGCCTACTGTACCCGCAAATCAAGTTCCGAACCCCACATAAAGCAAATTAAAGGAAATGGGTAATTCAAATTGCAGCAGCTCACCCGTCACCAGCCTGTGTGCATGGAGATTTGGCAGCCTATGTGACAAGAAATAATCCGTTTGAACTGAACACAAACAGAAAAAAGCAATAAAATAATAACTTGGGGGAAAAAACCCAATAAAACAAAAATAAAATAGAGCAAATATATTATTTGCTTTGAGAACTACAGTTATTACCTCCATGGTGTACTATTCAATGGTAATACTTTGTCTCAGGCTAATGGCAGTTACCCCAGCTCCAAGCCAATCTAGCACAGCTTTTACAGCATTCTGTTCCTATCACTGCACTGGGACATTAGGATCCACAGGATGGACACACCAGCAGCAAACCAGCTTTCCTAGTAGGTCCCCCATCCAAGTACTGGCCAGGCCAAAACCTACGTGGTTTCAGGTGATGAATTAGCACATGATTAGTATGTACTGTAACAAAGACTTATTTTGTGGTTAATTAGTATATAAGTAATAGTGTAATGCTACATTATTTGTGCCCCTTCAAGTGAAGTCTTACCAGAAATGTTAAAGAACATGAGCGAGATGTATGGCCTTAACAAAATATATCATTTGTAAAACTTTCTGCTTCACAAAACCCCTACAAATCACATACGTGTTTTACAAAATATTTTAGCGCCACTCGTTTCAAACATATACATGTACACGTGTAATTTTATGTAAGATCTCCTTAAGTCTCCAAAGCTTCTTCAAAAGTTGATGAGCTGTGAAATTCTGGGGTGATTTTCCACCAAGTTTCTGCTGTACTGAGCTGTTCTTTTTCACACTTGTGGCCTGCCTGTTACCTTAAATCCAAAAATCACCACTAAAATATATATGTATGTGCTATGTATGTGTGCTCTGTGAAACTACAGCACAAGAGCTCCAAACTGATAACTGCTGGTAGAAAAAGTAACTGTTGGTAGAAAAATGTATTTCAGTCGTTAGAGCCCAAGCAGTGTTTGATTAACCCTGCATGGTGAGGATTCCATACTGACGAATCAGAACAGGCCTGGCAGGTGTAGAGGATTTCAGCAACTACAATATAGTCTGCAAGCAAAGCAGCCAAATCAGTGTGCTTTGCTCCCAGCTCTGAAACAATGGCAGTGCATGAGAGGGTTATAGTGCTGCTTCTTTTATTAGGTTGTAGCTGTAAAGCTCAACTGAAGCCTGGATTTCAAGTGAAGACCCCTCAGGTGCCAGCAGGTTATCAGAATGGATTAGGGGCTCCCCAGGTGGTGGCAGCCAGTTATCAGGTTGGCGTAGGTGGTCCCCAGGTGGCTTTGACTAGCTATCAGGTAGGCGCAGGCGCTCCTCAGGTGGCTTCGACCGGCTATCAGGTTGGCGTAGGCGCTCCCCAGGTGGCTTCGACCGGCTATCAGGTTGGCGTAGGCGCTCCCCAGGTGGCTTCGACCGGCTTCCAGGTTGGTGTAGGCGCTCCCCATGTGGCTTCGACCGGCTTCCAGGTTGGCGTAGGCGCTCCCCAGGTGGCTTCGACCGGCTATCAGGTTGGCGTAGGGGCTCCCCAGGTGACTTCGACCGGCTTCCAGGTTGGTGCAGGTGGTCCCAAGGTGTCGGTGACCGGCTATCAGGTTGGCGCAGGTGGTCCCAAGGTGTCGGCGACCGGCTATCAGGTTGGCGCAGGCGGTCCCAAGGTGTCGGCGACCGGCTATCAGGTTGGCGCAGGCGCTCCTCAGGTGGCTTCGACCGGCTATCAGGTTGGCGTAGGCGCTCCCCAGGTGGCTTCGACCGGCTATCAGGTTGGCGTAGGTGCTCCCCAGGTGGCGGCGACCGGCTATCAGGTTGGCGTAGGCGCTCCCCAGGTGGCGGCGACCGGCTATCAGGTTGGCGTAGGCGTTCCCCAGGTGGCTTCGACCGGCTATCAGGTTGGCGCAGGCGCTCCCCAGGTGGCTTCGACCGGCTATCAGGTTGGCGTAGGTGGTCCCAAGGTGGCTTCGACCGGCTTCCAGGTTGGCGTAGGTGGTCCCCAGGTGGCTTCTACCGGCTATCAGGTTGGCACAGGTGGTCCCAAGGTGGCTTTGACCGGCTATCAGGTTGGCGTAGGCGCTCCCCAGGTGGCGGCGACTGGCTATCTGGGCAAGCAAGTGGCTCCTGCTCTGGTTAAATCTGTGACTGGAATGCAAGTGAGCCCTGATAGTGTGAGTGTTGTATGTGGGGAGGATTCTGTTGTGGTGCTTGTGCAACCAATCCTCCTTGGTAATGGTCAGCCCATCAATGCATCAGACATCACCTTCGGTGGCTGCGCACCCATTGGGCAGGATGCTTCTGGCACAGTGAGGTTTCAATCTGCACTGCAGGCCTGTGGAAGTACACTGACGGTATGAGGGCTTCCTTCTGCTGGTTGCTGTGTTGGCTATGCTAGTGCTAATCATGTTCCTCTTCTCCAGATGACTGCTGATACCCTGGTCTACAGCTTTGCATTGGTCTACACACCCAGGGGTATTAATGGCCTCCCCATTGTGAGGACCAATGGTGTTATGGTTGGCATTGAGTGTCACTATTTGAGGTGAGGATGCCCCATATGCTTTGGTGCTTCCTAGCCATAGGAGCCATTCATTCTAATGACTGTACCAAATGGGTAGTGGTGGTGTAATGGTTAGGGAAAATCACTTGTAACTGATTGCAGGTTTGAGTCCCTGACCAGCAAGGCACTACTCCCTGGGTGTTGAATTAGCTGCCCCCTGCATGTCATGATGCATATGGGTTAAATGCAGAGGACCATTTCTTTGGTGTCAATGACCACTGATCTCTAAATCATACTTGCTCCTTAGGAAACAAAATGTGAGCAGCAATGCCCTGGTGCCAACCTGGATCCCCTACTATGCCACAATGGCTGCTGAGGCACAACTGAGCTTCTCACTGAGGCTGATGGATGGTAGGTGAGGGATTCATGCAGCATGTCTGGCTTTGCTCTGTGGGCTTGTCCTCAAGTGCATGTGCCCTCTGTACAGATGCATGGCAGAATGAGAGGGCCTCCAATGTGTACTTCCTGGGAAATGTCCTGAACATTGAAGCCTCTGTCCTTGTGAGCAACAGTCAGCCCCTGCGTGTCTTTGTGGACAGCTGTGTGGCCACCTTGGTCCCTGATGTGTCCTCTGTCCCTAGCTATGCCTTTGTGCAGAACTCTGGGTGAGTAACATTGTATGGTTGTGTATGAGGCCACTTGGGCAATGCTGCTTGACATGCCTGGCCTTCAGGTGCCTGACTGATGCCAAGGTGACAGGATCCCGCTCCCAGTTCCTGCCCAGAAAGCAGGATGACAAGCTGCAGCTTCAGCTGGATGCTTTCAGGTTCTCTCAAGATGGCAGGAGCTCAGTGAGTACAGGCACATGTGCAGGGTTTCTGTGCTTAAGTGAACTGGTTGTGATGGCATCTGACAAGCTTTTGTTGTCCCCTAGATGTTCATTACTTGTGGCCTGAGAGCAACAGTGGCTTCTGTGCCTGTGGATTCCCAACACAAGGCTTGTTCCTTCTCTCTTGCTGCTAACAGGTCAGTGGCTGTAGCATTATGATGCTGGATGAGTTGAGCTGCTAAACATTTGCTATTCCCATTGCAGGTGGATGTCTGTCGATGGGAATGACCAGGTGTGTGGCTGCTGTGACACCAGCTGTGGACCTGCAGGTGTAGCAGGTATGCTTGGCTCTGCCCAGAAGATGCTCTGGTGGCTTGTGTCGGTGTGACTGAGGCACCCTTCTTGCCCCTGCAGGTGCTCAAGGCACAGGTGTTCTGGGTCCCATTGCTATCCAACAGGGTCCTCCCATGGGTAGTCAGCCTGGACAGCTGTATATGCTGAAGGGATAGGTACCTACTGCCCTAATGTACCAAGCTGTGCATGGTACCAGGATGGAAGGAGCCAATTAACTTGCCTGCTGTGATCTGTGCTGCTTCCCTCTGGCAGCTGTGCTGGAGACCAAGGGCACAGTCTTGTGTCTGAATAAAGCACTAGTAGTATTTGAAATGGTGCAGTTGTCTATTTCTTGGCTCCCAAGTACACTTCTGGATTGCCTAGAATTCTCTAGCCACATTACACTGCTTTCTGCCTGTGGATGTCATGTCTGGAATGGGACCCCGGGGGGAAGTCTTCCCCTTAGATGGAAGGTATTAGTGTTCTTGCACATTATGGTGTTTCCTTCACCAAGGAAGCCATATCATATACAGATGTTTAACCCCTGCAACTTGGTAAGCAGATTAGTAGTACACCTAAAATATTGAGACATATTGTGACACCCAAAAGTTAGTAACCTGTATATATTGAGTGTACTTGTATTTCTTAAAGTTAGTGGAGCATACCACATGTGACTGTTTGGGTAAACCTGGGAAGCGAATTATAAGCACTGAAGTGGCGGTGAAGGGAGGGACAGCTCAACAGCCTCAACATCTTTCGGAAGAGGAGGTATTGCGGATAAAGGGGGAAAAAAGATGTTGGTGGTACTTTGTGTAGTTGAAAGTCCGACACCTTTACTAAACAGAAGGATACTTCGGATTTGTACACATTGCAAATTTTTGGCGTCACAACATGCTTCTCAATACGTTATACCTACTACTAACATGCATGCCTACAATTTGGTATTAAGTTAAAAGACCAAAACATTATAAAGCATTGCACTTGTGTGTGTGACCGCAGTGTTTGTTTCCAACAATCAGACTGTTTCACACTTTGTCCAAATGATCGGGATAATCAACTCGGTCATGTTCATTACTATTGTTTACATTTCAACAGCTGCAGCAGGAGACAGTGATGAAATATTACAAATAGGGATGCACCGAATCCAGGATTCGGATTCGGCCGAATCCTGGGCTTTTTGACGGGGTTCGGTTTCGGCCGAACCTTAGATTTATTTTCCACCGAACCCTAGACTTGCACTACGACATCACACGGCCGTTGATTACGTGAAGGTGTTTACATAGGACCCGTTCGAATGTAGTAGGCTGTAAGAATCTGAAAATGGATCTCGTAAGCAAAAAAAGTTTTGTTTGGCAGTACTTTCAACCAAAAGAAGGCGATTCAAGTCGAGCTTTATATTCAATTTGCAATGCCAATTTGTCTCGTGGTGGCAAGGACCCTAAGCAGTACACAACATCGCCGATGTTAAAACATTTGCGTCTAAAACATCCAAAAGAATACGAGTTGTGCATGAAGGAATCTACAGACAGCAGCCAAAATGCAGCAACTTCAGGTACGGCAGCTGGACAGTCACAGCTAAAAACGTGTGATAACCAGACGACCATTACTAGCTTTGCTAGCCCTACACCGAACAAACAGTGGTCCTCAGATCACACACGAGCTAAAGCCATTCATGCAGCAATTGGAATTTGCCAGCGTTTTCCACTGCTGGCAAAAACGGCAAAGATCTACCTCTGTGCACCACCGACCTCTGTGCCCAGTGAAAGACTTTTCAGTACTGCTGGGGACATTCGTTCCCACACTCGCAACCGGCTGTCACCTGTTAATGCCGAGCGTCTTGTCTTTTTGAAAGGAAACTCTCATTTAATGTGAAAGGTTAGAGCTTTTCCGTTAATTTAATAATGATGCAGAAGATGTGTGTGATCTTCCGTAATATTTTTCGTTTTATTTGGCTACTGTTCTAATCGTAGCCTACTGTTATAAACGAAAACTAAACAGCCCTACTATCCATGTTTAGCCTATTGAGTAAATGTTCAGTAACATTAATTTCAGTTAAGTCACCAACATATTCTGATTTAAACAAAGAAAAACACTTTTCTTTGCATTGTTGCACTTTTATTGACAGGTTTTGGTTTGAACTTGGGTAAGCATAGGTAATTGTCAAAATAGTTTTTCCCACTTGTCATCCTGGCATAATGTTGCTGCTTATTCTTTTTTTATTCTTTTATTTTTTTTCAGTTTATAAAATAAATAAAATAAAATGAAATAAAAATACACTGATGTGGACGTTGTTTACTTCATTAATGTGTTTTACTGTGTTAATGAAATAAGGATACGAGTAGGATTCGGTATTCGGTTTCGGATTCGGCCGAATCTTAAACAGTGGATTCGGTATTCGGCCGAACCCCAAAAATCTGGATTCGGTGCATCCCTAATTACAAATATTATATTTTCTATTGAAAAGTACTCATCTTGCTCATGCAACTCAGTATATCCTAAACTAAACCGATCACACCCATCTATTCTCATTTTCAATGATAAATTACATTGAAAACACCTTGCAATCACTGAGATAGTGGGCAACATGCACACTCAAATATAAACGTAAATGCTTAGACACAAAAAACTCCAATAACTGCCGTTAGCTTAGCAACCGTAACAGCTGCTCGAATACCGGTGTTCTGCCGAAAAAGGCATCCCTGCCGTAGAATGCATGCCCGTCTCTAAATGACCGATTGATCGCTGATCTGAAACGAGTTGAGCTACTATAAGTAAGGCTAGCGTAGTGCTAATCAATAGCCCCAAAAAACCCGTAAAACTCTAACCCTAACCCCCAAAAATCCTCTAAAACCCTAACCCTAATCCCCAAAACACCCCTAAAACCCTAACCCTAACTCCTAAAAAAAACCCTGACCCCTAAAAAACCCTTAAAAGCTCAACTCGTCGGAACACCGGCATGCATTCTAAGGCAAGGATGCCTTTTTCGGCAGGGATCCCTTTTTCTGCATAACATCGGCGCTTCATCCAATTCCATGGTGCTTCACCATAGCGCAACATTCGGAAATGTACGTAGATATTCACTAAATAACCTACGCGAAATTGTATTAGATGTAAGTAAGCAGTTAGACTTTGTTCGCAAGACGACTAACACGCTTTATCATCTATCCAACACTGGACGCCATAACCCTCAGTAAATCATCGCCTCCTACCTTATCGATGCACTGTCTACAGGGAACATTTTCGTTGTGAGGTTTGGTAGTTACGTGTAATCAGTAGCGCCCCTAGAGGAACCTCCTAACATAGCAGGTGGGCTCATACTTCAGAACTCCCTCTAAAGTGACGAGAGACGCTTTTCCTCTCCTTACACTCGAATTAACAATTAACAACGACCCTGCTGACCAGTCAGAATGAAATAGGATTATGGAAAATAATAATAAAGGCGGCGGGGGGTGGGGTTGTAGATATTCCCACTTTACAATATGCACCAAATATAATTGCTGGCCATGTGCAGTCATGTGCCAGGAAGTCGATATTATTTAAAGCCAAAAAAAACACCAGTAAAATCTCATTGTATGTGTGCTGTGGGCAATTACAGCATGAGAGCACCAAACTGATAACTGCTGGAAAAATGTAACTGTTGGTAGAAAAATGTATTTCAGTCGTTAGAGCCCAAGCAGTGTTTGATTAACCCTGCATGGTGAGGATTCCATACTGACGAAGCTGAACAGGCCTGGCAGGTGTAGAGGATTTCAGCAACTATAATATAGTCTGCAAGCAAAGCAGCCAAATCAGTGTGCTTTGCTCCCAGCTCTGAAACAATGGCAGTGCATGAGAGGGTTATAGTGCTGCTTCTTTTATTAGGTTGTAGCTGTAAAGCTCAATTGAAGCCTGGATATCAAGTGAAGATCCCTCAGGTGCCAGCAGGTTATCAGAATGGATTAGGTGCTCCTCAGGTGGTGGCAGCCAGTTATCAGGTTGGCGTAGGTGGTCCCAAGGTGGCTTCGACCGGCTTCCAGGTTGGCGTAGGGGCTCCCCAGGTAGCTTCGACCGGCTTCCAGGTTGGCGTAGGTGCTCCCCAGGTGGCTTCGACCGGCTTCCAGGTTGGCGCAGGTGGTCCCCAGGTGTCGGCGACCGGCTTCCAGGTTGGCGTAGGTGCTCCCCAGGTGGCTTCGACCGGCTATCAGGTTGGCGCAGGTGGTCCCCTGGTGTCGGCGACCGGCTTCCAGGTTGGCGCAGGTGGTCCCAAGGTGTCGGCGACCGGCTTCCAGGTTGGCGTAGGTGCTCCCCAGGTGGCTTCGACCGGCTTCCAGGTTGGCGTAGGTGCTCCCCAGGTGGCTTCGACCGGCTTCCAGGTTGGCGTAGGTGCTCCCCAGGTGGCTTCGACCGGCTATCAGGTTGGCGTAGGCGCTCCCCAGGTGTCGGCCACCGGCTATCAGGTTGGCGTAGGCGGTCCCCAGGTGTCGGCGACCGGCTTCCAGGTTGGCGCAGGCGGTCCCAAGGTGTCGGCGACCGGCTTCCAGGTTGGCGTAGGTGCTCCCCAGGTGGCTTCGACCGGCTTCCAGGTTGGCGTAGGTGCTCCCCAGGTGGCTTCGACCGGCTATCAGGTTGGCGTAGGTGCTCCCCAGGTGTCGGCCACCGGCTATCAGGTTGGCGTAGGCGGTCCCCAGGTGGTTGCGACTGGCTATCTGGGCAAGCAAGTGGCTCCTGCTCTGGTTAAATCTGTGACTGGAATGCAAGTGAACCCTGATGGTGTGAGTGTTGTATGTGGGGAGGATTCCGTTGTGGTGCTTGTGCAACCAATGCTCCTTGGTAATGGTCAGCCAATCAATGCATCAGACATCACCTTTGGTGGCTGTGCACCCATTGGGCAGGATGCTTCTGGCACAGTGAGGTTTCAATCTGCACTGCAGGCCTGTGGAAGTACACTGACGGTATGAGGGCTTCCTTCTGCTGGTTGCTGTGTTGGCTATGCTAGTGCTAATCATGTTCATCTTCTCCAGATGACTGCTGATGCCCTGGTCTACAGCTTTGCATTGGTCTACACACCCAGGGGTATTAATGGCCTCCCCATTGTGAGGACCAATGGTGCTATGGTTGGCATTGAGTGTCACTATTTGAGGTGAGGATGCCCCATAAGCTTTGCTTCCTAGCCATAGGAGCCATTCATTCTAGTGACTCTACCAAATGGTAGTGGTGGCTTAATGGTTAGGGGAAACTCATAACTGATTGCAGGTTTGAGTCCCTGACCAGCAAGGCACTAGTCCCTGGGTGCTGAATTAGCTGCCCCCTGCATGTCATGATGCATATGGGTTAAATGCAGAGGACCATTTCTTTGGTGTCAATGACCACTGATCTCTAAATCATGCTTGCTCCTTAGGAAACAAAATGTGAGCAGCAATGCCCTGGTGCCAACCTGGATCCCCTACTATGCCACAATGGCTGCTGAGGCACAACTGAGCTTCTCACTGAGGCTGATGGATGGTAGGCAAGGGATTCATGCAGCATATCTGGCTTTGCTCTGTGGGCTTGTCCTCAAGTGCATGTGCCCTCTGTACAGATGCATGGCAGAATGAGAGGGCCTCCAATGTGTACTTCCTGGGAAGTGTCCTGAACATCAAAGCCTCTGTCCTTGTGGGCAACAGTCAGCCCCTGCGTGTCTTTGTGGACAGCTGTGTGGCCACCTTGGTCCCTGATGTGTCCTCTGTCCCTAGCTATGCCTTTGTGCAGAACTCTGGGTGAGTAACATTGTATGGTTGTGTATGAGGCCACTTGGGCAATGCTGCTTGACATGCCTGGCCTTCAGGTGCCTGACTGATGCCAAGGTGACAGGATCCCACTCCCAGTTCCTGCCCAGAAAGCAGGATGACAAGCTGCAGCTTCAGCTGGATGCTTTCAGGTTCTCTCAAGATGGCAGGAGCTCAGTGAGTACAGGCACTCATGCAGGATTTCCATGCTTAAATGAACTGGTTGTGATGGCATCTGACAAGCTTTTGTTGTCCTAGATGTTCATTACTTGCAGCCTGAGAGCAACAGTGGCTTCTGTGCCTGTGGATTCCCAACACAAGGCTTGTTCCTTCTCTCTTGCTGCTAACAGGTCAGTGGCTGCAGCATTATGATGCTGGATGAGGTGAGCTGCTAAACAATTGCTATTCCCCATTGCAGGTGGATGTCTGTGGATGGGAATGACCAGGTGTGTGGCTGCTGTGACACCAGCTGTGGACCTGCAGGTGTAGCAGGTATGCTTGGCTCTGCCCAGGAGATGCTCTGGTGGCTTGTGTTGGTGTGACTGAGGCTCCCTCCTTGCCCTTGCAGGTGCTCAAGGCACAGGTGTTCTGGGTCCCATTGCTATCCAAAAGGGTCCTCCCATGGGTAGTCAGCCTGGACAGCTGTATATGCTGAAGGGATAGGTACCTACTGCCCTAATGTACCAAGCTGTGCATGGTACCAGGATGGAAGGAGCCAATTAACTTGCCTGCTGTGATCTGTGCTGCTTCCCTCTGTGGCAGCTGTGCTGGAGACCAAGGGCACTGTCTTGTGACTGAATAAAGCACTAGTAGTATTTGAAATGGTGCAGTTGTCTGCTTTATTTCTTGGCTCCCAAGTACACTTCTGGACTGCCTAGGAATTCCCACTGCTTGCTGCCTGTGGATTTCATGACTGGAAATGGACCCTGTGGGAAAGCCATACCCTTAGGTGGAAGGTGTTGGTGGTTCCTTCACCAAGGAAGCCATTTTAGGGAAGGTTCCCCCTGTATGGGGATCAGGGCCTGGAACCAACAGACAAGGCTAGTCAGAAGTGAATGCTGATTCCCTCAGTCTGTTCTGGGGAGTGGCTGATGGCCTCCCTTCAATGTGGTGATCTCTAGCACCACAGCCTGGTTTGGAATCACCTTTGTAACATGCAAGTGATTCTTCTGAATAGAAGGTTATAGGATTGATTTCAACAATGGTAGGGACTAGGGGTCATACAGTGCTACTGATAAATGAAATGCAGAATACCCATCCAGTATCAGCAACTACTTCACCCTAACAGTAGGTAAGGGTATTAACCTTAGCACTGGTTTCCACCAGTGCTTAATTTTTAAACCATTGCTACAGCTTGGAACAAACCAACTGAGTACCTGCAATTCCTATCTTCACTTGTTACATCAAAGTGAAAGACAGTCTTACACACTGATTTGTGTGTTTTTTTTCAGTGTATGTGCTGTAGTGTTTCCCTTTCAAATGATTCATAAGGGAAATGTGCAATAAAATCCTCTTACAATAAATGATTGGTTTTTCAGAATGTAACCCCATCGTAACCTGGGGACAGGATATATTTCCTAAATATTCATCCATCCATACTCCACCGCTTATCCAAGGTTGGGTCGCAGGGGCAGCAGTCTAAGCAGGGAGACCCAGACTTCCCTCTCCCCGGCCACTTCATCCAGCTCCTCTGGGGGAATCCCGAGGCGTTCCAAAGGCAGCCGAGAGACATAGACTCTCCAGCGTGCCCTGGGTCTCCCCGGGGCCTCCTCCCAGTGGGACACGCCCAGAACTCCTCACCAGGGAGGCGTCCAGGAGGCATCCTAAGCAGATGCCCGAGCCACCTCATCTGGCTCCTCTCGATGCGGAGGAGCAGCGGCTCTACTCTGAGTCCCTCCCGAATGACCGAGCTCCTCACCCTATCTCTAAGGGAGAGCGCAGCCACCCTGCGGAGGAAACTCATTTCGGCCGCTTGTATTCGTGATCTCGTTCTTTCGGTCACTACCCATAGCTCATGACTATAGGTGCGGGTAGGATCCCAATGCTCCCACTCACATTTATTCTACAATCTGTCTTCAATTCACCATTTCCATCAGGATCACAAATTTTCTCTAAAATATTCATATGCATGGGGCAGTGTTTCTGTAAGGGTACGCAAATTCTACCGTCAGGTTTGGTTCTATAGATCGCAATGTTTGCATGGGAAGTTGCATACGCCTTTTTCAGGACCGTTTTGTGCGTACGCAATGGCTAGCCCCTGGTGATTATTGCACGCGCATCATATGATCACGATTATATTGCCACCGCCCTATAGATACCAAGATAATATTATCGTGATTTCTTTTAGCCACGATAAACATGTTATGAAAATCTGATATCGGGACAGCCCTAGCACAGAACAAATTGGCCCAGAAAACCCCTTAGACATGCACAGTACTGCCACATCATGTGGAGGGATATGTCCATACTCATAGCGATGCCCTCAGGCCCTGGGATGTGAAATGTTAGTGACGTGCACAAACCACGGACAATACCTTTGAAAATCTCTGGTTGGCAAAAGACTGCAGAGACATTGCCAGATATAACTTGGTTAATTAGCAGTTTCGTGGCAGCAATCTCGCACTGGCAAAGGTCCTCTAGCTGTTGAAGTTTACACATAGCATGTTTTTTGTAACGTAGTGATTAGACATTACAAAGGATGAATTGGCCTAAAGACTATTGTGTGCCAACAGCCTATTATTCTAACAATACATGAGTATAAAGTAGTTTGGGATTCAATGTGAAAAAGCAAAAGAGTGAAATTTCAAAGTGGGGTGTCCTACTTTTAATCTGACCTGCCCTGTGCGGAAGTGGAATATCATCACTGTCTGATGAAAACTGCGTATGTTCACTTTTTGACGATAGAGACTTTTTATTATAGATGGTATACGCTCATTCTCCGTGTACTGATAGCACATGACATCTAATTGACTAATGAAAACATGTTTTTATTATCTACTTTTTATAACAAACTAGTATTTGTTTGTTATAGTAAACAACTGTGTTTATGATTGTCGTTTTCATGGATTACTTGACTAATTTTAGCAACTTAACGTTGATATCTAGAGAACTAGCTAAGTAGCATCATTGCTAACTGGGAATATAACGTGAGATTAGCCTGTGTCTTATTGACACTGACATACCTGCTTCACTGACAACAGCCCACGTTAAGTCCATTAAAGACATTAAACCGTTCATTGACGGCTGGCTGTATAAAGATACATTTCGATATGTCGTGCAAATGGTGCTCATTTCCTTGTTTTAGGTTTAATCTATAAAGTCGTGTGTTTTGTCACATACCAGAAAAAATGGATTTTGGGGAGACAGGTATTTTAATAGGACAGGGACAATCATGTTATGGACCAGAAGTGCGGCACGTCAGTCCACGCTGGTGCAACTCATTTAAATAAGGATGCAGCGTCTGGAATGTATGGAAATAACACAATATGGGTTTTACTGTTTTGGCTTGTAGAGCATTTACATCGCTGCGGTAGATTCACTCCCGCGACTCACAAAATTAAGAATATAAAACAATATGAAACCGCAGAATAGAGTATACTCTTCTTGCGCATATAACTCAGTATATACCCTAAAATGAACCGATCACAGAGATCTAATCCCATTTTCAAGGATAAATTACATTGTGAACACCTTGCAATCACTATGAGATAGTGGGCAACACGAACAAACACTCAAATATAAACGTAAATGCTCGAATACCGGCCTTTCACCCGCGTCCATGGTGCTTCGCCATAACGCAACATTCGGAAATGTACGTAGATATTCACTAAATGTATTAGATCTAAGTTTAATCACAGCACCCGTTTGTAGCAGTTAGCTTTGTTCGCAAGACGACTAACACGCTTTATCATCTACCCAACACTCGGCGCCATAACCCTCAATAAGTCATCGCTTCATTCATTATCGATGCACTGACTACAGGGAACATTTTCGTTGTGAGGTTTGGTAGAAACGTGTAATCAGTAGCGCCCCTAGAGGAACCTACTAACATAGCAGGTGGGCTCATACTTCAGCACTCCCTCTAAAGTGACGAGAGACGCTTTTCCTCTCCTTACGCTCGAATTAACAATTAACAACGACCCTGCTGACCAGTCAGAATGAAATAGGATTATGGAAAATAATAATAAAGGTGGCGGGGGGTGGGGTTGTAGATATGTCCACATTACAATATGTACCAAATATAATTGTTGGCCATGTGCAGTCATGTGCCAGGAAGTCGATATTATTTAAAGCCAAAAAAAACACCAGTAAAATCTCAGTGTATGTGTGCTGTGGGCAATTACAGCATGAGAGCACCAAACTGATAACTGCTGGGAAAAAAGTAACTGTTGGCAGAAAAATGTATTTCAGTCGTTAGAGCCCAAGCAGTGTTTGATTAACCCTGCATGGTGAGGATTCCATACTGACGAATCAGAACAGGCCTGGCAGGTGTAGAGGATTTCAGCAACTACAATATAGTCTGCAAGCAAAGCAGCCAAATTAGTGTGCTTTGCTCCGAGCTCTGAAACAATGGCAGTGCATCAGAGGGTTATAGTGCTGCTTCTTTTATTAGGTTGTAGCTGTAAAGCTCAACTAAAGCCTGGATTTCAAGTGAAGACCCCTCAGGTGCCAGCAGGTTATCAGAATGGATTAGGGGCTCCCCAGGTGGTGGCAGCCAGTTATCAGGTTGGCGTAGGTGGTCCCAAGGTGGCTTCGACCGGCTATCAGGTTGGCGTAGGTGGTCCCCAGGTGGCTTCGACCGGCTATCAGGTTGGCGTAGGTGGTCCCCAGGTGGCTTCGACCGGCTATCAGGTTGGCGCAGGGGCTCCCCAGGTGGCTTCGACCGGCTTCCAGGTTGGTGCAGGTGGTCCCAAGGTGTCAGTGACCGGCTTCCAGGTTGGTGCAGGTGGTCCCAAGGTGTCAGTGACCGGCTTCCAGGTTGGTGCAGGTGGTCCCAAGGTGTCAGTGACCGGCTATCAGGTTGGTGCAGGTGGTCCCAAGGTGTCAGCGTCCGGCTTCCAGGTTGGCGCAGGTGATCCGAAGGTGTTGGCGACCATCTATCAGGTTGGCGCAGGGGCTCCCCAGGTGGCTTCGACCGGCTATCAGGCTGGCGCAGGTGCTCCCCAGGTGGCTTCGACCGGCTATCAGGTTGGTGTAGGTGGTCCCCAGGTGGCTTCGACCGGCTTCCAGGTTGGCGTAGGGGCTCCCCAGGTGGCTTCGACCGGCTATCAGGTTGGCGTAGGTGGTCCCAAGGTGGCTTCGACCGGCTTCCAGGTTGGCCTAGGTGGTCCCAAGGTGGCGGCGACTGGCTATCAGGTTGGTGTAGGGGCTCCCCAGGTGGCGGCGACTGGCTATCTGGGCAAGCAAGTGGCTCCTGCTCTGGTTAAATCTGTGACTGGAATGCAAGTGAACCCTGATAGTGTGAGGGTTGTGTGTGGGGAGGATTCAGTTATAGTGGATGTGCAACAAGACCTTCTAGCTATTGGCCAGCTGATCAATGCATCAGACATCACCTTTGGTGGCTGTGCACCCACTGGGCAGGATGCTTCTGGCACAGTGAGGTTTCAATCTGCACTACAGGCCTGTGGAAGTACACTAATGGTATGAGGGCTTCCTTCTGCCGGTTGCAATGTTGGCTATGCTAGTGCTAATCATGTTCATCTTCTCCAGATGACCTCTGATGCCCTGGTCTACAGCTTTGCATTGATCTACACACCCAGCGGTATTAATGGCAGCCCCATTGTGAGGACCAATGGTGCTGTGGTTGGCATTGAGTGTCACTATTTGAGGTGAGGATGCCCCATAAGCTTTGGTGCTCCTTAGCCATAGGAGCCATTCATTCTAGTGACTGACCCCTAAGGATGCCTGTTCCTTAGGAAACAGAATGTGAGCAGCAATGCCCTGGTGCCAACCTGGATCCCCTACTATGCCACAATGGCAGCAGAAGCACAGCTGAATTTCTCATTAAGGCTGATGGATGGTAGGTGAGGGATTCATGCAGCATTTTTGGCTTTGCTCTGTGGGCTTGTCCTCAAGTGCATGTGCCCTTTGTACAGATGCATGGCAGAATGAGAGGGCCTCCAATGTGTACTTCCTGGGAAATGTCCTGAACATTGAAGCCTCTGTCCTTGTGGGCAACAGTCAGCCCCTGCGTGTCTTTGTGGACAGCTGTGTGGCCACCTTGGTCCCTGATGTGTCCTCTGTCCCTAGCTATGCCTTTGTGCAGAACTCTGGGTGAGTAACATTGTATGGTTGTGTATGAGGCCACTTGGGCAATGCTGCTTGACATGCCTGGCCTTCAGGTGCCTGACTGATGCCAAGGTGACAGGATCCCACTCCCAGTTCCTGCCCAGAAAGCAGGATGACAAGCTGCAGCTTCAGCTGGATGCTTTCAGGTTCTCTCAAGATGGCAGGAGCTCAGTGAGTACAGGCACATGTGCTGGATTTCTGTACTTAAGTGAACTGGTTGTGATGGCATCTGACAAGCTTTTGTTGTCCCCTAGATGTTCATTACTTGCAGCCTGAGAGCAACAGTGGCTTCTGTGCCTGTGGATTCCCAACACAAGGCTTGTTCCTTCTCTCTTGCTGCTAACAGGTCAGTGGCTGCAGCATTATGATGCTGGATGAGTTGAGCTGCTAAACAATTGCTATTCCCCATTGCAGGTGGATGTCTGTGGATGGGAATGACCAGGTGTGTGGCTGCTGTGACACCAGCTGTGGACCTGCAGGTGTAGCAGGTATGCTTGGCTCTGCCCAGAAGATGCTCTGGTGGCTTGTGTTGGTGTGACTGAGGCACCCTTCTTGCCCCTGCAGGTGCTCAAGGCACAGGTGTTCTGGGCCCCATTACTGTCCAACAGGGTCCTCCCATGGGTAGTCAGCCTGGACAGCTGTATATGCTGAAGGGATAGGTACCTACTGCCCTAATGTACCAAGCTGTGCATGGTACCAGGATGGAAGGAGCCACTTGGCTTGCTTGGCATATTCTGCACTGCTTATGTTCCCCCCCCCCCATGGGGTAGCTGCTGTTGGACTGTGCTGGGAACAAATGGCACCACCTTGACTGAATAAAGCAGTAATAGTATTTGAAATGGTGCAGTTTTCTTTGCTCCAAGAACACATCTTACTGCTTATGGATTAAGACTAGAATGGGTCCCTAGATGAAAGGGTTTGGTGGGGTTGTACACAATGGCGTTTCCTTCACTAACAACCTTTTCAGTGAAGGTGTCCAATACCTGGAGTTCAGTACCAGGTCCGAACAGTTGATAAGGCTAGTCTTTAAACCAAAGGTGAATGGCAGCATGGGAAAACAAATACTGATTCCCACCACAAAAATCCTGTTTTGTGGATTAACTACAAAAGCAGCCACCTCCTTTCAGTGTGGTGGTGACCAAGTGCTATAGGCTGGTGTCACCTTAACTTGCTACATTAGGTGGTCATACTGGATTGAGATTCTTGATCATCCTGGGGCTTGAAGGGTGTAGGCTTGGTAGCCTTGGTGTGAACCAAATTGATTGGTACTCCCCCATTATTGGAAGGGAGATGGCCATACAAAAACAATGCCCTTGTTAGTGACCAGCCTCAATTTTAGCTCCATCCCACTTTTAATGATACAGTGCCAAATTCTGAACCCAGCTTTTCTGCAGTGCTGTCCTGGAGCCATTTCTTTATGGCTGAAACATGTGGCACCAGTGCCAGATTTGGGAAGGGGGGGGGGAGTCTGGGACCAGCCCACATTAGTGGAAATGAGGCAGTTGTGAAGGACTCCTGATGCATTGCCACATGTAGTTAGCAGTGTAGTGACAACACTTGCGACTGCCAGCTGTTTATGCATCGCATGGCTTTTGAGTAACTCATAGGTGCCTTTGACTTCCCTGTTCAGTGACGTTCATGTCTCTGGTGACTCTTCCTATGGAGTCAGTAGACCAATTGGGAGAACATGGGGGGGGGGGTCATGAGGTCCCTGGTGTGTGGCTCCCGCTATCTTTGCAAGAGGACGAAGGTCCAAGTCTTTAGAGTCCTGGTGCTCCCTGTCTTGTATATCTGTGAGACATGGACACTATCCAGTGAGCTGAGATGAAGACTGGAGCCCTTCGGTACTGTGTCTCTTTGGAGAATCCTTGGATACCGCTGGTTTGACTTTGCTAGAGCCGTCCTGAATGAGGCACATTACCTGCATTCTGAGGTACAGTAGCAGCAGTTACGACACTATGGCCATGTGGCACGTTTCCCTGAGGGTGATTCAACTCTCAGAATCCTCATTGCTGAGGACCCGAGTGGCTGGACCAGACTGAGTGGACACCCCGCATGACACCTGGCTGCGGCAGAAGGACGGCCATTTCTGGAGTGGGGGCCTGGACCGTGTGTCTGCCTGGGGGGGTTGCCAGCCAGGATCCCAAGGAGTTTAGCCAAGTGGTGGGTGTGGCAACCCACTGCATCAGCGCATGCTCGCCAACCTGACCTGGCCTGACCTGTTCCAAATTTGTAGCTGATAATGCAACTCCTGTCAAGTTGATATATAAGCGATGTTGAGTTTCATAGGTGTATGCTGACAAAGTTATGAGACTTCAAGTGATATAAAAAGTTATGATGGACTCTATACTTTCAGTGTGTCAGAGTGACAAAAGTGAATTTTCCATGTAAAACCAGCTGTAAAACAGAAGGTGAATATTTCTTAAAGGAGCGTTACACATGGCGACAATGAACAGCAGCATAGCCTCACACCTCCAGAGACTGGTGGTTTGAATGCATGAATGAATGAATGTTGCATTTATATAGCATTATTCAAGACACCCAAAGCACTTTACAGAAGCAATGGGGAGCCACTTCAACCCCCACCACTGTGTAGCCCCCACCTGGATGATGAGATGACAGCCATTCTGTACCAGTACACTGACCACACAGTAGCTCAGGTGGTGAAGGAGCAGGAGAGAATTCACCAATTAGATATAGGGGATTGATGAGGAGGCCAGATCTGATAAGGCCACATTGGCCAATTTTAGCCAGAACATCTGGGTGCCACCCCTACTCTTTCAAAGGATGCCCAGGGACCTTTTATGACCTGAGAGAGGGTCAGAACCTCTGCAGCAGTTTCACAGCACAGTGTCCTTGCCACTGCTTTGGGATCCACACAGACCACAGGATGGGCTAACTTGGTGGTCGCACCAATGCCTCTTCCAGCAGGAACCCAGCTTTCCTAGCTGGTCTCCTCTCCAAGTACTGGCCAGAACCAAACCTGCTTAGCTTCATGTGGATTACCTAGTCTGACCTGCAGGTGGCATGGCTGCTGACCATCTTGTACTGTATCTTGTCCCTCGTTCTGTGTGTGCACAGCTTACATGTTCTTCCTGTGTCAGTGGTAGCTTTGTATCTTGTCTCTGGTTATGTGTCTGTGGTGGGTTTGCTCCAGAGTCTCATGTTTACTTACATGGACAAGATCATGAAGAATCGGTGATGATAAATTATTGAAGTTTGAGTGTACACTGAACAAATTTATAGGCTATGCATTTATAAGCCCATGCAGACAATAGATGAACAAAGACACTGACCATGCAGTCACTTTCCATGTCATCACCACACAGAGCAAACGGATGATTTAAATATTTTTTGCGTATTAAACAGTTTGCTGTTGGCTTTGTAAATACACATTTCTATTTGTGATGCTAAGGGTGTCTCATTACATTGTTTCAGGTTCGAAGTTGTGCAAAGTTGATTCTGAGAAGATGTGTTTTTTCACGCTACTGAAAAAATAGATTTGGGGAGATAGATATAGATATCGGACAGTGACAGTAACATGTCAGGAGGTTAAAATCATTTAAGCCAAAAAACACCACTAAAATGTCTCTGTATGTGTGCTCTGGGGAATTACAGCATGAGAGAAACAAACTGATGACTGCTGGTAAAAAAGTAACTGTTGGTAGAGAGATGAGTTTCAATCGTTAGAGCTCAAGCAGTGTTTGATTAACGCTGCATGGTGAGGATTCCAACCTGACGAATCAGAACAGGCCTGGCAGGTGTAGAGGATTTCAGCAACTACAATATAGTCTGCAAGCAAAGCAGCCAAGTCAGTGTGCTTTGCTCCCAGCTCTGAAACAATGGCAGTGCATGAGAGGTTTATAGTGCTGCTTCTTTTATTAGGTTGTAGCAGTAAAGCTCAACTGAAGCCTGGCTTTCAAGTGAAGATCCCTCAGGTGCCGGCAGGTTATCAGAATGGATTAGGTGCTCCTCAGGTGGTGGCAGCCAGTTATCAGGTTGGCGTAGGTGGTCCCAAGGTGGCGGCGACTGGCTATCAGGTTGGCGTAGGTGGTCCCCAGGTGGCTTTGAACGGCTTCCAGGTTGGCGTAGGGGCTCCCCAGGTAGCTTCGACCAGCTATCAGGTTGGCGTAGGTGGTCCCCAGGTGGCTTTGAACGGCTTCCAGGTTGGCGTAGGGGCTCCCCAGGTAGCTTCGACCAGCTATCAGGTTGGCGTAGGCGCTCCCCAGGTGGCTTCGTCCGGCTATCAGGTTGGTGCAGGGGCTCCCCAGGTGGCGGCGACCGGCTATCAGGTTGGTGTAGGTGGTCCCAAGGTGGCTTCGACCGGCTATCAGGTTGGCGCAGGTGGTCCCAAGGTGGCTTTGACCGGCTATCAGGTTGGCGTAGGTGCTCCCCAGGTGGCTTTGACCGGCTATCAGGTTGGCGCAGGTGGTCCCAAGGTGTCAGCGACCGGCTTCCAGGTTGGCGCAGGTGGTCCCAAGGTGTCGGCGACCGGCTTCCAGGTTGGCGCAGGTGCTCCCCAGGTGGCTTCGACCGGCTTCCAGGTTGGCGCAGGTGGTCCTAAGGTGTCGGCAACTGGCTATCTGGGCAAGCAAGTGGCTCCTGCTCTGGTTAAATCTGTGACTGGAATGCAAGTGAGCCCTGATAGTGTGAGTGTTGTATGTGGGGAGGATTCCGTTGTGGTGCTTGTGCAACCAATCCTCCTTGGTAATGGTCAGCCCATCAATGCATCAGACATCACCTTCGGTGGCTGTGCACCCATTGGGCAGGATGCTTCTGGCACAGTGAGGTTTCAATCTGCACTGCAGGCCTGTGGAAGTACACTGATGGTATGAGGGCTTCCTTCTGCCGGTTGCTGTGTTGGCTATGCTAGTGCTAATCATGTCCATCTTCTCCAGATGACTGCTGATGCCCTGGTCTACAGCTTTGCATTGGTCTACACACCCAGGGGTATTAATGGCCTCCCCATTGTGAGGACCAATGCTGCTATGGTTGGTATTGAGTGTCACTATTTGAGGTGAGGATGCCCCATATGCTTTGGTGCTTCCTAGCCATAGGAGCCATTCATTCTAGTGACTGTACCAAATGGCTAGTGGTGGCTTAATGGTTGGGGAAAATCACTTGTAACTGATTGCAGGTTTGAGTCCCTGACCAGCAAGGCACTACTCCCTGGGTGCTGAACTAGCTGCCCCCTGCATGTCATGATACATATGGGTTAAATGCAGAGGACCATTTCTTTGGTGTCAATGACCACTGATCTCTAAATCATGCTTGCTCCTTAGGAAACAAAATGTGAGCAGCAATGCCCTGGTGCCAACCTGGATCCCCTACTATGCCACAATGGCTGCTGAGGCACAACTCAGCTTCTCACTGAGGCTGATGGATGGTAGGCGAGGGATTCATGCAGCATATCTGGCTTTGCTCTGTGGGCTTGTCCTGAAGTGCATGTGCCCTCTGTACAGATGCATGGCAGAATGAGAGGGCCTCCAATGTGTACTTCCTGGGAAATGTCCTGAACATTGAAGTCTCTGTCCTTGTGGGCAACAGTCAGCCCCTGCGTGTCTTTGTGGACAGCTGTGTGGCCACCTTGGTCCCTGATGTGTCCTCTGTCCCTAGCTATGCCTTTGTGCAGAACTCTGGGTGAGTAACATTGTATGGTTGTGTATGAGGCCACTTGGGCAAATGCTGCTTGACATGCCTGGCCTTCAGGTGCCTGACTGATGCCAAGGTGACAGGATCCCGCTCCCAGTTCCTGCCCAGAAAGCAGGATGACAAGCTGCAGCTTCAGCTGGATGCTTTCAGGTTCTCTCAAGATGGCAGGAGCTCAGTGAGTACAGGCACTCATGCAGGATTTCTGTGCTCAAATGAACTGGTTGTGATGGCATCTGACATGCTTTTGTTGTCCCCCTAGATGTTCATTACTTGCAGCCTGAGAGCAACAGTGGCTTCTGTGCCTGTGGATTCCCAACACAAGGCTTGTTCCTTCTCTCTTGCTGCTAACAGGTCAGTGGCTGTAGCATTATGATGCTGGATGAGTTGAGCTGCTAAACAATTGCTATTCCCCATTGCAGGTGGATGTCTGTGGATGGGAATGACCAGGTGTGTGGCTGCTGTGACACCAGCTGTGGACCTGCAGGTGTAGCAGGTATGCTTGGCTCTGCCCAGAAGATGCTCTGGTGGCTTGTGTTGGTGTGACTGAGGCACCCTTCTTGCCCCTGCAGGTGCTCAAGGCACAGGTGTTCTGGGTCCCATTGCTATCCAACAGGGTCCTCCCATGGGTAGTCAGCCTGGACAGCTGTATATGCTGAAGGGATAGGTACCTACTGCCCTAATGTACCAAGCTGTGCATGGTACCAGGATGGAAGGAGCCACCTAACTCGCCTGGCATATTCTGCAGTGCTTGTTATGTTGTTTCCCCCATGTGGTTGCTGTTGGACTATGCTGGGAACAAATGGCACAACCTTGACTGAATAAAGCAGCAATAGTGTTTGAAATGGTGTAGTTGTCTACCTTTCTTTGCTTCAAGAACACTACATGATTGTATTGTTACACTCCATCCATATCCCACTGCTTGCTGCCTATGGATTAAGACTAGAATGGGTCCCTAGATGGAAAGTCTTGGTGGTACCAGTACCAGGTGAACAGCTGATGTAGCTGGTTTCTGTACTGAAGGTGAATGGCAGCATTGGAAGGGTGAAGACTTGGCTTCAAATTTGGTAGGAACCAAATTGGTTGGTGCTCCCACAGTATGTGTAGGGACATGGCCATACACACACCATGTCCTTGACAGTGATCTATCAATTTCAGGTTTGTCATTTCCTCTACCACAGCTGGTGCTAGGCTAGTTTTCACTTGGTGCCTTTTGAGAACCAGCCTGATTTAACTGGTTTCAAAAAAATGTTGGGGAGGAGTGAGGGTTTTATGTTAAAATCAAATGGGTTTTCAGAGTATGACTTGTTGCACCCGTGTCTTGCCTGTATCATTTGTCTTTAAAGGCTCCCTGTCTGAGTTTACTCATTCTTGCTCATTTTACTGCTGTCCTGTTAACAATCACAGTAATGCTAAAAATTGAACCTTAGTCCACCTTGTGACCTTCAGGACTCAAATGGCATATTTGATTTATTCAAACTGTGACATACTTTACTAAATCTGGCCAGCGGATCGATCTTTTTTTAAACAGAATTTAAAAAAAAAAAAATGTAATCTTATTCCAGTAATAAGCTGGCAAGTTCTACTGCCAGCACCAATGTTGGACTATGTCAGTTATAGACTGAATTTTCCACATGCGTTTGGTTTGGACATTAGGGTGCCAAGTTCTGAGCCCAGGTTTTCTGCAGTGCCATGCTGGAGCCATTTTCTCTGGCACAGGGCCATTTCCTTGTAGCAGAATCATGTGGAACCAGTGCTGGATTGGGAAAAAGTCTGGCACCGGCCCACATTGGTGGAAAAGAGGCAGTTGTGAAGGACTCCTGATGCATTGCCAGATGTGATTATCAGTGTAGTGCCAACACTTCCAACAATCTGGCAGCTGTTCATTCGTCGCATGGCTTTTGGGTAACTCAAAGGTGCTCTTCATAAGCTTATGTGACACCATCATAAACCTTTCAGGACAGTGGCATAACTTGACAAAAGCATTTATGAAAGTTAGTTCTGTGGTATCTGGGGTGAACTTTTCCAGGCTGGTGGTAAAGCAGTCCTCCTGGTATTGCAGGCAATCTTTGCTTCAACTTGGGAGTCAGGCATCATCCCAACCGACTGGAAAATGAGACTTGTAGTCCCTATCTAAAGAGGGAAGGGTGATCACCTGGGCGCAGTTGTTCAAAAGTAATCCAATGGGATTTCAGATAACGGATTGGATAGAATCCTTAAAACAGGTTGTTCAAAGGGAAAAGAGGGATTCTGAAATCAGATCAGTGGCCTGTACTACGAAGCGGGGTTACTGGCTTATCGGGGTAACTTGTCGGATTTAAGGTACCACAGTTTAAATGGACTTCATATCCGTTCACTTACATTTTGCCCAGACTACCTTAAATCCAACAAGTTACCCCGATAAGCTAGTAACCCCGCTTCTTAGTACAGGCCACAGATCACCTTATCCAATCTCGGTTTTAATCTGGATCAAACCTTCACTTTGTGTTGTTCAAAAGTTTGTGTTTGAATTGGGATACATTAGATCCAAAAAATCAGAATAATCCTTATCCCAACACAAGGGTGGATTCAAGGGTGGATTTCTGGCACAAGGTTAAATAAAATTTGAAAACTGATCACAAAAGCAATGTTTGCTGATGATATATACATTTATTTATGTTTTGTACAACTGTTGAACTAGGACACTGGCAGTGAAAATAAAGTAGGAGATAAGACATGAAGCCTTTCGGTATAGTCAAGGGAAAAAAAATCCCCATGAGATATCTGTACTCAAACAAAATCTCAAAGCTCAAAACAAAAAGCTCTACTGTCCATTGTATTTTAATGAAAATGACAATAATTACTATTATTCAATTCACCAGTCAGAAGTAATATCTTACAATTGCATCCCTGACGACATGTCCATTCTGTCCCTCATTTTGAGAGAACATTGGAGGTTGCTCTGGTTTATTGTGGTGTTTTCTGTTTGTTCAAATGAAAACACATAATGGCTATTTGTGGCCAACTAAAGAAACTCAAATGAAACACTAGGGAGCAAAATACAAAAACAGAAGAGGTGGGATTCAAACACAGGACAGAAGGGCACACAGACAACCACATGCTCAACACATTGAGCCACATGACCAGACAGGTAACAGAGGAGAACAAAGACTAACATAAAGAACGGGATGACCAGCGACTCCTGCTGGTCAAACGGGGAAAGGACATGGTAGGACCACAGCAGGGGCTGACCCTGACATTACATGTGCTTTTATTCAGCACAAACTCAGCACCAATAATCTGAGACCACTTAGAATGTTATTATTCTATTTTTTGTTAATGCACTAGTAAACCGGATTTGGTAATCCTGAAAATAATGTTTTTGAACAACAGTGATCCAATCCAGTGTTGCTTTGAAAAACTGACATAAAAGTAAAATGGATTACCAAATCCTGGATAGCAAAACAAGGGATTTCAAAATCCGGATCACTTTGATCTGGATTAAATTGTTTGAACAACTGGGCCCTGGATTGCGGCAACTACAGGGGGATAACACTGCTCTCAGTGCCGGCTAAGGTCCTTGCTATGGTCGTCCTTAGGAGCCGTGATCACTTGCTTGCCTGTCAGCAACCGGAGCAGTCTGGTTTTATGCCGAAGAAATCTACCATCGGCCGCATCCTGGCACTGAGGGTTCTCGTAAAGTGCAATAATTTTAATGGTTCTTTGCAGCCTTTGTCAATTTTCGTAAAGTGTTTTACTCAGTTGATCAAGTTGCCCTGTGGGACGTCCTGAGACTGAGATCTCCAAAGCTGCTGGACATCATGGCCAGCCTGTACACGAAGTGTCTGTGGTGGGTTTCCTCCAGAGTCTCTTGTTGACTTACATGGAGAAGATCATGAAGAATCGGCGACGATAAATTTTTGAAATTTGAGCATATTTGTCATTGTGATCTGAGCAACAATCCAGAACTTTTACCAGAATGTCAGCCATGTGATGCACGTTGATAGTGGTTTCATGTATTTTCCTCATAAGTGAGTTTTATTTTCAATTGCAGTTTGCAACATCTGCATGAATGCCTGTGTAATGACTGCATCATGACAGTTTTTTGACCTTTAAGTGAGATGCACTTTGTAATTTATAAGATTAATACAAATGGCAATGTAATGTCACTACTGAAATAATGGATTTGGGGAGATAGGTATTTTGCATGACGATAGGTCCCACATGTTAGCCACATGCTGTTGTGTCGGGAAGTCAGAATGATTTAAGGCAAAAACCACCACTAAAATGTCTCTGTATGTGTGCTCTGGGGAATTACAGCATGAGAGCAACAAACTGATGACTGCAGTTAGAAAAGTAACTGTTGGTAGAGCGATGAGTTTCAATCGTTAGAGCCCAAGCAGTGTTTGATTAACACTGCATGGTGAGGATTACATACTGACAAATCAGAACAGGCCTGGGGGTGCAGATGATGTCAGCATGATATAAAACAGTCTCCTAGCTGCACAGTCAGTATGGTGTGCTTTGCTACCAGCTTCAGGACAATGGCAGTGCATGGGGGTGTGTTAGTGCTGCTTCTTTTATTAGGTTGCAGCTGTGAAGCTCAACAGAAGTTCGGGTTTCCGGCGAAGACTGCCCAGCTACTAACTGGCTATCTGGCTAAGCAAGGGGCTCCACAGTCAGCAGGCTTCCAGAGCGGACTAGGGGCTCCGCAGGCGGCCGGCTTCCAGAGCGGGCTCGGGGCTCCCCAGGCGGCCGGCTTCCAGAGCGGGCTCGGGGCTCCGCAGTCGGCGGGCTTCCAGAGCGGACTAGGGGCTCCGCAGTCGGCGGGCTTCCAGAGCGGACTTGGGGCTCCGCAGTCGGCCGGCTTCCAGAGCGGACTAGGGGCTCCGCAGGTGGCGGGCTTCCAGAGCGGGCTCGGGGCTCCGCAGGTGGCGGGCTTCCAGAGCGGGCTCGGGGCTCCGCAGGTGGCGGGCTTCCAGAGCGGACTAGGGGCTCCGCAGGTGGCGGGCTTCCAGAGCGGGCTCGGGGCTCCGCAGGTGGCGGGCTTCCAGAGCGGACTAGGGGCTCCGCAGGTGGCGGGCTTCCAGAGCGGGCTCGGGGCTCCGCAGGTGGCGGGCTTCCAGAGCGGGCTCGGGGCTCCGCAGGTGGCGGGCTTCCAGAGCGGGCTCGGGGCTCCGCAGGTGGCGGGCTTCCAGAGCGGACTAGGGGCTCCGCAGGTGGCGGGCTTCCAGAGTGGACTGTTCCTGACCAAGCAAGTTGCTCCTGCTCTGGTTAAATCTGTGACTGGAATACAAGTGAACCCTGATGGTGTGAGTGTTGTATGTGGGGAGGATTCTGTTGTGGTGCTTGTGCAGCCAATCCTCCTTGGTAATGGTCAGCCAATCAATGCATCAGACATCACCTTTGGTGGCTGTGCACCCATTGGGCAGGATGCTTCTGGCACAGTGAGGTTTCAATCTGTGCTGCAGGCCTGTGGAAGTACACTGACGGTATGAGGGCTTCCTTCTGATGGTTGCATCTTTGCTATACTAGTGTTAATCATGTTGCCCTTTTACAGATGACTGCTGATGCCCTGGTCTACAGCTTTGTATTGATCTACACACCCAGGGGTATTAATGGCCTCCCCATTGTGAGGACCAATGGTGCTATGGTTGGCATTGAGTGCCACTATTTGAGGTGAGGATGCCCCATGTGCTTTGGTGCTCCCTAGCCATAGGAGCAATTCATTCTAGTGACTGAATGATCCTTGCTCCTTAGGAAACAGAACGTGAGCAGCAATGCCCTGGTGCCAACCTGGATCCCCTACTATGCCACAATGGCAGCTGAAGCACAACTGGATTTCTCATTGAGGCTGATGGACGGTAGGCAGGGGATTCATGCAGCATATCTGGCTTTGCTCTGTGGGCTTGTCCTCAAGTGCATGTGCCCTCTGTACAGATGCATGGCAGAATGAGAGGGCCTCCAATGTGTACTTCCTGGGAAATGTCCTGAACATTGAAGCCTCTGTCCTTGTGGGCAACAGTCAGCCCCTGCGTGTCTTTGTGGACAGCTGTGTGGCCACCTTGGTCCCTGATGTGTCCTCTGTCCCTAGCTATGCCTTTGTGCAGGACTCTGGGTGAGTAACATTGTATGGTTGTGTATGAGGCCACTTGGGCAATGCTGCTTGACATGGCTGGCCTTCAGGTGCCTGATTGATGCCAAGGTGACAGGATCCCGCTCCCAGTTCCTGCCCAGAAAGCAGGATGACAAGCTGCAGCTTCAGCTGGATGCTTTCAGGTTCTCTCAAGATGGCAGGAGCTCAGTGAGTACAGGCACTCGTGCAGGATTTCCATGCTTAAATGAACTGGCAGCTAGCATGCTTTTGTTGTCCCCCTAGATGTTCATTACTTGCAGCCTGAGAGCAACAGTGGCTTCTGTGCCTGTGGATTCCCAACACAAGGCTTGTTCCTTCTCTCTTGCTGCTAACAGGTCAGTGGCTGCAGCATTATGATGCTGGATGAGTTGAGCTGCTAAACAATTGCTATTCCCCATTGCAGGTGGATGTCTGTGGATGGGAATGACCAGGTGTGTGGCTGCTGTGACACCAGCTGTGGACCTGCAGGTGTAGCAGGTATGCTTGGCTCTGCCCAGAAGATGCTCTGGTGGCTTGTGTTGGTGTGACTGAGGCACCCTTCTTGCCCCTGCAGGTGCTCAAGGCACAGGTGTTCTGGGTCCCATTGCTATCCAACAGGGTCCTCCCATGGGTAGTCAGCCTGGACAGCTGTATATGCTGAAGGGATAGGTACCTACTGCCCTAATGTGCCAAGCTGTGCATGGTACCAGAATGGAAGGAGCCACCTAACTTGCCTGGCATATTCTGCGCTGCTTGTTATGTTTCCCCCTAATGTGGCTGCTGTGCTGGAACCTAAAGGTGCATCTTGTGACTGAATAAAGCACTAGTAGTACTCGATCCAGTTGTCGTATTTTGGCTGCTATGTTGTGTAGATATTCTCAATCATCACACTGCTTACTGCCTATGGGTTGTGATGGGGAATATTTCCCTGGGTGACTCTGGAGAGCCCTACACTTGGGATGGGAAACGGGGATGAGAAAGGGAAGGTACTTGCTATATGGGACTCAGGACCTGGTACTGATCAGGCGGTGTGGATGGTCTGAGAATCAGTGACTCAATGTAAATGCTGCTTTCCCTAGTACCCTCTTGGACTGGATGTTAAAACCTCAGCCCACTTTCAACATGGGGTTAATGTTGACTAGTTTAGATTCCCTTCATGCTGAAGGCTGTGAAGCTTCATTGGTATATTGGATGCCTAAATGTGTCTTCCGGAGTACTTCATCTTGGGTTGGCCAGTCCATTTAACTTGGAGCACCTGCCCGACAAGATCTGCATAGCATGCATAGGACTTTTGATTAAAAGGTTCATTCAAATTTCAGGGTCAGCATATTAGTATTGATGCGTCAGTGTCCTTCGGCCCCCTAACCTCCAACTGCTCCAGTGGTGCATGCTGGTTTTGCTTCTGAAAGCAGGCTCCTATTGCAGGTCAAGCCAAGTACTGATGGCTGCCTGCTATGTGGATGGCATGGGTTGGGTGTCAACATCCTAAGTTCTTGCTTATGGAGGTGGGCTAACAGTAATAGGGGTTTGAGGCCTAAGACTGTCAACAGCTGCATATCTACATGGGCATGATGTGGCTTACTAACCTAAATGTAAGCATCTGCAGGTATATTCATTTCATTTTAAATGTATAAATATCCCAAGCACATTCAACCAAAGTGGTCATGTAGAGGTTTAAGCCATGAATGATATAATGCTCTGGTGTATTTCCTAAGGAAAGGGAAGATTAGGGTTACTGTTGGAGGCATAGATCGTTAAGGATCATAAGGATAAGTAGGTAAAGAACAACCTGAGGGTAATGAGCCATGTGTTTGGACCTGTGACACATCCATCAAATTATCTTTAATGAAAGATCTAATTGACTGCCAGTATTTTACAGAGCAAACACTTTATTGGACTCATCAGTTATCTATTTTAGAACTGAGAAAACAAAGTGGGCTTAAAAATATATGTGAACATAGTGAATGAGCAGATTTAATTATACACTGAATTGCTGGTTATTTCTATAATGTTTTATTAGGGAAAATGCTGACTGGAGGACTTGATCACAGATCAAGAAAATAACTAATTCTTATAAACATAATGCTTTACATTTACTTTCATAATGCATTTATAATACATTCATAGAACACTCATAAGCAGCATGTACAGGGGTTGGACAATGAAACTGGGCAAAATAGAGCTTGAGGTTTCATGCCTACATATGCACAGGGCCAATCTTCATTAATTGTACATTCCATCAGTAAGAGCAGAATGTCAAAGTTGAATTAACAGAGCAATGGCACAGCTGTATGTAAAATATTAATTCGCGCAACATTATGGGATATGGAAGTTCAACAGAAGACTAATTCTTGGTGTTTGTCTGGCTGGCGCATCTGTGATCAGGACAGCAAGTTTTGTGGTGTATCAAGAAGCAGGGTACCCAGGGTAATATTGGCATGCCACCATGAAGGATGGACCACATCCAACAGGAGTAACTGTGGACGCAAGAGGAAGCTGTCTGAAATGGATGTCTGGGCACTAACCCCGACTGTATCCAAAAAACAAAACAGTTCCCCAACTCGCTCTAGAATTAAATGCACACTCGACTCCTGTTTCCACCAAAACTTTTTGTGGAGAGATGCATGGGGTCAATATTCATGATTCATGAAAACTATAGCCAAGCCTTTGGTCACTCGTGCCAATGCTAAAAGTCACTTTCAATGGTGCCAGCAGTGCATATTGTGGCGTCGGGTGGACCGAGGCATCACAGGTTCAGAGAGAGACACGAACAGTCACTAGCCGGGGAGAACACGCTCTTTATTGGCGGCCCTTAAAAGGACTACATCAGGCACCCAACGAGCACCGAACCAAATACACACAGGAAACACAGGGCTGTCAGACGCCGAACTACAAGACACATACACGGTGGGAGATTTACGTAAGCTAATTACACACGAGGATCGGACCAGGTACCTACAAGACACGTGCAAACACTGGGACAAGCACCACGCTGGTGCTACAATATCTTGGGCTGTGGACAATGTGTAATATGTATTGTTCCCTGAATCCACCTTCACTGGAGACTTACGGTGTGGTGATGCCCCAAAGTGGATTACTGTACCACCTGGACTGTTGTGTACCCAGCATGCAGCATGCGGTGGATCAGTGATGGTTTGGGCTGTAATATCACAGCATGCTCTAGGCCCACTATTTGTTCTAAATGGGGGCACCACTGCAAAGGACTACCGAACCATTCTGGAGGACCATGTTCACTCAATGGTTCAAGCATTGTACCCTGAAGGTGGTGCTGTGTAACACAAGACTGGTGACAGAGTGCTGTGATGAACATTAAAGTGAAGCTGAACATCTGCCATGCCCTCACAGTCACTAGATCTGAATATTCAGCAACTGTGAGGTGTTTTGAAGGAGTGAGTCAGGAACTGTTTCCCAGCACGTAACAGCATTTAAACAACAAATTGGAATAGCAGAAGTCTATGTGTTCAAAGCCCCAAAGGAAACGGACCGACTTCCTCCTGGGAATATCCTACTAATGGGATAAGAAGGTATAAAAATGTATGGTTCCCTTTGCTGTGGGCCTCAGGGAAAAAAAGTAAACACAGATATAAGGTTCAATAATGGCTTATTCTCCTTATATTGTATTCTTTCTCCTTTATAGTCAAAATGGAAAAGAACTCTTTCTGACACGTCATTTACTAGGCAGTGTGCTTCAAATGTGTTTAAAAATGCCATTTGCCAGCAGAAGGATGTGATGTTTTTTCCTTCACTAGGACTGGTGCTAACCTGGAGTTTGTCAGGAACTACACACAACTCTGATTATGGATACTCTTTAAAATCAACTGATTTTTGCTAAATTGTTTATATTGAAACCCAGAGACATGCATGTAGTTGAAAATTAATAATGCTGCTCAGGTGCCTAATGAGGGACGTAAATAATGGACGGCTTGGTCCTGTCGCCTAACCCTCGTTTCTCCTGCTCTCACTTTTCCAGGACCTGGTCATGGAAGGAGGACCTGGAGCATCTCCCAGCCAGCACGGGGCACACGGCTGGGGGCACTCTGCATTGGATGCCCATCCATCAGTAGGTACTGGAGCTAGGCGATATGGCAAAAAAATTTATCGTACAATTTTTTTTTCCCCCAGTCAACCTCGATAATTATAACGACATACTTCAAGTCATTATTTCGTTGCTTCAAGGCTCAATTTTTGCTTAAAACCCTCTTAGAATTCCCCTCTAACCGATTCAGAACCTGAAAAAAGAAAATTGAACGGACTGCAAAATGAAATCTAATTTAAATAATTAAATATATAAATAAAACAAAAAGCATATGAACCAAATAGGACACAAAAATTTGTTGTTGGGCATAGCACTAGAAAACAGACAGTACATTTTGTTGCTGAAATTTATGATAGACTGCCTGGCAGCTGGTTCTGGGGAACGAGTTTTACATTGCTGGTAGAGTTGTCACATATCCTGTAATGAAAAGTAAAACGTTGTGTCCTGTTTTTAGCCATTGTTCTAGGTGATTTGTCTCGTATTTCATGATTTGCCCCCCAGCCCAGCTGACTATCATCAAAGGCAGTGTGTAGCTTAATGGGCTAAGTGTGTGTGTCTGTGATCGGAACGTCGCTGGTTCAAGGTTGGCCTGGGCACATCTGTGGCTCCTTAAGCAAGGCCCTTAACCCACAGTTCTCTGAGTGCTACTCGGTGTGGCTGCTCGTCATGGCCAGTTTGCTCTCACCTACAAAGAGCAAGTTTGGGGATGTGTAAAGAGAATTTCCCCATGGGGATCAGTAAAGTACCCATTATTATCACGAACTGGGGCATGGGTGGTAATTACTGGTATTTGTGACTGTAGGAACTTGTGTTATGGATGTTCTACTGGAGATACATCAAGTGGAAAAACAATATTTCACTGTATTTCCACATTTAATTGGCACAAGTTTTCGGCAGATTATAAAGTTCTCCGCACCTGATCTGATGTGTCTCTGACTTTAAATTGCCAAAATATACCACACCATCAAAGTCTTGTTACTTTGTTTATCCATAATATCTCCTTTTTTAAACAGATGTTGTGGCTGCTGATCTGTCCTTTCTTCACCAACATTTGACATTTCCTCTGAGGAAGGCAATCGGTCATCCATTATTAAAACCTACCACATGATTGGATGGAATCACTTTCATTTCTGTGATCTGAAAACCAATGTGTGCTATCAAGCAATGTTCCTTATCAATAATTTATCAACATGTCTTATTTTCTTATCATTTAGATTTTATATGATGATGGGTTTATATAAATTTTTATGTCACCCAGCCCGACTGGGCGCACACATAAACATACGCTACAGGCAATGTTGAAATGCTCGTTTGCAAAATTGCATGTCATGCAGACAGAAACATTGAGTGCCCAGCGGAAACCCACACAACAAAAAGATAACATACGACGAGTGTGATTCACACCCCTCACGTTGGAGGCCGGAGACAATAGTGCTACTTACTGAGCCACCCAAAATCAAAACGTACCCCTTTCTCCATATACGAGCCGTCAGCTGTCAACATCTGAGAAAAAAAAAATGAATGACAATATAATATATGATATAATAAATCATAATTTAGTGCATCCATCTTTATAGTATAGAATTCTTCCTTTAAGGTTTCATATAAGAGTAAATTGAATCCCTCTTAAATTAAAATCATCCATCTTCTAGTGCAGGGCTGTTGAAATAATGGTCCATGCCGAGCCCTGCTAATTTCCCAGCCTTCCTTTACCAGTGAGTCAGGTGTGAAGTCTCTGTGGCTGATCATTAAACTTACTACCTGGGAGAACTGAAAACATGGCCTGGATTTGGAAATGAGGCCCAAATTGGAAGAGCCTTCAAATCCCCGTTAGACCTACCGGGGAGTTCACAGCCTATCATAGCCTATCAAGTTTAGAGATGCCAACTCATGTCTTTGCACTTCAGGAGGAAATCAGACTAACCCATGCAACACAAGGAGAACATGAACGCTCCACATGGCCACAGCAGAGGTGGGATTTAAACCTCTTTAAGGTAATTATACTCAGGGCAACTTTTTGAGCAATGTTGCTGGGCAACTGCCAACCAAGTGAGACAGTGGGCAACTTATCTGGATCTGGATGACTTCCAAAGGTTGCCCACTGCCGATTAAAGTGTTTAAAATAGAAATTTGTTGCCTAGTATCAATGGGAAAGTGCCAGAGCAACATTGGTCAGCAATATTTCTCAAATAATTGCCCTGTGTATCATTAACTTAACCCTGGAGGATTGAGGCAATAGTGGTACTGCATGTGCCAACATGCCACCCTTGATCTCACACCACTTTTGCTAAAACGTCAAATTAGTCTTTATTAAAAACATTTTGTACTTTTGCTTAAACCAGCCATATCAGACTTAAACTGACCTAGACATAATAAAAAAGCACATTACTTAATGACATTAAAGACACCAGGAGAACACATTTTTGACTTAGTGAACCAGTTAAAACTACTTTCATTCTCAACATTATATAAATCAATGAAAGAAAGAAAAAACAGATTCCTCCTGGGCAAGTTTCTTTGAGGTGTTTTGTGATGTTCACTATTTCAGTCCTGATAGCTATGAATACTGAATGAAAAACCCAAATGTGCTTTGGATCACAGACCAACATAACTGTGCAGTGTTGAATTAACATATCAAAGCATTATTTGGCAGATGTGTTACAGTGTTTACATATCAAGCAATAAGAAAATTTTGCATTCGTCACAAGGGGTTGTAAATATGATGAAAATAGCCCTATTACCTGTCAACTTGGGAGGTGTCCAGAAATCCAGGTCTATTCTGCATAATTCCCCAGGCCCAGGACAAAATTACTCAGACCGGGCCCCCATGGCATACCACTCCACACATCAAGCCCCCCCCTGAGTTGGTGGGTCATTAGGGATCGCACCCACAATAGCACTAGCCAGCCAACCTTCTGGAATAACCTGATTTGTTGGCTTTACGTGCCATTCAAGTAGCTTCAGCATCATCTACCCAGACTATGCTGGGTTTGCTGAATTCCTAGTTTCATATTAGCAAACTGTGTTGAGGAATATAGGGGTAGCGTGTGGCTCAGTGGGCTAAGCCTGTGTACCTGTAATCACAAGGCCAGTGGTTCAAACCCAGCCTCAGCACATCTGTGGCTCCTTGAGCAAGGCCCTTAACCCTCAGCTCCCTGGGCTCCCCAACAGGTGGCCACTCTTCACAGATGACTTACTCTACAAAGAGCAAGTTGAGGGAGGCATAAAGACAATTTCAATAATGTATTAATTATAATTATTATCTGAGTATTGCTGGTTGCTGTATTTCAGCATGGCTCCTAAAATTGACCTAGTTTCAGAGCTTCCACACTTTTTGAATGCTACTCAGGGGCAGATTAATGTATTGACTGTCTAAAACTATAGCCTAAGGCCTTAACGAACATCAGGACCCTGTCATGCCTCAGGAATAAAGGAATGGTTATTTAAATCGGCAAAACCTGAGTGTCTATGCTGATTACTCAAATCTATTTAAAAGTCAATAAACTAGGAAATACATATATGAAAGTGTATTGAATAAATTAAGCGAAATGTATGTACACAGTAAGCCTATGGCACTTTTCCACTGGTGGACAGAAACCAAGCCATTCCCAAGCCATACCGCGAAGAGTGTCCAGTAACGGCACCACAGTTACGGTTCCAGCTCGCTCCGGTTTTCCATTGCAGATGGGTCAGCACGGTAAAGGCGTTGCCGGGATTGAAGATTGACAGTGACGTAAAATCAAAGAGACGCTTATTCATCGTTTACACGGCGTACATCATGATTTATTATATTAGTATCAAATGCTAGCAGAATTTGCTTTCACATGTGTAAATTTGAATTAGAAATCCATCCAGTTGTTCCATAGTACTTTTTTAAGAAGGAGGTTGGAAATTTTCAAGTTCCGAGTTATTGCAAATGCATCAATACATCGTAATGTGCAATACAATATTAACAAGTTCTATACAGAATGCACCCTTTTGTCCTTCAGACTACTCATGCATATCAGTGCAGAACACTGATATCTACCTGCGTTTTGATCAATCAGATGGCGGTGACGCAACTAGCTCAGTTTGGTCACGCTTCAGCCTTGCTAGTAAGCAGGGCCATGTTAGCACAGGTACGACTCGGGTAATTTACAATGGAAAAACATCAGTTCACGGTACGGCTCAGGTACAACTCGGTTCTTGGTGCCAGTGCAAAAGCGCCACTAAATGTCAAAATATTAGCATTAGGTACCAAATAAACTCAGAAATCCAATGGATTATAGAGAAAAGTATGAAATCATTTTTAAAAATATGACTTGGGGTCCTGCTTGTACACTGACAGTCCCTTTCAAGCCTTTCTAACCACAGTTTGGATGAGGCAACTCAGAGCTAGTATGAAATATATCTATTTTTATTCAGGACTCACCATGCTTTCTCGGCCCTCTGCTGAACAAGCAAAACAAGCAGGATGTCTTGGGCTCCTGGGACACGAGAAGACGTCCTGCGTGTGCAGATGACAGCTCTATGTCAGCTTGTGGCCGGCCACCGAAGAAAAGATGACGAATGAGCCACATCTAATCACTGCCAGGCACTTTGATGCCTGAAGCAAGGAATTACGTATAACACTAAGCTAAGATAGGGAACCTGAGCTGACTTTAGGGTTTAATGTGTCAGGGGAGGGGCAATTGTGCATTTACCCAGATTAATGTGGTCTTTCCTCACAATATAATGTAACTAAATTGCCTTTAGATTGCTTTATTTAATTTGGTTAACATTGACAAGATGCACCCTACTTAATGCAATGAGATGAAGCCTACTAGGCGACAAGGTGAATTTTGCATATGATGATTTATTAACATGAAATATATAAATGTAAATTATGATAATCTCAAAAAGTAGGGTAAAAGAGGAGAAGAAATCAGATAAGCAGGCAAAACTTCACTATCATTTCTGCTTTATACCATCCTGATGATAGTAATTAACACCTCAGGAGACCCGCATCCATTTTATCTTAGCTTTCCACATTTGTCCAGTTTAAAATAATTTGTCAGACTTTCAATAGCATTCAAAGGCCCAGGATCATTTACTGACCAAAAAGGACTTTGACCAGTTATTTTGAGGTGAAGACATGAGACTGCAGCAGGTCTGCTGCATACGGTTTTGCATACGTGATAAATCAGCTCTCTGAGTTTTCCTTTTTCCTTCAAAAATGGTACAATGTAGGATATTATTTCATCAAAAATGGAAGTATCATCAGAATTATTTCAACTTCATTACTGCACATTGTACAGGATGCAATACCACAATGTGTACACACTACCAATTACAGTTTTACTGGGCTTTATCAATATCATATAGCATCATCAGTGTAACAGCTCAACTATTAATTGTGTTTCATGTCCCATATGTGGTTTATTACGTCTATTATGGTGTAATTTCTATGGGGAAAATGCTAATGCTAACTATGACAACCTTAACCCCCACCCAGCCCAAACCATAACCATAAGTAACCAAGCAAAATACAAGGGTTTTTGCATTTTTAGTTTTTTCATTGCAGTCACAGATTTTTATTAAATTGAGTTTTCCCTTATGGGGACCAGAAAACTGGTCCCCATAAGGGAAAAAAATGCGTATTCATCACGTTGTGGGGACATTGTCTCCCCATAAGGTAAGGTATACCCACTCACACATACATGCACACACACTCACACATACACGCACATACACACACACACACACACACACTTTATTCTGCAGTGTGTATTTACCTACCTGACCCCCTATGGACCGATTGGTGGCCATTTGCTCGGCAAAGTGATGGACACTCTTTCATATGGTTTCTTGTAAATAAGCATTTGAGATTTTTGTAAATATATATTTGTATTTAAAAAAAGACACATTCACTACTTTAATTCTACTTGTATTTTGGACAAAATAGAAAAGGTATGTTTTTTTTTCCAATGTAAACTCTCCTTGAGAATAATATCTGAGTTTAATAGTATCTGAGATTGCACCTACATGAAACCTGACAGGTAATGGGATAGCTTGACTTCCTTCTACAATAGCCTAGATATCCTATATGGCCTAAAGCATGTCGTATTAATTAGAGGAACTGACTAATTAAGCCACACCCACTGCTGACACAGGTTTATAATTAAGCACACATGCATGTGATCTCCTGCAGCAAACATCTGCAGAATGGCTGATTGTACAGAAGAGGGTAGTGACTCTCCCCTTGGCACCATCACTGGATGCCACCTTTCCAACAAGTCAGTTCATTACATTTCTGCCTTGCTAGAGCTGTCCTGGGCAACTGAACGTGAAGTGAATGTGAAGGTCAGAACATCGATCAAGTTAATCTGTGAAGTGGTAGGTCACACGGACTCACATAAAGTGACCTGATAACCCACCATCAGTACCCAACATGAATGGCAGCAGATTCCACCAGCAATGTTCCAACATGTAACGGAATGCCCTCACAGCGGAGTATAAGCTATTATAAGTAATAAAGGGTGGGCCAACTTTATATCAATACTCTTGGTCGTGGAAAATAATGTTGGACAAGCTGTTCTCCAAATACTTTTGGCTATGTAGTCTACCTCCAGTTTAGTCGTGTACGTCCAGATGTTTCACCTCTGCTTTATCTTGATCCAAGCTTGGTGTTATTGGTTTAAACTCCCTTCAATTTTGCTTGCTTTCAGTCAAAGGCCTTTAGATTCCAAGACAAGGCTATTCAATTGCATGTACATAAACAATGGAAATAGGTTTTAGGAGATATTTGTATTAGAAAGATCTACCAGACAGCTAATAAAGAGCTAACATCTTCATGTTAAAGCTTAGCCTCTTAATTTCCTTTATCGGCTTACACAGGCGCACCTACCTGTGTGTGTGTGTGTGTGTGTGTGTGTGGGGGGGGGGGGGGGGGCACAGGTACCAGAGGCATGTTTATGTTTATGTTGCTTGTGTAATCTCAATGTCGTCTCTACTCCCTAAGCTTTTAATCAATTGTTATCAGTCCATCGGTCTCATCCCAGGACATTACAGAAAATAGCATCAGCTCAGCCTGGCCTTGTCAGCCATTCAACCAGAACCATTTCCTGAGCCCTTGACAGGGAAAGCCTTTCATTTACTGGGAGGTGTTGACAAAGGTTAATGACTAAGTGATGGTTGCTTGAGTTGCCTGGGGCCGTAGGGATGCATAGTGCAGCATAATGGTCACATTGCACTGTTTATGAGAATACAGACCAGATACAAAATTTTGTCAACTGTCTTATTATTGCCAATATGTCCATTAACGCTTAAATGAGGCATTGAGGTATTGCATTATTCCCTTGCGTGGGACTTTAACTAAAACCATTCCTCCATAAAAACTGTGAGACCCCCATCTGATTATAAGTGTAAGTGTTTCATTGGGTACCATGGGCAGCAGTGCCGCTAGGGATTTTGGGCCCCATGAAAGCACATTATATTGGGCTTGCAACCGAGACCAGTCTAAATTTTTTAGGGTCTTTGGCACTCAGAGGTCTTGGAATCATCCTGACCCCCCGCTGACCTCAGCCAGCTTCAGAAATAGTATCAGAAACAATGTTTCCTATGTAAGCATGTATATCCTTACAGCGGTGAAGAGCAGAGATACCATAAAACCCCACTAGTTAATGATCAATGGAGATAATCGATGAGGTTTCAAAGCTTGAGTCCTGACTCCAGCCTCGCTGTCCTTCCCATGTGCCTGACCTGATTGCCTGCATCAGTATTAAGTGTCATGGGCTAAATCTGAGCAAATTCTGTTTATATATGATTGCATTTGTATTTGGCTTAATGCTCAGTAGAGCTTCTATTAAAGCACACATTTGAAAACCAGTCTAATGATAATTCACTTTTTATAAATCAAATATTTTTCCACAACTACGTACATTATCTGTTTTTATTCTCAGTATGAGCATTCATAATTGCCGTTCTGTCGAGGCTCTGGCTCAGTAATTATGTCTCTGTAGAACGTAACATCCAAGAATACACCCAAAAAAAATGCTGTGAAGTGGCGCTGGGAAGATGACAGCTTTCTTGGCTAATTTGGTTTATCTGAAGACTGCTGTTAAAGGCCAGATCCCAGTTATGTTTGCGGTAATAACAGAGCGAGGACTGGTGGCAATCTTCACAAGACTATTGTAATTCAGGAAAATGCTAAAACAAAAAATATACACTTTTATGGCTGGTTTTGCTGAAAGAAAATTGAACAAAAGATGAACAATTTAATACTATTTATTCATGTTCAGACTGTACTGGGGGATACTCCTGTTGACACCAGTGGGGATTATCACACATGGGTTTTAGGACAAATTAATTGTTTTGTATTTCTCACCAGTAAGTCTAGTGGTACCAATTTTAGTAATCTAGTGAAGAAATGAAAATTACTGATGTTTTCCAAAATACCAATTATAAGACTGGTATATAATGAAAGACATCTACTTACAATTTCCACTACGTAAGGGCTTACAGATGGAAACATGAGTCACCCAAACTCACATGCTTTTATGTCTCTGTATGATAACCCGATGGCTTAGTTCCGATCCCAGGAGAAAACAAAGACTAAAATACTGGAAAATTATACAAGTGAACCACTAAGTTTGCATTTCCATTTCATTACTTATTTAGTCTCGTAGCAGATGATTTAATTAAAATTTGCACACAGAACAGTCTATTCATATTTTATCAGCTATTTTTTAAGGTTAATGGGATGTGCGCCTGTAACCTCCAAGCCCAACTGATGCAGGGTCCCTTACTGGAAACCAGTACGTTTCTCTATGTTTCACCTTTTCACAGGAGTAAATAGAACTCTGTGGTCACACTGGAGCGGAGGATTTATATGCAGATGTGAAACAAATCATTAGACAAGGCGCATCAATCCAATAATCCAAAACCAGATCTGCAAGATGTTTTCATGCATATTATGAAAGTGCACCATGTCATCTTACACAGAATCCATTGTTTTATATAAGGCGCCTTGAAATGTTACTCAGTGCTCAATGTGTACTACAGCCACGGGCATAAATTACGGGTGGGATGTGGGGGGGTGTCATAATCAGGATCGGCCAATACAACCCCTCCAAATAATTATATGAATGGGTGGGGGCCTCAAATCCCCCAAAGTTACACCCTTGACTACAAAGTCTCCAGTCATGTTACCACCTTGGTCTGGTTGTAAATTATTCTAGTCAATTCAATAAATTTTTGTATAGTGCATTTTCACAACATTACATTGTCTCAAAGCGCTTTACATTATCCTTGCCCAGCGTCCCCAGAGTGTAAGCCAGAGGTGACAGTGGCAAAGAAAAACTCCCATCCTTCTTGGGCTGGCAGAGGATGTCCAAAATAACAAAGTCCCCATGTATAAAGTAGGCTTGTGGATAGTCCAGGTATAAATGTGGAAGGTCTAGTGGAGCTATGGAAGCTGATGTCTGGGCAGGCAGATGGGGGTGCTGCTTCCGACGGCGGGATGGGGGGGGGGGGTCCGTCCGGCAGCAAGCAGGAGAGCACAGGCAGTCAGTATGGGGGGGGGGGCGGGCATGAAAGCGGCCATCAGAGCCACCAGTTCCTGCATTCAATAATGCTCACACGTTGCTTTTTGAAATTCTTTTTAAAATAAAACATGTATGAAAATAAATAAATAAAGCAGTCTGTCTGTTTTCTTTGCCCCCAGCATGAATTATTCAAAAGATATTGGAAAAACCAAAACTATGACTTTGCCTGTTTGAGTTCAGGCTGAAACTGGGTCATGCTATGCTAGTTTTTTTGCTTGCCGCTATATGCCGGTCAGTCTTGTTAGCAAGGGGAAGCCATCTGTGTTACATCTGCTAGAACAAAACAATGACGGGACGATGGTACAGCAAGTGCATCTGCTGCAACAATGTATACTGTATTTTCTGAATAGCCTGTTCGTTATAAAGCTTATTGTGAATTCTCTGTGGACTTGTTGTTTTCATTGTTACAAACAGCCAGGTGAGAATGCATGAAATGTAAAAAGAAAAAAAAAATTGTTACAAAACAAAAGACCTTGACATGTCTCAGAAATCCTGACACTGGATATGGCTGTCTGTAAATCACATCATGTCTGAAGACGAAAAATAGTCAATAGCTAAAATCTGAGAAAGTTCAACTCTGAGGGCACATGTCAAATAACACTTTTCGAAGGACATCGGTAAATTTACCGGAGTAAAAGAATTATATAAAGCAGCCCATTTTTTGATAACAGTCGATCAGGGTTGCGTGATATACACATAATTCACAGCACAACATCAGTCAACCTGGTATTATCTGCTCTATCTTCCCAACTCCTCATTCAAAGATTTTAAGATATCGAGAGGTGAAAAAACAAGATTGTGCAGTTCTAGGACCAGAGGTGAGAAGACCTATTGGAACATCTTCAGCTGCTCCTGCCGTCTTTATGGCGTGTCTTAAGCATGAAGGCAGAGTGGCACTTGTCCGGGATGCAGAGGCCATGTGTCATAACAGTGCAGCACGCATGCGGCTTGCTCTAACGCATTAACCATATTCAGAGTGCAGAGTCCCCCCCCCGCAGGTGCACTCAGCGGCACCGTGTGAGCGCAGATGCTGCGCGGCGACATGCTAATTGATCTGACATGCATGAGTCTGTCATGTGACGGGAAAATTCTGTACCGCGTTTTTGCTTGTCTGACCTTGAATGGCTTGAATGTGTGTGCGTCCAGAATCTGCATCTCATACTCATCCTTCAGTAGGCTTGGATTAGCTTACTTGACTGTTACTTTGTTCAAATCTGGATATTGCGGTCTGTTTAAATTACCTGGTTAGTGCATTCATTCAAAGAAAGACATTTGGATTTTCCAACATGGTGCCATTTCTTCGGTTTGGATTTAAACTTTACCTGGTAATTTCATTTCCAGCCTCAGTGTCTCCATTGTTAGTCTGGAGCTTCCAACATTCCCTAGTAAGGGAATCACAGTGTAAATGGCAGAGGAAGGTCCATCCATCGGTCAGAGTCGAATGGCCCAGACACTGTAGCTTGGACTTCAGCCCCAGTGTATGGCTGATATTCCATACAGAACAGACCCCAAGATTCAGCTCTTTCACTACCCCTCTCACTACTTCCACTTCCTTGGTGGGGCTCATGGCTGCACTGTGTTTATTGGGGAGTCACGTATGTGTTGGAATTTACTCTGTGTGTGTGTGTGTGTGTGTGTGGTTACGTGTTTGTTAAATGAGTATGTAAATTAGGCCATTCCCATGTCTCCAGAAGCTTTCCAGGAGAATATTTAAAGATATATAACACTAAACATAACAGGGCTAATTACCAGGGCGGTAATTAATTCCAGTGTGCAGGATGTTTAATGTGATATTTAACCTTAACAAGCTATTCATAAAAAGCTTCAGCAGTTGTTGAATATAGAGGCGGGGCCTGGATAAAACCAGTCACGTACCCTACACCAGTGTTTTGTGTGTCCTTTTTTTAAAAAAAACCAAACTATTTCTTGACACTATTTTCTACCAATATAATGCATTTTTTTCCATTCATTAAAAAAATAAAACCCATAACTTTAGAAAATATCCAGCATTCACTGCTTGGGGGTAGTCGATGTGGAATCCTAGATGTGGATGAAAATACCACAAAACCCCAGGATGTCACTGCGAAAATGAGGCACCAAAGGTTGCACAGCGAGAGAGAGAGAGAGAGATGTTGATGAGGAAAAACCTACATGTTTATGTGCTTCTGCCAATAGTGCAATTACTTATTGGTAAAGAAATGATTAGCAAACATGTCTTGAAACACAAGCCGACTGCTATTTCTTTTGTTTGATTAAACAGCAGAATGATTTGGTGGGAATGCAGAATATGCTAAGGCATGCTAGCTGTTTTATGGTTAGAAACAGACTCTGCTCTTTTCCTCAGACAGCCCCATGTTTGTTACGGGGGCTGCTCTCCCGTCTCCAATGACAGCGACGGCCCGCGTGTGACGAAATGTCAGTCTTTGCCTGAAGCGGCTTCAGTTATGAGTGTGTGAGAGATGCAGCAAAGGATCACTGGTGTGACAGATATCAAAAGGTGAATCATGCAGGGCTATTTTTGTTTTTCCCAAAATACAGTAAGTTAATGTGAGGTATCTCCGTGACGCTGTTCTGGATTGGAAGGTGGATGGAAAAAGTTTAGCAACTTGGGGAATCTGAACAGGATTAACCAAATATTATGTTTGTTGCTGGAAGCCTTGCTCCCCGTGAAGGAAAGTCAAAGCCTCAATGAAGAGTTTATGCCGGGTTTGAAGATGCCTTCAGGCGCATTCAGGATGCACAGCCAGCCTTTGGTTCTGGACCTCGGACTTCCAGGTACCGTGAAAGTCACTAGGCTACAAGGGCTGGACCGTGTGAAATTACTTATGCATGAGAAATATGTTTGCCTTGAGTCTACATTCAATACGACGAACCGCAACTATGGCCCTTGTTCATGTCACTGAGTGGAATCTGGAAACAAGGGACACTGGGAAAAATCTGTGGTGTTAAGAATGGTGTTCAGAAGTGCCCCATATATGATCATTTGCAGTTTGCCTCGAAATGAAGAGATTGAGGTTACAACGTAGCGGAATGCCCATACGATAAAAGAGAAGAATATGAAAACAATGAGCATTGTTGTTGCTGGTGTACACTCACATTTGTCAGCAAGGGAACAGTAATTATGCTGTGTAAGCATTTGTACAGTACCTGTAGCCCAAATGTTAAAATTTATATCTAATGAGAGGTCTTGTTGTACCTAAGAGTGCTTATCCCAGATTGTTCCAGGATCCTACTGATTTTGCCAGGTGGGAACTTCCCTCATATTAATAACATCGCTATAAAAAGCACATTGAATTTTGCATTGTGTGCCTGAATGTGATTTGCTCAGATAAAAACATGGTAATCACCTATTCCATCGCATCATCAGGAACACCATTAAACTGCTATCCACGCCTGATTCTTCTAACAGGTGTTCCTAAGACGAAGTAGCCAGGTTTCAGTGCCTTGAAAAGTCGAGGCCATAGTATAGTAGAGGAACTGATTTTAACACTCTAACAAGTGTTGACTTCAGAGAACAAATGTGAAACAGAACTGTCACCGACAGAACCATAGATTGTTAGATGCTGACCGTAGACTCAAAGATTGATTGAGGTGCCCTGAACCTTACAGTACTGAAGGGATTGGGTCAATCACTAATTGTAAATGCAGAGAGCTCTATCGGTGCTTTCTTACAGTACAGGAATTGCACAGACATGAAATATATTATTGATCTTATTGTTCAACCTGCTGTCAGAAGCAGTGCCTGCCTGCCCTCTCCATTGAGACTCAAATTAAAAAATTTGGACTGTGCAAATTCGGATTTTGTGATCTTGTTCATTTGACTTCCTCTGATGGCCCCTGGAGGATGGGCTCCCCCTTTGAGTCTGGCTCCTCCCAAGGCTTCTTTCATCTAGGGCGGTTTTCCTTGCCACTGTCGCCTCTTGCTTGCTTGCTGGGGGCTTTGTGCAGGGATAATGCAAAGCGCTTAGAGACAATGAATGAAAATACTCTAGACAAATAGAATAGAATTGAATCGAATCTTGTGCATTTCTGTAGTCCCTCGTATTGATAAGTCTGCTTTCTGTGCATTGGGAGGGTCCGGCAGTGTTTTACCCCTTATCAGTTACTGGTTCCATAAATGTAACAGCAGGCATTTCAGGAAAATAATCAACGGTCAGACTGGCTGCCAAGGTCTGTCATTCCTGAAAAGACGTTTACGTGTGGATACATTTACTGTACGTGTTTTCATGGAAATATTTTTGAGCAAGAATGAATAAATTAACAAAATAATTAAGCTACTACTACTGATCCCTTTATAGTAGGTAACTCACATAGCTGAGTATTCATTCTTTGCCCAAGTGGTCCTACAGTATCAGTCAGGAAGGCGCCATTCAAAAGTTATGGCTGTTGCTTAGTGACCTACATCAGACCCTCCGGAATGCAGCACAAGCTCTGCATTTACGAGAATCAGTGAAGAATGAGTGGCCCATTAATGAGAACGATGAATGGCTTTGACATTGGACGATGGTATCTAGATGATCTCCATTCACTAACTGCTCTCAACAGAAGTTTATGTTTAAGTCATATCTTTCTGTTTATGACTGCAAAAAGAAAGCAAATTATTTCTTCTTTGATTTTGACTTCATCAGTGTCAGATATATGAGTCATTATGTATACAGTATATGATTTTGTACATGTACAAAAAGTAATTGCATTTGATTTGACTTCCTCATTCTGCACCTGAAACGAATGGTTTTAAAGTATGAATATGTATGAATACCAAACTGACAATGGTGCTGTGAAAGAATTCAGAAACTTTTATACTTGTTTGATATCTACACTGATGATGAAATATAAGTTTGTCTTGGGGACACATGGTTTCTCACAATTTACTAGGACCCAAAAAAGGCTGGCTCACTGATGACTGTGAAGTGCCAGACATCAGGGACAACTTTGAATTTATTGAAGTAGCTGAGCAAATTTTTATGGATCCATGTTCCAACTATTATCTAGTATAGGTTCATAAATGCAGATTTTTCCATTTAGTGTTTATCTTTTTATATACCAGGATGTTTTCAGGGGCAATTCAGATCAATGTCACTGCCCAAGGTTTCAGTCATGGTCTTCCTCTTAAAGCGTTTCCTGGCTATTTTTAGGGCTCAGTCCTCATCCTTATACCCAACACCAGTGTTTCTCAACCCAGTTCTCAGGGACCCCTAGACAGTCTACGTTTTAGCTCCCTCCCAGCTCTCTGCAGGACAGTTTTCCGGGAGCCAGGAGGGAGCAGATAAGTGGACTGTCTGGGGGTCCCCGAAGACTGGGATGGCAAACGGTGGCAGCAGTTTAAGCAGGGATGCCCAGACCTCCCTCTCACCAGCCATCTCCTCCAACTTCACCGGGGGGGATACCAAGGCAATCCCAGACCAGTCAAAAGACATAATCTCTCCAGCGTATCCTGGGTCTGCCCTGGGTCCTCCTTTGGGTTGGACATGCCTGAAATACCTCCCCAGGGAGCCGCCCAGGAGGCATCCTAGATAGATGCCCGATCCATCTCAACTGGCTCCTTACGATGCAGAGGACCAGAGGCTCTACTTTAAGCCCCTCCCAAATATCTGAGCTCCTCACCCTATCTCTAAGGCTGAGCCCAGCCACCCTGCAGAGGAAGCTCATTTCGGACGCTTGTATCTGCGATCTCATTCTTTTGATCACTCCCCTGAGCTTTGCCTTCTGGCTCAGCTCCCTCTTCACCATATCAAAACGGTACAGCGTCCGCATTACTGCCGACACCGCACCAGTCCATCTCTCAATCTCCTGCTCCCCTTTTCCCTCACTATTGAACAAGACCCCAAGATACTTGAGATGCTCCTCCCCTTGAGGCAGTAACTCATCCCCCACCAGGAGAGGGCAGTCCACCCATTTCCGGTCGAGAACCATGGCCTCAGACTTGGAGGTGCTGATCCTCCTCCCGGCTGCCTCACACTCATCCGCAAACCGCCCCAGTGCCTGCTGCAGGTCAAAGCCTGATGATGCCAACAGGACCACATCATCTGCAAAAAGCAAAGGCACGATCCTGAGGCTCCCAAACCAGACCCCTTCCGCCCTGGTCTAAGACCGGTCTGACTTACTGCTGGCAATGCAAACTCTTGCCCCATTTGTAGAGGAATCCGATGGGCCGCAACAACGCACCCCGTATCCCATGCTTCTGGAACACCCCCCCACAGGATCCCCGAAGGACACGGTCATATGCCTTTTCCAAGTCCACAAAACACATATAGACTGGTTAGGCAAACTCCCATGAACCCTCCAGTAATCTTGTGAAGAGATGGTCCAGTGTACCACGACCCGGATGGAATCCGCATTGTTCCTTCTGGATCTGAGGTTCGACCAAAGGGCGAACTCTCTTCTCCAGTACTCCGGCATAGACCTTCCCAGGGAGGCTGAAGAGTGTGATCCCCCTAAAGATGGAACACATTCTCCTGTCCCCTTTCTTAAGTATTGGGACCTCCACCCCCGTCTGCCAATCCTAAGGCACTGTCCCCAACGTCCACGCAATGTTGAAGAAGCGTTTCAGCCAAGACAGCCCAACAACATCAAGAGCTTTCTTGAACTCACGGAAATATTAATAATATATTTCTTTGAAAAGGCATTTTTGTTGCCATGGAAACAATGAGTTTTTAAAAAATTATTTTCTACTGTTTTTCTGGAAAATTATTAGATTAAACAATGAGAGATTAAAAATATCTGTTTAGGTACATTTATAAAAAAAAAGAAAAAGAATTAGTGGACATCTGTTATATGTATTATTTGGTGGCAAAATTCATTGTTTTTTGTTTTTCTCTCATAGGAATAAAATTATCTATAAAAGTATAAAATGTGTTATGTTACTGTCCTTAAACACCATATTAATATTTTAGGAAGATGTATCGTTTACCCTAAGTACTAAAGGAAAGGGGTAGTGTTCACTGTTAAAAGGATCATAAAGGACACCGACTGCATGTATGTATCTATATACGATCCTTATTTATGGTTTTACACTTTATTCACCTACTCAAGGTGATAACAAATATTGCGGCATTGTGTGATAAATTAGCATCTCTTGGCTTTATTTGTTGTCTCAATCAATAGCTTTTAAATGCAACAGGTCATTGATTGGGTGGCTCTCACCCGGGCTTGCCAAATAACGATTTGAGAGTGAGTCTAAGTGAGACAGATCCCAAATCTACAGAACCCAATGACAGAGTCGAGTCAAAGACAGCCATCATACAGATGAGCTTCACTTGTGATCAGCACATGCACCACTAGCTTCTTAAGATAACCACCTCTTCCGTTTTTTTTACCATTAGCCTGTCTTGCCTCTGGGAAAATGACGACCAGTAAAGACTTCATTCAGGAAGGCGTTTAGATGCCTACAGCTACTTCACATATTTTAGCTCTTAGCTGCCATAATGGGCCAGGTGGGAAGGAGGACGAGCAGCTCAGGGACATGAAGACAAAAGCTCTCGGGCCGTATTTTATATAACAGGGAAGGAACAAAACATAAAGTAACCAAAACAAAACGACAGCTGAAATCCAATAACCACAAAATGGCTTAGCGACAACTATCGAATACAACACCTCTCCAAATAATATTAACCCGGTTGAAAAATGTTATAACAGGAATCACGGGAGGTAGAGGATACATACGCATCTGGAGCCTTTATCTTCAAAGCTCACTTTGCATTTCAACATTATTCTCTGAAGACACATTGGATCAGCACCATTTCCGCAGTGTTTTCATGAAAATGAATGACAGCTTGGTCAAGTTCTGTCTTATAGAGTTATGTCTATATAGAAAAAGGTTTTGATATAGTTTTATATTTTTTTAATGTGTTCCACCTGAAAATAATTACATGGAGCAGAGGTTTTCATTTAAGTATGACTTTAATTTTTAAAGTATTTCTACTTAACTTACTTGTTTCTTTTGAATGTATACAATGTACAACTTCATTATTTTAATTAATTTAATTATTGTGTTACAATTTAGAGCACGCATAATTCAGTAACTAAATGACTGAATAATCCTCATTAAACTGAACGTGCAATTGGTACAATTATTTGACGCAAATCAACCAAATGAAACTAACACTTATAGACCTATATTTACGCTGAAACAATTCTGAGACATTCTTCTAATACTTACATATAATAAAAAACCCCATGATGGCTTACTTGTATACTCATGCCACTTGTATGGTTCCCGTACAGAAGCTACGGGACTCTATTTGTACGGTTCTTTCACAAAGACAGCAATCCGTTTGGGGGAACAATAATTATGTCATCAGATGAATGAGCTCCCATGTATTGAAGGGGAAATTCCCACAGCAGAGACAAGCATAATGAGCCAGTTAAAACATCCTTGCCGCAAGGGTTGAAAATATCTCTGGCTTTTAGAGTTTTAAACAGACTGTTGTATAGGACCTAAACATGCCTCTGTGTGACCATAACGAGGCCTGGAGGTATTAGAGCATCACATCCCACGTGGAATATTTATGTGCAAGTACTGGTGTTGGAGACAGGAGATGCCTGGAGGCGAAGTGGTGAATTCGCAGCTCTGTGAGATTGATCCCTCAGAGAAATGCCCCTACTGTACACCCCTATACTTACGACAAACCCTCTAGTCCAGTGTGAATATAAAAACTAAGCAGATTTAAAGCCTTTCCATGTGTACAAGACCTCAAAGGGTATGGAGTAAAAAAGACACAAGTCCCTAAGACTGTCTGCTTGGAGGTTAATGTTCAGCAAATTTCAAAGCTGTTTTTTTTTTTTTTTTTTGAGACCTAGGAGACATCTGCTTTTTAAGGAATATGTGAACGTCTGGGCCCCACTTAAAGTAGTCATCATAATGCGTTAGTGATACCTTCATAATGCATTCATAAAGTATTATAAACACAGCTATAGCTGTTTAACTATTTATAAAAAGGCACACTACAGCCATGTTTATTATGCATTTGTGAATGCTCTATGAAGCTTTCATTGGTAATACACTATAGATGCCATAATGCCCTTATAATAGTATAAGCCCTTATAATGCATTATGAAGGTATTTAAAACTAACCATGGATGCATTATAGATGGAAGCATTAATTTTCTTTTTAATTGAATTTGCTCAATTGCTCATATGAAACTCTTGAACATTTCTCTTAATTTTTAAATCAAGAATTCAATCAAACCTTTTTAACAAAATGTTGAGCATGCTGTGTGTAAATTAATGCATAAAAATCTACACAAATGATGCATAAAATCAGTCAAAACCTGATTAATTAGTTTTCAGGTTAAAAGAAACAGACCTTCAATTAATTATTTGTTTTTGTGTCATTTATTGAGAGTCAGGCACAGTAGTGCCACCATTTGATTCCCAGCACAAAACAATGCCGCATTTCTTGGTTTTTCAGGTGATTTTCCCCTTTGTTTGATTTTGGCCTTGCTACTAATTTCTAATATTGGCTCACTAGTGTGTTCAAGTAATCAAGAATTATTATGATAATGACTATCACTAAGGGCTGAGGGTACCCTTCCTGACACGGAGTTTATATATTTGGCCTTTGTTTAAACACAGGATAAAGATTTTTTTTTTTTTTAAATAATGCTGGAGTAATTTATTTGTATTTGAAACACGCTGTTGCTTTTGCTCGCCTGAAACATTCCTAAAAACAATGTTATATGTATCCAATAAGGCCATTATATATCACATGAATATTTCATTCAGAATAGCAAAACCCTGAAATGAAATATAAGAGAAACCGCCATGCAATTACAAGACTTTACAATATATTATAAGTGTGGTAACAAGAGGTGGTGTCACATGCAACAAAAGTTTTGATTTCTTTATTGCTTTATTAACATGAATTGGCTTAATTATCCTTAGCTAGTTTCCCATGAGGCCCCACCTGCTCAGATTTACAGAGCTCAGGTCTACAGCAGACTTATCCCTCAAACCGTCGGAAAACATCAGAAACTGATTCACTGCTCACAATGCAAACTTGCAGCTCCAAAACTAGAGGCTCTTTTCTCAAGATGCCCATGTTTTTGCTAGCCATATATGGTACATAATTACAATCCCTCTTAAACAGGGCTCGCATTACCCAGTGGCCTTTGGGGGAGCCCTGTTTCTCAAGGTGCACCATGTCTTCCCAAGTCATAAACAGTACATAACTACAGCTTTCATTTCTGTCGATGAAGGCAGAGCCATCTTGAATTCTGAGGTCAGGGCTGTTGAGGTTCTGACTTCAGTGGGAGTTCCAGTTGAAATTCTGGATTAGGAACTCGGAAATTCCAACTTCCGAATTCAAGCGGAACAGAGCATAAGAAGCTGACATCTGGACCTAACGCGGGAGTGGGCCACGATCCTGCTCGGCCCTCATATTGGATCAACCCTCCAACTGGATACAGTCTGCTGTTTCCCTCATAATTTAATTTACAAGCCTTTTCATAGCTTTCATTCACCTTGCCAGTGTTTCCAATAAACTTAACACTCATTGTTACTTAACCATCCATAATTAATCGTGTAGTAATTGGCTCGGCAAACATGACATGAAAAATTATTGCAGTTTTGTTCATTGGCCACTAAAGGAAGTGCATGTAATTTTATGCTTTGATTTAGTTATTTATTATAATTTTTTTTGTGTGATGAGAAAACCTTGTTTATTACAAGGACATTGGTTATCCTGAGAGGGTTTTGCTAACAGCTGTGGAAGAAGGACAATGGATGTATTACCCTGCTGTTTGGATCCAGATGTAGATGGACATGTATCCCACTTTCATAACACCCAACATACCTGTGGGTTGTAATGTGAACCATTTGATTGCAAACGATGATGGGAAGGAATTGCCATAGACATGGCATTTACACTCTAGTGGCGATTATACATAATTTATTGGTCAAACTGAAGCGCTGGCTGAATTTTCAGGTTCATAATTATGGTTAAGAATTAGAATTTCTGTTATCCCAGGCAACACACTTCTGTTAAATGCATTTCTGTTCCAGCGTTGGTTATCGTCATAGTCTACAGCCACGTAGATAGTCATACCAACCACTGTTCATGACCCGTCTCTGAGTAGCTACAGTAAATATCGAAACAAAGCAATCACCAATCCTAGATGCCCACATTCTTAGTAACCTTGAAACCTTTCCAGGGTTCTCAGTAACCTGAACATGATTCTGATTTTTGTATAGCTAGTAACAATTTCAAGTTTGCTCTCCTTTGGGGAAAACAATTGAAATGGCAGGCATTGTTGTGGTATCATTTGGAATCATTTGTCATCCTTCTAGGGAGAGAACATGCCCATAAATAGAGTGATTTAGAAGCCATAAATGGATAATGGAGGGGCAAGAATGGAAGGGGAAGAACAGGTAAGAGGCTGCATGGTTTAGACTCTAGAAAAATTGAGAGAAAGCCTGGTAGACAGATTGAAACTGCTTTTCAACATCAGATGGGTAGTTTTGTCATGACCTGCTCGTCCAACCCTCCTGTGTGCCACGCCCCCTTGTTACCTCGTGTTGAATCCCGGTGTTTTCAGCTGTGTCTAGTTGTTTATTAATTCAGTGTATTTAGTGCTTCTGTGTCTGTCTTACCCCTGTCCGGTCATTAACGTTGGATGTTTTTTGAGTTTGTCCGCATTAAATCCTGTGTTACCCGACTTCCCGACTCCTGCGCCTGATTGCCCAGCTCGCTCCATAACAGGTTTATCTAGCCACCGGAAATATAATGTTTAATAGAGATGTGTGGCCATTTAGTTACTAGAACAAACTCCTGCTAATTTGTTATGTTGCTCCTTTTACCAATGGAGAAGATGTTAGTTATAAAAGTACCCCTCCTCTGTGCCATTTGCCGTACTTGTATCGCAGCATCAGAGAAAAGGACACAATGTGGAAAGCATCACAAGTAGAATATGTGCAGGGCACTGATGAATTCTTTATGGCTGGGAATACATTAGCAGACTGCTAACAGTGTCATTAACATGGCTGGAAGTCAGCCAGTGTGCCAGGCGAACATTAGCATTCAGGACGTTATCTCCATCATGCTCCAGAGCCATGTCTCATGAAAGCCCTGCACCCAGTTTATGGCTGTCAGAAGTTTGTTCCAGCACACTGAGCTGGGAGTCCAGTCTCTAAATTATGCATGACACAGAACACCAAGAGCTTTCTCAACAAAAGAGAGCGGATTTCTCAGGACAATCAAGAACTGCAGTGGTATGATTGCCAACATCCACAGCACCAACAAATGTGTGACAGTAAGACCTTCAGTACATGGGGTCACATTTTATTGTACTTAAAAGACTGCATCATTTCTTCAGTCCCTTGTCTTTTGTATGCATATTTATTTTGCTGGTGCTCATCTCTAGCATCCCTTGCTGGCACTTGCAGATAATAAAGCACCAAAGAAATAGCATGGAAACAGAGAAAAAAATCCCTTATTAGCTGAGTGTTTTGTGTAGCTTAGTCCGTCTGCAGCACTGACCAGGAAAATTGGATGAATGTTAGTTGAAAAGTCTGTCTGAAAAGTTTCCCCCTTGAAGCAGGAGATGAGGATTTAGTGGCATAGTCATGACTACTTGCAAAAAAGAGAATTAGTTTTGATAAATGAACCTAAAAAATATATATTATTTAAAATTATAAAAAAAAAATGTTTATAATCCAACAGGTATTTGTTCTAATAACGCACATACATGCATTACCCTTAATTAACTAAATAGAAAAGCAATGCAAACCCAAACCCCTTGGAATATCCCATGACGTGCCCCCTTGTCTGCAGCCTTTTTCATTTAGTTTTGCTTCTTTGCTTATCAGTTTGTTGGATTTTGGCCTCATCTCTGGCTCTTGTGTAATTCCTTGTATTACTGTAACTGTACTGCACATCAGTGGGTAAGACTCATAATCAAAATGGCTGCAATGTTGATGATGTAAGAGATAAAGCTAAAGCCTTCATTGGTGCCTAGTCACATGGTCATGTCATTGGAATCTTCCATTGGTGCCTGGTCACGTGGTCTTGTCATTGGAAGTTTCCTTGGCAGGCAAATCCTGTACAGCCCTGTAACTGGTTCAGCAGAATAATTGATTAATTTATCTGCAAATTTTGCAATAGGCTGTGACGAATGATACCACACATAAAAGATCAATGGTGATTAAAATTACTGTTGGTGGGGGTGTTGTGCCAAAATGGACACCAGGAGAGGAGTTCAGTCCATGCGCAGATGAAGGACCATAGATATTAAGAACATATTCCTCACATTCTCAAAGCTTTAATTACTGTAGGTATTATTGCTGCATGGTCTCCCCATCCAAAGACATAAATGCAGTTTGGTTAACTGACATCTAAATTGCCCCTAATTTGTAAATGTATGTATGTGCCCTGCAAAAAACTAGGACTAGCATCCTGCCCCAGTACCTCAGTCTCATGTCTTATGCTTCCATGGGGAAGTGGTTACAAAATGGGTGATGATGATGATTATTATTATGATTATTATTGTTGCTGCTGCTGCTGTAGTTTTTGTGCTGTTTATGTTGCAAGGACTGTCAAAACAAAGCGGAAAACCACCCTAAAAACCGAAAAAGCCAGCAATTGTTGTGCTGGGAATCAAATGGTGGCACTACTGTGCGTGAATAAAATTGTAGATTACAGTCAGAAATTTATCTAATTCACTTATGAGCTGGTCTGCTAAAAAATGTTTTTCCCTGCTATAATTGTTTAAACCAGGGACATTTCTCATGATTGATGGCTTAATCATCATGTGTATTCACAATTTCAAATCGCAATATTCTATATGTGTTTTACTGGATTGTTGCCCACAAAGCTAAATAAGATGCTAGATTATTAAACAAATAGCTTATTTTTTCAAACAAGCCACTTGCCTTCTGCCTCAAAGGCTTTAGGCTTTGATTTGTTAGATTGGACCAGATGGACCATGGAGAGCTTGAAGGTTTCTTCCTACTTATCAGTTGATTACTATTTTCATGATTGTAAATAATGGCTGTTGGTATATCTTTCTATAACGTTGTTATTTTAACACTTGAAACCTACTAGACTGTTCCTTAAGCACACTGGACCAGCTCGTGTTGGGAAGGACACTACTTAAAAATAAATTGAATTAAGCAGAATCCCCAAAGTACCTCTGGAACCAATAACTCCTGATTCCTTTCATTTCCACAGCACAACTCAGAAATTGAGGTTAAATTGGATTTAGGGTAATGTAGTATAACTAGGTCATTAGGCCACTGATTTTAAACAAAAAGAATTATTGTAGCAGTACGTGACTCTGTGGTTCGCCTCGTTCTGTCATATCCTTGCTGAGAAATGAATTGGCCTCACATGCGCTATGAGCTGTTGTCTGGTTCCCTGTCTGTTAAATAATCCTGTGAGTTGACTCACATTCTCAATTAACAGAATTGTCGTTTTCTGTTATGTTCACCAGTCACTGGCCTCCCTCTGCTCCGTTAAACAGCTTCTTGCCTGAAACCTATACGACACGGTTGACATTTCATTTAATTGTATCGCAATGGATCAGAACAATCCTGCTCTCTGATATGTCTCACGGTGGACGAGGCGCTGGAATGACACGACCTCTGACCCTGAGAGGTTAATAGTCTGATTTCTTCCCCATCTTCTCTAATAGGGCAGGTCTTGTGCTGACCAGGAGTGCTGACATGAGGAAAACACAAAGTCTTTCTCCTATCATACATTTAGCAAATGTGTGTTCAGATGCATGCAGGTAATGATGCTCAAGAAGAAATCATCTGGATTTATGCTTCCCAACCCAGTCCTCGGAGACCCACAGACAGTCCGTGTTTTTGCTCCCTCCCATTTCCTGGTAGTGAGCTGGAAGGGAGCAGAAATGTGGAACGACTGTGGGTCCCCGAGGACCGGATTGGGAAACACTGATCTAGGTCATGAAGTACACATCTCTAACCAATCATATGTGATGTTCTAGGATAACTTGGGGAGTAGAACTGTTACCTTACCTTTTTTATGTTCACACCCCTCCCTTGTGTGCTGAGTTTGTGTGTTCTTCCCATGTTTTGTGGCTTTCTTCCACTTAGTGACAGGTTTCGCAAATGGATGCCTTGCTGTCCACATTCAGGCAGTTATGCTACTTGGTGACACTTAGTTTACCATTTTGTGTGTGTGTGTGTGTGTGTGCGTGTGTCTGTGCCTGTGTACCCCTGATGGCTTGGTACAGTATCTTATCTCAGATGTTGCTAGGGTTCCTGAAACAGGCTTCAGCGTGCTCATAACCCCATACTAGATATGCAGCTGGCTGATTTTAAACTGATCCCTTGAAAGAAGAAAAGGTATCCCAGTCTATGGTGTGTGCAGTTTTTCAAAATAAGTTTTGAGAAATACTAAAGCAAATTAAGGTACGAGAATCCTCTTGCATAATCATACAGTAAAAAATCCTCTTGCGTAACTATGCAGTAACGTAATTTTCACAATCGTGAAAATCGTGGCATTTTGAATGTTCTTATTTCCATTTGGTTTCTGAGCCCCATGTCACTGGACACACTGGTAAATGCTGTCAGATAGGCCCCGATCGATTAACAGCAACGGGGCAACTCAATACAGGATCTGTCGAGGCTGTATATCATTAACATTTATGTGTCTTCTTGTTCGGCGTGTAAAAATCGATCTAATTTGATAGGAAGGATGACTTTATACAATGCCGATGGAGTAACAAGGTGTGACACTTTATCCTGACTTGAATATCGGTTCCAACAGCATGAATCACATACATGTGCCTGCAGACAGTTTACTAATAAATCCCATTTGATGGTCGAGCTGTTCCGTTTAGCCACACCCCAGCCATCTTCTTCGCTGCCGCGTTTGCTGGTGCTGCTCCGGTCTGTGGCAGGTCTGCTGTTATTGGCTCACGTAGCGAGTTTTACACCAAGCCCGTTTACATTGCTGGATATTTTGAATGAGGAATTTCAAACCAAACAGCGTGGAAAGCAGCTCAACACCTTCTGGCTGTTAAAAGTTAGAAAATCTGAAGCGAATTCCAGACAGACATCACCATGAGTTCTAGACATTACAGGAAATGCACAGAGGGTGGCGCTATCGGCCGCTGTCGCTCTCTGACTGGTCAAATTCACATCCTTTTCGCATTTCATGTAGATGCCACCTACCATAGGCCCTAAAGTCTAATTTGTCCCCTTACTAAATATATGATCATCAGGGCTTACATTCACGTTTAACTAGCTATAATGCTTCATTTTAAAATGTTTGCTTATCATAGCTGATTTATTTACTTAACATCTTTACTTAACGTTTTTTACATAGTGTCCCCAAATCACCAAGCAAAGGTCCTTAAAGCAGGTCCTTAAAGCAGGTCCTTAAAGCAGCACTACTAGGCCCTGACCTGGTCACAGATGTTTTATCATTATACCTTTGTGACTCTGTATTTCAGAACCTTCACCCTCCACGTTCAGATATGAAAATAACTGCCGACCTTGTTTCGCAGACACCTGTCTGTCAATTCGAAAGGCATCCTTTAATCTATCAGTTAAATCGGCAAGTGGCAGAAGGAGAAGAGAAGGCGCTTGGTGATTACGGTAAATTCTTATGCATTAAAGACAATTTTCTCCCTGTGCGTTACTCAAAAGGTGTGTTCTCTCCTGGGCGAAATGCCAGTTGGCAAAAAAATGACAAATTTCCATGTTCACAATGTAGAATGAAATGGCCACAGTGAGGATGGATAGAATGCAATTCAAAACAGGGACACTCAGACTTGCTGTTTATTTTGAAATACTTCCCCATGCACAATAGAGGAGAATCTTCAACAAAATGGCCAATTTCTTTCTCATCAAAGCCACCTTGGAACAATATATTTGCAAATCATTACAGCTGGGGCTGCAAATTGCAGGCGGATCTCTGCAGAGCTGGGGTGCATCTGTAAGCATCCCGCTCTGACGGGAAAGAGGTGATGTGTTCTGCTTTTTAAGTGTAAAGGCGTGTGGAGATGAACAGCGTGCTCGGCTGTGCTCCCCCCGCCCTCAGTTACTCTGCGGCATGTGGAACGGGGGTGCTGTCAGAATGGCACTGATGATAGAACGGGTAAGCCGGATAAAGTGGAGCTTAGGCTCAGAGGACAGGAGATATGAGGCACAGAAACAGGGCATTTCATGCTAAAATACTATTACCAAATGGATTAGCACACAAAGCTTACTTATAAAAAGCTACCGCACAATGTATTTGCATTTATCATTTCATGTTTTTTTTTCCCAAATAGCTTCTAATAAAGGTCTATTGTACACATTTCAAAAGTATTTACCTTTTCTTGTTCATTCTACTGGGTCTGGCCGTGTTCATCCCTAATAAAACATGCATCCCATTCAGTGGCTGCGCAGTAATTTTTTTCTGATTTATTCTATAGCTCCGGGAGAATGATAATTGTCATTTTGAGATGATAATGTCAGCAATTTACTGATTAAATAATGCTATTCGTAAGCATAGCACTGCCTTGTCTCGAAATGATCTGCAACTATCTTCTGCATAATTTACCGGCACTCTGAAACCTCATCACAAGTGCCATTATGGCGTTTTGCAAACACTAATAAATTCTCTGTACAAATTGCTGACAATAAACAAATCTGACATATATGCCTAATGTACGTGCATCCCAGTGTTCCGATCTGAAAAATGCAGGAACATAATGGCAATGTTAAGAAGCCCAGAAATATCTGATGATATGAACCTCCATGGAAAAAGCATCATGATTCAGATCCCAAAACTTCTTGTGCTCTTTTGCTCTGAAGTTCAGCTTCTCTCCTCTCCTGCCAGCCCTGAACTTCTGACTAGGCGGGCTCACTTATTGGTAAAGACAGTTCCTTGTCTTTATCCGTTAACAGAAGGAGTTGACAGCGGGATGCGTTCAAACACCAGTTTCCTCTAACATTTTCCCTCCTCTCTGAATTTCAAAAGCTCGTTCTGCTGTAGGGGAGTTTTTAGATGTCTTTTTTGACATGGAAAAAAAACCTGTTTCTAACCATCCTGTTTGAATAGTTCAACAGCTGAACTCTCCATTCATGAACTCATATATCCCTTGTCCATTTACTGAATGAAAGGTCATGACGCTGAGGAGACCTTAGTCACAAGTCCCAGATAAGGCACAAACACGAAGGACAGGCAGGAGACAGCAAGTTCAACTGAAGTACATATCTATGTGAGGAGGTCTGTGGCGACACAGGAAGGAGCTACACGACCCAGGTGCTCTAACATCTGAGTTGGGGCGTTGGGGCAGAGTCCACAGTACTACCCACTGGGACGCCATGACACATGATTGCTAATTAAGAACATTGCACTATCAATCATTTACACATTTATGAAAAAGCAACTTTTTTGCATTCATTAAAAGGAGTTCAGTAACTAAATTTCCCCCGTCCACAGCACATAGGACGATAAATTTTTTTATGCAAAAATTTATTGTTTAATTTGCTTTAGTGAATTCCATATTTATCTCTGTGGGAGGAGTCAGGGGTGGGGGCAATGTCTCCCCCTCTGGAGAGAGTAAGGTGACCATGAAAAGTTAGAAACAATCAACCTCAGCTTGCCCGTTCAGAACACCATAGGTGCCCTATTCTGGCTGCATGTCAATACTGTACATACAATGCAGCAGAGTTCAGAGTCTTTCCTGTCTGTGTTTTTCAAGCAGTCCATTTAGCTTGGTTTTCTCATACGGTCTACATATAGAGAAAAACACAACTAAAAGTGCGAATTCAAGCAACACTTGACACAGCTAATGACATGTAATGCTGAATGCCTCACCTCCCCCACAGCCCCGTCAGGCATAACGTGTGACCTGCTGTCCCGTTCCACTCGACTCTCAAACCATTAACCCTGGCAGTCAGCCATTTGCCCTGACTGGGAAAAACCACTGTTTACACACCTGCTTCAGACTGTCACGTCTGTCACATTGGGGCGGAAGACTGGGTGTTATTTTAAGCTTTTATTAATTCATGAGGGGGATGGGACGGGTTATCGCTCGCTCTGTGACAGCATGTGCTCAAACAGCTGGGGAGGTGGTGGCGGGGTGGGGGGGACGCATTTGTAGGTGGCATCATATAAACCCAGCTTCTGAGTATTAGGAGTTTGAGAAAGGGGGAGAGAAGAGAAGCCTTCAGCAGGGTAACCTGTGAGTTCAGGGAGAGAGTTCAAATTGCAGGATCGGGATGCATATGGAGAATAATAATAATAATTATTATTATTATAATAGTGGGGATGATGCCTACTGCTGCTGCTGCCAATGATGATGATAATGATGATGGTGACTTTGGGAATGTGCTATTGCGTGCACTTACCTTCAGGGGCAGTGCAGGTCATAGCTGGTGGCAGGATAAAATTGGTCTGTTCCATCGTTGTCAGCTGGAGATGAATATTGCAACAACAACTGATAAACTTGTGCAAAGAAAAAAAAAAACTCATTAAATGAGAACTAGACCCCTTTCAAATATGACAGACAAGATACAGCCAAAAAACTCATTAACATTCTGCAGCAGCTGAAAGGAAAATGATAACTTGATATACTGACGACTGTCTTCATTTTCTTTAGAGCATGCTTATTTAAACCAGGATCCAGCTGGAAGTCATTGCTGACATTACTTGGAGCTAAAGTTTGGTAAACAATACCCTATCACCCTCCATCAGCAGGAAAGTCTTTGATCATAGCTGTTATTACAGTTATCAGAAAGTCCCCCCACGACTCATGAGGGATTTCATAAAGTCTGGAAATTAGCAAGACCAATGGTTGGGATTTTGATCCCTGATCAATAGTATAGGTCTCAAAATAAGCGCATGAATTTTCAGGTCAAACACTGCAAGGAAAGTAAAAAACAGAGATGCTGACTCGTTTGAATTACTTGTTTTTGGATGTTGTCTGAAAACACCATCACCTTCATTTTGTGAAAAAAAAAGCACATCCCCTTTCTTTTCGCAGTCCTCTGTTTGTTTAATACATTTTCTGTAGAGTAAGCAGATTTCTTTTGCACTTTTTTCCTTTAAATACTACAGTTCTAAATCAGCAAATCGAGACTATCAATAGGCATAAAATATACAGTGTCCTTCATTGGTTTGCTTTGACTGATGGCTTTGGAGGGGCCTGAAAAGGGTGATGACAGAAGGACAGGTCCTTACTCTGAAAACCAGAGTACTTTCATTACTCCTGCTTCAGTTCCACTCACTTCATATAGCCAACATTTCAATTTGAGGCTTCTCTACTGTTCTCTAAGGCCCGTCTTTGCAGCATACTGTGTTTGTGCTCTGGATGATGCTGGAGGTATACAAGGGGATTCTACCATGAATATGGGGTGAAAGCAGATGATGGCTTGCATTTCCAAAAGAAGAAAAAGAAATGTCTTATATGCGTGAAAAGTGAACCTACATTTTTAATTATTTTTTTTGAAATACAGATGCTCCTCTACTTACGAACTTTCAGACATATGAACGAAGAGGACTGTAAGTCCAAATTGTGTTCCTTGGGCTCCCGTTTCCTGTCTGCGACAACAATTATCTTTTTTCTGCGCGCCAGTTCTGCATAGTACGACATCTGGCCGCTATTCCCGCCGCGCAACAGCGTAGCGTGCGGACTCCCAGAATCCAAGTTCTTTGTACCTGCGTATACCCTTAAAATGATGTTGAATAACGATTTATGAGCATTTGAAGTCATGAACGGCCATTAGGAACGTGTTATTCATAAGTAGAGGAGCGTCTGGATGGATAGATAGATAGATAGATAGATAGATAGATAGATAGATAGATAGATAGATAGATAGATAGATAGATAGATAGATAGATAGATAGATAGATAGGTTTCTTGAAATTGAAGGGAGCGTATTTACAGCATGCCTGTCTATCACAGTGTTAACAGAGCACAGAAATATTTCACAGTTTAGAAACACTAATGTACTTCATTGCATGTCAGAGAGAACATGCAAACTCCACAGTGTCACAAACACCATTTTAACTCAAGCATGAGATAGTTGTGCTACATCACCTATGCATGGTGTCTGTATTTGATATATACATTCACCGGCCACTTTATTGGGTACACCTTGCTATAATGGTGTTGGGCCCCCTTTTGCCTTCAGAACTGCCTTAATTCTGCGTGGGAATCGATTCATCGAGCTTCCTGAAACATTCCTCAGAGACTCTGGTCCATGTTGACATGATAATATCATGCAGTTGCTGCATATTTGTCAGCTGCACCTTCATGATGTGAACCTCCTGTTGCACCACATCCCACAGGTGGTCTGCTGGACTGAGATCTGGTGACTGTGGAGGCCATTTGAGTACAGTGAACACATTGACATGTTCAAGAAACCAGTCTGAGATGACATGAGATTAGTGACATGGTGCATTTTCCTGCTGGAAGTAGCCATTAGAAGCTGGGTATACGATGGTCATTAAGGGACGAACATGGTCAGCAACAATACTCAGGTAGGCTGTGGCATTTAAATAATGCTGAGGCCAAAGTATGCCAAGAAAATGTCCCTCACACCATTACACCACCAGAAGAATGACTTGTTCATACAAGGCAGGATGGATCCATGCTTTCATGTTGTTGACCCCAAATCCGTCTGAACGTCACAGCAAACGTCAATATTCCCACTGTAGCCTCAGCTTCCCAGTCTTAGCCAGCAGGTGTGGCACCCAGGATGGTCTTCTGCTTCTGCAGGCCACCTGCTTCATGGTTCAGCGTGTTGTGCATTCGGAGACCCTCTTCTGCATACCTTGCTTGCAATGAGTGGTTACTGTTGCCTTTCTATCAGCTTATTCCAGCGGATGTTTTTTTCCTTTTTTGCTCCATTCTCTGTGAACCCTAGAGATGGATGTACATGACAATGCCAGGAGATCTGCAGCTTCTGAAATATACGATTGTCTGAAAAGAAATTTGCGTCGATGTGCAGTCTTGTACCTACTGTAACAGCTGTACCTAATAAAGTGGCCAGTGGTTGTATTACCGTCTTTTCTCCTTATTGCTTCAATATTTAAATTTTATTTTAAAACCCCTCTACCAAGTATCCCATTCCAATTTTGGTGCCGCAAAAAGCATAAATTATGAAAGGCATTTTGGAAACTGCCAAGTATCAATTTTGGTACTAGTTGTGATCTTCATTCCTCATACAGCGAATATGATGGAGAATATAATTATATAATTTCAGAAAAGTCCCCCGCCAAAGGAACTGACAGCACAGTTTCTGGTTCAGGTCCTGGGTGTTTCGCTGTAATATGATTTTTGATGGCAATTGACGGCCTTTTTCTACTCAGCAGTTGTGTAATACGGACATATTTTTATCTGCATAGAATGTCATCTGATCATTACACACAAGAACAGTGCCGACACTGCAGACTGTCTAATTCACAAAACCTTCCCCCTATGCTCCCAGCTGTGGGGTTAAAGCACCCACCTTTGGATCTTGCCTGCATGCAGGATGTGAGCAAGACAAACCAATGGTGTTTAGTACAAGGGGAGTTTAGATCCTTGGGACAAAGACCATGCAATCATATACACACACACCCTACGTATTCCTCTAGTCGTCGCCTGCTAAGCGAATGGTTTCTCCTCCATCATTAGCAGGAAATTCCTTCCTACGTCTGGCCCATCTTGACAGCCTCGTGGCCTCCCTCAGAGTTTCCCTGTGAGGTATCAGCTTTAAAAGATTGTCAAACACAGTGGTCTAAAATACCACTATACTGCTAAAAGTCTAAGATCACTGTATCTGAAGATGTGCTGTGGACTCTTCACAGTATATTGAAAATGTCTTGAATTACAGTCTATTTGTATATTTGTAAGTAGTGAAGGTCCCAGTAGGGCTCTTCCAGTAATGATTTGGCAAGCAAGGTTTCCTTATCCAGAAGCAGGAGAAACATTATTGCGCTCTGAGTCACTGACAGGCTTTAACTAACTCCATATCAAAGTGGTTACTTTATTCGTCATCAGCCTCCGAATAGTAATTCCACAACTTCTCTGTCCGGTTACATTCATTTGTAGTGTTTTCTAAACTTTAGAGGCTTTTTGTGAACTTTTTAGTTGCAAGCCATTTGTGTGAGGGATAAATAAATAATAAATGCTTATATTAATTCCAGTCATGAACAGAAACGGCCTTGATGGCTTGTTTTGTAACCTGAGTCGCAGACAAGCTGCAATGTGTGCTATTAAGGACGCATATTTATTTACTCAGATCTGCTCATCAATCACAATATGCAGTTTTGGGTATCCTCGCTTGGTTACCAACAGGCAAAATGAAATAAATTGGTGCAAAAACAAGAGCAGACAGCAACGGTTTCTGTTTCTCTATGGTTCTGGTAGTCTTTGGAAAAAAAAAGTAAATTAACAGAAAGCAGGGGGAAGGTGCCAGCAAATGATTTCAAAACTCAGGCAGAAATCATCCATTTACATTAAGCTATTTTTAAGAGACTCATGTTTTTTTTTTTACCTTTATCGATTTAATCAGCATGAGTTTACTCTTTACTTGTTTCACTCTCTGTTGTGGGGCCATTCCTTGTTTAATGTTTAATGGTTCCACGATCTATCCAGTATCCTCCGTGCTGATAATACCTGCTTTTTAATAGCACAGATATTTTACATTTTACCAGATACAAATGGCGGCATCTTTTACAAAGATATTTAGCAATCAAGGCTACAGCAACACTCAAAACACTAGACTCCATAGAAGTCCTGTTATGTATCCGTAGTTACACCTGACTGTACATGTGTGGCTGCATTCAAGATCTGAACCTAGAATGCATGTATATACCACAGCATGTCTGAAAAGAATTTTGATCTGCATGTATCCTGCGTATTTAAAAAAGTTCAACATTATGTTAAGACCCTCGCATCACCTGAAGAGACCTAAAAATGTGTTTGTTATGCTTTTGACGGTATTCATTCTGGATCATTGTTGAGCTATGCCCCACCCTTGACCACATTAATTTAGTCACACAAGTATTTGTTTAGCTGTTACTCTGATTCTTGATTCATTAGCCCCCAGCTCTGTACTTGGATCTGCATCCTCAATCATTACACGCAAAACTTAATGAAAAACCATTTTTGCAACTTCATCATTCTGGAATCTGTATTTGATTGACTCCATCAAACAATGGTATGAGCGGTCCTTTGTTGTTTTTTTTCTGTCATTTTGGCCTGCATGGTCTGGTTTGAGAAGGAATTTTTTCACAGCTCTCAATAATAACTGATACTGAATGGTTTGATTATCAACAAGAGGAACAGAACTCGAAAATTTCCATTTTAAAGGTAATTTAACATGTGAAAAACACCTTTGATTGTCTGCTATTGATGCAGACATCTGTCCCCAAATCAAGTGAAACTTCAGATTACATTTTTTAGGTGCTCAGTGTGCTTACACCTTGTTATCCAGACGTTACATACTGTAACCTGTAAGTGGACATTTCCTGCAGACTGCCCTCTGCTGATGCTGGGCCCTTACTAATTACCCCCAAAAGTGACCATTGTGGTGTCTGTCTCTTCCTTTCCACAATAACTGCTCCTGTAAAATGGAAGCATCTTCCTCAGAATACTACAGGATATGATAGATGCATTGTGATGCATTTGTTTAAAACAAATGTGAAGACCCGACTTCAGCATATAAATGAAATCTAAATAGTTTTTATTACTTTGTCATACATATAAAATATATATGTTATTGTATTATATTAAAGGCACTACACAAATAACATTGATTTGTGAATTTTCCTTGATAAATGAGACTTTCGCTATATGTTTGAGCTGCATCAATCTTCCCTTCAAATCGAAATCTAATTCTTCTTCCAAATTGGCATCCATTACTGGTGTAAGCAGAAGAACGGGTTAGAGAGGCAAAGGCAACTGGACGACAAGGCTTTTCAGTAATAAAAGAACCAAATACATTAAAGTGGAATTCAGCCTTTACGAAGCAGTCGGTTTTCTGCACACATTCGGAAAAAAAGGGAAGCTTATTAAAAAGCCATTCAGTAATATGGTGACCAGCCAATATTGATTACTCTACATAGTAAGGATGCATCGTATATATAAAGCTTTTCCTGCTACTCTTCATATCAACAAAAAAAATAAATCATTTTAATAAGGACTGTACTTTTTAAAAGGTAGAGATGGCTAATTGGAATCACATTATCCCCGTTTAGCACACGGCGAGAACCTAGTGTCTCTCCTACGAAAACAAGTGATTTAAAGTAAATATCAGTGGCGACGGTATTTTAGTTACTCGTAACCGTAATGGCTTCTTGAGGTCAAAATACTTGGAACGCATTTCCTTGTAATGGTCATCATATTGAGAATAGTGTTTCCAGCCTACAAATGAAGGACGGGCTGTTGAGCCGAGGTAACACTTCATTTCCATTAGTCCTGCTCCCAATGCGGCGCGCAGCATCGCCGATGCGAAAGCCAGCTTTCCCAGCACATTGCTTACGGCAGCGGCTAGAGATCACTCTCTATTTGTGATGCAGGCCTCTGTGTGGTATAGCTAATAGCTCGCCCTCCGACACTGGCGGGTCCCTCCCACCGCAATCGTTTGATTGATTCATTATTTATGTTCTGCGCACGGCTCCTGTAACTCTGAAATGGACTTCTTAAATCAGCTGGACGCGATCGTGCGACGGGCGGCCGGAGAGAGAGGGGTGCTTTATCTAGATCGAAACGGGTTTCGTCTCTTTGCTGACGAACCTACAGTTCTCGTTCTGTCGCAGATTTACTTTAGATAGTATTGGGCTCAGATCATTGATTCACGGGCTTGAAACGTGCCACTTGCTTCCGATGCCACAATGCATGTTTGATGTTGTGAATTTGAATTATTGAGTTTCAATACTGAGAGAAAGTGGACCCCTTATCATAGAGTTAGCAGAGAGGCAGTAATTGTACTTCCCTGCCAAGCTGTAGTCTTAAATAAGTTATATAAGTCTTACAGCAGAGTTTTAATTGCATTAATCGTGTATTAAGTGTACATGTATATTAGTTCTATACTGCATATAACTACAGTATGATGTGTATATGCTGTGGAAATTATTTAAAAATAAATAATCTTGGTTGTTATAGAGATGGTACATCAACAACAACAGATAGAGGAAAAGAACCAAAAAATATATACGTTTAAAGGCATTAATTGGAGATAATGTGTGAAAAAGTGGCATCTTATTCACGGTTTGGGGACTTTGTCTTCTGGGATAGACTGCTGGCTCGGTTTGAGGATTTGTTCTCAGTTTGCTCATAAATACCTTTTTCTTGAGTTTCTAATTTTTATTTTCACAATTTATATGGTTCCATATATATTGTAGCTGCCAGAAAATAATGATTGTAGGAGATGTAGTCTTGCTAATAGGCAGACTGACGAGTCGCTCACTAATGGGATCCATGGCACATTATATTGAGTCTCGAACTGGTAAGCTGAACTCAGTACTGATCATGATAATCTGTGTGAATGTGACTGTGTGTGTGTGTGTGTGGGGGGGGGGGTACTACACACCTGCATTCTCAGGAGGAGAGTCAGCTGGCTGGGTTTATTCCTATCGATTTGCTCCGTCTGTTCACCTCAGTGATTTGTCTGTATTGATGTATTTTTTTTTTCTCTCACCCCAAGTAACCCGGATTAAAGTGAAGATGCTGGTCCCAAGGTCCTTAACTTCCACTTGTCTGTTTCCTTTCCTTTGTCCTTGAAACATCAGTCCCCGTGTTTGACTTAATTCTTCCCCTTTCTTTTGTGTTGATCCCGCCTCCCAATCCCTGCCTATCCCTGAAAGGAAAAAACTTCCAAAATAAAGCTGTTGATTGCTGATCGCTGATAAGGCCCTGTTTGACCCAAGCTGGCACAGTTCATTAATTAGCACCACACATAATCTCTGACTGGAGGGTACGTGCAGCGGCCTCCGCGCTGCCCCGGGCAGCAGGATGTGGCCCTTGAGGAAAGCTACAGAGATCTCTGAGCTCCGTCTGTAATGCTTCTCAGGACTTTCTGACCCTGGGCTCCACACTTAATATTAATAATGAGCTGCAATACATTTCCTTGCTTAGTATTTTTTTTTTGTGTATTTTCTCTTCGTAGGATTAACTTACACTACCATTCAAAAGTTTACTAAAACTCAATATTACTAAATATTCTTTGCTAATGGATACATTTACAGTTCTGAGTACCTTTATTAGCAAGAAAATGTCATATCTTTGATTCATCAAAGTAACCTCCTCTAGCAGCTATAACAGTAAAGCAAATTCAAGGCATTCTTTGTACAAGAGACATTAAACACTGCTCTGTTTCATAGGATGAAAGAGTAAACTAGTGCATTTAAAGTTCAAGGACAACCTAGAATTTGACTATGCACCACACAACCAGTCAATAGGATGTCAGACATGCACTGTTACATACTCTTTCCGTGTTCTAAAGGAAGTTTGTTTCATTTGGCTTATGTTGTCATTTATAGTTGTTCACTCAACATTCCAATGCTTAACAAGAATAAAAAAAAAAGTCACAACTCCCGATCTTTCTATGAACTCTATCTGACCCCCTGCGTTAGTTTGCAGTTACAAAATACGGGATCCGGTAAGAGATGATCACCTGTTTGCTACACATTAGCACTAACCTTTCACCGTCCTACAAGCATCTCCCGCACTGTCCTCCCGTAAAGCGCCGTGTCCACGACGATGGATGAAGATGCATTCTGATAGCTCGGTTTAGCACTTTAGTTTTTAGCACCACATTCCCACATTTCGCCTTTTGATTTTCACTTTCACATTCAGGCCGCGGTGCCGCATTGTGGCTTGCGAGGAATATGAATAAAAGATTAAAGTCAACAGGGAGTCTGGAGAGAGAAAGGGAGGGTTTGCATATGAATGGGTGGATTCCAGCGCTGCGGCTTCAGTATCAAGGCGGAATCGTGCTCCAGGGGCTCATAGGAGAATGAATGACTCATTCAAGACGCTACAGATCGTACCTGTCGCAGGTGCTACCGCGGCTGCAGGTTAGCCGCTCGGGATGAACGGGCGTCCGCTTCCACCGACGAAGTAACACCTTAACCCCTTCGCAAAGTGAGAAAAACATCCCCAACAAAGTGACAAGTGTCTCGTTTATTCTGAGAATTCCGTCTGCAGCTAGCGGAACAGATTTTGTCGGTACACGCGAGACGCAAGCTTAGACCCTGTGTCTCATCCTCGGCATAAACAGTATGCAACAAAAGTGGCAGGCGGGGCAAATGAGAGCTTGTTTGCAGTCACCCAAAGGAATGATTTCATGTCCAGTAGTGCTTGAGCTTTGAAGCTTTTCCTCATATCAATAGGCTAGTAAAAATGAGAGGGGATTTCTTGTCTAAGCTTTGAGAAGAATTTTGCCATATGTTGAAGGCTCTGGATATGAAATTATTCTATTGCTATTTTGGTATCATCTGTAGTTATCTTTGGTATCCCAAAACACATTAATCTTTCCCCGCTACTGGGGGTATGTCTATAATGACAGTTATCCTCCATTTTATTGGGCGTACATTGTCAACAGGAGTTTTGAGCACTCTATGAGTTACATCTACCAAGTGTGAATCTAAAGACCTTCTCCATTCCAGATAGCAAATCTGATCATCCTGCTCCAGGAATTAGTGCTGACAGGGCTCTCTCATTTAATATGTTTCTGCAGAGGCAAGTGGCATGATGCCCAAACACACATAAATATCAATATTCTTGTAAATTCTTGGACATGAAGAGTATCATCCCCCACAAATGTTCAGAGATATAATGTTTTCTAATTATTGGATTGTTAGAACAGAAATATAACAATTTGGAAGAGGCCATTAGGCTAAATGAATGTCCCATTTGACAGATGGTCTATATGTAATAGTGAGGCTTTATTAATCTCCATGGGAAGAGTCACTTTTCACCTCCCTCATCCTGCTCTTCCTGAGACACACACTGGTGAGAACACAGCCACCCATGGCACCCTAGAGCTGGGGGTTAGACGCCTTGCTCAAGGGCCCACAGACATGCGACTATTCTGGCAAGGCCGAGCTCATGGGCCCACAGACATGCGACTATTCTGGCAAGGCCGAGCTCATGGGCCCACAGACATGCGACTATTCTGGCAAGGCCGAGGTCAAGGGCCCACAGACATGCGACTATTCTGGCAAGGCGGAGGTCATGGGCCCACAGACATGCGACTATTCTGGCAAGGCCGAGCTCATGGGCCCACAGACATGCGACTATTCTGGCAAGGCCGAGCTCATGGGCCCACAGACATGCGACTATTCTGGCAAGGCCGAGGTCAAGGGCCCACAGACATGCGACTATTCTGGCAAGGCGGAGGTCATGGGCCCACAGACATGCGACTATTCTGGGAAGGCCAAGGTCATGGGCCCACAACCTTCTGCTCATGGGAACAGGGGCATAGTCTGCTGCACCACATACCAGGAAACAATAAATGTATCTAACTATCCCTGACATTCATGTGGAGCCATTATTATTATGGCTTCTACTCGTCTCTTTGTGCTGAGAGATCAAGCCATGCCCCCATTGTCATTACCCCAGCTGGTAGGCTGGTTACCTGATTTCCCTGTTTATTCACCCCCATTGGCTAAAACTAAAATGGTTTTTAGTCAAATTCAGTCCCCAACTCCAATATGTTTAAACATAATTCAGAGTAAAATCCTTGTTCATTCCTGCCTTTGCCATGTCACATGAATCTGTTCAACATCCTAACCAGAGAAAGTTTAGCACTTATTAATAAGCATGTTTGATCAGCTATGTGGGTAAAGGATTATGTAGGCACTGTACAAGTCATTGTATTCACACTGGCTTCGACTTCAGGTAATTAGTAACTGGGTTACCCCTTAACTTCTAGATGCCAATTTTAAAACATATTCAGCAATTAAATATCTAGGGATGCATATCCTCATCATGTCCTGGAAATGTTCTGTGTTCCCAAAGCTTGATCATTTACCAGCTGGGGGTCTGATTAAAGTTAGAGATGATAAAACTCTATACAAAATATGCTACACATTTTGTTGCCAGTGACATTCTATGTCCTGGCCCATCTATGTCAACATAAAATGCTTTATAATAGGGGAAGCACTTTTGTCACTCTATATCAGTCTTTCCCAATTCGGTCTTCGAGGTCCCTGCCAGACAGTCCACATTTTACCTCCTGGTAGAGAGCTGGAAGGGTGCAAAAATGTGGACTGTCTGGCAGGGAGCTCGGAGGGAGCAAAAACATGGACTTACTGTGGGTCCCCAAGGATCGGATTGGGAAATACTGCTCTATATCATTATTTATCGAGGCAAGCTAGACAGAAAGTAGCTGTCCTGTCTTGAAATATGACCATCATAAGAAATGATGACATTTAATAACTACCATGAGGGCCTGCCATATCTACCACCCTTTTTATTTCATAATCATACTAAGCTTCCTGCCAATCCTTTGGTAAAAATGCGCTTTATTACATTAGATCTAAATTGGACTGGCTAACATTGGGCGCTAGTCTGTGCTGAGAAGATTAACCAGAAAGAGAAAATGCAGCAATAAGTAATGTCACTGAAATAACAAATTGCACATTTAATAACCCTTCACTTCTACCCTAAGTTAAATGAATGGAAGGATGAATCAGTCAATCAAATTTCATCTAGTACAACAGCATTTTCGCAAAGCAAGTTGTCACAAACCATATTACAGTTGATTTGCTAGAGGGAAAACAACAACTGAAAAACCCAATTTACCAACATGAGGGAAAAAAGAAAAACAAAAAAAAAAAGAATTCCCTGGCCACATGTATGGAAGGTAACAGAGAGTCCTGGAAAACGATATTTAAATGCAATTAGAAACTGCTAATTTTCAGTGGCTTCAATAAGAGAAGGAGACATAGGGTTTAAGCAAAAGGACGAGCCTAAGGACAGTAGTGTCTCATTCCAAAAGTGTCACAGATCTGTCAACAAGACAGTCTGGCCCATTTGCTTAGTCTCTCATCTTGAAAAGACACCGCTCTTTTCTGTGGGTGGACTAAATTTGCAATTATACATCCATCCATCTTCTAACTGCTTACCCCTCTCAGGGCTCCGGGAGGGGGGGATAGATTGTGAAATACCCTCGGCTGTGTGGAGAACAGATATTAGGCTGGGCTACACCCTAGAAAGGATGTCAGTCACATAGCACACACACACGCACACACGCACACGCACACACTACAGGCAATTCAGAATGGGCAATTACCCGAACAGTGTGTCTTTAAAAACAGTGGGAGGAAACCAGGACACGAGAAGAACATGCGAACTCCACACACGCAGAACACGGAATGTTTTACTTGGGTTGTTTAAGCTTTTACAGTCTTGCAGTTATCCGACACCGGCAGATCCCGTAGCCCTAATTCTGGCAAACAAGATAAAAGGACCACTTTTCCGATCTTAGTATGAACATGCAGAGAAGCGCTTTGTAGTTAAAACGTCTGTTGTGCCATAGCCCGCTTGCACATGTATGCATCAGCTTGTGTGTCCATGCAGCGCTGAGCCGCAGTGCTGCAGCCAGGCCTGCAGGTGAGAGTGCGTCACTATCTGCCCCCGTCGCCTCTTTAATCACGAAGCCGAGCCATCACCGGCATCTTGAAATACATCATTCCGACTCGACAGGGAGGGCTGTCTTCCAAGCCAGAAATATTCAGTTACAAGGAGCTTGTTGACAACGAGATGCTTCTGAGGAGTTTTGTGGGGAATTCTCATTCGACCGTATTTTTATGTGACACCCTTCTCAGTCATCTTTCATCAAAGCACTTTCAGATTGCTGAACACCACCCACTCGTGGTAAAACATTATAAACAGACTTTGGAATCACTGACACAAGCTTCTCCCTAATTTGTATATTTATGCATGGAAGTGTTTGTGAAGGGCGTGAGTTTGTATGTATTGATTACTTCCTCCTGTCCTTGTACTCAGCCATGCATAAATTGGTGTGATTTTTTAGTGTGCATTATCCTCAACAACAAGCAAGCTTAGTGGTGATACATGCTATAAAACCCTCCAAATCTCCAAGTGAACATTAGATTTCTTTATTTTTCTTTACGTCTGGATCTGGTAATGTTGACTCCACCTATATAAGGTCTTCACATTTCCCTCAAAAGGGAAGAAAAACATTGTTATAATCTGTTCCCTATTGTAAAATGTTTGATGTCCTGACCTACTGGTAGATAAGTAACCAGAACTGCTCCACATCGTTCTGGGTTTGCTTCTCATTGAGGTACCTGGACAGATGAATGCCTGTAGAGTAAATTCCATCCATCTCTGCTTTGATTTGTAATACCATCACAAAAGACTCCTTAGTTTACTCAAAAAAAATGAATTCATCGTGCTTCCAGTTTTTGGTGCAGTTCCCCAAACCAGTGCTGACATTCAGAAACTGTACAGTCCGAGTATGCAAATGTCTGCATGTCATTAAAATATTGACATAACTGTGAGGTGTGGGAGAGAAACTCCTGTAAGGGCAGAACCTGAATGTGACAAGTCCTACAAAATCATATCTCTTTGGAAAAAGGTATTTTTGATAGAACTGTCTTCCTTTTTTGCTGCGAGAGATGACTTTTAATGCTGTCTTTTATGTCGGTCCTAAAAAAAAAAAAAAAGAAACACTGAAATTTTTAAAAAATCACTTTACCAGTTCAATTCCCCACAGAATCTCATTTGTAATCAGCCTTCCAAAGGGTCTATTACCAGAAGCGGACAGGATCAATGGGTGCAAGAAAGCTGATTAAAGAGACCCAAAGAAAAAGGGAACCTGACAGCCTTCTTCAGTAATGGAAAGTTTGTGTATTTATGTTTTATTAAAATTTAATTAATCCATTACATATTTTTATTCTCTATGTTTTAAGCATGAATGATCAATATTACTTCGACTAACTGACCAAAAATGGATGAAAAAAAGTAAAGATCACTTGATTGCTCTTTGTAGGTAAAATACACCCCTAAAATCAGACCTATGGAACATGTCACATGCCTGCTTCGTATCGGTTATGCAAGTGATTGGCAATTTGCCTGCTAAATCCATCTGTACATGAACACGTCACGTTCATCATCATTATTACGATCCGTGGCTGATTTTACTCACGCAAGTGTGCTAATTGTCTGGTGGATCAGGTGCTGCACGCGCAGGGAGTGATAGTCAAACATGAACGCTAATTAGATTGGTCACCAGGGCCTATGATCATGAAGCAGGTCTCGTTTAACATGAAAAGCAGTGCAGCTGATTAATATTAAAATCCGATTGACAAACAGCTATGATACAATTACTCACATCATGTTTTTTTTATTATTATTATTGGAACCTTCCAAATAACGATGTTTTATAAATACATGTTTGTTTTTTCTTGTTGGGATCTTTTGTAAAATTAGATTTAATCGTAAAAAATCATTATGCTAAAGCAGTATGTTTTTCATATGAAAGAGCAGCTAATGGTCTGGCTTGTTTTTACATTTAAACACCTTTCCTGTTAAAGCTTCCAAGCCTGCAGAGTCAAAATACTAAGAAATAGTAAGATATTCATTGTCCATGTGCATATAGGCAACAGAGTCACTGTGTGCTGAATATACCCTAAATTAACGATATGTAACATTGCCCTTCCTGGTAAATGTGAATATTGTTGTCACATGACTCATAATGCATATGGGACCTACTCGTATATTTAGAGAAGGCAAATATCATCAGTAGGTTATACAGGTCTAAGACTGATTAAAAAAAAAAAAAACAGTTACATTTGTAAACAAAAACCCTGCTAACAGGTTTTGATAACGTAAAAGCTTTGGAATTAATGTCTCATTAACGGTAGTCATTGAAAAGGCAGCCTTAAAATATCTCTTTTGCTGTATTTCAAATGAGTAGCATGATTTATAGAAAGCAAGTCCAATCAGAATGAATTGAATTGGATCATACGTCTCATATTGGAAAACTCTGGGTTATTTGATAAATGCCAAACTTTATTGGATTCAGAAGATATGACTGTCAGCCATGGCAGGGAATAGAAATGAATTTGGCTCTGCAATCATATCTCCCTCCCAAACCAATATTGCTTGGTTTTTGTAAGAGTTGTCATAAAGGTAGGCACTTTGAAATTTTATACTGAGCAGTTCTACAACTCAGAATGTCTCTGCTTTCGACATATAACATAAATGTACTTCTTATCTGTTTCAGATAAACAGTACAATGTCACAATGCCAGAAGAGAGCCAGGCGACTTGTATGTCACTTACGGTCGTCACTTATGCTCGTTACACATCCATTCTGTCACTTCCAGTGAAAAGCATAATTGTGCAAAACTGCCCTTAGACTTGTTAAGCCTTTCCCAAGAAGTCAACCCCAAGATAGAGCACCAACAGCGAAAAGGAATCCGTAATACAGGGGTGGCCAGTCTTATCCGCAAAGGGCCGGCGTGTATGCAGGTTTTTGGGATAACCTTTAGGTCATCTGTTCAAACCCAGGTGTGAGAATTCAGCCAATCAGTATTCTAATTAGTAATCTAATCAGGGAGCTGCAGCGAAAACCCACATATACAACCCTTATTGGATAAGATTGGCCACCTCTGCCATAGGACATATCATGTACTGAATTTACATTATTTTATATATTTCATAACAATGTAAATTCCAATGCAGAATGCATAATTCAACATACACAGTGTCAGTCTACAAAAAACTTTTTTTCGGAAACAGGAAGTAGCGCCGTAGTGAAAACAAGCAGGTCTGAAAAAGGTAGAATAACAGAAATTCCTTTCTGCTTGTATTACCACACTGGCAAGACTATTTCACAATCTGCTCTCTGCACTTTGATGCTGTTCTGGAGCTTCTGATCAGGTGCGTTCCAGCTGCTGAGGTATGCTCTCTATTTTCAGTTGCTTCAAGGTGAAGGTGAGCGGCCATGGTAAAAATAGACACGGAAAACAAACAAAGAAAGGCCCCTTTTTCTGCTCTCAGGGGATAGAACAGCATCCCTCACTCCATAGCTGAGCTACTATCCAAGCACTGGGGAGCAAAAATAGATGGAAGGAAAGCTTGTTTTATATTCAGCGGCACAGCTGATCAGGAATAACGGTGACCTCAGAAGCCATAGCTTATCCTCTGCAGTAGTAGGATCTCCTCACTCCCAGGTGCTTTTTTTGTCACGTAACCCAACCGTAACTTGCTGGTTCAAGTGTGACTCTGAGCGAATAAGTTTTTTTTTTTGTGCAAACATTTGTCTGAGAGTGCTGTGGTGGACTGTGCATCTCCCAGTCAGGTCACCTGAAATCATGGCGCCCACCACTCATGCTGTCTTCCGCCTGGTCCACAGCCACATATTAATCTCCTTTTTCCAGACAGTCCAGACGTTATTACCTTTCCCCCAAGCTCAGAATCCATCTTGTTTTCTGTCCCATAGCTTTTTTTCAGCTTCACCCATCCTTGTAAAACCTGCTCTCCCAAATAAAGTCCTCATTCCTTCCTCATCTCCCCATGTGACGTCAATCTGTTCATCATCCCAGTCAGCCACGCTGTGTTGGAAAAGGTTGATAATGTCTGAGACCCTTTCAGTGCAAACAGATATTGAAACAAATTCTCTGTTCACATAAAGAAAATAATATTGATCTCAAAGATAACATGCATTCACATAAAGAAATATGTCTGAATTTTGCATTTTTTAATTGTCATTGTTAGCATCCAGGCATAAGTCTGACATAATTGTGTTAGATGTACATAGAGCTCACACAATATTCTTTTAAGTTAAATTGTCATATAGTAATGGAACTTTTGAAGGAAAAGGAAATATCAGTAAAGTACCCCTGAACATTCATTTAACGTTTTAAACCCGGTGTGTTTTATTCTTGTCCAGTTTACAGAAATTATAAGGACATGCATATTTTATGTTTTTAAAAATCCTGCCACTTTTACGATTGTCAGAAAGTTTCCAAATACAGTGTAATCCACTTATAGTGATTACGTCTCTCGGGGTGAAATTGATCAGTATAAGCAGGTGATCATTATAACTGAATTATTCTGTTTTTCTTTATGTCTCTGGCAGATTTCCATCTAGTTGACATTTATATATTTATTACTTGAATATAAGGTAGCAAAAGCACAGCGTCGCTATTTACTGAATTTTATTGACTTTTTCAAAAATCAGTAAAGCTGTTTGACATGTGGGGCAGTGGCTTGTAGTGTCGCCTCGAACCTCTGCAACCTGGATTGGAGTCTCTGCCTGGGTTCCTTGTGTGTAGCATTCACATGTTCTCCCTGTGTCATCATGGGGTTTTCTCCGGGTACTCCTGTTTGCCCCCACAGTCCAAAAATATGTTGAGGGTAATTGGGGTTGCCAAATTGCCCCTAAGTGAGTGTGCCCTGTGATGGGTTGGCATTAGTCTCAGGTAGCTAGCCAGAAGCTACGGGTCACCGCAAAGCAAAGTAGGCAAGAAAAAAAAAAGAATTACTGTAGTTCCATATTCATGTATAAAAAGACCCAAAATGAACACTGTAAGCAGACTACATGATTTTTATAAGCAAATTAATTAAACAGAATTTCTATAGGAATGATTCTGTCCCAAGTTTTTTGATACATATCAAGCTGAAAGCTATTCGGAAGCTACTTGAATGTTATGGTGGGTCTACTTGATTCTTAATAGAAAACCCGTAGATAAATGATCACTACAATGTTCATCAAAATTAACAAAACATCACCTTTAGCGAGTGAATGATGCCTATTTGTGAAAATTCATCTGTTTTGATAAGGACAGAACAGTATGGATTACTATACACGTATAATTTCATTTATGAATAAAAGTTGTTTATGGCAATTTTCATTCAGATTGACAACCTTTTCCACAGTATCCTTCTTTATTTATCTCACCAAATCTAATTAAATACTTGTTTATCTCACAAAGAGCTTACAAAAGACAGGTAGAACATTGAAGTCCAAAACAACTGAAAATCCAAAGGAATGACTAATATGCATTTTCATTCACTGATCATGAATTGAAACAGGTTGATTACCACTGAGGTCAGAATGACAAATGTATTGTCACAGGCTGCAATACACAGTCGATGCTCATTTACAGAATAAAGGAAACAGTTTTATTGTTTGGATTTGCTTTTTGAAGAATGAGTCAGTGGACAGCTAAATCCCAGGATCAGAGCCAGATTGTTCATTCTCTGCTGTGTACATCTGGGACTCGTCCCTTTCCTCCAGCAGAAGCAGCCCAGCACTGATTTTAGGTGACAGTCCCCAGAAGACTGGAAAACAAGCTGTCTGGATCTCCACAAACAAGGATACTGGAGTTATTTTTAACACTTTTCCATGTACTCTCTCTCTTTCTGTTTCAGAAACATGAAAATCAATTTGCCCATATTTACCTACTTGTGGTGATTGGTTCTTCTTTGTGTAATTATGTATAAAAAAGCCTTTAGCCTCATCTAATTTATGGTTGTGCTACTATGAAAAAATTGTTTCAGTACTATAAACCTAAAATAAGTGCTGATGCACTGTCTGAAAGCACTTATCCAATTAGGGGCACAATGATATGGAGAATAAAAATGTTTGCCTGCTGAACACTGGATGTAATATTATCTTAGGGCAACAACATATGCTCACATGCTAAAGTACTTTTTAAAGCACAAATGGCTATTATATATTTTCCATTATGAACTCCCATAATTTTTGTTGAATTATTTTGCAGTATATGCAAAGTGAGTCAGCAGGCTCATTAAACATAGAAGTGTATTGCACATTTACAAGGCTTTTATTTGTGACATAAAAGGGCTTAACATATGAATAACTAATGCAAGCTGCATGAATATAGGCCCTTCTGTGTTTTATGACGCCCTCCTGCAAATGCTATTGATACGTTAACAATTAAGAGAAATTAAAATGTTGGACCTCCTGAATACAATAAAATGTATCATTTTCCTTTGAATTCCCTGCATTTTTGTCTTTGTTAAACTTCCTCTGTATTTAGTCACTTGTTTATTTTTAGCAGTGCCTGTGTTCATTTCCCAGTCATGTACTTCATCACATTCAAATTGCACTGACCTGGTGCTCTTAAATCCATTTAAAATTGGATCTGGGATCCTCTTGGCACTGGAATGAATACTCAAGCATCAGTGTCCTACGGCTTAACAGGAAGTGCCCGGAGAGACGTGCCACCTATCTGAGAAATAAAATAATAATAATAATAATAAACATAGAAAGATATTTTACTCAAAGAACATCATAAACAAAAAGGTGATTGAGATGAATAATGGAAGCTTCAAAACTGAGCTTTAATTTAGAAAGTAATTTATATGTTTACCTGGAAGTGAAGTCATGCGTTTCACAGGGACATAATAAGATGTGAAGCAATTCAATACAAAGTGTGTTTAAATATGGAAGATAAGGCATATTTCATATTACACTTGCAGGATCCTGATTGGAATATTGTATTAGGAGACTACAAACAATATTTGTATTTTCATAAAGCAGAATATCACCTAGCATTTGATAAGCAGGCTTAAGGTTTCCTGTTAGTATTAAAATATACAATATTTCCTATAAAAAATATTACTCAAAAATATATGTGCAATAGTTTAATCTCTGTTTGGATTATGTACTTATATTTATAAGAAAAAAATGTACATTGTTGTCTATAAGAGGAAAATACATACAGTATCCTGTATGTTCTTATTTTTCAAATACATTCTCCAACATCAAAATATGAAGTATTTTTGTGGCTTGGAACTACGACAGCAAGTAAACTGATATTAAAGATTGTGTTTTTAATCCTGTGTATACTTGACATGTTGATATTTTTTTCTGAACTGAATTGTTTGAAAAATAAATTAATAGATGTATGTGAAAAGAATCCCAAAGTTCGGTGATACCTTTTCTCTTGGACAATCCAGTTACTTATTTTCACATTTTCTTAATTTCGACAGCAATGTGAGGCTCAACAGTTGTATAATCCAGACAGGTAATGGCATTTATTGAATTTTAAACAGGTGGTCACATGACAGGAACTCAGGCCACACTGTATCACACCCCATGCGCTGGAACGCTGCAGCAATGTGCATCTGTGTGCAAACATTAATCACGTGCAGCCTTCTGGTGCTGCCTCTTTCAGTTCTTTCAATGGGAAAAGACTCCCATCCATGTAAGAACCCATAAATGATCTGATTTCATGACTTGTCATTGATGCTGTGGAACAGATTGGCTTTAGGGGCCAAGAAATGATAAAATCTACAATTGTTTGAGGACATAAATATCCTCGGAACCAGGGTAAAAGTGACAGGCTTACAGTTTGGGGAAATCACACTTGGGTCTGTGAAGAATGTGAATGCTTTGAAATAGTTTTTGTGGAGGGCTGTTATTGAACATTTAATCCTCTGTTTCATGTTTCTATCTAGACTGCGTGTTGTGTTTAACTTTGATGAGGGGCTAAAAGATACCTACCTGGAAAAGGAACACCATTTCATGGTTAAAATAAAGGGAAATAGTTTCACAATAAATATAAATGGAACCAGTTTTACTGTTAACCTAATGGAAGACAGTTTCAGGATATGAGGATTGGAACCCGTTACTTTATAAACTCTGCTTGAGTGTTGAAGAGTGAAATACGCTCTATAAAAAAGGTGAGGAACTGTTCTGTTTATTGGTGGAAAATAGGAAAAATGAATGAATGCACTTGTGATTTGCCTTTCCCAATAAGTCCTGTCCCTGGGACCTTTTGGCTACTTAAATGTTACCTTCGATGAGATCTAATCATGCATATCGAATCAGCAGCTTGCTTCCATCACACACACCTTGATGCGTTGAGGTGTTGAAGCCCATTAGCTAGTAGTACAGTATATAATATCCAGCTCCTTCTCCATCAGGCAAATTGTTTTGCCACTGATCCACTCCCAACACATCTAAGATGACAAGTGAGCAGGTAGCCCTAGGCTGAAATATTTTACTGGGAACCTTGAGGAACGGAGGCCGTATGTGGTGAACGCGCGTCTATGGCTTTGCCGCAGCCAGCGTAGCGTGACCCCCCCCCCCACTCCGACCCCCCATGCATGTCAGCCCCCTGGAGCTGCCTGACACACAGATCAAACGTGAAACTGGTATGTTGTCACTTCCTGTGAGGGATGAACTATGGTGCTGATTGGAGGAGACACACAGGAAATAAGCTATTAAAGTTGCATGTTGTTACAGGAGCAGAGACCTAACAGTATTCCCTGGAGATCCAAAACTAGTTTCATCCTTACCGATTAGTTGCAGTTATTTGGTGCCCTTGGACTTCAAAATAGCTTTCGAAATTGCTTCAAAGAAAATCTTTACTGCTTGGTGTGTGCGAGAAATACTCTCTTTTATTTCAGTAAGCATAAACATGTTATTGGACGCTTAATATTGATTGGATGTTGACATGTTGATGGTTCAGCAAACAGGTCACAACAGCTTAGTTTGTCCTTTATGGCACATAAGATGCATGTTTTTTTTTCTCTCTCTCTTTCTCCCAACTAGGACACCTCCAGACTGCCTTTCAAACTAAAAGTGTGGTTCCATTTGCAGTCACAACCCATTTTTCAGTCATAATGGCCTTTTCATACTTCAGGCTGCGAATTATACTGAACAAACAAGATTTAACAGAGTTCCAGCCTTGAATGAACTCACAACTAGTCACTCTGCACTTAATATCTTTGCAGCCAATTAAATCTAAATGCAAATGAATGTGCTAGACGTTTTCACCACAGAAGTTAATCATATATTCTCCATGAGAAACAGGAATGTTAGAATAAAACTAAGGAAGTGCACCTTAGATGGAGTCTGAGAACTTGTCATCCAGTCATCTGTTTCTGACTATCAGTGCTGCACATATTTCTGTCTTTACTTTCTTGTTGCCCCGCCCCCATTCCCATCTGCTACACGGGGGCCTTTGCCGATTTCTCAGAGGGTCTGTCCCCCCATCAAACTGCTTCAGAGCCCTGCCACGGATAGTCGTGTCTGTCCAGCTGGAGTACGGCACCCAGATCCCAAATGACAGCAGAGAAGACCTAGAGACTCAGATTACGAGTCTCGCTATCATGGAGTTGTGCATATTGATTTGGGACCGAATTGTAAAGCTGGGACGGTGGCTTTGTTTGTGGCTGTTTCCATTCTCTTGTGCACAATGGCAGCTGATCCAACAGTGTTTGGTAGGAGGGAACACCATTCATATAGATACCTGACAAAATTGAAGAATTAATCTCATATATTAATCAAGAATCACTTTTCTCTATGCATGACGAATATAGAGTGCGGTCTGATAGGCAGTTTGGCTGCTATGTTAATTGATAGGACTATAGACAGCCAGTTAGGACCATTTAAGCAGCTCCACTGAGGACTACAATTACTTTGCCCATTTACTTCCTATACAACGATACGTGTTTCAAAGACCAAGATATCAATTGCATCAGGTCCCTTTATATGTGGGTCTAAAGACTAAATACACCAAAGCATAGCCTTTCTACATGATGAGCATTTAGTAAAATTAAAGCTGGATCTGGTCCTTATTATGGAAGCCCATCCAGCATCTTGACAAAATGTGTGTAATTCTCTAATCTGAGGTAGCACAGGAAGTTGCAGGCAACTTAGCATTTCACCAGAAAAAGACAAAACTGAATATTGGAAAATATACCATAGATGGTTATTGACAACTGTCAAATATTATACCACTTTAGATATTTACGTGAATTAGTATAATGAGCATGATCCAAATACTGAGATACAAGTTATTTATACTGTTTCACGAAAAAGACAATAACCCTTGTCACTTTGTAGGCAGTAAACACAATGCATCAACATGGCTTGATTAAATCTATACACTAGAATCAGAAGTGCTCTTTTGTTTGATTTTGTTAAACAAAAAAGGGCAAAATGCCCCATTTATAAAGAAGAATGAGAATGAGAGACAGGTGGAAGCTTCCGGCAGAGGAGGCGCAGCGTGGTGACCCCGGACGTCTCCACCCTCCTGCAGACATTCCGGCTTAGGAACAACAGCCCTGCCTCCTGTAGGAAGGAATCGGCCCCCCCATCCCTCACAAAGTCACAAGTACTTTTCGTTAACATTCAAGCTGACAGGGATTCATGCTTTGCCCTTTGAGCACAGCTGGGAAGAGATAAAAAAAAAAGAAAAAGAGTTTACTAGTAGAAAAATACAAAAACACCAACGATATTTGTTTAGTTTTTTCTTCATTTTTTTTTAGCTCAGATTAAGGTGAATAGCCATGAAACTCTGGTGATTTGCCAGAACATACATATTATGAATTTATACACATAAATGTATTGAGTATTCATTTGCATGCATTACTGTATATGTCTTGTGACCCTGACCAAGACAAATGGTTCAACGATTGACAGTGGATAAAGGTATGGTCATAAAAATATGTATGTGTGTGCTACTACTATAAAAACAGTAAAAACTGTTTACCGATCTCCGATTGTTAGATGTTTTATAGGCAGAAGCGTAAACTGGAATGTTTGCTCCTGAGCTCTGGTCTATAATGATGTGCATCCTGTGCATTTAATTATTTACGCCAGGACACGGTGTATCTGTAATGTACCACACCGAAGTTACACAGACTATAAAGATCCCATCTGCTACTCAGCTGTCTTCCCTAGTAATAAAAGAGCAACAGAATTAGTGCCATTCTTTGGTTTAATTTTCTTCATATTTGTGTTATGAAATGACAAATAAGGAACACATGCGTAATTGCCACTTTGATGGACTGATTATACTGAGAACGGACAGGCAGACGTTGTACTAGATTACCACAGCAGTGTGTCAAGCCAGATTCTTTCTGGAGAGAAGCACATTTCCCCCTTATAATGTTGCGTTCCACCCAACATAGCATAAAGAACAGAATCCATTGGAACGCCACAAATCTGCTGAGAACTCTATAATCAAGACGTACTGATACATTAAATATTAGTTGATGCATGTGCCCACTGCTGTGAGACTGGGAATCTGCAGCAATGAAATCTCTGAGGTACTGTAAGTAGTTAAAAGGCATTTTAAGCTGTGGTGCCCTCTGAAGGGGACAGAGAGGGGCTGCAACTTGTTGCTCATTTTAATGAGCCGTCAAACGAACACCAAACGAAAACATAACTGGTAAAGGCATAAGAAAAATGAAAGGCCAGAATAAACCTTCACTTTGGGTGCTTTTTCACTGCACCAGGCACCAAACATTTGGTATTTAAAAATAGTACCGAAGTTCGTTTTTGTCTTTCTTTGTTTTATCTATTGCTTGTTGAGAAAAAGAGTGCATATTCAAGTACTGTACATAGAAACTGGCTAACCAATGCTATGCCTTCTTTAGCATGAATTAATGTTTATTATCGCTCTACATTGCTCTTTTTTATTTTTTTATATTTCTTCCAACGGAACGATATTTTGGGAATCTCTTCCCACACATTGGACTTTCTTTGAGACAATGCTTAACTAAGCGAGAGAGTTAACCTGGTCCGGAGCAGACTTGTTCACTTGCCTAAGTTACCATGGTAGCTCAGCGGGCATTCATTTAAGACACGTTGATGGAACGGAATTCCCACTTAAATGAGCCAGACTTGTCGAAATAAGTCAGACTTTCCCTTAATCCTGCTTCAAGGAATACCCCCCTGGTTTGGTACTTCGGTACAGGTTCTGGTATTGGACCGGAATTCAATGGGAAAAAGGCACTACCGAGCTTTTTAGTACCAAAATTTGGTACATGGTGCAGTGGAAAAGTGCTCTTTGTCTCTTCGTAATTAGGGTTCCGGAATGTTGTACATTTCAGGTTGCTGCAGTGGGAAGTGTCATAGGGTCACGTGACTCTCCGGGGCTGGGGGTTTTTAGACCAGCTCTGCTTCCGAGAGCAATGCTTTTGTATCTTCTTCCCATATCTGGCAGGTTTCTTTTCTCATGCCAAAAAAACTGCTGGTGACTCAAAATTCCCTATAGTGTAGGTGCATGCGTGTGTGTGTGTGTGTGCGTGCGCGCATGCCCTGAGATGGACTGACTTCCTGGGTAGTGTCCAGTAACAGATTAGTGGTTCCCAATAAAGACGAACTTTAACATATATTTAAGTTTCAGTAACAATAAATATTGCTGTGGGGGTTTCCTGTTGACGTCTAATGTCTGTTGTGTGCTCTACAAGTTTGGTTATTTTGAAGATGTTTTGTTCTTGCAGTTATTAACAGAAATAAATGAAAATTTGTCCACAATGGCTTCGCCAAAGTCACTTCTGGGCTTTTCCTGAAGCTAGAGGCAGGGCAGCACACTTCACTAATTGCAGGGAGCATCAATGGGATGCCAGCACATTCCCAGATAATGAACTGGAAAGCAGTGAGACAATTAGAGAGCAGTAATCTTTCATCCGAACGTGCCAGACTGCCCTATTTCCCTGCAGTCAGTTTGCCCACCTGCCTCCATGTTTCCAGCTGTTTCCCGGAGTTTCCACCATGATCAAGAATGAGTATCAGTAGGTTCTGTGTTCACATCTCAGCTGGGCATTTGCCCCAGTACCCTTAACTATGTCACTTTAGCTGAATTTCCATAGTAAATATCAGATTTAAATGTGTGAGCTAACTGTGCAATCACTGGATAAAGGCCAGGCAGATGAATAATAAATAACGGTGCAGAAGGGGAGCGCAGTTTCAGAGGGGACCCATCCCCGGCACTGGCTGTCCTATCAGGCCCGGGGACGCGTGTGGATCTGACAGGTCAGCAGAAAGCCGGCTTATTGGATCAGTTCCCCCTCCTGCCTCAGAACTTGGCAGCTAAATGTGTATCCCAGCATCGTCAAGGTGGATTCTGACACATGAGGTTGAAGAGCGAATTGGCAAGGGTTTGATCAGCTCCTCGCCTGTCATTCAGACGACTTTGCAACAGACTGTCTATAAGGCATAAACTCTGATTATTTTATTGATGACTTCTTATGACCTAAATGAAAGAGCTGGTGAATATTGAAATACCTGTTGCCTGTTCAGCATGCACCTTTCTAACTCGTCTCCATAGATTTGTGTGGTGATTCTCACCACGAAATATCAAAACATCCACAGAATGGTATTCAGTGACCTTATATTAGCATTACAAGGAAGGGTATTTATAGTGATTTACTACATATCTTTAGCTTGTGCACACAATAGCCCTGTGCAGTGTACTGAGTCAACTGTTTCAAAAATGAGAATTAAATTATATCGGAGTATTTTTATTGATCCCAGGGAGAAATTCGTGCATGTACAGCAGCAAGGCGTTCCCAGGCCAGCCGAGAGACATAGTCCCTCCAGCGTGCCCTGGGTCTTCCCGGGGCCTCCTCCCAGTGGGACATGCCCAGAACTCCTCACCAGGGAGGCGTCCAGGAGGCATCCTAAGCAGATGCCCGAGCCACCTCATCTGGCTCCTCTCGATGCGGAGGAGCAGCGGCTCTACTCTGAGTCCCTCCCGAATGACCGAGCTCCTCACCCTCTCTCTAAGGGAGAGAGCAGCCACCCTGCGGAGGAAACTCATTTCGGCCGCTTGTATTCGTGATCTCGTTCTTTCGGTCACTACCCATAGCTCATGACTATAGGTGCGGGTAGGAATGTAGATTGACTGGTAAAATGAGAGCTTTGCCTTTTGGCTCAGCTCCTTCTTCACCATGACAGACCGATGCAGCGCCCGCATCACTGCTGACGCTACACCGATCCGCCAGTTGATCTCCCGTTCCATCCTTCCCTCACTCATGAAAAAGACCCCAAGATACTTAAACTCCACCATTTGGGGGAGGACCCCCTCCCCGACCCGAAGAGAGCATTCTACCCTTTTCCGGCTGAGGACCATGGTCTCGGATTTGGTGGTGCCGATTCTCATCCCAGCCGCTTCACACTCGGCTGCTAACTGCTCCAGTGAGAGCCGAAAGTCACGGTCCGATGAAGCCAACAGAAGCACATCATCTGCAAAAAGCAGAGACCTAATCCTGAGGTCACCAAACCGGACACCCCCAATGCCCTGGCTACGCCTAGAAATTCTGTCCTTAAAAGCTATGAACAGAATTGGTGACAAACCTCACCGGAAACGAGTCTGACTTACTTGCAGGAAGTGTCGATCAACAGTAAGAGCAAAAGGGTGATTTAGCTCTGGTTGTCTTTTCACTACCTAGGTAGTATAATTGTTCTTTCCTTATGCTTTTATACAGTTACAGTTACAGACACTCCACCTCACTCCACTTGTATTTGCCCAAAAAAAGAGACACAAGATACAATAAACAAATTTAAGGATACCACTAGGGCTGTCACAATATAATCACAATAATATGGCACACACGTAATAATCACCAGGGCTTTATATGATGGCCGTAAACATTTGTCTGGGCGCCCGCTTTTTGGTACTATACAGATGTTTATTAACCCCCGCAACTTGGTAAGCAGATTAGTAGTACGCCTAAAATATTGAGAGGCATATTGTGACGCCCAAAAGTTAGTAACCTGTATATATTCAGTGTACTCTTATTTTTAATAAATTTAGTTAGTGGAGCACACCACGTGTTACTGTTTTAGTAAATCTGGGAAGCGAATTATAAGCACTTAAGTGGCGGTGAAGAAAGGGACAGCTCAACAGCCTCAACATCTTTCGGAAGAGGAGATATTGTAGATAAACAAGGAAAAAATACATGTGTTGTGGAGGTACTTTTTACAGTTTAAAGGCCAACATGGTGGCATGGTGGTACAGTGGTTAGTGCTACTGCTTCTGCTTCACACCAAGAAGGTCCTGGGTTCAGTCCTAGGTCCTTTCTTTGTGGAGTTCATACACTCTGAAATTAAATGTATGAGTTATGGCTCACAAGCACAAGGCATAATCCTTGGTGCAATGCTCCCACTCACATTTATTCTACAATCTGGCTTCAATTCACCATTTCCATCAGGATCACATTTTCTCTAAAATATTCATATGCATGGGGCAGTGTTTCTGTAAGGGTACGCAAATTCTACCGTCAGGTTTGGTTCTATAGATCGCAATGTTTGCATGGGAAGTTGCATACGCCTTTTTCAGGACCGTTTTGTGCGTACGCAATGGCTAGCCCCTGGTGATTATTGCACGCGCATCTTATGATCACGATAATATTGCCACCGCCCTATAGATACCAAGATAATATTATCGTGATTTCTTTTAGCCACGATAATCATGTTATGGAAATCTGATATCGGGACAGCCCTAGCACAGAACAAATTGGCCCAGAAAACCCCTTAGACACGCACAGTACTGCCACATCATGTGGAGGGATATGTCCATACTCATAGCGATGCCCTCAGGCCCTGGGATGTGAAATGTCAGTGACGTGCACAAACCACGGACAATACCTTTGAAAAACTCTGGTTGGCAAAAGACTGCAGAGACATTTCCAGATATAACTTGGTTAATTAGCAGTTTCGTGGCAGCAATCTCGCACTGGCAAAGGTCCTCCAGCTGTTGAAGTTTACACATAGCATGTTTTTTGTAACGTAGTGATTAGACATTACAAAGGATGAATTGGCCCAAAGACTATTGTGTGCCAACAGCCTATTATTCTAACAATACATGAGTATAAAGTAGTTTGGGATTCAATGTGAAAAAGCAAAAGAGTGAAATTTCAAAGTGGGGTGTCCTTTTAATCTGACCTGCCCTGTGCGGAAGTGGAATATCATCGCTGTCTGATGAAAACTGCGTATGTTCACTTTTTGACGATTGAGACTTTTTATTATAGATGGTATACGCTCATTCTCCGTGTACTGATAGCACATGACATCTAATTGACTAATGAAAACATGTTTTTATTAAGTCATCTACTTTTTATAACAAACTAGTATTTGTTTGTTATAGTAAACAACTGTGTTTATGATTGTCGTTTTCATGGATTACTTGACTAATTTTAGCAACTTAACGTTGATATCTAGAGAACTAGCTAAGTAGCATCATTGCTAACTGGGAATATAACGTGAGATTAGCCTGTGTCTTATTGACACTGACATACCTGCTTCACTGACAACAGCCCACGTTAAGTCCATTAAAGACATTAAACCGTTCATTGACGGCTCGCTGTATAAAGATACATTTCGATATGTCGTGCAAATGGTGCTCATTTCCTTGTTTTAGGTTTAATCTATAAAGTCATGTGTTTTGTCACATACCAGAAAAAATGGATTTTGGGGAGACAGGTATTTTAATAGGACAGGTACAATCATGTTATGGACCAGAAGTGCGGCACATCAGTCCACGCTGGTGCAACTCATTTAAATAAGGATGCAGCGTCTGCAATGTATGGAAATAACACAATATGGGTTTTACTGTTTTGGCTTGTAGAGCATTTACATCGCTGCGGTAGATTCACTCCCGCGACTAACAAAATTAAGAATATAAAACAATATGAAACTGCAGAATACAGTATACTCTTCTTGCTCATATAACTCAGTATATACCCTAAACTGAACCGATCACAGAGATCTAATCCCATTTTCAAGGATAAATTACATTGTGAACACCTTGCAATCACTATGAGATAGTGGGCAACACGAACAAACACTCAAATATAAACGTAAATGCTCGAATACCGGCCTTTCACCCGCGTCCATGGTGCTTCGCCATAACGCAACATTCGGAAATGTACGTAGATATTCACTAAATGTATTAGATCTAAGTTTAATCACAGCACCCGTTTGTAGCAGTTAGCTTTGTTCGCAAGACGACTAACACGCTTTATCATCTACCCAACACTCGGCGCCATAACCCTCAATAAGACATCGCTTCATTCATTATCGATGCACCGACTACAGGGAACATTTTCGTTGTGAGGTTTGGTAGAAACGTGTAATCAGTAGCGCCCCTAGAGGAACCTCCTAACATAGCAGGTGGGCTCATACTTCAGCACTCCCTCTAAAGTGACGAGAGACGCTTTTCCTCTCCTTACGCTCGAATTAACAATTAACAACGACCCTGCTGACCAGTCAGAATGAAATAGGATTATGGAAAATAATAATAAAGGCGGAGGGGTCTGGGGTTGTAGATATGCCCACATTACAATATGTACCAAATATAATTGTTGGCCATGTGCAGTCATGTGCCAGGAAGTCAATATTATTTAAAGCCAAAAAAAAACACCAGTAAAATCTCAGTGTATGTGTGCTGTGGGCAATTACAGCATGAGAGCACCAAACTGATAACTACTGGGAAAAAAGTAACTGTTGGTAGAAAAATGTATTTCAGTCGTTAGAGCCCAAGCAGTGTTTGATTAACCCTGCATGGTGAGGATTCCATACTGACGAATCAGAAGAGGCCTGGCAGGTGTAGAGGATTTCAGCAACTACAATATAGTCTGCAAGCAAAGCAGCCAAATCAGTGTGCTTTGCTCCCAGCTCTGAAACAATGGCAGTGCCTGAGAGGGTTATAGTGCTGCTTCTTTTATTAGGTTGTAGCTGTAAAGCTCAACTAAAGCCTGGATTTCAAGTGAAGACCCCTCAGGTGCCAGCAGGTTATCAGAATGGATTAGGGGCTCCCCAGGTGGTGGCAGCCAGTTATCAGGTTGGCGTAGGTGGTCCCAAGGTGGCTTCGACCAGCTATCAGGTTGGCGTAGGTGGTCCCCAGGTGGCTTTGACCGGCTATCAGGTTGGCGTAGGTGGTCCCCAGGTGGCTTCGACCGGCTATCAGGTTGCCGCAGGGGCTCCCCAGGTGGCTTCGACCGGCTTCCAGGTTGGTGCAGGTGGTCCCAAGGTGTCAGTGACCGGCTATCAGGTTGGTGCAGGTGGTCCCAAGGTGTCAGTGACCGGCTATCAGGTTGGCGTAGGCGCTCCCCAGGTGGCTTCGACCAGCTATCAGGTTGGCGTAGGCGCTCCCCAGGTGGCTTCGACCGGCTATCAGGTTGGCGTAGGCGCTCCCCAGGTGACTTCGACCGGCTATCAGGTTGGCGTAGGCGCTCCCCAGGTGGCTTCGACCGGCTATCAGGTTGGCGTAGGCGCTCCCCAGGTGGCTTCGACCGGCTATCAGGTTGGCGTAGGCGCTCCCCAGGTGGCTTCGACCGGCTATCAGGTTGGCGCAGGCGGTCCCAAGGTGTTGGCGACCGGCTATCAGGTTGGCGTAGGGGCTCCCCAGGTGGTGGCGCCTGGCTATCAGGTTGGCGTAGGCGCTCCCCAGGTGGCGGCGACCGGCTATCAGGTTGGCGTAGGCGCTCCCCAGGTGGCTTCGACCGGCTATCAGGTTGGCGTAGGCGCTCCCCAGGTGGCTTCGACCGGCTATCAGGTTGGCGTAGGCGCTCCCCAGGTGGCTTCGACCGGCTATCAGGTTGGCGTAGGCGCTCCCCAGGTGGCTTCGACCGGCTATCAGGTTGGCGTAGGCGCTCCCCAGGTGGCTTCGACCGGCTATCAGGTTGGCGTAGGCGCTCCCCAGGTGGCTTCGACCGGCTATCAGGTTGGCGTAGGCGCTCCCCAGGTGGCGGCGACTGGCTATCTGGGCAAGCAAGTGGCTCCTGCTCTGGTTAAATCTGTGACTGGAATGCAAGTGAGCCCTGATAGTGTGAGTGTTGTATGTGGGGAGGATTCTGTTGTGGTGCTTGTGCAACCAATCCTCCTTGGTAATGGTCAGCCCATCAATGCATCAGACATCACCTTTGGTGGCTGCGCACCCATTGGGCAGGATGCTTCTGGCACAGTGAGGTTTCAATCTGCACTGCAGGCCTGTGGAAGTACACTGATGGTATGAGGGCTTCCTTCTGATGGTTGCTGTGTTGGCTATGCTAGTGCTAATCATGTTCTTCTTCTCCAGATGACTGCTGATGCCCTGGTCTACAGCTTTGCATTGGTCTACACACCCAGGGGTATTAATGGCCTCCCCATTGTGAGGACCAATGGTGCTATGGTTGGCATTGAGTGTCACTATTTGAGGTGAGGATGCCCCATATGCTTTGGTGCTTCCTAGCCATATGAGCCATTCATTCTAATGACTGTACCAAATGGGTAGTGGTGGTGTAATGGTTAGGGAAAATCACTTGTAACTGATTGCAGGTTTGAGTCCCTGACCAGGAAGGCACTACTCCCTGGGTGCTGAATTAGCTGCCCCCTGCATGTCATGATACATATGGGTTAAATGCAGAGGACCATTTCTTTGGTGTCAATGACCACTGATCTCTAAATCATGCTTGCTGCTTAGGAAACAGAATGTGAGCAGCAATGCCCTGGTGCCAACCTGGATCCCCTACTATGCCACAATGGCTGCTGAGGCACAACTGAGCTTCTCACTGAGGCTGATGGATGGTAGGCAAGGGATTCATGCAGCATATCTGGTTTTGCTCTGTGGGCTTGTCCTCAAGTGCATGTGCCCTCTGTACAGATGCATGGCAGAATGAGAGGGCCTCCAATGTGTACTTCCTGGGAAATGTCCTGAACATTGAAGCCTCTGTCCTTGTGAGCAACAGTCAGCCCCTGCGTGTCTTTGTGGACAGCTGTGTGGCCACCTTGGTCCCTGATGTGTCCTCTGTCCCTAGCTATGCCTTTGTGCAGAACTCTGGGTGAGTAACATTGTATGGTTGTGTATGAGGCCACTTGGGCAATGCTGCTTGACATGCCTGGCCTTCAGGTGCCTGACTGATGCCAAGGTGACAGGATCCCGCTCCCAGTTTCTGCCCAGAAAGCAGGATGACAAGCTGCAGCTTCAGCTGGATGCTTTCAGGTTCTCTCAAGATGGCAGGAGCTCAGTGAGTACAGGCACTCGTGCAGGATTTCCATGCTTAAATGAACTGGCAGCTAGCATGCTTTTGTTGTCCCCTAGATGTTCATTACTTGCAGCCTGAGAGCAACAGTGGCTTCTGTGCCTGTGGATTCCCAACACAAGGCTTGTTCCTTCTCTCTTGCTGCTAACAGGTCAGTGGCTGCAGCATTATGATGCTGGATGAGTTGAGCTGCTAAACAATTGCTATTCCCCATTGCAGGTGGATGTCTGTGGATGGGAATGACCAGGTGTGTGGCTGCTGTGACACCAGCTGTGGACCTGCAGGTGTAGCAGGTATGCTTGGCTCTGCCCAGAAGATGATCTGGTGGCTTGTGTTGGTGTGACTGAGGCACCCTTCTTGCCCCTGCAGGTGCTCAAGGCACAGGTGTTCTGGGTCCCATTGCTATCCAACAGGGTCCTCCCATGGGTAGTCAGCCTGGACAGCTGTATATGCTGAAGGGATAGGTACCTACTGCCCTAATGTACCAAGCTGTGCATGGTACCAGGATGGAAGGAGCCAATTAACTTGCCTGCTGTGATCTGTGCTGCTTCCCTCTGTGGCAGCTGTGCTGGAGACCAAGGGCACTGTCTTGTGACTGAATAAAGCACTAGTAGTATTTGAAATGGTGCAGTTGTCTGCTTTATTTCTTGGCTCCCAAGTACACTTCTGGACTGCCTAGGAATTTCCACTGCTTGCTGCCTGTGGATTTCATGACTGGGAAGGGACCCTGTGGGAAAGCCCTACCCTTAGGTGGATCCTTCACCAAGGAAGCCATTTCATGGTAGGTTTCCCCTGTATGGGGATCAGGGCCTGGAACCAACAGACAAGGCTAGTCAGAAGTGAATGCTGATTCCCTCAGTCTGTTCTGGGGAGTGGCTGATGGCCTCCCTTCAATGTGGTGATCTCTAGCACCACAGCCTGGTTTGGCATCACCTTTGTAACATGCAAGTGCTTCTTCTGAATAGAAGGTTATAGATTTGATTTCAACATTGGTAGGGACTAGGGTCATACAGTGCAACTGATAAATGAAATGCAGAACACCCATCCAGTATCAGCAACTGGTTCACACTAACAGTAGGTGAGGGTATTAACCTTAGCACTGGTTTCCACCAGTGCTACAGCTTGGAACAGACCAACGGAGTATGAAGTGGAGTGCACTGACAATGCACTAAGAATTAAACATGTACCTGCAATTCCTATCTTCACTTGTTACATCAAAGTGAAAGACTCTATTACACATTGATTTGTGTCTAGTTTTTTTTGTGTATGTGCTGTACTGTTTCCCTTTCAAATGATTCATAAGGGAAATGTGCAATAAAATCTTACAATAGATACTGTACATTTACCACAAACTACAGTGGTCACATTTAGCAAGAACTGGTGCTAATGATTCCTCTGATCGAAAGAATCTGTCATTGTACTCAATCTGGTTGTCCCTTTCCAGTGTTTATCAACACTACAGATACTCCCCGGTGGCACGATGGTCTGTTTTATTTTGACTTTACGATGAGTAAATGTGTTTCACTTTCAGTATGTTATTCGATAACTTAAATGACATTCAACATTTTATAAAATAGGATTTGTTTATTTTACCCAATTGTAGGCTAATGTAAGTGTTCAAAGCCATATTTGTAAGGTAGGCAAGGCTATAATGTTTGGTGTATTGTATTAAAATGCATTTTTACAATATTTTTGCCTTGGGTTTATCATAACCTGGCGACACATTCTTAGATGTCCGATTTGTTAAATAGTGTTCAAAGCATTTTTAAAGGTAGGCTATTATGTTTGTTAGGTGTACTGTATTAACATACATTTTCGGCTTACGATATTTTTGCCTTATGATTGGTTTATCGGAATGTAACCCCATTGTAACCTGGGGACAGGATATTTCCTAAATATTCATCCATCAATCCATCCTCCACCGCTTATCCGAGGTTGGGTCGCAGGGGCAAGAGTCTAAGCAGGGAGACCCAGACTTCCCTCTCCCCGGCCACTTCATCCAGCTTCTCTGGGGGAATCCCGAGGCGTTCCAAAGGCAGCCGAGAGACATAGACTCTCCAGCGTGCCCTGGGTCTTCCCGGGGCCTCCTCCCAGTGGGACATGCCCAGAACTCCTCACCAGGGAGGCGTCCAGGAGGCATCCTAAGCAGATGCCCGAGCCACCTCATCTGGCTCCTCTCAATGCGGAGGAGCAGCGGCTCTACTCTGAGTCCCTCCCGAATGACCGAGCTCCTCACCCTACCTCTAAGGGAGAGCCCAGCCACCCTGCGGAGGAAACTCATTTCGGCCGCTTGTATTCGTGATCTCGTTCTTTCGGTCACTACCCATAGCTCATGACTATAGGTGAGGGTAGGATCCCAATGCTCCCACTCACATTTATTCTACAATCTGGCTTCAATTCACCATTTCCATCAGGATCACATTTTCTCTAAAATATTCATATGCATGGGGCAGTGTTTCTGTAAGGGTACGCAAATTCTACCGTCAGGTTTGGTTCTATAGATCGCAATGTTTGCATGGGAAGTTGCATACGCCTTTTTCAGGACCGTTTTGTGCGTACGCAATGGCTAGCCCCTGGTGATTATTGCACGCGCATCATATGATCACGATTATATTGCCACCGCCCTATAGATACCAAGATAATATTATCATGATTTCTTTTAGCCACGATAATCATGTTATGAAAATCTGATATCGGGACAGCCCTAGCACAGAACAAATTGGCCCAGAAAACCCCTTAGACACGCACAGTACTGCCACATCATGTGGAGGGATATGTCCATACTCATAGCGATGCCCTCAGGCCCTGGGATGTGAAATGTCAGTGACGTGCACAAACCACGGACAATACCTTTGAAAAACTCTGGTTGGCAAAAGACTGCAGAGACATTTCCAGATATAACTTGGTTAATTAGCAGTTTCGTGGCAGCAATCTCGCACTGGCAAAGTTCCTCCAGCTGTTGAATTTTACACATAGCATGTTTTTTGTAACGTAGTGATTAGACATTACAAAGGATGAATTGGCCCAAAGACTATTGTGTGCCAACAGCCTATTATTCTAACAATACATGAGTATAAAGTAGTTTGGGATTCAATGTGAAAAAGCAAAAGAGTGAAATTTCAAAGTGGGGTGTCCTACTTTTAATCTGACCTGCTCTGTGCAGAAGTGGAATATCATCGCTGTCTGATGAAAACTGCGTACAGTATGTTCACTTTTTGATGATAGAGACTTTTTATTATAGATGGTATACGCTCATTCTCCGTGTACTGATAGCACATGACATCTAATTGACTAATGAAAACATGTTTTTATTAAGTCATCTACTTTTTATAACAAACTAGTATTTGTTTGTTATAGTAAACAACTGTGTTTATGATTGTCGTTTTCATGGATTACTTGACTAATTTTAGCAACTTAACGTTGATATCTAGAGAACTAGCTAAGTAGCATCATTGCTAACTGGGAATATAACGTGAGATTAGCCTGTGTCTTATTGACACTGACATACCTGCTTCACTGACAACAGCCCACGTTAAGTCCATTAAAGACATTAAACCGTTCATTGACGGCTGGCTGTATGAAGATACATTTCGATATGTCGTGCAAATGGTGCTCATTTCCTTGTTTTAGGTTTAATCTATCATGTGTTTTGTCACATACCAGAAAAAATGGATTTTGGAGAGACAGGTATTTTAATAGGACAGGGACAATCCTGTTATGGACCAGAAGTGCGGCACGTCAGTCCACGCTGGTGCAACTCATTTAAATAAGGATGCAGCGTCTGCAATGTATGGAAATAACACAATATGGGTTTTACTGTTTTGGCTTGTAGAGCATTTACATCGCTGCGGTAGATTCACTCCCGCGACTCACAAAATTAAGAATATAAAACAATATGAAACTGCAGAATACAGTATACTCTTCTTGCTCATATAACTCAGTATATACCCTAAACTGAACCGATCACAGAGATCTAATCCCATTTTCAAGGATAAATTACATTGTGAGCACATTGCAATCACTATGAGATAGTGGGCAACACGAACAAACACTCAAATATAAACGTAAATGCCCGAATACCGGCGTTTCACCCGCTTCCATGGTGCTTCGCCATAACGCAACATTCGGAAATGTACGTTCATATTCACTAAATGTATTAGATCTAAGTTTAATCACAGCACCCGTTTGTAGCAGTTAGCTTTGTTCGCAAGACGACTAACACGCTTTATCATCTACCCAACACTCGGCGCCATAACCCTCAATAAGACATCGCTTCATTCATTATCGATGCACCGACTACAGGGAACATTTTCGTTGTGAGGTTTGGTAGATACGTTTAATCAGTAGCGCCCCTAGAGGAACCTCCTAACATAGCAGGTGGGCGCATACTTCAGCACTCCCTTTAAAGCAGTGGTTCTTAACCCAGTCCTCGGCGAACCCCAGATGGTCCACGTTTTTGCTCCCTCCCAGCTCCCAGCCAATCAGGATCACCGAATGCCTGCTACAGGTGCGCTGGGAGCTGAGAGGAAGCAATAACGTGGACCGTCAGGTGTTCGCCGAGGACTGGGTTAAGAACCACTGCTCTAAAGTGACGAGAGACGCTTTTGCTCTCCTTACGCTCAAATTAACAATTAACAACGACCCTGCTGACCAGTCAGAATGAAATAGGATTTTGGAAAATAATAATAAAGGCGGCGGGGGGTGGGGTTGTAGATATGCCCACATTACAATATGTACCAAATATAATTGCTGGCCATGTGCAGTCATGTGCCAGGAAGTCAATATTATTTAAAGCCAAAAAAACTGATAACTGCTGGGAAAAAAGTAACTGTTGGTAGAAAAATGTATTTCAGTCATTAGAGCCCAAGCAGTGTTTGATTAACCCTGCATGGTAAGGATTCCATACTGACGAATCAGAACAGGCCTGGCAGGTGTAGAGGATTTCAGCAACTACAATATAGTCTGCAAGCAAAGCAGCCAAATCAGTGTGCTTTGCTCCCAGCTCTGAAACAATGGCAGTGCATGAGAGGGTTATAGTGCTGCTTGTTTTATTAGGTTGTAGCTGTAAAGCTCAACTGAAGCCTGGATTTCAAGTGAAGATCCCTCAGGTGCCAGCAGGTTATCAGAATGGATTAGGGGCTCCTCAGGTGGTGGCAGCCAGTTATCAGCTTGGCGTAGGTGGTCCCAAGGTAGCTTCGACCGGCTTCCAGGTTGGCGTAGGTGCTCCCCAGGTGGCATCTACCGGCTTCCAGGTTGGCGTAGGGGCTCCCCAGGTGGCTTCGACCGGCTTCCAGGTTGGCGTAGGTGCTCCCCAGGTGGCATCTACCGGCTTCCAGGTTGGCGTAGGGGCTCCCCAGGTGGCTTCGACCGGCTTCCAGGTTGGCGTAGGTGCTCCCCAGGTGGCATCTACCGGCTTCCAGGTTGGCGTAGGTGCTCCCCAGGTGGCATCGACCGGCTATCAGGTTGGCGTAGGCGCTCCCCAGGTGGCGGCGACCGGCTATCAGGTTGGCGTAGGCGCTCCCCAGGTGGCGGCGACCGGCTATCAGGTTGGCGTAGGGGCTTCCAAGGTGGCGGTGACCGGCTATCAGGTTGGCGTAGGGGCTCCCCAGGTGGCGGCGACTGGCTATCTGGGCAAGCAAGTGGCTCCTGCTCTGGTTAAATCTGTGACTGGAATGCAAGTGAGCCCTGATAGTGTGAGTGTTGTATGTGGGGAGGATTCTGTTGTGGTGCTTGTGCAACCAATCCTCCTTGGTAATGGTCAGCCCATCAATGCATCAGACATCACCTTCGGTGGCTGCGCACCCATTGGGCAGGATGCTTCTGGTACAGTGAGGTTTCAATCTGCACTGCAGGCCTGTGGAAGTACACTGACGGTATGAGGGCTTCCTTCTGCCGGTTGCCGTGTTGGCTATGCTAGTGCTAATCATGTTCCTCTTCTCCAGATGACTGCTGATGCCCTGGTCTACAGCTTTGCATTGGTCTACACACCCAGGGGTATTAATGGCCTCCCCATTGTGAGGACCAATGGTGCTATGGTTGGCATTGAGTGTCACTATTTGAGGTGAGGATGCCCCATATGCTTTGGTGCTTCCTAGCCATAGGAGCCATTCATTCTAGTGACTGTACCAAATGGGTAGTGGTGGCTTAATGGTTAGGGAAAATCACTTGTAACTGATTGCAGGTTTGAGTCCCTGACCAGGAAGGCACTACTCCCTGGGTGCTGAATTAGCTGCTCCCTGCATGTCATGATACATATGGGTTAAATGCAGAGGACCACTTCTTTGGTGTCAATGACCACTGATCTCTAAATCATGCTTGCTGCTTAGGAAACAGAATGTGAGCAGCAATGCCCTGGTGCCAACCTGGATCCCCTACTATGCCACAATGGCTGCTGAGGCACAACTGAGCTTCTCACTGAGGCTGATGGATGGTAGGCAAGGGATTCATGCAGCATATCTGGCTTTGCTCTGTGGGCTTGTCCTCAAGTGCATGTGCCCTCTGTACAGATGCATGGCAGAATGAGAGGGCCTCCAATGTGTACTTCCTGGGAAATGTCCTGAACATTGAAGCCTCTATCCTTGTGAGCAACAGTCAGCCCCTGCGTGTCTTTGTGGACAGCTGTGTGGCCACCTTGGTCCCTGATGTGTCCTCTGTCCCTAGCTATGTCTTTGTGCAGAACTCTGGGTGAGTAACATTGTATGGTTGTGTATGAGGCCACTTGGGCAATGCTGCTTGACACGCCTGGCCTTCAGGTGCCTGACTGATGCCAAGGTGACAGGATCCCGCTCCCAGTTCCTGCCCAGAAAGCAGGATGACACACTGCAGCTTCAGCTGGATGCTTTCAGGTTCTCTCAAGATGGCAGGAGCTCAGTGAGTACAGGCACTCATGCAGGATTTCCATGCTTAAATGAACTGGCAGCTAGCATGCTTTGTTGTCCCCTAGATGTTCATTACTTGCAGCCTGAGCAACAGTGGCTTCTGTGCCTGTGGATTCCCAACACAAGGCTTGTTCCTTCTCTCTTGCTGCTAACAGGTCAGTGGCTGCAGCATTATGATGCTGGATGAGGTGAGCTGCTAAACAATTGCTATTCTCCATTGCAGGTGGATGTCTGTGGATGGGAATGACCAGGTGTGTGGCTGCTGTGACACCAGTTGTGGACCTGCAGGTGTAGCAGGTATGCTTGGCTCTGCCCAGAAGATGCTCTGGTGGCTTGTGTTGGTGTGACTGAGGCACCCTCCTTGCCCCTGCAGGTGCTCAAGGCACAGGTGTTCTGGGTCCCATTGCTATCCAACAGGGTCCTCCCATGGGTAGTCAGCCTGGACAGCTGTATATGCTGAAGGGATAGGTACCTACTGCCCTAATGTACCATGCACAGCTTGGTACCAGGATGGAAGGAGCCAATTAACTTGCCTGCTGTGATCTGTGCTGCTTCCCTCTGGCAGCTGTGCTGGAGACCAAGGGCACTGTCTTGTGACTGAATAAAGCACTAGTAGTATTTGAAATGGTGCAGTTGTCTGCTATATTTCTTGGCTCCCAAGTACACTTCTGGACTGCCTAGGAATTTCCACTGCTTGCTGCCTGGATTTCATGACTGGGAAGGGACCCTGTGGGAAAGCCATACCCTTAGGTGGAAGGTGTTGGTGGTTCCTTCACCAAGGAAGCCATTTCAGGGAAGGTTCCCCCTGTATGGGGATCAGGGCCTGGAACCAACAGACAAGGCTAGTCAGAAGTGAATGCTGATTCCCTCAGTCTGTTCTGGGGAGTGGCTGATGGCCTCCCTTCAATGTGGTGATCTCTAGCACCACAGCCTGGTTTGGCATCACCTTTGTAACATGCAAGTGCTTCTTCTGAATAGAAGGTTATAGATTTGATTTCAACATTGGTAGGGACTAGGGTCATACAGTGCAACTGATAAATGAAATGCTGAACACCCATCCAGTATCAGCAACTGGTTCACACTAACAGTAGGTGAGGGTATTAACCTTAGTACTGGTTTCCACCAGTGCTACAGCTTGGAACAGACCAACTGAGTATGAAGTGGAGTGCACTGACAATGCACTAAGAATTAAACATGTACCTGCAATTCCTATCAACACTTGTTACATCAGAATGATACACTATTAGTCATTGATGTGTGTCCAATTTTTCAGTGTCTGTGCTGTAGTGTTTCCCTTTCAAATGATTCATAAGGGAAATGTGCAATAAAATCCTCTTACAATAAATACTGTACATTCACCACAAACTACAGTGGTCACATTTAGCAAGAACTGGTGCTAATGATTCCTCTGATCGAAAGAATCTGTCATTAAGTATTCAATCTGGTTGTCAATTTCCAGTGTTTTTTATCAACACTAGATACTCCCCGGTGGCACGATGGTCTGTTTTATTTTGACTTTACGATTAGTAAATGTTTCACTTTCAGTATGTTATTCGATAACTTAAATGACATTCAACATTTTATAAAATAGGATTTGTTTATTTTACCCAATTGTAGGCTAATGTAAGTGTTCAAAGCCATGTTTGTAAGGTAGGCAAGGCTATAATGTTTGCTGTATTAAAATGCATTTTTACAATATTTTTGCCTTATAGGTTTATCAACCTGGCGACACATTCTTAGATGTCCGATTTGTTAAATATTGTGTTCAAAGCATTTTTAAAGGTAGGCTAGGATATTATGTTTAGGTGTACTGTATTAACATGCATTTTCGGCTTACGATATTTTTGCCTTATGATTGGTTTATCGGAATGTAACCCCATCGTAACCTGGGGACAGGATATATTTCCTAAATATCCATCCATCCTCCACCGCTTATCCAAGGTTGGGTCGCAGGGGCAGCAGTCTAAGCAGGGAGACCCAGACTTCCCTCTCCCCGGCCACTTCATCCAGCTCCTCTGGGGGAATCCCGAAGGCGTTCCAAAGGCAGCCGAGAGATATAGTCCCTCCAGCGTGTCCTGGGTCTCCCCCGGGGCCTCCTCCCAGTGGGACATGCCCAGAACTCCTCACCAGGGAGGCGTCCAGGAGGCATCCTAAGCAGATGCCCGAGCCACCTCATCTGGCTCCTCTCGATGCGGAGGAGCAGCGGCTCTACTCTGAGTCCCTCCCGAATGACCGAGCTCCTCACCCTATCTCTAAGGGAGAGCCCAGCCACCCTGCGGAGGAAACTCATTTCGGCCGCTTGTATTCGAGATCTCGTTCTTTCGGTCACTACCCATAGCTCATGACTATAGGTGCGGGTAGGAATGTAGATTGACTGGTAAAATGAGAGCTTTGCCTTTTGGCTCAGCTCCTTCTTCACCATGACAGACCGATGCAGCGCCCACATCACTGCTGACGCTACATCGATCCGCCAGTTGATCTCCCGTTCCATCCTTCCCTCACTCATGAAAAAGACCCCAAGATACTTAAACTCCTCCACTTGGGGGAGGACCCCCTCCCCGACCCGAAGAGAGCATTCTACCCTTTTTCAGCTGAGGACCATGGTCTAGGATTTGGAGGTGCCGATTCTCATCCCAGCCGCTGCTAACTGCTCCTGCTCAAGTGAGAGCCGAAGGTCACGGTCCGATGAAGCCAACCGAACCACATCATCTGCAAAAAGCAGAGACCTGATCCTGAGGTCACCAAACCGGACACCCCCAATGCCCTGGCTACGCCTAGAAATTCTGTCCATAAAAGCTATGAACAGAATCGGTGACAAAGGGCAGTCCTGGCGGAGTCCAACTCTCACTGGAAACAAGTCCAACCAAGCTCTGACACTGGTCATACAGGGACTGAACAGCCCTTATAAGGAAGCCCAGCACCTCATACTCCCGGAGCAAGGTTGAATTCCTTCTCCAAGTCCACAAAACACATGTAGACTGATGGGCAAACTCCCATGAACCCTCCAAGACCCTACTGAGAGTATAGAGCTGGTCCACTGTTCCACGGCCAGGGTGAAAACCACACTGCTCCTCCTGAATCCGAGGTTCAACAATTCGAAGGACCCTGCTCTCCAGAACCCCGAATAGACCTTCCTGTAGTTGGAGCACACCCTCCAGTCCCCCTTCTTAAAGAGGGGGACCACCCCCTCGGTCTGCCAGTCCAGAGGCACTGCCCCCGATGTCCACGCGAAACTGCAGATGCGTGTCAACCAGGACAGCCCCACAGCATCCAGAGCCTTAAGGAACTCCGGGCGGATCTCATCCACCCCCGGGGCCCGGCCACTGAGGAGCTTTTTAACCACCTCAGCGACCTCTGCCCCAGAGATAGGTGAGTCCACCTCCAAGTCCCCAGACTCTGCTTCCTCGTTGGAAGGCATGTTGGTGGGATTAAGAAAGTATTCTTCGAAGTATTCCCTCCACCAACCTAAAACGTCCCGAGTTGAGGTCAACAGTGCTCCATCCCCAACATAAACAGTATTGATGCTGCACCGCTTTCCCTCCCAGAGCCACTGGATGGTGGACCAGAATCTCCTCGAAGCCGTCCGGAAGTCGTTTTCAATGGCCTCGCCAAATTCCTCCCACATCTGAGTTTTTGCTTCGGCGACCACCGAAGTCGCATTCCGCTTAGCCCGCCGGTACCTGTCAGCTGCCTCTGGAGTCCCACAGGCCAAAACGGCCCGATAGGACTCCTTCTTCAGCTTGACGGTATCCCTCACCACTGGTGTCCACCAGCAGTTTTGTGGATTGCCGCTGCGACAGGCACCGACCACCTTACGGCCACGGCCCCCATCAGCCGCCTCCACAATGGAGCCGCGGAACATGGCCCATTCGGACTCAATGTCCCCCGCCACCCCGCGGGACATGGGAGAAGCTCTGCCAGAGGTAGGAGTTGAAGCTCCTTCTGACAGGGGATTCCGAAAGACGTTCCCAGCAGACCCTCACTATACGCTTGGGCCTGCCAGGCCTGCCAGGCCTGGCCGAGCCAACCCACCAGCGGAGCCAACCCACCACCAGGTATTGATCAGTTGACAGCTCCAACCCTCTCTTCACCTAAGTGTCCAAGAGATGCGGCCACAAGTCCGATGACACGAAGTTGATCATCGAACTGCAGCCTAGGGTGTCCTGGTGCTAAGTGCACATATGGACACCTTTATGCTTGAACATGGTGTTCATTATGGACAATCCGTGATGAGCACAGAAGTCCAATAACAAAACACCACTTGGGTTCAGATTGGGGGGGGCATTCCTCACAATCACTCCACTCCAGGTCTCATTGTCATTGCCCACGTGAGCATTGAAGTCCCCCAGCAGAACAAGAGAGTCCCCAGGAGGAGCGCTCTCCAATACTCCTTCCAAGGACTCAAAAAAGGGTGGGTATTCTGAACTGCTGCTTTGTGCATAATTGCAAACAACAGTCAGGACCCGTCCCCCCACCTGAAGTCGAAGGGAGGCTACCCTCTCTTGTACAGGCGCCCAGCCAGGGGGCAATAAGTATGCTCACCCCTGCTCGGCGCCTCCAGAGTGGAACAGGGTCCAACCCTACTCAAGGAGACTGGTTCCAGAGCCCAAGCTGTGTATCAAGGTGAGCCCGTCGGAACTTCACAACCTCACGCACCAGCTCAGGCTCCTGCCCCATCAGAGAGGTGACATACCATGTCCATACAGCTAGCTTCTGCAGCCGAGGATCGGACCACCAATGTCCCCGCCTTTGGCCACTGCCCAACTTGCACTGCACCCGACCCCTATGGCCCCTCCTACAGGTGGTGAGCCCATTGGAAGGGGGACGCACATGCCTTCTTCATGCTGTGCCCGACCAGGCCCCATGGGTGCTCGCCATCGAACCCCACCGCCAGGCCTGTCTCCAGGGGGGGCCCCGGTGACCCGCGTCTGGGCAAGGGAAATCGTGGATCCATTGTTTTTTTCATCATAAGGGGTCTTGTGAGTCGCACTTCGTCTGGTTCCTCACCCAGTGCACAGTAATCAAATTTTAATGAAAAAAAAAAACATTAAGAAAAATATAAGGTAACACTTTACTTGAGGGGGCATAAAGTATAGTACACTTATTGTATTAATTTAACCACAAACTAAATGCTAGTTATCTATGTTCATTCGTCATCAGTCAGTCATAATGGTTCATGTGTTTTATGCAGTGACTTAACTCTCACACCTACCCTGGGGTCTCATGGACCCCAAAGGCACATGTCAGAGTTAAATTTGAGTAGCAACTGAGTTAATATGTTACTTGTTCCCTATCAAGTAAATAATTACCAAATATAATAATAATAATAATAATAATAAGTAGTGGATTGTATATGTACTACTAAAAGGAAGCAGATAGCAGCAAACTTTTACTATTGCAAAGATGGGTCACTTCTTGGTATGTTATGGGTGTAGGTATGAGTGGGGGTGTTGGTAGGGGTGTGGGTGTGGGTATGGGTATGGGTGAGGGTGGCAGCAGGCAGGAAGGATGCCCAGTAGCGTTTTTATAGCACATCATGGTGGAATTAGACATTAGCTATTAGCTCCAAGACAGCATCCCCTGGACAGAATTGTTCATAATGTTCAATTTTGCGAACATCCTCTTCTCTGCTACTGCCTGAAGTGTGCGCAGGGTCAGTCCCGTGTTGGAGCTGGCCTTCCAGATGAGTTTGTTCTGGTGTTTGGCATCGCCTGAACTGAAGCTGTTAACCCAGCAGGCCACAGCACACCGGACAGAACACACTCAGCAGTTTGCTGCACACATAAAAAGACCTGAGTCTCCTGAGGAAGTCCGCTCTGCAGTTCAGGTGGACCTGCAGGTACCTGTAGCACTGCACTACCTCCACTTCCTCCCCTGGACGGTGACTGGTCTCAGATGCTCCCAGTCACACCAGAAGCCCACCACCAGCTCCTTTGCCTTGCTGATGTTGAGCTGCAGGTTGTTCTCTTTGCATCACATGTTCTCTACTAGTCCCCTGTAACCCGATTCATCTCCCTTGCTGATATATCCTACAATGGAGGAGTCATCTGAAAACTACAGTAGATGCTAGTGCTGTACTGGAAGTGCAATGTGTGAAGGGTAAAAAAACGAGGGAGACAGAACAGTTCCCTGAGGTGCCGCAGTGTTGCTCACAACCGTCTCCTACAGCAGGGCTGCCCAACCCAACTCATGAAATGTTCTGTTTTTATGTTGTGACACCTGGGCATATTTGTAGTAAACTCTGTTACGTGACTGGTCATACTACACACAAATGAAATTGATTGTATATATGATTTACATAGCATTGATTGATTTTTTAAGAATACACTCTTACATGGCAATTACTGGTACTGTTAGCCAGCTCTTAAAATTTTGATAGCCGTGCGGTACTGTAATCTACCTTTATACAGTTTGTTTTAAGAGAATATTTCCAATAAATGTACCCGGTATGTTTTACAGGGTTCGAACAGACACAATGCTGGCGTTTGATTAATTCATACATAGAATTTGTATTAAGAGCATAATACAATAACAGAGGGAATTATAAATAAAGGCCTGCCTCTAATGCAAGCCTCAAATAAAGGTCTACCTCTAATGCAAGCCTCAAATATAGGCCTGCCTCTAATGCAAGCCTCAAATAAAGGCCCGTTACATCTGCGGCTTAGGTGAATAAAGGAATCTGAGGAAACATAGTAATCTGATTTCGATAAGGTTATTCAAAGAAACAGAATATTAAACAATTCCATGACTAAAATGTTGATATAGTCTTAGTGTGTCTGAAAATGTTGCAAAGCACAATTTGCAGGACATTTTTCCAGTGATGCATCGAGTAAACATTAGTTTGCACGTTCGCAGCTAACTCAATGACACAGTCAAACTGTGAGTCTAGGATACTGAAGATGAGACAACTGTGTCATTTCTGTCTCCGGATAGGACTCTGGTGGAAAATAATATAGTCTCAGTAATTTTGCTCAGCAGAAGGTTGAGTTTGTTTTTCCAAATCTGGCTTGACTACAGTGCATTAGACAAACACTATGCAAATAGGACAGTGTGTATAATTAATTAGTCATGTACTAGGTTGTGTCTTGACACAATATCCTGCCTCTACCAACAAACCATATGCTAATAATGAGCATGGATATGTTCACAACTGCGAGACCAGCAAGGGGGTCCCTGACACGAAGGGCAGAACCCTGCCGAGGCAGATTACGAGCTAATTAGTTGACCTTTGGGACCGAGGCGATAAAAAAAGTGAAGTTTGCTCATTTTCTTCGAATGACACCTAGGGTCCTGCTGTCAATCCAAGGGCCTGTAAGGACCATTCCTTGACCATTTCAGGACAAAACAGTAACCTGCATCAAAACACAGGAGTCCTGAAGTTAAGACTAGTGTAGCTCATGACTTAGCACACATCTCTCGAGTTACAGCACTGAAGATATAAAATTTCTTCATGTTGCTCAAATGCATATTAATTAGCCGATCCTCTCTCTGTCTGATTCCTGGGCTACTCATGCTTAGGTTCAGCGTGGGGGGTGTTCAAAGTGGTTCTCCAACAGCAGGACGAAATAATACAAGGCACAGCGGAAAGCTGGATTCCACACAAACAATCTTGCATGAATATAACAGCCTGTTGTCATTGTATGAAGAGCCAAAGTGACAACGAGACATAAATTTGCTTTCTTACCAAGAAAACCTGTGAATCTTTATGCAAATACAATAGCACTTTCAGACTAATGGTTCCCAGCATATGGAGCCATAACGCTTGTAACTTACATTTTGGGTGAGTAAATAGCCTGAAATTGCACTGCTGTATATAACTGTGATAAAGCATACAAGAAAAAAAGCATTCCTTGGGTTATGTCTTATCTAACAACGACAGGTGAAATTTGAGGTTCTCCATTCTGATATTCGAAGATATTTACCGGTTGTCTTTCACTTTTAGCTCTTAAAGCCGCAGGACACTGGAGAGTGAGTGGATTTGTAGAGAGCCTGAGGTAGGAGTACCTGTATTCACTGCGGTGAGATTAGTTCAAGTTAATTACAATCCAAAAATATATACCTCACCCCATCTCCCTCTGCCTCTCTTCCATTAAACAGAAAGTATGTTTCCATCAAGGATTCCAAGAGACATTTCCCACGTATGTGCAACAAAGGGCTTGCAGTCAAAAGCTCCTGCACTGCAGGGACTGAAATGGAGATATTCATCTGGAAAAATACACCAGAAATTAGGCACAAAGATGAAGCAACATAGAGTGAGACAAACCCCCATGAAAACACAGAGAGATCCATATTTAAATAAATGTTTAAGCATATTTTGTCTGCAAAATAAGAATGGAAACACTGTCGGTAACACTGTGGGGGTTTTGGTGCTCAGGATAAGCCCCGCCACCCATGACACTGAGCAGAGTCAGGTTCATTTAAATATGCTCTGACACGTAGGTAATTTGTCTGGTTGTCAATGGCAATGCAAAGCAAGTTTATTGGTATAGCGCAGAGGTCACAGCAGACATTCAGAGTGCTTTGCACAATATAAGATCAAGTAATAGCAATAAATAAATGGAAAAATTTAAACTACAAGTAAAAGACAATTAAAATAAGAATAATACAAGTAAGAAAAAGGCAACTAAAACAAATACAAATAAGGGAAAAGGCATCAACATTGATTAGCAGTGCTAATAGAAATCTCTGTGGAATAGCAAAGTTTTGAGTCTGGTTTGAATGGTGACAACATTTGATGCATTTCTAACATTCTGAGGAAGTCGGTTCTAGTGGCAAAATAGCTGAATGCAATTAGGCCTTGTTTACTTTTCACTCGGCACTATTAGTTGACCAGTGTAGAATGATCCTAGCGGCCTGTTAGGTTCCTATTCGATCAGAAGGTCTGTGATGTGAAATGGGCCTAGAACATTGGCTTATTCGTAAACAGGCAGAAGAACATTGAAGTGGATTCTAAAGGCAGCTGGAAGACAATGTTAGGTGTGACGTAATGGAGTAATGTATTTGCTCTTCTTTATCCTAATTAACATTCTAGCGGCAGCATTTTGGATGAGCAGGAGCAGTCTTATGTCCATACAGGACAGCGTGGAATGTATACAGTATATCGGTATCCTTGTGGGTGGAGATGAAGGCATGAATATGTTTTTCAAGGTCAGGCTTGGACATTAAGCCTCTGAATTTGTAGATGTTCCTAATTTGACAAAGGGAAGCCTTAGGTATAGTCTTAATATGGTTATTGAGATCTTCACCAAGTAGGAGGCCTAGATTTCTGGCAAGTCTTTATGGCCTTAGATTCAAGGTAGGTATTAACCTTTAGTCGCTCATCTCTCCTCCCAAAAACAATCACCTCAGTTTTCCCTTTGCTGAGCTGGAGGAAATTTTGCTGTATCCAGAAATTAGCTTGCTCAAGAGACTGACACAGGGAGTCGATGGGTCCACAATCATTGGGTGACAGCCAGGTAGATCAGTGTGCATTCCGTGTAACAGTTATATCCCACATTGTAATTCTGCAGAATTTGAACTAAAGGAAGCATATAGAGGTTAAATAAAAGGGGCCCTAGGATAGATTCTTGTGGAACTCCACAATTAATGGGTATCCCCCTTGATTTATAGCTGCCAGTTTCATTATAATTACCTCTGCCCTCTAGGTATCTCCAGAACCAGTTAAAGACAGTTCCAGTGAGGTCCCCCCTCCCCCCCGCCACAAGTCTCCAGTGTATCCAGGAGTATTTTCTGATCAGTTGTATGCACTAATAAAGCCAAGACTGATACTGTGCTTGAATCAGTCAGTGTCTCATACATACAGTTGATACATACAGACACAAACATTCTAGTTGATATACAATGTGCATGTGTGGTTGAAAAATATACAAAAAGTGCAAGAGTGCCCGTCAGTGCAAGGGATATTAGAATAAATGCAATATGTGCAATACAGTGGAATTGCACCAGGATAATTCGGTAGAAGATGGATAGATTATATAATAATCAGCTCAATATTAATTAAATTTGACCAAATCAAACCCAAAAAAGTATATTGTTTATAATATTATAGTAATACTGGGGTCAGTTGATGCCATTACAGCTACAAAACATTTTACTAAACAATAAATAGTGTGCACCAGGTTATGTAACATAATAAAGTATAACTCCTTACTGTAGGGCCCAAACACAGGCCAGTTGCTTAGCGACCATTGCTGTTTGTTTAATTAAGATTTTTAACACCATAAAGAGTCCAAAAAATGTTCAAAATATACATCTTATGCAATGTAATCAGTATAGATGTCAGACTCTGATTTAACATTAGTATTTTATTTTTTAGTCTCACGGTGTACCTAATTTCTTAGCTCAACAGCTGTGGTTAATTAGTGTTAATTAGCGTTAAGCCCTTTTTTTATTATTTATTTAGTAACGGAGGGAATTATACCCTTCTTGCATACATTTTGAGCTCTGACTTGAATAAATACCAAGTAATCTACAAATATTACACGACTGATATTTAGTTTATAATGAGAAATATCAGATGAAAGGAAGACTAACATTAAAATTCTTATTAATTATCCCAAGAAACATATTGCTGTCGTACCACTGCTTTTCTGTAATACAACACCTTCAGAAATGGATCGAGTGTGGAGGTGTCTGGAAAACACCGGAGAGGCTTTTAGGGGGTAGAGGAAGGTGTGAATTCCAGACCTTGCAGACAGGAAACCAGTGAGGGAAATTATGACCCCCCTGACAAAATCTCACCTTGGACTCCCCCCACCCCCTCCCCAACCTTACTCTCTATATCAGCTTGACTGATTCCATTTCAGAATATCTGGATCGATCCATTCAGGGGAAGGGGGGAGTAGTAGGTTGTGCACTGTTGTGGTATACTCAAACATTTGATATCGTGATAATGCTTGTGTTTTTTATTTGTTTAAATAGGTAAAACTTATGTAATAAAATATTTTACTGAATTTTCGGGGGTATCTACATCCCTGCTGCCACTCCTGCATTGGGGAGCTAATGAGATCCAACGCCTTGGGCGACCTTGACCATGTAGGATGCCAGATGACAATAAAAACTCAACTTGCCTCAAACTCCTGGATTTCTTGGTCAATTTTTTAATGTTAACATTTGGACAAGCCAGCTGTGTCCTCCTGCACAGAGCGGGCAATTAAAGTCGATTGTGTAGCTCTATGTGTTTAATTCTCCCACATTGCCCCCTTCATTGTGTCTACCGCCCTGAGTCTCCTGACCACGGACCCCGACTGAACCCTTTCCACTACATGCCGACGGACAGCGACGGTGTGGGATTCACGGTGTTGCGAGCCTCAGGGCTCCATGGCAACCAGAATATATGTGGCAGAAGTGGTGTGAAAAGGACAGATGGGTGTGATTTCAGCTTTTTCTTCTGATGTAGGAACGCTAAGAGCAACCCGCCTGCATGGGCAGACACAGGTGTCACCGGTCATTACAAAGACTCCCCCAGCAGGGTGCAAATGAGGCCGAGTTGAAGATAACGGTGTCCGTGAGCAGAGGCGCTAACGGATAGATTACGGCAATTTCGGGAACAATCTCAGCCCCTTCGCTGATCAATTCCATATTAGTCACGCACTGCTTTGTCTAATGAATATTGACAATGGGGAGGAGTGCGAGTAATTTCACTTGTGCGGGGCGTCGAGGAGGCCTCGGTCAATAGCATGGGCTAATTTAAGCCAATTTTAACACTCATTGTTGTTTAAAACAAAGAAAAAACGGGCAATGAGGAGACTTTGGCACAACACTCAGCACGTCAACCGAGGGGGCAAAGTGAAACGTGCTTTTAAAAGTGCCTTGAGAAGAGATGGATAATCATGGGCCACATGACATGCCAGCTGGGCGGGATTATTAGTAACCCTCAAAACCTCTTAGAAATTAAATGTTTTATTATCACAGCATATGCAGACAATGAGACACCTCATGATCCAAAAGTAATATTATTTATTTGCTGTATTTTTTAAATACAAAACAAACAGTTGTATCGCTAGCAAAATGTAGATCAGAGCAAAACCAAAGAGACCTTCTGGAGACTTCCGCCAAGATCACACTGCTCACCCCCCATAGATACCATGATGCCTACGATGCTAAACTCATGCTCCAGCACAAAATGGGCAAAAGCCGCTTGTGCTGATCCCATTATGACAAATCAGCACGAGCAGCTGGGAGATCCGCTGCTTCTCTCAACGTGCTTGGCATGTTGAACATGTCGTTTGCACCGAAGGCAGAAGGCAGAGAGGCTTTATGGTCTGGCCAGGTAATTAGACATAACATAACTGGTCCATTTAATGGTAAGACAGCAATGTCCCTTTAGGATTTTAAGATTAAGGCCACAAATTCAACACTACCTGAACACCAGCTGTTAGCTCGTGATTCTACTTTAATGTGAATTCGATGAAGGTCTATTTAAATTATATGCTAGAAACTTGTGGAATATACTGAGATAAAGAGGTAGGTTTATCTGTGAGCAGAAGTGAATTAGTTTCACGCTCATTTTCCTGGTCTGTGTTTCCTGGCTTCCACGCATTGTGTGCTAAACGTTCTAATGAAAAATGTATCGGACATTCGGGCTTATCACATTATATGTGTCTGTTTAGGATATCAACATCCATCCATCCATCCATCTCCTTGGCTGGTACGGTATTGCAGGGGGCTTTAGCCTCTCCCAGGCTGCACGGGGTACAGGGCAGTGGGTGGGTTGCCAGTCCATCAGAGGGCACACAGACAGAAACCCACACACAGCTACAGACTTACAATTTCATTGTACCTTGTGAAAAGTCATTCATACGTCTAGGTACTTGGGAAACTACAGTGTTCCCTGCCTGCAGTACATTTCAGTTTTGTTTAGTACAGCATACTTTTCACAAGATGGTCACAGAACCAAAGATACATTAATTGAAATGTCAGCAATTATACTCACCTATTTAAGTGATGTATTGCACTTGCGAGGTATCACTTTATTCAGTATATTTATGGATTAGTAATAATATAACAGATGAGGTATGTGCAGTGCTTTTGACACCTATCGTACATGCAAATTTTCATTCCTATTCATAATCTGTTCTTGTTCGTGACACTTGTATCTTGAGATACGAACACGGAAATTACTGGAATCCTGGCGTTAACACAAAGAATGGCTCGTTAAGCAGGTAAGTGCCTGTAAATGCAGCCGTCTATAATCTGAGTATCTGCAAGGGTGGATCAAAAGAGAAAATAAGATGCATGTTATGGGAAGTGCAGGGGGGCGTGTCTGGCACTTGAAGGAGAGTCAGGTGACTGGGATTGATTAGTTGCAGCTGAGTCTCTTCTGCTAGAAGATTACAGAGGGGAGTGCCATGTTTTCTTGCAGCGGGTAACCCTGATTATTGCACCTGAATTCTTTATCTCAGTTTGTGTGCCTTCTCACCTGTGGAAATGGTTTTGTTTTGACTCACAAAACGTCGTCGAACAGCATGTCCCAATCAGGAAAAAAATGCTTACTCGCCAGATTTTTATATGTTACATGCTTCTATTCATCTTGCACCCCACCCAGGGTGTACCCCTGCCCTGAGCTGCATGGGGCAGCCTGCAAGCCCCATGTGACCCTGACCAGGATAAGTGCCAAGAAGATGGATAGATGGGTCCTATCCTGCAAGATTCTTAAGAGATTCCTTTTCATTTCAGAAACATTTCTGCGTATATAATATTATCCTGCATCATGATTTTCACTGAAAAGTATGTGCGTAAAATATACATATATGGGTATTAAGATCCAATAAAATCATTTTCAGAAGTGCTAGTAGTGTCCTATTTATTTCTCCAGCAATATTTTTGTGTTTACTAATACAGATGAGTATATTTAGTTACTAGGTGCAGTATCTGTATGCATGAATAAAATATACCACACTAATTGTACGCTCAAATAAATTATTCATGCCATTACTCTGGGAAACACTGAAGCGAGAGACAGGTTTATATTTTGGGGGATATTTTCGGTTCAGTTGATAAGAAAAGCTGAGGCTTAATTCTGTTTTTAATTAACCAATAAAAAGGGAGCAGCGGAGTATCGGTAGTTTGTGCTGATAATTTGTGCAGATGGTACTGAAATTGTGCCATTGCACCTTGGTTAGCAATACGTGAAGCACACCATTACGACACTTTCAGTGGTAACATCTCCTCAAACAATATAAAAATTCCCATACCCTTTTTTATTAAACTGTGATAAAATTTTATTACCTTCAATATGCTAAATCAGGTCTATGTGCTCGTAATATAACCTTTGCTCAAGCTCCAGCCGCGGTTCTCAGTCCAATCCATGGTTCATCAAGGCCAGTCCACATTTTTGTTCAATTCCTCCACCTGCACACTGGAGTCAGCCAGTCAGAGAGCCTGACTGTGTGACCTTTCACCAATCAGAATCAGATGGGGATATGTGATTATGAGAAAGACCTCGGTGTGTATGTTGATGCTTCCATGTCCCACTCTCGCCAGTGTGGGGAAGCTATAAAAAAGGCCAATAGGATGTTGGGTTACATCTCTAGGTGTGTGGAGTTTAGGTGAAGGGAGGTGATGCTACGATTACATAATTCCTTGGTAAGACCCCACCTAGAATATTGTGTGCTGGTTTGGTCACCATACCTTAAGAAGGACATTGCTGTCTTGGAAAAGGTGCAACGTAGGGCTACAAGAATGATTTCTGGGCTTGGAGGAATGTCTTATGAGGAGAGGTTAGCTGAGCTGAATCCGTTCAGTATCGTGCAAAGGAGAATAAGGAGGGACATGATCCAGGTATATAAGATTCTAACAGGTGTGGATGCTGTTCAGCCAAATGGCTATTTCAATATTAGTTTAAATACTAGAACTCGTGGCCACAGGTGGAAATTAGTGGGAGAACATTTTAAACTGAATTTGAGAAAACACTACTTTACACAGCGTGTAGTTAGAGTATGGAATAGTCTTCCAGCTAGTGTAGCGCAAGCTAAAACCCTGGGTTCCTTTAAATCAGAGCTAGATAAGATTTTAACAACTCTGACCTATTAGTTAAGTTCTCCCCAAACGAGCTTGATGGGCCGAATGGCCTCCTCTCATTTGTAAATTTCTTATGTTCTTATGTAATCTCAAATGTAAACTGACTGAGGTAGAATGGAGGAGATTCCATTTGCAGAATCTTTCTTAAGTAGATCAAACATATGTCACTACGCAGAGTACAAGTGCACATTTCCTGCTTGGGTCCAGTCGATAGACACTTATCACAAGTCCGCTTCACTGTGCTCCCACTTTCTTCTAGCAATTAAGCAAATAAAATTCACAGAATTACCCGACACTCATACGTTCTCAAGCACAAATAAGTAACAGTCTAACATACATCTTTTAACATACATATGCATACAAAACATTATCTATTGACTTCCTAAGCCGAAAATAAGTCTTGGGGCAACACAGCAGGGTTCAAGTCTCTGCTAGGGTTCTGTGTGTGTGGAGTTTGCATGTTCCCCCCATTTTGTCATGGGGTTTCCCCCAGGTACTCCAGTTTCCCCCCCCCCCAAATTCTGAAAACATGCTGAGGTGGATTGTAGTTACAAAATCGCCCATAGTTGTGCGCGTGTGAGTGACCGGTGTGTGAAAGTGCCCTACTGTATATTGGGTTGGCACCCCATCCTGTGTTCTTCTCTGCCTTGTGCCCCTAGACTCCGGGATAGGCTCCTGACCCCCCCACAGCCCTGAATGGGATAGACTTGTGCTGGAAATGGATGGAAAATAAGTGCTATACTTCACTTATTCTGTGATTTCTTAGCGATAACCTCTCAGCGTTCAGTGTGGTCATTTAAGAGTTCTCCCTTTATACACAGTGCCTGGTGGGTGTAAGAGCACAGCTGGGGAGAGTCTTCACGTTTACGACAGAGCCAGAAGAAATGCTCCCTTGATACTTGTTTCTTCCTCTTTTCCTGCTGAACCCATTTTCCCAAGGACCACTTCCTCCAAATTGGTGGGAGGCGTCTGCTCGCCCACCTCCCACGCTTGCAGACCGTTATGATCCGCCTCTGTGCTGGCTCGTTAGATACTATGGCAACGGTGTAAAGGCAGCGTTTAGTGGCATAGGCCGACATTGAAGGGGTCTGGTTGCTGGCTACTGAAATGACAGTTTAATTAAATATAACCGCAAATATCACACCCGTGTTGAAACAAGAGGCGTCATTATCAGATCCGCCATTGCCACAGTGTCTCTGCAGCTTGGAGTATCTCTGACATCCTAAGATGAGTTTCTATTAATGTGTTAAGTTAATTTATGACCCCTCACAGACATTTTTAGTTTCATATAAGGCATGAAACAAGTGATCAAGAGTGTTTATCTCCTTTATCTAATGACACAAAATGAGCGCATCAGACAAATGGGAAATTAGAGTGTGTGATTTACAGTGCCCTCACAGCAAAATGTTAATGTCACTAAGCTTAGCTGACTAAGTTAGACCCAAGTTGACTAAGCCGAACCCATTCTTTTCTGAGCTGTATGAGGCTTTTTTGCTATTTAAATCCACCGATAAAAGCATCATAGCTTCGGCTGGCATGTTGCCGGGCGCGTTTCAAACGGTCATTTAACGCACATTCATGATCAAGCAGCATGAAGTTTCTTGGTGACAGGGGAGCATCTTATATGCTCAAATAAGCTTGGACAAATCCCGCTGATGACGCAGAACAGGCAGAAGGCACAGGGGATGGCGGAACATCAACAAACTCTGCTCGGACGCCTAGAATTGGGGTCGATACTTTGAATCTCATATGTCCATCTCAGAGTAAAGTCCCATGGGGCCCTGGGGGGAGGGGGGCGAGTTAGGTGCACTTACAGTACCCCTGAGTAAAAGGAACCTAAAAATTTGGAACATAATTGGATTGGTCTGGGTTGAAGGGCTCAATTTTATATGCTTTCAAAGGGTCCGAAATCTCTAGCGGCACCCTGGCCATCATCCCCATGGTGACTGCACACCCTCGCTGCTGTACCCAAGAGGCAGAAGATGGTTCTGGTGCAGTGGGAGAACAGGAACCGCGACAGACACCATGGTCCCCATTCACGATTCTCACGTCTACTTCCTGAATCGATAGGCTACTTTATTGCCAGGTGCAGTGCGGCCGACCAATCAGCAAGCTGCGCACGCAGACACACAACACACGTGCACATATATTTATGTATTCGCACAAATGTCATCTCCGACTCATACTTACGTCTGTCACGCGGCGCAAATGACCAGGTTGATCGCCTCACGGCCGCTCCTTCCTTTAATGCAGTGCATTTGTTTCATTTGCTAGCCACATAATCACAACCATCACTCATTCAGTGTTCAGTAGGCAGCTCTTTCACTCCTGAGTTCATTCTAATTATCGATACTGTGCGCCGGGAGTCATTGGAAGACGGGGCGGCGTTTCCTCTCCTGTGACAGCTAATGGCCCTTATTTTTCATTCGAAAAACCACAACGGAACTAAGCTGATATATAATGGATATCCAGCACGTGATGAGCCTTGCAGCAGAAGGTGCAGAAAGGCAGGGACATTTACGCCAGAACCAAATGATAATTTAGCTGCTTAGGGGATTATTTTATTATAGGCAGCACAGATAGCTTAAAGTACTGCACTTTATTTACACGGCCGTACTCGTGAAATTGTTTACAAATGATTTGCTGAATCTTTAATGAAGAGCCACGGATAACGAATACTGTGTCTTCCCCTATAAATAATCCATGAACCCCTCTTCTCATTTTAGGGACAAGTCCGATGGCCAGAGGCACATCACACTAACCGACGGGCCAAGGACATGCCCGTTTCCACTCAGGTTAGAAGCTGGTACCAAAACGACACCATGCAAAAGTTTGTGCCCTCCGGCCAGTGGTCGAAATGAGGCCGGGCGATAATATACTGCTCTGTCAGGGAGGCGGGACCCCAAGTCCATGGAGACCATGGCTTTAAAAAGCCGATTAAGACGTGATGCCAGTTAGAGGGGTGCAAGGCAAAGAAAGGCATGAAACACAAATGGCCCTTGACGGGGATCGTCCGAGCGGATATATTATAGGGGCCCCTGAGACTTAAACCCTGCTGCTACTATGAATCTCTGGCAGAGTCAGGGGGCCCCGCACTGCATAAGGCCCCCTGAATACAAAAAGTAATTATGTATATGCTCTGCAAGCATTATCCGTCCACTTGGTAAATTGTACCATGGGGACCCCCCACTCAACAATTTATAATACAGTGGGGAGTGCGGAACCTTCCCCCCCCCCCCCTCCCCGTCCCCTCCCCGCACACACACACACACACACACACTGTGGGGATCCAGCCCCAGCTTGGCAATTTTCACAGTGGGGGCCCAAGGTCATTTTTTGTCAGGGGGCCCTGATTTAATAGTTTTTGATGCTGATAGAAGGCTTAGCTGGCACAGAAAGGTGCAGTGCTGGGTACAGAAAGGTGCAGTGCTGGGTACAGAAAGGTGCAGTGCTGGTACAGAAAGGTGCAGTGCTGGGTACAGAATGGTGCAGTGCTGGGTACAGAAAGGTGCAGTGCTGGGTCCAGAATGAGATAATCTGAAATTAGCTAAGGGGACATGATCCCTGCCACCACGCAACAGTCAGGGACTGACTGACTCACACCTGGGTGGGAGGGGGGCATTATTATTTTGAGGGTGCAATGCACCCCTAAGGCACCTTTGTAAACCCTGGCCTGAAAGAGCATATCCATCTATAACTAGCTGATAGTCGAAAGTTCAGGGTCTTTAACCAGCATAAAAGTTTAACAAAATGAGTGTATCGATTCAAACTCCCTAGCGTGACCACTTTGAGATGTGTGTTTTTAAATGTCAGTCATCCTGATATTAAGACACGTAGAATATAAAATCAGTCCTGAGACATTTTCTAAGAACCCTCCCTCCCCCACATGTTGACCCCGCGGCCCTTTCCTGAGACACAAGTCAGGTCATCATCCACCCCCCGGCCACGCAATACCATCGCCATGGAAACCCCCATCCTCTTCAAGCTCTGGCCTTTCTGCTCTCCCGCTGAGTGCTACTCGAGAAAGGAGTGAAAACTCAAAGACGGAGGAGTCGAGCACCACTTTCATCCTGCGATTTTCCTGGACAGACGTGAGAGCTTCAAAGAAGGACCTATTCTTTTCTTTGTCACATGATATGGGTTCTAAATTACCCATTAATTTATTTCCTCCGATTGGCTAATAAAATGCACATGTACTTATTGCATCGCGCTGTATATTTGAACGTAAAAATGAGCCTCCTCAGCATTGTAAATGACAGGCAGAGACCATATCTGTTTGGTCACAAAGCAGTCGAACCAAAACAGCGAGGCCTCTCATCAGCATTTCCAGCCATCAGCGATTCTTAACGCTTTGGAGACTCAAGCTGCGAGAAGAGGAAGACGAATGGCTCCACGTCGCATGTGTTTTTAAGCGAGCTGCCAGCCGTCTCAAGAGAGAGAGTACCGGGGCCACGATTATTCACTGCAAGCGGTTCCACCTGTCTCCGGTTCCCAGCACGTACCGTATTGGTGCATTCTGGTGCATTCTCCTACCCAATGGTTTTACCCCCAGCAAACCATTGCATGGTCAAATGTGCAAATCACAATTGCAATTGTACAGGTGCCTACAATTAGACAGAATACAGGAAGAGTGCCCTGTAAATATTGACATGAGCCAAACAAGAATACCATTACCATTAGCATAAGTGCCAGTATTATTTTGTGTAGCGATTTTATTCTTCCATTCATGGCCTCTGCTGCTAAAATGGGTGGAGATCCGGAGGAGTTTTCAGGAGGGAAAGAGGAAGGACAGATTTCAGGTGGGACTGTGGGATGTGATTAGTGACACTGTGATTAGGGAGGTGAGGCTCCTTGACAGGTTGTAGAGAATGATTTTTATATCTCAGTATATTATTACAATCCTCTCAAAGGACAATTTTGATCATATAACATTTGATGCTGAATTATTGTTCATTATTGTAGAGAGACCAGCAGTGTTGCATTGTACAGTCCCTGGGATATGAATAAGATCTGATCTCTAAGTCAAATTTGCAGGTAAGCCAGAACAATATTAATACACATGGGCGTCGCTGCCATTAAATCTGAGGGGGACGTGTCCCCCTCACATTTCATAATTATTCATGTGGACCCCCCCACATTTGACATAAAATATTACTTTTATGCCAGTGTGTCCCCCCCACATTCAAAAAGCTTCTGACACCCCTGTTAATACAGTACATAATAATAATAATGTTAATACAGCACATAAGAATAATAAAACAGTAATAATAAAAGTAACTACAGTACGTATTATACTCTACTGCAATGCGATGTTTTCATGAGCGTCACAAAGTAGTGGATGTGTTCATTATTACGAACTCATGTATTTAACCCAAATTTTGAATATAATACACTTTATGGAAGTCTGTTCATAAGAACGAATTGTCTGTAAGTGATACCTTCTTGACCCAGAGACTGCTTGTATGTGCACCTATAACAACAGGGTGTGTAATCCTTCCCCTAATAATATGTGTGAGGTGATTTTGGTCCTCACTTTGACACAGTCATAAACACGGCACACAACGAAACTTTCCACTAGTCAGTCCTGTGAAGCGAGAAATTATTATGATTGAAAATGAAGCAAAAAAATTGACACTAATGAGAAGTGTGGGTGGGTGTTTATTTTTTCTCATTCTGACACAGCTGGAGGACGGCAAGGGCCACGCAGCACGGCGTCACGCAGAAAAATGGCCGCCCGAGGTTTCCTTCCCCAGCCCCCATTTCAGGGTTAACGCTAAGCTGATGAATCTGCGAGAAGAAAATGTAACAAAAAATTAGCATGGCTTTTTAATATTATAAAATGATACATAAACACACAAATACCAATAAACATCTGCTAAGACAATCAGCTGCGGCATAACACACATTAACCAAATTAACGGAATGAGTCTGCACTTTTTATGTGGAAAATTGTGCCTGTTAAGCAAATAGGTATGCTCTGTCAAAGCGGCACATTTTATTTATATATCTGTTTATTTGTTTTGATTTTTTGTATTACTTTATGTCTGTCCCCCTTTCTGTCATGCATATTTTTAAGGATGCATACGTGTCCCATTTTTTTCTCGTGCGCTTGGGGAGTGTTGATGTCACGTTGCATCACCCAATGTGGAGCCCAGAGAGCGATCAAAGGGTGAAATGGTGAGTTTCTTTACTTTCCTGAGGCTGAGAGAGAAGAAAACTATTTGATTTTGCCGGAGTGTCACGGCTATGCAGATTAGCAGGAACGCCTCGGATCAGATCCATCGAAGCGCTGCAGCGAGCTGCATGCACTGTTACACTATGGGTCACCAGAATTCCTCGGTGCATCAAGGGGGGGGGGGGGTGTGGGGGCAGGGCGAGGCGGGGGGGGGGGCTGACGGACAGAGATGCGATGCGGCAGGTTTCACCTGACAGATGCACCCATACCACCGCAGGGCCCGAACTCCTCGTGCCAGAACCAACCGCCGTGGAGAATCATTGAGCTGCCTGTCAGGATGAGCCCTTGGCAGCCCCCGGGGGGGGGGGGGCAGGCTTCATTCACCCCATCCAGACCTCACACCCATCATGATTTCACGTACGTTATGCCCCCTGCTGACACTGCAATAGCTATCGTTTGTCATCTCTTCTATACACAGATTTGGCTTTACTTTCCTCCGCACCCACGGTTCTGTACCTCTCAGAGGTAAACCTCATGCAACGTTTAATAAACCGCTGCATTTCAGGTTAGTTGCTTAGTATTCAGATTTCCTTCACAAGTACCTATAACTGTAGTCTTAGCTACTTAATAGCAGATTTGTTGTTGAACAATTCAAATTGGTGAATTCCTGGCCCTTCAGCGCCTTAGCGGCTGTGTGGTTAGTGTACTAGTGCAGAATGACTACTATCGCGTCATCCAGGTGGGTGATAAACATTCGTGGTGGTCAAAGCTGTTCCCCATTGGTCCTGTAAAGTGGTCTGAGTGTCTTGAAAAGCGCTATATATAATGTAACGCTTTAAATTTAATTGGACAGTAAAGTGCCATCAGTTTTCAGGAGATATAAGTTGTTAGCAAGGTGCCTCACACCCTACCTGTGTGTGTGTGGAGTTTGCATGTCCACTCTGCGTTTGGGTTTCTTCCACTTTCCTCACACATTCGAAAACATGCATGTGCACCGCATTGAATCAGCATCCTGCACTGCAGAAGCCATTATGGTAGATCCTTCAGTGGATTTCTCCTATATAAGATTTCCGTTTTTTATTTTTTTCCTCTCTTTGTCTGTCTTGCATATCTTGCATGTATGATTATTATGAATATCGCTTTATTTATTATTGTGAGTTTTATGCTGTAAAGCAGGGGTGTCAAACTGCAGTCCTGGGCGGCCTGTGTAGCTTAGTGCTATCCCTGTTCCACCACAAATGATTGGGCTCGAGAGCTGTGAGGTAATTAGCACAAGGAGGTGCAAGGAGCTGAATCAGGAGTGTTAAATGAGGGGAAGCCCAAAAATGTACAGGGCTCCGGCCCCCCAGGACTGTAGATCGACGCCACTGCTGTAAAGCTTGACAAGGAATATAATATATTCCTACCATAAATATGTAGGGGTACAAGCGAATTAATATGATAATTTCCTATGCATTTCCTGTTTTTCTATGGGACAGGTGGAATGAATGCGCAAGTACCATGGTAAAGTCAAGGACGTGGCCTCATTTCCATGTCAGGTTAACAGGATAATTGGATAATGACCCAGACACGTTACCTGAAAGCTATCTGTATGAGGCTGTGCCATTTACAAATAGCCTACGATTGGAGGATGCTGTGGCCTGTTCCCCAGACAGTGAGCCACCACTCAAACTGACAGGCATGTTAAGGAGAGTCTTACATCCAGGTTGTCCTGTTAGACCTGGACTTGGAGCCAAGGATGGCGTCTGGCTCAGTTTGGAAGCCATGTAATCACTGACAGCGAGCATCCATCAGAACATGATGGGATGGCTGGTTATTGTCGGGAGACGCTTAAAAATGATATATGTCTGTGTCAGCTCATGACAGGACTGATTGGGGGGGGTGCGCCGCTGACCTGGCACAGTTGGTATCAGCACGGCCCCCAAGACCTAAAGTAGGTTGTAAGCCATTCTTTGGTTGATTCCTCATATCATCTTGTGCTTACTTATGTTCGTTTTGCTGTCAGCGTAGCGTAACCTTTTCTTGTGAGCAGAAATGGATGTGATTTTTAGCCCAAAGAGGGATCTTGCCGGTGTACTCTTGAGATAACGGTTTGTTTATTTGGTACTTGATAATTGTTTGAGTAAAAATATGAAGCTCTGTCAGGGAATAGCAGTGTAAAACAAAAGAGCCGCATGTTACAGGTATCAGAAGGATACGGCAGTTGAATAACGAGGATGCAAATTGTTTTCTGGTTGCCCTGACTCTCACAGAAGCAGTAAGGTACGCTATGATGCTAATCTGTTGTGGCTTAACTAGGCTGAGCTAATTCAAAAACTATACCCCTGGTGGGGGGAGGGGGGGTGTCTCACAAAGCCAGAGAGAAGGGGAAGAAGGCAGGGTATAACCTTTCATGGTCCCAGGGATGCCTGGTCACTAAGGACAAAGAATAGAGACTCGGAGGATGGGGTGGTCGAGCCCCAGCAGGCTCCAGCTGTGTTTAATGAGAATGAGTCTTGTAAGTCAATCCAAGTGACGAAGTCTGGAATGGAATGTAGATTTTATAGCGTCATAGTAAACGGAACAGCAAAGACCACAGTGACCAAAACAGCCTTGTACCTGTGAGTCTGGATACAGACAGGCATCGGTCCGCAACACTAAGTTTGCAAGCAGCATTAGTGAAATTTGAAAATCGGTTAGATTGACTAATATGCCGTCTGCACATCTTAAAAGGGCCAGATGCCAGTAAAAAGCAGTGTAACACAATTTAGATGGTAGAGCAGGCCGGCTTCTAAGAGGTAATAGTGCCACAGAAATCATATTAGTCTGATATAGCATAATAGCTGTTATTTGCATTGCCTTGTAGGCGCCAAAATGAGTACAGCTAAGAGCTACAGTGATAACAAAATACACTTAGGAACTTCAGGAATCCTCTTCATTACTTACTCATTAAATTGCACTGAATGGGGCAGAAATGCTAGCCGGCATAGATTTGCTACACATGCAGCAGAACTTGTGGCTAAAAGCACAGAGAACAGAAATGGACTCATCTTGGTACATCATTTGGCGATCGGCAGTGAGCCAGGCAGGTGATTACTGTACGCCTGCTTGCTGCACCCCCCCAAGCCCGCCCCGCCGTGTCGCCTTCACTTCACAGCCCAGCTGGGGGCGCTCTTTCCAAACATGCTGATAAAGGATGACTTCTCCTGGTGTGCAGTTTGTATGTTTCATCACCTCACAGTGTGAATAGAGATTTGTCCACATGGTCATCAACATGGCAACCGTGTTTATTTCCCTCAAGCCTGCGCAACTGTGCCTTGGCCCCCCAAGATTGAAAAGCGGCTGAGGCAGCAACAATAAACACAGCGCTGGTGGTTTAACCCCCTCACACGTAAAGTAATCAAATGTTATTGCCTCTTGAAGGCATTTGAAATCGAAGCATGTCCCCACCTTGACCTAACAGTGTATCTAAATGTAAAACCCACTGCCTTTTGGAGCAACATAAGGGGTCACCGCGCCAATGAGTCACATGACCGCAGCTCCTGGCCAATAACCAGAAAGCTTTGACCGTTGACTCTTCCTACATTAGCATCAAAGAGGCTACCTGATCTTTCTTCATGCGCATTGTGAACAAGAAAATCACTCCCCACAAGCTAATTCCAAGTACCTGTTCTTGAAATGAATTGGGAATAAATATCACGTCACTCTTAAGTGGTTAAAGCTAAATAAATTCACCGGGTGTGTCCAAACAAGTAAACATGCTCAGGAAACAGAAACGGCCTTCTTCTGTGGCTGCTGCAAGTCAAAACATTTGTGGCTTGTTCCCTTTATCAGGAACCAACAAAAACTGAAGCAAGTGACTCAAAGAGAATGTGGCAGTTATGGATGTGTGCCATTTCTGTTTTCTGGAGAATGCTGTGAATCTATGCCCCTGTAGCCTAATTGGTAATGATTAAAAAAAAAATTAACTACAAGTGTGAAAACAACAGCGACCATTTGATGAAAATATTACCAAAGGGTCACATGTTCAGTGTGACAACCTTGGAAAGGCTTAACTGAGTCACCATGACGCTTACTAGATTTTTAGTCAGAGAATAATTTCATCGAGTGCAACGTTGGTGCAGCAGTCACTTGGGGGGCTACCTTAATGCACCGCAAGGGGGTGGGTGGGGCGCATGGTGAAGGGGAGCCCTGTTAGCAGGTAATCACTGAACCATTTTACACACCATGTACGACAAATCAGCAGAACTCACCATGCAACATTCAGATGTTTCCATAATAATAATGATAACAATAATTAAAATAATTTGAATAAAACTTCATAAAAAGAGGTGCTGAGTTGCACACTTTATACCCAGGGTAATTGGCTGGAGGACAGTAAAAAACTTCCGTGATAATTCTAGAAAAAAAAAGCATCAGTGCTGTACTGTATGCATCTCAGTACAGTCTTCAGAAGTATCACAAACAGGATTATACAGAGGCTTGCTGTTTCAGAGGACCACCCTCCATAAAACAAGGCACAGCGGTGTGTGACCCTGTCCATCGCTGTCTCTGCAGAGAGAATGTGCTTCCCGTCTCTGTTTGGCAGGCAGACCGGTTTCATTAATTAATCTGAAAATTATATAACCTTCCCATCCATGGCTCACAGAAGCTGTATTGATGAGTCCCAGATGAATAACTAATGCATCTCAAAGGGAAGTTGGATTTGAATAAAGCAAACTTTTTTTTCAGTTATTACCTTTAGTCAAGTGTTGAACTTTAAACTTCAAAGGACAATCAGATCTATTCAAGTCTTTTCAATTCACCCTTTAACTGCATGTTGGGCTTGGAACGGTATTCAATTATTAATCTGAGGTTTAAGTTTCATCAGTCTCAGTTACTATTATATAAAAAAGGACTTTCTACTTTATATTTTAAATGATGGGTGAAGAAGTTCCTGGATCAGAAAGCAATAGGAGAGAAAAAAGTTCAGAGCCACTTAGATTCAGAGCTATGAGCAAAGCACATTGCCTGTCCTCACAGCCGGCCTCAGAGGTAGCATCTACAGTACCCTGCTAACCTCCAAATGGAGACGCAGAGAGAATGCCCTGGAGGGCCACTAGGAGGCAGTAGAGTGATTTGACACTGAAAAGCAATGAATTTCTCACAATGTAAAGTCGATAATAATTTATCAGACTGGCCCCGGAGGTATTTTAGCATACTGCAATACTTGATGGCATGTTACTGTACAAGAATTTAGGTCAATGCAAAGAACACACACACATACACACAGACACACGCACATGTAGGGTTATGTCCCCATAAGGATAGATAAACCCGCTCGTATGTATGTATGTCGCTGTGTGTGTGTATGAGAATGTTGTAAGAACATAAGGTGTATATCCGACTTTCTTCTAACTGCCTGTCCAATAGAGGATTTTTATACAGTTTTTTTTTTTTTTTTTGGGGGGGAAAGACTAACTATCTAACTGCACAAGATGGGGAGAATGTGAAATGCAAGCTTCCCACACAAAAAACAGGGGTGGAATTCGAGGCCCCGACTATGCACCGGCACTCCCCCCTGAGCAGTGATCTGGACTATCGAGCAGCGCAGGGCCAAATGTCAATACCGGAGAATATGCAGCGTACTGGGTTCTTAAACATGGCCTCCTCTCTCCATATATGTGCTGTGTGAATTTTGCAGCTCACGTACCTCTCTGCCGGTGCGGCTACATCCTAGACAATCCTTGTGCAAATTTCAGCTGTACGCCCTACTTGTTTTCCCCCAGGAGCAACCTGATTCAGCACATTTGCTAAGGCGCCCTCATCCGAATGCATTCGCTCTGCGTGGCATCATTATACCTTCCTCTGTGCCAAGGTCACGGCCCACCCAGCAACGATGGATGCAAATGAGCCGGGTCCCACAGGAACGCCATCCTGAGACCGGCAGAAGAAGGACAAAGGGGAGGGAAAATACAAATTTAAGGTAATCAGCATAAATTATGGGCCATTATTGCATGACTTCATATGCAGTATCTCCAAATATTGTGGTACATTTCTGAACTGTGGTCCTCTGACTATAGTTTGACCTGGACCACAAAATAAGGGTGATTCTCCCATTTAGCATTAACAAATTTGGCAGAAGGTGTGGCTGAGAACTTCTTGCTCCTCTTCTGTACACGTAAGGTCTCCTACGCTGTTATCACTGACATATCTCATACCAAAAGAACAGCAGAACTGACAGCTGTTCCTTATCTCAGTAGATAACGACATACATCCTGCGGCCTGCGAATGCTCAGTGCAGATACGGCCCAAATTGCCAACAAACTCTCGGGCTGCATTCATTACACTTGACTGTAGACTTAAAATGCAAATTGGAACAGAAATGATGCCAGAGGATAATTGTTTTTTGGAAGCCAAAAGGACAGTTGTGTTTTTTTAGGTACATGTTATACAGTTTCATTTAAATATGTAAGTCATTATGTGGTGGTGAAAAAAATAAGCCTTATACCACTTTTTTTTGTAAATCCCCTTATCGCGTCTCCTTTCCTTACTCAAATCCCATTCGGTTTGGTCATTCTTATAAGACAATATACTGACTGCTGAATGAATGGTGCATTTTTACTATATGAGGACAAGTTTCAAGGCAAATGACTTTGAAGAATAAGAAATTAAGCCATAATGGTGTAGCTTTTGTGCTTTGTGTCCCTGCTAGGTAGATATTGCACTGGAGATTTTACTGGAACATCTGCTTGTTCAGAAAGTCCTCACTGAATACTTGTTTTTATTGCCGTATGTGGGATAGAAACCCAATCCAATAGTCCAGTGTGGTCTTCCAATGAGGTCCACCCCTTACCCGCACTTCCAGTGAACGGAGGCCTGGTGGAACATGGGTTGACAATCACAGAGAGCTGTCTGCTGGGTCTGGCTCAGTTTTAATAGACACAGAAGTTTTAACAATTCTTGTGCAGCTCAATCCAACAGGTAGCTTCTCTGTTTGATGTTGTTCTCCATCTTTTTTCAGCATCTTATTATCCAGCTCATGAGTATGAGCGGAACTCCCTTAGTGACCTCAAAATACTCAAGATCGTTATGATTTATGCCTTAATTGCTTGACTGAAGTCATTGCCTGGAGAGGAAGTGTGATCACCTGGTGTTCTAGTTAACCAACTGCTAAGTAAGTAGCATATAAAACCGGAAAAAAGCAAATAAATAAATAAACCAAGTATCCATCTATCTCACACAACCTCTTATCGAGTCTTATCTATTCTATAATTCAGTTGTTGTTTATTATTTACATATATCAGCAATATGCAAATAATTCTAATGACCTAAGTGTTTAATTGGCTTACTTGGCTTCATTGAAGTAGAGGGCTTTAAGGTTAACGTGGCTTCTACGGCATGTCTTTCTGTGATTACTCTTGCAAGGAGAAAACCTTTGATATCTCCTCCCCACCACTAGGGCTCAGTGTTGCACCTTCTGTGTTAAATGACAGCTGAAATTTAGCCAAGCAAAGGCCCTTTTTATTAGTTCTGAGCCCCTAAACCACCTCTTTTGGACGGCCATCTTGTTTTCGTAATGAAATGAAGGAAGCTGTGAATGTACTGTATGATGTTGCTCCCAGGTTCGCTACACTTCTCCTCTTTGCTTGTGCATCTTTCCAGGAAGATGATACCAGAGTTTTCCTGGAAGTTAGATTTCCTGGAGCTTAAAATTAGACTAGCGAGTGTCCACCTGCCCCTTATAATATGTGGTTTGTCCCATATTGGAACGATCCCGTTTTGCAAGGGGTGGGTGAGAACCCCACATTTTACACATCTGCATTGTACATTTTTTTTCCTTCTTGAATCCTAAATCCAAAGATTTGGGGGGAAAATAAATTAAAAATCAACATTGTGAAAAGGTTGCACTGACAAATGACCTGCTTTTAGAGTATGGAGTATCTATCCACCTTACAACCACTTATGCTACAGAAAAGGGCCTGTGCCCTGTGCCAGCAGCAGGCTCACACTCTGCACAGGGTGTTACTCCATCATGGCACACACATGCACACGCTACAGGAATTTTAGAGATCCCAGTTATCCTAATTTCATATATTTCGACTCCTGGAGAAAACCGGCTCAGCACAGGAAGGACCTGCAAACGCCTCACGCCTGAGTAGGTGGGATCTAAAGTCCCAACCCTAAAGCACCACCATGTCGCCCAACTAGGGAAGATCAATAAAAAATACATTTGGAAAATTCAAGCAGTTACATTAGTTCTTATCACCGCTATTGCATTTCCCTTGAGGTGTAAAGGTCCAGGTTCTGTGTACAGTTTTATTGGAATCCATAATCACAAAAAAAGTTTGCAAAAGAAAATAAAAGACCTTGGTTAGTATATCTGCAACAGTATCATCTTCAATATGGAGCACAGATTAAATTCTGAATTTTGTTCTACTTTGCATGGTGAGAGAAGAGCTTTCGCAGTGACTCAGAGCTGTGATCCCATGAAGGAGGGGCGACAGCAGACTTACAGTAAACGCTGTAAAAACCAAACATGTATGTGGCAGGTCAATTAAAACTGGCTGAACCTCAACAGGGGTCACAGATATGGACCCACCAACACACATATATATACATGTATATATCATTTCCATGGTAACATGTTTCAGAAATTACATTTTTAAAAAGTAATACTTAATGTTCTACTCATGAATAAAAAAAAGCATTTTAATTTGAAAGCATAAAATCATTATTTTTAGCCATCTTTAACTTTCTGTTTTTTTCTAAACTTCCTGTTCAGCAACTTGGAAAATAACTTTTGTGCCAAATGTGTGCTTATCGTCTCATCTAATCTAATATCAGTTTCTTTATTTTCTTGTACGTAAGCCACCAATTTTTTAAACGTGTGACTCCTTAGAGTTAGTTACCTTCCATGTTTTTTTTTTTTTGCTAAATGGGTAGAAAGCAATGTTGAACAATTTTCTCATTAAAGCATAATAATTGTGTTCATTATTCACATTGCTATTGAAATATTACTCTGTCCATGTACAATGTAAAAAACTGTTTCGAAGATACAACCGTCAAGCTGTCCTTCTCTTGGACAAATTTCAGTGTTTGCCATCGAGGGCCAACTCGTATATGGAAAACTGCAACGGCGAGGTACGTGCGAATTCTAATTCTGTCTTGAGATAAAGTGTTGATAAAAACTCAGGATAATCCATTACTAACAGATCAGCTGAGCTTTTCCAGTGTAAAACTGAAGAAGAAGATCCCTATAACCTGCTTTCCTATATTTCTTTGATTGTTTTTTGGAATGGATTTTGAAACAAGATTTTGCATGTCCGGTAGCTAGCTCTTACCATCTTCGTTGTCAGAATTCTGGGAAAGTTTTAGGCGTCAAAAGAATGGGCCACAAAATGGAGCAGAGTATGGACAGGGAAACGGCAAGACCTGCTGAGCTACTGCACCAAGCAGCCAGGAGGCACTAGGGCTCGTGGGGACCTACAGCCAATGCAGGCTATGAGGTGCCATCGATGCTGCTCGTGTTTTCCATGTTTAGCTACATGGTAAATGTAACATTCAGGATAGCAGTGAGCTAACAGGTACAGGGAGTCATGAAAACTTTAACATTTTATTAAATACTTCTGAACTCTACCGGCTCAGTTCACATCTCTACATGTGCTCCACCAGCTCAGTTCACATTTCTCTGTGTGCTCTACTGGATCAGTTCACATTTTCCACATTTACTCTACAGGCTCAGTTGCAGAGATGTTCACAAGTCACAAAATTAGAGTCTGAGTCAAGTCTCAAGTCTCCAATGTGGTTCCAATTTGACATTACTATTTATGAAAAATTGAACCGCCTCTTTGTTTTGTTCTATTAGTAACTGATGTGACTAAATGGGAATCACCACTTCCTTAGGCTAATATACATTTTCAAAGTAATCGCTGTGATTAACAAAAAAAGATGCTTTCTGTATATGTGGCAGCCAGATCAAATCATGCCGGACTCCTCCCTCAGCTACGTTAAAGTGATGTGATTGGCTATTGAATGTGTATAACCAAAACTCTGTTTGTTGGGCTGCTAAAGAAAATGCATTTTAAAGCAAATCGCAATTTTTACACATCGAACTCAAGTAAAAAATTAAATGAATGGATAAAACGTAAAAAACTGTATACACGACGTAGGCTATATATATAATTTATGACGCAGGTTAAGCAACGTCTATGTGGTGCAGTCTAATGTAAAATAACACTCGGAATATTCCGTGCTTTGTCATATCAGGTTTGCACTTTGAACTAGTGGCAAAACAAGAAACGCGCTGTTTGTTGATGCCGCATGGTCTCGCACTTCTCCAGTTCCTATGCTCTGGCCACAGCCACACATCCTGATGTGTTTAACGCCTTTGCGGCTCAGGGGGAGTCGTACACTAAAGGCTTTGCATGTGTAGAAATCTCAACAGAGCCTTAAACACCCTTATTGTTCACGAGTCGCTATCGACGAGTCAGAGTCGAGTCTGAGTCAAAAAGTAAGGAGTTGCAAGTTGAGTCAGAAATCAATTTAAGAATGGCTCGAGAGCGACTGGAGTCCGAGTCGTAAACTCGGGTCGCCGTCTCTGCTCAGTTCACATCTCTATGTGTAACCTACTGGCTTCACCCACATCATAACAATCTGACTTCAACCTCGCCTTTGGCTTTATTCTCAATGTGTCCCCGATTCATTTGGAAGTTAAAGAACGGGCGGACCTCAGCATGACGCAGGCAGTCCATACGCACACGTGCCATGTGTGGACGGGCGTTATCTTGTTGAAAGACTTACCAGGGTGCTGACTTAGGAGGGGTAATACATGCGGACGCAGGATGTCAATGATATAGCGCTGTGCCGTCAGGGTCCTCCTATTCACTACCAGAGATGACCTCATACCCAGAGATGAGGTCATACTCTATGGCTCCCCACAGGGTGCAGGGGCCAGTTCATCACAGGACACAGTCTGACAGGGTGGTCAGTTTGGAGTCACCAATTCAACAAAAGTACAGCACTGTTAGGCAGTCAAAGGAAGTGTTTAAAATTATTTAGATGGGGTGTAATGGTGCGTTCAATTATTTCTCTCCAAGTCGGAACTCAGATGAAAACGTCACGAAATGTCACGAAAAACGTCACTTCCCGTCGGAAACACGCCTCTTTTATGACGATGAAGTCGGACAAGATTTTGCTGTCCGAGTTGCCCCAGTGACGTAATTTCAACATGGCGGCTTACACACTCAACAGTAATTCTATTTTATAAATCTTTAAAAATGTTTATTTTGTTAAATGTATTGTTATAAATGTAATTGCACGTGTTCGATTTAGAGAATATCATATCATAACAGTATCCTAGCATGCAATATCAGATTTTTACCAGACTTGTTAGTGTCTTTGCTTTGTTTGTAGTTTGCCTCTCAAAAAAAGAATATTGCTATGAATGTACTAAAATACAAAACAAATTCTTGTTTGTTTGTCTCTCTGAAAAAATAATCTCACTCCAAATCTACCAGTCTGTCATGGCCAGTGTCCTTTTCTATGCTGTGGTATGCTGGGGAGGCAGCACTAGGAAGAGGGATGCTGGACGATTGGACCGGCAGGTGAGGAAAGCTAGCTCTGTGGTGGGCATGGAGCTGGAGTCACTCACATCAGTTGCAGATAGGAGGACCCTGAGCAGACTGCTCTCAATATTGGACAATGACCGTCACCCTCTGCACACCACTTTCTCCAAACAGAAGAGCATGTTCAGTGATAGGCTCCTGTCTCTGTCATGCAGAACTGACAGGCTCAGAAGGTCCTTTGTCCCTAGGGCCATACAGCTCTTCAACATCACACTGAAGGGAGGAGTGTGATGGCCTGTATACTGTAACACACTGCCCCCCTGTTTTTTTTCCCTTTGTATTGTTGCAGTATGTATGTGTGTGTGAATGTCATAGGTCTGTGCGCCTATATGTATGTACAAAGTGTATAAGCTACTGGACACCTAAATTTCCTTCGGGATAAATAAAGTATCTCTATCTATCTATCTAAATCTGATAAAATATAAAGCAACAACACACAGCAGCGTGTTCGTGGAGGCAGCCATGTTTGTTCCGAGATGTGGTAGCTCGAACGGGAGATTGTCGGACGTGATGTCACTCAACTCGGAATTTCCGAGTTCCGAAAGAAAAATGAACGTACCATCTGTGTATATTTGCTCAGAACAAAACAGTTTAACAGTAGATCATATGCAAATTAAGGGTAACAATAAAAACTGATACATGGGGCAACTTTTTATTGTCTGGCAATGTTGTTGAGCAACGCTGCTCAGGGACTTTCCCTCTGAGAATGGGCAACAAATTTCTATCTGGGAAATTTTGATCTCAGTGGGAAACTTGATGAGATCTTCCAATCAGAATGTTAGCAGTCGATCATGTGACTGACTTGGCGCTTCATCATCCATCTTTCCTGTGTTTGTCCCTGGTAATAGATTTTCTCTTCTCTGACTGTCCGTTGCCTTGTCAATATTACTTCAGTTCCCAAACCTCTCCTAGGGGCACCCCTGCCATTCCATTTGTTTAAGTTTCACCACCAGCTCACTTAATTAATCAATTAGTCTTCTTTAAGTCAATGAGGTATTGATTAGTCTTACAAGGTGTGTTAGTGATATTCGATGGTTGCTGCAAATACTGGGGTGACTTTAGGAGAGATTTTGAAATAGCTATGCTGACACACTATGACAGATACAGTATCATAGTTTGACACCAACATGAAGATGATTTAAATATCATTTTGCTTGAGCACCTAAGTACCAGGGTTTCCCAGTCCGGTCCTTGGGGACCCGCAAATAGTCCACGTTTTTGTTTTCGACCAGGTTGGGAAGTACTGCTTTAGACTGCCAGAGGATTCCCATGGCCAGAAAGAGAACATCCACACAGCCGTGGGTAGGTTACATTCACTGACACTACACTGTACAGTGACATCACACCTTTCGGGGAACCCACACACAATCAAGCATGTCTTGTCTTAGCTCATAATTATTAAAGAAAAATCATCAAATAGTCCAACCTTGACCAGCGGAAAATCTGTGTCATGGTATGCAGGTAAGTGTGTCACATAATATGTGTCATTTACACACATTCCTGTCTTTATGGTTAACCATTGCTTAATGATATGTAGACCACCAGTTCACCGAGACTGAAGTGACCTTTTGAAATGAGAGCAAAATTCCCTAAAAGTCATAGTTTCCAGGCAGTCCTCTCCCTCATCGTCTTACCAAGTATTTAAAGATCAATCACGGCATGCTCTTCACTTAAGAGGGTGCCCTGCCTGCTTAGCTTCTTACAGTATGTCTGCAAAGAAAATACCACAATAATTACTATATTTGGGGAACAGAGACCATCACAGTTCACTAATGTGACTGTTCATCAAAGAATCATCTAGGATGGCAGGTAGCAGAAGGAGCTACTTCATGCTGAAGGGGAAACGCTAAACACACGATTCAGCTAAGAGCTCCTGGGAATGTGTCACCTCTTAAGTAGCAAAGCATTCTCTGTTTCATGCGGTGCCTGTTGTCTGAAGCTTCAGAGACTCTGTGCACTACACTCAGCTGCGCGCCATTTGAACACTCAGCAGGAAATGACATCAAGCAGTTCCACTTCCTGGCTAACGCTGGGCTTGTTTCCAAGGTCCCCCTAGTGGGTGGGATGGAGTGCTGGCTTTGGATAAGTTAATGGGGTTTTTAATCTCGAAGTCAAAGAGAATAAACCCAGAATGCTCTTATTTAGGGCCAGAATGAAAAAAGACTGCACCTTACTCTCCTGACTGATGCTACTCAGTTGGGACCAAAGCAGAGATGCATCACAAAGGTCATCTGATCACGGCCCTGGGATCATTTGGGACACCACAGTCAAAGAGACCAGTGGATACATAGCTAAAATAATTTATAAAGTATAAGTATAAAAGTAATTATAAAGAATATGTTATGGTGTGACTGGATTAATTTAGACTAAAATTAGTCCTTTTGTAACATATATTTGTGAACAACAGTGTAATACAAAAGAAGAAGCCAAGAAAATCACAAAACAAAGGATTCAATTACCATCCCAGCTGCTCCTGTTTAGTTATGGAAGGCAATGTGAATTTCACACTTTGAGTAATCACCTACAGAATAATCTCAGGCAGAAAGCATTATGGCAATGGCAATAACAATGACCCTCTATTCTTTGGAAAGGCATTTAAAAGATAAAATAAAGAACAAGATGCCATGTGCTGCATTTAATGAATGATGTTTCATGTCGCATAGTTCTTTTGACAATGTATGAACGGTGTGTACACATCTATTACACAATATGTGAACTATGGGTAAATGCTTATATTGGAATGGGGAATGGATGTGAGTATGCTGGTTTATGGGGGTGGCCCAGTGCCAGTGGTGAGTACTGGTGCAGCACACTTCCATGACTGGAGGTTCGAATCCTGTGTGTGTGTGTGAAAGTGATTAATTGTCATTGGTGACACATCATAGCACAATAATAAAATGTGTCCTGTGCATTTAACCCACATGTGACATACAGTAGCAATGGGCAGCTATTATTTAGCACCACTAAAGCACCGGCTTGGCGTGGTACCTTGCTGGATAGGGATTTCAATCACAAGCAAGCTTCCTTAACTATTAAGCTACTGCTGTGTTCCGTGTGTGTGTGTGTGTGTGTGTGTTCTTTATATGTTATATGAAATGGTCACTCTCCATTGCCTGTTGTGTGTGCCCTAAGATTGACTGCCGGTCTGTCCAGGGTGTCCCCTGTCTTGTGTGTCCTGTTATAGGCTACAATGTCGGTAAACTATCAATGACGTTAGTGATCCAACATCATTAATGCACAAATCCCAATTAACATAATTTTAAACTTTGAAAGTGGACCCACTCTATTCATAATTTGCAAATGAAATGCATATTAAAGATTTATTTATATGATTTTTATTTACACTATATGGACAAAAGTACTGGGACACACTTTTTAATCATTGAATTCAAATGTTTAATTCAGACCTATTGCCACAGGTGTCGTTTTGAATTCAAGTATGGTGCTGTCATAAGATACCAGCTTTAAGTCACTTAGTGTAATTTCTTCCCTTCTAGATATTCCACGGTCAACTGTAAGTGGTATTATTGCAACGTGTAAGCATTTAGGAACAACAGAAACTCAGGCACGAAGTAGCAGACCATGTAAAGTAACTGAGCGGCTCGCTGAGTACTGAGGCGCATAGTGTGTAAAAGTCACCAACGCTCTGTTGACTCAATAACTGCAGAGTTACAAACTTCCTCTGGCATTAACCCCAAGCCAAAAACTGTGAGCTGGGAGCTTCATGGTATGGGCTTCCATGACCAAGCAGCTGCATGCAAGCCTCATATCACCATACGCAATGCCAAGCATCAGATGGAGCTGTGTAAAGCACGCTGCCACTGGACTCTGGAGCAGTCTGGGTTTGGCGGGAGCTAGGAGAACATTACTTGCCTGATGGCACTGTGCCAACTTTGCCCTGACCTTAATCCCATCGAACGCCTTAGGGATGAATTAGAATGCAGATCGCGAGCCAAGCCTTCACGTCCAACATCAGTGTCTGACCTCACAAATCCTCTTCTGGATAAATGGGCAAAAATTCCCACAGACACACTCCAAAATCTTGTGGAAAGCCTTCCCTGAAAAGTGGCAGCTGTTACAGCTGCAAAGGGGGGACCAACTCCAAGCTTTCTGTAGGGTTAATGGCCAGGTGTCCCAATATTTTTGTCCATATAGTGTATCTGGCCAATAAAACTTACCTTTAGTGTTTTGTGCCCCCTAGTGGTGAGAATTTTCCCCAGGAAGTCACGGTCATAAATAATGTGTGATTCACATCCCACTCTATTTTCTCCAGAGTTTTATTGGGTGCATTTGGAAGGATGTTATTCTTCTAGGTAGTTAAGTCAATGGATGCGCTGTATTTAGTCACCTTTGCCCCTGTCTTGCTTGTGAGTGACTATTAAAGTGTCCAACATATAATCATACAGTGCAAGCTCTGTATTCATCCACTGCTACCTAATACTGGTGATCGTTTTCATCTTCCTCCCTTCGAGGATGCATATCTGTGGACTCAGACAATTAAATGTCAGCCGCAGATCACTGCGCGCCGTTCGCTGAATACCGCGCTTCCTGACGCGCCCCTGTGCCCTGCAGTCGCTCAGAACGGCAGGCGTCCGTTTCCAGCGGAGCCAATCAGGCAAAATAGGGGATTCAAGTTGTGCTAAAGACGCTCAATCGCTGACGCTAATCGACGCAATCTACAGCTAGGATTACATTAGGCGATTTGCAATCAAATCTATTGTATAAACCAGGATATTATGTATTATAATGCACACAATGTGGTTTGAATGGGACGAGACAGGAGTCCATAACTCATCTGGATGCATCTCTATGTGCTGATGCGGGTTTAAAATCTGTGTGCTACAGATAGGTACAGACCGTCTGGAGTTTTGCAATCTGCTTCACCCAGAGCACATTTGCTCAAGCTGCAGACATTTTGTCCCAGCCACCTGCTACTTGGGGGGAAATCTCTAGGCGAACTTGAAAGGAGGCCAGAACTGTAAGCGGCAGAGCGACTTGGGCGTGCTTTAAGGGTGACAACCTGCACGTCAAAACAAAACTACCAACACCAGGCCTACACTAACCCTCCCACCTATCCCTCTGATAAAAAAGAGGAGAGACGGGCTGACCTTCCATCTCACCCCTGAACTCCAAGTCTGGGGGCTGTTGGTTTCTGAGAAGCATCCATTCTTTTCATCTCTCCATCGCCAGTGTCTTGCCCATTCATCTCGAAGACCTCCTACCCAGATGACAGAACCAGACCTAACGTCACACAAGAAATTATTTAAAAATACCTTTTTAAATAGAAGCATTAAAAAAAAAATGCACCACCCATCGTGATAGTACACTGAGAAGAAATACATATTTGCTTGTTCCTAACTAAAGGGGGCAGCAAAGAGCACAGTGCCTGAAGGCAAGTGCCAGGTCTGAGAATGGGCCCGGTCATGTCCTTTAGTTGGGTGTTTCGACTGAATTTCTCCAGTAAAACAGATGAACAAGTAAGCAGAAAACATCAGTTATTTTAATGAAGCAGCTGAATTTGGATGGATGGATAGTATATGCCAGTGGTTCCCAATCCGGTCCTTGGGAACCCACAGTCGGTCCATGTTTTTGCCCCCTATCAGACAGTCCACATTTTTGCTCCCTCCCAGCTCCTGGCAGGGAACAATAACATGGACTGTCTGTGGGTGCCTGAGTACCAGATTGGGAAACACTGGTACAGACAATCAGCAGATATACAGTATATGCATGATGGGAACAGAGGTCTTTTGAAGTCTAGTTGATTCTGTTTCATTGCAGAGAGTCTCCAGATATGAGCATTTAACTATTATTCTGCCCTAAGAAGTAGACTACTGTGACATGTCCGGGGGGGGGGGGGGGGGGCAGAGGGGATATGTGCCTCCCAATATTTAATTTGACTTCATTCACCCTCCCAAAACACCTTTGCATTTTAATTATTAAGCGTGCTCCCCGACCCCCCACAGCGTATCAATCTCGCTCTCGCCCCTACATCCTTGCTTCCTAATCTCCTAGGGTTGTGACTTCCTGCTACATATACAGACTGTCCCCAGCTTATCAGCTATGTGACTCATAACCACTCATATATGTAACTGAAATGAAAAAAACACAAATAAAATACATTAAATTAATCTATGCAAAAATTCATTTTGGGTGGCCGTATGCCAAGCAGTACTACCCTGCCTGGCATGTGCCGTGTGCCATTTGATAGGTGACACAGGTATGTATTCAGACACCCTCCCCCCCCTTTCCATAACACCCCCAAGACCACCCCACCCAACAAGAAGGAAACAAAAGGAATCTTAGCAGTGTGACAGAAAATAGAGCAGCGTGGACCAGCAATGTATGGCTATGACGTTTGTATTCTTACTACATTTCAATTACAACAGCTTTTTTAAGCCTGGTAACCTAATTTTTCATGTTAGAAGTTAGTTTCAATATTCCGACAGATTCATTTCGACATATATGACTTGTCTTTCGCAATGGAATCCAGTCGTAAGTCAGCGACAATCTGTATGCATGTAATAATTATATATATGCTTGACACAGAAACCTTTTACTAAGAGATCTAATCTGGTAGCCTGGAAAATATTCAAGATTCAAGATTCCTTTATCTGTCATGTATATAGTAATATAAGTACAACACGTAATTAAATGTACACCGTGATTCGGTGCAGTGCTTGGTGGCATGGATCACTCTCTGCGGGGTTTCATGGTCCTGGAAACAACGGTTACCAAACCAGGAGGTGATGTTCTAGGTGAAGACACCTTCCACAGCACCAGAGTAAAAAGTCTTTAAGGATGGCTGGAGCAACCCCAAGCTTCCTCAGCTGTCTCCAGTGGTAGGGACACTGCCTTGCCTTATTGAACTGGGCTTTTGTATGTTCAGTCCATGTCAGGTCCTCTGAGATGTGAACACCCAGGTATTTAAAGCTGCACACCCGTCCCACTGAAGTCCTATTGATGTCTCCTGCTGAAGTCCAGCAGCAGCTCCTTTACAATGGAGTCGGATCTCTGAGTGGCCACACGGTCACAGGGGGTGGAGGACGCAGGGCGGAGGCCGGATTACACAACCAAGTGGAGCTCCTGCATTGAGTGTGATAGTGCTGGAAACAGAGCCACCCAAGCCTCACCACCTGTGGTCTACATGTGAGGAAGTGCAGGACCCACGCAAACAAGTGGCTGTTCAGGCCCAGGTCCCTCAGCTTGGTAAACACTCTGTGGGGGACATTTGTGTTGAAAGCTGTACTATAGTGAATAAACAGCAATCTCACGTACAGATGAGGGAAAAATGAAAATACCACAGCAAAAATTTTCATTTCACTAATTTTCCAATTTATGGATGTGTGTCTCTGAATAACACACACACAGACACACACACACACACACACACACACACACACCTTTTAGCAAACTGCAGCCTGTTTCTTCCTACAGTAGTTTCTCATGAATGAAAGGCTTCTTCCTTGCTTTGAGACTTCAGTGCACTTCACACCACTCAATGTTTTCCATTCTTTTTGAAGGTCGCTTGATGTCATCCTCCAATTCGTGAAAAACCGTTGCATAAGTTATCCCCGGCATTATAGAGTCACTTCCACCTGTTCAGCTGCCTGGTTTCTGGTCGTTCCCAGTGTCCCCAGCTTCACCTTATTCTTGTGTACTGCTGTCTTAGGAATTTTGAACCTGGAAGCAACCTGCTGCTCAGCGTATCCTTCTGCCAGCAGGACCACGATTACACCAGGATTTAAAATGCAGATTTTTTCCAGAGCTGTAGTTCTCATTTTTCACGTCCATGTGGCTCAGGGTGGTGTGCAGGGCGTGGAACATGGCATCCTCTGTTTATCTGTTAGGGCAGTAGGTGAATCATCTACCCTGGTCTGATCATTCTGTCTTCAGTATTGACATGGGGATGTTCAGTGACATAAACTCACAGCTCACAGTAATGAAAGAACAAAGGATTGTTACTATGGTGACAATAAACCGAAAGTAAGCTACGGGTTAGCAGGTCATGGTTAAGACCAGTAAAGGGCAAGTTTACCATCCCTGCAGTTATTTCAGAATCCATAGTGATTATCCAACATCAGACTTATTTTCCGTTCTCCTTTATCTAATGTCTTCCTAGTGCCCCATATCCAGCTAAAAGCATCAGGCTGTTATGCATTTGCTTCTCAAATGTAATTTAGGATTTCAATATTTACAGCCAAATTCATTTCTAGGAGTCTTAAATATTTGCCTTCTCATATTCAATCCCTATATTGAAAAACAGTCTGCTCTCTCTGGGGAATCTACTTCTAACGTGGATATTCGCTATGCGCAGGCTATGGAGCGCCAAGGTGCCCCAGACGTGGTGCGGACGGCTTTACTCAAACAAACCATTTTATTATTGAAAGAGCACAAACAAAGATGAAGTTAAAGCTATAGGGAAATTATACAGAGTCCCTACCCTTAAGCTAACTTCCTATCTGGCTTCTCAGAATTCTCAGGATTCTCAGGACGCCCAGTGAGGGACATGCTGGAGGCCACACCAGTCCATCTCATGGCCCATACCTACACCAGAGAGATACCACATCATATAATGGATGATTTTGGACTACATGAGCAAACCCATGTGACACGAGAGCAACATGTAAACTCCATACACACAAAGCAAAGGTAGGACTTGAAGCTCTTGATTACCTCACCACAAAAGGACCACTACACCTGGAGTAGGAGCTTCCCCTATGTTTCCTCCTCGTACCCCCCCCCGTCTCCTTTGACAGTCCCAAGGTCAAAGTAAGCCAGTGCCACTGATTCAATACAACGGGCTCATGCTTTTTAAGAGTGGGGGGAGATTTTGGACAACAGCAATGGGAGCTCAGTCATGGCTGGAGTAAAATAGCTTGTACTTCAATTTTTCCACTTTGCAGTCTGTTAAAAAAAGTCATCTTATAGGTAATTGCCACCAGTGTTGAGGAAGTTACTCCCATTTACAGAAAAGTATTTCGTTACAGACAGAGGTGGAAAGTTCAGATTCAGGAAATACAAATCCAGACCAAGGTTTTCTATCAACCAACCACTCAGCTGGTTGGTTGAAACAAAACCTGACATGAAGTACAAGCCCAAGCACTTGGTCCTACAAATGCAGCAAATTACATATTTTTGAGATTTAATAGAATTGTGCTGGTTTTAACTGTTACATTCAGAGATTGTTTTTAAAGTCCTTCATGAAGCCTCTTGGTTTTATTGCAATTTCACAGTTGTTGGTTCCATAGACGCACTGAGTCTGCTGTTTCTTAGGCGTCTTGCATTAAAAGTCATTACTCTGCTCAACCAAAACATTTAACAGTGTATTAGACCGTACAATGGATAGAGATGCAGTTATTATAACAAGGGAGGAAGGTCATTCATAATTATATATCTCTTTTAAGGGCAATGTTGTGTTACATTGTCTAGTGTCCATGGGTGATTTAAATTTTATACATTTTACGTCACCATGAAAAGCTTTAGTTATCATGTTACATTTATTCATGTATTTTCAATTCCTGCTTATTCTTGTAGTGTTCCAGTGTTTTGGAGACATCACTGGGAAACACTGGGTGAGGCAGGGGTCAGTCCACCACCATGAACAGACACACACACATACACACATTCACTCACGCACTCACACACAGTCAACCTCGTTTAATTCCAGTGATGAGTTTGGAGATTATATGGAAAATAATGCAAGCTTCACAAGATACAGGAATCGCGGTTGGGTACAGGAGGCTTCTGGTAATTGCTGTGCCTCCTGACATTGTTGGAGAGTTATAGCAGCACATGCAAATGCACTGAAACCTCAGACTGTAGGGAACGTTAGAGAGAAAGTAGCAACACTGAGACAGTGACTAAATAAAATGATCCTTCCATTATCCATAACCACTTATCTAGTGCAAGGTCATGGTGAGAATGGGGCCTATATGTGATATAAACAAGTGATTCCCAGTCTGGTCCTCGGAGACCCCCAGTCAGTCCATGTTTTTGTATCTTCAGAGCTCCCAGCCAGACAGTCCACATTTTGGAGTTAGGAGGGAGCAAAAATGTGGACCGGACTGGTAAACACTGGGATAGAGTATAAGTCAATCTTCGGACACATGCAAGTAAACAACCTAAGTCTTTTAGTCATGTTAATCTACGTAAACCACATGTTTTTTGTTTTTTAACTGTTGGAGGTAACCCACACGGACACAAAGAGAGCAGGCAAACTGCACACTGAGAGCCAGGGGTTAAAGGAACAGCCCCAGCTGTGGACACACGAGGCGTCAGATTGACCCATCTGGTCACCATGCTGTGCAGCTGCTGGCATTTTAGCCGACCATCATGCTCACTGCCGTGCGTACAGAACGTCACAGTAACAAACACCGTTAATCAATGTTACTGGTGTAGAGTTTGGAAAGTTTTTAGTAGAATTAAGAAAGATCCAGGTAGATTATTATCGGTAACTATTTATCCTGAGCAGGCTCAAGGCTTTAGTAAACTCCTTAAACTTTAAGAATGTTTTTAAACTGTAGTTTAAACTCAACTAAAACTCAACCAGCCTAGAACTGCTGTCAACAGCAGAATACGCAGAATGTAGCCTATATTTGTATAATTTATTTTTTATGCTTCATCAGCCACTCTCTGGAGGTTTACCTTATAATAGTGCATATATATTTACTTAATGGATAATAGGCCTAGAGCACACTATAGATCAGCCTTTAAAGGGCAGTCCACTTAGCACCATCCATGTTCTCAGTCTGTTCTGTCATCAGAGGACATCATGCCTAATTTGCATCATGGATTATGAGGCATGAATAATGTCTCACTATTGGTTACACAGTGAAATTTGGACATGATGTCCAATCAGACAGTCTGTTTATTTACCCATCTTCCAACTGGGTATCCCGATCAGGATTGCAGGGGGCCCTGGAGCCTGTCCCAGTTTCAAGTTTTAAAATAAGAATGGTGCTTCCAATAAATCCTTAATTGCATGTCCTGTTTGCAAAAAAAAATCTCGTATAAAATAAAAACTGCTGATTTTTTAAGACATTTTAAATAAAGTTTTTGACTACCCCAGTCTACAGGCAGCAACAGCAAAGCAGTTAAACTTAAATGCAGTTTAACTCAGGAAGCATCAAACCGCTGCATAAATAATTTTAATGCCACGAGACCGCTGCCAGAGTGTGCGGATCTGCAGGAGCCACAAACACGAGAAAATCCAAGCCCTTGAGGGGAAAATCCATTTGTGCTATTTTCAAAACGCTCCTTCAAAAGATAATGTGCAGAAGGCAGCGTTTGCAGACGGCTTGCAGGTTACACCGAGGGACTGTAACACCTCAGCCGTCATTACACAAGGATAAAAAGGCAGAAATTTCTGCTGTGCAGAAAAACAGCACAACATCAGAAATGCAACTGCATCAGCCGACAGATCTGACAGAGGAGCTGAGAAATGTAATGGCTCAAGCTGCAGGGGGGAGCTAAAATCAGATGTTTAAGTAAAAAAAAACCTGGATAATTCACTACAGAGAATAAAAATCCAGCATTTTTTTTTTTTCCTTTGCAAGAGAGGTAAGGGAGGGGACAATAAATAGATAACAGGGTTAGTTGAGATCTCTTGGGTGTGCGGCGCTTGAACAGCAGAAAAAAAACATCTCAGAAAGATCTGACTAATATATTGCCTTATAACGTATAAACCTGTCCACTAATATGTGCAATGATAAGAGTGAGAGCAACCACAACAACAATCATTATAGTATAACATTATAAAATATAACTTGGAACATCTAAGTAACATGTATTGCGAGTTACGAGATGAAGGACTTAAAAACAGACATTTGGGAGAACAAAAGGGGTTTACTGAAGAAAATGGTAGCAGGGAAACAGAATGAGACCACGAGGGGTCAAAAGAAGAAGGCGAAGGCGAGTGCAAGAACTTACATGGGCAGACAGGAAGAGGGACTTCAATGACCAGACTGGAGATGACGAGACAAACAGGTACATAAATACGAAGACTAACGACAGGTAACAGGGAACAGGTGTGGCTCATCAGGACCACGTTAGGGAGGAGGCGGGAGGGCCAGGCGGACGCGACGGGCAGGATGCAACAACATGATTCTAAGATTTTAAGCTTCCCATTTCATGCATACATTCTTACTCTGCGTCATACTTCAGTATTGTTTATATTATACCTCCTTAATGTAGATAAGTTGCACACGGGGCCACCCAATCAGCATCTTAATTGCTACTTGACTGATGCCAATTGACAGCTTTTAGGCCATTGATACACTGGAATTCATGAAGCACAGTAAAACTGGCATCATTCCTCGCACTATCAATATAATAGTATCATCAAAACGGAGGTATTACTGTACTGGTTTCTACAGCTGTCACCGTGCCTGTAATGGTCCTTTTTTTATTATCAATGAATCTGCCACCATCTTCCTTTCCAGGAAACCCTGGTGTAACAATGAGTAATGTACAGTGCTGGCTTGCGACCCCCACCCACATCTTTTCCATCCGCATAGCTCGTAGTGCCGTGGCATGCTAACGAAACCTGGTGGTGCTCGGAAGAAGGTGGTGCTGGTGAGGGGGGGGGGGTCTTTAACAGTGGAGCATGCTCAGATCTCCAACACACGCGTTTATGTCCCCAGTCCGCCTACACTAGGTGAGATGTAGAGGATGTGGTGGTAGTGACTAATACCTGAGTGATTTCGTTCCAGGCAGGCATCTTCCTCTGAGCCGAGCGGGAGGGGGGGCCTTAATACTGTATACTGTAAATCCAGTCCCCAGTGGACAAAGTGTCAATGATCGGAAGGTATCATAAGATAACAGAAGGACTAACAGCATACAGGTTTAGCCTGACAGCCTCTGGGTCCAGACTCTGGTTTCTACTGTTGACGTAGTAAAATGTCACTTTGGATAAAACTGTCTACTAAGTATCACGAACAGAATTTTTGCATGTACAAAATACACTGCTTCTCATGATGTGACCTTTGACATTTATGAATGGGTTGAGAAGAAGAAGAAAAAAAGGAAGTGTTTCTTGCAACGAAGAACATTATCCAAATTCTCAGCGGCTGATTATTCTGATTACGCAATAGCGAACATTTCTTGTTTGCTAGATACATGATCAAGAGTATAACAGGCACTGGAGCCTTAAGAAGAGCCTGATGGATATAAGCGACCAATCACAGAACTGGTACAGGATCAGGGCTGATTCGTAGGGGCACCTGATCGCTTAAAGGGCCAGAAGAAATATGTTTCCTCTATATTCACGGTATAAAGAGCAGGAATGGGATACTCACACAGAAAAGACATCTAATTTTTAGCACTGTTGCCTTACACTTCTGGGACCAGGGTTCGAGTCTCCGCCTGGGTTACATGTGTGTGGAGTTTGTATAGGTCATGGGGTTTCCTCTGGGTGCTCTGGTTTCCCCCCACAGTCCAAAGACATGCTGAGGCTAATTGGAGTTACTAAATTGCCCATAGGTGTGCATGTGTGAGTCAATGGTGTGTGAGTGTGCCCTGCGATGGGCTGGCCCCCCATCCTGGGTTGTTTCCCACCTCATGCCCGTAGCTTCCGGGATAGGTTCCAGACCCCCCGCGACCCAGAAGGATAAGCGGTTTGGAAAATGAATGAATGAATGAATGTATATCTCTGTGCCTTGCAAGGAACTAGCTTCCTGTTCGAGGTGTCCCTTTGCCTTGTGCCCGTTGCTTCCTGAGAAGCTAGCAGATGGGTGGGGAGATGGGTCATGGGGGGCATATCATAATGGGACAGTCTCTAGGCTCACTGTGACCTATACTGAGTAAGCAGTATTCAGAGTTAAAAAAAAATGATTTATACAGCTGCATGTTGTTACATGTATCATTATGTATCATTACATCATTCATTGAATTAGTGGAGGTATTTAAATGATGTAAATATGATTTTGTCTTAGTCACTATTATTGTTAGCTGTCTAACCTCTGGGTGAAGTTGTGTGCATATGTGTTCATTTGTTTATTAGTCAATTAATAAAATCAAAAAAAAAAAAAAAGAATATAAGAAAGTAATAAGAAATTTTTAACAATGTATAACTGATGTGCTGCTCATTTGAGAGACTGTATTTTGCAGTTACACCCAGAAGTGCCCTGTGGCTCAGCACGTTAGGGTTTGTGCCCATGATCGGAAGGTCGCCTGTTTGAATCCTGGAGCCGACAGACTGATGCTGTCATCGGGCCCCCGAGCAAGGCTCTTCACTCCCAACTCCAGGGGTGCTACGCCAAAGCAAGGTGGGATAGGTGAAAAGGCAAGATTGTTGTAGCACAAATGCTAATGTATCTCCTCCAATAGGAAAACATCCAGCTAAGCCCACCTGTGAGGCAAAGGTTCAAACCACACATGCAGCTCCTTAAAACCACTGATGATGCCTCAGTGATGGCAGTGTATGACTGTTTGTCAACAAAACTGATAAAATATAGCAGCAAAAAACAACTAAACAACACTTCCAATGATTCAATACCCTCCTCAGATTCCTCCACATCACCTAATTACATATTACCCAGCACGGTCTCCTACAGGGTTTCAATATAGAAAGTTCATAATATAATTAGTGCAGGATGTATTAATTATAATTCCCAGAGGAGCATTAGGCCACTGCATTCAGATAAGGCTGTTCCCTTTGAGCTGGCTAACCATAACAAAATGACACAATCCTGTTTTTGTTTAACATTATAATAGGCAACTAATATTACACAATTCATATTATATACTGACTACACAAACAACAACACTGGTTTATATGCTAAACATTAGGTTATGTTAATATTTTGACATTATTATTTTCTTTATATCATTAAATGATTTATGCTTTTGTGATTCAGACTCAGCCACTCAAGGGATTGACCAAGGTGGAGGGATGATTAACAGGTCTGCTAGTAATGGCAAGCAAGAGGCAATAAGGGCCACCCCTGGCTCCATAGTGAAATGACAAAGAGTCGAGCAGTGCATAAACCAGGAGTGACCATTTAATGACTGTTAGACTTGTAGAAGAAACCTATTAACATCTCCCAGCCGGAATCTCTGCAAACTTCATTAATAACAATTACTGCTAAAAAGCATTTTCAGAGCCCACAGAGAAAACACGAGACTGCGTACTCCTGGATCCTCTCCAAGTTGAAACCTCGAACTAAACCAAACTATTTGCAATACTCTGTAGGGCATGTCATCCACTCAGGTGAAAAATTTAATTGAATCCAAGAAAGAAAAAATACAGCGAGTATAATGATTTAGCGTCATCCTCTTGAAGCTGAAACTTTGTCCGTTTGTTTGTTTGTTTGTTTGTTTGTTTGTTTGTTTGTTTGTGGTGTACTGTGTGTGGGAGACTGACATTCTAAAACATACTTTGTCTAGTAACATTGCATGGCGCATTGGTTAACACCCTGACAGGCAAGAGACAAGCCTGGCATTAGCAAGGTCATGTCTGGAGGTCATTAACTGTCTTCTAAAGCAGTCTAGTGAGAAGAAACAAAGAACTTCTAGGTATTGTAATTCACCATCTTATCAAAAAGAAGACAACACAATATAGGTAAAGGTAAAAAGCATGAATATTCCATGTTTTCAGCAGAATAGACTGATATATATATATATATAAAATATATAGCATATATTTATATGTATTTTAATGCATTTTGCTTGTGCACATATATAGCAAAAGCTTACTCTACAATGCTGTTTTCTTAACTGTCTACAAAAAACCACTTTTGCTGAAAGGTGCTGGACCACAGGTTAACAAAAAAACGAGATAAAACCCATCTTATCTAGATCAGATCTGTTTTTGTTTTTTGCATCTTTCACTTTGAAAAATATGATTCAGAAACAATAAATGAATTACAGGACGCAGGTCCCACTTCCTGAGTCAATAAGATATGTTTCACAAACACTTCTGTTAAGGCAGACCTTCATACATTTTAGATGTGCCATGTCTTAGTCATTATACTATCACAATTACAGTTCTGAGCAAAGCAACATGCCCTGTGCCTAATCACACATAGCAGAGTTGGAGCTGAGTTGATTCTGAGCATCACAACATCATTCCATACTTCTACAGATCCATGTGAGCAGTAGGATTACTCTGAAAACACACACAGGGCTGCTTGTCCCACATGGAGGTTTGCTACTGCCATCTAGAAAACCGGGCTGTCAATAGGAATGTTCCATTCACTATGGCGGCAGTAGCTTCAGCTGACATAAGGTGAGTAATATCTTACCCTTTTTAATGAAATCCCCATTTGTTAAGGGTCAGTTCTTTAAAATCATTACTTCAGTTTCTAGTATATACTTTCTTAACACCACAGATTCACTGCAATACACATAAAGTAAATGGGCTTCTACAGTAAGTAGGCCTATTATTGGCTCTAATTTTTTATGTATTTTTCTATGAAATTAAGTCTAAAGACATTCTTCATTTGCAGACATTTTTCTATATACGTATATTTTGTGGAGGCGCTAGATCAAGCTGTTAAGTCACTCAACCTGCATTTGGTTTTGAGCAATGTTTTCTGCTTTTGGTGCAGAAGTAAATGCGTAAACTTCGCTATAATATGAAACTATTTCAGAATTCTCTTTTACTGTAACAACACCATTTACAGAAAAAAGTAACTGGATTATTTAAAAATGTGCCATAAGAGCATGAAAAATAAACAGAAATACAGATTTAACGAAAAAAGTTTTAGACTTAGTAAAAATGTTATTATTATTATTATTAGTAGTAGTAGTAGTAGTAGTTGTAGTAGTAGTAGTAGTAGAAGTAGTAGTTGTAGTAGTAGTAGTAGTAGTAATAGTAGAAGTAGTAGAAAAACATTCTGCATGTGCCTTGTCCTGCTGTAGATTATGATGTGAAATGTGTATCTATCCATCAGTACTGTAATCATCGTACTGCCGTCTGAGGTTCACGGTGTGAAATACAGTGTTGGGTGTTGTTTGGCTGCGTTTGATAAACCCTGACCCATGTACTTTCTCAAATGATCGACAGATGGCAGCATTGCTGTGACGCTGCTGAAAATGCTGCACTTGTTTTTATGCAAAGGATTTCTTCCACATCGCGCTGTTGATCGATATTCGGCGGTGTTTTTAATGCTTCCTCAGGCAAACGCTTCCTTTTGCAGGAACTGAAACTAAAACGTACTTGGTGCAGGTTGTGCCATCCATGCACGATTTTGCATAGATTTTCAATTTTTTTTTGGTTGGAAACAGGCAGTTAATATCAAATTAGATAAAATCAGACGCTGCAATTTATCATAACCGACTTCTCTCAGGGGTTATAAACTTTAAAATCTCTGCTGGTTTCGTTCAGTATGTAAGGGTTAATTAAGGTTAAACCAATACCAGATATGATTTGAGCAAAATTACTTAACCCAACCCTAGCCAGAGCCACAAACGTAACTAGAACAGACATCAAAGCAAAACGGAGAAGTTACAAGTACCACGAGTATTGCAAAAAGCTCAATAAATCTGCAACACAGATTTCACACAGGTCAGGTGTGGCCTGTTCAGTGCATATGTAATCAAAATTTCAGACTGGATCTTAGTTTCCTGGCCTCAGTATTTTATTTTATAATACACATAATTAACAAAACATTACCTACAAGATGCTAACACATTTTCTAATTCCTTTGTTTATGAATAAAGAAATGGGTAAAACTTCAGTTCGGGCTTCTCCCTGTAATAAGAATGAACACTTTGGGAAGAGCTGAAGAACCAATAGCCGCCACAAACACCGTCATTAAAGACAGATGGATGGCTTTGTGTTTTGGGGCATTTGCAACAATGCGTGTTTTGATTTGTTTTTTCATTCCCAGGTGTGAATCTCGCTATCAAAAAGAGGCCATTAACTATAGATGTAGCAATAAAACTGCCATTACAACACAGTAATGTACAGTCATTCATAGAAATAAATACGAAAGTGTTCTTATTAAAAATAGGCCTAAGTACTGAATATGGTGTTTTCTGCATGAAAAGCAGCTCTGCTGTATAAAGCGCAGCGTAAGCTTTGGGACAGGGGTTACACCATCCTGAGGACTTTTGCAAAACACTTTTTTTTTCGCATGACACCTCTGGCTGGTTTTTGTGCAGTGTGATTAAACACGCCATTTCCAGCTCTGTCTGCTATTCCACGGCGAACCTGTCGCAGACCGACTCGTGAGCGAAATACCTCCGTCAAAGTGGCCTCAGGTTATTTCCAAAGAGGCTTCCTGTTTAAAAGTGCAGCGCTCTGTGCCTCTTTCATGCACCAAGCTGTCCTTCGATCCCCTGCAGGAAGCTGCAGAAATATCCACCCCCAATATTCACCGAATTACCCGTGGGTGTACTGTATCAAGGTCTCGTTTTCTTCTGAGGTTTTTTCTTATTATTTCTTTTTTTTTTTCGAAAGATCACATATGGGGTTAATGAGAGCATCGCATGCAGCGCAGGATTTATGCGATATATTATGGGGATGTAAGCGAATCGATTGGACAACAAATGAGCATTTAATACAAGGAAGGGTATCATGCGGGCTCGATGTTTTTTTTACTGCTGCAGAATTAAGTGTCAATATTTCTAAGTGAGGCGTCTTTTTCCTTGTAAAGTTGCAAAAGCATAGCTAAGGAGCTCAAAATGATTTCTGTGTATCCCATTTATCCATTTATAGGCACAATCGCCATAACACTGACGGTTCATTTCTTTGTATTAGGTGCGTTTTAATATCAAACCCTTCTTTGATTTAATACATCAGACCGCATTGTTTTTCCAGAGCGGTAATGTCTCACCACTTCGGCTGACATCTTCCAGTCGTGTTCGGCCCTGAAACCAGCACATGATTTCATTTTTATGTTTAATTTCAAACAGGAATCTCCTGCGAGGGGAATCTCCATACTGTTATCACAGTAAACACAGTAGACACAGCTACTCGACTACTACCACAAATTATGGTGTTACTGTGCTTCACATGCAGATGACTAATTTTCTGAATTAGTCACGTCGTTTAGCATTTTCACAGAAAGTTGAGTCATACTACACACCCCAAAGTATTCCCATGCTACTGGAATACTACCTATGACGGTGAAACTGTGGGGGGCTCCATTTAAACATGCTCTAAAAACACAAATTCAGCGACCTCCCTGATCCTGAAGTTAGTCCGCAAGCATCACCTACCTGGTGCTGATTAAAGGTTCTAAATATTTTGCGTAAAGTTCTTTCAAAGGCAGCTATTGCACAGAATTTTACATTAACTCATTAATCTGATGGGTTTTTTTTTTTATCCAAAATGACTTACAGTAGATGGAAATGTTACACATGACATGTTTTGTCTGGGATTTGACCCCACAACCTTTAAATTGTTGGTACAACACCATTCTACACAATATTTTAGGTACCACTTTCTTAGCTTCTTTGCAGTCTTCTATTTATTCAAATTAACAAAAAAATTCATTCGCAGTCATGGGATCAGTTTAACCTTTAATTATTAGGCTACTAGTAAAAGTGAGGCGCATGTGAACCAAGGTGTAGTGTTCCGCAAATGAATTTTCATTGACGAAACGTGACTGTCATCACATGCTAATGCGCTTGGGCTCACAGAGTAGCTTCCAAAGCTCCCGACAAACATTTAGCTGCAGGATAGTTTTGGTCACATGTACCCACATGCTACGGTTCACCCAGCTTGACTTATTAACCAATATTAAAGCATTTCTGTCTGGGAGCCTAGAGGAAAGTTTGATCCTGATGTGACACCAGAGAGAGATGTAAGGCTTCAAAACTGCAGATGAGAAGGAGGGGGGGTCTCTGGGGGGCCCCCACTCTATTATTTCTTGAATATTATTATGAAAATACCGGAAGATGTAGAGACATGCGTATGAATCAAGGATTCTTAATTGTCATTGTGTATGTGGTTGTTGCGAATGCAATAAAATTTGCTACGCAAAAGCCATGACATGGTTTGTAATGCTGTTCTTCGATACTCCATTTAGGACATGAGGCATTATGGTATGACTTCACTGAAATATTTTCGTTAAAATGTAGCTATACTGAGGCATAGTTAGGCAATGGGTTGAACTGTTTATGTGCATGGCAAACATGAACGTTCCTCAAGGAAATGGGGAGTTAAGTAGGACTGACGAAGTTACATTTTAAACTAGAGATGCAATGATAGTATCGGCCAGCTATCGGTATCAGCCGATACAGCAACAATCAGTGGTTAAAAACGAGATGATATTTTCCACCGATAGACCCCTTTAGAATGGTGACCCATAACGCTCTGCAGCCCTACGTGCTAAAAAGTAAAATGTCTGCTGTGTGGAATTATTTTAACGTTAGTTAAAATGTCATTAGAAATGTGTTCTGCAAATTTTGCTCTAGTAAAATTTCACGTGGAGGATCTACTAATATTTCAACACAATAATTTTTGACCGCTCACCTTCAGGTGAGACAGTGAAAAGTATGAAGGGTTTCTGAAGAACAAATGCATTCCAGTAAAGAAAGTTGCTGTACTCCCACATAACGTTAGTCCGTCAGTAATGCAAGCGTTGGACAGCAAAAGAAATTTCAGTGCAGACAGAGCAAGATTAAAAGATATTACTTAGAAAATTATGTAGTTTATCACACTGGATGATGAGCCCTTCTCCGTTATAAATGTTATAAATTAAAAATATATGAATGCTATAAAGATGAATACAGTTACATACAGTAAAAAATAGTGCTGTGGAACCTGTTGCAAGGCAGAGTTGGTGTTTTCTTAGCAAAACATAAATACTTACATTTATTTGGGTGTAGTGTCTTTAAACAGAACCTCCCAAACAATCGGTATTGGTGTCAGCTTTCGAAATAATAGGCTATTGGTATCAGCCAGAAATTTCCTTATCGGTGCATCACTGCTTTAAACACATGAACTAGCAGGGGGAATGTGGTTCAAGAGACGTGAGTATGTTTCCCAAAAAGTTTGATTTCTCCTGACATGTCTCCTGAAATTTCATGTTCAGTCAGTCTGGGGTATTATTATTATTAGAAAAAGGAACATCCCATTGTAAATCTGCTTTTAATTTAATTTTTTGTTTTATTAATCTTAGGACTGATGTTCATTATCGGCAGAACTGCCGTTTGGGGGTTGAGTATTATACTCTATTCATATACAGCTTCTCCTGCTCTATATAAACACATCTGTCCAGGGGCGTCAGAATGTGGGGGGGACACATTGGCATAAAACTAATATTTTATGTTAAATGTGGGGGGGTCCACATGAATATTACATTCACTATTAACTATTTTGTGTGTTTCTCATGTGAGGTATAGGTGTGACACAAGGTGAAATTATTTCTGCATGGTCTACTGTGCCTAATTTCCTTTTTATTACTGAATAAAATGTCAGCTCTGTCCCTACAAGACTTGCGCGACGAACTTGCAGCCACATTGACCTTTAGCGCAATTTCGCGGAGAAGGAAAACGTCAATTGACACTTGCTCCGGAGGCTAGACACGAGTACATCCTGCTGAGTGTGCGTGAGGCACTTGCCGAGTTTGCGTTTATCTTGCAGTATCTGAGGTCCCCTGGGCTCCCGACGCATGAGGCCAGCGTCTCTGTGGTTCCCGTCACAGCCTCATGTTCGCATGGGGAAGCTAAGATGTGCTCCTCCCATCCAATCAGGAGACACAGAGCAGGGTGCAGCTGTCACATGGCGCCACCTGCTCAAGGCCCTTCCAGCTTAAGTGGTCGCCATGACTACAAGCACCTCAAACTGCCTCAATGGTATTATAGCAAAAACACAAATGCCGCATTTTCATTTCACGTCACTATGAAATATCTTCAAGGCCCAAGGTGCAAATCATGATTAAAGACTAGACAAACGCACTGAAAAACAAACCAGGTAAACAACAATAAGCAAATAAACAAACAAACAAATAACATAATATTGAATCACCTAGCTGACTAACATAAAATAGTACTATTGGTACTTGAACTAATTGTGAATTGAGAATTGTGAGTTTTCTATGACAACCTATGTTTCATGTGGAGAAGTACTGCTCTGCATGGCAGTTACAGCTATTAAACTATAAAATCTAGCAGATGTTACATGCACTGAGACATAGTGAAATAAAAACATTTAAAAAATCATGCACAGTGTAAGTCACAGAGACACAAGGGCGTTTGCTTATAATTCTGCAACTTTTCCACAAGAAGCGAGCTCTGAAACAAATATGAAAGCCACAGCACATGCATATGCAGTTATCTCTGTTCATTGATGGGTGGCAAATTCCCTGCCGAGGAAGCCAGCGGAGAGAGCGAGCCAGATTACAGAAAGCGATTAACTTTATCTGTGCTGGAGGAGGTGATGTAGCTGTGCACTCAGAGGGGAGCTGGATCTCAGCACTGTGCACCCAAGGCCCCTCACTCGAACGTGCCCCTGGTAGTTTCCAGTGGAAACTGGCAACCGATTTTGTTCTATGTACATACCTGGCTTCAGATAGGTGTGCACTTCATTCCTTTTGAAATGATTACTGCTATCCTTGGTTAACAGACGCATGTACTTGGGGTGATTTTTTTTGTTTCTTTTTAGAAACGTGACACCCGTCACACATGAGTGCCCCTCGGCAGGCGAAGGGGGCTCGTCGCAGGGTCATGGAATCCTCCCCCGACCTCTCTGTCACCCCCTCCCAACAGATCCCCCCCCCTCAAAAAAAACAAAAAAAAAAAACAAGGCAATGCATAAACCACACGTGTCTTTCTGATCTGAGTGCTGCCAGGACTGAAAGCTAAAAGGAAAGCAGACATGGAGAGAGCAAAAGAGATTCAGAGAGATAGAGGGAGGGAGAGAAGGGAGGGGGGGGGTTGGTTGTAACGGTTTCCCCTCCACTTTAAATGCCAGCACACAAACAGTGGAAACTTCCCCGCTTCAAACCTCCAGCGTTACACGTGAGAGGGGAAGGGCTGCCATCGGCAAGGACGACCGTGCGCATCAAAACAAAGCAGACGTGCGACAGGGCACACAATAAACACAAGCACAAGAGGAAATGTCACGCGGCCGCCCCCGTGACGTGGACAGCGCAGGCAGAGAGCCCTTTGAGCACAGACTTCACAGCACGGGCAGCGTGCCGGGTGCCACTCGCTGGGCTAGGGGAACACGAAAAGGCAGGTGGAACCACTGACCCGCGCGGCCGCCCACGCGCTCGGGGGCTCAGAAGCCCCTGCGTGAACGTGGGGCCCCCCAGCAGCAGCAAGTCAAAAAAAAAAGATTCAAAGACTCGACTGTCAAAGACCAGGTGTCTCCAAGTCAGTCCGGTCCACGTTCCGCCTTCGTTCTGTCAACCGTTTGTAATTCTTTACTCGCACGGTTAAGCATCTGTGCCTGTGATCAGAATGTTGCTGGTTCGAGCCCCGGCCTCAGCAGAATAGTCACGTGTCTGTGGGTCCTGGAATGAGGCCCTTAAGCCCCAACTCCCTGGGTGATACCAAGGTGGCTGCCCCTTCTATGTGACCCCCAATTTTATGCCCACTTGTATGGAGAGCAAGACTCTATTCTATTCTATTCGATTTATTACTTTAGCAGCTCGTCAGCCTTAACAGTCTGACTGAGTAAACAAGGAAGTTGAGTCAGATTTAGTCTCATCAACACAAATTATCCTTCAATCTGCAGAAATGCTGCTGCACGCTGTACTGGTCAGATAATGACCTGGACTTGTCACCTACTATGTGGTCATTATATTGCTAATAACAGCATGTCCAAGGGTAGCGTTCACAATTATCCCGTCATTAAGCTTATCGACTCGCACACCTCCATGGCTCTTGCACGATTATACCCTGATAGGTGAAATAAGACGCGGGAGTGAGACCGACAGGACACACAACGCACGTCGGAAAGAGGGAGAGCGATGCCAGCTCACATGTGCCCCACAGGTTGATGTTCCCACAAAGGCTGGGTTGCTCTGGTATGTCTGAGCTTCAGCTGAATGGCTTTCCTGAATGCTCATCTCCGTTAAAAGTTATACGCATCCTTTCAAATGATATACAGGCACATGTTCAACAAAAAAGCTCAACAATTACGATGCTATAGTCTTAGAACCTATGTGGTTTGTCACCTGTCTCCTACTGTCCTTTAGAAAAAAAAGCTTTTTTTCCCTAGAAGGCCAGAGAAGAAAATTTATCTCCCAAAATGCTGGTTTACTTTGAAGATTTCCAGTGAGTGTGCCTGTGTTTCCTTCCACTTCTTGTCTCTAACATGTTCACTGTCTGGCCGAACAGCGACTGCTCCGGCATTTTATGAACCTTTGTAGGCATCTCCTGTTCTGTAGCATCCAATAGCCACCTGCCCTCACATTACTGTCTGCTTTCACCAAACTGATACTGTGGCTGTGTTTCTTGGTCACACCCCTTGAAGAAAATCCTCTAAGGTCAACAGGTTCCTTAACTTTGCAGACTTGAAGAAATGTATTTAATCTGGATATTTTTTTTTTTTTGGCGGAATATAATATACAGCCCCAATTCCAAAAAATTGTCGTGCAAGTTGTAAATAAAAACAGAATGCAATAATATGGAAATCTCATAAACCCTTAATTTATTCATAACAGAACATAGAAAACATATCAAATGTTTAAACTGAGAAAATGTATTATTTTAAGGAAAAAATGAGGCAGTTTTGAATGTCATGGCAGCAACACGTATCAAAAAAGTTTCATTGAAGGCCATGTTTTCCATCGTGTGGCATCCCCTCTTCTTCTAACACCAGTCTGTAAACGTCTGGGGACTGAGGAGATCAGTTACTCGAGTTTTGGGAGAGGAATGTTGTCCCATTCTTCTCTGATACAGGATTCTAGTTGCTCAACTGTCCTAAGTCTTCTGTGTCGTATTTTTCGTTTTATGATGCGCCAAATGTTCTCAATGGGTGAAAGATCTGGACTGCTGCCAGGCCGGTTCAGTACCCAAACCCTTCTTCTACTAAGCCATGATGTTGTAACTGATGCAATGTGTGGTTGGCATTGTCATGTTGGAAAATGCAAGGTTTTTCCTGAAAGAGATGTCTTCTGCTTGGGAGCATATGTTGCTCTAGAACCTGGATATACTGTACCTTTCAGCATTGATGGTGCCTTTCCAGATATGCAAGCTGCCCTTGCCATATATACTAATGCACCCCCATACCACCAGAGATGCTGGCATTTGAACTGATCGCCAATATCACGCTGAGTGGTGCTTCTCCTCTTTAGTCCAAATGATACGGCATCCCTGGTTTAGATTCGTCTGACCACAGTCCATTTTAAATGAGCTTCGGCCCAGAGAATTCGTCGGTGCTTCTGGATCATGTCCAAATACGGCTTCTTCTTTGAATGTTAACTGTGGATCTGTGGATGGCACGGCGAATTGTGTTCACTGACAATGTTTTCTGAAAATATTCCTGAGCCCATTTAGTGATTTCCATTACAGAATCATGCCTGTTTGTGACGCAGTGCAACCTAAGGGCCCAAAGATCATGGGCATCCGTACGGTTTTTCGGTCTTATCCCCTACTCACAGAGTATTCTCAGAATCTTTTGATTATATTACGTACTGTAGATGATGATATATTCAACCTCTTTGCAGTTTTATGTCGAGAAGCATTTTTCTGAAATTGCTCCACTATTCGTCGCCACAGTAACAGGGGGATTTTACTTGTGAGATACACGGCAACTCTGAGATGCTTTTTTATATCCAGTCATGTTACTGACCTGTTGCCAATTGACATAATTAGTTACAAAACGTTCCTCCAGCTGTTGATTTTTTGTATCACTAAGTTGTTCCAACTTTTTTGAGACGAGCTGCTGTCATGAATTTCAAAATGAGCCAATATTTTTCATGAAATAGCAAAATGTCTCAGTTTAAACATCTGATATGTTTTCTACGTTCTGTTGTGAATAAAATATGGGTTTATGAGATTTCCATATCATTGCATTTTGTTCTTATTTACAATTTGCACAACGTCCTAACTTTTTTGGAATTGGAGTTGTACAGAGGTGTAACACAATCATCGTTGCAAACCTGTACTCAATAAGAGGTTGGAAGATAGGTGGAAACCACTGGACTATTTTATTAAAAAAACCACAAAAGATGAAAAATAACATATAATGCACAAAAGCATGTAACATATGAACATTCGCAGAAATGAACAAATTCAGACCTAGACTTACACAGATATTACATAGTAAAGATTTTCACATTTTATACGTTAAATATACATGAGACTACAGGTCACCTGAATCAAAGAGGTCTTCCGAGCAGAATATGCAAATAAAGTTTCCTACAGAATAAATTCCAAACTTCTACCAGCACACAGAGTAAGAATGAAATTGCTCATCTGTTTAACATTTTTAAAAGCTTGCATTTTCTGTATATTAATTAACACCTCAGCAAGTAGCCCATGTAATCATTCAGAATGAGAGGAGCATGCTGTCTTAAGGGCACCACAAAAGATGCAGTCTGACCAGTGGAAAGATAACGAGTCTTACTGCCTTTCTTCAAAATCTGAATTTTTTTTAATTAGCCCTTTATTCTAAAATAGACCATATAGATGACAGTGAAGCCTTGACTGATAGTATTGATTTTTTTTATTCCGGTTGATTTTTTTCATAATTGCAGGAATGAAAAAAAAGAAGGAAAAAAAAATGCAATTTCGTCAAACTAAACTTGATCCTTTTAACTGATAACAATAAATAGGTAGCTTAGGAACCGATTGCTAAATGTGAAAATGTTCATCACTCTACCCACTAGGTTCCATACTGAGACAAGGAGGTTTAAGCTCAATATTGAACACGGCCCCTTCATTATGCCATGATTCAGTGAATACAGCCATTTGACTCTATACCAACAGTGACGTAGTCTATGTGGGCGCATATATGGCAAAGTCAACCTTTCACATAGGGTATCTTTAATGCTAAGTTATTCTAGTATCTGATCTAAAACAATGATTATTTAGATGATAGCGAACAACGATTACAACTCAAAATGATGCTGTTTTTCCCACAGCACTAATCTGACGGGTAACAGAAGTATTTTACAAAAAGCATTTTAATCAACGTACTGTAGTTATCGTAAAAACTATTCTCCTATTTCATCAATATGGGATATTCTATAATTTGTTTCAGTTCTCTGGGTATAAAAATTACACCTCCTAATTTAGAACACCGTATAAATAATGAACCAAAAATGCTTAAAAATTAACATCAAATATCAGCAGAAACATACCGTAGCTCTACAAATGATAATGAGAATCGGATACACACAAGAGAAGAAACAGGAGAACGTGTTAAATGATGTTAAGCCCATTAAGACACATTTAAGAGAAGTGACAGCAATCGAGTGTATCAACCGTTTTCTTAATGTGATCAACAGTACAGCAGAGTGATCAAGCTGGTACGTTTGATGCCTCACGCCCCTGAGCTCCACACTGGCCCACTATCATGTGGATGCTCTTCCCATCTTCATTTCGGTTTCCTCTGGGGACTCCTCTCCTCCCACTGCACTACAGCATGAAGTTCAACAGAAGTGGTGACTCCAAATTTCCCGTAGCGTACAACAGCGTACGTGGGTGAACGTGACTATCCAGATCAGGAGGCTTATTGCAAATATCTGCTCATGTTTCAAACGAGCCGTTATTCAAAACAGATGGATGAATGGATTTTTCCATCACTTGAGGATGATACAACCAGAGTTCAACACCATGATGAATTCTGATGCATATTTTTACGCATATTTTTACCTTGGACATTGTACATAAAAGATGTAGTCCATGTTTTTTTTCCTCTCAATCAAAATATTTTACCACTGATACAGACGTGTCTTGTCACGGACAGGTTCACAATCCCAGCATAAAACCCATTGGTGGTGTTGTGAATTAATCTGAACTAACTTTGATAGAACTTTCTTGGGACCTTAAAGAGAGGTCAGTGAAACACCTTCTAATAAAGAAACGTAATCATTATGACAGAACTTCCACTTTACTACACAGTAGTAAATAGTCTCTTTAAAGTTTTTCGGTAATTGAACTGCTTCAGGTTTTGAGACATACCTTTGTTTTGCAGCACATGACTGTACAACAATGACTGCTATAAAGACCAGGGAAAACACTGTAGATCTGAGCTGCAAGTGTAAGAAGATGAGATGACAGAAATCTAGTTATTGGTCATATCAGCACAGTTACGGTAAGTTGAAAATAAGTTGTGATATTGTTTAAGTTTTGACTAATTCACATGCTTTAACCGGCACACACAGTTAATGATGGAGACAGTATTGAATGTGTTATTTCATGTCCGCAGTTTTCTGTAATCTGGAGAACTAGTCTGCCAGAAAAGGAAATATTTTAACCACTTGTCTTATGTGAGTAATGCGTGCCTTGGTCTACTTTCTGAGATACAGTCATCGGTAACTGCAGCAACACAGTTTGACACATTTATAAAGAGGTGGAAATCACAACTTGCAGAAAATGCATTGATTCTAGGTGGCCCAGGCAACTCATTGTGCTCTCTTTGGAAAGCGTAGAAAAACGACCACCACTGTCACTGTTGAACGGTATGATGAGTAACAACATGTGTAAAGATGCTTTGGATAAGTCGCATCACACGAGACCTAGAGAAAGGTTGCCCTGTGGTGAATGCACATGCTCGTTGTGGGAGCGTATGTAATGTGCCTTGCAGTTTATCGCTCAAGTAGGTCACTGAAGACTTTGCTTCCCATGACCAGAAGAGGGAGCTATATGGAGATGGACAGATATATATATATATATATATATTTCCTCAGTGCCTGTTCAAGAGTTTATTAAAGAATGGTAATTATCTTAATGGAGAAAGGCCTTTGTGATACTCAAAATTAAATAAATTATTAGTGGTTAGCACTGTCGCCTCACAGTGAGAAGGTCCTGGGTTCGATCCCCGGGTCACCCAGGGTGCCTTTCTGTGTGGAGTTTACATGTTCTCCCCATGCATGCGTGGGATTCTTCCGGGTGCTCTGGTTTCCTCCCACAGTCCAAAGACATGCAGATTAGGTCGACTGGCTACTCTAAATTTCGCATAGTGTGTGGCTGTTTGTCTGTGTTGGCCCTGTGGTGGACTGGCGGCCTGCCCAGGGTGGACCCCACCTCTTGCCCAATGGTGCTGGGATTGGCTCCAGCTTCCTCGCAACCCAGATGGATAAAGTGGTATAGATAATGGATGGATGGATGGATTTTTAAAGGATGGTACTCGATGCTGAAAATTCAGTGACTGGTTGATGTAAAGCCTGTAGTTTTGGGCTCTGACTGTGAATTTCTTAGTGTTGAAGGATTGCCGAATAACTCCTAAAAAAGGCCTGCTTTATAATAATAATAATAATAATAATAATAATAATAATAATAATAGTAATAATAATAATAAAATGTGCAGTATTACTCCATAATACCCATGTCTACATGAAAGATAAACAGAAAAAGGTGATTAATAGGATAATGAGTATCAGGGATCATTCCATTTCTGTACCCACTTGTTCTCTGCAGGGCTGTAGGGGTCCAGAGTTCACAGGTGGGAATTACCTAGGATGGGGTGCCAAACCAATATAAGGCACACACACCATTCTGCAACTCCAATTCAGCAGGAATAGCTGGAGGTACCCCCACAATGCTATAGGCATGAAGTTAAGGCAGAGACTCGGGTGCCGGTCCCAGAGACCAAAGCAACAGTGCAAACCACAATTTTTAAATAAATTTATTTGTTTTTCCCCATTTTTTGCATGCACAAACAATCTAATACATAGCATATAACAGTACCATTACTCACGAAACTCATGAATCACCACTATACTAGCTGTCCATTCAGAGGTCATCCGCAGCACTGGACTGACGCAATAATTAAACTACTGCTAGTCTAAAATACATTCACTCTGCTATTTGTGTAATAGAACCTAAACTGCACGTGATTTATACTGACTTAAAGGTTTCCAATGTATTCGATTATAAAAAATACATTATTGCAGAACGGTATATGTCAATATAACTTCTAAATGACAATAAACATATCATCTCACAAATTAATATACATTTTTTATGTAAAAATAGTAAATGTATACCCATTACAGATAGATGTGTGTATGTCTACATACATCTCATTTTCTAAAAAGGCTACTGAAGGATCAGCTTTGATGCGCATTACGTTAAGTCCTGTAATCGATCACCGAGTCCGCCACGGTGCAGTGCGTCGCGGATGATCTGTTTCTCTGCGTTAGACCAACTTCCCAGAAAAGCCGCTCGGTCCGCTCGCCTGCCTCCGAAGATGGAGGAAGTAAGCTAGGGATTAACTGCCACCGCTGCGGTCGCGCTACCCTGCAATGTAGGCTATGCCAGGCTATGCAAGAAATCTGGAGGAAAACCGTTTGTGCAATGCCTGGCCACCGTGACACTTCGGGATATCTTCATATCACGTCCTGTTAAGGTAACGCCGTATAATCGAAGTATCTAAATAATGCACGGGAGAATAATATACTGTAATAATTGCGACGGCCGCTCGGCACCGAAGCGACGTCGAACTGCCAAATAACACCATACGCTGTGGTTTTACCTCTGCAGAGAGGGCTGCGCCTCTGCATTTGCCGAATGACAGCTCGTAACAGGCGATCGGATCACTTGTTGCTCAACTGCATGGACGATAGCAGAGAAGTTGTGACATGTGGGGATCCCTGCAATGTGCCGGCTTCTCCTGAGCCCTTCAGATTTCTGACCGGTTACTATAAGAGATCCATTACTCAGTATAAATACTGCCAGGTGTAGCTGCAGTAACGTTTTTAAATTGTACACGCACACACACACCCGGCATCCCGAATTAAAACATCAGACTGGGTCAATAATGAAGTTAAGATGAGTCAATGAGTCAAGAATAAAGAAGTATGCGCTATTAATCCCAGAGGAAGATTTGTATGAAAATGATTACTTATAGGCTCACGTTGTACCTGGTCTCATGTGGATCACCGCGCAACTCTTAACTCCTTAGGCTCGGACAAAGTAACACCGGGCTGCTCCCTCTGCCAATTCCTTAAGAAAACCGGTGCATCCAGTTTTCCGTCTCTTTCTTCTAATATTTTTTTCTTTAGCTGAGCGCGATCACCGGCGTCTTCTCTCGATCCATTGGTCACAGTTAGTTAGTCGGTCGGTTGGTTGGTTAGTTGGTTAGCGGGCGGTGTCGTCATTTGTGTGTGAAAAGGCGAAGGGAAAGCAGCCCTCCGCAGGTGCGGGGGGTCGCGTTAAGTGGAAAAGTTGACGGGCTGGTTTTACTCTGGAGGAAGTCAGGCAGCAAGCGCTCTTCAGGTCTCTCTCTCTCTGTCTCTCTCTCTCTCTCTCTCTCCGCTCCTTTCAAATTTAGTCGGGGAAGAGGCTCGTTTCATGTTGCACCTAATTATTACTTTTTCCTGTATCCGTTTGTCTCGTTTTTAAACATTGGGGACATTTTAAAGGACGTAGGCTATTGCTTTAACATATCGGGGAAACGAGACGAACCGGGGAAATAGCGATAATTAACCCGAAATACCTAATAAGTCCAATATAAAGTATCATTTTTCGCCTGTAATTTATTTTATTTATTATTGTTTTACAAGAACGGGGCCGTCCCTTGAAGTCTCTCAAAAAGCGGTGGAAAAACGACACAAGGTAAAGCCTTTGAATGAATTATTTATACGCTTCTACGCTGTTTGCGCTTATAATATTGCAACAGAGCGGCACCTGAATGGGGGGCAGACCTGTGCGAGGATCGGTCATATTCCTAGACTCTTAACCACTTTTACCCATCAAAACACCCCTGGTCATAACTTGTTACCTATACCAACTACTGTGATATTGGGATTAAAGTGGCCTGGACTCCCTTTTTAAATGTTACATTTTCTTCATGTCATTTAATTTGATGCATAGTGTCATGAGGGCTCACTGTGGCCATCAGTCATCAGACAGGCGTGTGGTAAATGACAAGTGGCATCCTCGATCTCAGCCAAGTTTGGACCGAAACATCGGGCTGTGTGTGAGTAACATTTCAAGGGGAATCGGCTTATTAGGTTTAGGGTCAGGTATTCCCCCCCAGCCGCCTGTGCTGCGTGTCTCTCCTGTCACTCTGAGCACCGTGTGGAGACGTGCTGCGACATGAGACTGCCTGTCATACAGCATAAAAATAATGCTAATGACCCGCAGCTCGCGTCTATCTCGGGTAGTGTTCAGTCTGGCAGCAGTTCTCTTGGTTTAAGGTGACCGCCGAACCTCTTACAGGTCTATAGCATTAAGCTGAAATGTGTCCGTAACGCTGGGATATGCTACCTCGTGGAAAACCTAGATGATCGACTCAAATTAAAAGCCCTCCAAGATAATATTTATAAGCATCGTCGTATTGATGATTAAATTTTAATATTATGTAAATATTACGAAATTATATCTGTCCCTGAGGTTCCTGTGCCGTGACATTGAGTATAAGTAGTTTCATAGTTTTGTAAAAGTTTTGAAACTTTTTTTTTTTTCCTCCAGCACTACGAATGATTATTAGCGTGTCATGTGTGAAATAACACCATAGACTGTACTTTTACTGTTAATATTTTGTGGTGCTTCGACAGAAAAGCTTCCTGTTAAACTGTACTAAGCACTCTGTTCTGCCTGCCTTTCTGGACTGGGCCTTAATTGCTTACCGCCCAGGTCTCCCTGTAATCTGATGGCCATACGTGACAATGTGGCTGTCAAATTTGCTGAAACATCTGGGTATTAGCTCGAAGGACTGGCTCTCCGTGTGTCTCCCTTAAGTGGGATATGAGGTGTGGGTACCAGAGTGGACTGCAAATTAGATAATTTCAGTGGTCAGCTGGTCAACAGGACAAGGGACTTCGCTTTCCATGCCATTCACAAAAATATCTTTGTTGTTGTTTTGAAATGTGTCCATATTTAGCTCCGTCAACCCAATGTAGCATCAGCTGTCACTTTTTAATAGCCTATATTTACGATAACCTTTTAGCTACTCATTTAGGTCTATGTTAAGTCTACGTCCCATTTGCATTAAGACCTAGTTGCACCTAGATGAATGTTTGCAGAGGCTTGACTGCGAGAATTAGCATGTTGATAATTAATAAAGAAGGGAAGTGAACGAGAGCCAGAACTGCAAGGAGAAAGTCCTTGTCGTAGAGAGGTTTGCACCACCCCGCATGTGTTAAATGATGCAAGCGGTGAGGCTTTTATGACCGTGAAAGACCAATACCAGAAATGAGTGCAAAACGAGGCCTTCAACTGTGGGTAATTAGAGCTTTGATGATTTACCAGTAAAACTGGAATAAGTCAGACTCAGGAGGGGTGTATGAAGAATGTTTTTTGTCTGTATTTTCCCCTTTAGGTGTAGGCTAATATTATATATTTATTGCTGTCATGTAAATAGCTTCAACCTTTCTTTACTTCGTAAATGAATTGTGATTTTCACAGTTCAGTCTACACCAGAGGCAGAGACTCCTTCTTCCTTTACCAGAAGAATATAAAATACTTTTATCTTATTTATTAGCACTTCATTGATAATCATGGCTAAGAACAGTCCAGATACTCTAAGATAGTAGTAGTAGTAGTAGGAATGCCTATGCAATAGTGTTGTGTGATTGAGCTCATAGTAATGATGTGCATTGCAATATCTCTCAGGGGTCCCTGACATCCGCAGTCTAGTAAAAAATGAATATATGTGTTTTCTCTCTTTTAGATTATTAGATTAGGCATTTTAGGGGGCCCGTGTGCACCTTGCTTTCAATATTTCAATACGTCGGATTTTTTTTTTTTTTAATAGTTATTTTTTCTTTTCAACTTTCTGGCGAATTTTCTGGCAAACACCTTGATGCTGTTTCACAAGATTCTCCGCAGTCTGTCATTACCCGATGGCTTTTTAAATGATTGTTTTTTTTATTATTGTAACTTGAATATGAATCACTGCTATTTTTAGAACCTGATTGTCTAAGGAATCTGCTGTCCTGTTGTCTGGTATTGTGCTACACAAAAACACTGTGAACCAGGCAACATATTTGGCAAATAAAATCATCATCTGTTTATGGAGTGTCCTGTGTTGTGTTAAACTCGGGGCAACAGCATGCTGGTGTTCTGCATTTAGAGGTTGTTCCCTGAGGATTAGTATTGTTGAATAGCTGAGGTAATCATTGAATTGCCCTTATAACCCATATACCCTAATTTACCCTTAAGAATTAATTACTTCTTCTCTTTGACATAGATTCATTGAGTCATAAACCTACCTTCTCACCAACCTTATGCTGAACAAGCGTAGCTCAGTCCTCTACATAAACCTAAAATAGTCAAATTTTATAATAATGTAACATAAGCAGTGAGTCTTGATAGATGTTTGTATGACCAGATATGTTGCATGAATGTGGAAAGTGTGACCGTGAATAGCTTATTAATGTGATGTTGTTTTGTTATGTGTCCCGGTTGGCGGCTCATGCCAAGACGGATTGTCCTGTATAAGAGCTAGCCTTTAGTACGGCTACCAGAAATGCATAAAGCTGTTGGCTCGTAGCTGAATTGAAGAAGCTGCTCGCTGCTTTCTTTCACCCGTGCTGATATGCTTATTTGAAGAGCAGCGTAGTGGATTGTGTCAGTGTTTTTCTTGCGGCCTGTGTTTTATTCACAAGGAATAGCATTAATTACAGGTTATATAAAGATAGTACGGGAATTGTAAGCACATGGAACTTTCAAGATATTATGTGAAGGATGATATGTAATTAATGTTTCAAAATGGGAAGCATTTCCCCGGACATTCCAGCTTTGCTACAAGCACAGAGGATCGATAAAGTGCTGCATTAAAGACCTACCTTTCCATGCTATGGATCATTGTATTAGGCCACTGTTAATAATTAATCGACTTTTGATCATTGTGGTAGCTGCAGTATAACGTTGTTACGTAATGGAATTATCAATTAACTGTGTTTGCCTGATCTTTTTACGCTTCTCGAGTTCCTGAAAGGGTTTTTATGCGCAAATGGCTCCTTTTCTTACCTGTCATGCGAGAAATCGAAAAGAAAACACGCTGCCCTCACTGTATGTTTCAGTTAGAATATCCTTTCAAGTGTGTTTTTGTCTTGGTGTTTGTGGAAAGCTTTCAGTAATCGTTCCAGTCTTTTGGTGACTGCCATGTGCCCAAGGGAGGCTATAAGGCACTCAGAAAGGAAGATATGTGTACATATATTTTCATATTCTGTGATGTATCACAATCTCACAACACTTTCAGGAGCTTTAGTGAGGTCCTTCTTCATAATACAGTACAATTTCCTGGGTTTCACATTTGCTTTCATTCTCTTTTTATAGATTTTTTTCTGTCTACTACCAATATTCTAGTTGACATCGTCTATTAATAACTGTTTCTATCTAGTGCCATACCCTATTATTGGTTCCACCACGGAGTAAAACGTGATGTAAATGTAGACAGACATCTGCCAGCAACATGCTACTTATTGTAGTTAACTTCTCAGCAAACCAGAGAGCTCTTCCATGAAATGTGAGCACTCGCTCCCTCGTCCTCCAGTCGAGTTTGAGGTATCAGAATCACTAAGAGGCTTGACTGAAAGCTGAACCCAGTTGCCAAAAATGACTGACTTCTGTGAACCTCTTCAAAGCAGACTCCTCTCTCACGTCAAGTTAGCCAACAGTGACGAGGTCTGAGCCAGCATCCCTGGCTACTCTGGTCGCCATGGCGCAGTGATGGACATGAGGAACAGTGGTTCATGTAGGGCTTCCTGTTTCCTGATCAGCCCTTTTATTAATGCAGTGTCTCCCCTTGATTCCAACAGCCCGTGGCCCCTACTATGGAGACCGAGTCAACGGATGGGTACCTCGATAGTAAGTAAAGTTCGCTATTTTAATGTCTCTGTTTACTATTATTTTCCAGTTAAGTGCGTAATGGGAGTGTATTTATTTAATAGGGTGCGGAATGTGGAATGTGGGACTGTATTTCAGCCCAGTTAGCATGTTAGCTATAATGACGAGGGAGCGGAACTAAGAAGTATTTCCTATGAGCTGATCCTTGTTCGCTGAATGAAATGAAATGATGAACGAGTCTGAGGCATGTCTCTTAGGACACTTTCCTGTAGTTCTCTCCTGCAGTGGAATATCCTTGACAATCTAAGTTGATACTTTACGTCTTAAGGAACCTGTTGGGTGAGGGATCAAGGACGGATGAAGAAATATTTATTAATAGAATGATGAATAGATTGATTAGCCAGTTCACTAGGTTACGTTAAAATTATGTTGCATTACCTGTGCAGTAGAGATCAAACTATGTCCCGTCAATTGATTAAAGAGAATAGGATGTAATGGAACAAATAAATTATGGAATGAAAGCATAAATGTCAATTAGTACCTTGTGTTTGTCTCTTTCTTGTGCTTGTAGATTCGAGATGCATTAATCAGAGACATTTTTACATTGTACATTTGTCCATTTAACAGTAAATATGCCCAGGTGAGCTGAGCACTTAATATCAATGATTGAATTAACAGTCCAGACTAAATGAGAGAGCGGGAACACTCTCATGATTGCAAGCTTTGTGTTCTTGTTGTCGAGGGGCTTTAATTTTGGTTATGTGGTGATCACACTGTCCCTGCAAATTATAGTTACTGTCCAATCTGTTCATGGTTATGCAATATTGTCCAAAAGTTCTTCCGTACTGCTTTCTGTTTTCACAATTTCTAAATCTACCTGAATAACACTCGTGCCACATAATGCATTTAGTTTTTGGGCGTTACAGTTTAATTTAATATTGACTTAAAATATGCACCTTTCTGCTAGTACAAAGTCCCAAAAGGTCTTAATTTTTTTTAGCAGATTGTGCACTTTATCATGTTCTTCAGTTAGTGTGCTGTTTCTTGTTTGCATTCTCCATCCATATTAACACCACATAGCACATCCCATGTGGGGCATGGATAAGGTCGGACCACTTTACACAGGTACGCATGGACACTAGCCGGGGATTAGTTTAGATCATAAAATAGTCATGTATTCACGCAAAGGTTGGTGGGAGATTGGAGTGAGCTTCCAAGTAGAGCTTAGGCCTTAAATCATTCAAGTTGGCAGTAGGTAAAACTGTGTCTCACTTAGTGTCTGAATGCCTAAAAGAGTTCCTGAATGTCCTCTCCTCATTCATAGCCCCTCTTATGTTCTACCTTTGGGTCCCTCAGCATGTACAGTGTGAATGAGGGTACACTTCCCTTCACTCAAGGAGCCAGTTACCATTGATAGTGTGGCTCATCTGATAAGGGTGGTGACAATATAAGGTACTTTTTTTGTGACTCCCACTTGGTAACCCCATGGGAAAGCCGTCTGGCTGTTCTGAGAAACCTATTCCCTTGGCGGAGTGCTTTCTGTCACTCGGTGTCTTTTGAGTTGACTAAGGAGGCTCTCTCTGCTCGAGCCTTGGACACCGTTAGCCCGATTACTACTCGCGCCGTGATTTTCACTGCTCTATCATCAGTATAAACAGGGTTTTGTCTGGTGTTTCGATTAGACACCTTTGAGTAAACTGGCTTGTAAGCAATTTTCTTAACTACCTCAAAAAGCCCATGTCTTTTAGGCTGTAGTGGTATTTCAGAATCGAAAGACGCAGTCAAGCTTCTTCATTCACAGTGGCAGTGAGCAAGAGGGAATAACCATATTCTGTCATGAGGATATCTTAGTTGTCTAATGTAAGAGATGCATTTCTGGATAGGTGTCTGCACCTTATCTCAGTCCAGATGGTCCTTGGAGACAGAGATGCTCTTTAATGCCACATAAAGATGGTAGGTCTCGGCGTGTCACATGATTGATTTTTATCTAACTGCCACGACTCTGACAGGGCTGCATGGCGATGCTGCAGATGTGTAGAAGTGCGCTTGAGTAAATAAACAAGATTTGTCATGGAACAGTTGGTGGAAGCATCATGAGGCGCAGATGAACAGCAGTGCATCTCCACTCGATGTCTTTGCACGTCCCGCTTAATAACGCCTCTCACCAAGCTAATCGGCGCCGGGGGAGAGGCACTCTTGTGTGTCTTGTAACACGCTTCAATTAAAGGCACCTTCAGCCTGCTTTCAGCTCTTTGGGGTTTCAAATCTGCACCAACAGATTGACACCTAGAGCAGCTGGGGAGAATGGAAAGTTTTCGCTTAACTGAAAATGCCATTTCTAAAAAAGGCCGTTACGCATTATTAAATTCGATAAGAAAAAATAAATGTATTGACAAAAACAGAAGTTGAGCCCTTATCCTGAAAAAGTGGAGTTATGTTGGCTCCGTGGAGGTTTCTTATTTGAATCGTGCTATGGTACCAGTTTCCCTCTGGTACTTTAAACGTCTGTTTTGAGCGGCCCCCGCACCTTTCCCATCTCTCATATATCATTTGGGCGTAGTGTTCTGATAGACTGCTGAAAGAATGAAGGTATTCCCCAACCGGTTAGTGTGGAAATGTTTTCCCTCGGTAAACAACAATAGAGGGATTTGACTTTTGCATGTTAAACTTGATTGGTGAATCGTATTTGTGTGCAGCAATCTGTCTGTGAGGGGGTGAACTCTCTAGTTTATTGGTACTGATTGGAATGTCGCCGGCATCCATGTATTTCATGCGTTCTTATAAGCATCATCTACCCTGCAGTTCAGATGCTGCATAACAGCGTTAAATCATGTGAAGATTCCATTCCCGGTGAGCATTGTCAGATGGAAGCTTTACCTGCTCCACGGCCAAGCCCTTGCATTGACGTAGTCGGGGATGATTTTTGTACTTGTTCTTCCTGCTGTTTTCGACATCAAGACTTGAGGCTGTGGACAGTGGTGATGGGAACATGAACTGGGGCCACTGGGCTTGTTTCTGCATGGGAAAACTACCTAGTATAACCCTGTGTTCTGAGGCACCTTTTTACGAAGAACACACTGGCATATGTGAGTCAGGATTGATGAACTATCGCTGTAGCATTGGTCAGGGGACACAGCTTGACAGGAAAAACCTGATCCATGCTCCGCCTGCGCGTTCCCAGGATGCCTGAACCCACTGCTCTTTTGAATGGGGCCAACTCCTATCCAATTCCTCTCCTTTATTCTCACCAAAGTTCCTTATAGATCTCGGCACACATGACACAGCCGAAAAGAATTAAGGAAGGAGAGACGCATTGTTTAGCATCGCAATCCCTCTGAATCACCTTTGCAGCAAAATCGCCACAGTTAGTGGGGGGGGGATTTAAGTTCACAGGTTTCAAATTAATGAGTCGTTCTGTCAAATCATCTCCCCCTCAAAACAAGTGTTGAGTGGGCACGTACTCAGCCCCTGAAAGGTCAGAAAGCCCAAATAAACAGTGCCCTTGGTTTCTATCTACCTCTTTCTTTTTTTTTTTTATTTTTCAAAAGTATTTGTAAACACAGACTTTTTTTTTTTTTTTTAGACCTGCTTGAATGTATAGAGGCAGTGAGGCGCGATAGGATTCGTCTGCAGATGACTCCCTGTACGTCATTAGCGTAGCTTTAGCCGTTTCCCATTGAGCCATTGTTTTTTTGACTGGGCCCATGTCCAAATCCTCCTCGTCATCCAAGCCCACTTAACTTGCCTGGGCCTCTTGTCTCTTACTGGGCCACCACCTGCATCCATCTCCTCCATCTTGGCGTGTCCGGCAACGCTTAAGACTCTCCTCGTTTTACGCACGCAACTACATTCAGTTATCCAGCTGCCTGTTGATATGTTGCAGTCCCCTCCATTCCTCACTTTTCCCCCAATTCACCCACCTCTCACATGGTGATTTTTACAGAAATGTCTAATGCATGAATCCGTTTCCTATTGTAAAATGTTTTTTATTTGTTGTCATTTTCAGGTTTAAAACCTGTCCTGTAATATCATAAAAAAGGGTACAGCCCTGTTATAATGGTGTTCCTGAAGGTACAAACGACAGTAATGTACCCCCAGTGGTACAAAATAGTTCCTCAGAGTCCATTTCCGTACCATAAAAAGTACCTTTACCTACAGTAAGGTTATAAATAGCAGACGCTTGAGAGTACAGCCCCAGTGACAAGTAATTGTACCCTCAAAGGTACAAATTGGTATTTTTTACAGTGTAAGAATGGCAGTGTCATTAGGCTTTTGCTTCAGTTTTGGGTCTGTACCCATCACTGATCTCCTGCTGATCCTAACCCACCAGCAGCTAACGTGTCTAAGGGAAACATTACTGCATCTTGCCACTTAATATGGACCAGTGCTCTTGACCTTCAGGACCAGTAGGGATGGGAGGCCTTTGTACCGCTCGCTCTGTCATGGAAAATCCACCCCTCGGCTGAGGCCAAAATCCGGGCTAGCTCGGGCTCCCCGTTGCCAGGTGACAGCTTGTCACCGGAGATTAACCCCCCCCCCCCCCACACACACACACAACCGCCCCCCCCCCAAGACCAGTGTAACTGGAGCTGGCCTGGGCGATTGCGAAAGCCATTGTGTCTCCCGGCACACGCCCCTTCCCTTTCGCTCAGGCTACCGGTATGTCCCGCACAGGCACTGGAAGGAACAGGTATGCAGTGGCTGCTGCGGTGGCACCCTCTTCGCCGAGTGTTTGCCGCATGAGGAATCACAACACACCTCTAGTCTCACCCGTTTAGCCAGAATGGAACATTCCTCATCCCAAATCAACTCTGACTGGCAGCGATGGGAAAAATTGATGGGGCAGGTTTTATTGATTCATTGGTGATGGTAACACAAGAGGTATAATATGAAGGTAAGAATAGGAGGAGCCCTACAGTTACAGGTGTTTAACCATAATCGTGTCATCAGTGTCTGGCTGTACTACTTTAGTGTAGGATTGTCAGGTATATGAACTGAATTGGGTGAATATGCAGTGTTCATTTAATTGTCACTCCGATAATGGAGGGAAGCTCTTGACCACATAATTTACTGCAGTTCTTACCAGGAGAAGTACTTTGAATTGTATTTAAATAAATTTTCATGTTTCTTGGAGACTTTTTTTTTCTTCTTTTAATTAGATTTTCGAAATGTCAGGAGAATATCAGCAAGGAAGAGACTCTGGGCATAATATTGATGTTTTTCAGGCCATAATAATCCATGAGATTATTATAATTTTTTTTTTCATGAAGGAAATTAGGCCCAATGTTTGTACGAAGGGAACCCTGGGTATAGCGGCTGCTGGGGAAGATACCTGCACAGCTGCCACCAAAATGTTTTGAGATGTACTGAGTCACACAGAGCATTTCGAATGCTCAGTTGAGCACATGCGTCAGGAGACGTGCCCCATGGACCACAAGTAGCTGCCCTGACCAGGGCAGATGGAGAGGAAGCTCACTTAAGCCGCAACACTGCAGTCCCCTAATGCTTAGCAGACGTAGAAAATCATGGTTTGTGGAATGCCTCACACAGCGTCTTCAGACTAGGCTAAATGTGTCAAATGCTGTGAAGAAATTCTTCAGACCACCTTAGAGCTTGTTCTTTTTTTTTCGTTTGTGACACCACAAAAGTTGTTTGACAGTTCCTCAGTCAGTGTGCAGTTTCTGCAAATGGTAACGGGCACATGCAGAAATGGGTGTGTGTGTGTATGTGTGTGTGTGTATGCGTGCACTTAGCCTTTTTCAGACTACTGCTGCTCTGCAACCCCTTTTTTGAGATATTTTCGAGATTTTCTGGTCGAGCTTGCTTGCCACAGCAAAGGGCACATTTTCTTCCAGCAAAGTGGGAAAGCAACGCAAATGCAATCATGAGTCTGTGGTGATTAATTTTATCTAGAGATCCAAAGCTCGAGACAGTGCCGTCCTGTTTACAGTGGCAAAAGCATTCCAGCTGTACATGGCCGATTGCTGAGACGTTTGCAGCAGTCAGAGTTGACACTGCCCTTGTATGGTCTTTGTCTGCTTGAGGGTCCCCCTGGCCTGAGGTAGATCAGAGATAGGGGTCTTTTCCCGTTATCCGCCATAATTTAAGCTGAATACGTCAGGATGTAATGTGAACAGGTGTTAGAATCCCAGAACGAATCGTATTGGTGCTGAAAGGTAGGAGAAGAGAGTTGAGTCTCTTACTGTCTGTGGGCCAGCGGGCCAGCCGGCTGGGGAGGTCGCAATAAAACATCAATGTGACCCCCTCACTTGGTTTGCCTCTCCTACGTAGTGGTTTCATTTACTAGTTCAGACTTAGAGGGCAGCACACATAGAGCAAATAGCAAATGGTACTCAGCTGCAACCACAAGACTTACAATGGCACTGCTGGTGTTACGTAAAGTAGCTAATTAATTTGACTGTAATAAATAGCTGTAACAGGGAGTACAAATTAAGAAGAAAAGCACTAACATTCGATAATTCTCTTTGTATAGAAACTGAGGTAATGTAATGGCTTCCATTTCATCACCTCCAGATGATGATGAGCTATTTCGCTTACTCCCACGGTCTCTGAACCCTCGCGTGTACAGTAGTACTGCTTTCATCTCTCTTGTTGGTGGCTGTCTCCTAGGCAACGGAAACTGCTCTCCTGGGAAGGAGAAGTCGAGGATGCTGGCGGAGCTGACGGCAGGCACGCCAAACGGACAGCATACACACCTCCCGGGCTCCCCCATCTGTAAGTGCCCCGTTTGCCATGTTTGCCCGACGTCTGATCTCTCCCCTGGAGAGATGGGGTTTTCTGAGGAAACGTGGCCCTGTAAGAACACCTAAACGGTGATTAGTGTCACACGGCAAATCTTTTACCCATGAATCTTAGCATCTTTCTCCCGCATGGCTATATCTTTAGCATAGCGAGGTACGTTTTGTGTATTTGGTTAGAATCACAACAGTTGCTTAGTTCAATACTTTTGAAATAGCTTAATTAGCAGTGGATGCGTGTGATACTGTAGTAAGTTGCATAATGCTTCTGGGTAAAGTGGATCGAGAAGGACACGTACTCAAAGGAGGTGACACTCAATGACTTGAAACCCTTGAATATGGAGCCACTGTTTTGTACCTAAGGATCTGAATGCTGGAGGAAGCAAACCCTGGTCTCCAGTCTGAGTATGTGTCCTCCTTCCCTGTGAGGAGCTGGTATAGGCTATGGAGTCGAGCCACTCGCTTGGCTATCTGAACATCTGATTAGTGTTACACTTGTCATGGTGAAGTGGCACAGCAAGAAAAAGGGAACCATCTCCACCCTTATCTGGTCTTTGCTGCTGAGGGATAGAGGCAAGTTCCTTGACAATGGGGACAGATTTTCTCAAAGATAGCATTCTGCTGAACCACACCAAGGCCAAATTGCAAAACAGCCCACTGACCGAAAAACTATGGCAGGAGGAATTAAATCCACCTAACTCATAAGGTTTCCACACGTTCCTGTAACGCTGTGGCGTTATCACCGTATGTTGAAACGTCGCGTGAGCCGCTGAGTGCCGTCCGAGAGCGAAGATCCGCCCCCGGGAGGCCCCGTGGCGAGCGGGCCGGTCGTTGACGTCGCGGTATCCACCCTGCGCCATTTTTTTTTAACACACTCACCGCATTGCAAAACGTTCAATTTGTGAAACGCGTTCCCAGGGACTCTGCAGCGTGTGTTATGTAGAGTACGTGCGTATCAACCACAAGGCCAGGCATTTTTAGTTTATTTTGACCACATTAAATGGTGCGCTGTGACTCACATCAGCTTTCGTGGAGCGCCGTGCAGGTGCTGCGGGTCGGCAGAGAGACTGGAAGCGCGCACACTGGTACTCAACCGTTCGAGGTCCTTCGCAGGGCCTTTCTCCCTGTGCGTCTCGTCTCGCCGGTGCCTCGCTCCATTGTCCAACATCGTGTCGGTAAGCGTTGGTAAGGCCATGTTTCGTTTTTTTTTTTTTCTCTCTTATTCCAGCCTCTCTGACGACACAGTGTTTAGGCGGTGCCTTCCAGACACAACACCAGATTCCACATCACCTAATAGTTGCCGATGGGTGATTAGTTAATTAATCTAATTGGTCAGAGATGCCAGTCACTATGAAATAATGGTTCTCATTCACTGTATGCTGTTTTTGTTATGCACTGAACACTCTTGTAAGTTGTGGTTTATCGATTGCGTGCCTTATAAGAAATTCTCTTCCCAACATTAGTCTGATTAGATGGTTCTCCATGCATAGACACTAGCATAATCTCATTTGCATAATTGATTCTGATTGATACTGGGCACAGATACTGTATTGCTATGTCCTGAAGGGAAGGTATTCAGTAAATTGCACTGTTGTGTTGCGTAGTACTCACTGGATTTGGCTTATCTAGGTTGGGTGGGTTCTGCAGTTATAGGGTCTACAGTGGGATGAGCATCACAGGGGCATGAAGCTGGATTGCAGTATTGCAGTGCTGCTGTACTTTTAGCAGTATTATGTAATTGTATTTTTATAGGCTTTGCTCGTGAGGTGTGTAGGTCAGGTCAGTGTGGTCGGCTGTCTTTTTTTTTTTTCTTTCTTTTGTACTGCAACAAATGTACAGCAAGGCCAGCTGAATCCTGCACTGGATCTCCTTTCGAAGTGTGAGCAGCTGCGTGAAGCCATGCCTCATTTCTACTTAAATTTGTGGCGTATTAAAAATCGTGTTAATGAGGAAACATGAAAGCGCAGGACTGATGTGTGAATGAGCCCAAGTGTGAAGTGCCAGTGCAGGCCTTAAACGGAAACTGACACTTTTTTTATGCCGTAGACACCATTGGTTTAGAAGTCTGGGACTGTATTTTAAAGCCCTGCTGGTTTCCTTCCATCTTTTTTACATTATGATGCATGACAAGCGCATGTTTATCAGCACGAGTGATTCATTTTGCTCCCTTTTGTGTGCTGTTGGATTCACGTGGATGCACAACTTTTGGCGGGGGGGGAGGGTTAAGGATGGTGATGGGAGATGCTTCCTGATGGCGGGGCTTCCGCTGGTTAAGGCACAGACTGCACCCCGGCTGGTGCGGAAATGGTCACTTCCGTTTAGGTTCAATGAAGTTGAAGAGCTCACCTAGAAATGTCAGCACAGTGATGGAGCTGTGGGGGATGGGGGTGGAGTTTGGGGAGGACAGCAGGAGGCAGTGTCCCGCCCCCCCCTTGTCGTCTGAGTGGAAATTGCAGTTAATCGGCATGTTCTATGCTGGCATTTTGTACCTATGAGTAATTTTGTTGGTACCCTATAGGCAAGTAATAATAGGCTTTGTGTGCATCAAACACATACATTAACACATGGGGTAAGCAAGGTGCAGCTTTTTTGTCCCCCCAAGTGCATCCATTAAACTCCACCTGTTGGGGGAGGGCTTGCTTTCAGCCTTGCCATGTCCACTTCCACGTGCCCTCCCTGGGAAGATCTGTCTGGGTGGCTGAGCGAGGTAGGAAGGGGAGCCCATGATCAGCTAGTGGGGTTCGGTGAAGCAGTGTTGGACTTTAGTGAGTGCGGCAAGGCCTGTGCGTGCTCTGTGCAGAATGCAACCCCCCCATTCCTGAGCCTGGCACACCACTGCTCCTCTTCCAGATGTATGTAATCCCTGCAGTAGTGTTCCCAAATCCAGAGACGCATCGGAAAAGGGGCGACCTTAGTGCTTCCCTCTAAAGGACTCTTTATACCCCTTTGTATGAATTGTAATAGGTGTCCAGGGTGAAAGAGCTTCATTATATATTAGCCCAAGTATTTGGCCAGAGATTAAAAGGTTTACACAAGGAGACACATCATTTAATCCTGGAAAATCCCTTTGTAGGATAGAAGTTAAAGAGGGACTGAGTTATTTAGGTTGTGCAGGTGTAGTGCTTCAGGGACTGAGACGAATGTTAGTAGTGCAGGACCGGCATCCAGCCGGTAAGTCACTGAACCATACTGAGAGTGTAGTTGGGCTGTACAGCTCTTACTCATGGCGATGGCACCGTAAGGCACAGTGGGCGTCCAAGCTCCACGTTCCTTCTCGCTGTCCCACAGGCAGTCAAGTAGAAACCTTGGGGGAACATGGTCGTGGGTGGGGGCACCTCTCCGGCCTCACTCCTGTTCCCTCAGGGACTACAACCAGATCGACTTGTTTTTCTTAACTTCAAGCAGATTGTGTTTCGCTGTAAATTCCTTGTAGTGTTGGTATGTTTTTTTTTTTTTTTTTTTTTTTTTTTTTTTTCCTTGAATGATCTTCACCTGGAAATATTGTTGCTATGGTGCTGAGAGTGTGTTCCTAGGTAGCCGTCTGGATCACTAGTTACCATGGGTCTGAAAACCAGTCTCTGCACTGGCTGATATTCGTCCTACATGAGCTGTCAGCCCCATAAATGGCTTTAGATTCAAACTGCTGTCCCAGCTGTCCTCAGTGTGACAGAATGGGCAAAATCAATACTGAAATAAGTATCGTCTTGGCTCCATAGTATGTGACATAAACATAAAGACCGATGTCTGCCACTGTCTCGTTGCGGCATTTAGCATTCATTTATTATTTTTTCCTCTTCACTCTGCTTGACCCCATGCAGCACACAGAATCAAACAGGAGGAAGGGACAGAGGAACAGAGTGACAAAAAAACAGCAGACCTGGAGGAGACCACCCAAAGTGGGGAAGAAGGATGCGAATTGGAGGAACCAGTGACGGACAGCCCCAATCACCTACCAGACGGGGGCACGGGGTCAGATGGGCCGAGTGATGGGGGGATCCGATTGCCCAATGGTGAGTTATGGTGTATTCATGATATTAACAGCTATTAACCGGATATTTTCACCTCAAACATTACACAGTCAGTACTGTAACCAGAGGTCATATTTCTGTATTATGTGTTTTAGATGTGATTAGTGTCCTTATAAATAGAAAGCTTAAGTTGTTTGTGTGTTATTTTTTACGGTTTGTTCGTATGTGAATTTTGTTATCTGAGTACTTGCCTTTACAAATGGCAAAGCCGGGGACTGTTGGCCATAGCAACACATGGGTTAATAAAGCTTCGTCGGTAATGACGACCGTAGGGTTTTCACTAGGTGATTCTTTTTCGAAACCCTCGCTTGAAATGGGTGTGGAAAGGGTTGCTATTTTTGCGTAAGTGTTTAAAGCCCTGGAATCCTTGTGTAAGTAAATATCCCAGGAATCTCCCACAACCTGTTCCCTGCCCCAAACTGACATTGCCACCTCTGGCCCAAGCTGTAAGAGCGGCAGGCTTCTATTTCAGATTTCCGAACTGCTGAGGCGGGGGGTGGGGGTTCAAAATTCAGCCAGCTTCATTCTCAAGCTCACCGTATATCCAGAATCTGGATAAAATTATTATTATTATTATTATTATTATTATTATTATTCTATTTAATGATGTTTGCATCTTTGTACGATTAAAGTTACCTGACACTAGGCACTATGCTCGTCAGCTAGGACCCAGCAGGCCACTTCTTAGGTGCCTTGCCCCCACGACCTGGTGTGTCGCTCTGGATTCGTGAGGTGTTTGTGGTGAGACCACCCGCTGATGGGGCAGAGAGCTCCGTTTTTCCTCAGAATGGACGTGAAACCTCCCTGAAGCCCCACACCACACGCTCAAGCCCCATTCTCGCTAGCTAGCTTATTCAGCGCCCCCGCTGGTGTAGAATGTGTCAAGTGAACATCTGTACCATACACACACACAGAGGGTATTTTTAGAGTAAACCAATTATACAGGCCCTCTGCTTTAAGGATACCTTTAACGCTCCCTTAACTGGTGCGATTCTGGTTGTACGCAGCCGGGTCTGAAACCGGCTCTATGCCCCATTTTCTGAACTGGGATCTAGTGCCAGTTCCAAACAGAAATCCAATCTGAGCTTCAGGATCCTTATTAATTTGGTCCTCAAAGCATATGATGGGGGCCTGTGAGTGTTTTCAGTGGGCTAAACCCCTGTGCCCGTGATCAGAAGATCACCAGTTCGACCCCCGGCCTCAGCAGAGCAGTCACGTGTCTTTGGGGCCTTGACCAAGGCCCTGGAGCAGCCCACCCCCAGCTCCAGGGGTGCTCCACGTTGGCCGGCTCTGTGCTGTGAACCCCAAACTGTGGAAGCAAGATGGGGGAGGCGAAGAGGAGAACTCCAGTGTACCTGCATCCATACTTATGAAATAGGGAAAGGATTTATCATTTACCAAGAAGGTTGAATGGTGCGATTGCTGCACAGTGTTATTTATGCTCAGCAGTTACTCATAGATGTAGGCAGGTTCATTGTTGATCTGCAGGCAATATGCCTTCCCAGCACAGTTTGGTTCATTGTGACTCACATATAATTTTACTATTACAGCTCTTTAATTTTGAGTTTATGAATGGTGGAAAAAAATAATTTACTTAGGAGTAAAACTGGACCCCCCCTTCCTAAATAATATTCGATTTGGATGTTCATCAAAGTTTTCTGCAGATCACTGCTTTATTCCGGGTTTGATAACAGATGTTGCTTGTGGGTGGCTCATCCTTAACCCCCCCCCCCCCCCCTCACACTCCATGTCCCTACAGGTGACAGACCCTTCCAGTGTGGCCAGTGTGGTGTGTCCTTCACGCAGAAGGGGAACCTTCTGCGTCACATCAAGCTGCACACCGGCGAGAAGCCCTTCAAATGTCCCTTCTGTAGCTACGCATGCCGCCGCCGCGATGCCCTGACAGGCCACCTGCGTACGCACTCTGGTGAGTCCCTTGTCATCGATTCACTCGCCCACCGCCGCCATCGGCCATTCTCACCCGCTGCCGCCATCACCTACTTGCAAGCTCACTCGCTCCCCCTCACACCCTATTTTCACGGCTCGCATGATCTCAGGCTCTCTCACCCTCGAGTCCGCCCCCCCCCCCCATCACACAGGCCTCATTCCCACCCTCCCTCAGCCCGGGGGCCTGTGCGGTCAGAGCCTGACGATGTGAGAGCCACAGCTGCACGGTCCTGCTTGAGCCAATCGCGGTCACAGCCTCTTTTTTAAAAAAATTATCGGAGTGCGGCAGACTCCACGACGGTCCCGTTTGGAGAAACTGGGCCCCAGGGCCGTCCTGCTCGCTAACCCACTTTCACGCCATCGCCTCGCTCAGGATATGGGTCAGGCGGTGCGAGCATCGTCCGTGGGCCCATTCCTCGGAAGCGGTTGCCCCGGGTCGGTTCCTGGAAGCAAACGTGAGGGAGCAGCACCATAAATGCCAAGCTTACTGGTCGCTGATTGCCGCCCAGCTGAGCAGGGCGACTGCTCTCTCTCTTTTTTTTTTTTTCCGTCTGTCTCGTGACATTTATCCTCCCTTACATTTCCTGCTTCAGCAGGCACTAGCCCAAAGTCAGGCGGGTGAAGTCATTTATGTGCTTTTTTTCTGCATTTAAAATGGGTCAGAAACTACAAGGAAATCAAGCCACACTAGCTATTTTACTTTAGCGTGATTTTATTTGTTTTTGTTTATAAATTGGCGTTTGCCATTGTGGTACTTGTGGTTTTTTTGCGTTTTTTTGTCTTGTGCGTTTGGATATATGCTGACTGAATATAACCATGGCCTGCACCTACAGTAGCACTTGTATTTTTGGACACATTAAGATTTGCTTCTTCGCAGAAATGCATCACAGACCCCCGTATTAATGTGTCCAAAAAAATCTTGTTAGTTCAAAATTGTTGAAAAATCTGATATTTGCAGCCAGTTTGTCTCGGCAGTGATGGGATGAATGAGGCATCAGCAGTCAAATTGTGGTTTTGTGTTTTTTGTTTGTTCATTTTCCGCTCCTTGAATAATCGGAGTGAAAGAATTTCTTCTTGTTGAATATTTGCAAAGCCTCTACCCACTCTGCAACTCTGTCCTCTGCTTGCTATGCTGTCTGGGGGTCCTGCCATAATGCAGAAAGCTGTGGTGCACCAACGGCTTCACCTGCCCAGTTAGTGCTGGTGCCACTGTTATAGGTTCAGTGGTTTCCACTGGGGACTCCAGCCGGCGTACATCCCAGATGCCTTTCATGTTAAGTTTTGGTCGTTTGCACAAAGAAGCGCAATGCAGCCTTTCTTGACAGCCAGTGGCCTTTGTTGCGTACTCAAAGAAATCCTTCAAGTTAGTCGAGGTCTTGCATTGATTTCGGAAGGGGTTTTTTGTTTTATCGATGTTTAATCTTCAACCCAGGAATCCGTGTTAGCTTTTCTTTAAGTCGTAATTTGACTAGATTTTTTTTCTCCCACCATTTCAATACTTTTTCAACCAACTGATTAGTAACCCAATTTCTGAGGAATTACAGGATTCAAATACTGAAAGTTGGATACTGTACATCTATAACTGTCTTTTTGAACAGAGGAAACCAACCCAATCAAGTTTATTCAACTTTTATATTATAATAAAAATATATATAATTTAATATATTATAATAATATATATATCAACTGGATACGTTTAGTCACTTATTGTTGTATTATCATACAAACCAGTTGCTAAAGAGGTTAGCTGGAGCTAAACCTAACACGGGATCTCCACTCAAAAACTCTGTTGACTAGCGCAACAGACTACCCCCCCCCCCCCCCACTTCCGCCAGCGTTCCTTTGTGTACTTTTCCCCCCTCCTGTTTAAGGAAAACCAGAATGTCGGGACACCCCTGGCCCATCCGGCTTGCTTGCACAATCGTCGCCGCGTACCGATGGCCCCCGCCTGCACACCCACACACCCACACGTGCCGCTTTGGCCCCCGCCTGCTCCACGTGGGGTGGTGTGACATCCCGCCCAGCCTGGAGGCCAGTCTGCCGGGGGCGGACAGGACACAGCTGGGAGAAACTCCGCTGCCACTTACAGTGATCGGATCGATCAGAGGCCTTGGGCCGCTCGCAGTTTTCTTCGCACTGCAGAAGGCCTTTCTTTTTTTTTATTAGTTTTGTGGTGTACATTTTCATTGCAGGAAACACTGGAGATTGTCTGTCTGAAGTGAGGTGGCACAGATCTGAGAACAGGTTCTGTTTTTGATCGGTTGCTGAGGGCTGAAGCTGCTCAGCTCAGGCCCGCGAGGAGCTGAGAGCTGGCAGCCGATTGGCTCGAAGTCATATGGAGATGGATGTGAGAGTCGCATGACGGGTACATGCCAGGATGGAGGGGGAAGAGCAGAGAGCTGTAGGCAGAAGTGTTGAAAAACAAGCGTGATGCAGTTTTATGGTCAATTGCAGTGGCACAATGTTTCCCAGAAGCGACATGTGATATAATGTTGATATAAATACAGTGTGTATATGGACTTCCTCCCAGTCCATGTGTGAACCGATTCCAAGCAGCAGTGGACGGGGCGGTGGCTGCATGAAAGCAAACCTTGACGCTTTCATTCGTGAGCTGACAACTTTTACCCAAAGTGACTTTCGCAGTTTCACCTGTTACCTGGATTTTTCAGTTGTGGAATTCAGGAATGAGTCTTGCGTAGGTTCCAGCCCAAACCTACTGGCTGACACCTGAAGTTATGTGCCTTTCCTTTGCAAGGACGGCGCCCCTTTACCGATGTGTCTACAGTGTGAGGTTCCTCAAGGCCAGTTCATCTTGTGTCATCTCACAAGCCTTGATAGTTTTATTGGCAAAGCCAGGAATTCGGATTTTTCAAGTGGTTGTATTTGGAGGGTAACATCTGTATGGGGGGGTGGGGGGGGGAAGGTTAGTGCAAAGGGGCAGTCTGTCTTCTACGGGAGAGTACCAACATCCTCTCACATGAGCTGTGAAATTTCCTTATCAAACAGCAAGTTCCCTTACCTTTTTACTCATTCGTACTAGATAGTGCATGATCTGGATGACGGAAAAGCTTAACAGCTTAACGTGTTTTGTTGTATAGATTAGTGGAAGCCTGAAACAAGTCAGCAAATTATTAACTCTAATCCCCGTATATATTATCCCATCACTAAAATGTAATTGTGTGTGTGTACCTTATATTGTGGGGACCAATTTTATAAAAATCAGTGACTGCAATCAAAAAATTTTAAATGAAGTCCTGTATTTTGTTTGGTTATTTATGGTTAAGGTTTGGACGGGTAGGGGTTAGGGTTTTACCCATAGAAATGAATGAATGGTCCCCACAAAGATGAGTAGACGTGTGCATGCGCGCGCATCCAAATTCTAATAGCCAAAAGAGAAATCCCCACTGTAGCATTTACTGAATAATGTTAAGCAGTGTAAGGACTGCATGCGCTGATATCAAAGCACCTTATCAATGAACTGCAATCTGTGTAGGTGCCTGTGTGCGTGTGTGTGTGACCGCCTGTCCATGCGACAGAGGGTGTGTCCCATGCCTTGGATGGCAGTTACCAGCTGCGCTGGCTGCGATCAGTGGAGCAGACAGTTCGTTTCATGCGACGGCCGCAGCACCTCCCACTATACGCTGAAAACGAAGAGTGCCGTCCCTTGACCGTTACAACAATATTCAGAGCCATCCAGTCACCTCATTACACTGAAGGCATCACAGATTGAAACTCTGAACACCACACTGCTTCTCTGCACAGGTTACTACATTCTGTGATCCCCTTTGTGTGTGTAATTCAGTACAGAAAAACTCCTAAACTCTACCGCTAGCAGAGAGTAATGCGCAGAGTAAAGCAGAGAGTAACGTGCAGAGTAATGCACAGCATTACTTCTCCATCTAACCCAAGAAGCTTGGTAAATATGCCTTGTACACTAGTTAGTTTTACATAAAGCCCTGAAATTGTGTTTGTTGGAGAATTTATGGTAAATACCACTATTTATAGATTTATTTAAACTATTTGAACCTTTCATGTTGTCATTTTAGCAATCTGATATATGAAGTACTCAGGTTATTCGTAAAAATAACAAATGAAGTAAATTTAAGAACATTTTGATACTTATTAGATACTTTAGATACTTATCCATAAATATTAGCAGTGAGGGATAGATGACATATGAACAAATGTCACCATTATTGTCAGATGAAAACATGCTAGAAACTTTTTGCTGACCTAGTAGCTGTTTTTTTTTTTCTTTTTAAAAAAAAAAAAGAATTAAAAAAAAAAAATGCAGGAGCCAAGTGAAACCACAAAAGTCCATGTTCAATATATAACATCCCGCTACTAATAACCCATATTGTGTTCAGAGAGATATGTGGGTATTGGTACAGGCAGAATGAGAATCTAGAATCTACTTGCCATATTTTTATTACATTAATATTCCTTTTGTCATCAAAACTCTGTCACCTCGAAAGTTTTTAAAACCCTGTCGTCATCTGTTTTGAGAGGTTGCATGACAAATTTCGAGAAGAAAAACCCACAGTAATCCCGTAATAAAGTAATAATGAGAGGGACTATTTTCAGTCTGTTCTCATGACAGTATTAGCAGATCATCAGATTTAGTTACTGGTGGGACTGGCCCTCCCCATATACGCCTTACGGATTGCTTTGCTCTCTTAGCAGTATTTAAAAAAAAAAAAAAGTGTTGATTTTTGATCTAGCTCTGATTATGTGACGATCATGGTGGTCCTCAATTTTCCTGGCTGAAGATGAAAATGGCATTAACTTCTTGGTGACCTCTCTGGGGTTTGTCCATAGTCTGCACTCATCACTTGCTGCTTCTTGGTGATGAAGTTGCTTTCACTTCCTCTGCTTCCAGGACACCTAGATGTCAGCCCCAAATGATTTTTTTTTTTGTTTTTATTTCTTTTGAAACTTTTCGCTGCTCGTCCGTCTCTACGGGACAACACGCAGCTGGTCCAGCCTGCCCACTTGCCCCCTCTCTGTGACACATGCCTAACTCAGCCCCCGGACCTGCCCGCCACGCCCCATCTCAGCCAGCCTCGGCCTCCCACTAGAACGGCCCACTGAAATGCGGGTGGCGGTTTCTCTTGCTTGCGTATCTGGTGGCCCCGTTCTGGGAGCTCCGAGTGGAAATGAAAGGGTGAATCAGTGGAAAAGTGGCAGCGGCGCCCCCTCTGTTGAGCGCGCTGATGGTTTTTCCACCTTTATTACAGCTCTCGCCCTCAGCAGGTAGGGTTGATCCGTAGGCTTCACGCTGTAGTAGTGAACTCCAGGCGACCAAAGTAGGCTTTTCTGTGAGTAACAGAAACCTCTTAAGGTGGAGCCTGCCACCCACATCTTCTGGGTTTGTTTGGCAGTAGGTGAGGACCAGACCTCGAGCAGTTCGCAACGCGCTGCCCTGCTTCCTGCGTCCCCCTTCGACTCGAGTGCTTATTCATGATTCTTCCTGCCACCTTCTCCAGTCCCGCTTCTCTTTGCACTGTGGCCGGTTGACGTAGCACTGGAGCGGAGGGGGAGGGGATGGTGCATTAATGCTGACTCGGGTCTACCGTGCTTTCGCGTAATGGTTCATCTCTAACGGGCCGTTTTGTGTGTGTGTGTGTGTGTGTGTGTGTGTGTCGCCTTTTTGTTCTTTTGCAGTGGGTAAACCGCATAAGTGTAACTATTGTGGGCGGAGCTACAAGCAGCGAGCGTCATTGGAAGAACACAAGGAGCGCTGTCACAACTACCTACAGGGCATGAGCATGGACCCCTCCTCCAACTTGGGACCCCACCAAGGTAACAAGACCATGGCTGCTAAACAAAACAACCCAGGTGCAGCTGCAAATAAAATTCACTTAACGTGGACCAGACCTGCCTTTAAGGTCATGCTACTTGCAGTTTATTTGCGGGGACAGATCCGCGTTTAAGCGTCTGATGTGGGGTTCTGTGGTCAGGTTTCTCCCTGAGCCAAAGGCATTGTGTGACGTCTAATATAATCTTGCCTTTTGAATTAAATGAAAAATCAGCGCCAGCTGGAGACTGTTGAAGTTTCAGGATGGAATGAACGTAGTAAAGAGTAAAGGCCAGGCGTGTCGATTTCTCCAGCTTTCTGCCGCTCGTCTCTCACATGCCCCCCCTGCTACCCCACCCTCCCAGGGGATGTCCGGAGTGACCCCAAGCTCTTAATGGACCCCCACCCGATGGTGGCATTCGACAGGCCCCCAGTGATCGAGAGGCTCCAGGGCAACGTAGGCAAGAGGAAGAGTACCACACCACAGAAGTTTGTGGGTAGGTATCATGGTAGGCCTGCTGGAAGGACCCTGTGATCCGCAGAGCACAGCTCTGCTTCTTCCTACAGTTTTGCTATGTAGTTAATGTGAGCTAGGAAGGTGGAATCATCTTTAGAGGCCAGCTAGCCTGTAAGGCATCTGCAAAACAAGGAACGGGAGCTCACCATTAAACTTCTGGGGCAGCCCAAACAGTAATGACCACGATTATAATTCAAACTGATACTACATAATGCATCATTTTAAAGCACTAAATGTGTTATTGATTTAAAAAAAAGTCTGAAGCACATCTTGAGGTTGTTTGTCTTTCACAGGTTTCTGGTGAGTGAATAGGCATTTTTGGCAGGAAAATATGAGAGTTCTTTGTACCTTTGTGCCACAGAAATAGGTTTATAATGCCTCGTATGGTAAACCGCACCATTGTCTCATTAAGTCAGCAAAGTCTGTCAGTCACACCTTATAGCATGGACAGATGTTCTCACACTATGGCTGAAACTCATTTATGGAAGTGGATGCTTCCATGTCTTTTATTTTTATGCATGTTCCGAGGCATTTTTTTGCAGAGGTTTGACTTTTTCAAGTATGGTATCTTAAGAAATGTCCTTTTTTGATAATGTTGCCATATAGAAGTTCTAGGAAGCTTCCAGACTTATTGGCCATGCACATTTGCGTGAAGGTGGTTCTGTTTTTCAGAAAGGCTACTTGTATCAGTTGTATTTCAGTCGCATCACTCTACCAATGATCCTGTTACATACAATGTGGTTAATCTTCCTGAGGCAAATGTCTTTAAATATTTTTATTAGCATTTAGTTATTGATTATGTTATATTGTATTATATTGTCAGGATCATTCATAACGAAATTGAGTTTATTGGTATTACAATTTTTCTTGAGGATTATGATTTCACTGAGTGTATTTTAACTTTTATCAAAAACAATTTTTTTTCAAACAAGTGATGAATCTTTTAGACGGACATAAAAATTCCGCAGTTCAAATGTTTTGCTGTCTAATGACATCAAATTAAAGTAATAAGGCTTTTTGTCTTAGTGAATTTTTACTCTGCTGAAATAGTCATATGCTACCCTTTTACATAAATGTGAAGTATGGTTCTGAGGTTAACAGGTGACTTTTTGATTAGTTAATAGAGGAATATCCCAAAGAACATAATAAATTAGTTCACAGTTGATCCACATACATTCTATTTTCTCTTTTAAAAAATGCAGTTATTTTAAATCACAGCTTCTTAAAGCAATTGTTTTTGTGTTTCTGTAGAGACTGTTTGGTAACGCGGATGAAGTACTACACCAAAAATTTCCTATAGTACTTTCAAGAGTGTGTAACTTCTGTCTTTCTGCTTACAATGTCTGTTCTGGGCTTGGGTTTTGGAAACAGAAAGGAAATGATCTCTTGTAGTTGGCACATCATGATTGATAGGACAGAACCTTCTGCAATTCGCCATATCAGTCAAGATCTCTTGGGGATGACTGGTATATACCCGAAATGCCCCAAACTGATAGTGTAAAAAAAATCAGTTGACTGAAATAACTCACCATCCACTTTTTGTGTAAATGTAGGCAAGTCATATTTTTTTAAGAAAATCACATAAAATATTTTTATTGACACTTTATTTCTCTGTAGTGAGAATAGTGTGTCATGGCTGTGTCACATGGAGGGTGAAAAAAAAATTGAACAAGGCAAGAAAGTGTTTTTTCACTTTGTGGTTTGGTACACCTGAATTGTCGCCACGTCTTTTATCGAGACGTAGGCAAAAACACTCACCGCATCCCTGTTTTGCAGGGGTTAAACACTCTGCGCAGTGTGTAGCGCTCGCGTGGGGCTTTCCGTGATTAAAGACCTGTACCAATCGCAAACACGGACCTGGAAAGGTTGCACAGGCAAACCTGGACCGCTAAGTGCCTTCCGGGCCTCAAAGCAGACTGTGTAGACATTCTTTCTGTAAATCGAGATATCATCTTTAATTCTTTTTCATATATATATATATTTTTTTTTACTTTAAAAAAAATTGCACTGGCAGTTATGGTAAATGTTAGCTGCGTAGATCATGGGGCTACGCACTTCCAGCTGAGTATGCAAACAGCCTTAATGCCCGTCTTCTGGGGCATTGCCTGTTCAGTGTTCCATCTCTCCCCACAGGTGAGAAGCAGATGCGCTACAGTTACCCTGAGCTTGGCTACGAAATGGGCCTGAAGGAGGTGGAGGTCATGCAGGGCCATGTGATGGATCAGGCCATCAGCAACGCCATCTCCTACCTAGGGGCCGACTCGCTGCGGCCCCTGGTGCACCCCCCGCCGCTGGCCATGGCTGAGGGCATGCCCATGGTGGCCCCACTCTTCTACCCCATGGGGCCTCGCATCGAGCGGCCCAGTAGCCGCGAGGCCCCGCCCCCGCCACCCCCTCCTGCCGATTTGTCTTCATCTCCCAATGGGCCCCTCTGCCTCACACGCCGCAGGGTGCCCCTGGCAGCCCGGGAGGAATCGCCCAGTAACAGCTGCTTGGACTCGGCTGACTCGGAGCGCAGCAGCCCGCAGGACAGGCCAGGGGGTCTCCTGAGCCATGCCCCCTGCCCCAGGTCCAGCCCCTCCTGCCGTAAGGATGATGGCCGAGGGGCAGAGCCGCGAGGCCCAGAACCAGCTGAGGCGCCGCAGGCCGGCATGGCCGCGTTTAGTCGCACTATGTCTAGGGAGGCTTACCGTGTCTTCACCCGCGATGGCCAAGAAGTACGGGCCTTCCGCTGCGAGCACTGTCGGGTTCTCTTCCTGGACCACGTCATGTACACCATCCACATGGGTTGCCATGGCTACAGAGACCCACTGGAGTGCAACATATGTGGCTGCCGTAGCCAGGACCGCTACGAATTCTCCTCACATATTATCCGCGGAGAGCACACCTTCCACTAGGGGGGAACCCTTGCTCGTGTCCAGCAGGTCTCCCTGGCGGAGACCATGCTAGTTATCCGCGCCTTGGACACACCTGTATGATACAGGCTATGTTACATGAACCAAATACACATAATCTTGGGTCCAAAAGGACAGTAATCTGTTTCCCATGTGTAGCCATTTGAGATTGTATGACTGGAATAATTGAAGTGAGTTGTGGTGCGTTGTACTGGTATGATTCACAACCCCTTTCTGAGCACTGTTGTCTTTTGTTGTATTTGAAGTTTTAATTTTAGCGAAGCAGCTATTCATGGGGACTCTTCCGTAAATACCCGTGAACTCCTCTCTCCAGGACAGGCTCTGCATGTGCTGCCATTACTGACCAGTTTACATCTAGTGGAGCTTCCGGATCATTCCTGCATTGGCCTTCCATATTTCATTGCCATCCACTTGCACCCTTAGACGGTTCGCTGAAATATTACAAGGTCATGCCCTTTGAGACAAAACAATGAAGTGTACTTAGAGTTTCGCTATTGCCGTTCCAAAACAATTTATTCCCCTCAGTGTGGAACCAAACCTTCCTTCGTGTCGTGCTGTGATTAGGCCTTACAAGTGCCCAAGGAAGTGATATAGTCATTTCCTGTGTACACCAGCAAAGTCAATCTCTACTGTCTGTTTTCTATAATGTTTTGTTAGTTTATCTGTGACATTATGTATTACCCACTGGGATAGTAGTGCCTAAAGTCAAATGGCGAATGTAAGCGCTATAAACCAGCACTTTTCACAGCCTTCATGGCGTGATATGGATTTAGAAACCTTTCGCACATCTGTTTATGTGTCACAAAAGCTGAAACAGTGCCACGCCACAACGTCGAAAACAGAAATCTCTGTCCAACTTACATCTTCAACCTGGTTCTCTCAGCACCTACTGTAAGAGTGAGATTCTCTGTAACCGGTCTTGCAGGCCAGCTTCCTTGTCTATCTGTGCAGTGTAAACACCCTGCCATCTTGTGCTGAACATATTTCAGACATCTAGTAATTCTTGCAGTTAATATTTCTTCAGTTGATTTATGTTGGCCCAATGGTTCCAATGTAACGATCATGTTTTTTTTTTTTTTTTTTCCCTTCCCTCATGTGACATTTGCTGTTGGGTTGTAAGCCAGTGGTTGATCGGCTACTTTTGTTAGGCAATCACATGCCAGTTTTGCAGAATTCTCATGCATTGTCCCAGTGCTTGTCCATTTTGAAGGAATCACTGAGAATACCTCAGGTGAGATCCCCAACGATCGCACGGCTCGGGGGATATTCACTTACTAGTGCTGTAGCCGTTGGAGATCGCCGTAGCCTTTATCCTCCCCTGTGAATCATCTGAAATGGTGGACCGATAGATGAAGTATTATGATTCCATTGTGCCAACAGCCAGATTCATTCTGCTTCTTAAGTGGCAAACTCATATCCAGGTCAAATCGTCCGGGATTCCTTACCTAACCCTATTTATCTGCTTTACTTTTCCTCAGCCATTTTCGCCAAAGATGTTTTTTTTCAGGGTTTAACTGGATTTTCTCTTGTTGCATGTTCTGGAAGTATATTACAGAAACTAAAAGTTCTGTATTTAAGATATTTTAGCATAATGGGAAGTTATATATCTTGGGGTCTGAAGCAGTTTTTTTGTGATAAGTTAAGGCCTTATTAAATTTTTATTTATTTTTCTTTTTTCTTATAGGATGGTGTGAAGTATATTTTTTGGGTTGTTCGTAATTATAATAGCGTATTATTAAAACATAAGACTGTTTGCACAGTCTGTTTGCTGAGCCTATATAACTGCTTATTGAGAAGCGAAAAGGTTGTGTTTTTTTGTTACCAATGTGCTTTTTCTTTTGTAAAATGCTCCCGAGTTTGCCCGGTGCAATCAGTGAAGTAATAGTTTTGTACCACATGAGAATGTGTGACTCAAGCAGGTTTCCACAAGAACTCCGAAAATGCAGCACAAACACTGGGGCTTCAGCTGTTTAATGTCTGTGGTTATTGTTTCGTCCCTGTAAAGATACCTAGACCTTTGTGCCTCCCGGGTTCAGCGTAGACTATGGAGGTAGCTGATCCTCACCGTTCTCTGCTGCTTGAAGGAAGACCTCCAATGTGTGCGTGAAAATGGTCGCCACTCGACATGAGCGGATATCATTCGTTCTTTTTACTGGGCAGCTTTTTTCTGGCATATTTTATTTATTTTTTTCGTTCAGATTTTTTTTCTTTAGATGTAGTAATGAGCCACAGAATGAAACAAAAAAAAATGCCTACAGTTCAAATGAAATTCAGAGTCTATCTGGAAAGAGTTTGTATTTCGTTAAGGTCGATTTGCTTTATGTTGAGATATTCCATAGATTTTTTTTTCTCTCAAGTTTTTAGCTGGTAGGTCTGCATGTGTAATGCAGTAGACATCCATATTTAAGGGAGCAGCAATGGTGTGTATATGTGAAATACCAAGACATCATATCGCAGGTTAGACTCCTGAAGCCTTTGCAGTGAGGGGCACCCGTTTGCTACCAGCACCCCCCCCCCCTACCATGAGCCACTTATAGTCTTTCACAATACAGTTTGAAAATTCATGTTCATGTCGCATGACTCAAAAATAATGGAGACCAAGAAAATGAAGTGAGCCCATTGAAATCCAGATGTGCGTTTTTAATGACAAGTGACAATTAAGGGTTTTGTCCAAATAGGTACAAATTCACTTGCAAGAAAAATGATTAAATAGACATAGCGAAGGACATTAGCCAAGGGCTTACAATATATTCATTTTTTATTTTTAAATCCCGAAGTAGACAGGTTGCTAAAGAAGTGACTGTGTTGTCCTGTCCAGTTAGAAGTCTAATGTGTTTGTAAACTTGTGAAATCCCTGTTCACATTGAAAACGAGGAATTTGAACGTTTTGTGTAAATATGTGTGCCGAATTTGATGAACACAAAAACGTGTTCTTATTTTAAGTCTTGAAAGTTGATTATACTTGAAGAGGAACCCTAGCACGGGATTTAAGAGAGCATTTAACTTTAAGTGCAATGGACGAATCTTTTTAAAAAATAAAGTGTAAATAATTTTTCAAAAAGAAAAAAAAATGGATTTTAACTACTGCTGAATGGAAAACTGGCAAAGGAAATTTGCAGTGTATTTTTGTAAAATACATAATATATGAATTGTATACATTTTGTACTGAATATGATGGCTTTATACTGTTCTAACTTTGGCTCAGAGTTCAGTGGAAATAAATATAGGGATCTCAGGTACTTTTGTCTGCAGTGTATTTCTCAATTTACTGCTGAAATATTTGTAATAAAAAAATAAAGATGTGCTAAAGAAAATAAAACTTAACTTTAAAAATTATTTGTGGTTTGGCACACACAAGCTACACCCAAAGCCCAGTAAAACCTTTCAGAACTTTACCGCCTTATGTTGTACCATGTGCATTGTGTTGCGCCTTGTTTCAGATGAATTGCAAATAAATTTTCTCAGTGTTAAAAATCAAAGTCAGGTCAGTAATTCTGCTCTTTTAAAGCACATGCTCTTCAAGTGCACGTCGTAGAAACAAGTATGCCTGCACACGTGCCTTTGAGTGTGACAGACAGTGATGACGTTTGCGCACTTGTCAAGCCTCATCAGGCTGATCATTGGTGCAAGCCTAGCACCCCTCCCTGACCTGTGGATTAGGGGAAGGAGAGTGACTTTTTTCATGGCCCCCTTCCCTTCAAGTTGCCTCTTCAGTAGGGGAGAAACTTTTCAACTTTTCTCACCCTGTCAACCTGAAAGTAGCTGAGCATGATGCATTTGTCCATGTTTTAGCTGGACCTATAGCATAGTTGTGTGCAGAGAGTTTAATGAAATGACTGATTTTTTTCATTATTGCTGTGTCCTACAGTACAATAATTTATGCAAGAATACTTGTTTGACAGTTACAATTCTGTAACATCTTCCTGAACTGACCAAAAATGAAATCTTTTTGTATCTGCAAATGACTTAAAATACTTAGGTGAATTTCCAAAATATAGTTATGTTGGTGAAAAAAAAAATTATACATATCGTGCCATAGACACAATATGATTCTTAGATTCTTTTTTTTATGCCAAAAGGTCACGTTACACTGCCGATAAATGTCAATTATCAACAAAGGGTCTACAAATAAGTAACATCTCTGGTCATTATCAGCATTTATCAGCGGTGCAATGCGACCATTTTGGCACAACGGAGCTCTGCTATCGGGGTACATTAGCTATCAGATATCAGGGTAATCTGAGTCTGGCTGAGGGCCCTTATGTCTGACACCGTTTCCAGTCTTGATATCATCCTGTGCAGACAATAGATTGCGTGAAAATGATTAGCGGCAGTTCTAAGAAATAAGCTCCCGGCTTGTAAGTCGCGAAGCAGACTCAATCAAAGCTTTTCAACCCACTCAGTCAGCCTGGGCTGTGAGGCAAAGGGCAGCCCTAGGTTTTTCTTAGGGTGGGGTTTTAATAATGTGCCCCATGTCGGCTTTCAGATTGTTGTCTATATTCTCTGTGTTTTGTTCGTTTCTTTTACCTTGTGTCACCCACCTCATGAGCATGGAAAGGCGCTTGTCTTTGAGGCCCTGACGCCTTTTCGTAGTTTTTGTTCTTAGCGGCTAAGATTGCGAAACTTGTCCCACTTTGAGCTCACAAAGGACCCTATATCCGCATTTAGCGATTTTGCCGAATGACATGTCTGCTGAAAAGTTTACTAAGTGTATTAAAAAAAAAAAAAAAAAGAATTAGCTTTGGCATTTTTTTCATTTATGCCCACAGCACTGGGCTGCCACCCTGTCCCAGTGCTGCCCAGTTTCCGGGAATAGATGGTATTCTCGCCGTGACCCTGTGTTGCATAAGCAGCTGGAAGATGGATGATTAGATGGATTTATTCTTTCAGACGACACTTTCTGACATGCAAGCAGCTCCGAAACTCAGCGGCGACGTTTCACTTTTTCTGTTTTTGAGGCGATACTTTCTGACAGCTTTGGCAGTTTGTGGGCTGGCTATCTGAAGAAAGGGTGGGATTAAGGGATCGATGACGCGAGTGGGCGCTGTTCCAGGGAAGATCCAAACATACAGGAAGTAGGACAATACCCCTTTAAGGGGAGCAAACTTAACACAGAGGGGAAACATAAAGACCACTGAAAGACACCAAGCAAATACCTTATGGACACACTCCGACCTCACAAGAAGCTCACTTCTTACTGGTCCCAACTTCAGCCCAGATGATGAAGACCTGATTGCTGTAAGTTTCACTGACTGAGAAAGAGGAATGGCCAAGCCATTTAACTGAGGTCCCCTTGCCTCACATACCCATAATGCAACATGCAATGTAAGAGTTAACCTTAACAGTCAGGCCACCACAAAGGCTTCTAGGTACAATGGTCACCGCCTGGGCCAGGTGTCACCCGTGTCGATGCAGCATTTTCTGTCAGCCGCGGGGTGAAGGAGCCGGGCTGCTACTCCGGACCAGCTGGCAAACCAGCAGCCAGGTCCACAGAACCGGCCTCACCTGCGTGCTGAAGCCACACATCTGTCAGCCATCAGGAACAATCGGACCTTGCCGTAAGCAGCAGATCCCGGGCAGAGTTTCATACATGAATCAGACCCAGAGGGTGGTGTCATGGGTATATAACCAGACATGATCAGTTCATACTAATATGCACTCCAGTCACCCATGTGGGAGATCCAGTGTCAAACAGCAGATAAATGGAGCGAAAAACTTAAAGTAACTATGCAGGGTGCTTGTTTCAGGAAAGTCTTGTATATCGGTGTCCAATGAGGAGCTTTAAATTAATCTGTGTAACTTGATAAACACGTACTATTAATAGTATGACATTAATACATACATGAATGGCTGAAGCATTTCATTATTAATCCATCCCTCTCCCAAACTGACTATCTACTGTGGAGTCACACTAACCCTGTATCAGTAAACCTTGATAGGAGATCTGCATCTCAGGACTGGGATAATAATAATAATAATAATTATTATTATTATTATTATTACCATCATCATCATAATCATGCTACTACTACTACTACTACTAATAATAATGATGATGATGATGATGATGATGATACAACATGTGTTTACAATGTGTTTCAAGGTTTTGGCTCATAATGTCACCCCAGATTGTTAGGTCTTGAGTGATTCAGACAGACAGTGAGAAGGCTTGTGAATACTAACAGTCACAGTGAAACTGTATACTGGCGGATTAGAGAACAATCACTGCTGACTAGGATTCCAGTTTTTCCTGCCCGGCGACGCTGTCTTGGCATGCTGCTAGGATTCGCTTGGGCTGGCCCTCGCCATGGCTATTGTACCTGAGACCACACCCTACAAACAGATGCACGGCTTCTCTCGTCTGCTTCCTTTCCTCGAGTGCTTACCAGCTCACCACGCGTCCCAGCTCTACATTTCCACTGTGTGTGTGTGCGCGTGCGTGCATGTATGTGCGTGTCCGTAACCGCAGCCGCATGGAGAAGAACAGCCGAGAAATGGCACTCGGACAGACGAGGAGGGCACAGGGCCAGGGTATTTCAAGGATTGGTGAGAAAGGTTGCAGCTGTGGGGGTGGTGTTTTGGGGGATATACTTGAAGAGATGTGCCGGGAGGCAGAGGGAGGTCTGGGCGGGGCACTGGGAGCAGCCCACTGGGAAGCAGGGAATCCAGCTATACTGGTGTGGGCGGTTGGCTCTCCCTACCTCGGAATCAGCCAATCAGTGTCCCTTTCCACAGGAACCTCAAGGCATAAGGCCCAGCGACAAGCAGCTTGATACTTCCTGCTACCACAAGTCCAGTCTTTAGCAAGCGTGTCTAAGGAAACTCAAATCAGATTTGCTTTTTACCTCAGTGTTTCATAACAGTAACACTTGTGCCCCGGACCTCATTTGTAATGGATCTGAATCCCTTCCCCACTATGAATGTATGTTCTATATATTTTTACTAGAGCAGGTACAACAGAACCTCCAGGGCTTGAACATATAACCCTACTTGGCTCAAATTCGGCACCTTTAACATGCCGCTACAAAATGTGACGATTGCAACGTGTCAATAGGTTTTCCTCTCCTAAGGTCCAAGGCTGAGTCTAACAATCCCTTTAGAGGTCTTTGGAATCTAATCACTTCCGTTACAGACCCACTATAACAACTTCAAGAAAACACCCATCAAAGTAAACAAACAATTTCTCTATTATCGGTTTAGGTTAGTTTGTTGATTTATTTCCAGACTTTTCCATGACTTTAATATCTGCACTATCACAACAAAAATTTACAGGCCAATGGGAACTTTGATCAAAAGTGTTACCAGCAAAGAATATCTGCGTGACCACAAGCTGGTCAGGTTAAACGGAGCACAGGAGTCGGATAATAGCTCAGCACACAGCTGAACAGTCGTCTTCAAAATTATTCTATTTTTGAATTTAAATAAGCAATTGTTTACATTAACTGCACTTTTATAATAGTTGCACTTTTATAACTTTTACCTAAATGGTTTTAATATACATTAATAAACATTAAATGATAATAACAAACATTATAATTGTATAATCATATAATGTTTGTTTTTAATATATTTTACAGCTGTTAAGGTATGTTAGGATGTTAAGATACACTTACATGCTGCCTATGAATGTTTTATGAATGCATTATGAAGGTGCACTAAATGTTCTATGAATGCACAATGAATGCATTATGAAGGTGCTGTCAATGTAAAGCATTACCAAAAAAGTAAAACATGTTGTATCTAAAGAGGTATTTACTGTGGGGCTGGAAGCAAACCTAATCTGAACCACTAGCTGGACTCATTGAGCATCTGGGAAACCAGTGAAAAGCGGATATGCAAATGTGGTGTGTGCTACGAAAGAGGGAGCAAGAATGAGCGGGACGCCACAGCGGGGCAGGCAGGCCCGTGGAAGTGGGGAGGAAGGAAGAGAGAGAGAGAGCGAGAGCATTGAGGGAAGGAGAGCTGCCATGTCTGCACATCGGCTGTGTTTGTGTGCAAGTGTTTTTGTCTGACTGGGGGGCGCCGCTGCATTGGGAAGCGAAAGTGAGCCCTGCGGGGTATATGGGGGGGGGCTTGCAGAGCGCTGCTCCCCAGAGAAGGGTAGAGGGGAAACAGGCTGCGGTTTGGCAGAGACCAGGGTGCACAGCTGCTGATAGCTGAAGTGAAAACAGAACGGGAACGGAAAGAGCACACCTACCCAGCTTCTGGGTGCCTCTAGGCGACTGCACTGGTGTGAGGCCCTGCCCCAGCGATGCTCCTGGACATGGGGGGTCAAACGGGGAGTAGGGGGCAAGTTTGGGGCCTTGATGTAACGCATACACAAAACCAACCTTAGGAAGTGCACAGAAGTAAACATCTGCTGGATATTTGTTCTCTGAGCGTGCCAGGGTAGTGCCTGAAAGTGGCTGCCCTATAAGCGGCGGGCCTGTAAGTGCCGGGCCTGTAAACAGCAGGCCTGTAAGCGGCGGGCCTGTAAGCGGTGGGCCTGTAAGCAGCAGGCCTGTACTGTAAGTGGTGGGCCTGTAAGCGGCGGGCCTGTAAGCGGCGGGCCTGTAAGTGCTGGGCCTGTACGTGCTGGGCCTGTAAGCGGCGGGCCTGTAAGCGGCGGGCCTGTAAGCGGCAGGCCTGTACTGTAAGCGGCGGGCCTGTAAGCGGCAGGCCTGTAAGCGGCGGGCCTGTAAGCGGCAGGCCTGTACTGTAAGCGGCGGGCCTGTAAGCAGCAGGCCTGTAAGCGGCGGGCCTGTAAGCAGCAGGCCTGTAAGCGGCAGGCCTGTACTGTAAGCGGCAGGCCATAGGAGACTGCAACAGCTGGCCAGAATCTTCTTACTCTTACAGCTTGTTGGGTTGACCTACTTGGTGTCCATCCTATAAAGTCCATCCTCCTAAATTTAACAACATTCATTTTCACCTCTGCAGGTGTCTTAGTTGAGGTGGGGGGGGGGGGATTTTCCCAACATAGATGCTGCCTTCACAGGGCAAAGCAGGATAAAGGAGACAGCGGGCAGCAGGCTCTCAGGCTGAAACCCACCGTACTCAGATCCTCACCGGGTACTCTGACAATCCAAGTTCTGGCATCCCACACTAAAGTTTGATTTAGCCGGATGGGGACGTTTAGCCAAAAGCAAAAAATAAGTAAAGAACAGCTTTAGCATCATTTCAGGCCTCGATTCCAAGCATGTTCTCTCTCTTCTGCTTTCAAAGTGTGAAGCCTGGTCGTTAAACACTTTAATTCTTGTTTCATGTTAGTTGTGTGTTTCTTTTTCTCTCTCTCTCTTGAAATGTTGCTAGTTTCATTTTCTCCAGCATCTTGAGAATGTGGTCGAATGCAGTGTTGCGGTGGGACTCAGATGGGCTTAAGATGGGTCAGCATCACCTCCAGCATCATGTCCGGATTTCACATTCCAAACAAAGTTATTTTACAGGACTTCATAGTCTGCAAAAATAAAAATATTTCCAAAATAAATCTGAAAGTAATAATTAAAAAAAAAAATTGAAGTGCCTGTTTCTCTATCTGACCTGTAGAGGACAGTACTGGTCTCCCACACTGCTACTATACTGTGCTGCAAAACTGGCAATCAAAGTGGATGACAGAGCTCAATTATACTAATACTATTTATCTGACTTTTTCTCACCATTGAGATTATTTAGATTCAATGCCTTTGTCAGAGCTTGTGAGCAGACGTCCATTTCCTTCCTGAAGGATGGATCTGCAGCCGTCGGCGAGAACGTTTCAGTGGTGCTGCACTCCCGCAAGGGTGTAAATGCATTCCTGCAGTGGGCCTGCGTGTCGTCTGCGAATGCAATGAGGTGGCCCGCAGCTCAGAGACCCTGTAACCAAATCTCACGGTCCACGTGTGTGCAGGAAAACCCCGAGGGTACTTATGGGGGATTGGTGTTAAAGGAACCGTCCGCTTTTTAAAAGAAGTCTCAAAGGGGAGGCGAGAGGGCCAGGCTCGCAGAAGCCACAGCTCCACTGAGGCTCCTCTCACTGCAGGGCTCCACCACGCTATAGGAGGAGCTGGGAGTCACAAGGCGAAACAGACGAAACCACACGCCCGAAACAAGCGGCCCGAAAACTGACATGAGCACAAAAGCGCCAAACTTCTAATTATAGTTTGTAAAGTCTGTCCTTGTCAGGTCAGTCTCATATCACGCACTCCAGACAGCCACACGTCTTAATCCGCTACTTAACCGCCCATCGCAGCGAGGCAGAAATCATATCAAAAATACCACAGTGCTTCTCTTGTGCCATTAGCTGTGTACGATGCTCAAAGTTCATTAAAACAAGGCTTTTATTCATCCTCTCTGAGTGACATACACACCGATGACTCCATCTGGATTAAAAGGACATAGAGTGAAAAATTGCTTTAAAGTGAGGGTTCTGCAGGATAAATGTGCTTTACACTTTCGGTCTTTGTGTTGCTGTCTCTGCCTTTGGTCCTCATGAATAGGCCGGTGATCATTGCACATAGCTGATGCTGTTTTCCTTTCCACAGAAAATCGCTGAATAGCTCTCAGATTCAGTGAGGTGTTCCTCTTACACCTAGTTATAATCTGCTGAAGTCAAGAATTTCCCAGGACCGTCTTGCTTATAGCCCCATCGTACACGACGGTGGCGAGCTTCAAGATAGTGGCCACATTACCCGTTTATCCAGCCACGCTCATGTTCAAACCGACAGGGCACCTTAAATCCATTCATCCATTCTTTTCCATAATGTCTTATCCAACAGGGGGTGACGGCAGACCAAGGAACCAAAGTGTCAAGTACGGTGGTGAGTGGCTCCATGTCCGTGATCAGAAGATTGCTGGTTTGAGGCCCGGCCTTGGTAGTCACATGTCCATGGGTCCTTGAGCAAGACCCTTAACCCCCAGCTTGAGGGGGGCTGCATTTTAGCTGACCCTGTGCTGTGGGACATGTCTGTTTTTGACACAGATGAGAAATGTTGACCCTACCTAGTCACATAAGCACTTGAATAAAACTCTACCCCTATTGTTCTGAAATTATAGTAAAGGTTTCCATTTGAGGGCGGCATGGTGGTGCAGTGGTTAGCACTGTTGCCTCGCACCTCTGGGACCTGGGTTCGAGTCTCCGCCTGGGTCTCATGTGTGTGGAGTTTGCATGTTCTCCCCGTGTCGTTGTGGGGTTTCCTCCGGGCACTCCGGTTTCCCCCCACCGTCCAAAGACATGCTGAGGCTGATTGGCATTGCTAAATTGCCCTTAGGTGTGCATGTGTGAGTGACTGGTGTGTGAGTGTGCCCTGCGATGGGCTGGCCCCCCATCCGGGGTTGTTCCCTGCCTCGTGCCCGTTGCTTCCGGGATAGGCTCCGGACCCCCCGCGACCCAGTAGGATAAGCGGTTTGGACAATGGATGGATGGATGGATGGGTTTCCATTTGAGAGAGCAGAAAGGTGAAGGCAGGCAGTCATGTGAATGTTTTGTTACTGGAAAATTTCACGTTTTACAAGGGGAGCTTTTTCTTTCACATGGTGACTGATGATGCATGTTTTCAGCTTCAGCCTAGTTCTCCCTATAAAAGTTTTAAATGTTGTGTGTAGTCCGTATTCACAGGCAATAGAAAGCAGGCCGGTAATGATTTTGACTTTAAGAACCATATCTTCTTAGCAAGAACCATTTCAGCTCTCAATGGGAGGGTGAAATAACTCCCAGTCAGCTACCTGTTATTTGTATCTAATCCTTTTACTGGGCATGAAATCGATGGATTCACTCAAATTAACTTAACGACTGGTCACATCTAGAAACGGTGCTTGTGTCCAGACCGATGTTTGTTTTTCATACAGGGACAACAACATGGTGCCTTGGGAAGAAGATCATGAAAATGAACCACATCAATGGCTCATGTGCATCATTATGTATCTTTTGCTGCTGTGCTTATTTTGCTGACAACAGTGTCATTTGCAGGTTTTTACGATCCTCTATTAGCAGACTTTATCGCTGTGATGTAACATCCTTCGACGGTAGTATTTTCCAGACCCGCTGACTGCCTGGTCAGCAAGCACTCTTTCGCCTCAACCATCCCCCACCCAACTTTGTTTGTTTGTTTGTTTTTTTTCGCCCGGACACAGGTATTAGATGTGGCTGTAGTCCCACTTTGGTGTATGCCGGAGTTACAGCCTCTTACCGCAAGACGAAGACCCGCGCTTTTCTTTCCAAAGGGCGCCCTTGCATCAAGCGTGAGGAAGTGGCTTGTCTGTGAAGAGGGCGGGGGGGCGGGGATCTCAGGACTGTTAAGCCCCAGAACAAACAAGCGTGGCAAGTGGTGGCACGGGGGGGTTGCGCATCCGTAGCCTTCTGCGTGGCCTTTACCGGGTACACTCACATGTGCTGGCCCGCAACACGCACGCCTGCATCCGCCGTCACGCGGGGACATGGCTCCCGTGCATGCACGTTCACGCACGCGTGTAGTAGTGCATGCACTGACGCGCACACGGTAGCACGGAGAACACGTGCAAAAAAACAGGAAGCTATTTCTCCATCACCTTTTCCCCCTGTCATGCGACTCGACTGTGTGCTAGTTTAATCGTGTGTGAGTGTACTTTTAAAATCCTTTTGCCCAGTTAACCACAGCACTTAACCCTTCGGCAGCCATGCCGACACTGCGCTTTTAATAACCGGCAACACGGGTGACACATTTAAGCACTGGAACATTTCGTGTGGCTTCACGACCAAAATAAACAGGCGAGCACAATGACTGAAGCCAGTGCGCCTTGAAGGAGTCGATTACAGCTGTTTCCCACTACCTACTTGGGCTACAGCAGCTCATGAAACTCCAAACAAAGGCTAAAGAGTGCAAACAGGCCAGATCTGAAATTGCAAATTTATATTAAAAAAAAAATAGCAGTAAACAGCACTTAAGTTTCTGCCCGTTACAAACCATCAATTATATTGTACATCTTGAGGCTGTTACAGTCAGCTGGGCATGTTTCATATTTTAAAGGACGTATGACTCATAATTATGTCTAGTTCACACAAGATGTGATAGAACTTATTGGTTCCCATGGGATAGAAATTCATGTTGTATAGTAGCATTACAAATATAACTCCCAGCACAATACCCCCCAAGGAAATAAATAATATGTTTAGTGTAATAAGCAATTAAATCTGCTGCAGTTTGTCTGTAGGATTCAGTGTTTTAAATGATGCCATTGTTGTGCCTGTATTTCATATCCTTATATCTTAGACTAAAGCTTTTGGAGAGTGTTTTGTTTTTTGTTTTTTTTTTTTGTTTTTTTGAACTCTCGAGCTCTAATGCCATCTTGTGGCAATTTTTTTTTTTCCTGAAGAGCCCGGGAAAAGAAAAACAGATTTTACAGCCCGCCAGAAAGTTCACGCGGTTATATGCATCACCGCTTCTTAAAAATGACCTGCACAAACACAGTGGAGTTTGTATAGTGTCGGTAAAATCTGCACCAAACAAGGATTTCTTTTAAAAAACATGAATGAAACGCGTTCATATTTGCTAGGTTATACAAGAGACAAAATGGGCAAGATGGATTACCTCTCTGAATCGCAGCAAAGCGGCTTTGTGGTTCATCTGGCAACAGTGCAGTCTCTCACTTCTGCGTGATGTTCACTCTCTCCCTGCATTTCTGCAAGATTCCTCCTACAGTTCAAAAGCAGTTAGACCGGTTGCCCATTCTGTGTGACTGTGGGTATGACTGGCTATGGTACCCAGCGATGGACTGGTGTTACGCCCCTGAAAATGGGAAGAAAGAATCATAGTTAGACATAGGGATGTTTCCTCAGTGACATCATTTACTTGAATGAGGAAAATATTGCGATCTCCCCTGGTTATGTGGACAGAGACAAAAGCAAGCTATTCCATACTAGCAGAGCAAGACCATTTTACGGGTCACGAGGGAACCCAGCCATGGACTGGTGTGACGCCTCTGAAAATGAGGAGAAATAATCACAAAAAGAAACAGCGCCCGATATTTTCTATTTTTCAGCGAGAGTATTTTACTTTAATGAAGATATCGCAATTTCCTCTGAGAAAAACACTGCGCTCTCTCCAGGGTATGAGGCCGGAGACAAAAGCAATCTATTCCAGACTAGCAGATTAATACCATTTTACAGGTCACGGATAATAAAATCACAGTTCAACTTCGAACAATAAATGATGCCGCAAGTTTTAACCCATCGTTAACCATTTAAAAATAATTTTGATTTTTACTGTTTTTAAACACCGTATAAGTTGTTTCCCATAACCATAAGATCCTCTTAACCTTATCACACATTAGTCTCATTTTAGCACAGACCACTGACTTTTTAAACCTGTATCAGACCTTTTAATATATTACATTTTTAAATTGTCAAGCTCTTCATGCCCCAGAGGCCACAGGGTGGGACTGGGATCAAATATTGTATGTTCAGGGATTGTTCCGGATTGCCACTCCCCATGGGCAAAGGCATGAGTAAGGACCAAAAAAACTCCTCATCTAGGGTCTCCTCAGTCATATTTCCTTTGATAAGCTAAAGGCGGCTCACCCTGATGAAATATGGGAAGATAGATGGATGGATGGATGGTAGTACTGTACTGATATTCTTGCATGAAGATGTGTTGTGTTTTTTTTTTAGACAATTTAACATTCAAAATTACATTTATTATTGATTCTTTCCCTGGTGGGTCTTAAGGGCTTGAATCGAAGGCAACTGGACTTTTTTTCAATTTCTTGAAAACATTTCACCTATCATCTGCAAGGCTTTTTCACTTCTAAAAGTTTGATGTCGGTTAAAATCTTAATTTGATGTCATGACATCTCACTTCCACTAGATGGAGCAAAAGCTCTATTGAAGTCCTTTGAAGTTTACGGATGCATGCCACTTTCATGGGCACAAAATCATAATCAAAAGTTACTGACATTTAAACAAATAACGAAATAAAGGAAATTCAGTAATGATCCTGGAATCACGTTTGAAATGTATGACCTTATTAAACTTCTGACCCTGTAATAATTTCCAACATAATCTCTATTATAATTACATTTTACATCTCCTAAGAGCGCATGAAACAGCTGCATAGTTCATCCTGATGCTATTTCCAGCCATGCTGTCTCTAACACTCACGGATTGTTTATTATTTTAAAAATGAACCTTCTCTTTGGAAATGTTTAAACAGTGCCTAGATACATTCCTGTAGGTTTCTTTTCAGGCTGGGGGTCTTTTCCCCAGTGAGCCATGAGAAGGTCTTGCTTGATTGGTTCGTCCTCATTGGACAGATGACTGAAAAGCTGGCAGATCCTAGGCTGGACCCTGCTTGAGGCAGAAGCTTAATCCGAATTCCTGCAGTAACATATCCAGCAGTAGCATTTGCTAAGTATGGTTAAAAACCATCTGCTCTGTGTCAGACGGCGACCTTTGCTGACAAACATTTCATTTAACTCAGTTGTTTTCCAGACAATGTGAATGTTTATCAAGGATGTTGAAATAGCAGGTGGCTTGATATGGTTATTGTTATATTACTCTGTGGACTGCCATCTGTTGCAAGGGTCCCACACTGTCATTGTCATTGACCCCATCTCTAGTTTGTTCTGAGCACAAGACAAAGGTGAAGATGAAACAGCATGGATGTTGCGGAGATTTTTGCATTACAGGAATGTTCTGTTGGTGTCTCACAAGGTTTTTCAGCTCTGACTTATGCCTCTGCCTTTAGCCACCTACTTTTGGGTGCCCCCCCCCCCCCCCCATGGGGAGTGGCAATCCAGAACAATCCCTGTACATACAGTATTTCATCCCAGGTCCACCCTGTGACCGCTGGGGTATGAAGATCCATGGGAATAATCACTGTTGTATCCATCCTCTACCTGTTCATATTTGTAATTATCCTTGTAATTTCTATTATGGTTGTGTTTTTGGTTCATTCCATTGGCTTTCAAGACCCTACCGAAAAATACCTGCAGGAGTGTGATATTTTAAAAAATGTTTTCAAAGACATTGATGTAACTAAGTGCTAACCTTCCACAGGGGGATATCAGGTTAGATAGGCCTGCAAGCTGTTCTTAATTATAAAACAGTCTTTTTTCCTAAGTACAAAGATCACATTCATATTGTGTTTTGGTTTCTTAAATGACCTTTTAAGGTTGCTATAAGAAAGGCATTTTAAAAAAATCATACAATCACATTGTATAGCTTATAGAAGAAAACAATGTACAATAGTGAATAACGGTGCGTCCACACTATACTGTAGAGACACACAGAAAGGAAATTTTAGTTTGTACAAGAAGTAGTCAATTGCAATACAGGGAGAATAACATACCAAAAACATATACTTGCAATCAAAGTGAATTGAATTAATTCTTTTCACCCCTCTCTGTCTGATGGGGCAAACATTCATCATCTGATCTTGAAACATCCTTCTGCATCTGATACCAACAGTCTGGTCTGATCAGGTTTGAGTACCATTGGTAGCCAGACACGTAGTGATCAGTCTAATCAGTATGTGTTCTTTATCTTTGGTACACTTTGAAACAAACAGCAATAATCATTGGCAACGATGCTTTCTGATATCACTGGCTGAAGATCTCATCTCCCTGGGCAGCTATATTAATCCAGCCCCCTCCCACCACCAAAGAAAAGTGATATAGTTGTTTATTTCCCCTGTTTGGCTGCTACACAGTGCCAGAGCGTTGACCTAAAAAACACAGATGCATAAGAATGCATACATAGTGATTCCTGACCTGAGAGTCCCATCAACGGCTTCCACCTACCTTGGCTGCCAGTTCTGGTATCCACTGCGCTATGGAATTTACCACAGCTGCATTACCGCCTCCCTGAATCCAGTGGAAACCATTCGCCACGATGAATGAGCCCAGCCACACATTTGTCAAACTGGGCCCCCAGCTCACGCCGGCCGTCCCTGCCTCCGTTTACAAGTCTCTATTGCTGTCCTGAACACCCGACACAGCAAGCATAATGAATGTCTTTATGCACCGGCTCCTATTGGCAGCCAGATTAGGATCACAGTCATTCTACCTGACAAACTGCATATTCTGCTCAAAGCAACTGAGTTTGGAAACTGATTTTTTTTTTTTTTAAGTGACTTAAATTTTTAAACGCTTCTGCCTAGGTACAAATATGCTATGTATACACCCAACAAATCATTAATAAAAGTGCTTACTCAAGGGTAAGAGTGCAGGGTAGCTCCATAACGTTCTACATTTAAAATTTTCCAGTGGACTTCCTCATCCAAAGAAACGTACACATTTTGACCAGTTATACCGCTTAGTATTTGAGTGAAGCGATTCAAGTTAATTATCGAGCTGAAGGGCTTCTCTTGGGGCCAAGGCGATGTTCCGATTAGCCCATATACTAAAACCACTGCCATTAATAGCGGATCGCTCATGCCGGACATGTACCCTCTATTGCTAAATATACCGCTATTTAATTAGCGCATTTTATAATGGAATGGTCTAGCGTCACATCTCCGTGTATGCGATTAACTTTGGGGTTACATGTGTGAGTGAAAGATATGCCGGCATGATTTAATATGCCTGGGATATGGAATTATAGCAGCGGTTATAATTTGGACTCTTAAATTGTATCTATTATTCTGAATAAAAATGCGTGTCTTCCGTACACAATGATTGACTTTGATTTAAAATCTTGCTAAGCCTTAAAGTTGGGTGAAAGTCCTTAATTAAATATTTATTTGCCGTTATTAGTCAGCGAGAATGCCCGTATTTGATGATTATCCAACTTTTATTTTATCTACGTAAACTGGAGATGAGGCAGATACTGGGGTCTCCGGGTCGTTATATTGCGACAGGTTTGATATAAATTTATGACGACGATGAAAGTGAAAGAAATCATCATATAAGGCATGCATTCTCATAATAGCATTGCAAAATGTGATTTTTGTATTATTGAGTCGCAGCCGCACTGCAGAAATCCTCTAATCCCTTTGAAATTGGACAGATGCATTTCCTGGTGCTTTCCTCTGCCTTTCCTGACACTTATCAGTGTGGCTCGTAACAGACTCGACCATCAATGACCGCGCGATTATTTCAGTACGATGCCATGTTTCTGAAATGCTCGGGTAATTTTCCACTTACATATGTCGATGTGCAGGTATAAAGAAATCTTTAATCCATTTTATAAGCCGAAGGCAACGGTGTAAACTTGGCGATACCCTATAATATTAATTAAATTTGATGCAGGCCCGTTTTGCTGTTTTAATCAAGTGTAAATATGAGAAACATCGGACCTCGGCTTATATTTCTGAAAATTAACATTTATAGCGTGATATCAGATGTGAATCTAGTCTACACTGAAAAGGCACATCAAAAAATGTAAGCAAACTATTTGCTAGTTTTTTTTTTACCTCCTACACAGGGCACATTTTGACAGGAAGCCCTCTCTGTTTAATTTTACCCTTTCAGACGCGCTGTAATGTCTGTTGATTAATTATCCGCGGAAATTTCCTGTGTAGTACACAAACCAAAGGCTGAAAGTTCGCCAAGTATTTGAAACCTAAAGTTAAACTATTTAACTACATTTTAAAGGTTTACTAATTTATGAATCAGTTCTTTTTTCACACTAGACTTAAATCCCAATATAGGTCAAATACGTTCTTATGATACTGTTCTTATTTAACTTCCCTTTAAAGTAAGGGGTTTTCTGTCCCAAGAGCTACTTCCTTTTTGGGGGTTTCAGGTTCTATGTTTGACCAAAATCCTGAAAGCAAGTAAAGGATCTTGATGTAAAACAAAAACATTCTGCACAAAGAACCTGAGACCAACGGGCCAATGTGACATGGTACCCAGTGCCTGACTAGACTAATGCTTAAAATTTCAGATCTGAATCTTTCATTGGACAACAGATTCAGATTCAATCCAATCCTCTGAAAGACATTTTGAATGAGATAAATAGATATGATTATAAATATTTTCCCTGCTGTAACATCTGGAAATATAATAATGACCTGTCACATCTGTAGAGATGTTTTAAGACAGCGCCTGCATTGCAGAAATCTACGCCCAGGACGCGTCACCTGATCATGTCCATAACATTCTCCATCATTGAAGGCAGACAGCTTCGCCGGGCCTGGTAACATACCCCTTCCTTTCAATGACAGGCCATTCCCTGAAGCTTGCCCATAGTGACACATATTTACACTAAAGGATGTTTTTTACAGCTTCGATTCTGCCTAAGTAGCTCGCTTAAGGCTACAAAAAAGGCCCCCCTACTGGGACCCAACTTTCGGTCACCAGGCCAGTTTCTTAACCTTTATACTCCCAGCTGCCCCCTAACAAGTGTTTAGATGTACCCTCATTGTCAGCTACAAAACTAAACAGTATACTGGCTGCTTATTAAAGGAAAGTAATTAACATTCACGGAGGCACTTAAAATGGCACCTTTTTTTCCATGGCAAAAGGGCAGTAGAAGTGTTGCCTTTTAGAATGGCATAACATTTAAGACTCAATTAACTTGCACGATGGTTATTGCGTTACCCAGAATCCCCTGTGTTGCTTTTGTATCCCCTCCTGTCAGCCTGTAGCTCATTGTAATGTCCCCGCAAATGCTTTGGTGTGTTACTTTACAGAACTGCAGTATAGCGAAGTAGGGGAAGGTGGGACGGCGCTCTTCAGAATGCAATAAAAACTCCCGAAGTGCATTATTCTCCGCCTGGAAATGCTGCGATGGGCCCAAGCTTCCAGAGCTCGCCTTTCATTAACGGCTGTCATGCAGTCACATCCTGTCTAATAAAAAGAAGTTTTAAATAAATTTGAGTCACACCTAGCAACTGGGGATGCGTTGTCAAACCAAACCCCGTTACGAATTTTGTGTGTCTGTGTGTGTGTGGGGGGTAATTATTTAAATAACAGCGAGTAGGAAATAATTTCGGAATATCCCAACACTGTTAAAAGAATGAAAAACACGTAGCCACAATTTTGCCATTAAGTAATAAGCGACACATAGGAGATTGTTCACTTTAATAAGTAATATTTACTTTCTTATTCACTCATACTCCACAGATATTAAACATTTGTCAGACTAAATAAATTTTGTACCTATACAATTATGCAAAGGTACAATTGTCATAATACGACCAAGTCTCCCAAGTATAGGCCTATTATCCAATTTCCACAGTACACCATCATAGCGTAATTAAATCATATATAGCTTGTTTTCTTCCCGAAACCCAGTACTACGTATCCGGGTAATGAAAAAGGATGCAAAGCTTTTTATTTAATAAGCAGTCAGTGAGTTTGTGCTGTTTGTTACAGCTGTTTTCACGAAAAAACGATTAGCTACTACTAAAAAAGACGACGTTTTGTCATAGAAGTACAATTTATGTCCAGGTTTGTACAAGCCAGATCACGTCATGTGGTTAGGTAAAAATAAGCTTGTTATGATCGTTTGATTCATAGGCTTAAACACTTGCGATTCATTATGGGTGAAGTTCTTGGCGAAGTTTAATTAATTTGTATTTTGCCCCAATTGCTATGATAATGGCTTGGGTTTTAGCACAAACAAATTAAATTTAAGGCGATTGTGTTAAACTCTTCTATTCTACGCAATATAATAAAGCTACGTCTATCCAGATGCCAAGTTGCCAAAATACGCAGGCAGAGAAATCGGGCATCCTGGATGGCCAATTTACATTATATGTGGATGTTTGCACAATGACATTTTCCACATGAGGGAAGCGCAGTTTGAAACAAACTTGAAAATACACCTCCTGAATATATTCCGTTTGTGATCATATATTGCAGAATGGAAAACGGTACCCACTGATGGGTGCAAGAAGTCTCTCCCAGATCGAGAACACTATTTTAAGATGACCACTATGCCGTTCCAGCTTTCAGTCCATTACAGCTCCAGGAAATGACGGCGGCCAGTTGCTGGCAGAACGCAAGTTAAACCATCTGCGTCTCCACTTTAATGTCAATCTGAAAGAGTTAGCAGACGTTGCAAGTTTAATATGAACCTGTGTATTTTAGACTCACGATGAACTGCTACGTTACGAGGGTAATTAATCCCAATGTTCTTTTCCCACAGTGCCACCAATATAATCGGGGGCGTTATTTACATATGAAAATGTCCGCAGAGAGACGTGTTTATTTTCTGTAACCAAGATATGATGATCGGGGATATAAATCAAGAGAGACAGAGCTGGCACAAATAAAACACTTCGTAATTCACCTGATTCTCCCGTCTCCGAAACAGGTGCCGGCGATACAATAAACGCAAGTCTTTTTGGCAACTCCGAATGGCCAATTAGGGAAGACTGGGAGTGGCGAAAGGCGGGGTTAAGTCGTATAAGTCGTTTACCGGACCAATCCGCTGGCTGGTGGGCGGTGACAGGTCAGCTGGGGGGCGTGTCTCCCGACTGCGAACCGAGGACAGTAATGGCATGGAAATAGCACAGTAATCTGGACGAGCCACTACGCACTGTGGGAACTACGCTACCAGTCTTTGAACTTCTACAGATATTCCCAAAACGGTACCCGGACGAAGAAAATCTAAGCAATTCAGATCTGCGCATCGAAAGTGTTACTTAGAGACGTTTCCGCTATTTCCAGTCGCAAAAGGGATATTTTACTGGACATGTAAATTAAAGGAGTTACTGCCATCCCCAAAATGAAGCTAGCCTTTTTAGTCTGCCTCGGCTTTCTCTTCACTCCTGTGGTTGTACGGGTTAGCTCTTCTCAGTCAGGTGAGTGACAGACCCTCTAATGTTTAGTGCGCAAGATGTTTATTTAGTTGTCACGCTGGGGGGTTATATTCAATTCCGCGTGGACACGCAGCTGTATTGATTCCAGCTGAAATGTGCGACTGTTTTGAACTATAGACACCTCTAGTGGAGTCCGTTTTCCCCCGACTTCTAAAATTTCATAACATTGATCAGTTTTGGAAGTGTTGAATGCTGGAGGTATATATATATATATATATAAAGCTCAACAGCACTGCACTGGTTTAGAAAACAGATTTTGTAATTCACTGTCGTTAGTGCGTCATTGCGTGTCTGCAAAAGTCCGACTTGAAAATCGACTGAATTTGAAGTTTTTCTCTTTTTCCTTAGATAATACCTGCTTTGCGTTTCCTGCAAGTCGGTACTCTGTGCGCTTCCTTTCGTCTGACTGTTTTGAAATGGGTTGTGAGGAATTTCAAATGAGGCTATGCTCTTTCAGCTCCGCACACAGAATGCCATTGTTGAATTAGGAGATCATAAAACATTGAATGTTCGGACACGTGTCCCGAGTATACAAATTAAGCCAGCCTCATTTACTTGGTTATTGTACGCCTTTTCGCATTTGCTGTATGATTTGAGCTGAATTTTCTATTTTTTTACCTTTACACATCTCCGAAAAATCGCTCCGGCGAAATCGATTTTAGTTGGTGGTTTGTAAATATCAGCACTGCAATTTGCAGAGCTGCCTGTAATAGATCGTTTCCTTTCACCAATTATCTATGAAGGTCTAATAGATTATTCTGTTTTAAGGATGTGAAGACATTCAAATGACTTTCAGCACCCTTCTTCGATTTTGTAGACTGCATAATCACCCCAGATTAAGACACCCTACACGGATCATTTTCTTTATTAGTTCATCCTAAAGTTTTAAGACTATGCAGTAAATTTATTAAATAAAACTGACTACCAAGTATCTACACATTTATAAATAAACAACAATAAGTAACAAAGCACAATTTAATCATGTTAAGCACCAGAACCTGAAAATAAACGTTAACACTGCCTTGATCATTAATATTACCTGTAGGCTAGTCGTGGTTACCTGTTTCGCCATTTCAGCCAAAAAACAGAACAATTTTATATGAGGTGCATGATAGTACAGCAGTATTAGGTTATATGAACATACATGGATTGACGTATCTTTTATTAAAATACATAAACGGCTACTTAAATAAGGCAGTTTCAGTTTTGACGCCCTTTAACTCATGCACACGGTTTGTTTAACGCACATGTATCTTTTACCTTGACCTTCAAAACTTTAAAAATACTATTTAACACAAAGACCACATTGTTTGAATGCGGTTTGTGCTCCTTGTTAGCGGCAGGATGACTGTCTGGAATGGCAAAGGACCATATAGTGTGTACAGTGTTGATAAAGTAGTTTAATTTCATAAGCGTTATATATTTATGCATTCTGGAAATGACTAGCGGCTGTGTGTTATTTTATCCATGAGCGTAGTGGTTGTGTATTTGGAAGGATGCGCGCATCCACACGGTGGTGGTATGAGCTGGACACTCGGCTGCCAGAGAGCTCGCTGTCTCCATCGAGGCGGAGGCAAGATCAGCGCGCCGCTGCATCGGCATGCCCCCCCCCCCCGAACGTGTTTACCCGATTACGAGCGTTGTCACCCAACTGGACGCCATGGGTGCCGGGCGAAAGCGAGATGATCTCGCCCCCTCACGTGTGAGCTCATGGGGGTATGTGAGGAATGGGCACCAGGGGAACGCTTCGCTCTCCTTCAGCTACCAGAAACAACGATCAGACGGACGTGACTGTCATTTTTCCATATATAAAAAAAGTTTTATCGCTTAGGGGTACACGGTTCCCCTACGTACGGATGTATCTGCCCCATGACTGCGGATTGATTTGACCATTTGATGTATAATGCATGCGATAATAGCACCAGGAGGATGCAATGAGGGTTTCATGCAAACGAAAGCTGTAGGGTTCCCTAAACTGCGTTTTAAAGTTTGTTCACTCAGTCGGTCTTCACATTAATCCACTTAATAAATCGTAATTCTGTAGTAATTAAGGATGAAATTTGTCATTTTACAGGAGATCAGTTGCCATATCCCGCTTTAATTAAAATTTATAGGCAATATAATTTGGGCCCATATTGTGTTGCTTCGATGGATATAAATTCCGAATAGAATTTTCACGTGATCGCCAACAGCAGTAATTGATTACCTTCTTGTAGGCATATGGGATATGAAGAGCTTGTATACGTACATTTCTAAGTGCGTCACCTGATTTAGGTAAGGATAGCGGTTATTTTTTTCAAACCACTTTTGAATTTTTGAATATAACATTAAAAAATGTAATTTGTGTTGCATAGCATATACGTTTAAGTATTATTAATGACATTACTACTAGCTGCTACTAGGCCTGTATTAACATCAACAACAATAGGCTATTTCTTATTTATTGTCCACCATTCCAGTACAAGGCCATGTAGTTTAAGTGTTGTGATGATGCTGATCTTAGTATATTACGACACCTCTGTCCTTTTAGCAGAAGATCTCCGATAATCGCTTGCATTTTTGCACTTCATGCTTATCGAAGTGATGCAATGGGCTTATGATCTCCGATGGATGACGTGACACGATATCCTTACCTTCAACCAGTTTTTCCGGATCGCATCTTGCTGTGGAGCGCGACGCCCCTGCTACTTCTTTCGGGAAGCCGCCCCGTGTCCCGGTCAGCTATGCACGGATGGGGCCAGTTATCACGCACAGACTTCTGTTTTGGTACATTTGTGTACTATCGATTTTGCTTGAAAAAGTTAAGTAATTGCACATGGTTAAATGATTCACAGATTTGTTGCGACTCGTTGAAATGCGCATGCAGTAAGAAGTATCGTATTCCATCGTGGCCATCGGCAGCATCTCAAACATTTCTAATGGCAATGTTCGTTTTACTGCATATTTGGAGCAAGCTATCAACGTCGCATTTCTTAAATTTATATAATACATCATGAAGCGTTATTTTTAATGATTAGAAGTTTTCTTGTTATTAGTTAAGGGCATTGACTAGAAACCCTAAATTAAAACTACTGGTTCAAGTCCAAGCACAGACCAGGCTGTGGTACGCTTTGTACTGTTATATAATATATAAATGCTTTATAAACAGAATGCTTCAGATATTCATGTTATCTAGAAGCACTTTATCCCGGAAATTAACACTATGTGTTTCTGCCATGGATAAGCTGGAAATGTAATATGGACGAAGTAGGAATGTTGAATTAACTGGTCTATAAAATGGGATGGGCTGTGACGGCCTTTCCAGTCTCCGTCTGCAGTAAATGACAGTGACGTTTGCAGGACGGCGCCACATGAAGCTGCATTCAGGTTGTCCAGTGTCTCGTAGATTGTGATAGGAAAGTAATAGTGTCACCTCCTCCTGGTCCAGGTGATGTAAGTGGGCTTCTTCTGCTAAGGCCTGTTAATCAACGTGTTACCATTACTGCCAATCACACGCACCTGCTTCTCCGCGCCGTGAAGGGCGTCCAGCCACCCCAGACGCGGAGAGAGCGGTGGAGGCAATGAAAAGGAGAGGTGAAACGTCACAGACGTTAACACAGGCTGCCGGAGGGTGACAAGATGCTGATTGAATTGCTTTTAGATGAAACAAATTACCGGGTCCTGGGAAAGCAGAGGTGGGGGTGTGCGGGGGGGCGTGCATGGGGAGGGGGGGGGGAGATGGATATGGGAAGCACTCCCCTGATTCAGTTATTGGAGCTGCTTAATTCCAGAAAATATGAATATTTATGATGTTGATTTCTGAAGGAATTTGAGCTATGCAGCGCATGTGGCGAGGCTTTTGTGGCGAATCAAAAGTTTGCCCTGTCCCTGTCGCAGACGCTCTCATGCACTCTCACACGACACCGTGCAGTCGGCTTCTCACATAAATTATTTTTGCTAGTTTGTTCTGTCCCGTTCGGTCGTTAATTGTTTGGCGAAAAAGGCCGGCAGAAAAATGCAGCTTGTTCACCCTGCGTAACCTGAACCAAATTGATTGCAGCGGTAATAAGAGTAACTGAAACTTTGAGCATGACATAGGATGCTACAGTCCTGATTATAGTTATTAAAACTTTTTTTTTAAAATCAGTTGCAGGAGTACGTATTTGTGCGCTGAGGACACCGGTCAAAGTCTGTCTATTTTTAGAACATATTTCGAATCCACTAACTAGGCAGGCAGTCTGTGAGATCTGTCCAGGCATCGGTTAGACGGCTCTAAATTATAATCAGATTACAGTGTGACATTTACACATTCCCAAAGAAAACTCTGGCTCACAACGACAGAATGCAGAGACGTTATTTGGCTGCTGCTCGCATCGTGATTCTTAGCTTGTCGCCCCATATTGCAGATCCTTGAATCTACAGAGAGCTTAAATCAACAAGCCAGTGATTAGAATCATTTTCTCTTTTTGACACTTGTTTTTTCTACTATCGTACCTTCGGTTTGTAATATATAGTCTTATTTAATGGATATATCACAAAACTACAGAGATAAGCATTTTATATTTCTCTTGGCATACAAATGCAAGACACATGCCTTTCCTTAATAGTTCCAGAATGACACGGCAGTGGCGCTATTTAAACGCTTATTTTTCTTAGACACTTTTAAGCTGTGACTTGTTTTTGTGCCCTAAGCAGCCACGGCGTGCGTGCGTGCGTGCGATGGCACGCACTTGTGACACGCTGTCTGGATGCCACTTCAGCCGTCTGGCTGCACGAAGGGACCTGTTTGCACGTGCGCTTCTCCGGCGGCCGCTTGCCTTTGTAACGGACCACAAACCGTCGGAAACATCTGTTTCAGGGCAGGAGAAATGCCTTCCACTTGCGTGTCACTGGATCGCAGCAGAGCACATGGAAAGCTTAGCATGCAGTTTGCGTACGCCAGGCAAGTTGGGCGATGAGACACAGGCGAGTGCATGAGCGTCGTCCCATGCAGATTAAACTTGGACACAGAGTCGATCGTGCTGAACTTCAGGGACGTATGTTTGTTTGTTCCAGTCTGTGTCACAGGGAGGTTTCTTTTCTGGAGTTCAAAGAACATCCAAATATTTACATGGTGTGACAATACCGCAGTGCAGGAGGGACAAAGGGATGAACTGCTGTCCATATTTCAGTTTTTGTCAAGTACGGGTACTACTCCGTCCCAAGTGAGGGGGGTCACAGTCGCCTCACTCATGGTCACAGTCGCCTCACTCATGGTCATAGTCGTCGCCTTTTGAATGGCCCCTTTGCTTTTGACCTGTGTGACTTTCTCGCTGAATGGAAAGAATGGTTCGTTTTGAATGTGGCTCCCTCTCTTTGCTGGGCCGGTGATTCGTACCCGGGGCCCCAAGTCTTATTTGGGGGAAAAAAATCTAAGCTTTGTCCCTCCCTTTTGACCGAAGGGGTTTTGAAAGGACCCTTTTGCATGTGCATCCCTTTGGTCACCTGTGAAACAGGAAGGGGACTGGCCTGTGTCACCGATCATTTGTGTGTGTGTGTGTGTGTGTGTGGGGGGGGGGGGGGGGGGGGGATAGTGCTGTTTTCTCAGCCACTTCTTAAACTCCTCTCAAAAGTTCCTCCAGACTGTGGGGGTAGGATCATGGCCCATTCCCCCTCTACTCTGGCCCCCACTATGTCACCAGTAGAGTCTGTTGTCGTCCATGAGCGTTTTCGTGACATGTGGCAGCCCGGCAATGCCTTTTGGGGGTCGGAAGCTTCTCGCAGACATGTGCCACTCCTTGAAAAGCCCCCGAAAGTTCATCTCCTCAAAATTATGTGTCGAGACAATTCATTTGCCGAGAAAATGCCCCGTTGGGATTTATTTCCATTCACAAGGCAGCAAATTGCCCTAGTGCTGAAAAAAATGTGAGAAATTCACAAAATGAGCCTTAATATCTTTCTCTTAATTAGTTGTTCTTTTATTGCTTGAGAACTTCAGAGATCAATGGTGAGTGTGAAGCAGGGAGCAGCTGGAGATGCTGTTTTGCCGATGCGAACCAGCGCGTGTGGAAGCACCAGTCACCCCAGAGTGATAGCTAAGCTAAGCTAGCCCTAGCACAGGTGTCTTCTGGTTCCTACCGGAAAAAAACACAGCAGGCACGTCATTACTCAGTCCTCCATCCCGCACGCGCTGAGATTCCGCGCGTCTTCGCCCCCCCCCTGTCTTTCTTTCCCCCCACCCCGGTCCCTCATTCTCTCAGTCACATTAATCCCTGGCAAAATGCAAAGGGGCCAAAAGATGTTAACGGGCTAAAGTCCAGCCAGGTCGGCGACACCTTTATGCGAAAGCGTACCCGCCTTATTAAAACAGCAGTGCGGCTGTTTGCTTAGCCCAGCCATTTTTTCCACACCGTGGACCAACTTATGCCACGGTGAATTTGCAGAGGACCGGGGAGCTGTCGCTGGTCCGCCTGATATCCTGCTTTGGCCCGGCGCAGTAAAACACAGTAAGCTCATTTTGAATGGTTAGAATGGGCAGCAGCTGGAACACCTAGCCTAAGACATTATTAAACGCTGGCCGCTCATGAGCACATTTTTCATGTCCTCCTTCTCGTCCACTCTCCCCGTCGCCTGCAGTCATGCACGTCGGTGGTCCTCATTAAAAGACCTGATCTAGCAAGCGAGTGGTCCAGTCTCTGTCCTCCTTGTGCTTAGATGTGCAGTTCAGGCTTGCAGGATATGATAGAATAAGATGTTCGAGCCAAAAATGTTAAATTACTGGTTTAATATTTCATTTTGCTTCCATCCTGCACATACATCCATCCGACGGGACAAACATTTGAGGTCTCGTGTTTTATGCACGTTTTGATCTGACCCAGTATTTCAGGGCTTTTATAGAGAGCATAGCGAGGATTTCTGTGGTTCTGTGGCAGTGTTCTGTGTGGTCTGGGAGCACGCCGGCCATGCTCTGGGCAGGGGACCGCTGATTCAGCAGGGATGCGTTACGTTAGGAGATAAGAAACTGTGATGTTGAAGAAGGGTTTCCACAAATGGGAGATTTCCTATTACGGAAGATAAATTGTGAGCAACTTGCCCCGAAAGTGTATTATTGTGGTAGTGTGGGGTCACACTAACTCGGCCTGCAGGAATAATTATAATTAATAAATAATGAAGGTTTAAAAAATAAAGAAACCAAAGATAAGAATGAAACGCACCATAGCTCTGTACTGGATAAGTACTACTGGAAGTTACGCTGGTCTTCTTAAAGGGAATCTTCTCAAAGGGAAATCTCCATAGCGGCGCATCTCATCATTGGAATGAACTTGGCTGAGGAATTGCAACGTTTTGTGCTTTATTTGTACTTGCTGCAGGGGGTGGGCTCTTGTGAGGGGGGTGCCGGCTATATCAAGGGCTTGTTGTGGAGAAGCCCAGTGATCGCTGGCTGTAAAGTGGTTTTTAAACAGAGTAGACGACCAGGGGGTTAATAAGGTACGGAGGGGGGGTTCATCCAAGCATAGAGGGGAGACAGGTCGGGGGGGCTAGGTTAGCCAAGGGCACGTGAACAGCCAGGCCTGAGCATGAGCCCATCCTGAGGACAGCGGGAGCCACGCATTCACGCAGCTAAGGATCGGCACAACAAAACGGCTTGGGGGGGGGGGCAGGTTCTTCAACACGGCTGAAGCGATTGACATGGGTAAATGACAGGGAAAGCGAAACATGACATTACTCTTGCTGATGGATGATGTCAGCCAGGCTGAGCATGCGCCCGGGGTTACGAGGCGTTCAGCGGCGGAAGAGGCGCCGTGTCGCTCGGGCCCGAAAAGCCACGGTAAAATATGGAGAAAGACAAACTAGCGCAAATGGCCGAACACAGACACGCGATGCAGTATGCATGAGGCTCTCTGAGGGGCGGTGTCCGTCGGGCACCCCCAGGATTCCACGGGCTTGGGGGGTGAGGTGGACAAGCTCTGTCAGACATCCTGGCGAGGAGCTGCTGGTGGGAGCTGCTGGAGTCGCAGGTCAGGGATGCCCATTGACGTTTATATACAAGGAGTCCAGCCAGAGTCCTTGATGAAATTACACTGTGCTTACAATGTGCTTTGCACCATTAAAATACACTTTAGCTCTCTGGGTTTAATTAAAAGGATAATGTTTACCGAAGGCAAACTCCATTTTCTACAGATAAAAAGAAAGCAAGCGTAAGTTGCTGAACCAGCAGTGGCAGCCTGACTTCTCTGGAGAGGAAGGCTGGTAATAAGCATTAAATCCCAGGGCCCCTACTGTCATATTTGTCTTCAATCTCATACCTGCCAGGGCTGGGGGGGGGGTCACCTTTCTGTCAATATAGAAGTTTTAAAGCAGGCGATGAAAATGTGTCCTGTTTCTCACTTGGAAGAAGTGGTCTGTGGGTATTACAGTGTGTACAGTGCCTATGTGTGTGTGTGTGTGTGTGTGTGTGTGTGTGTGTGTGCTTTTGCATGTGCATGCAACTATGCTTTTTGCAGGTATGTGTGAGTCTGTCTTTTGCCCATTTTTTACCCACAGTTGGCCCATTCAACTCGGTGACGTGATTTAGAAGCCAGTCTTATGGTGGAAAGGTTGTGGGTTCAAATCTCAGGACCTGTTCCTGGGCAAGGTTGCTTTAAATCCTTTAAGCCTTAAAGGGAAAAGTTCTTCCGCATAACTGAGCTTCAGCTAAAGCTGCATGTTATTCTGGTCCTGCTGTGCAAATTACAGCCAATGTGATAGAAGGTGGGTTATGCTGACTGGGAGAATGGAATTCTGGGTAACTTAAAGAACCCTGGTTGTTCTAACTGCAATCGTCTTAATCCCCAACATGAAAACTCCAATTTACGTTTTATTTATTGAGCCGATGCTTTTATCCAAAGCAACATTTCTTTTTGAGAAAGATGGCTCATCAGTCCCTAGAGTAGTTGGGGGTTACAGGCCTTGCTCAGGGGCCCAGTGGTGAAACCACCCTGGCGAGTCTGGGATTTGAACCAGCACCCTTCCGAGCTCAGACACGGCATCCCAAGCAATTGAGTCACACCAACAGCTTGCCATTCCATTCCATTCACATCTGTATCACGCTACTGTACATCTCTACTGGGCCTATTCAGAATCGAGACTGTCAGCGTGCAATTAGGGATGCCTGGCGCTCTGGTTTGCTTAATTTTTTTTGTACACGCGGCCCTCAGAAGATTAAGCAGAAGCTATTCCCATCAGCGGGTGACAAAGGAGCAGCTCAGAGCCCGGCCTGTGATTGACAACGTCACCCCACTAGTCCTGCGCCACTTCGTTGAGTTAGTCGGCCTGAATAGCGGCTCTTCTGAAGCTCGCTGCCTTCATCTTTCCCTTTGTAACGACAACAAAGGGACGGATTAGAATGACAATAAAATTAGTCTAATCTTCACAAAAGCACACCCATTACCACAAGCCAGGGAAGGGAAACGGGCTAATTGTGTGTCTGTAATTCCTGGGTTGGGGCTGTTGTTCTCTCTGAAGTGGTCAACAGCTCTAAGTGATTTGTTTTATTTCCCCTTTTTCTTGCATGTATTTTGTGAATAATTGGATAAACCCTGAGAATAATAGGCTGTCAAACACAGAGTAAAAAAAAGAAGAAACAGTAATTCATGTTCTAAGCATCTCTTCATGGTATTTTATTAAGATGTACTGAGTTTTTTTGTATCATCTTTTAAAATACAAATGTTAAGTGTTGAATTCCACGTTGGCTGGCAGAATGTACATTAATAGTGATGAAATCTGCCTTATTCCCAAAGGGATTTAGATTCGAGTTCCGTGTTGAATCCCTTGGCTCATCTCCCTTGCCTTGTCTGGATTCTTTTACTCTACAAAAATGAATTTATTTGCAAAGTTGAAATTTCCGCGATGGGTTGGTGCCCCATCCGGGGCTGTTCCCTGCCTTGCGCCTGTAGCCTCTTGGATAGGCTCCGGACCCCACCCCCCCCCCAGCCCAGCACGCCTGAATAGGATAAGAGGGTTCAGAAAAAGGATGGATTGATGGATGGAATTTGAAATTTTAGCCAGTGGCAGTGGGACCAGTAGCAGGTAAGGATCTCTTAACTGGAAAGTTGCTGGTTTGACTCGCAGGTAGGAGCCTGGCACTGTGTCCCTGCAAGCGATGCGTGTTTCAGAATAAAACACACCTCAGTCATATGAGGTGATACTTGTCAGCGGAGCCACTAAATATGGAGGAAAACAGTCCTGAATGAACAATGAGTCCCGTGGCTGTGGGACGGTCACCGTAGGAGACAAGCGTGAAGGTGACGTATGGAGCTGTGAAAGGCTCTCAGTGCTCTTCCTGTCGGGCCCCACCTACAGACGACACGCACGGTGCGGGGACAGCGGCCCCCAGGGTCCCGATGGCCCTCCGCTTCCTAATGGCTCCACTTGTATTTTAATGAATGGATGTGGCGTGAAAAATGGCGGCGAAGGCATTAAGGAAGGAGAGAGCAGGTAGCATGGGAGGCAGGGAGAGCGGGCGAGAGCGGGCGAGAGCGGGCGGGAGCGCCTGTGTTTCCGGGAGGTAAGACCAGAGCGCGTTTGTTGTTGAGGAGAGCGCGTGTTCCGTGTATGTCAGAGTGTGTGCGAGCATCTGAGCAAGCGACAGAGATGAATAATGTATGCCTGTCCTGTCCAATTGGTTGGACTTCCCTGCCCCGTACGTGAGGCTAAGTCATACTCGTGCCCCCAGTCATTAACGAAGCCCCGTGCCCCCGCAGAGCATTATGGGAACAGCAGCACAGAGCGGAGATGGGAACCTGCTCGGTTACACTTATTTATGGACTGGGGGGCCGGAAGCTTCCAGAGGGTTCTGAGTGATGTCGCCACGGAGCGGCACACGGGAGCTGAATGGTAAGCACCCCCGGGGATGTCAGCCGTGTGTGTGCCCCCCGAAGGGCTGGGACCCCATCCCGGGCTGGGTTCTGTACCTCCATGACCCTGCATAGGACAATCCGATGTGGAAGATTGATGGATGGAGAGATTTTCAATGGTGCTTCACTGTCAAATCCTGAAAGTAAATTTCCCTGTGGTAGCTGTGTATGTCAGCAGATAAGAGCGTCAGAATGAGATGCTTCATGGCTGAGGGAGGGTCCTCCCGTGGTGGGTCAGTGGGGCTTTGCTGATGATGGACTGGGCCCGATCCACCCCTCCAGACTCCGGGTGTCACCCTCCTGGCCCAGTGGGCCCAGTGAGCCACACTTTCCTGCACTTTGCGTCCCGTCCAGACAGGAGTCATTTCCGGACAGCTACGCCAGTCTGGGCTAATGGTGAGCCCTAGTGCTGAGCTGAATGGACATTTCAAGCTGTGAGAGTGTTTTTTTTGGAAATGGAGAATAAGGACCTTTGTCTGTTTTCCAGTGAAAAGATCTCCATCCCTTTTTATCCCGAGAGAGAGAGAGAGAGAGAGCGGGCGAGAGAGCCAACGCGAGCCCAATGTCGAGGTGGCCATGTTCTCTCCGCTGTGGCCGTTTACCTGTGACAGCTGCACTCCATCTTAGGCCTCTCTGAAGCCCCCCCACGCCCCCCACCACCACTCAGGGAGAAAAAAAGACAGCACTGTCCGCACGTGTTTAATGATCAGTGTGTTGCTGGGAGAATTCTGGGCTGGCCAGCACCAAAGCCTGCGTTCTGATCCGCCGAAGGCCCCCCCGGCCCGCCAACTAGCCCCTACCGTGACCCCTCCCAGTGTAGCAGCATCAGCAGCATAGAGTGAAAAACAATCAAATGGGGCGAGGGCCTCTAATTTTAACTGGGGTGACTTTGCGGTGGGGGGGGGGGAGGCGGGCAGAGATTGAAAGGGCAGCACAGGGGTCCCCAGGAGCCAGACCCCGGGAGGCGTAAGACGTGAGTCCCAGCCGCTCCAATTAATCACCCTGGCCCAGGGGAGACTGATGCTCTCCCGCTCCTCTCAGCCCTCCCTCCATTACCCTGCGGCTCCCTCTGCAGGAGGCGCAGGAGAAACATCAGTCAGCTTCCCCGAAGACCATACAAACCCGAAAAACTCACCGGGTTGGGTGGTCGATAGATATTGTCTTCCCTCGTCCCCGCTGTACAAACGGCCCTGTCGCGGTGTATCTGTGTCTGCTCTGTATCCACGGGAGGATCCCACCATGCCTTTTTACCCTCGAATCCTGTAGGGAAGACAGCCCAAGTGCTATAAGGATCGGCCAGCAGGGTGCATGGTGGTCAGAGGCATGAGCTGGTGACTAAGTGGCTGTATGAGCACGGTGGCTCAGTGCATATCCAGGTGTGTGTCTGGATTTAAAGGCCCCTTGAGCGTTCACATCCCTCCGGCAGGAGAGTGACTCACTCGCAGTCGGGCTACTGAAGATCGTTGTTCCAATGTCAAATTACTGGAATGGAGACTTGGCGCGTCTGACCCATACCCAACTCATTCCCCTTGTCCGTGTCTGTGTGTGCGTGTCTATTTGTGTGTGTGTGTGTGTGTGTGTGTGTGTGTGTGTGTGTGTCGAGATGACGGCCGCCTGGGCAGGGGGGACCGTCCGTGTTTGGCGCGCTGGTCCCAACTTTCAGCTTTCCAGCTGGATCTGGCTTCTGTTTATCGCCGCCTAAGATCAGCGAGGACCGCGGCTCCGACGGGAGACGCGATTCAAATAAGCAGCGCGTGCCGTTTTCGAAGGTTCCCCGGAGGAAAAGACACCGCCAGGCCCCCCCCAAACGGAACACAAGCAGGGAATGAAATTAGGCAGATGAATAAAACATTTGCTAATTATCCACTTTCTATCGGAGAAGCCAGCCTGGATCCCAGCACTGTTTATCAGAAGTTATCATTGATTTTTGCTTTTACGTTTATTCAGAATTGTGGCTGTTCAGGGACAGGTCAGTCTCTCTCAGAGCATGTGTTACAGTGAAGCGCTGGATCGCTGCAGATGTACTTTATACTGGGCACCGTAATGTGAAGCACATGTTTGTGTCACATGACAGCGTCCGGTTTCTCTGGTCCATACCGGTTTGTTTAGACAAGACAGCACACACACACCCACAGAACCTGTCCTGTTTGTCTTCTTCTTTGGTCGACATCTTCCCTTGCTCCAGCTAAGCTGCTTTTAATTGGCATCACATTCTGATGTTTATGCGTGTTGGACGGTGGCCAAGTCCTGTGACCTGTGTGACCTCTTGCTGAGTTTGGTTGCATCGGCCTGCGTCAGAATCCAGCTTCATCGTCGGCGCGAGAGAACACTGGTGTGTGTCTGCATTTGTTTGTGTGTCGGCGAGTGTTTGTGTGTGTGCACAACTGCGTCTATGTCTCTGTTTGCATGTGTAATAATGAATGCGCATGTGTTACCTCTATATCATTAACATTTGCGTGCAGGTGCATGTGTATGTAAAAACCGGGAGGAACACAGCTGACAATGGGCGTCTGGTTCTGTCAAGGCAAATATGCATGATAATCAATGCAAGTGCACTAAATTATTGAACACGGACTGAATATCTGAGCAGGGATCAGCGAGTGATTCTGCTTGGGCTGGTTCCCACTGTGTCTGCCTCCGTGTCTCTGCTGCAGCTGCTACAGTACCTGCAGCTCACGCAGGGTTTTTGTAAACGTCACGAGCTGCCTATAGGGGGAGCCACTAAGTCTGACCTCTCTGACCCACGGTATGCTTCCCCTATGTGGTGGCACTGCCTTTGGAGGCCTTCTTGGTAGTCTAGCTGGTGTTTGTCCTAGAGCCCTGAGTGTTGTAAACACAACACCAATATGGGGGCCTTGCCCTCTCGAGGCTGTCCTGACTTTTGCCCGTTTGCGGTCTGAGCACAGGCTGTTTCTGGTACAGAACACGCATGTAACCCAGCCAAGTTGCCTGTGCTGAAACGGACTCCGGCACAGCCACACACACACATACATGTGACGCACACACATGTAGGAACGCGCGCAGGTGACGTGACGTGGTGAAGGCCTGCCAAAGGCTTCCGGCACTCGAAAGAAAAATGCTATAGTGGGAGCCGGGGCGGATTTCATCGCCGTCCCACTGCCGCATTAAAGGGGCCGTATGCAGGGAGGGGCTGCTGGGAATTCTCTCCCCGCTCCTCATACATAAGGTATCAGGCCACGTCTGGCAGGTTACCCTTCTCTGGGGCTCCTGATTCCGATGGGCTCTTCACGGCCAGACCGCCTACACTTCACGCTCAGGGGGATGAGGTGCGGTGGGTGTGGACCGTGCCACGTCTCAGACTCTAGCTGGGGTCCCATTGGCGCCGGGGTGTCTACAGAACTGCCCGTCCGCGGTGTCTGTCACCTTCACATTGTCTCGCTCTGTCTCTCTCACCCATTTTTCACTCATAAACCGCCACCCCCCCCCCCCCACACACACACTCCTCACATGAAATGATCAGCACCTCATCCACTGGGATGTGGTAAACATTAATGTAATGTCACGCAGACCATAAGACCCCTGCTCAGTGATGAGCTGGAGGCTGTGCCGCCGCATGATTAATCTGCAGTGGAGGGGGGGGTCAGCTGATGGTGGAGGACAAACCCCTGCACCCCCACCCCACAATATGCCCCGCCAGCTCGCTGGGGTTAGGGGCCGTCTGAGTGAGTGGGGCCATCTTTTCTCAGAATACTGCCTGCTAATCATGCATCGTTCTTTATGCTTGTACTTTATACTCATATATACTCATATACTCATACTCTGTGCATCATACCCTGTATTCATACTTTATCATTTTTTTGCTCATATTGTGTGTACCCTCTGCTAATACTGTGTTTATCATACTGTGTCTGTCGTACTGTATTTTTCATCATTGTACTCATACTACTCATTATACTCATACTCTGTCATTCTTTAATATTTAAGGTCCATGTATCATATCCCTGTACTTCTGCTCTGTTTGTCACGCTTTGTACTCATTCCGTGTAGCTTATTTTTGGACCTTTCAGCCTGGGTAATCAGCGGCTCCATCTTCCATTTCTGAATGTTGCCTGGAGCAGATGAGGCCTAACAGACCCTGGGAAGGTTTTGAAATCGTGCCTTTAAGCACATAAGTTCCTGAGATGGTTCCGTCCAGAAGGGTTGGGGTGCTTTCCGTTGTTGTGTCCGATTAGCAGTGACTCAGAACCGAACTCCCTCTGATGTTCTGTGGTCTGGTGTGTATGTACATCCAAGCTTATTGGCGACCACTTCCAAACAGGAGGGGACGCCCCGCCCAAGACATAAAAGTACCTTTTTCTGGAGGAGGGGGTGGGCAGGCTGGTGCAGGAGGGGCAGTAATTTTCTCCTCTCGGCCACCTTCTGCTTCAGCTTCAGCTAAATTAAGCGAGTCGGCCCGACAGTGCGGCTACTGAGCAGGACGGGTCGGGGGGGGGGGAGGGGGGGTTCGCTTGCTTGTCCCCGTACAGGCTGCTCATGTCCTGTTGCTCTGAATTCTGCTAATAACAAAAAAACTTTTTTGGGGGCTGCAACCAAAAAAACAATGTTGTCATGATTATATTCATATGTAGGGGTAATGCGGTGTGTTCGCAGTGAACCCTCACACCTTCAAGGTAATGGGTTTGGTCCCTGCCCAGGACCCTGTATGTGTGGCGTTTCCTGTGTTTTCTGGCTTTCCTCTGGGCGCTCCTCTCACTTCCTGCAGTCAAAAACCATGTCGTTACTCAGACTGCTATCTTTAGCTTGCCTGTGATGTGTGACGGTGTGTGCAAGTGCGTGTGACCTGTGATGGACTGGAGTCCTACCCAGGGTGTCCCCAGCCTTGTGCCCTTTGCATTCTGGGATAGGTTTCAGGCTCAATGCAACCATGTATTGGAAGTGCAGCTATGGAGGAGCGATGAATGGATGGGTATAAAAATTTGAGAAGATGGAGTATTCATCAGTAGGTATATTCATTTTCTGGTCTACACCACAGGAACCGTGGGGATGCCCACTGTCCGCCGGGCTGCTCATAGAGGTTCCAGTAAGAGGTTTAAGTAACAGTTCACACAGGTTCTTCCATGTCCTGGCATGTCATCTGCCAAGAAGTGACCCACAGGTTGGAGGACGATGAAAAATGAGCCTCTTTTCATTTCCAAAACGGAGCCGTAGTGTGTTTCACCTCCTCGGCCCATAGTGGTACGTAATGTCAGTGCGTATAATGGAAACGCGTAATAAGAAGCGACTGCGAATGAAGGTTAAATCACTGGCGAGTAGCGAAATGTGTATCTGGCAGGAGAGCCGTCCAGGTAATGACGGAAAGTGGATTGGTATGCTAACGGGAGACGCGCTAATGAATGAGTAAATGAATGTTAAAAAACATCTTGATTTCCAGGTACCGGGATAGCCATATGCTGGGGGGGGGGGGGGGGGGGGGGTAAATTTTGCTGTGTGCATTTGGAAATTGGATTAAATGTTTTGTTTGACAGACCACCCCCTACCCCCCCCCCCCTCCACAGACTCCTGAAACACACACACACACTGATGTACACCCCCATCCAGAAGAAATGTCCCAGGGATTCTCGTCGGCTGTCAGACTGGCATCTCTGACAGGATGTCTGGCTAAAAGGCCATGCTCGGCTTGGCCTGGGATCGTTTCACTGTACACTGTCAGTCAGACGCTTTTTTTTCAGCCAACCCCGCCTATTACTCCACGCCTATTTAATCCAGCTACCTGCTTTGTTATTTTTAGGGAATCGCGGTAACCGAGAGGTACGCTCAGAATTAAGGAAACATCTTAAAATCGAGTCTCGCACGTCAGAAACGAGAAACGAGGTTTGATTCTTAAAAGTTTCTCCGATCATTATCAGCAAAGGAATGAAAGTCTTCGCAGGTGAACTTCTCTGCGTCCTTTGAGATCGTCACAGTGTTTGGCGGGAAGAGGAAATGCCCGGTTATCGGGATTTGCCAGGCGATTTGTAACTCTTCTGGTAATTTGATTTGACTCTAATTTGATTAGAATCCAGTGTAGATGGTGCCATTGCAGCTGGTGAGTCGCCTGAAGCATGTTGTTAGCTGTTCATCATGCTGATTTAAATAGATCTGAGAGAGCTAACAGGAAGCCCCGTTTGTTCATCTGGATGCCCAGGGTCCAGGCAATCGAGTATCCTGTTAAGAATCCGTCCATTACGTAAGTGTGCACACATTTCATTTATTAGGTGTGACGTAAACTAATGCAGGGAGGGGAACCTAGTTTGTTTGAGGATCTTATCAAAAGAGGCAATACCTAGATATCGCAGAAGAGAAAGTGCAGGCAGTATTGTACCCCTTTTAAGCAAAACACTGTACTCTAACCCGGGTATTGCCACCATTGTCCAAAGACATGCTAAGCTAATTGCCATCCCTGAATTAACCACAGAGCCAGAGAGCAGGGGAGCCCAACTCCAGTCCTGGGGGGCCGGAGCCCTGCACATTTTTGGGTTTCCCCTCATTTAACACAACTGATTCAACTACTTGTGCTAATTGCCACACAGCTCTTGAGCTGAATCATTTATGGTGGAACTGGGAAAGAACTAAGCTAAACAGGGCTCCGGCCCCCCAGGACTGGAGTTGGGCACCCCTGCCATCGAGTATGGCTCATGGGAGTTTTTCTTACGCAAAAATATTCTGATGGCAAAGTGAAAAATGATTGGTTCATAGAGATAACCAATCCAATTTTAGAGGAGGTGGGTCTAAGCAACTACAGGAGGTGGGATCAAGATTTCTGGTTGGTTGGCCCCGCCTCCTCTAGTTGCTTGCACCCACCTCCTCTACAATCTGATTGGTTTTCTCTCTGAGCAAATCATTTTTCATTCTGGCCTTAGTACATTTTTATATAAGTAAAACTCCCCCAAGCTAGAGTATCACTGTGTGTATGGTTGCCCAGGGATCTCATCCTGCCTGTTCCCCTGATTTGTACCCTGTGCTGCCTGGGATAGGATCCAGGCCCTCCCTGACCTGGTACTGGGTAAGCAGTTAGGATATGGATGCTTATTTCTCCCATCAAAATGCCAATTCTGCTTGCATTGTTTTTGCTGTAAAAAATCAGTGCAACACAATTTATTCTGCTATACATGTACTCAGTTTCACACATCTAAATGCATTTTGTTTACTTAAATGATCTGACAATTATTACAGGTGGATATAGTTCGTGTTTCAGGGACAGGAAGGGACATGCAGAAGGACTGTTTATGAAAGGACTGATTGAATAATTTAAGACCACATGCTGTATCTGTTGAAGACTTGTTTAGGTCAGAATAAAGAAAACATTGCTTCATACATACCATAGTGAGAGTTTGCAGTGTAGGGCAATTCCACAGCAGAGGTAATTCTGTTACCAAAATGTCATGAATTTGGTGAAGGGTGCATCCCATAATGCAGTATAATTTGATAGCTGGGAACTGATGGTATTTCAAGCAATGCAAGTCAGTTCTTTTCAAACTGTAGCCCGATTTTCTTATGACTGTAATTACATTATGGTACAAATATTCTATAATATGATACAGAGGTATTAGATTATGTCTATTCTCAATTTATTTTATATAAGAACTTGAAGATCACAGCGGAGACCACAGAAGATACAAAGACCATGGTGGACTCCATGAATCAGTCCTGGAGGTGTTTGCCGTGTTACTGCCATAACATGCGATGCCTTGTTGTTGCATCCCATACTTTGTGTCTATACTGCCCCCCCCCCACCACCCAGAAAACAGGACAGAAACAAACATAAATTCCCCTCTTCTCAAGTGACAGGCACCGCAGTTTGGCGTTCATAGCAACCTGATCGATCTTGCTTTGCACACCGCTAAGCTACGCTGGGCTAACCTTCGGTGTGCTTTGAGGGAAAGGGCCATTTTTCAAGCGGGAGGGGGGGGGGGGGGGAATCGTCCCCTGGCAGATTTATGGGCCCCACCACAATTGCCGGTTTTCTGCTGCATGTCCTGCAAAGCACGGCAGATTCTAATAATCACCGCCGTATCGCTCCGAAGCGACAGCAGGCGGTCAAATAAATGTTCGCCATGTGACCTTTGAGGGAGTGGCTGGCCTGTGGGCGGGGCTTCAACAGCTGTGTTCAGAAGGAAAGATGGAAATGCATCTTTTCACATCGCAAGATGAGCTGCCACTGTGTGGTAACCGGGTAAAAAATACTGAAAAGAGCAGAATATCTAAGAGTATTGAAGAGTCGGTGAAAAATAGTGCAAACCGGCAATAGTGATAACTGTTTACTGTAAGAAGAGTATTTCCCTGATTGCACCAATATGGCTCCTTTTATCCATATACAGCAAGGCCAGCTGAGAATCACTGCACATGTCGCATGCGGTATGGCGCTCTGTCTTTGTTTGTGGGCTCTGAGAGGCTAACGTGTCTATAAGACACATTTTGTTTTAATTAATTAACTAAATTTATGGAGTGAATTTATAAATATTGCTGTGTGCTCATCGGACAATGATGGGCAGTACCGTGGAATTCAGTGTATTGTTGCTATTATAGAAGGGAAGATCTTGTACACATTGCATTTTGAGGTATAAAGGTATAGAATTTTTAAGGTGCTTTAAATTTTCTCTGCACCACCCTTAATCGCCGTATTGTTGAAGTACGACGTCTGCTTTGTGGCGTGTGTGTGTGTGAGGGTCCATTTTAACAGTCTAAAGTAGGGCTCAGTGTCCAGCTTTGGAACTCGTCCCCTAATTAGTCAGATTAGCGTCAGATCAAAGCAGCCAATTATGAGGGGTGCTTTGAATCCAGGCAGGAGGGAGGCTCTCAGTATGGAGGGAGAGCGGTTTGAGACTGTGGATCAGCCAAGCTGTGCCCAAGCCCGGCTCCCAGGTGGTCCTCCCTCATTACACACACACACACAATCAGACACACACACGCATGCATGCACGCACACACAGACACACGCATGCATGCACTCACACACACAGACACACACACAAATGCATGCCTGCACACGTACACACACACACAATCAGACTAACACGTAATCAGACACACACACACACACACACATATTCATATCAGTATGGGGACTCTACATTAATTTCTATGGGAAAACCCTAATCCCAACACTGTCAACCTTAACCCCTACCCAGCCCTAACCTTCACCATAAGTAACCAAACAAAATACAAGACTTAATTTTTAATTTTTTGACTGCAGTCACTGATTTTTATAAAATTGGTCCCCACAATATAAGGTATACCTGGACTACACTCTCTCACACACACACACACACACACACAAGTTGGTCTTCCTATCTAAATGGGAGAAACCCTATCTCTATGGGAAAAACCCTAAACCCAATCATGACACCCTTAACCCCTACCCATCCTTAACCTTAAACATAAGTAACCAACCCAAATACAAGACTTTTGGCATTTTTACTTTTTTGATTGCATTCACAGATTCTTATAAACCTGAGGTTATCCAAATGGGGACCTCAAAAGATGTCCCCAAAAGTAGGGATATTTCAGGTTTTACTATACTTTGGGGACAAATTGGTCTATGCAAACCCACACACACACACACACTTACATATATAAGGGGATTAGAGTTAACAGTTTGCTGGCTTGTTTCAGGCTTCCACTAACCTACACAACAAAACACGTTAAGCTGTTAAGCTTTTCCGTCATGCAGATCATGCCCTATCTAGGAGGAATAAGTAAAAAGGTAAGAGAACGTGCTGTTTGATAAGGAAAAGATTTCAAAGCTCATGTGAGAGGATGATGGAATCAAAGTGAATCGAAGGCCCATTTTTTGTTTTTTGATTGCATTCACAGATTTTTATAAAATTGAGATTATCCTTGTGGGGGCCTGAAAAACTGTCCCCACAAGGTAAAAGGTTGCAGGTTTTTATCACATTGTGGGGAAATATGCTCCCTACAATGTAATAATTACAGAGAGACGCACACATTCACATACACACAAAGACACACACACACACACTCAGAGGATCTAAGGAGACAGTTTATCATGTCGGGTCCGGCTGATACGGGTGAGCAGACCTTTTGACACGTCTCTGTGTGTTTCACCGATATGCTCAAAAAGGAAGCCATTTTTCTATATCTGCATCTTTGGCCCCTAACCCTCCGTCTGTGGGATGTAAGGCAGTGGGCTCTCTGGCGCCCCCTTCAGATTGATGCATTTGTCTGGCTCACGTTTTGTAGCAGGTGGAATGCATCCATCTTCAAGGCACCACTGCTGGCCAGGGTCACGGGGTCGCACAGGAATATGCAATAGTGTTAATTTCGTCACCTATTTTTAATTTAGTCTTAGTCTTAGTCTTGTGCCAAATGTCCTTGTTAGTTTTAGTCATATTTAGTCATTCACATATCTTTTTTTGTTAGTCAAGTTTTAGTCGACTAAAAGTCTCGTCATTTTAGTCTAGTTTTAGTCAAAAGAAAACTCAAGGTATCTTGGTCAAGTTTTAGTCGACTAAAAGTCTTTTAATTTTAGTCTAGTTTTAGTCAAAAAAGAACTCAATATATTTTAGTCTAGCTTTAGTCAAAAAATTGTAGTCTTTTTTAAAATAACACATTATTACTGAGATTATTACTGATACACATTTCAGTAAAAAAAAAGTGTTTCACATATCTCAAACATTGGTTAAATGTCATAATTACCTGACAAAATACACTTGTTGAATGATTTTTGTTGAATGCAAATGTTAAACGTGTCTGGTTTTCAATTTCTGATTTAGGAGACACATTCACAAATGATTAACCTGTTCTGAAGAGCATTTTATTTTAACCAACACAATTCAAAAGCTGGGTCCCAACAGACTCCGACTGACAACTTAAGTTACAAAGATGTCGTTTAAGGTTGGTGGTGTTTTCCCCGAAATTCTTTGTCCGCAATGTTTCCCGTCAGTTATGATGACACATTCTGACTTTTTGTCAGTATCATTGTACTTAAAATGCGACCAAATATCGAGCCTCTTCCTTCGACCTAGCATGTCGTCGTCGCTCGTCACTCGTGTTCGCTTTGTGTGTTGTGTGTTCAGCAGGAGTATGAGACCTGTAACTTGAGCAACAGCGCGAAGCCGCGAAATCGTTCTGAATATTTTAAAGCCGTAACAGCTGATGAAAAAGCAGAGACGATTGTAGACGAAAATGAAGAGAGATTTTATCTTAGTTTTTATTTTATGCAAAACATTTTCGTCTCGTCTTTTTTCGTCAACAATAATCCATGTTAATTTAGTCTTAGTCAGCGTTTTTGGACAGTGGTGCAGTCTTGTCATCGTCTCGTCTTAGTCATGAAAAAAAAGGTCGTTGACGAACATATTTCGTCTCGTCTCGTCTGACGAAATTAACACTAATATGCAAGGGGAGAACATGATTATTCAGAATGTCAGGTTGGCTTCGCTTTCTGCCTCAGAAAATGCTGGGTTTTTTGGGTGTCTGGTGACCGTTGTGACCCTGCATCTCATCTGCTAGGGTCTCATTCTCATTCATGCTGTCCTGCTGCATTTGTGGCCGTTGATGAAGACCTGAAGAGATCCTGGGCTAAGCCAGGCTGGACTGACCTCTCTCACCACAGCAAAACAGAGCTAAGTTCTCAGAAGCTATTCGTCTTACAGAGAGATAAAGGTTTTCAGTGGAACGGAATCACAGACTCGCCTGCAAGTATATGAGACAGCTTTTTTGTAGGTAATAGGGTACACCCTGTACTCATAGTCCAACTGTGCTTAGAGATGATCAGCCCATCTCCAGCGTTTAAAGGACAGCTTTGGCTCTGATGGGATGAACATTGTTTATTACTCGAAAGGTGCTTGGTAAGTGACTGGCGAACCTCAGCCCTGCTGTACAGATGGGTGTTTTCTTGGAAGCAGTTTTATCTTATCAGTGCGCAGGAACCATGCGGTATGGCAGCATCAATCCGTGACTCCTCACTCAGAAATACAATTCATTCAGCACTATGCCCCCTGCCTGGAGCGAATCCAGCTCGGTAGTCGCTGTGAGGACCGGAGTAGTATGCTGGCCTGCATGGTTTGTGAGTGTTGTTTACTCATGGGAGTTTTGCTTACACAAAAATGTTCTGAGGGCAGACTGAGAAATGATTGGTTCAGAGAGATAACCAATCAGATTGTATAAGAAGTTGGTCCAAGCAAGTGGAAGAGATGGGACCAAGACAACTGATTGGTTGGTCTTGCCTCCTCAACTCTTCTACAATCTGATTGGTTATCTCAATGAACCAATCATTTTTTGTTCTACTCTTAGGACATTTTTGTATAACATTTTGGATCCGCCAAAATGTATAGCTTATGAATGTTAGCATTAACCGAGTTCTGATCCTCAACCATCAAGATTACCTGGATCAGAAAGCTAATATGGGTAACCTCTGTACAGCTGTAGACTGCAAGCCCCTCCACTGGATGGGGATCTGTATTGCATTCTGTTTCAGTGAGGACTGCCACCCGCCCCTGCGAGGTTAATTGCTGCCTGTGCAGGAGATCGCCGCATAGTTAGCACCCAGTAAATTGAAATCCATTCATTGCGACGAGCAAACATTGGGATCTTGACCCGAATTTCCATTGGTCAGGCTAGGCAGTCTGAGGCAAGGGTAATGAAAGGAAGTGAGATCGACATTCATTTAGGGAAAATCGTCCCCACTTTGTGTTCAATAACGCAACAGTAAATATTTTTTTGTTATCCCACTCTAACCTTACACAGTTGCAGGGATGCCATACAAAAACTTTTGTTCAAAAAGGACTCCCCCCAATCGCAATTTAAAGGTCTGCCTGTTTAAACAGTGCAAACCACAACCCCATAACCTGTAGGTGCTGTTGCAGAGTGCCACCTAGAACCCACATCTGGCGGTGTTCATCTAACCCACATTACACCTGCCCCCACCAGTCAGGAACCTACAGCAAGGCCTGTTCCAGTGAACCTCAGTCCGGATGCCAATGCAGTGCACTGCAAACCAGGTGCAGATGCAGTGCCTTCAGCTGCTTCCCTAGCTGTTTGCAGATAGATCCATTCATACTGCAGTTTAAATATCTTGCTCCTTCTTAAGCTTAAACTAGTAATCGTCCAGTTATGAGTCCTTAACCACAGCAGAACCAGTTGTCCTATAGCACACACAGACAATTACACACAATTGTTTTTAATGTAAGGACTGCCGACTGACTGAAAGAAACTTGTGATTTATAACACCGTGAGCAAAACCTATTTAAATAGCCTTTTGGAGAGGTACAGATCCCTACATGGGGTGACATGGTGGCATTTGGTTAGCACTGTTGCCTCACAAGGACCAGGGTTCGAGCCTCCCCCATGGCTCCATGTGTGGAGCTTGCATGTTCTCCCGGTGTCATCATGGAGTTTGGTCCAGCTGCTCCAGTTTCCTCTCACAGTCCAAAAAATATGCTGAGGTGAATTGGTGTTGCCAAATGACCCATGGGCCTGTGCGTGAGTGTGGCCTGCGGTGGATTGGCGTCCCATCCTGGGTTGGTCTCTACCTTGTACCTGTAGCCTCTGGGATAGGCTCCAGACCCCCTGCAGCCTTGAATAGGACAAGCAGTTACAGAAAATGGATGGATGGATGGAAATTGCTCCAACAAAGGCAGCAGAAATTGTAAACCAAGACACATACAAACTGTACTGAATGCACCTCCAAAGGCAGGGCCTGCGCTCCTGTGATTCCGGGCCTCCTTCCCGAGCTCTGGTCCACCGCTGATGGCGCCTCCTAATTAGGCCAGTGTTGGCTAATTGTGCCTCTGACATTGAGGTATCTCTGGAGAGTCCGGGGCGCTAATTTTAATAAGGGTAAACAAGCAGCTCTTTTTATTGGCCACATTTTAATTAGAGCCAGCAGGCTGCCGACATTGACAGAGAGAGAGCAGGAAGACAGGAAATCAAACCGCACAGGAACTTATCTGCTCCGCCGATGAGGCAGCCAGTCGGCCAACCCCGTCTCTATCTCGCATTTTCATTATAATACGTGTATCTGCTTCTCTGAATGCCTCACTTTATTAAATGAACGGCCACCTTCGTTTCAACAATCAACAAATTTAGACGTTTACGGTGGTGTCCTTTTTCACGACGAGTCCTTAATTCGCTCATGATGAGTAATTTGAATGTTAGACTAATATAAAATAACATAAATGATCAGCCCTCACTGCCCCATCCTGGTGTGTAATTGCCGTCCTGCGGAGCTCCTTGTCCTGTCGTAGTCGCCACCTTCCCCGCATTAGCAGGGGCGCGGTGATCTCTCAGTAAGTACAGTTTAACATACAGATCAGCTGTGGAGAAGCCCGACGTCTGGCTACAGACTCACGAATTGACAGACCCCCTCCCCTCCCCTCACGCTCCATTATCATAAGGTCAGGCCACGGCTCGATTGTTTATGGACACTTTTATAGAGATGCAAGTGTCTCAGTGCAGCCCAGGTTAATTCCCTGGGCTGTAATTCCCAACCCTGACAGCCATTTTCATTAAAACAATAATGCCTGTTTTTCATAGAGTGCGTGACCCCCCCCCCCCCCCCCCCCACCACCAGCCCCACAATCTGTGGCATTCGCTGCTTCCCGCCCCCCACCTTGGGCAGAACATCACGCCATTCCCCCTGCACAGATTTACGCTACAGTCCCCCAGCGGTGCCCCCCCTCCCCCATTTCAGAGGCTGACTCACACAAAGGAGGGGGGTCTCATCATATCTTGATTAATATTCATATTTCAAATTTCGTATCAAGGCTCTTTATCAGGGTGTTAAATTTCGCAAATATATCCGCAGCACGCAGCCATCTTAGGGTCCTTTAAAATCCCAGAGAGGCCATCTATTCAAATAAAGGATAAAATCAGTCCAAAAGAGAGCAGCCCATGCTGCACATTTCGCAATCAGGTCCAATGCATCAGGACCAGAGGTGGATGGTTCAGGTCCAGAAGATAAAAATCCAGACCAAGGTTTTCTTTCAACCAACCAGTTGACTGAGGCTCTTTATAGTCAACTGGTTGGTTGAAACAAAATCTTGGTCTGGATTTTTATTTTCTAGACCAGCACTATCCACCTCTGGTCACGACTGACCATTGAGAAACAATTTTGCAGTGTTGTTATGGAGCCTTAAACGAAAAACTCTGTATCTTGCACAGAATGTGCTGCGTTTTGAGGGGGAGGGCACAGTGGGTATCCTCGCCCCATCAGAAAGTGGACTTCAATCCCACCCTGGCTCTCTCTGTGGTTTGCATGAGTCTCCTCCCCCATGTGATGCAGTTCGGCTGGTGTTAGCGCATTGTCCTGTGTGTGTGTGTGTGTGTGCGTGTGTGTGTGCATGCTGTGATGCAGTATGCATGCAGTGTGGCCTGTGCTTCCTGCCGTAATGGGGAATGGATGTATGGCCACTCTGCATTTGAATTGCACACTGGGTTTTTATTTCTATTGAAAATTTTCCACACTGCGGCTGAGGCTTTGCAGGGCAGCCGCTGATACGGGTGATGTGTACCAGGGTAATATCCACAAATTTAGCAGTTGCTCACCGAAGTGAGCGGGCTGCCACACGCACCGATGTGTTGGCTGCCATTGTTGCCTGTTTTGATTCTTCGCGGCACAGTTAGCGAGGCTCACAGACCTCGCTGGCACATTCAGTCCGTGCCTTCCGCACGGAGTACGTCTGCGGGGGTTGTGAGCATATTAGCAGAAGCCCCCCACCACAGTCACCCCTCCCCTGGTGCAGAGACCCCCCCGCTTCCCTCCATCCCCGATATGGCTACGGTTAAACCTCACAGATGCCTCTTGTCTGTTGCCCTGTCTGTTATTGTCCCTCCCTCCCTGATTCTCCACCGAGCATGACTGACATGGCATCCTCTTCGACTGTGTGTGACTCGCACTGTTTTGCTAAGCTCTTCTCTGTCGCTCTGTCGTCTATCTTTAAACAGCATTTCCCGTGATGCTCTAGTGACCTCTGACCCCTCACCTGGCAGAGCGCGCCTAGATGACGCAGCTTCAGCAACATCTCCATTTTTATCACTGTCACGCTTTTGTCTTCCCTCATTTTCTCCTTTCCTCATTTCTCTTCCCCCTGTTCTCTCTCTCTCCCTCATTCTCTTTTCCGACTCACTCTTTGGGCAGCATTTCTGTTCCGCTGCCCAGTATTTCCGGCATGTTCCAGCTCTCGCCAGGGGTGGCCTTTCAAAAAAGAAGTGGTCCCCCCCTTCTTTCATGGCATGCTAACATTCGCCTCTCTGGCTAACTTTTCTTTCTATTCCAGAAGCAATTAGTTATCGTAAATGCCTGGAATTACCTATTTGTGGAAAATCTGTTAAATATTTGCTGCCAACTGGAGCAGATGCTCAAATTAGGGGGAAGGGCATTGGAGATGAGTGTTTGTGTGTGCGTGCATGCGTTTTTAAGCAAGTGATTGAAATTATGAAAGGGGCAGCTGGTCATTTAAGAAACTATTCTGGCAGCATTGTATGCAGTATATTTTTTTTTTTGGGAGGAGGGAGCAGCATCTTCCAGCAATCTACCAATCAGGGGCTGAGGTAACCACTGGTAACCAACTCTAACCAGTCTCACCTGCCTCATCCATGCCCCTCCCTCACGGAGCTGGACACAGAAGGGGCGATTTTCCGCATGCCCCCATGTGGGGGCTGTGAATGTCTCATTCACCCGCCGGCACCCGTTTTTTTTTTTGCTTTGGTTTGGCGGGATGGGGTGGGGGGGGGTTGGCAGGGGGGTGGAGGGTGTAAACCACTCAGCGAGTCTTTTTGTGAGTGCCCTCGTTGTTGTGGACCCTTTTCCTTCGTCTGCCATGCAGAGCATGTTGCTGTTACAATGGCCACGGACGTCACCGTAGACAAAGGCACTGACCGTGCGGATAAAATTTAAAATGTTAACGTCGTTCCCACTCGACTGAGTCAGGTTAGCTGACCTCTTCCATTAATCTCATCATTGCTGCTATTGTGGAGACAAAGGGGGCACCAGAGAATGAGGCCTTTATGCCGCTCTTTTCGTAAAGGAAACGTTTATTATCGGAAAACATATCATGATCCTTTACTTTTCTTCTGTGCTCATGCCCGTGAAGAGTGTTGCAGACAGCGTGATACTTTTCTTTTATGGTTTTGAACGCACTTGGCCGCCTTTGTTTGGCCGGCAGTTACACGCTTTCTCACGTCAACCCCATGATGAACGTTAGCCACCTGCCTCTTTTCACACCCGCAGAATATGCACTTTAATGGGCGACATCTCAAAGAGAGGAGAATTATCTGCCTGATCCTGACTGCAGGATTATTCTTTAACGAGGTGCTGCTGCAGAGGCCTTGTGTGTCTCTTTGCCTCTTTCGCTAGACTTGCAGAAGTTCAGTAGGTGTCTTACGGTAGGCATGTGTCAATGGGAAATGGCACGGACTGGGAGAGTCAATGTGCAACCTGAAGCCTCCACCAGGAACTGCCAGAAATGTGTCAGATGAAGGACGGCTTCAGAGAACGTGCTAGTTGAGCAGGAGGTTGAGTTCAGCCATCCCTCCGGAAAGGAGTAAATCTTCTTTCTGACATTGTAAGCAAAGTAACCGGTAGAGTGACTGATTCTTTTATTTCACTTTCCCCTTTGATAGCAGGGTAGAGATTTTCTTTTATTAAAAGTATTTTAATCTAATTAGTATGGCTTGAAGCTTCTTTTGTGTGGGTTTCAGTCCTCAAAGGATGTTCGGATCCCAGGTGTCTGAGTAGAGTATGCCATTTTAATCACCTGGAGTAGGCCTCTCTTAAACACTGCTTCTCGGCCTTGAGGAACTCTTCAAAGACCCACCCCTCTCCACCGTGCTCTCACAGAGATGGCGGCTGTTGTGGGGCTTCAGCTCCCATGGCTTCACCCCCTCCACGTCGTGGGCGGCGGTGGGAGTCTGCGGTGTGGGGTTGACAAGGCTATTGTGTCACATGCTCTCTTCAACGAGCAAGGATAGGGAGGAGGTCCCGGCATCGGGGAAGATCTGGAACCCTGTTGGAGACCAACGACAGACACGACATGCTACCCTCGTCTCCCTCAGAATCATTCTTCTTGGGTGGCAGTCTGGGGCAGAGGGCAGACAGAGGGAGGCGCAGCAGAACCCATTAATCGTCCAGTAGACAGGCCCAGAATAGGGGGAGTGGCACAGGGCTCAATCCTCACAAGGAACAGGGTAAAGGAGGACTGTCTGGAGTTGGACAGACCCCTGTGACGCCCTGCCTGCCTCCATGCCGAATGGTTAAGCTTCTCACCCACCATTGACTATCCATTTAGAATGCTGACAGGGTCTCATCAAGAAGAATCTAACCGTTTTTAAGAAGCCATGCACACGTCGGAACATGAGACACTTTTGAGCCTTGACATCACTGAAAAAATCAGAACAATAGTCTACATTTACTACACGTAGGATGTACTTTCATGGTTTCACTTGTTTATCTATTTAGAGACTGAAGCAGCAGGCAAAATACCTTTATTACGTAAATGCTTTTATTACGTTTCGGGCTTCATAGATTTAAACATGTGACTTTTATTTTCAAGTATGATTCCTTGAACACTGTGCCTCATCCTGTTGAAGGTTTCTGGTCTGCAAATTCCAGCCTTCACCGGTGAGGCCTACAACTAAACACTATCTGCTTTGTCCAACTAAATGTGAGTAGAAACGTGATCAATGATACAGGTAGAATTTCTGTGATCACGACTATTTTGGTAGAGGCTGGAGGCCCCTGTACTTTTCACATTGCCAGTACTTTGGCTGGAGCCAATGAGGTGTCTTAGCAGCTCAACGCTTCTCTCCATTGGTCAATGGTCAGCACTTGGAACTCAAATAAGCCACTTTGCAGGTCCCATTCCATAATTAACCTGGTAGGTCATTGTATCAATTTTTAGCATTCAAGAAAAATGTCCCAACATGTGATATCTGTGATTTGCTAACCTTCCTGTTTGTTCTGTGGGCTTTTGAGATGCAAAATGCATTTCAAGCAACCTGCATTGCACAGGTAGGACCTTCAAGGACTTACCCTCCAGGCATGCAGGATTTCAGAGCAGATGAGAGGGGAAGAGTCCCATTGCCTTCTTTCCTGATGCTAGGGGAATGATTTTCTTGTGCCCAGAGGATAGTCAGCAAAAGATGCAGGGTAGTCATACTTTAGGCAGCTATAGCCCATATTTTCACCTCTCAGTGAACCGAGTGAACATTCATTATCGGATGATTTGTAGGAACTCTCTGAAACAGCTTAAACTGTTCTGTGGTCTGCAATTTCAACCATAGCAGCCCAGTGATTTGTAGCTTGAAGCTAAATTGCTTTAAAGAAGTTTGCAATGTTTTATATAGATTTTTTTCATGGATATTTTGACGCTGATTAAATCACAAACCCCAGTCGCTCTGGCTTCTTTACCTTCAAAATTACCGTTCTTGTTCAGCAAGCCTAGATCATATCCATGTGCTGCCATTGTGATAGGAGAAGGAGAGGGCATGGTGCGCCCAACCACCTCACGAGTGATCTCAGTAGGGGCTCACGAAAGACGATTCAGCATTCAGCACTCAGGCCCTATCACAAATTCACAGGACGAGCTCAGCCATTACTGACATCAAATCTCCGAAGCCTTTAGTGTTTCAGAAGTTCTGCATTTGCCTAAGTATCAAAGTCTGGTACTCTGCTGAAGGCATCTACTGATCAAAAGACGGAGGAACATAAAACACCCTCCCATCCATTAATTTTCAAGAACCAGAGACGGGTCACAGAGAGTTGGCACGCTGTCAAGCACAGGGAATGCCGGGAATGCCAGTCTGTCCCAGTACCCTTGTGCGCACGCTCACCCCATGTAACGGCCAAGTGTGAGTTGTGTGAACACTAATGGCAATTTAAAGGCACCAGTTGAGATGAAAGCAGCAGTAAATGAAGGAAATCCAGGTAAACAGAGAGAACATGGAAACTCCAGATGGGAAGGAGGCAGAATTTCGACCTGTGATACGTATCAGTCGACATGAGCCAACCTCTCTTCTGCATTAAGCACAATGGATATATATGGGCAAAGCAGATAGTGTAACGGTTAAGGAATTTGGCATGAGATACTGTACCAGGGTCGGGTCCCATGAGCTGTCCTGCTCGTGATAGAGAAACATAAATTTTATCAATTTACAGCTAAATAAATTGCATCAATTAGATGTGTGAACAATGTCAGTAACTAAAATGGCACACGGTGTAACTCATGAATAAGCCATCTTAACGAAAAACAAGGGAAAAATAAGAATGTCATAGAGCACATTTTCTAACCCTTTTCTGTGATTGACGTTTATGATTGTAATAATCAGCAGTGGCTTTGACATATAAAAGGTGCCAGGCTTTAGTAATGGTATAGTTGTGGTAGTATTACTAGTCATGTTAGAAATAGGTAACATACTGGGTGGGATTGTTTAAGTCACTCATCACTGGTCACCTTATCAGTTCCTGTTGGGTTACACTAGGCAGTTATTACCAGGACATGCTACTCCCACTCAAACAGGTCTTGAATACTTGTTTTCCTCATGAGTAAATTGTGAAGTTTGCACTTTTGTTTAACTTTTATTGTTTTCTGATAGTAATTTGCACCATATCGGTGTTCTGGTCTTTTGTCACCACGGTGATTGTGATCGTCTTTTCGCACAATCCCTCCCACGCGGACATTTGCTAACACTCTGTTTTACGATCCCGCAACGTGCCACAAGGACGCTCATTCCAGCCCCATGTGCACCACCTGCGCCCAATCTCCGACTGAATGCTGTGATTCTGTATGTGAGTGTGTCTGGTATCACAGAAAACCAGTTAAAATAAGTAAGGACATTCGGCCAATGAGAAGCATGCATGCCCAGGGGTCTGTTGTTATCTCACATCCTTAAGCATTGCAGCTATTTACTGAGCATCTTTACCAAGTTTCCACCTATGAAAAGTCATATATTTGTGGGCTGCATAGTTGTCAACCTAGCAAATAAATTCTGATGAATGTCATTAGAATTCATTCAGCATGTTGCCATTGCTGTTTCTTGAATTTGGTTCATTACTCACTCTGTGCTCCGAGTTTGGAGTTAAATTATTAAAAAAAGAAATAAATTAAAATGTTAGCAAACAATCACTTCTCAAGAGCCATCTTTAACTAAATTTGTGTTCATTTCTTGCTTTGGTGGTTTTCATGGTGAGCATCGATCTTGACGCAACGCGCCCAAGCCTACCAGCTTGAAAACAATGGCTGTGTCAAATACAAAAGCTGCATCCTCCGAAGGACGTGGTCTAAGAAGGCTTTGTGCGTTGCGTTCTTAGAAGGTGAAAGGGAAAGCATTGTCAGATGGGACGGTTTGGAGTTGTCCGGCTGTTCCCACCCTTGCCCTTGAGTCACAGATGCTGGACGGGGCCGGACGCTGGGCGAGGATGGACACTGAATGGGGATAGACTCTTAGCAGGGCCAGACGCTGGGCGGGGATGGACACCGAATGGGGATAGACTCTTAGCAGGGCCAGACGCTGGGCGGGGATGGACACCAAATGGGGATAGACTCTTAGCAGGGCCAGACGCTGGGCGGGGATGGACACCGAATGGGGATAGACTCTTAGCAGGGCCAGACGCTGGGCGGGGATGGACACCGAATGGGGATAGACTCTTAGCAGGGCCAGACGCTGGACGGGGATGGACACCGAATGGGGATAGACTCTTAGCAGGGCCAGACGCTGGGCGGGGATGGACACCGAATGGGGATAGACTCTTAGCAGGGCCAGATGCTGGGCGGGGATGGACATTAGGTGGGGATGGATGCTGGGGGAGGCGGATGCAGGGTGGGATGGATGCTGGGCAGTGCCCGATGGGCGGGACTGGTGCCATCCTCTGGCTCGTGGATGATGAATAGTTGTGAGAGCGCCGTATGGGGCTTGTGTTCAGCTTTGTGAGACCCGCAGTGTTTACCCAGTCAGATAACAGGGGGATCATTGTGTTGCGTCCTGTAACACCAGATTTACACTTACTTAATCACTGTGATAAATATAGCGAGAGTGCTGCATTATCTCCTATGTGAGTTAATTCACTCTGTTGTGTACACAACAACCTTGCATGCTTGTCAACCTTATTTGTGCGGCATTGAGAGTGAATGTTACAAGAGCTGATGTCTTACTCTGTTTTTTTTTTTTTTACATGAACTGTCACATAGACTGAAATATGGAGGCAAGGGCATTTCGTACCCAGATTTTTGCTGGTTCTTTGGCAAAATTGTGACGCACACTATAAGCTGGGAGTATGTCTATCGTCAACAGTGAGGAGATTTCTAGGCTTTGGAGTGGAATTTTCCTTTGGCACAACTAAGACCTCGGTCTCTACGTTCTATTGTGTGGTTAGTCTAGCTGTTTCAGTCCCTGGAGCGCTGTGCAAACAGTAAGGGTCTTCCTCGCCTTCTTCTTCATTTCCTGTCATCGGGAGGAGCTGTGAAGTCCGGGAAGGCTTATTGATTGCCTGCCCCATTCCCACAATCCACCTGCACCCTGTAATAGAGTTTCCCTCCCATGGCGAAACACTGGGTCAGGGTTCTCCAAGTGAGGGACGCTCATTTTGTTTAGTTTTGGAATTGACTGTCAGCGTTCACACTCTACAGCAGTGGGGAAAAATATCCCAGCGCAGAAATGTGTTCTCTTCCTGTTCCCAGAAGCCTTTAGGGCATCATGAATCTTGAATCAACCTGTGGTGGACCTGAACAAAGTTGCATTGATATTCCTTATATTCCTTCGAGTTGTGTGTGCTGGTGAGAGACGCTGCTCTCATAGCGATAATGATCTAGTCTTCTGTTGGGTTTACGGATGACCCAAAGTCCCATAGACACTGTGGTCTGAAAACCCAGGACAGATGGCTATTTATGTGATGGAAGTCTCACTCCATGACTCACCTGCACCTCTCAGCTTGTGTCCAAGTGAGCCTGTGAATCGTTCGCCAAACCTCTGCAGGGAGAAGCGTCACGGCTCTGTCATGGACTTCTGTAGAGACTGATTCATGGTTCTCAAAGGGGAACATGGAGGTGAGGAGGCCAGGTTGGAATATGGGAGGCAGCTGTGAGGCCAGACGATGCCGCATGACAGACCTCCCAGCTGTTATTGCTTTATAAGAAATGGCGCCCTTTGTTTGGGATGGAGTCCATATCATCGCCCGCCATGTCCTAATGACTAGAGAGCACCCGTCAACTCCTGGCAGCAACATTCCAAAAAAACATGCTGTACAGTCAGACGAAAAAGTGTCTATAAGTATTCTTCATGCCATCTTGAATTTATATAAAATAACCTCTGTGGAAAATGTAAACAGGCTTCATAGAGGCAGCGATGCTGGCATTACGGCGGGTCGCCAGCGTCCTTTGTCCCGACTGCAGCCAGATTTCCACAAAGTGTGAGATATGGCATCATATTTGTGCTTAAGGCTACTTGTAGCACAGGTCACCTTGTGCTCGACGGACACTAAGGCCACTGGAGGGGGGGGGGATCTGCTGAAAAATCATTGGTTCGGTAACTAGGTCCTGTTTTGGGCTCACTGTGCTGGCAACACTGCCTCTCCACCACCTCCAGATCCTACGTATCCTTCCCCCAACTGTTTATGCACACACACGCACATACACAACAGCCCCCCCCCCCCCCGCCCCCACACGCTTAACTGAGCGGGGGCGGTCCAAGCCCCCTGCCCCAGATAGCGGCACCCGCAGAGTGACGGCCCAAAATAGCACTTCCACCGGAGCTGGGTTCAAATGACCCTCAGCTGGTGGGCCTTTAGACACCTCAGTTGTCCAAACCCTTCCCACCACCACTTTGCCGTCCGCTACCGGCCCACTCAACCTTTCTGGCAGGCTCCGAATTGATCCAGGCCCCTGACTTTACTTCGGTAATATTTTGGGGGTCACGCATTCAGCACCACCCACACCCCAACATTGCCAAAGAAAGGGTAACTGGTAGCTTTTCAGTAGTCTGGTGTTCAGGCCGGTCCTGAAAAGGAGGTCCAGCAGAGATCAGACAGAGCTGCTCGGCAAGGCGTCGTCCGAGAGCCGCGGCTGTTTGTCACCCCGCGGGAGACGGCGGAGTCGCGGGGGGGGGGCTCTTCACAGGACTCATTATTCCTGTTCCTCTCCTGCGCCAGGAGCTCGGGGATGAACAGAGCCACTCCACAGTTAATTAGATCGGTTTGCCCACAACGGAAAGCGAGTTCTAGCAGCGGCTTTCCGGAGCAATTACCTACGAGTGTGACATTTTTGTTTTCCATTTAGGTGAAGCGGTACTTCAGGAGCTAAGTGTGCCTGATTTCCACACCACCACCAGCCCACGGCTATGGATAGTGTTTAAGTCCCATCAGAAAAAGTGACCATTTTGCTTTTGGGGCTGAGGCCAAGGGGGCTAATTCGGAAACACAGGACTAGTCAGGCTCCCCCCCCGCCACCACCCCCCAATCTATTTTTCTTTAAGTCGCATATGATGATATTATACCTCATTATGAACTGTGACCAAACCATTAAGAAGACAGATGGGTCTGAGGTCTTGTTCCCCCCATGCATTGTTCACTGAGGGCCTCATAACCACGCAGGGCCTTGGGAGTGCCCCGGGAATTGATTATGAGCCCACGGCAGAGATTTATGCCCCGGCTCTGAGATAGCTGTGGTGGGTAATTGAGTTAGGGCGCCCACAGCTGGTGATGGTGCCGTGGTTGCTGGAGCGAGACGAGATTGGGCGGCGGCCATTTTGTCCACGCCAGTTCAGTGTCACATCCTGTCCACAGTGTTGCCAGGGGTTGTCTCACACATATGCCTCTAAGATGTGCAGCTTCTGCTCCCCATTATCTGCAGAAGGGTCACCTTGGAAGAGGTGGCCGGGGTCCCGTCCTTGAAATGCTTGAGATGCGGCCGACGACCTCGATCAATGAGTTCATGCTCCAATAGCTGAAGGAGAAAGAGCGGAGAATGGCCAGGAAAAAGACTACCCCAAGACGTATGGGAATGTTCTACAATTGTTATGCTGATGACCTTACCACATCTCCTCCTTCTGCCTGAAGGACAATTCATGTTAGTTGGGCAGGTGGAAAAGTATCCCCACCTCAAGTGGGCTGCGGTTTTGGGCATGACTGCATCTGGGACTCCTTTGCACATCTGTCTGCAGGACTATTTTGTCTGCATAGCCGGTGTGCAGACACACGGAGAAAAGATTTATAAGGGTCATTTATCTCAATTGGTCTCTTGGAAGTAGTTTGTATAATGATTACAGCCACTTCCATATATTTCAATTTCAATTTATTTTTATATAGCGCCTGTCGTGATGTAGTTGCCCCAAAGCGCTTAACAAAGATTTAGCAACAGCCGGATCGCAGATGAACGTGACCGCGGCGAAGAGAGAGAGAGAGAAACATCCAGGAGACAATGGAGGAGAGGAAACAAAAACACCAGTGTTAGTTAGAGGAGAAAAAAAATGAGACCTCTGCAGGTTCGAGGCCACCTGGTTGCTCAAGCCTCGCGAGCATGTTAGCATCGTAACAGCCAGAAAACAGGTGTGTACGTGGGTCCCTGGCTAAACTTAGCAGTGCTGTGATCCTTTGCCCCGGCTCACTTCTCAAACAAACGTTGATGCTCTCTTAGCTAACAGCTGACAGCAAGACATTCCCATGCATAACGCCCATAGGCAGGTAACTGTGGACAGGCTTCTGTATGCATATCAGCATTTTATACAGACATCAAAAATTCTCTGTCATTGGTTATATGCATATGCTTGTACATGTACTTCAAACGTGTTTTGTGTGTTTTTAATAAAAGTAAAATATAAGTGCATGGCATCCTATCAGTGTGTACACCTGCCTCGTGTTTTCTGCTGTCTGGGATAGAATCCAGAACTGTAGTCCTGTAATGTATAAGTATCTAGAAGATGGATGGGTGGATTGGTGGGTGGATAGATGATTTTCATTTTTTTTTTTGTTTCGTGTGGGATCGCCACCAAGTTTCCTCTCAGTTATAAATCTCCGTTCACAGGGCTTGATAGGCGTCTGCAAAATCATATGACCATCACTTTTATGTGACCAAAACGGAGGGAGAAACCTTCTTTGGGCAGAGTGACGGGAGCAGTGAAGTCTCGCGGGGGGGAAGGAGACGGCCCCTTATTTACTGCATGTCGGAAAGCCCCTCTGCCCCGCAAAAGATGCTTCTGCATACTGTAGCATCCAAAGAGCCCGTCTTGTCTTGACTTAATGAATTAATTAGCTCATTACTAGGGGCATTTTTCCAAAAGAATCTGCATTAATTACTTTTTTCTACTTTTTTTTAAACAGTGAAATATTCAAAAATGGAGCATGTTCATGAGAAATAGGAGTATATTTGAAACAGGAGAATAAAAACCTTCATATGTTGAACTCCTGACTGGTCAGTGCTGAAGACTAGTGACACCTCCCCCCCCCCAACCCGATACAGAGTATGGCAAGATCTTCCTGGGGGGGGTGGGGGGGGGATGTGCCACTTCTTGTTTTTTCGAAACTACTGTAGTTTTGTATCCAGCAGGGCATGCTGGGTTTAGTCTCTCAGACAGAGATTTTGCTTCTTGCTTTTTGTTTGTCAGAGAAAGTTCTGGAAATTATTCTGCTCCAGCAAGCTAAGTCAACAGATCTTGCCCCATAAACAAGTAAGGAGAAAATGCTCTCGGTGCATCTATCTGCCTGGGTTTTGAGGAAACAAAGGCCTACGGAACGGTCAGTGCATCTCAGCACTGCATTGTGACCCCTTGGCCTCTCTCACCTCTTTTCCAGTGAAGACTGTGATTTTAGCACTTGGCAGCCTCCTGTAAACAGACAAATTGGGCACATCCTGCAACATCTTTGATCATGAATTCAGCAGCCTTTCTCCAACCCAGTGAGGGCCGAGAGCGCCATCCATCATGACAAATTACCTTCTGTGCATTCCAAAAGCACTGATATGGACCAGAGGCGGTCACAAAGGCAAACGATGATTTGCAGGTAGTGTAAACATTGATGAATAACATTTCCTCTCTCATCCTGTAAATACATCCTTCCTTGCAGATTTAGAGGCTTGCTAATATAAAAATCCAGTGAATTGTTCATGAAACTGATTTTTTTTTTTTGAGTTATTTGGCAATCCATTTGTTTTAGAGTAGAAATTTGCATGGCATATGGCAAAAAGAACTTCAAGTCCTGACCAAATCTCTGATTTGATATTAAAACAAAAAATATGAATCGAAAGCTACTTATCCAGTAGCAAGGAGGTCTGTAGGACTGGAAAAACGTTTTAAAAATAAAACAAAGGCTGCCATCCCATCCAGGGTGTCCCCTGTGTCACGCCCTGCTCTTCCTCAGATAGGCTCCAGGCTCCCTGCGATCCCGTAGTGGGTAAACGGTTCCGGAAAATGGATGAATGAGTCAATGGTCCCAGTACAGCTTGTTTTAGCAAGCAGCTGGGGGACGTTGAGGACGTTATAGACACAGGCAGTAAGCGTTTTCACGTCTGTGCAGGAGGGATGGGAGACAGTGAAGATGTGCCGTGTAAAAGGAGACAGGCTCCATAGATTACCAACGAGGCCTGTTTGGGACACGCAAAAAAAAATAAATAACTCGGGGAAACCATGGCAGTGTTTGTATAAACAACAGCGGCAAGCTTTTTTGTCTTGCTGGAACGTTCCAGGTTAATTTAGGAAGCTCTCAGATAGTTGAAGTACCATGATTGCTGTCTTTGGAGGGTGAAAATGCCACCCACTTTGGGTGCTTTACTGTGCTGTGTTTCATATATATATGTGTGTGTGTCTGTGTATATATATATATAGACTCTTGAGCCTCTGCACAGAGGGTCACCATGCCAACAGTGACAGGCAGCTGCTGCACCGTGGGGCTGAAGGGGTGTCACGTGGCCGTACGCCACGTTGTTTGATGGAGACGGCAGAGGCGCGAGGGTCGGCTGACGTAAACGACCCGTGGTACCATCCGGCCTGTCCCTCCGTGTGGCGTGTGGCACGCTCACAAATTAGCCGTGGCGTGAGTGGCGGCTTGGAGCCGGACCAGCTACATGCTAATTACCCCAGATACCTTCGCTTAAGGCCCAAACTGCACCGTCAGTATAATGAAACAGTAAACCATCTGTTAGGTTTATGGCCACGATGTGAGGGACCGCCTGGGTCCGCCGTTACATCGCCGAACACTTGAAGGCCGCCTTCAAAATAAAGAAAAAGGTGGCTGACACTCACTTTCACCAGCAGACGGGTAAAAGGAAAAAACTGTTTTTTCTCCTGGGAGCAATGTAGTGGTAACAGGCTTGTATTCTGCACATAGACTCCATATCCCGAGGGGTGCAGGACTACCTTTTAACGGGGCACCCGAAGCCAGGCGAAATGCTCTATCTGCAGAATTTGCAGGAAATGTTCCTCCTTACAAAGTTTAAGACAAATGGTGCTGTTAGTATTTTGACACTGTGCATTTACTAATGTGCACAAGTCTGAGGAAATTCATGCAAGTTACTAGCATCCAGGGATGCCGCTAAAGATTTTAGGGCCCACGAAAGTGCATTGAAAGGTGCCTCCATCGCAGACCAATCCAATTATGTTTCACATATTTTAGGGTCCTTGAATGGAACCCTAAATTCCCCCTCTTTGTAACACCTCTGCCTGTATCTTTGCTGTGCCCATTATAGTTATAATAATAATCATTATAATAATAATAATAATTATTATTATTATTATTATTATTATTCTCTAAGGTACAACTACAAAGCCCCACAGGATCATGATTCACCAAGATGCATTTCTGGAACAGCTGCAGCTATGCATAGTTGGCTCTATATACTAAGGATGTGCAGCTCAATACTGAAATATCAATTCTTTCGATCTGAATGTTTCATTCTGAGAATTGATTGTAATGTTAAAATATCCATTGTTTAACCTGATAATTTAAATGTTAATATTATTATAAGGAGCAGGACATGAACTACTACCGGGCAGGGGAGGAGAGGGGGGCTCTAGGGAAATGTAATTATCGATCTACCAGCACCCCTCCCCCGCTTGCTGGCACTACCCCCCCCCCCCCCACCCCAGTCTGGTTTTTACTACCATGGTTGTTCCGCCACCAAATCTCAGGATCGCGATCGGCGGTGCCAACCTTGGCATCTGATTGAATCAGATCCAAACAAAAATCAGTGGTATTGCCCATCCCTTCTATATACCCCAGTATATTCCCAGTATAGAAAGGGACTTCTGGGATCCAGGGGAGCTGGTGAAAGAGGGGGGTAAAGAAAGGTAACCGAAAAGCGCAATGGGGAAGAAAGGTATAATTTCCCCCACAGTAATGTTCAGGAAATGGGTTTTGTGCCAGTGTGCACTGCACGCTGTTGTCACTGGTGCTAGGACTGTTCTGTGGGTGGTTCTGTAAACGATTCTGGACTCACTTTTCTGATCAAAGGGCCATTCTGATGCATGCTAAACGCTTTCTCTCACTTAGGGCTGCACCGGATGGCACCATCCATCAGTTCAGTGTTTCTTAGTATGTTTTTTATATATATTATTAACACAGGTTACAAAAGACGAGCTGGTGGAGCAGTGGTCAGCGGGTCGGGCCAGTTTAGGTTCCAGTGCACCACTGGGATAGATGCGAATGCTAAAACCGTCTCGATAAAATCTGCCAGTGGGTCAGGTTTAAAAGCGGTAAGGTCTCTGTGTGTGTGTGTGTGTGTGTGTGTGAGAGAGAGAGAGAAAGAGAGAGAGAGATAGAGAGCAAGAAGGAAAGTACAAAAGCCCGGGACAGTGGAGCCATGAAGAGTGTCATGAGGGTGCTGGAGTGAGACGTGGCCCGCGATGGGGGCAGGGGCGCGAGTGACACGCGGAGGACAGATCGTCATGGAAGCGAAGGGTGACGCGTCGGCCTCCATCCTGACAGCTGGCTACGTGCTGTGGGGGGGGGGCGGGGGGGGGGGGTGGGGTCTCCCGCCTTTACATCCTATGAAAAGGAAGCAAAAACAAACAAACAAATAAATAAATATATGGGGGGGGGGGCGTAAAGAGAGGTATCATCATGACCACAGCCATGCTCTGTGATAAAAGAAATGGGCTTCTATGGGGGGGGGGGCACTGCATTTGAACCCTGGATGAGGTGCTTAACTGCCAATAAATATAAAATGTGTCACAAGACATCAAATGTAAGCTGTGTAGCCCTAGGTGACTTTGGATTAGCACACTACTGAGCATGCAAAATGTTGTAATACCAATAATAAATGATATGGATGCTGTCTTGTCGTGTCGCAGTAATAAATGATAAGGGATGCTGCCTCACTGGCTGCAGGTCCACAGCAGGGGGGCATACAGCAATGAAGGGGGGGCTGTTCCTCGCCCCACCCTACAGGAGGCGCCAGACTCTTCATACTCTGTGACTCCCACGCCGTGGCTGGGATTTTCCAGCTCAGACCCTGCACACTTGCCCCCGCCCCCCCCACACCATAAATCCCCCAAGGTCCATCTGCAATCCCGCTCCATGCTGGGAGAGCACAGTGCAGGGCTGGTGGGTGTGTGAGTGGGTGAGGGGGGAGGGGGGGGGGTGCATGTATTTCAGCAGCTTCGAGGGTTACGCCTGGACGGCCGGTGACAGCTGCCGGTCCACGCTGGCTGCTGTCACTTGGAGAGAGAGGAGAGAGGGAGACGGATCAGCTTCGGCCCTTTGTACTCTCCCAGCCTGGGCCTGATTAAAGCTGAAGTAAATACCTCCCATTACAGCCTGCTATTCTCTCATATCTCTTTCAAGGTGCTAATGCCCTTTAAAGCTCTTTAATGATGCTACATTTTTCTTCATAAAACAACCCAGAAAACCTATACAATTTTCCATATGGAAAAGAGGCATCATTAAATTAGTCTCCAGATGATGTTTTAAAATGATTACAGATGTTGTATCTCATGTATGTTATTATATATGTCAAATATTTGCAGACCTCTTCCAAACTTAGTACTGTATATCCATCACATAATACTAATTACAGTATTTTTGTTAGAATTAATAGATAGATAGATAGATAGATAGATAGATAGACAGACAGACAGACACTTGAATCTTCTATCCATCTGAAGGGCAACTTGTGTCTTGCTTTTGAGGTTATCATGAAACACGACCTAATGCAAGCAATACGCACATCCCCAAAAGGGTTACATATTACCCTGGGTGGAATGTGAAGCTTATATTTTTATACCTAACAAATTTCAGTGCTGAATATTTGAAAGAGGTGCATTGCGGGTAACATCCTTCTCCAAGGTACATGAGTAAGACCCCTTTGGGGGATCAGAACCAGCAGAAGACCGGATCCACCGTCTTATCCAGTAACTCCTAATCTTAATTTTTTGTTGCTTCGCTAAAGCTATTGCCCAAAGCAACTTTTACCTATTTATATTACAATATACATTACAGGAACAAGATTACCTTGTTCAAGGGTACTTCATCAAGACCCCTCCTGGGGCTTGAACTGACAACCTTCAGGTTACCTTCAGGCTCATGTGCTTAAGCACCCCACCATTCACCCCCCCCCCTCTCTTAATAACACGACCTTCCATCTCCATAACCTTCTGCTTCCCAATCCGAGGTGTAAATCTGTCATTCTCAGTTCGCAGTGACTGACACGACCTCCACCTCGGCTGACTGGCCTAAATGCCCCCAAGGGCTATGGACAACCTTTTGTCAAAATCCCTCTCAGTGTTTTGCCTCTCTGGGAAGGTGCGAGACCTTGTGGTTACGCATCAGTGCCTATCCATCCACAGGCCAGGCATGCTTAACGTCCCCCTTTCGGAGGCCCTCCTGGGGGTCATTGCCCACCGCCATGACTACGATCCCCCGGCCTGCAGCCCGCCCTCGTTGCTCATGAATGCCATCTGTTCGTGGCTTGTACATACTGCTCTTATGCATCCCTGACGAAACTGCCATAAGATGCAATAATCACGTCGCAGCGGTGTCCTGAAAGTGTGAAAGAATCCTGAGCTCGCATTGGTTACTTTGTGTCAGTCTAGCCGAAAGGAACCAATCAGGTCGTTGGCGTGCCACATCGCCACGTGATTGGTGGGTTTGACTCAGGATGAGTCCTCCTGGGACAGGCTGATGACTCCTGCCAGTCGGCTGTCCGCGCCGGCTGTACGTCGCGCTTCGATGAGAGGCCGGGGTGGCTACCTAATGACTAATGCAGGCGAGCTTCTAACGTCTTTCCACAGAAGGGTGCTCATGCCATCCCAGAATGAGTCACGGGGCCCCCATGTGGCTCGGCCGCTTGACCGTCTCTTAGCAGCGACTTTTCACGGATAACTTGATCCGTGACCAAAGCTGTGGAAAGCGGGCCTCCCAGATGGCTGGAAGTCTGCTCGCGTTGGCGGGCCCTTAACGTCAGAGTAGGGACACAGAGTCACGCGTGCGCCGGCTCCACGTGACAGCGACACCTGGGAGGCGGTGCGGTCCAGCTGTGGCTTATCTTTAAGGAATCCGTCAGAAGCTACTGACAAATGCACCACAAGTTGCTATACAAACTCTTAACGTTTTGCCTAATAAGACATGTGGAGACATTTCAAAGATGCCCTGTCTTTGTCAGGGACAAGCCTTTTCAAATATAACGATTATGATATGAAGGTGTAAGATATTTTATTGAAATAAATATTTAAAGGTTTAATAACTTTGCTCAACAGGTGTTTGGGTCAGCCAGAGTGACTTGTAGTAAATGTGGAAAAGTAAATGGCTGAAGGGGTTGTAACGGATGATTTTTTTTGTCTGGGGGCGTTTTACTGGGGGGCTGCCAGGAAAGCCAGTATGGTATCTCTGATTAACTGGGTGTCCCAGCAGGGTGGCTGGCCCAGCGCTGCTGTGAGACACAGTGACCGGAGTCCCAGCAGCGGCTTGCGCGTTCACAATGCGTCTGCCACGAGCAGCTGTTGAAAGTCCTGACTAAACAACACAATGGAAAAAAAAACTCATGAAAATGAGTTCCTTACCCGCCCCCCCCAGGTGATAGATGCCATTCCTGCTGCCTCAGTAGGGGCCAGCGCTGATAGCTGTTGGTGTGCGTAACGCCCAGGGATTGTGACCGCGTTTGACCTTGTCAGCAGCTGCTGGTATATGCCCTGGGGGAGCCTTCTTTTGGACCCGCGGGTGAGATATGCGGCTTTGATTGATGGGTGGCAAATTACTCTGCAAATGGGCACAACCTCCTAAGCAATGTAGGTCATGTTACAAGTATCTGTCAAGCAAGGAAAGAGCAATATTAATAGCAGTTATTAGTATTTTTTTTCTAAATAATCTGTTTACTTTTGGCTTTGTTCTTTGTTCCGAGTCTGGCCGGCCTTGTAGTGTATCCTGAAAAAGCAGAGTGGATTAAAAAGGGGGGGCGAGAGTTGCCCAGGTTGGCTGATCTGCCCTCCTGGCCCCCGGCCTGACATTACAGCGTACAAACGATTACATCGCTCAGGCTCCGTTACCACAGCCCATGGTATTATTGATGTATTTACCGCTAATCTTGCAGGGCTGGTCAGGCACTTCACTTAAAACGGGCCGCACTCGTACTGAGGCAAGGGAACAAAAAAACCGTGTAGATGAAAATAAGTCACAGGTCAAACGTGATTAGCAGTGAAGTAAAACAGTTCCTGTACTGTTCCTTGGAGTATTAAGTCAATTGCTTGCTGGTGGTCTGTGTCTCCAAGAAGCCCTTGGACCTACTGTATGTAACACCTCCTCAGACTTCTGTAACAAAAAGACAGTCATCAGCTGCATTGTTCCCTTATCCATTCCTGGAATTATCGACGCTCGTTTCTCAAGAAGTAAATTATTATGGAACAGGTGTCTGTAAAAAAGAGGGTTTCCATTCCAATTAAGACGCTTAATGACTTTCATGGGTGACTGCTCAGTTTACACTTGCCTTTAAAAAAAAAAAAATCTAATTAAAAACGTTGACCCTGATTAATATCTTATGTGCTTTTCATCATTCACTCTCTGCTCCCATAGAGAACTGTCTCAAAACTGTACAAAGGGCACAAAGTCATCCACAGTCTACATTAACAATGCATGCTAATAATATTCAAAAAAGTATAGCTGTCCTTTTAGCTCAGTGCCTCATTCGGTGAGAGGAGGTTGAGAATTGTTTGTTATAAAATAGAGATTGAGAATAATTTGTTGTGAAATACTGTGAATCATGCCACTTTGTATTTAACTGGTTTTCATAATCAGTGTGAGGTAAATATAGCTAATAGCAAAACATCTGATTTTCTTTAACGAGACGTCCAGCAGTGGTATCCTTGAGCAAAGTGCTTAATTATTCATTTCTTCAGTAACAACTTATCTTTTGAACTGGGCTAAAGTGGAAAGCTGTGTACATTTCTCTACCAAGTAAAAGAAGACCGTGATGTAGCATAATATACAATGTTACTTTTTTTTTCGTTCACTTATAACAGGTGGGCAGTTCTGATCCATGAGTGTCACATGGTGATTTGCAGTAAAAATCAAGACAGTGATTGAAGCCATTACTTGCATCCATAGTCACTGTACCTGTCGTTTCTGGGGCAAGCCAGACGCTAATTGAAAGTCACTGTGAGCCTGCAGGAGTTCTGCCCTTCGCACTTGAATTCCCCCCCCCCCCCTCCCACCAGTTGGGCTGGTGATGGGCATGTGCTCTGGGATTTGTGAGGAGTTCACCCTTCCTAGGGAGATGAAAGCAAATGGAACCCAGTCAAGGTCATTTAGTCAAAAAAAAAAGAAAAAAAAAGTACCCCCCTCCAAAAGTCGAGAGGCGAGGAAGAGGTAATCCTTAGTAACAGCCCCGCAGAACACCAGTGGGGGCACAAAAGGGACTTTAACAGGCGTGCATTGTAGGCTCTGTGAAGCCGCCCCCCCCACCCCCCACGTCTGCTGGGAATGAGCAGCTGGGGGGACTCTCCGGCACCTGTCATTGCCACCAACCCCCCCCCACTACCAGCCCTATCGCGGCAGTCATGCCAGAGCTAAAAATATCCGGCCAGCAGCGTGGGGAATTTAGGGACCACAAGGCCCACACTGAAGGGGGGGGGGGGGGAAGCGGGGGGTAAATGGGCAGCAAGGAGTCACAGCTCCAAAAGAATGCCTGAGTAACCACATGTCTGTTGGCTCCTAATGCCCCCCCCCCCCCCCACCACTTACTGGCACTGCCCCGTACAGCAACCACTGTCAGACTTTTTTTTTTTAATCTGCAACTTTTATTTTGAAAAATCATCCCAGTGAAGCATTTCATGAACAAGAAAGGTCTGCACTGGAGTATCTGCGAGGTTTACCGCCTAATTATTTCTCCTGCATCTCCTCGCCAGATGACAGCACAGACGACTCTAGGTAACTTTGCATGTTGCTTTTGTCGGGAATCCCCGCTAAGCGAACAAATGTATAACGAAACGGCTTCATTCGTACAGGTTTGACTTTTTCGTATTGGGTCACAGAGCTAATTATCATTGCAGTCCCACGTGCCGCCGTCAGGCACGTCGGGGACATGACGGCTTTATCGGCAGGCCTGCCGCAGAGCAGGCCCACTCCCCGCTCGGCGTTCTGCCTGCATTGTTGTTTTTTCTTCATCCCAATGAGCTGTCAGCTAAATAAGGAGGCCGCTTCTGCCAGGAAACGGACGGCCCTATGAACACGCTCTATATGCTAATTCAAGAGGCCTCGTTAATAATTAAATGTGCCCCCCCCACCCCGAAGGAGCTCTGATGGGGTTTCATAGAAAGTTTTCAACTTACTGCTTTTCATATGAGGATATGGGCCGTAAACAGGGGTACCATCTACCCACAGGCCGTGACCTTTGGAAAAGTTTGTATTTATGTTTAAAATCAATATGGTGAATATATATGCATTCAGGGGAGGTGGCATGGTGGTGCAGGGTCAGCTCACCCCTCTGGGATCTGGGTTTAAGTCTCGGCCAGGGTTCCATGTATGTGGAGTTTGCATGTTCTCCCCGTGTTGTCATGGGGTTTTCTCAGGGTATTCTGTTTTCCCCCCACAGTCCAAAAACATCCCAAGACTAATTGGAGTTACCAAACTGCCCATAGGTGAATGTGCCCTGTGATGGGTTGAAGCCCCATCCTGGGTTGTTCCCTGCCTTATGCCCATAGGCTCCAGACCCCCCGCTCCTAACCCTATATAAATGGGTCCTGGGTCTGCAACAAACCCAAGGGTCTGCCTAGCACAAAACTAGTGAACACTCAACCAATCCAAGAAGCCAAACCACAGATGCTTAACTGAAAATTCACTGGCACATCCAATCAGATGCGATGGGCATTGATTGGCATAAACTGTAGAGTGCAGCGCGCGCTTGATCACAGCATTAATTTAAACCTATACAGCTGCCATGGTAAAAATGGAATCACGGTGCAAAAAAGGTTGAGAACCACTGGTATATTGGAAATGCATGTGACAATGAATACGGGCAGCCACCATCAAAGGGGACATCGGGGCACAACGGGGGACATTGGGGGACACCGGGGGACATCGGGCTAAATGCTGGACCCTTTAAATCCTGGGTTTGTCAGCCGGGGGTCTGTGACCCCTGCTGGTCTGTAGAGCAGTTGCAGATGCTTTGCTAATGAAATGCCGACATTATCATCCCACTCACGCAACGCCAAAAAGGTCGGTGCCAAAAATATTCGAGGGGGGCCCTCCCCGGAAAAAGATGTGATCATCATTTGTGGTATGGGCTATGGCGCCCAGGATTAAACAGCCCTGCTTGATATATATACTGTTTATTATACAGATACAGTATATTTATTTCAGTTTGATACGTAAAATATATGAATATTTAATATACATTTATATATATTGCTTATATGTATATGTACAGTAGTGCTGCTTGATCTATACAGTATACTGTTCATTTTATATGTAATGTATATTTATTTACGTTTGATATATAAAATATATGAATATTTAATATACATTTATATATACTGCCCGTATATATGTACAGTAGATACAGGACATTAGCATCCAGTTGCAGTCCTCTTATGTAATATACGGAAGCTAGTAACTTTAGCCGTATGGTCTTACGGTCTCTAACTTGGTTTAGCTACCAAGTGAGAAACGAAGGCAATGCACAGACTTCCAGCCCTTCTGTTTTCGGAAACGTTAATTCTGGCCGCAGACAGGAAGTAACGCCAGCACCTGACCATGGAGGGGGCCACTTAAGACGCCGTACAGCCCGGCGTCCCGGTGACAGCTCTCATTATCTCGTAGTCACGTTTGATTGCTTCCATAGCTATCGCTGCTTTGTGGGCAACATAATTCAGTTGAAGGAGTATTAACACGCCATGCATAAGCAATTCGTCTGCCATTCATATGCCGTCCTGCTGCTGTTCTTCAAATCCAGGCCCAACCCCTGGCTGAAATGGGGTCTGACTGCAGTGCCCTGCTAATGTCCAGTCTCCCCGTGTTGCAAACCTATGGTAGATTCTTAAACGGCACTCATACGGTGGTCGTTTCCGCTTGCAGGGTGTTTATTCAGCTCCCACAGCACATACATTCCCTCATGCTGAGTATTTTCAGTGTGCTGCTGCCACAGGGCTTTCAAGCCATGTTAAGGTGCCCCCAGGAAGTCATGTGTTCATGTGACCAAAGCGCCATTCTGGCTGCATACTCCTGTGTTCGGCACAGTATACTCCCCCAGTATGAAACCATGCAGTTAAGATAAACTGGCGTCTCCAATTAGCCCATAGCCTATAGTGTGTGAACGCCTGCCCCGGAACGGACTGGCATCCCCTCCCTCAGGGTTGCCAAGTTTGGTCAGCTGGCTGGTGTGAGACTTTCAATTTGAGACAAGTCTGCACACACATGCACATGCATTTACGTATATGTAACAGTTTTTTTTCCCCTTGTAAATAGTCTGTAGGGTTTGCAAACTACCCCAACACTTTTGATGTTGCCAATTGTTGGTTTATAATGGAATGATGTAGATTTGCTGTAGGATGTCTTGCTTGAGCAGAGTGTCTGAAAGCAGATTGGCAACCGTGCCCTGCCTCGTGCCACGAGCGCTGTGGTATAGGCTTCAGGTACACCATCACCTTGTACTAGATAAGCAATAAGGAAAAAGATAGATGGTTATATGGCGTTTCAAGTCACTGCAGATAAGAACATCGGATGGGCCCAAAATAATGACGATGTTGATTTTGATGATTCAGCAGTAGTGTAGCAGCAGTAATCAGTATGCAGTGGGCCATTGACTCAGAGAAAGGGACTCTTTGAGGTGAGGCTAAAATAGAGTGATACTCCCGTCTTCACTCACCTCTGTACCTTCATATTCTGTTTTCACCCTCTCTGTTTGACTGTTGCAAAGAAACAGACCGCTTTCCACATTTCCTAACAGACATCTGATTTTATTCTGTCGAGCTCTGTATCTCAGCAGACTTGCGTGGAAGCTTTGGTGAGCATTAACCAAGCAACTGCAGATACACGACACATTGTTTCATTGCACCTTGTGGCTGCCTCTGTCTCTTAATTCTTTCTCTCCTTGATTGACTTGTTAAACCAAGTGACTTTCTACACTTCTGTCACTTTATGGTGCAGAAAGGCGTTTTACAGTCCAAAAGATTTGTGTAACAACCAAAGAGAACACTACACATTAAGGCAGATTTCACGCTAAATGGCTTGTTAATCCTTTAGCGTAGTTGGCCAACAACTTTTGTAATAAAAATTGACACATTCAAAGCATTTGTGAAGATCTCCAATGAAAAGATAGGATGATGTTGATTGGTCTGTCAGAAATGTTTATATGGGGTGAGAGGTGAGCTTTAAATGGTATTACAGTATTTGTTTGGCAGCACATTGAAGAGTGATATAGTGCTGTAATTAGAGCAGCTAATTGTTTTCATTACTCAGGGCCCAATGATGTTCGTCTATGGAGTTATAAACTGCTGCAACACATCGAAGGTTTATTTTGTATTTGCCTGCTGGGTTCCATCATCGACGTGTGTACTGATGTAAAACAGACTGCCAGGTATGAAATAACTAACACTTATTACGCAAATGATGATTAGAATCCTACTATTTTAAATGAACACTTGAGTGCTGAACTTAAAACTTGAAAATGAGATCGAAAGGGTTTCCTTGGGTGAAGCAGGTGAGGATTAGTTCTTATTGGGTCATAAATGCAAATGGCACCATTTCACAGTTGGGTGAATCGTCCTGGATTGCTGAGGGGTCACACATAGCCCAGCATATAGCTAATTATTTCCAGTCCACCCATCCCAGGGATTATATGTCCTCTGCCGGAACTGTCGGGTCCATTATTGGAAAGACGGGCTCTCTCTCTCTCTCTCGAGGAAGTGCCCAGAGAAGGAGAAGGAATGGCGATGCTCCTCAAAGCTCTTTATGAGGGTTCCTTAGAAGCTCATCACCACCTTCCCTACAATCACGGTAATGAAGACGCTGGCCATCTTCAATCAAGCACTCTCTCTATTAGTCAGCGGACATCATTAGGAAGAATAACAAAATTAAGAATCTTTGTTTTTTCAGGACTGAGTGGCACAGTGACTGTGCTGTGGGGCAATCTTCCCCCATAATGCATTGCAAGCAGTCACTGAAATTCAATATTTATGACTGAACGAGGCCTTCAGCTCCTTAGCAAATCTTCCCTTGACAACTTTGCCGATGTTATGCTTGGAAACAGCGTTGGAATGGCACAGCGTTGCATTTACAAAGACTTATTCAGATTAAAAAAAAAAAAAAGAGAGATTCAGATGTGGCCTTGAACTGTTCAATTCTAAAGGGGACAGATTAAAAATTCAAAACTGTGGGAGAGGATTGTCTTGGACGAGGGGTTGTAATCAAAGAGCTGCCTGAGGGAACCACAGGGATTGAGAAAAAACACAACGACCCAACAAGCAAAAAAATAAATAAGAAATCCTTTTTGAGGGCTAAACCAGGAATTTAAAAACTAATTGAACCATGTATGATTTATTTCTGTAGTTCACAATTCTTTTCTTTTCTCTTTCTTTTATCTTAAACTACGTATAGAATTTCTCATATGTCTGACACAAAAGACAGCATCAGACAGTGTATTTTTTGAAGAAATTTTGTCTATTGAATGAATTACTTACAATGCGGGAAGCATATTGAAAATTTTGCTTTGGAGGTAAGAAGATTTGTATTTTCCCAAAGCCCGATATCATAAAGACAAAAAGACTCATAATGCACGCATTCACGTCCAAATGAGTTTTATTACTATGTTTATGCTGAAAGAATCTGACGAATCAGGTTTCCCCGTCTGTTAAGTATTGTAGCTGATTAATGGGGCCAATTGTAAAGCCAGATTCCGTCAATGAGAAGCTGCACCGAATCTTTTTATCTTATTTGGCCTGCTGGTTTGGCAGAACCTGGAGAAGTTCAGGCTGTAAATGTCAGCTTCCTACTGGCCACCCAGGTACCTCCAGAGTTCACCACTTACACGTTTTACAGTATGCTTTTGTGCTGACTCCAATTATTAATGGGCCAAAAGTCATGGTATTTTTAAAACAACCATTTTTAGTGCCTGGAAGCATCCAGAAAGTGTTAGTGGTAACCCAAGGTAACAGGTCCTTAAGGACATTCAGACCTCAGGAAGGCTTTTCTGTTGTACCTTTGTACATAAATTGTCGCTGAGCAGGGATACGTTTCCCAAATGCTCCTCTTAACGGCTTACATAGTTAGAACTGTTCAGTCGCATGCAGATATAATAACTATGTAAGCTGCTAACGTTGTTAGCAACCTTGGTTTCGGGAAACGTGCCCCTGACCAGTTCACACAGCAATTACAGCTACCACTACAGTATGGCTCCCCCTGCAGTTTGAACTATAAACACAGTCATATTTAATTATATGGAGATAAGCAAAAATTTGGTGGAAGACATAAAAAAAATACATCTGGGTTCAGCAGATGTTCCTAAATGTTTAGGATGGTGCAGCTGAAACAGGACCTAAAACTTAAAAAAAAAAAACATTACTGATTATAATAAGAAAGGAATCACAAACCATTTATAGGGTTTTATCTTCATGGTAAGAGAACAAGGAGTTTCATACTCATTTCATAGTCATTCAGTGGATCTGCAGAAATAAAGGTCATTCCACAGGGTTGGTACAAACCGGTCTGACCTGAGATACCTGTGGATGCTACCTCAACACAGATAATGAGCCTCCCTGCGCACGGGGCTGCCGAATGGCATTACTTACAGTCACAGGGCCACCATCCAGAGTCGATTAGCCAAGCCAGAAATGCTAAGCTAACAGGCGAGGATCCACAGGCAATAAAAACCAAGGATTAGCTAGGCGAAATTTGACCGACTATTTTGTTGGCCTTCCCAGGCCCTACTAGATATTGAAATTTACACATATTAAATCATGGGCCAAAGAGCGTTTGTTTTATGCCACTGTGAAGTCATGTAATGATCCGGTGCTTAATGGAGGCTCAACATATCATGACCCAGATCAAATCTTGCATTTCACACGCTGAGTTTTTATGTGTACGCGTTGACCGGACATTGGGATGCCTGCTCAGGGATTGCAGTGTTTAAATGCTCTTTCACATACAAAGAACCAAAACCTCCAGGGAAAATTGGTCACGTTGTAATTCCATTTGGGAGATCATTGTGTGATTATCACAACAGACCTATTTAGACACTGATTGCCTTATTTAATCTGTCCATATTTTACTCTGAAGGGTGTCAGCCTTCTTCAATTAAAGTGAATGGTTTGAAGGACACCTTACAATACAATATTCTCTGCAGGCCTTTGTTTGGGTTTTGTAATCAGCCGTCCACATAATTGCCCAGCTGTGAATAACTTATGCAAACTGTTTGTCTTTCATCTCGTCTTGAAGTGTCCATCTCAGCGACAGGACCGCCCCCAACCCGTCATCCCGTTTATGAAGCTGTCTGTCTCCTCTCCATAGTCTTCAGAGCTGTCACGGCGGGAGAATTTATTCAGTGTTACCAGAAGGATTTCCTAATTAAATATTTAATGAGCGGCCAAACCAATCGGGAACACATTATATAACTGACTGGAAATGTCTCACATCCAGTCCCAGGAAGGACTATTGTTTGTGAGCGAGGTTTTCTTGATTATAGTGAAAGCAAAAATGATCTCTCCTCAAGTGTTTATGGTTTATGTTCCAGGAAACTGCTTTTATTAATGAAACTCAGCAGCATTTAATAAGTAATTCTTCAGAAGGAAACATAATTGAATATGCAAGCCACCTCTTTAGTTCATAGCACTATATACCTAAGGATGTAAAAATTGATAAACGAAGTTCATTGGCAAAATGCAACACTTTAATTCCATCAAGTAATAAAACGTAGCTGTGTTTTGCATATTACACATGCAACGCTTTAACACTTCTGTTTCCCTGATAATAGTCCACGTATCATGTATAGTTCGCATAGTAATCTCGGTATCAGAATTGCCGTTACTCCTACCTTCGGCATACTTTGAAAAGAAAATTTAATGCCATAAAACCTAAGGGTCATTTTAAAGCCCAGTGATTACGGCATCAGTTCAAAAGTGCTGCATTTATTTTTAATGTCCCCAACTGGATTTAGATCTGACTGACAGACTGGAGATTCTCTTTAATTATGGAAGGGCCCAATTATGCTCTGCTGAAAGTGTGTACTATTAATAAATCAAGTCAAGCTTGTTAATAAATAACTGGTGTCATGCCAGGTTTTTTAATCACAATGCAATATTCATAAAGCATTTTCCACCCTGGTGAATGTGCCATATTTGTTTTGGAATGGAGCTAAATTGACAAAAGCAGCTACAGTGACTCCTGAATAATTAGGCTCATTGCCCCCTTCGTATGTTCGTTTCCGAGACGCAGACGCAGCCGCCATCTGTACGCATTTCATGCGTCTCGCTGTTCGTTTGGTGAACAGCAGCGCAGCGGGGATCACGCAGGCCGCGGGATCTCTGACGAGCGGATTGGGGCGCTCACAGGGGTGCATGTGTCGTCGCGCATGCTCCCGTGTGCGTTTTGTAGGTGTGCGTCTGTGGCATTTTAATATACATGCATTAGTTTGCAGTGGGATCCCTGAGCACTCAGAACATGATGTTCCTGTACCACTCCGGTTCCGCTCCGGCGCTCAGTTGTGTTCAATATCACAGATAAAAGAAAGAGCAGAGACCGTACAGCCTGGGCTCCCCATCCCCCCCCCCCCCCCCCACCCCCGAATGAAAATAGCGGGGGCCTCTACAGCCAAGTAAGTGGCAGGGAGATCCAGCCTAGACTGACAGGCCGGGAACCATCTTCACTTAGATCTTCATTCATGGCTGATGAGCAGGGAATAAAAGGCAGGTTCTCGCTCTAACCCTCGTTGGCTTCCCTCCATCTTAACAAGAATTCTGCGACGCTGCGAACCCCGACTGAAGCGCTCCGGCTGGCTCTCCACACCTGACTGCTCGCTTTGCAGTTCTCAGCGTGGGCTATTTAAGGAGCCCAGGTCTGGATTTCAGGCCGCCGACCCAGGGTACGACCGGGTCCGGCTGGGCAGGGAAATTCCCCCTTGTGCTGGCGATGGTTGGGGGTGGGGGGTTCCTCCAATCTATTTTTAGCATCCACACGACCCTCTCAGGGGGTTTCCTCCAGCAGACTGACCTGCTCGCTGTCCGGCACCTTCCTGTTGATGAGGATTTAAATTTGCATCAAGTGCTCCTTGCTTCTTGTGCCCGCGGCTGTTTGGGGAAGGTTCCGTGCGCCGGCCTGCTCCCCTCGCTGCCTGCCAGCTCCGCTTTAATGGGGAACATACATTAATGCCACTGCACCACTCAGATCTTCTACAGTGGATCATGACGCTGACATGGTGGTTTTCGCTTCTGCCCATTTGTATCCATTCCAGGCTTACAGCTGGCTGCTAGCGAGGCAACTGTCTGCATGCTGTTCAAACCGAGCGAATAATATCGTCTCTGGGGACCCTGGGGACATGCTTGCTCGTCCGCTGTTTCTGCAGCCCCATGCCCGCTCCTGATCAAAGCGCCGCCTCCTGCCGGGAGGTCCATTAGCGCTGCGTCCCGCGCCGTGCCGCCGGGCCTCCTGCGGTGATTAGTCACGGAACCGGACCCAGACAATCCAGTGGCCCATCTCGCATCGCTGTTAATGGAGTACAGAAATGAAATCAAATATTCCCTCCCCAGTCCAAAAAGGAAGAGAACAAGAGAGACTCCTTGAAGACTGCTGGTCTTAAGCGGGGCTGGACTGGGATTAAATGTCGGCCTTGGAATTTGGGGTCATTTGCAAGACCACGGGAAAATGCCCGGTATGGCAGAAGACCAGCCCAGCCTTGCTCTTAAGGCAAGCAGGAGCCAATTAAACGCCCTCTTTTTTAAACATGAGCTTCCATTTATTTAATACAGCCAGCCTTTTAAACTAAATCAACAGACCACAGACACAGGATTACCTAATAGATGTATTTTTTCATCACCATCATCATTATTACCTTCATTGGGCCTGACCAGTACTTGGATGTGAGACCAACCAGAAAATCTGAGTTGCTGCTGGGAGAGATGTTGGTGTGGCCAACTGGTTAGCCCATCCTGTGGTCTGTGTGGATCCCAGTGCCCCAGTGCAGTGACAGGGACACTATGCTGTAAAAATGGTTCCGCCATTTGGATGAGATGTAAAACCAAGGTCCTAACTTGCTGAGGTCTCTGGGCATCCTTCGAAAGAGCAGGGGTGGTACTCAAATGTCCTGGCTGAAATTTCCCACCGTGGCTCTATCAGATCTGGCCTCTTAATCATCCCCTATATCTAACTGGTAAATTCTCACCTGCGCCTTCACCACCTTAGCTACTGTGGGGTCAGTGTACTGGTGCAGAATGGCTGCCGTCGCATCATCCAGGTGGGGGCTACACAGTGGGGGGGGGGGATGAAGTGGCTCCCCACTGGTTCTGTAAAGCGCTTTGGGTGTCTTGAAAATATCATCATTATGGGTGCCAAAGGGGTGTGTCTTATATTGCTGATGATGTCATCTTCCCACGATGCTGACACTGTCATTACACACTCCACCTGAGAGTCTGGAGGGAAGCGTGACCTCCAAACTGGGTTTCCCCATGCCCCGAGTGCGCCCCCCCCCCCCCCCCCATGACCAACAACCAAAGACATCAGACCAACCACAACCTTCTAGCCAGGGAGCTGCTGTTATTGGCCGTTTGGCCTCGTGACCTTTTCCCGGGGGTCACTGCAGTGTCACCATCCCTCATGTATCGTTATCGACAAGCTTAGCGACGATCCGCTCAGTCGTGTTGTCAGTCGAACGCCTTCTCGGTGCTGGAGATTCCAAAACGCGCCGCGGTCCAGGGGCTGTACGCGTTTGGCATTCTGGCGCTCTGCTGTTTTTATTGTTATTCTGGGCAGCGGCACCGCGGCCCGATTTGCATATTGTTCTGACACGCTGCGCTCGTTTGCGCGGCGGCTCATTCAGGACGGCAAGTTAATTAGCTCCGGCGTGCTCTCCGGTGCCAGCTCGCGGCCGTGTGCGTGAGGACGCCGCGCTCCAGCCTTGGGAAGTCTGACAGCTGTGGCCCCTGCGTTCCCTGCTCTGCTCCAGGCCCCCTGATGGTGGAACGGACTGTCAGCGCATTGCATCGCATCTTATTATTATTTTCCTTAAATAATACTAATATTTTATATTATATATTTTGAGTTTTGATAGTGACAATCTTGCAACGCTGTGCTGGATCACTGGATAGATGGGATAATGATATTAATATCAGATTCATCGGAAAACCTGTTTAAGGGAAATTGTAGAGCTCACTGCATATTTGTATAACTCAGTGCAGTCTTTAATTATCCCTTAATCCCTCCGCTACCTGCTGTGAGCCGCGCAGTGCCTTCAGTAGTCCACAGATGGGGAGTCACTGCGTCTCACGGACCAGCCTGGGACCCAGAAGCTTTTAAAATCCACCGACTGGAACCAGACTCCTAATTGGCCACTGAAGAGTAGCTCTGTTAGCATTGCAAAATCCCCCAACCCTGCTCCTTCCTCCTGCGCCTCTCCGCCTTCCCCCCCCATACTCACCGCAACAGCAGGAGAAGTTTTGGCATGAGGACTGGCACAGGTGAGGAAAGACATGAAGCTTTGGAACCCACTGTGGGCATTATTGCCTAGATTATAGGCGCTGTCAATCACTGGTTTAACTCGCTTCCGATTGGCTGCTCTATTGGCTGCATGACAGACATTGGCTCCACTTAGTAAATCCCGCCCACTATGGATCCACAGCCTCATTACTCCCATCACTGCTTGTCACTGTAATAAGGCCAAAGCCCCCGTTTCCAATCTGAACATATGATGTTAGCATAGCTTGCATATGGTGCTTTTTCCTGTCTTGCTCTGTTTTGTTCTTCTGTAGTGTACCATATGTCCAACACAGGAACATATTTTTTGAGCTTTTTTTAAGGTCTTGACGAAACAAGCCTGCTCTGTGCAGTCATTTGCGAATGGCGTTGAAAGTCAGAGAATGGTGACTAACATGGCTGTAATTCTCAGCGATAAACCCGCCGGTGTAAGGCCCCCACTGCAGCTGTCGAATCCATGGCCATTCAACCTTCTTTTTGACAGTGTCTGACATGTTTCCTGTCTCATTTTGTCTCGAGAGTTGGCTTACATGTCTAGATGTTCAGCTATTAAAACAAGCCAGGGATGAGCATCCAGGAAACGATTAGCTGTTGTTGACATTGTGTTGAATTTACTTAATTTTTCTTGGGCAGGGCAACATTTTTTCTTTGAAATTCATATTTGTGAGATATTTGAGGGGGGAGAGAGGTCTGAATTGGTCTTGAATTGTTTTATTGCATGTGCATTGTGACATCGTCACTCCCAAACAGTACGCCTCCTAGCCTCAGGTTGGACATCAACTATTTTATAGCTCCCCCTTGTGGTCTGAATGTTTTCCATTGGACTGGGGTAAACCGGGACTGCCTGTGTCCATACAGACATCCAATGACACCCATGATTGGCCAGTTGCAGGGCGTGAGGGTGAGGTCATCACCGTCGAGCCTGACTGACTAACAAGGGTGGGACATGAGGTCACCTTTGAGACCTCCAACATCCATTTGATGTCTGAGGCAGCATGAGCTTCACTCATCCATTCCTTTGTGCCAGATAATCAAATTTTATAGCTACATACTTGGATATCCAATGGGAAAATGCTCGTTTTCCAAGCTCATACTGGCAGCCCTGTGATACATCTAACACCTACCCTACTTTGTACCCCATAATTAAATAACGCATGCAATCATATATAGATGTTCATATTTTATGATAGCTGTGTTTGCGCTGATCTAATTGTATTTTGACTCTCACACTCTATTAGCTTGGTTATGATCATGACCGCCTCTCTTATTTATATACTGTAAACACCATTTGAAGTGTCTCTGAATATAAGCTGCCATAAAAAATGTATTACATATTTAGATTTTTTTCTGTTTGTTAACAGTGATCATCATAGTAATTATTAACAGTAATTATATCATTTCATTCAGTGATGCTTGTAGCCATAGGGATGGGCGGTTTGTACTCCTTATATAGACTCATGCTTTCCTTTCCTTTTTTAATTCATGCAGTTTACCAGTGTTGCGATTTGATCGCTTGAACACTTAGCATATGTATTATGCTGCTGTGTCATTATATGATTGTTGGCCACCTGTCTTGTCCTGCCAAATCCGTCAGCCCTATTAGCAATCAGTTTCCTTCTTGTCATGATGATTCCTCGTCCTCATTATAGACTTGCTGCTACTGGCGATGGTGTGTGTGTGTGTGTGTGTGTGTGTGTGTGGGGGGGGGGGGGGTTACTAGGGGGTGGAGCCTGTTGAGGTGACTCCTGAGCATTGATTGGCTGGGGTGGCTACGACCTGGTTAACAGGAGATGTTTTTGTGGTCAGGGCCAGCTGGCTCCTCCGGAAACATCTCAGTGCTCCTTACAAGCCCCCCAGGGCGTGTAGGCAGTGTGTACGCTCCCCAGTACATTCAGCTCTGGGTGTCTCAGGCAGACGGCAAGGGACAGCTCTTGCTGAAGCGTGGGAGCTGGTTCAAGAGCCAAGATGTTACCCACGGGGCGCTGTGTTTTATCAGGGCTGTTCTTTATTGGCCGTCTCGTGGCACAGGTGAAACTGTCGATAACATCTCCACTGCGTGTACCTGGAAGCTGGCACTTCAAGGTGCATTTTACTGTAAATCCTCCCACCGTTGAAGCTGAGGTGTGACAGTGGCAGTGACTCGCAGGTAGTAAATGCCCTGACCTCTTTGTCCTCTGTTAAAGCAGTGAGGATTGTCATCTGAAGCTTTTCCTGAGAAGAAATATTACATTTCCTTATCAAACTCCAGCCCACACACTCTCAGCCAGAGCTGTTTGGGGTGAATTTAACTAGATTCCCATTCACGCACCTCTAGTACAGGCAACTAGACTAATACCATTTGAAAGAACTATTCAGCCCGTACCTGTGATAAATGATCCATCTTTTCCCCTTTATGGTTTGGGCCGATTCACTTGTACCCAATGTATTATGACCTGACTATAATAGGTCAACCACCACTACACTTTTGTGTTGATGCCTTTTAAATCAACGACTTTGATGGGGCTGAACAGTGAGTCAGATAATCCCAATTGATTTTCAGACATGGATTTCTGAAATACCTCCGTTGTCCAGTAAACGAATCGCCCATTGTGGTGATATACGGAACTATTGCGGAATAGTTTAAGAATTCTCATTACATACAACGACAGCATGGGCCATATTAATACTCTCATTCTGTATTGCGCTGCTATGGCCAATATTTAACGCATGACTTTTTTTGATTTGCTCCGCTGTCATATATCCCAAATCTCCCTGCTGAGAAAAATAACCTGCCTGAATTAATTAATTGTTGGACACATCCCACGGCCACCACCCTGCACAGATCTCGTTAGTCTGACACAAACATGCAGATGGGGTGTTGCGTTTAAATCCGTTGTTTTGTTGTGGCTTTTGTGTTTTCCCGGGGTGCCCGTGATCAATCCTCTCATCAATTTTCAAGGGAACCTATTTTTTTTTTAGGAAACACATTCGTTCAGTTCAATTCATTGAGTTTATTTTACATCTCTAACACACAATGACTCGCAGAAAATCGTCTGCAGCGTTTACCAGGGGAATTAGCCATAGAACAGGATGTTCTGAAGAAATGTGGCTGATTTCCGATCTCAGCACGTGCATTCACCCGGGCAGCGGCTGTCACGAGAGCAAAGGCCCGTGGCGTCCAGGAGCGAGCAGGAGGAGGAGGAACATGCACACGACGTAGGAGGTTTGTGAAACAGGCTCAGCATGGGGGCACATAGATTGACAGACGGGAAAGATGAATTCTGCATCCTGCTCTCGGAATTAATTAAAATTATATTGCCTGTCTCCAAGTTGCTGATGTAACCAAGGTCCACGGACGTTAATGAAAAGGGAAAAATCAATGACTGTTGTAGCAGATCATTGTAGGGGTCACAGCGGTGCCATGATTGTCACTGTGGTCCATTTCAGAGCACTTTGCTTTGAAGTGGTTTGCTTGTGGCCCTGGGATATCATAATGACACGTCCGTTATGTGTCGTAAAGGACAGCTTCTGCAATACGCGTCAGGGGCTACAGCGCTGGAGGGCCATCACTGCCAGATGACCCCTTCAGAGACGAGCGGTAACAGGTTGTGGGTTCTGCGGACCAGTGGGCCGACATCACAGCCGAAAGTGAGCCAGTTTGCTGGGTCCCACGTCCATCACCGTTTTTAGGATCTGTGCGCTAGTTAGTAAGGTGGATCTGTGCAGCTCACGAGTTCAGGCCCCAGGAGGTGAATTAATGATTATTCAGTCTGAAGTACTTCAGCAAAGAAGCCAGCTGCCTAAGTATGTAAAACTGAAAATGTAAATTGCACCCTCATCATCATCATCCTCATCATTCATCATCCTCGTTGTCATCATCATCATGCTCATCATCATCATAATCATCACCGTCCTCACTTTCGCTGTTGTTGTTAGAAATAAGCAATAAACGGTATAGTGCTTTCCTTACAGTTCGGAAAAACAATGCATTAAATAAAAGAGATGAGGAAAAACAAGCAATAAAAATTATGCCAGAATTTATAAGTCATAAACCAATAAAATCAACTCAATAAAACCAGCTGCAAAAATGCAGGTGAAAGGGACTGATGAGATCTTAAAGAAAGTCTGAAAATAAGATTCCATCAGCCTAATGTTGACATAAGGACTGTTCCAAGGGACTGACACCCTGGTAATTAGATTGCTGCTTCAAGTGCCAGTTCTGTGAGTCAGAACCTCCTCTCGGCACACAACGAGGTAATTCAGACAAGCTTTTACGGAGTCCATTCCTCAGCCACCTGGTGGTGTTTTGGTTAAGGAGCCAAACCTGTTCTCACAATGTTGACTTATATTGAGGCTTACTCATTACCTACATGCTTACTTATTTCTCATAAGTAACAGTGATGGTGCCCACCCTGTGCATTCAGTTAGAGGAGGGGTTGTGACTGAGGTCCACCCTGGACAGGCACGGTTGTGGACAGGAAGGGAGGGAGATGGAATATCGTTGTATGGAAAGGTAAAAGGTACCCCGTCAGACCCTAGGGGGATTGTTGAGCTTGGTGTGGAGCTTCATGCAGTAGGTATGTGAGCAAAGCATGGTTGACCAGTTTGTAGGCGCAAAGCCATCTGTGTAAGCTTCGTTAGTTCTGGGGGCTAGGGGGCACCCGGAGAACCGGTTTGACCCAGCTCGGCTCGGAGCACGGGCATGCCCTGCCTCTCATGCATGCAGCAGACCCTGCTTGCCTGTAAAGGCTTTACCCAACAGAGCTGCACACAAGAAATGCAAATCTGTGACTTGTCAACAGAGTCATGCATTGTGAGATTGCATTTAGCCATCTCTGCCAGCCCCCGTACCCAACATGTCCGTTTGTTTACGTGGGGAAGGAAAACCCAGGGGTTGCCAGGGGTTTGGCGTCCAGCCCGTCAGCGGTTGGGACTTTAACCCTTTACCCTCCATCGATCTGGCAGTGTATGCAGCCTGTTTAGGAGCGTCTTACCTGCCCGGCCGTGAAACAGGACCCCTGTTGTAGCCCTTTTGTTCTCTCCGGAACAGTAAACAATCCATCCCCAGTCAATTTCTTTATGGGAATGTACTATGTAGCTGTGAACGTGAATACTGAATGAAGAGCAGAGTCGGAACATCTGTGCTGCTGTAATGGTGGGAGAGGTGGGATATCAGCTGATGTTTTCTTTCTCATTTTTTTTTCCAGGTATGTGTTACCCGCCTTCGCTCCTCCCCCTGACCCAGCCCACCTGTGCATATGGCCAATGACTGAAGAGCGATGGCTGCAGATATGCACCTAGAGGTTGGCCAATCAGGACACTTCTCAGTGCAGGGTATACTCTTGGGGAGAAATTGGACAGAGAGGGATTGTCAAATGTCTATACATCAGTTTCTAGTTTCCTTCTTTGCCACTTCTTGTCCTTCTGACATCATGGTTTTCTTGCATCACGGTGGCTGTAAAGAAGGCAAAGAAGATTAGTTCGTTGAAAGACATAGACTATACTAGGACAGTGTACCATCAGCCTGGACTGTTACTCTCAAAGGGCGTGAAATTCTTGTGGTGATGATAGTTGAGCTGAAACAGAAATCCGAGATCTAAATGTTGGAAACTAATATCATGCCTTTTGCCAATCCTATTGCTACAGGAATTGCATACAAGAAATGAGGACAACACTCACAGTGTATGACGTAAACCCATACATATGAGAAATGGTTCCTGGTATATAGAATCTAAGTCCTGCTTCCAATAGGTTCAGTGCTTGAAGGCTTGATCAGAAAGATAATGGATTTGAGAATGCGTCGATCTTGTGGAGGGTTTTGACGCTGGACTATTGAGGCAGCCTTCGTTTAAGAGAGAGGAGGGCAGGCAGTAATTGTCTGTTTGTCAACCGAGAGGGGAAACAGTGTGGAAAAGGTTAAACGGCTGTGGTTTGGAGGACTCTGATGAAGCAGATAGCTCTTGGGTCAGAACAAAACAAAACACACCTGTCACGGTGGGAAACTGAAGGCAGCTGAAGTGGAAGTGTGGGTGGAAATGTGTCTGCATGCTGCTATCCTGACACGGGTTCACCTCCTGCGTCACTTCACTTGAGAAGAAAAGCGATATCTGGGATCTAAGCGATATGTGAACGTGCACACACGCTGGGAAAGGCATGCACACGCATTCACACACTGAGCGCGCTCCAGCGTCATGCTATAAAGGGAGCCATGGCCACCAAGACCTAAGTACGGGGGGGATCCAATGGCAGGGCTGTTACGGCCCCATTAATCTCGGCAGGCAGTTTGGGGCTGACAGCTGAGGTGTCGCCCTCACCTAGGCGCCCCCCCCACCACGGCCCGGGTCCGCTATGCGGACAAGCCGGTTCTGTAACTACAGGAGCGGGCCGCCTGGCACATTTCTGGGCCATGTATGTTTAGTGGGTCATGTGACTGATCGAGCATGAGTCACATTTCATGCCCTGATGTTTGGAAAAAAAAAAATCTGGAATGGTCTTATTATGCAGAAAACGCTGTAAACGGAAAATATTGCATGTGTCAGAGCAGCTGGCTTACCGGTGCTGAGTGCATGCTTCTGTCTTGTAGGATACATACTTGCATTCATTTAGCAATGTGCAATTGAGAATGCAGCCAGTCCACGGAGCAATTGGGGGTTAAGGGCCAGACGGAGAAATCACTCTGCAGGCCCAGGGATTTGAACCAGCGACCTTCCAAATATACGCACACCATCCTAGCCCACTGAGTGAAATGGGGATGAAACAAATGCTGTTGGGATGTCCCCACAACTTTATAAACAACTTTTACTTTTAAAAATATATAGTAGTGTCGTAACTTTGCGTCTGATGTCAATTTTTCCCTGCTGGTGTTATGTACACATATTGAGGTAATATGTGTACATAACAGGTAATGTGTGAATAGTGTACAGTATGTGTCACTGCTCGCGTGTGAGTTTTGTGTAGTGTACGTGTGTAATATGCGTGTGCAAGCCTGCCTGTGTGTGTGCAGGTCCTCTGAGGTGTAGGTGTCATGGAGCTAAGCTGACACCGGCGCCCCCCGATGGCCTCTCATGACATCCTGGCTACAGACCTTCCCACGGCGTGTCTCTCGTGAGCAGAGCCGGGGGAAGTTGAAGCGGCGGGAGTACCTGGCACTCCTGCGGGGTGTCCCGTATCTGAGCCGCCATCCCGCTCTGCATATAGACCCGCAGGCGCGCGCGTGCGCTGGGAGCAGGCAGGCGCTGACAGCGAGCGGGACGGATGCCGCGCTGAAGCTGAGCCAGCTTCCCTGTCTCACAAACTCCCAATAACAACCCTTTTTGTTTGCACCACTCGTCACGGGAGATTTCTCAAACCTCGCTCTGGTAAAGACAGCGCAGGTCGGCAAGGATTCGGCCGTGAGTTGGGGGGGGGGGGGGGGTGGTCAAGGATCGGGGCTTCAAGGCTGCAGAACCAGTGAGGAAACCTCGTTATTGATTAGGCATTAATATTCCTGACTGCCGATGCGACAGCTTTTAGACTAAGGTCGGGAGGTCTGGAGGTCTGGTGCAGATCACTCACTCGGTCCCTGTCCGCAGTTTTGTGGCAGCTTTGGTCTCGGCTCAGGTGGCTCTGGGTGGGGTCGCCCCCCCGCGATCAGCACAGCAAAGACCCAAATACCGTAAAGACGAGCAGGAAAGACGTAGCTGCAGGCCGACCACCCAGCCAGCACTGTGAAAACAGATGGAGAATCTCACCGCCTCAAAAACATTAACTGTTTAAGTGTTTGTTTAAAAGATTATTTATTATTGTCGTGGAATATTTACACCAGAATTTCTTGATTTAGCTGGGGATGTGCCCCCCCCCCCCCTATTTTTCCGGTCTCCACAAGGGGAAACTGAATTTTATAAAAATGTGTGAAAGCAATAAAAAAAAAAACTAAAAATGTAAAAAGTCTTCTATTTAGTTTGGTTACCTGTGGTTGAGGTTATGGCTGGGTAGGGGTTAAAGCTGACCCCACTGGCAATGAATGGAGTCCCGGCAAAGAAACAGATACCTAATCTGTGTGTGTGTGTGTGTGTGTGTGTGTGTGTGTGTGACACTGTGATAGACTGGCATCCTGTCCACGGTGCACCCTGTGCTGCCTGGGATGGGCTCCAGGCCACTGGCGACCCCCCCCCCCCAACCAGAATACGTGGTGAGAAGATGAATGGATTACCAGAGTGAAAGAAAAAAAAAACAAACTCGTGATCCCTTCCAAAGACGGGAACGGAGCAGTGCCAGTGGGAACTTATAACAAATACAGATGTGAAATACAGATGTGAAAAGCATTGTGAGCGTTCAGCACAGGCAGGTTCTTAAAAAGCCACACATTCAGCCGCAGCCTCTTACTGATGGCTGGCATGAATAGATCTTCAAAATAACAGAGGAGCACACAGCCATCAGCCTGAGTGGTGTGTGACTTCACAGCTTGGATGGCTTCTGATAATAACTGTCACTGGTATGTGTAGATCGACTGGGATGAGCATCACTTTTTAGCATTGAAACATAGTGACCACGCATAGAATTGGTGTCTCTCAGCTTATCTGTAGCTAATTATGTGCAAACAGTAAAGGTTTTGAGGGAGTTATTACCAAAAGTGAATCCACATTCCACACAGATTATCTTCTGATGATTGTGGTATCGATTAAAGCCTGCTGTTCCCCCTGTGTTTGCCACAGTCACCCCCTTCAAAAACACCGCCACCCCCCCGCCCCGTTTACACCTCACACGGCCTTCAAACTTTTCAAAGTCCGCTCATCAAAGCACAGCCTTGGATACCATGAGATAAGCAGAGATTCTGGGCCATGGACCTGTCGCTGGCATGGCCGTCAGAGATGATGAAGTCACTTCTCTTTCAGCGTAAGCTCCAAGGCCAGTAACATTTTTAAAGCTTTATTTTTTTGTATTTTTGAACTGCCAGTTGAAAAGCCACTTGCTAACTTCCAAATATAGTCTCTTATGAAATTCCTAATCTTGAACTAAAGGTCATTAGCAAAACGGAGCGGAAATCAACAGGTATAAGGCATTTTTTGATTCTACAGAGATTCGCAGAAGCAGTATTTTAACATAGTATTAATGGATTAATGGTTAAAGGTTCAGAGAGCAGAAAACAGACTATATAAAATAAAAATAAAATGGATCGGCAATGAAACTCCTTTTTTTCAGTAAATTGCTTGACCAAGCTTCCCAGAAAATAACCCTGAGATCTGGTGCAAAGTGACTGGACTTTTGGTTCTGTTCAGGCTACAAGAGCCTGTCCATAACATGCAATCTAACAGAAGTAGTAAAAATACAGAAACTGTCCCTGGGAGAACAGAACATGAGAGCATGCCTTGTATAAGAACTATGGGAGTGAACTAGTGAGACCAGGCAAAAACCCAGTTAACATGTGGGAAATCTGCAAAGCTGCACTTAAGGACCTGGAACCAGACCCAGAATGTTAGAGAAGGGAGGAAACAGGACAACCTACTCAGCCTCTCCAAGGGGTGTCAGAAGAAGCATAAGAATAAGAGGACCTATTACATATTTTCAGTTTTTCCCTTTCCTTTAATGTGTAAAACGCCTCGTTGGAATTCCAGCCCTTACTTCCGTAAAATGCTGACGTCACCTTGTAACACAATCCTTATTGGCTGCCTAACTGTATGCTAACTACAGGATGGGGGCGGAGCGTGTAGGGCAAGCTGACCAATCAGAGCACAGAGTGTGAACAGAGATGTACAGTATGAGAAAAATGTTTTTGGATCATTGAAGCATGTAAATCTATTGTAGTAGACCCCAAAAATGAAATTATGATCAATAAAAATGAGCATAATAGAGCCCCTTTAAGGTTTTACACAACAACGTGTACTGTTACTGCTGGAAAGTGAGCAATAGATATGTTATCTAAAAGGCCTGGCATACTGTGAACTACTGCAGTGTAATCATAGCTAAATCCTTACCTGTTTACCATCTACCCATCTAACCATCCATCAATCTTCTAACTGCTTATTCTGCTCTGGATGGTAGGGACTTATCTGTTTACTCTATTAATATTGTAACATTTATACATTTTACAGATTTGTTTACAGTAGCTGGACATTTATACTGGCGTTAAGTGAAATATTTATACTGAATTATGCTATTGAGGATAAGAGAAATTATTTGCGGGACCTGAATCTGAAATGTTTCTGCATCAATTATGCAGATTGGTCTGAAACTGGGCTGATCACTTTCCTGGCAGTCTTGGTGACCTCTACAACCTCTGCTTAATCGCCCCATCCTGAAAAGCTCAATCTGTCATTCTTAATTATGCATTAATCACACCGTTCTGAGTTTATAATGCAGCCGGCAGAATAATTTAAGACCATATATTTTATTCAGGTTTCATAGGCTACTACCCAGTAGCTTCAGCTAAATGAGAATCTTGAGCTAAGTATTAAAAGTACTTTTTGTTACAAAGAGCAATGAAGGAACTAACAGTCTGTCTTTCATTAGAATTGTACACTAATGTGTTTTAATCTCTGTATCCTTTTAAAATATACAGTGCTTACAATATATTTAAGTCGGTAAAATTGGGTTTAAATACGGTACATTTTCCTGCTCTGGGGGCTATGCAAAGCCGTTTGCTCTGTATTTGCCATTCTTGTCTTGCTTGCGCGTTTTAGCAGGGGAGTTCTGCTGGAGATGCCGAGCGTGGTTGTGTCCGATTAGCCGGCCGCCAGGCAGACCCAGGTAAGCGAACCAGCCTCCAACAGAAAGCCAAAGTAGGGCGTCAGTGGCGCGGAGGACCCCCAGGGGACCGGCGAGCCTGGGTCTGCATCTTCCCCCGACCGCAGGTTCACCCAATTTCCCAATCTAAACTGCAGGGGCTGTAGAAATAGTAGAGGAGGATAGAAAATCCATGGCCTTCAGGATAATGGAGAAAGAGAAGCGTGAGATATAGGAAATAAGCAGTTGTGTGGAAATCTTTTACAATGCCCCCCCTCCCTCCACACCTGCCACCTCCAGCAGGAAGGGGAACCAGGCATTGAGCTCTGGGAAAACCTATCAGGGCTGTTCATTCTCATTGTGATTCAGCTGCACTCTAGCCACACTATAATTGTGTTAGTGCAGCATTTTAAGAGTATTTTCCTTTGTTTTTTTGTTTTTTTTTTTGAGGAATTGCGGCAAAGCTCTCTGATTGCTTAATGGTTTTTATCAAGACGACACGGCCACTCCCAGCAGGTGCTCTCCTCCAGGCTCTGAGGAATGTAAGACTTCCCAAGGCTGGCAACGTCAAAGCAGTACTCCTGGTTTTATCAATGAGCTCGCTTTGCGGAATTGCGTATCAAAGATGACCTCCATACCTTTCAATTTAGAACTTTTAATCCATTTATACTGTGCCTTATTTACGGAAGCAATTCATGTAACATCCCTACAGCAGGTTTCCTCCCGGGACAGAAATCGTTGCTCACAGCCCCTTGCATTAATGGTTTCAGAAATAACCAATTTTATTTATCAAATATTGTCATCAGGGATCTGTTTGTCGTGGTCTGCGCTCATAGGTCAAAGAGGGCACCAATCAGAAGGGATCTGAATATAAGCCACTCTGTACCTAGCTGTGGACTGTACCATTGCAGAAGGGGAGACTGGAGGGTTATACCATTGATTGAAAGCACTGAATGTGACCCAAGATGACAGACACACCTCGTCCATCCTCACACGTGTTGTCAGTCATGTCAGAGATAGGTAAATGCTTGCCCCCTCTCCTAGCTAAAATGGTTTAGGAGTCTCATGTGATTTGGAGCACTTTTGATATACATTTTCACTGATATCAAGTTTTATATGTGACCCAAACTATTTGTTAAGTGGTTAGAAATTTTACGGATGGATGGATATTTTATCAGTAAGTGTTCTTTCTTTTTAAGTAGTTATGTACTCACCCCTCTTTGGTCCTCTGTAGCCCACAGACTACAAGTATAACATCTGCGGCCATGACACATATTCTTCACTCTTCATTTCTAACAAGAACATCCTGAAAATGACAGTTGCGATGTCTTGAAGTCCTCATCTGAAGGGTCCGAGTGTGTGGTCAGTAAACACAGTGAATGCTACATTACTCCGATGACCTTCTGCCCCACCCCAAAGCTTATAAATCAGATAATGGATATAAACACCGGCTGCTTGAAAGTACTCTTCTCAGTCCACTGGAATTAATATCTTGGAATTGACTCCACTCTTGTGTAAACAGATTTTTCCTCCTTCCCATTGTTTTGGATTTTTTTTGGTTTTTGGATTTTTTTCTGTAATAATCTCTGGTTGCTATGCTTTACCAGTTACTCTTTCATGGACTCGTAGGAATTGTGACCCTTCAGTGCCACTCTGCTACCAGCTGACCCAGAAAGTTTAAGTTAAGGAAACACGTCCCAGTTGAGTTCCATTCTAGTCCTGATTTTTTTTTTTTTAAACCTGAAGTCACAGTTAAAACCCCCCCACCGGCATGGTGGCCCACACTCCCCGTGGGCTCCTGTGACACCAAAGACCAGCAGCCTACTCGACTTCCTGGCCGGGCTCGCTGTCGGCTGTGAGGCAGGGGAGAAACAGGATGCCGTGGTTAGTGTAGCTATTTCCGGACAGCGACGACAACTTCCATTGCACCGAATGTGGCCTGCTGAATTAGCTTTATGCACACACACCTTAAATCTTGTTTTTCAGCAGGATGCACTTCCATGAGGTCCAGGGAGAGGCCCGCTTTGATAATGAGGGGAAGGCCGGAGCCATATACCAATCACTAAAGGATGTGTCCAGAGGGCCAGTACACATAGTCTGGGTACCTCTGGGCCGAGACTAAGCCCCCAAAGCAATTAGCAAGATTCTAGAGTGGTGCATCTCTCCTGAGCAGGTGATTGGCCATCCCTTGATGGACTTGGGCGGGCCTTGATGATTGACAGATACCAGCCTGAATGGCAGAGTGGTTTATAGGATCTCTGTTACTCTATAGTCTGGACTGTGACTGACCGTAATGATGGACAGATTCACGTAAAGGAATGGCTTCTGTGGTTAACTCACTTATCATAAAGAGGCTTCCCTTTGGTCCAGCTAATTAGCAACACTTTACTTCCTGCGGGCTGAAGAAGGGAATGGAGACCAGAATGAACTATAGAAGCACCTCAGTATCCACAGCATGTTTTTCTAGCAGGAATTTAACAAATGCTGGCTTTTATAGGAAATAATATCCAGTGGGTGTCATAGAAGGTCCCCGTTCATTAAGGTCTGAGGAATGTTCTTATATGCCATCACTTGTAGACAAAGGTGGAAAATTCAGGACCAGGACTGGTTGGTTGAAACGAAACCTCGGTCTGGATTTGAACTTTCTGGACCTGAACTTTCCACCTCAGCTCGCAAAAGTGATTAAGACTCGTGTATAAATGAAAACCACAGAAGCATAGGTTAACGGCTGTGAGACTGATCTCCTGGAACGAGGGATAGATCGTCTGACAAGTGGGGCCTGTTCACAGTGTGATGTCTTGGTAAGCCAAGCTTGTTTGAAGGCCTAAATGGAAAAGTGTATGATGAGGCGGCTGGCAGCCAACGTCTGCAGTGTGTGTATCGCTCTGATTACCCTCTCCGGTGCGCCACTGCTTTTTATGCATGCAGTTTCATTGTAAACAGTGATGAATGATGTTAATCTCACATATTGGTCCGAAGGGACACAGCTTTGTTTACAACCAAAAAAGCCATTTTAATATCAAAAACGCAACAGAAAAAGTTAAATAATACAAGTAATCCTTAGATGCAAGCACAAAGCAAATTTGATTTAGATAGTTTTAGTGGTCCTTTCAATTGTTCTGCATGACAGGAGTTTTTTTTTTTTCTTTTTGAAGCCTTAAAGCTTTACAGGTTTAAGTTTGTGGATAGTCCTCTCCAGAACTCTGAAGGCTGAAGGAGATTAAATTTAAATCAGTCTTGAAAAGACCCCTTTGGGGCACAAAATAATGTCAGTTTTCATGGGCCTACCTGCCACTTTTAGCTAAATGCAAAGTGTAATAACATCCCTTAATATAAAGCCTGATATTTTGTTGAAGCAATTTGGGATAAGATGCTTGCTCAAGGGAACAACAGCAGAGCTCCCTGTGGGCCCAGAACTGGCCTTGCAGGGATGGTACCTGTGCAGCGTGTCGAGCTTGAAGAAGGCCTGCTTTGAGTTTGAGCGGGGCCGCAATCGGGGACGCTGAAGGGAGCGATGGCTACGGCCTTTGAATGTCGGGCTGCTGGGGTTGAGGGAGGCCCACAGGCTGTACCTGGGGAACATTCCGGCACATTCCTGCGGTTCCTGATTCCTGAAGATTTGTGGACTGTCCAAATCTCGGGGGGGGGGCTCAGCTTAAATCAGCGCTGAAAGGGCCCATTTCGAACACAGTAACATTTATGACTTTTTAGCTGTTACTTTTACTCAAAGCGCCATTCAGCTTTCGCTTATTTATGCTGCTGGACATTTTTTATTGCTCAAAAATACTACAGTCGGGTCCTTCCTAGACCATGAACCAGCAACTTTCAGTTTATGAGTCCCTGTATAGCACTGTTATACCTGCTGGCCCATAACCCCATAGGTTTAGAAAATGCACAGAAAACAACCATTAGCCATTCACATCAAAATTAATACCAATTCAAACTCATATTCAATCACAGATACTCTTTGTGCTATAAAAAAATCCCTTGTCCAGGCGGACAGGCAGGTTTTGGGGTAAATTACCATAGCAAACACAGTCTGTGCTGTCAAGAGAATTCAAGCAAGAAGCTCCAGTCCATTCAAAGAAACTCTCCATAGCTTAATCATTTTCCATCTTCTTTGTTTGCCGACTGCCGTATTTATGGGGATGAAGCTTGGCGGAGTGGGAAGGTATCATTAACAAACCGGGGATCTCCGCTCTGCGTGGCCTTATCTGCCGTGTCGCCGTGAGCCGTGACCAAGCTGGGCCCCGAGTCAGAGGCGTCGCTCGCCTGCTCATGTCAGCCTCTCGCCTGTAATCCCATCAGAAAAGCAGCGGTATTAGCGTGCTTGTGAATGGGCGTTTAATCGGAGCGAGGACAGAGATGAGCACGGATCACAGGACCGACCTGGGTCTGACACTCATCTCATCTGATCTGGTTTACATACAGCACGGCACCCTGGATTAATTTGATCGAAATACGCCGTTATATCGTCAAAGAAATAGTTTCCTGTGTTCAGCAATGTGGCAGAATTGTGTTGCTTTAATGTGATATGATTGTTGAGAGAAAAAACATACTGAAGGTGTGTGTCACTAATATTGACAACCCAGCCTTTGGTACTGTGTGTGCCCTCCCTTTGGCCAGATAACAGCAGAGAATCTCTGTCTCCTGTAAGGCTGGGGGACGTCGGAGAAGATCAGCAGCAGCGGATTTGCCTGTCCCTCCTCAGGGAAACTTCTGAGCCTCACTTACGGACTCTCCATCTCAGCCACCCCCATCGGTATTCGGTGGGGTTCAGCGCTGTGATGGCCATTGCAAAAGCTGGATTCTCTCGTCAGTGAGCCATTTTTATGTGGATTTTGAGGTATTCTTTGGATCATGGTCCTGCTGGAAGATCCAGCCGTGACCTCGGTCTAACCTCTCCGCAAAGGCAGCCAGGTTTCCAACTAAAATCTCCTGGTATTTGATCTGCGATGATGCCACATCTCCTAGCAATGTTCCCAGGGCTTTTGGAAGAAAAATTGCCCCATGACATCACAGATCTGCCACCGTACTTCGCGGTGGGGATTAGGCGCATTCCTCTATGACCTTCCCTCTTTTAACACCAAACCCACCCTTAATATCTGTTTCCATAACTTATATTTTGCTCTCATCTGAACACAGAACCCAGTTTCTGTCAAAATTCCAGTGAATTTTAGCAGAACTCCAGGCAATAATGTTTGTGGTTTATTGAGAGCAGAAGTTTTCTCCAAGTAGGCTTGTTGGCATGCATGTTGTGTCTAATTGCAGTTTTGCAGACTTGTTGTAACCCCAGGAAGCAACCAACTTCTGGAATTTTCCATTTGTGATCCTTGGAGAATGTTTTGCCTCTTCAACCCTCCTGTTCACTTTGCGTTCATGCTGGTTCATCTCAGCTCTCGATTATTGCCGTAATAGTACAGATTGGTATTTTCAAGCATGAAGCTGTTTTTCTAGCTGTCGCCTGATTTACGAAGCTCAGAAACTATTTGTCTCATTTCATTTGTCGTCTCTGATCTCCCACGCTGATAGATATCTAACAGTGTTTGACTCATGTGTCACCTTGCATTTATACCCCAGTGGAACAGGAAGTCATGAATGATCACTTAAGGGTGAGAATATAAAATATTTTTTTCATTACAGTTTCTAAAGGTACCAACAATTGTGATGTGTTATAGTAATATTTCTATTTTTTTCTCTTAATTGAAGGTTATTTTCTCTAATATTTTGAATTCTGGATGAAGCTAGCATCCTTTTCAAAGTGGTAACTGTCACATGTTACATTTGATGTAGTACCGTATTTTTTAAATACCTCTTACACAATCTAAGTTGATCATGGTTAAAACCAGAGCCTCTGAGTATAAAATATAATAAGCATCTGTAGAAAATTATTAGTTAGGTTACACATAGATATAAATTTTAATCGGCTACACCGGTAACCTCTCTCCCATATTGCCTTCAGACAGACCAAACACGGTTTATGGTCAAATCTAAACTTCTTCAGGTTAGCTGTACAAATCCTGTTGTGTGATTGACAGGGAGGTTGCTCAATGCTTTTATTTTGAAGAAATTAAACAGCCAGAGAAACTGCGGCCTCTGTAACAGCGGGGGCTCCCTCGGGGATTTTTAGAGTCCTCAGTGAAAAACATAAAGCAGTCGCCAATCGATTGGAGTCCAACATAGCTGAAAGAGATGGTACTGTGGCACCAGAACCAGATGGAATGGAGCGAGGGGAGCATCATTCAGAAGGTTTATGGTAGCCCACATTAACCCCACAGACTCACCTGAAGGAAGCGGTAAGGGCAAAGTAAGCATGGCTGGTAAATAAGCAGAGGACACACCTGGTCCCTTAAGTGTCCATCCGCCAGCAGCAGGTGTGGGCACTGTGACTTGGTGCAGTTAACCTGGGCACTTCCAGGACCATATCCAGCGGTGTATATGTGCAAAACTAAAAGATGCTTTAGATGAATGTTCCGGCAGGACAAGACAGCAAACTGCATCGGGGGAATGTATTCCATCTCCATTGTAAAGCAGGCCGGAAGGAGTGAGATTTGGAGGGGGGTGTGGATAGGGAGGATGGGCTGAGCGGGAGGCCGCCTGCCCTGGGTTGGCTCTCTGAAATGGAAACCTGCCACCTTGTTTACTCACCTCCTGTGTTTCTGTTTGCGTTTGTCCCTTTCACTCGTCACCGCGATGCGCTTAATCTCTTTAAGTGCGGCTGATTATGTGCGGTCATGCCGCGGATGGCCGAGCTTGGCGGTACATACCCGCCCCCCCAGCGGGGATGCTGCTAACTCGCTCCGTTAGCCCGCCGTGAGGAGCCTGGCGTGTCGTTTCTAAAGCCCGCGATAACGACTCGTCAGGCCCCGAGAAAAAACGCCATTACCGGGACCCTCTGGCTTCTCCTTTATCATGTAAGTGTTCCTGATATGATAGGAACAGAAGTGTGTATGTTGCGGGGAAGCTCACATTTGGTCAGGCCCTCTTCATGGCCGGACAGGCTGGAAGTGTTCTACCATGGGGGTCCTGCCAGTCCACAGGCCCTCAGAGGGGTACGGGTCGAGAAGAGGTGGAGGGGATACCTGTGCCAGAACACTGCCTCACAGGCCAGACCTCGCCCTAACGGAGGGCCGGTGTGGACCCGCCGGCGAGCCGTTCCAATCAGCACACTCGCTCTGCAAACGCTCCCCCCTCGGGAGCTGAGATTGCCTCATTAAGTGTGATGGTTATCCCGGCATTCTCTAATAAATGCTTTTATTGTTTATTCTGTGTTATCAGATCCTCCACTCTGTCTATTAATTAAAACAGTACACCAATGCGGCGCTAATACTTGCCTAAGCATTTTTGAAATGTTTCGCTGTGGAGTTTGTTTATTTATAAGTGGGGTCAGTTTGGGTGAGTCGAGTTGAAGTGATATTCAGCAGAGAAGCAGACTTAGGCTGGTTTATCATGGAGAACTGGCCCCACCCAAAGCCTGCCTGACACTCACCAAACCCCACCCCCCCCCCCCCCCCCCCGGGGCTCCTGCCACTCTCTTCCCCTCTCTCCTCTCTCCACCTCCCTCTTCCTGCCTCCATCATTCCCCTTCCTTGCCTCATATCATAAAGTGCCCCACTCACTCATTAGTCGAGGTCATGCCCCTGCCCCCGCCACCCCGCCCCCCAAGTCATATGGGGACCGCACCGCATTCCATGTGAGCGGTAGGCATTCGGAACTTCGCCTGGGGGCGCTGTTCTTACGTGGCTGTTACCGTACGTCATCTGTAAGCCACGCCCACGGCAGTTTGTCGTCTACGCTCGCCTTTCCTCAGATTGCATCAGCATTGCAAGGTTGCATGTGTTTGTGGGATCTTCTGCTGCAAAATATGTTTATAGCCATTAATATGTAACACTTCCTGTATAATAAATGTCTGTTTATTCGGCGCGTGTGCGTCCGCATCTACGTGTGCACAGCATCGCTGATGCACTTTTCTCCGCGTGTGTTGTGTTGAGTAAACCCCCTGCTGTGTGTCTGCCCCGACCATTGCGAGATTATTTTGCTATTTTACTGCACATAATGCATGAAATTTGCTGTGCCTTTGATTGAACACGTTTGATCACACCTTTAATGCGCTTTAATTTATCAGCTTCCTACCCGAGTCACGATCTGGTTCGGTGCCCTTCAACCACATGGCAAGTCACGTGTCCTGTGGGTGGACCGTCGGCTTTCGGAACAGCGCGAGCTCACCACTCTCCAAACCCCCCCGGCTCCAGCACACTCTGACCCTCAGACTCGAACCTATCGTCGCATATTTAATTTTCTGCTGTGGTAGTGCCATCTTAGCTAAAGGGCTTAGGCTAATGTCGCTAATGGCTTTTCATCCATTAGGGTAATCGTAGTGCACTGTGGCAGTGCTCAGGATACGGCGATTAGCTGTGCCTGGGGGGCAGCAAATTGAGGCCCCGTTTAGTCTATATGTACTCCCCCTGAAGATGAGCCCTCAGACTATTAGGAAGGGAGCGCTGGTACTATAGTCTTTGCTGATTTTGTCGCATTTTGGTCACGCCCATAACCACTGAGCTGTTTCTGATAGGATGTAAGGGCAGCCTTACGGTCCAATAGGATGAGAGCAACACCCTTCCATCAGTACCTGCCTCAGAATGTATAACTGCGTAACCCAGTGTTAAGTTATTGTCCATTAAAGACAATAATAAAAGCTGTATCTGTGTCGAGTTAGGGGCTGCCTGCAGGGCTGTTTGACTTTGTAGGCTGGATTTTGTCGTCTCCCAGTGGAGTTCAGCCTCCTGCTCATTTGAGTCTCAAGCTCTGGGCCATCGACACGGTGCCGCTGTTTCCGGATGCAGGCCAAATTCCCGACTCAGCACGTCCCACGCAGACCCATCCCGGCGAACGAGAAATCGGTATGCCAGAATATGGCTTTGGACGCGGGAGAGGTTAGAAGCAGCGGTGGTGTGGGGCCGTGTTCTTTCGCCTGTAATCCACCTCATTCGCACCTTCGGCGGGACTTGCCGGTGCCACGGACAGCCAGTCACAAGTCGGCTTTCTGGTGACCACAGCCAAGGCGGAGCTTCGCACCCCGCCCACTTCCGCGGTGAGAACTCAGGCGTGCACCACTACACCATGGGAAATCCCCCCTGCCCCCCACCCCGAAACGACTCCTCCATGGTGACCGGGGCGGAAAAAAACTGTAGCGGGGAAAGTAAACCACACAAAGCCTTTGTGAGCTGGAGCTCGAAAGGAGCACACACACCTCAGATCCTGCAAATAAGCACAATTTTGAAATAAATTGGTCTTTTTAAAATGGTTTGTGTAAAGACTATTTTTCTGCTTGGAGAGATTTCAGCATTAGGAATTGACGGGAATAAATACCCTTCAGAAGTAACAAATGAGCCAGCTTAGCAATAACTCACTCGCAGCGTTTATGGGCTTTATTCAATTACTATTTTCAGGTTCATTTTTATTTTGTTATCTGGCCTTTCACACGGAGTTTGCGGACAATTCCTGAGCTTTGAAGGGATGGCTGGGGGGGGGGGGGGGCGGGTTGTGGTGCGGGGAGAGAAAGATGGTATTGTCAGGGAACTGGGTGCTTTGTGGGCAAGGTTGTTATGAAGGTGTTGTCAGTGAGAGAAGGTTTATGAAGGAGCTGTTTGTGGGGATGCTTGAAGGAGGTGCTGTGTGTGTTCGGGGCAGGGCGGGGGGGCAATTGGAAGAGGTGCCTGGGACCCTTTTTTCATAAAAGCGGACGGTTCTCTATTTCTTATACACTGTTGCTGCCCGGATAAATTCAATTAATTTTTATGTAGCTATATTCCCAATGTGGCTTTTGCAAAAGGCTCAGGGTGCAGAAACCACTCGATACAATGAGCACAGCAACCGCTTTGCAATTAGTCTGCGAGGCAATTAACATCAAACATCTCGCAAGATACGGCACAAACAAAAGCAACAGAAGGCAGGCAGCAAAAAAAAATTCTGCAGGAGTTGAAATCCTCTGGGTTCGGCCAGCTGGAGCCACCGTCATCGTGGGCATCCAAACAGGGACGGTCCCTTTAGAGACAGGGGGGCTGAGATGTGCCACGCGAGCACGCTCCCGCGTCACGGCCGTCCGGAGCGAGTCCCCATGCGCCCCCCCCCCCCCTCCCCCCCGGGACCCTCCCTTACGGCCTCCGCACTGGGATCTTCCGTCTCAGCTTGGATGGCTGTCACGCCATCTGCTGTAAGTTCGCATTTGGATATGAGGATTTGTAGGTGTGACCCCCCCCCCCCCCCTCCAAAAAAACACCCCCTGCTGCTCCTCATGTTCTCCTCCCTCGCGATCCTCTTCATGGTTCTCAAACACTCCCACACCTTGGCGCATCCTGTTCCTGCTCCCGTCTCCATCGCTCGCTCTCCCCTCCCGGCGATCCGGCTGGGGCAGGTGACGGCGACTCCGCCATAGCTAATCCTGATTCCCGCCGACAGGTGCGCTCGGATGGGCGCGCTCCTCAGTTGCTGGCTTCCAGCCGTCCACAGCAGACGGGATTAGGGTGGGCCGGGCAGTAGAGGGAGGGGGGGGGGAATCGGTGTAGCCAAATATGCCACCAGGCCACATCCTCCCAGGAGCGTCCGGCTGCCGCCTTCGTGCTCCTTGTCTCAGCGCCCTCTTTTCCGGGAAGCCGAGTTCACTCAGGGAATACCGGCCTTCCGAGCGGCCCCCCCTGGAATATTTATCTGCGTAGCAGACACCTAACGGGAAAGTGACTTACATGCCGCCGATCTGCTGCTAACTGCCCTACCTGTTTACGGAGCCGGATGCTTTTCGTTTTTTTTTTTCTCACTTCACAAGCACGCTGGAGCAGTTTGGAGCGGGAGGACGCTACGTTACACCTGCCGCATGCCCTTGGGTCAAAGGTCACGCTCTCTGACCTCGACGCCCCCCACTGATGTAGAGCCCTGATTACAGGAGCTAATAAATGGGACATAAGAAATGTAACAGTCCCCCCCCCACATACACACACAGACACACACAAACCAAACTACAAGACTTTTGGCTGTTTTTTGGATATTTATATAAAAATTAGGTTTATATTATGCTAAAAAATATCAAGTTTTAGTCCCCATAATGCAGTGAAAACAAACACGCACACGCACACACACACAGATTTGGATATTTGGTCCCCACAATGTAATGTAAAGCTAATCCACACACACACAGACACACACACATACAGACACACACAATCTGTCACACTCACTGTACCCCGTTTTTTCCTGTAAGGTCACTCTCCCACTTTGGGGCATTTGGGGATGAGTCAGTGTTCCTGAAAGTCTAGCGACTGTGCTTTGCAAAGCCCGCCTCTCCCCGCGAGTGACGCCGCCGAGCCCAGCGGCTGAGATCCGAGCCGCGACGGCAGAGCGGGACGGTAAAGGGGCGGTTACAGATATCATAGGGCCGTTCTTGTCATGCCTCGTCTAAGCGAGTTTTGAGGTCTAGGGGTGGGTGGGGGGGTGGCTTTCAGAATGACGAGCAGCCTTGATCTTGTTTAGATAGCAGAGAGGAGAGTGGGGGGGGGGGGGGGGAGGTGAGAAGGAGCCAGAACCCCACAGATCACCCGCCCCCTCCCCAGTGACTTTTCAAAGGAGGCGCAGCTGCCTTTGAAGCAGCCATCAAAACAGCGCGATCCCCAGAAGCCCCAAAGGGGGCGCCAGCGCTCTTGTCCACGCCTCCTCCGCAAGAAGGCCGACTTTCAATGTACCGGCCGTGAACTTCGGTTTGGTCCTGCCGTGCTCTGTAGCCGGGGTGCAGGGAACCAGCAGCTAACACAGCGGCTGTGCTCGCCCTGGCCGATGGCTCCATTTGCCTGGGGCGGCTCCCCGGCTTTCCGCGCGAACGCAAACACACATCCACTCCAACATAACCCTCAGCACCATTTTTTCTCCATTCTTCCTCTCTCCTTCCTTCAATTTCATATCCTTTCCTTTCATTTTCCTCTTCTTAAATTGCATGTAATCAGGGGTGTAGAAGCCAGGAGGAGATGGGGGGGGGCACGTACCCCCCAATTTATAATTTGCCTTCATTCGTCCCCCCTAAAGAATAGACAGTTGCATTTAAATTATTAAGCTGAGTGACGTTCCCCCCAATACCAAACTCTATCTTGCCCCCTTGCACATCAGTGAAGGCAGCCCCCTCTTTCCTGGTCATCTCCGTACACATATGCACACTAAAACACCCGCACAGAACCCTCACCGCCCTGGCTTCAGTATCACCCGCACAAAACCCTCACCGCCCTGGCTTCAGTATCACCCGGGCCTGTTTGTGGAGACGAGGCCACTAGGTAAAGAGACGCTTCAAGGTTGTGTCCTGGTTTGGCTTCTGAAGTTCTGCCTCTGTTGCGGTTGTATTCCTAGCTAAGTTCTGAACTGAGCCGACTGAGGACACTCCTCTGCTTTCCAGTCAGTGCGGTTTTGGTTTTGGTTTGGTCTGGTTACCATTTTTGCATGTAAATATGAATTTAGAGCATCTGTCTAAGTGTTTGTGTTCGTGTGTCCTTGTGGTTTTCTGTAGTCTGCATATTCTCCGCATGCTTGTTGGCTCGAAGCCTGTGAATATTTCAGTAGTGTTTATCAGGATTTCTGTGACAGCCACTGACACTGTCCTGAGACTGACAGATGCTAACACTCTGCTTACATGATATAAACGTTATTAGCGCGCACGGCGGAAATGTGTAATCTTTTGTTAGTTGTAGCCTTGGAATGTGTTTTTTTTAGCTTATGTGCTTTTGAGGAGGGGGGGGCAGATATTAACTGGGTAACACACACTCGCCATCTCCATCCTCTTAGAAGGAACTGGACAAGAATGGATGCACCTGTATGTGCATTAGGGACTGTGTTTTCAAGGCTACAAGACCCAAAAAAAAAAACAAAACACGAACATCTCACCTTTTCTTCTTACTTCTGTTTCGCTTCGATTTTGTTTTCCTTTTCAGTTTGCTTGTTTTTAAGGCTGCTACGACTCATACGGGATTCTCATCAGAGGGGGGGGGGGGGGGGGGGGGGGAGGCCGCTGCCCCATGGCCCAGCGTTAGCCGTGAAAACAACAAGGTAGATGTGCGAGCGTCTGGCTCACGCAGACACACTCAAACACCTAAAACGTGACGGAAGGCCGATTTCCGGGGAAAAATGGAAAGAGGTTCCACTGGAAGAAGAGAATCATGACTGCGAGAATCCTGACATTTATTTTAAAGTGTGGACCATTGAATATATGCAATATTAAACAGAGACTGTGCTAAATTCAGAGCCACCCCGTCTTCTGCTCTCTCACAGTTTGGGGGGCGGGGCGGGGGGGGGGGGGGGTACTGCCATATGGAATCCTTAATAGTTACAGTTAGTTATCAGCTCTGTGGTTACCCCCTTGCCCACTCCCCAGCTTACTGCCTGTGTTGAGGCTGGACGACTACGTTGGGTTGCGTGTTCCTCACAGTTCACTCCCCTCTTGCATGTGACTGGCTTTAGTGACCAGTTGCTTTTCCCTATTTTCAACCCAGTAGGGTGGACTGTAACTGGGCTGTGTTGTAGGTCTCTCTTTGATGTCCTGCGGTGCCACATTCTGACAGACTCATGCCTTCCTTGAGTGCCTCCTGTCATCGGCATATTGTAAAGGTTCATTTCAGAGAGGGTTGTGTCTATCTCCGAAGGGAGGATCAGGTGACCTAACTATTTGGGCTTATTTCCTTGACTGGTTCCTTATTGCTGCCGTTCCTTCCCAGTCCCTGTACACGCCAGGAGACACTATTCATCATACAGATATTTCCTGTCAAGTCCTTGCGTCACATACTGTAGCTCTGCGTCCCATCCTGACCAGTGTGGTCCCCACGCATATTTAACCTAAGCCACTGGCACATTGTATCGCTGCTGATTTGCCACTGGTTCTATTTGCCAGAGTGATTAAGATTAAGGACAGCGTGGTTCATACTCTCTTTACGTTCCTGCCGTTAACTGTCTTGCCGGCTCTGTAGGCCACGTCCTCTAATCGTCCTCTATTCCATCAGCCTCATTTACTCAGCATTGTCGTAGCCTAACCGGAAAAGGAAGCTTTGATTACTAAATGAAATGTCTGTTTTTGCCAGCTTGAAACACATTTCTACCTGTAGTCCTTAAGTATCTCTTACCGTCTCATAACAGTCGTATCATTTGTGGAGCTGGGAGAGATTTGTTATGTATTTTGTCCATCAGCTGATTCTGCCTCCTTGGTTTGGTCCATTCCTTGGTATCTGAATGGCTGCCATGCACTAGATGCTGCTGTGGTCATGTGATGGTCACGTGAAGGTCTCCTCTGCTGGAAGCAATCTGTGTCTCTTTGGCTGGCGTGGTCCTCTGCGTCTTTCTTCTAGACCAGTGAAACTTTCTGTTCCACAGATCAGCCCCGCGTGGGATGCAGTGACAAGTCTGAGTTGTTTCCAATATCTCAGATCCTTTCGGCTTCAGAGAAAAGGACATTTGCTCGCTCCCCTGCGCTTACTGTTTGTTTAACCAATGGTCTGGCACCATGCTTGCTGCCGACGTGTTTTGTCTCTCTCTTGGCTGGAATTAAGTTGCCAGAAAGATCAAAAGCAGCTCATCCTGGCAGCAATCTATGGTATCGATTCTTGTCTTAATGGCGTATTGCGTTCGGACGCTGGTGTCGGGCTGTTTTCTGATGTTGAACTTGAATCTCTGTGGCAAAGCTGTTAGTGTCGGGGCAGTGATGGACTGCAGGCAGCAGAGAGCTCTGCTCCTTTGGGTTATTACACAGCCAAAGTCTAAACCTGACATACCTTCTAAACAAGGTTAGAACCTTTCGTTCCAGGTGGTGCGCATCTGCGTGTGTCTGCGTGTGTGTGTGTGTGTGTGTGTGTGTGTGTGTGTGTGCATGAGCTATGGTCTTTCTCTGATGTGAAATAAATAAATAAATTCCAGACTGAAACTGCTGATTTTGTTACTTAATGGGTGTAACGGACTGAGATTAGTGGTGCTGTGTACCATGTAGAGGGGAAATACGCTGTGGCTTGGGTTTTTTTTTTTTTTTTGGGGGGGGGGGGGGGGGTCGCTGTGTTGATGCTTTCCTATTTCTACTTAACTCCCACGGTCCAGTGAACCCCACATTCCCTGTGTTTCTCAGCCATTTCTGCCCTCTCCTTTCGAGGATTTAGCTATATGGAGAACCCTTCCCCTCACTGAAGTGTGACATGCAAGAGACATAGAGACACACAATCAGACAGACACAGAAACGCACACAGACGCACACAGTCGATGTATTCATATCTTAGTGGGGACTCTCCATTCATTTCTAAGGGCATAACTCTAATCCCAGCTACTGTATGACAACCTTAACCCCTACTCAGCCCTAACCTTAATCAAAAGTAACCAAATAAAATACAAGACATTTGGCATTTTTAGGTTTTTGATTGCAGTCAAATATGCACAGGCAGGTAAACACACAGACATGCAATCACACAGATACACAAAAAATATGCAGACATGCAAACTCAGACATGCAATCACACAAACACATAAAAACTACGCAGACATGCACACACACAGACATGCAATCACACAGACACACAAATGCTATGCAGACATACAAACACGCAGACATGCTATCACACAGACACACAAAAACTACACAGACATGCCAACGGGCAGACATGCAAATTTATAGACGCGCAAACACACGCAGACACACAAACTGTAGCAGTCACGCAAACACACACAGACACGCAATCACACACTGACACACACTGATATCATATCTGCTCTGCGGTTCCCATGTGACTTGTACCTTTAGGGGAACAATTACCTGAATTATATTATTTCCAGCCATTAAGTCAATCCCTGCTTGATTGGTACAACGATTACATGACTGCAGCATGGCTAATATCACACGCAGAGACGCAAACACACGCAGACACAGTATTGATATTATAACTGCTCTGGAATTTCCCCTGTGCCTTGTGCCATTAAGAAAACAATTAGCTAACGGACATTATATTGCTTACTATTAAGTCTATCCCTGTTTGATTGGTACAATGATTACATAACTGGTCTCACTGCAAAAAAAATGGCTTCCTGGTGTTATTAATGTTGTTAGACATGGATGCCGGGTTGTCGTTGTTTGTGTTGCGATAGCCAGCCATGAGGATGGAGAGTCAATGGCAAACGTAAATCACACAGCGGCACAGCAGCACGGAAATTTGAAGGCGCCGTCGGGCTGCTTTCTAACACCCTCTCTCTCCTCTTTTCTCGGTCCTGCCCTCTGGCCCTCGTCTTCCCTGGTTGGACACCACAGGTAAGTAAGAACGCCCTTTTTCCCATCTGCCGTCCTCGTCTGCGGCGCCCTGCAGCGGCCACACCCCCTGTCACTGACCCCCTGCCCTGGTCTTCGTGGAGTGTGGCTCCAGCTACCCAGGGGCCAAGGGGAAGGGGGTCAAACTTGAAAAGGGAGCAGCAGAGGGCAGGATGCCATCGAATGTTCCCCACAATGTGATAAAAACCTGTTATTTTGATGTTGTGGGGACCATTTTTCAGGTCCCCACAAAGATCTGTGAACGTGATCGAAAAACTGAAAATGCCAAAAGTTTCATATTTTGTTTGATTACTTTTGGTTAAGGTTAGAGTTGGGTAGGGGTTAAGCTCGTCATGTTGGGATTAGAGTGTTCCCCATAGAAATGAGTGCAGAGTCCCCACAAAGATATAATTACAAACATGTATGTTTGTGTGTGTGCGTGTGTGTGTATGTTTGCGTGTTTGTGTGCATATCTTTGCATGTCTGTGTGTGTTTGTCTCAGTGTTTGTGTATCTCATTGTACTTCCTCGTCTGTGATTGTATATCTGCCAGTGTTTGTGTGTGCTTCCGTGTCTGTGATTGTATATCTGCCAAGTGTTTCTGTGTGCTTCCGTGTCTGCATAGCTGTACATGTCTGTGTGTGCTTCTATGTCTGTGTAACTTCATATTTGTGTGTTTTTGTGGATTGTGTTTGATTTTGTGTCTACATGCGTGATTGCCTGTGTTAGTGTTTCTGCACGTGTCTGCATACATGCGTATGTTTCCGTGTGTAAGGGCCTCCCATACGTGTACGCGTCCGCATGGCGTACCTGACCTTTGACCCTGCTGGGCCTTCCATCCTGGGATGTCACTCTTTGAAGAATGCTAAGGGCAGCAGGCTCACCCCTCTGTGCCGCCTCGCATCTGCATAGCTAACAGCTTGGACGCACACCTGAGGCGTTATAGCACTGTCCTTAGTGCTTAGCCTTCCTGCTAACTCTATACTTCCTTTAATGGATGGTGCCGTAAATGGTTGCTTTCTCCTTAGCCTTTTTCTTGTATTTTGTCGATGAGATCAGCTGATTTCGGAGATTTGTCCTCATTAGACACTGAAACACCTAAGACCCAGTTAGTGTCAATTAGAGGTCCAGCAGAAGATGAAGGAGAGGAGGATCAGACAGCCGAAAGGCCGACTCCAAGCACGGCTTGGAAGTTATCCGAGGTGCTGACACGGCATCCCTGCCGGTGAAGCAGACGGGCGTGGCACAATCGGTGACTGGTGGGCAGGGTAAGGACCGCCCACTGCGGGGTGACGGGCAGGGTGATATTCTGACAAATTCAGTTTAGTTTATTTTTGAATAGTGCCCCGGCTCCCCCCAGAGTGTTAAATGCAGTACCAGCGTGCGCATGTCGGATGCCATCAAATTTACATAACAGACTTCAGCGATAACATTAAGCGAGGGATTTCTGGGAAGAGGCATGGAAAGTTTAATGAGAAATGCATGGAAAATGGAGGCTTTTTTCAACAAGCTGACTGTAGTTAGATGGTATTTATGAAGGAGGTTGTACAGTATGTATCTGTGATCTCTTTTTCTCAAGCGACTGCAAACCGCCTGCACCGTAGGTCTGTGATGTCCTCTAGTCAGGGAGGAGGGACTCTCGTGGAAAGCGCTAACGAATATCGAACCTCTCCTCCCCCTGGCAACGTGACCTAGGCGCAGCTGACGTGTCAACAGGAAAGGCTTGTCAGTTAGACAAATTTTGGGGGTTCCCCTCCGCACCTGGTCCGTGCATCGCTGTGTCGCTCCTCGTCAGCGCGACCTACATTAACAGCTCCTGACAGCACGATCCAGCGCAATGACAGATTCCCAATAAAGATGGAGAGAGTCGGGCCATGGGCTGTTTCGCATAATTTCTGGCTGTTTTGTTTTCATCTCCGCAGACGCTATTAGGTGTGTAGAATGTGTGTTTTTTTCCGTGTAATTTCCACATAGGGTTATAGACTCTTTTCCAAAGAAACATTAAAACTTAATGTATCCAGTGCTGGGTGTGCAGAGAAATTCGGAATCCCGTAGGGTCTTCATAAGGCCTGTGGGCCTTTTGGATTTTGGGAAGCGCCATAGTCTCTCACTCGGTCTCTCTTAGGCACACGCAGGCAGCCAAAGCCTAGAGCTCACCATGAGGGTAGAGAGGGGTGGCAGAGTGTGAGTGTTTTGGATGTTACTCCAGGGGTAATTCCAGCTCTTCCCCATGTCGTTACAATGCTGCCCTTCCTAATTCCATCCACCATCACACAGAGCCCGTCCTGTCTATCAGCTGCCCCCCCCCCCCCCCCCCCCTCCACCAAGGGAGGTCAAAGCTGGGGGAAGTAAGTTGAGGGCCCGGCTGGGTCTATTCAGGCTTAGCAGCCTTCATTTGGCCTGGGTGGGGCCTTCAGGCTTCAGTTTCTGAAGGAGCGTATCAGGCTTTCAGTGCCTTGCTTCAGGTGGCACTTGCCATGCTCTCTCTGCCCCCCCCTCCCCCCCCCCCCCCCCAAAAGTGGACTGCCTAACGCTGTACCCCCTCCCTCCACCCCCAAGTCCTCTTCCCTTCCCTCAATCACTGTCTGGGTGTCCCGCGAGCCCGACTCTCACCTTGCTGCGTCCACCGGAAGGTCGGCCAAGTGGCGGCGGCCTCAGCTTTTCGGATGGAATCAAAAAACAAGGTTAAGCAAGGATAGGAAAAAAAAACACACAATAAAGGCTCTCCATCCCCCCCCCCCCCCACACACACACACACACACACTTTGCCACAGCGAGGTTCGGTCCCTGTTCTATTTCTGTTCTTCTGGCCGATGTCGTGTGTTTGCGTGAATATGCAAGGACAGCACTTCAGAGGCCATTACGCCGCGCGCGTAGCACGCAATCAGCAAAGCGGCAGTTATTAGCGGACGAGTCCTGATTTAAGTGTGCGGGGCCTGTGTGCCCAGCGGTTCTGGGGGCCTAATAAGAGGATTGATTGCCTTTTCATTAGTCACTAAGGCGCCTGGGCCGGGGGGCCGGGCTGCAGTGAGGGATTCGTGAAGGACAGCTAGCTAGGGTCTCTCGAAACCTGACAGGAGGCCGCCACGGGACCCTGGGGTGTGGGGGGGGGGGGTGGCGTCTGATACTGGAGCATGCCTTGGTATACAGTGGTGTGGGGGGGGGGGGTTGATCAGAGAGTCTGTGAGGAGCCAGCTGGCCCCACCCTCCCATGCTAATGATATGCTAATGTGGCTTATTGGCTGTCCTTTCCACTTGGTGCCCCCCCAAATGGGTGATGTCGGGGTATGGGCATCAAGACTCTGGGTCCAGGGAGGTGCTGATGGCATCAGGGAATGAGAGGCTGTGGCTGACTGGGATTTGGCAGGCGGTCGCTCGTCATGGCAACTCTCAAATCCCCCCCCCCCCCCCCCCCCGCGGTCACAGCAGTGCGGTGAGCTCGCATACCACCAGTGGGATCTATGTCCTCTCACTGCAATTATTTTCCTGCTGACTTTGTCTCCAGAGCAAATAGGGTGCCTCGCTGCCCCCCTTTTTTCTGGGCCTCCGTGGAAAAATGACCCGTCTGAGCGGCAGGAGGAACGGGAGTGGAACGGCTGGCCGCAATCCTTTGCAGCTATCTTACATTGCTAATAATCAGCAAACTGAGAGGATTACACCAGTTATCCCAGTTGGAAGGCTCACTAGTAGACTGAATTGCTCACGTTGACTCAAACAGCTTCGGACAGCTGCTCCATGTAAGGGCTGGGGTCCCACCTCCCCAGCAGCATTGTCAGACTGAATGCCCTATGCCTCCCTACGGGGGAGAGCAGCATAGCTGCTAACCGCCCAGAAATCAATGCGTCAAACTCAAATTGTGGCCATTCAGGTGTGGTTCTTGATCCAGCATCCTCACTTAACAAGGTAATTAGTTTGCCACTTGACTACATCCAGGACACGCAATGAAGCCCCAGCTTAAAAGAGCTCTATATCGTGTTTTTTTTTTTTTTAATGTATCAAAATGTTGGACTAATTAAGTAATTTAAGGGCTATAGCCTGATCAGAAAAGCATAACCCCAGTGGAATAATGTTCAAAACGTATATTCACTTTATAGTGGGCAAATATGGTGACATGATCGCCCCCTGCTGGAGGGTGACTGCCAATGCACTCATGCAGGATCACCTTGCTCCCATCTCAGCTCGCTTTGATGAAGCCAACCAGGCTGCCAGTCATGACTGAGAGGGAAATGGGAAACTGCAAAGGCTCTCTCCTTTTCGGTTACCATGCTTCGACTCAGACAATTAATTTTAGCCCTGCATTTCCGCTCCTTTACCGAGTTTCAAGGCCTTTGGGCTATTATCTCTCCCCTCCAAGGCTGCTGTCGGACACTTATTTGTCTCCACAGCATTAGCTCTTTGCCGCCTCTAAAGTGTCCCCCATATCTGTTTTCATTAGTGTCAGCCGAGGCAGGTCTGCAGGCCTCGGGGGCGGGGGGGGGGATGTCAGTCAGGGTGGGCATACTTACACCAGAGTGAAATTCCCAGCTCTTGGCCCATTCATGGGGCTTAGAGACATGAAGCGTGTGTGTGTGTGTATGTGTGCGTATTTGTGTTCAGGTCTGTTGTGTGTTACCACATTAAGATCATGATGAAACTTAAATCAGAAGACCTTTGTCTACATTTTTCTCTATAGATCAAGGGCCTAGATTTGGCCATGGACAGTAGGGTCATGTTCCTACCAATTTTGTGGGAGTCCTGCGTGTGTTTAGGGGGTGGGGGGCTTGGGGCTGATTTCATCCCTACCAATGTTAAAATCAAACCTACACCCTTGCTATAAATCAGCCTGTTCTATAGTTGAAATAAGTATCGTATGAAATGTATGCATACAGTACAGTACATGATGTTATATGCAATGTGTGTGTAGACCTGTGGAGATCGATGGTAACAGGTGAACAGTTTAATTACCATAATTACCAACCTGACCATTTTACCGCACGTTTTCTGAATGGGCGATGGGCGATCCAGTGAAGGAATGCAGTCGATGTGAAGCGTACTTTGATCTAATCAGGGTGGGAACTCAGATATGCGGCATCGTGGGATAGCGTTTCGATTTTCCAAGGCTGGAAAGCAGTTATGATATTCTCCACACAGGGCCTCTATCAGGAATCACTGGCCAGTCATTCATCCCATCATACACATTCAAGACCAAGGATGGGAATAAGTTGTTCCGTGGAGAGTCAAGTCTCGAGTCAAAACACTGCAATCCGAGTAAAGTCTCGTGTCAGTTGCCCTCAAGTCCAAGTCTTTCTATCATTTTTGCAGTCAAGTCACAAGTCATCTAATTTGTGAGTCTTGTAACTTGAGTCCCTACCTATGTCAGTTTTTTTGTGATTAAGATTATGGTGTCCAGAGGGAGACTATAACCTCAAGTCTTCTCCAATCGTAGGGTCCAAGTGGAGTCCAAGTGGAGTCCAAGTGGAGTCCAAATCTCGCGTCATTGCCCTCAAAATCCAAGTCGGGTCCAAGTCTTTCCATCAATTTTGCTGAGTCGAGTCTCAAGTCAGCTACTCAAGTCCTCACCTCTGTTCAATCCTCGTCCTAAACCAAACACATTACACATGTTTACACTTCCTCACAGATTTCATTTGTGTCAACAGGTACTGACACCTATAGTAAAAATTGCAGAGTGCCAGCCAAAAATATCCTTTCCCACAAGTTGAATATTACATCAAGGGGAATGAGAGATGACTGCAGCTCTTGTCTTCATCGGTTTATGACACGGTACTGGTGGTGATTCATGGTAGAGCCTTAGTGATGCAGGAGAAAGTTTCCACGGGGTGGGAGCCTGATGTCCGGAGGTCACAGGAAGCAGAGATAGCCGTAGCTCCTCCGCGCACAAAGGAGTCCTTATGATCAGGAAGCGGTACCCCGACAGGGAGCCACATGTGAGAGGCTTTCACAACTGAGAACACCGCGTGACCTTGAGAAAAGGCTCATGGGAAACAAACACAGACACACATGAATACACACACACACACACACGGGCACACGCTCAAAGACACACACTGGGCCACTTGTTAGCCATTGGCATTGAGTCAGCATGGATCAGTAGAAGGCTGGCTCGCGTGTTGCATCTTCCAATTAAGTGCATCCTGTTGACACTGGTATATTTATTCCGAACGACAGTGGTCTGATGGCTAAGATTACAGACTGTAGCGATCAGGTCAAATACAAAATAACTATAGAGTCTCGCATTTCCGATAAAATAAATAGCATGAAATATATATATATATATATAAAAGCATATGGGTTTTTCCTTTAAAATTCACAAACTTTCTTTGAGGAAAACAGACTATAAATTATTCAGTGTGTATTTTCTGCAGCGCGTTTGTAGAGTTCACGTACAGCTACTGCTTCTGAGTAAAAGAGTTTAATTGCTATAAAGTTTTCATCTTGGTTATGTTGCACTAGCAAGCTTAGCAAGTGGACTGTCCTGGTAAACTGCTTGTCTAGTGTTTTGATGATTAGCTGTGTCATGTTCACACATGCCCAAACACCTGGTTCTGTCCTTCTACCCCCAGATATTAAAGTGAGCAAATGATTGGACGGTAATGTTTTGTGTGAGCTGATTAGCTGTCTCAGGTGCGGGACCTTTACCACGCAAGATTTTAATTAAACTCCCGCAGAAACAAGAGCTCTCTTACATGAACATTGACCTGTTACTTAGAAGATAACTTTAACAGCACATGGTGTTATATATACACCGCTCCGTCTTCCATAACCACTTTTCAGTGCCGTATCACTTCGAGCCTGGATGCCCTCCCAGGAAGCAGTGGGTTGGGTAAACCCTGGACGCAGTTCCAGCACTTTGCAGGACAGGCCGAACTGTTCAGTTTTCAGTGTGTAGCTAACTTTGGGTAAGCAAAGGAAGGACCTGTCTGTCATTTATTCAGCTTGGCCCATGTGACCTGGAGCCTGGTCTGAGAATCACAGGACATCAGGCAAGTCAGACAGTGGACAGGGCTCATGTTCCATACAGTCACACACACACACACACACACACACGTAGGGTAAACATATCCTTATGGGGACCGCTCATTCATTTCAATGGGAAAAATGCTAACGCTAACTATGACAACCTTAACCCCTACCCTGCCCTAACCATAACCATAAGTAACCTAACAAAACACAAGAGTTTTTGCATTTTTAGTTTTTTCATAGCAGTCACCGATTTTTATAAAATAGAGTTTTCCCTTATGGGGACCAGGAAAAAAAACGGATATTTATCATAATGTCCCCATAAGGATAGGTAAACCCGCTCACGCACGCACACACACACACACACACACACACGCACGCACATGCACATACACAGACCTGTACTCATCTTTGGAGGTACCATCCATTTATTTCTATGGGCAAAACCCTAATCCTAACAACGACAGCCTTAACCCCTACCCAGCCCTAACCTTACCCATAAGCAGCCAAACAAAATACAAGACTTCTGGCATTTTTAGTTTTTCGATCGCAGTCACAGATTTTTATAAAATTGAATTTCCCCTTGTGAGGACCATAAAAAATGGTCAAAATAACAGGTTTTTATCACATTGTGAGGACATTTTGTCCCCACAATGTAATGTATGTCTGACCTACACACACACACAAACACACACACTCCCATGGTCTTTCTTTTATCATCGCTGATCACTAAATTAATTCCAAGGCCCCCTGAGAGACAGGGGCCCTAAAAAATTTGAAACATAATTGGAATGATCTGGATTGGGGGCCCAAAATACTTTAGCAGGACCCCTGCCCCCACCCCCGCGGTCACTGGGGTGCTGTAGCCTTTCTGATGGGTCCTTGACTGCTCTGCTACCCGGCCTCGACCTTAAACAGCGGCCGCATGAAGCCAGCGGAGTGTTCAGTCACCCGCGGAAGGGGACGCCCATGTCCTTAATGTCTGCTGCCGCGATGCGGAGGAGAGGAGGCCGGATGGGACGTTACTCACAAGCCATTGAGTTTATTATTGCCTCTCTGTGAAAACCATCCTTCAGCTGCCATTCAGGCTCTGCCAGCATCTAATTCACTTAATTCCATAATTATTGATTCCGGTGGCGGGTGGGCAGAAAGGTCAATATTTTGTCGTACTTACCTGAAATTCATAAAGTGGATGCGGAATGAAAAACAGGCCTAGGGGTGAGAATTGGCTTCATTACGGAGCAGCAATTAAACACCAAGGCCACAGCAGTCGACAGACTCACACACAAGCCGAGTCTTGACTCGACCAGATGTCACACGACGTACATCCCCCCCACCCTACCCTTTGGATTAAGACACAGCTGCTTGCAACTTTAAAGAGTAATTTTAATTACATTTTTCTGTTGTGTTTCTTAAGCGACTGTCCCTGAAGAGACTACGGGCACCAAGCATAGAAATCATCCTGTTTTCATGTTTTATCCTAAATAAAATAAATCGTGACAACATTCATATTCATTGGAAGCTCTATGTCTAGACGTCAGGCTCCTGTTTGATTCGTCACATGCTGTCCAGTCTGTGTCACGGAGAGGACAGGAAAAATGCCCAGATGTAACCACATGACATTATGCGAAAAGGTCACACCACTGAGTTTAAACTGGGAAAAAAAACAATGTGAATAGCCTAACGGATATTCAGTGCAGGCTCCGAGACATGCAGCATGGCAAAACGTCGCATTTGTTTGCCTTTTTCTCCTTTCTAAACACGAGGGCTTTCCTGTGTTCAGGCTCTTCACAGCAGGCTTTTATTAAGACATTTTTATCTTTGATGATTTTAATCCTGTTTTAGAAAAAGATTTGAAGGCAAGGGAGTTAAATCCAGCTGGAGGAATCTTTAAAGTGTTTTTTCGATAATGATATGATGGTGTGGCAGCTTTCGCTGTGAAACATCCTTCATGTTTGTCTTCCATACGGACCTACAGTAAAGAACACTCCTCTCCCCAGCAATGCACAGGTCCCTGGGCCAGATTGAAACACAAGCAGGTGTGCATGGGCAGGCAGCACTTAATGGGGCTACCAACCGCACCTAGCCCCAGGACACCAAGCTCCTCTGTAACATTAATCCAGCCCATGAAATGCCAAGTGGGTCTCTGGCGCCCCCTATCATGCACAATGAGCTCCTGCAACCTGAACATGTGACTCATGCACACATATGTGCAAATACAAAAGTGCTTTATGTTTTCCATTAAAAAATTATGTTTTACCCATTTATTTACAACTTTGTCTCTGCGTGGAATAAGCATCTACATTATAAAGAGCAAAGCAAGTCAGAGAGCTGCGGGAAATGAACAGAGTCCTGTATGCAGGACATTAAACAACAGCTGGGTATTTTACTAGAGCAATTCAGGTTAAATTCCTGGCAGTGTCTGTAAAACATTTCAGTTTAAGCAACGGACCTCCTTGATGTCTTAACCAAGCCAACCTGCAAGCTGTTAGTCAATAGAAATTAGTCAACAAAAGTTTCCCAGGAGAAAATTAACTCCATGCTTATCAGTGACCAAAGATACCACACGAAACTGAGAATCTCCCAGAGAAGCCTTAAAGTGATCCAGATGGTATGTCTTTTGACAATGTCTATGAGAACATGCTAGGTCAGAGGTCACATGGAACTTTGACATACTTCTGTTGGTCGGTTCTGAAGTGTCTCTATCATGTGATCCCCTGGGGTCAGCTGCGTGATTGGGTCCCAGCCCAGTACAAAACCCCACAGCCACTTCTGCAGAACTTCATGCCCAGATCAACTCCAGGCAATGCCAGCCTGCCACCTTATTACCTACTGCAGCAGATGGAACAGGAAAATGGCTTTTTGAGCTTTATTCGTTGTGACTTGTTTTTCATTAGTGCTTAATTTCACGTCAGGAAGTATAACCACCTTGAGCAAAGGGTATGTAACAATTATGAGATCCGTAGGTTCCTCTCTTCCTTTCCCCTTAGTGTGCGCAGTTCACAGATGGTACCTTTTGGCTCGTTTAGGCCCTAACTGGGAGGAAAAAAAGCATTAATGAATCTAAGCTGGTATATACAGGTCAGTGCATGGTGAAGTGACTGCTAATTTAATCTGAAGGTATCTCATGCACGAGTTTAATTGGAGTTGGGGTTATATATATGACCATGCTGTCTGTATAATTTCAGGACATGTCACTGCCAGTGATCAGGCAGTTAAACCCAGTCTATGTCCTCAGACAATGGCGTGGCTGAGCAGGACTGTCTGATAAATCAGTCCAGGGGAGTATTGTGTGTGCTCTGAGAATGCAGTCGTTATATTAGATGCCACTGACGGCCACTTTGTATGGTTGCTTTATTTAGAGGAGTGGGAGACGTCTGCATCACGGTTTAATGTGAAGTTCCACATCTTCCTGCTGCCAGGGCTGACCTTCTACCCACAATGCCATTGAAGAGGGTTTTTGTTCTTTGAAGGATAAGAGTAGCTGTTTATATAACTGGAAGTGAAAATCCCAGAATAAAGTATTATTATTGTGTCAGTGACAATAATCTTTCAGGTCCTCACTGCTGTCCCCATACCTCTGTGGAAGGTCTTTAAATTCTGTCCTCATTACTGCCAGTAGGCCTCAGGTATAGCTGAAACGTCAGGACATAAGAACATAAGAAATATTACAAACTGGAGGAGACCACTCAGCCCATGTTGCATGCTGGGTTATTTAATATCTGTTAGTAAATATTTTCACAGGGCTGACTCCTATGAATCCTGAAAACTGCACTTACATTGAAACAGTAGGATGTTTGATCTAAACCTCCACCATTCACTGTTTGACGATGATGTTTTCTTTGTTTTCATCTGAGCTGCTTGTCAGTTGTAACCCCATGTGAAGCCTCGTGCCTTGGAATCGCTGCTGGCAGTAAGGCAGGCATCAGGGCTGATCGTCTCTCTTCACCTCCCGAATCTGTGTGCTTGGATCATGTCCTCTCTCTGCGGCCATTCAAAACCTGGAAAGATTTAGCACTTCACTGAACAATCGCTAAAACCATAGGGAAACTGTCCTTAAGAATGAGAGGGAGAGAAAGTATGTTTTAATGAAGGTTATCACAGACCAGTGGTCCAACGAGATGCTCTTTGGCAGAGGGAACGGGGCACCTTGGTCTAACCCTGCCGTCTAGTTCTTCAGGACATGCCACAGTGTCTGGTCCAGAAAGTTGTCTGGCCACTTGGCCCCAGAGGGGAGACAGGTGCTGTAATAATGATTGTTGTCATTTATTATCACCTCAGGTGACCCATGTCCAAAGCATTTTTTTCTAAAACAATTTTTAGTACAAAAATAAAGGACCCGGTGTTGGTATTTATAGTCTTCGGGAAGCAAAAGCGCTATTTGTTAGTGACAAAGGGAGCAGTATGGACTGAACCACAACGCACACATACAAATCTCCTGTGGGGTTTGTGAGCAGGGGAGCAAAAGGACAAGATGCGCGTGAAGACTTTTTGGCCCTTGTAGTGCACCGTAGCACAGGGGGCTATCACACCAGGATGTAGCCCATGAAAATAAGATGTCACATAGTTTTACATAGTTTTGAGATTCATGGTATGTGATGAAGCATGTGCTTTTCCACATCACCTGAACGACTCAGAATGAACTCCTGCTATTGGTCAGAGGCTGCCACGACACATCCAGTGACACGTCCAATTTGACAGATTGTTATTGGCTAATGGTGGGACTGGCTGCTTCTCTTCAGACTGGGCTCATTTTCCTCTGAGTCGCGAGTCGCGAGGGGTCTGTGCTGATGCAGCGAGTCGACTTGGGTGGTGTCACATCCGCTGGTGGAATGTTAATGTTTAATGAGCCGGGGGGGGTGGGGTGGGTGGGTCACCTTGCCAAATGCACCTGTCACATAGCGACAGTGACAAACAGATCTCTGCCACAGGAAAGAAAAATGAACACCCTAGCCAAGCTCATACTAAGGGACCGAAAAACCGGTACACGAACACAACTGATATATGAAAGCACCTTAATCCTGCATAGAAAGCAGTCAAAAGCACCTTAACGAAGTTACAAATGCACACGCTCCCTTATTAGCTCTAACAAACCTTGCGACAATTAAAGGACCTTAAAAGGCTGCGAGCAAATTGTTAGCTCGAGTCTGACGGACAGTAGTGTTTATGCTTAAGGCTCTGTCTTTTAATGCAGAACACTAATTTATACGCCTCCTTCCCGGATTTACATAGCATTTTAATTAAATTAATGCCACGTTCATTAATTGTTCTGTCGTCCATCTACCTGTGTTCATTCAGGGCTCATCAAAGGCCAATCCCATTCTGTTTGTCCGCCTTTAATTTTTAATGAAGGTTTAAACATTTTAATTCTTCAACGCGAAAAGAAACCATGGCTGTCACACATCCGAACAAATATGATTCAGTGTTCATATATTCATGTCTGGAATATTTCCGAAATCGCCGGGCCTTTTGGTCCTGTAGCATGGGCAGAGGGCTGCCCATTTTCATCATTGAAAATGGGCATTTCCAGGCATTATCTGACAATGGCAGCTAATGGCTGCCTGATGCATAAGCGACGCTGACAGGCTGGCAGCGCTCGGGTCACAGCTGTTGCCGTCGCACGGCACTTTGACCGCTGCGAGTGCGAGGTCCGCACCGGGGGCGCTGTCAGCAGATTGGATGGTTTATCTGCTCATCCGTGGGGGGTCTCCAGCAGATCTGCACGCTCTCCCTTGTTGGGCCACTCGAGGGTCATGGCCTGCAGGCCTCACTGTGATGCTGTCCTCCCACATAGCTATGCCTTCGCTTTATCTTTCCAGAATTAGCCACATCCCAGAATCCTTTGGACCACTGCCGCCTGCTTCTCATTTTTTGCATTAGTCCTTTTTACTCCTTCTTTTGTCCATTTCGCCCCTCCCCTCAGGGGCATACACAGGAGTGATGTCACAGAGGTACTGTCTCCAGAGCTGATTGGCCCTCGGAGTGTCCTCTCCCCTGTCAGTCACAGATTCTAGACACATCATTGGCTATCATTGCCTAATGATAAGGTTGGCCCCTCTTTATGAATAGCCATGGATTTCTCCCAGTCTTCTACCCCTACCCCCTATTTACCTTCTCTCCCAATAATCTTCAGATTGTCTTTCAGACCCATTTTCTGCATTTTCTCCAATCCCCCCCCCCCCCCCCCCCCTGCATCTGCACAACAAACTTTATAGTCGGGAAACCCCCCGCCCCCCACAGTCAACAAAATCTTCTATTTCTCACAACCCCTAATGTTGGCAGGTGTGCGTATGCCCCCTGCTGTAAAACAATCCCAGAATCGCACTGCCCCCCCTCAGTCTGATGTCTTCCTACTTTCTTCCCCCTTACCTCTCTTTCTCTTCTTCTTCCTGTTTCTCTGGCTCCCCACATTCCATCCTCCCCACTCCACCTCCTTCTCTCTTGGCTCTCCCTCTTTCCATTCTCCATTCCATCTTCTTATCACTGCGGGTTTCCCAAAGCGGATCTGCATGCATGTCTCAGTGCGGGAAGCGGCCGCGATAGCAGAAGAGAGGTGCCTTGGGGGGGGGGGGGGAGGGGGTCGGTGCCCTTCCTCTGTGACCCATGCTCGTGATGGAAATCCACTTTTTGTGTATGACATGCAGCATGCTCTTTGAACAGACCTGACTCTGAGTGTCATTCTCAGAACATAACTCATATTCCTACGGCGTGTGTAGGCTTTTGTTCACCTTGTTGCACTTTATTGGGGAATCATTCATGCCTCACAGACTATAACTGTTCACAGAACATAAAAACACACCACAACCACATCAGATTGTTGAAAGATAAACATGCCGTGTTTATAATGATCTCAGTTATTACCGTTTATAAAAAAAAGTAAAGCCAGCATACAAAGCAGAAATAAATGTTGAGGCCCCTGGTCTGTTGTCCTTTTTTGCTTAGTCATCATTTTATTTGGACTGCTGATCCTAGGATATGTTTTCCCAGAATGCCCGGCTAGCATTAGCAGCAGCTAGCTGCGGGGGGGATAGCGCTGAGATCTCACGCTTAACTATGAAGTACCATACTGCGCCACAAGGCTTGGAGCTGTCCTTAATCAGAATATGTATGACAGCACATGTCGATTATTAAAGGTTACACATCATGCTGGGAATTTTAAGTGTTCGTATTTTTTTTCTCATGCACAACATTAAAAGCAGTCGGTTTCATCAAAGGTCCAAGTGACTGGAGAAAGCATAGCTGTCATAATCATGTCTGGCATGATAATCTGCTACACAAACATCACACGTTGACCATTGTCAGCGATGGAAGCTTCATTGGTATGCAGCCGTCCGCGGCTCCCTCGCGGGGTCAGGGGACCGTCTTCATGGCCTCCTTTCCGGGACGGCCAGGTGACAAACACCGTGCGAGCGGGACACAGCTGCCAATAATCCTGTCAGCCACCGGGACCTGGGGGGGGGCAAGTGCAGCCCATGTCGCTATGAGAAAGGAATTCTGAATGAAAAATGAGCTGATCCTTTTCAGAGACAAGTTCAGAGATGGGGAGAGCGTGCGGGTGAATCTGGGAGACGCGTCGGGCTGGGAGACGTGTCGGGCTGGGAGACGCATCGGGCTGGGGAGCCAATCAAGTAATTTTATGAGTCTGGGGAGAAACCAAAGACCCAATGGGATTATGGGGGTTTGTAAATGGCAGAACAGCAAACCGAAAGTAATCTTAGCAGATGATTAGTTTCTACCTCCCCGCCGTCGTTCTTTGCCTCAAACTTTACCACCGGGAGTGTGTGGACTCCTTGTGACAGGCCGACACTGGACTACCTGAATTAATGAGACAAAGAGCTTAGCGCTCACTGCCTAACACAGGAAAATCCCTAAGTGAGGTATATACCTGCTTGGTTTAGCGCTACCCCCACACAGCCCTGAAACGTTAACTTCGTGCATCGTTTTCAGACCCTAAGAGGAGACTTATAGATAAGAAAAATAAACACACCCTGTCACAACCCAGACACGAGCGAACACAGTGACAGCAGGCGAAGCCTCGCTGCAAGCAAACGGGGTGATTAAACCCGAGAGGAGCTCAGCGCAGCAGGATTTGAATCCTACCGACAGGAATCGAGGTCTTGATTCACCTCCACTTCATGTGCCCAAACATCAGCCAAGAGTGGAAAGCTGACACGTCGAGAGTCTGTGCTTAAATATTCCTGTCCATGCCTTTCGAACGGTCCATGGAGCTTCAGCGTAGCGGCTGGCAGAGAGCGGGTCTCACACTGACAGTTTATTGGGCGGATGAGAGCCTTTATCCTATGGCTGCTGCTGAATTATTGTTGCGTGTCTAATCCGTTATTCACACAGTAGTTCCCGGAATTTCCTGAGCCTAAACGCCGCGTGTTCTGCCTGTGCCAGCGATGCGGCACCTCGCACTTCTTATCTTTTGTATGTTTGACGATCCTCGTTTCCCGTGTTTACTCCTCACTTGTTGCGGCCCCTCGGCGCCTGAGGATTACAGATCTGTCGCTAGCGGTCATCGGGGTCTCCTGCGCTCCCACATAAATGGGTTCCGACTCTCGCCATCTTCTGCCGCTCAATGAAAAGGCTTTCATCTCGGCCTGCCGTGGAGAGGCTGGTGATGAGGGGGATTACGTGTAATGAGGCATGGGGTGGCATGTGCAGTCTCTGCGGGCATGAACCCCCCCCCTTACCCCCCCCCCCCCCACCACCACCACCCATAACCGGACCCCGCATCAGCTGAAGCTCCCTTAAAAAAATGGGTTCGGCACACTTCCTGAGAGATTCAATCCAGATGGGGATCCAGAGGCAGTCATAGCACAGTGTCCTTCAGCTCAAAGCCGTACCACTCTCCTGTCCGCATAACAGGAGCTTCCATAGCCTTTGTGCACGTGGGACCTTCACTCGAGGATAGAGGAGAGGCTAAACTCCATCAGGCCCTGACAGGGTCAGACAGAGTAAAGCGAGCCTGCTACCCCCAGAGTCCCAACAGCAGCCTCCCACTGAGCGTGCTACCATCAGCATCTACTGGAATCGGCCGTAAGGGATGCTCCTCAGAACCTCTTTCTTCAATTATCGATTGAATGCTTGAGCCTTACGGAGCATTCACAAGCGGGCAGATGATAAGGTTCCAGTGGCTGTGTGAATGGCTGTTCTCTTGGTTTTTATGTGCTGTGTGACTAACATGCAGGGAACTGGGACATAAGACATACTGGACAGCTCACTCCAGTGGTTTTTGACCTTGTGTCTGAACTGAAGCATCACATGAGTTGGGGGGGGGGGATTAAAAAATCTCAGGAAGCAGAATCTTTTAGGATCTATGCTAGCATTAGCGGTTGTGATTGTGACACCCCGGGAAAGCTTAGCGTGGTTTAGTCACAGGGAGGGTAAAAAGTGAATCAAAGGGGGATCCCCGTGCCCCGTCCTTCCCAATGGACTTTACCCCCCCTGCCAGCGTGGTCCTTTATCTGAGGCACGTCTTATCCGATGGAGGCGTCACCCGTGTTTACTGAAGGATGACATTTGTGACTTTATTTAATTCAGCGAATCACTGGGTATTAGCTTGACCTTTTGTAACGACTGCAGGCCTGATTAGCTTCACTAGACCATGGAGTTGTTCGATAACTTCTCTGATGATATTGATGAGGGTAAATAATTTAACGGAGCAACTCTTATTAAATTAATTGAGTCTGAAAATACAATTTCCTTAAACGTTTAGCTGCACTCGACGAGCTAGGCATTGTCCCCTTAGATACGGATATTTACGATACGCATTGAGCAACAGACGGTGGTGGTTTCCTTTTGCTTTTTGTCATGACACCTGGAGAGGTGTCATCGTGTGAACAAACGGAGTATAAAATCACTGTCAAATCTGTCCTCTTTTCACTCTCCACATCCCCCCCAGCAGGAATGAGAAGCGAACCAAACACTGAACAAAAACAAGAGGGGAGAGAGTGGATCCTAGTCATTTCCCCGGAGCAGGAGGCGCAGGAGGAGCAGGAAGCTTGGCCCTTATCTTAGATTAGGAGTGGGGATGAAGTACTCCCCCGCGGCGTCAGAGTAAATGATCCTCCGCTTGCTATCACGTAAATCTTCAGCTGGACAGATTAGGCAGTGTCCTGGTTGAAATGGGCTCCCCAACAGCACCAGAGCGTACAAATCTGGCTGCTGGGGTCAGGGGGATGTTGACGGCATCATTTTGGGCCTGACCCAGAATGCATCTGTCACTGTCGCCTTCACTGTGGTAGGGTTTAAGTCCGCCTGGTACAGTAAATATTTACCCCAGAGCAATAGATGACGGATGCAGGAAGAACATGTTAGGAATTACACGGACATGAGAAAAATGCATGTCTTGAAGTGTGCGTCTTCGTTTGAAAGAACTGGGATTTCTGTTTCATGGTGACTCTGCCAAGTTTTGGATGTTAAGGCAAGCGGAAGGTGCAGGAAGAGGACAGGAAATTTCCCCATAAACTCAGAGCAGTGGTGTACCTGCTCTGAGTAATAACCCTGATCTGGTTTCGTTTGTTACCTCTGGGGTTTCCCTTCTGAACAACGTAAAGGAAGGATAGGATTTGAGTGGGTTTAGCTTAAACTGAGGGTCTGGGTTCCTTTTTTCACCCACCATATGGAATTGTGTGAAGGGATTAAGAGATAATTCTGTTTAACATACTAAGGTGATTTCTGATCCAAATCCACCAACTTTAAAGTCACTGGAGTTATATTTAAATTCCCGGTGGACCATAATGCATTATGGGATAATCACAAGGAATTCTATGCATTACCCAAAATTCCTTTCTGAAGTTTGATACTTCCCTTTAAGACTTTTATTGAATGCTGTTACACTTGTAGTTCATAAATACATGCAGTTAATTCATTTTTGCTAACTAAAAGATTTCAAATGCTTGGAGGAAAACTTGAGATTCTCTCCTGAGAAATTTACTTTAATCTGAATTGCTTATCAAACACTTACAGTAAACAACTGGGTGCACTTGTGAGCTATTGTATATGTCACTTTAGATAAAGGTGATTGCCATGAATCAATAATATTTAGACTAAATTAACATAATTTGCTGCTAAATAATGTTTTGTTGCATCATTGTGCAAACTGACAAGCAAAAAGCCAGGCTGCTGCCTCATCGATGCATCAAACGTTCCTTGACATTTATGTCTTGCTTAGATGAGGGCTGCAAGAAGTGTTTTCTGCGTATGGCGGATCTGTTTTAGCTTCCATTGACGGACCACTTCCTCTTCTTCTGGTAACTCTTGTGTTAGGGTCCCACCCGCTCTCAGGCCAGAATAGATTATTTCTACCTAGAATTTGCCTTCAATCCAGAACCGTCGACACACTTGATGGCCTATTGCCCCTATCCACCCCCCACAATGATTCTTTCATCTAAGATTTAGAGCTCAGATTGCTGTGTCTCCACAGTACATCCATCCCATAATTTGTGGAGTAGCATGACCCTCTGAACAAGCCAGTGCACAGTTACCCATAATATCTCTTGCAGGCCATTGCTCTAGCTAGCCTGCTAATATGTCCAGAAAGAGCTTGCTAACAAACTAATCCATTCACTGAATTGTTGATTTATCGCAATTTTATAACAAGAGCGTTCTCAGTGATGGAGACGTTATCAGCCCGGTCAATAGTTTCTGTCAGTGAAATGCTCGTGAGGAGATTATGTTTTATAGGCGGGATGGACTACCTACATTTCCGATGGGGCACCACTGCCTCTGTTTGGGGGAGGCCCTCCCTGCTCCCCCCCCCCAGCCGTGTTGGAGGATTGATGGGAATGTGACCACCTTCACGGGGATAATATAAAATGCCCCCCCGACAAGTCAGCACACCCCGCAACTCCGCCGTAATCTCTGCAAACATTCCCCGGGGGCGCAATAACCACTTATTACTCCTGTCTCCACTTTATAACCCCCCCCCCCCCCCATCCCGTCTGTGCCTAATGTGTGCCAGCCGTTATTGAAAACGAGAAGGTCCCCTCGTTGATCACAGACGACACGACCGGTCCCATCTTTTGATTTCGGCGTCCTCCCTGTGATTGTTACGTTCTGTCTCAGGTAATCTAATAACAGATTACGAGACATTGTTTGAACAAGATGTTATTTGTCTTCTTGGTCCGAGTCACCTTCCAGGCATATTTTTTTATTGCAAGGAATTACATACGGAGGAGGCTGTATGAATCCTGCTTGTGTTTCATAATGCTAGAGAAACACAATATATTGCTAGCAAGCTTTGAGGCTGCTACCTTACCAATGATTTGTGCCCAAAGTGTAACGTCCTTAACCTGGTGGTCAGTGTGAGTCTTCAGACTTTCGGATCTCTTGGACTGTTGCCTGTCAGTAAGTGTTGATTTTGCAATCGTACACCTGGAGCAGTCTGAACAGGATAGGCAACAGCACAGACAGTCGGCAAAAAAATCCCAACGATCCGGCCACTCTCGGCCTGCTAAGTCAGATGGTTTTTATTTTCTACAGTAAGACTGCAACTCTTCAATAATTTCACTTCTTCATTTACGCAAAGGTAAAATGCAAGCATTCAACTTTGGGCAAAAGACAGAATACCCAGTGGAAATCCACACAGCCATGGACTGAACATGCAGACTAAACAGACCCTGGAATGCCTGACTGTAATGATGTTTTAAAAATCAATTCATTTTGGGTTTTGTGTGGTAAGAGTTGAGTCAGGTGGAAATGCTTTCAGAGATTTCGATAATGGTCACATAGACTCACAGAACGTATTTTGAAAAGAGGCTTTTGTTGGTCCCAACCAGGGAATATGACTGTCAGTTTGGGAGTAGGGGAATTGATGATGCATTTTCTGGGAATGGAAATAAATATCCACCAAGCCTTAGAGGTGAGGGTGATCCTTTGGGACATGGGCTGACTTAGTGAATGGAACCACGTCCCTCCTGGACACAAACAGAGAGAGGTCTGTCATCACCGCTCTGACTTGGGGAGGAGGGGCAGCTCATAGGTGATGATCAGCACCCGGGACGTGACCAAACTCAGGAGGTCTATCTTTCATTCCTGTCACTTCAGACCTGTGAAAAGTCACCAGCCTTCAGAACCCTTCCATTCCGCTCCGCGCACATATACGCCAACATCCTCCCATCCGCATCAGTTGGCGTTATGCCACTTATCTTTGCGGCATGTTGCCCTCGGGCTACATATAGGTGATAGCAGATCCCGTTGTTACAGCACAACCTCATCGGCAAGCGAGAGAGCAGCGAGTTTGTCTGCCCCCCCCCATGACAGTGGCGCTTCCTGCACGCCACCCACCCGCCTTGTTACACAGGTACGTCACCGGAGCTGTGGACAGCCACGTACAATTGTGCCAAGGCCTGAGCCCACCCGCGTAGAAGCCACAAGGGCGGTACCACCTGGCAAAGCAGATGGCATGATGACTGGGTCAGGGCAGGGTGGGGGTGCCAGACGTGCGGGAACGGCTTTTTCTAATTACCTGTCAGCTTTTCTGCTGGGCTGGGAGACTGGGAGGACTTGTCTTCACCAGCACGGCACCCCTCCCCCCCCCCATTTCCACACCCGCAGGTCGCTTTGTCCCCAGTACTGCCAGCTTAGGGACTAATGCTCACATCTCCCCAGTGGGAATGATGATAGTGTTAGGTTTCATGCTATTGCAGCAACAACAGTGTGGTGGTTTTTTGCACAGTGAATCCTGTTGAGTCCAGAATGCAATGCGACTTCTCTCGACTGTTCTGAATAAACTCCGAAATCTGTTTACGGCCGGATGTGTTTTAGACTGCCATCGATGGATTGCTTGCCCCTCTCCCGGTGTAATCCACTGCAGAATCTGCACTTTTAGTGCAGCTTGTCACACGACTCCCTGACCCTTGGCCCTCAGTGTAGCATGTTCTGACCCTGTCGAAGATCCTAACCCCCCCCCCCCCCCGTGTCCCTCCAGTATGTGCTGGCACCGAGAACAAGCTGAGCACGCTGTCGGACCTGGAACAGCAGTACCGCACCTTACGCAAGTACTACGAGAACTGCGAGGTGGTGATGGGCAACCTGGAGATCACCAGCATCGACCGCAAGCGGGACCTCTCCTTTCTGCGAGTAAGTTGCCGGCACCGAGCCCTTCCTCCATAAACCACAGCAGGTCCCAGGTGACCGGACCCCACACACGGCCAAGCTCCACACCAATCTCTCCAATGTGTGACATGTGACATCAATACCTACTGTAGGTGCACACAAGTGGACAGTCACACAACACACATTATATCACAAGGGACTCATGGCAGATGCTTCTCACTAGAGAATGAAGATTTTATTTAGGGTAGTGGGGTGGAGAATCAAAGAGAGGTGGAGAAAATGGAGGAGAACAAAGAGGAACCAGTTCAGGAACACAAGGCTGATGTTAGCGTTTGATAAAGAGTAACAGGATCTAGGGTGACATCACACAAGCGCAGAATACTTTGGTGACCTGTTACCTGAACACTGAAGTTGCACTGTCGGCCTCTCTGGTTGACAGTGTCTCCATACTGCCCTACGCGTTCAACGACCTTCAGTAAAGTACATCCACATGTCGTATATTGTACTCCACGTCTCTGGGCCTTCAGATTCAAGAGGCTCTAGGTGTTTGACACGCTGTAAGTTATCGAAAAGGTCACCAAAAAGGTGACAACCCAGTTTTCTTTTACCACAAGTGATGGGGATTATATTTTAATAACATGTTCCACATTGAACGTTCTATTGCTTGTTTTCTGGTCTTTGAGTTCACATGAATCATCCCTGTCAGCTAAGGCCGCACCTCTCTTAGCAATCAGCAGTAAGATTAGTCCCCTCTGTCAACTAATAACCAAGTCGTGTCAGTCCTAATCACGTCTAATCAGACTAATGCCGAATGCCCCATCACTGCTCGGCTCACAAGCCTACTGCATGTAACACTGATTGTCTCTAAAGTTTTCACAGGAAAAGTTTATCGGCTGAGTTTATTAGGCAGTTTCTTTTATCCTCTGAGAAGGAGAAACGCCATCCTGAAACACACCGGCACCAACACGCACAGACATAATTTCAAACATACTGGAAGATTAGAGAATCAGAAGAGACTTTGAAAGATGACAGGCATGTTTTAAAGACTCCCGGAGGAGAATGCTTATGAAGGCTGTATGGCGGTTAAGCCGTCGAGAACCCACACTCCTCGCCTGAAGGTTGCTAGTTCTGCGAGGGCCTATAACGAGCCACTTCAGTCTTTCCAGTGACATCCAGCTGTCAGTTAAATACAGTATAATCCAAACAAGTAAAAGTACATTGTTAGCTACTGTACATGAATATATGACTAAGAAAGTTAGTGTTTACACACTGTACAGTGAACTTATCCACGGATATGATTTTGGGTGGCTTTGAAGTAGCCCTGAAGTATGGAAGTATAGACGCTCCTTGGGTTACGATGGGGTTACGTTCCAATAAACTTATTGCAATTTGAAAATATCGTTAAATGCATTTTAATGCAGTACATCAGACCTAACAAACATCATATCTGATGTAATTTATTGAATAATGTACTGAAAATGGAATTGGAATACCCATCGTAAAGTCCATATACAGTATCATGACAAAGACCATCGTAACCCACGGAGTGTTTGTATATGAAGACAGAGTGGGTGACTCTGACCCTAATAGAGACACAGTAAGGAGACCGGTAGTGACTCTGACCCTAATAGAGACACAGTAAGGAGAGCGGCAGTGACTCTGACCCTAATAGAGACACAGTAAGGAGACCGGTAGTGACTCTGACCCTAATAGAGACAGACAGGAGACCTTTCATTTGCATGACTTCCCCAGATAAAGGGGCATCACACAGGCTGCCCTGCCGCCCTCACAGGCAGCCTGGGAGGGATTAGCTATCACACCGAACCTCCCCACCCCCCTCCCAGGGCACGCCGTGTCGACCACTCCTGAACTCCGCAGATAAGGAGGAACAAGGAGCACATGATGAAGCAGTCGGGAGGTGTGGGGGGCAGAAGGTGGATAACAGGGACTGGGCACTGTTTCTCCCGGCTTCCCATCCCTCCTGTCTCACCAAGAGCCTGGTTTTCAAGGGGCAGGAGGAATAGCGAGTGCGATAAGGGGCCGCCGGGAAGAGCCGGCTCACATTCACACCTTTCAGTATGTTTGCCTGGAGTCAAAAACCTTTACGATGTCATCCTCCTCCTGCTAGCCGCCAGACTGTACCTTGCACTCCAAATAGCCAACGAAAAACCAGCTTCATTGGCTTACCAGAAAGAAGCATTAGTTAGCTTGTAATTCAGTCCCCTTTGGTATCGTGGTATCTTAGCAGGGGTGTAGGAAACAAAGGGGGGGGAGGGGTGAGGTGTTGGGGGGACATGCTCCCCCCAATATTTAATTTGGCTTCATTCACCCCTCCCAATAAACAGACCTTTGTACTTTATTTATTAAGTTGTGTCCTCCCCCCCCCAATATCAAACTCTTTCCCACACTGTTGTGTCTTACATTAGGCTAGTGGTTAGCATGTCCTTTTACTCAAAGTGATGGAAGAAAGTTTTGTACATTACTGAAATGTATTTTTGGAAATGTGCTGTTTTTGGCCTTCAAGCTGCCAATCAGGAACAAGCAGGGTTGCTCTCATTGTCACATGACCATTCACAGCCAAATTATCATAACGGGGCTCTTCTTTAGGATTGCAATTAATGGAGGTTAATTGTACATGCTAATTTTGAGCACAAGAAGCCAAACAGCAGGGGACAAAGCAAAGTCCAATCGGTATTTTTGGGAAGATTCTTATTATTACAGATGCATTATTAACAGATCTCAGGGGCTTGCTGAGGAGATCTTCACCTTGAAGAGAATGAGAAAGATCCAGAAGTCTCCTCAGCTGTCAGCGGGATGATTAAACCTGAGGTGTCCCCTTTTCTCCTGAAAGATAGTCACGATTGATGGCTTCCACCCAAGTAACCAGAGGAGCCGCATTGGTAAACAAAGTCCCTCTCAGAAACTGCATCAGTCGGTGGCAATTTCAATCCAAATGTGATTAATAACCATAATTTGTTCCCATGAAAGACAGATTGTCTTTTTTATAAGTGCATGAAAGAAGCATATTTATACAATACACGGGATATTTAAAAATATCAAATTTTGTCATGCACTAAATATATACTCTGTTGGCGTGTGTGTGTGTTTTTACCCTGTGGGGGCGTTAGCCCAGTCCCCACAAGGGGAAGCTCAATTTGATAATAATCTGTGAAATCTAAAAATGCAAAAACTCTTGTATTTTACTTGATTACTTATGGTTATGATTAGGGCTGCGTAGGGGTTAAGGTTGTCATAGTTAGCGTTAGCATTTTTCCCATAGAAATGAATGAAAGATATGTTTACCCGACTGTACGTGTCTGTGTGTGTGTGTGTTTGTTGTGTTTGACCAGCACTGATTCAAGGACAGTGAAGGGCGTGGGATTTATTGGGGCGTGTCACACACACACAGGAACAGGTGTACAGGTGAGGGTCTCAGGGGGATGCTGGGGGGGGGCTGCGGTGTATCTCCGTGGGGGGATGAATCTGGGGATTAGGGTCCGGATCTGCTGGGGGACCTTCAGCTATCATTACCGGCATGGGCAGAAGCAGGTGCTGGCCAATCCACCATCTTTTGGGGGGGGCTGTGATACCCCTGCTTCTCCCTGTAGCCGGTTTGGTAGGATCACACCTGTCTGTCCAGGTGAAGTTGTTAAATTAGAGATAAGTTAGTTTAGTTAGGTTCATTAGCATATTGGAATCTGCACATTAATGTGGGGCAGGGGTAGGGGTTAGATGACAAGAACAGCTGACAGACCAAATGTATTTATGGAGACAGGCTTGATCTCAGAATGAGAGCTGCTGGTCTATGTTTGATAAATTGGGTAGAAAAAGTCTAAAAACCTGTCTTCTGAACCAACGTTGAGTGCTTCTAATCTATACTTTACAGTATCACAAAAAACATTTCAAGGTTTTTGTCAGCTTTTGTCCTGACTTCAAAAAGCCAAGCGCTCATTAGGAGAAGCAGGAAGCTGTTGTGTTTACCTCTGCCCGGTGCATTGTGGGTAAACTCTAATCGCCAGTCAGTGAATGTCGAATCTGTGAGTCACACAGCAGTTCCTCTCTAGCAGAGTGGCATTGCCCCGCCTTCCCTTCGGTCCCCAGCCGTGCCCTAATCGCCACCCCCCGCTCTCTTCCTGCGGCGTTTAACGATCTGAAGGGCCGTTAATTACCCTCGCTATCGCGTCCGACCGGAAACAGTAAACATTTCCATTCGGTGCCACGTCATTAGCTTGGCAATTAGGCACTGGAGGGGCTGATAAGGGGTGTCATAGGTTTGATGTTGCCATGGCTCCCCGTGCTCTCTACCCAACCCCCCCCCCCCCCCCCCCAGCCCTCCCCTTTCATACCCCCCAAGTTGAGTGCTTTGCCACGGGTTCTACTTTTCTTCCCTTCCCGCAAATCCCAGCTTATTTTCCAGCCATTGACTTCCACATCCTGCCTCTGTGCTGCAGTCTGAGGTGAGAGATACTGCCACAGGTTCTGACCCTGGATCAGTTTCACAGTCAAGCTGAGCTGACTGACCCTGAGTCAGCAGTGAAAAACCCGCTGCTTATGCTGGCCTGTAAAATGCTAGTATTGTCCTCTTGTGATTTGCTGTTGTTCTTGTGACCATTTTAGGGGATAAGTTATATTATTACTTATTGCTATATCCAGAGCTGTTTTGGGAATAATTACCTCCACAAGGACAATGCCATGTTTGAAATACGGAAATGTGGGCATAATTATGTCCTGAGTATTGATACCAGTATTTTCTTTGATATGTTGTTATTCCATACATAATGAGGCAAAACTCACCAAGCCCAGGCCTAAATACAAAAAAAACACTAACAATTAGCATCCAAGTTGCAGTCCCAGACAAGGTAAAAGGTGCCGCTGACAAGATATTTCTTTGTTTACTGGAGTAATTAGGTCTAGTGCACTTTCATAAGGTCACCTGAGCAACTCCTGAAACACACGCCTCTAATATACCCACAGCCACAGTAGAAACATTTCCCAGAATCCCCTTCACCTTTCATTGCAGCCATATTGGCCCAGGTGTCATTCGAAGGTTACTAGCCTTCTTGGACATGATTTTTGTGATGTCAGACTTTGGTAGTTCTCAGAGATGTTTACCTGATCTTGATACGCTTGTTTCTGCATGTGATATCTGTCTCACTATCATTTCAGTTTCAGCTATTAACAGATCATACTTTACATATTAGCTCCAGCCTGGGATTATCCTGTTAACAATGCTGGATCTTTATTACATTCTTTTGTTATAATTTATTAAAATATGTTCATGCTTGCACTTTATGTGAATAAATTAATCAGTCACTGAACCATTCATAGTCTACAGATGGCTATTTTTAGAAGTTAAATCATTGTGTTCTCAACAGACAGACATGAATCCATTTACATATAGGACAAAAAAAATCAACATGTGTGATGGTTCACAGAAGCACAGAGCACCAATGACATGTAACTCCTTAAAGGGTTAATGAGGGCAACGACATTCGTGCAGAAATGGAAACCTCGCGCTCAAAGACTGGATGGAAGGATGGAGACTGGAGGACTGGATGGAGGAACAGCAGTGAGACTGTAACACTGGATCAGCAGCTACAGTGACTGCAGTATGGCTGCTCTGTCCAGCCTCGAGGGAGGGGTGTGGTGGTTACCCAGGAACAGGAAAATATTCAGCATGTGCCCCTTCGGAGACTCCTGACAGACATGTAGAGAGATGAATCTGACGTGGACATTCGTCCTGGCTATGATACCAGCCCCCCCCCCTCCGCAGCCCCTCCTCCTACCCCCCACAACACTAATGAAGACTGATGAAGCGTTGTGGAGGTCTCATTGTGGAGGCCTGGACAGATTGGATTGACAAGTGCAATTAGCGGTTTCTCAAGTTCATTTCCATTGCTTTAATTTGACGTAATCAGGGAGAAAGAGAGGGAGACTGAAAAAGAGAGGGAGCGAGGGGGACGAAGTGAGAGCAGCAAAAGACAGCGAAAGAGACCACGATTGGAAGAGAGGAGAACAGGCCAAGACGGAACCGGCTGTTTACTAGTCTGCGCTTCCTGTCATGGTCTGGGGAAGACGTCTGAGCCACTGCGCGGCTCGAAGGACATGGCAGCCAGTATCTCCAGCAGACACTGAGCTCCATTCCATGCAGTGGAACTCCTCTCTCCACTTTTTGGTTTCTTAAGTGGCTGCCCCGTTGCTCTGTGAAAAGAAAGCTTCTGCGGGTCCATATATTTGTAAGAGGATTCTGACAGCTGAAATTGAGCTCCACAATAGGGCATGAAGGAAAACACACACACACACACACGCACGCACGCATGCACACACAAACACACACGCACACACCCACACACACACACGCACGCGCATGTACAGTAGGGTAAACATATCCTTATGGGGACCGCTCATTCATTTCAACGGGTAAAATGCTAACACTAACTATGACAACCTTAACCCCTACCCAGCCCTAACCATAACCATAAGTAACCAAACAAAATACAAGAGTTTTTGCATTTTTAGTTTTTTCATAGCAGTCACCGATTTTTATAAAATAGAGTTTTCCCTTATGGGGACCAGGAAACCGGTCCCCATAAGGAAAAAACAAACGGATATTTATCACGTTATGGGGACATTATGTCCCCATAAGGATAGGTAAACCCGCTCGCACACACGCACGCATGCACGCACACACACACACATTTTCCCAAAGAGCTTACATATGTTCTCCAAATATTCTTTTAACAGTGATTTGCTAAATCTGTCTTTTTATGCCTCTCAGTTGTAGGATTAGCTGTAGCATCTGTAAGTACATAGTGACTGTGGAAGGGGGGGGGGAGCCGGGTGGGGATCATTCCTTAAAAATAGTGTAAAGAATTTTAACAAGAGGTTAAGCTCACAAGAAACCTATTTCCAGTTATAAATCCTATTTAGATATCTGTACTTTTTCCATAGCCGCTTATCTGGTGCTGGGTCACTATGAGCTTGGAGCTGGTCCCAGGAAGCAGAGGCCACTGGGCAGGGGACACCCTGGCCATCATGCCAGTCCAACTCGGGGAACACACACTCCCACAGGCAACAAATTCACCTAACAGCATGTCTTTGGACTGGGGGGGGGGACGCTCACGTGGCTGCATGGAGGCCAGGCAAGCTTCGCATACAGAGAGCCAGGGCGGGAATCGAACCCACAACCTTGGAGGTTTGAAGTCACTGTGCTGCCCACTGAGTCGCCGTGCCGCGCGGCTATATTTAGACGCGGCAGTGAGAATGCTCTTTCCACGCTGTGTGAGTGTGTGGAGTTTGCATGTCCTCCTGGTGTCGTATGAGTTTCTTGGGGAACCTCGGCGTCTGTCCTCGGTATAAAGACAGGTCGTTTGGTGAATGGATGTTACATTTATATACTTTTCAAGACACCCAAAGGACTTTATGGAACCAATGGGAGCCACTTCACCCCCCCCACTGTGTAGCCCCCACTTGGATGATGCGACGGCAGCCATTCTGCACCAGTACAGTGACCCCACAGTAGCTCGGGAGAAGGACCAGGAGAGAATTCACCAGTTAGATATAGGGGATGATTAAGAGGCCAGATGTGAAAGGGCCACAGTGGGCAGTTTTAGCCAGGGGTCTTTGATGACCTCAGAGAATCAGCACCATTTTTACGGCACGGTGTCCTTGCCACTGCATTATGCACACAGCCCCCAGGATGGGCTATCCTGTTGGGTACACCAACACCTCTTCCAGCAACAACCCAGCTTGACAAGTCAGTCTCCCATCCAAGTACTGGCCAGGCCCAAACCTGCATAACTTAAGATCAATTATCTAGTTTAAACTGCAGGTGGTATGGTGTGTTTCTTAGCGTGAGTTTAGTAGTGTATATGTGTATAAGTGTGAATGATGGAGTGGTCTTGCATTCATCTTTTGACCCATGCCGAGTGGGATAGGCCCCCGATTCCCCCGTAACTCTGTCCAGGGTAAGTGGTCAAAAGATGGATGGATGGGTGGATGGACTGATGGATGAGCCCGGTTTTGTTCCGCTGTAACTCTGGCCTCCTGCCACTAGCAGGTGCTTCGTTTAAAACTGCGACAGAAAGATGGAAATGTCTGACTGGCTGTTGCTGACAGCTCCTGCTATTCAGGTGTCTGGCCTTGGCTGTGTTGGGAAGATGTATCGTCCTGCATAGAAAACCCAGCAGGAGCGGACTTGAGCTGCCTGGTGCCGACTAAAAACGTTACTAGCCTTGACTGACTCTTCATTAAAGTCCAATCAATCTTGCTGCTGGTTTACACCCTGCCCCCTATTCACCGAGCCAAAATATGCTATATTTTAGAACCTGGCCTGTCAGCGGGTGTCATTTTTAGCACGCCAAAGTTGTCTGCCTCTTTGTTGATCTTATTAATATTTCTGGTGTGAATTCTGCTTGGTTATCGTGCATAATGCTGATTTCCACAGAGTCTATGTGCAGGCAGTCAGACAAAGAAGTGTCCCTCATGTAATTTGATTAATTAAAAGGAATGGCAGGGAAATCTATCGTAAGTGTGATAAAACTGGTCAACAGAGAAGGATCGCGATAATTATTCGCGGGCAACAAAAGCAAATGGCACTGCAGTGATGGGGGCTTGAAACCCTCGAGTCAGCATTTAAGACCTCCGGAGCGTACAGTTTTAATGAAATGTACATTGGAAGTCTCCGGGAGACTGTTCCGCACTGGACGGGAGCTGCAGCAGTCCTAAGACTGCAACCCGTGTGCAGGGTGACCCAGCTTCAAGACCTTTGTGTGACGGATCTCATACCCGATGACGAACAGGAGTGGAATGACATCATGGCAAGTGGAGATGTATAGACCCTCGCTCCCTACTCCACTTTCCCAGATGCCAGGCCTTGAAGTCGCCCGTCTGTCCAAAAGCCAAGGCTCCCTTTCTCAGTCGACCCGCTCTGTCTGCCGTGGGCCCCCGCGGCTGCCTTGGCTTGCCAGCTCGGTAGAACGCGATTAGATTAGAACCAGGCCTGTCGCCCGCCGACCGTTGCCACGGAGAGTAGCGGTAGGCATTGAGGAATGCTCAAGTCTCGCAAGAACGGGAGAGGGATAATCACTCGACAGTGATCCCCATAGGTCCTGGGACCCGTTCAGTAGGTATTATTGTTAGCATTTTCTGTTGTCGTTATCAGGGCTTTCAGGTGTTGTCATGCCACTCGTGCCTTGCCCTTAAAATGCCAGGGCGTCTTTATTCAATGCCAGCCCCGAGGAGTTACTGCTGAAGTATGCTGAAAATGTAGCACATGCAGACTTTTGTGGCCTGTCAGCTGTTTGTATTTCCCTCCAGCTCCCTGTGAGAAGACCTGGCTGAAACCAACAGAGTTTGAGCATGGAGGGGGGGAGGGGCTGGGGGCAATGCCTGATGAATGCTCTGCCGGCTTCTACCGCTCCCCCGCTCTGCTGCCGGGTGGGTCATGACCCTGTTCCCCAGCTGCCAGTTTGCTCATAGCAAATTCGTGGATGAATCGCAGGACGCAGATTTCCCAGCAGGCCGAGCCTGCCCCTCTCAGGTGATTCCTGGGTCTGAGAGTGGGTGACCCTTAGCGGGAAAGGTGAGCGTGTAGCCGCCGCATTAAGCGGAGACACGGCTGGCTGGTAATAGCAGCTAGCAGCTGTGCTCCGTCACACGCCATTGGTGTAAAGGTCACGGGGACTGTGAGTGACGGCGATATCCAGTGGTAGGACAGAGAGGCGGCCCCACCTTCCATGATGTGGGAAATCAGCAAAACACACAATATTTTATTCGTCTTGTCATATACTGCAAATGGCAGCGATAACATACGTGCAAAATCTTTTCTGTTTGCTCCATTTATTATATATTGTGTTATAGGAAACTGATGTAAATTATTTTTGTACCTTTGTGGCTGTTTGCAATGTAAATGTTTAGAAGCAACATTTGTCAGGGACGGTTGTCTTGATGTATCAGTGGCGCTGGATCCAGGGAAAGGCAAACTGGGCGGCTGCCTAGGGCCCAATCGGAATAAGGGGACCCAGGCAAATTGATGAAAAAAATATATATATTATGTACATGGTCAACTGCAGCTGTAGGAAGAACAGGCAGTTGCCTAGAGCCCCTGAATTACCTGCTTTGTGGAGGAAGTGAAATGATCATCATTTTTCTTGGTAGGGGGGCCTCCTAAATAAAGCTTTGCCTCAAGCCCCTGAAAAGGGAGAGCCGGCCCGAACTGCAGAATCTACCGGCGATTTTCAGACTGTGAGGATACCCAATGGACATCCAGTTCCGGCCCAGTGAGCGGGTTTGAGCCCCTACTGACATACGTACAGTGAACTCTGAAAAGGGAGAGGTCCAGAGGTTCAGTCTGTACCGCTCTCCCCCCTCACCGCTAGGGTTGTGGGTTTGAATCCCGCCCCCGTTCTCCAGGTGCTCCAGTTCCCTCCTGTGTGTATGTCCTACGACGGACTGGCATTGTATCATGTGCCCGTGCCCAGTGCCGCCTGGCATGGGGTCCAGCCGTGACCCCGTACAGGGTAATTAGCTAGGAAAGGAGAGATGAGGCATGAGGTGCTGGGGTATCTGTGGGTATGCAGTAGGGGTAGCTAGTGCTGAGTCAGATTAAAATCTGATGACATGAGGGGAACAGCAGCCAGGGCCGTTAATGCAGGTCCGAGTCGGACCCGCCTCTCACCACAGCGATCGCCAAGCATGACGAGTGGATGTTTTGATTCGTGGGGCTTCTTCTGACTGGGACCCGTGGGTCCTTGAGAGCCTCAGAGCCTGTCATGCTCTCTCAGTCACGGATAATCCTCAGCCTTTGTTCTCCAACGCTAATGGAAACATGAAAAGGTTGTTTTTTTCTTTAACAAACGTCGTTCCTCCCTCCCGTGCCGGTGGAGAGGATGGCACCTTCATCCTGCTCGTTACCGCTCCAGCTCCTTTATTACTGCTCCTCCTCCTCGTGCGGTCCCCGTCGCCACATCGCCCCGACCTCCCCTCACCGGCAGCCCCCCCCCTCCCCTTCATGCCAGCGGCCATTTTGTTGTGCCGACTTCCGGCCTTGGCGCAGCTCCCCGGCTCAGCATTTCAATAAAAAATCGTTATAATTACATAGCCATTTAGCTCAATGACACCGGGTGTAATTGTGCCATCCATCACCGGCTGCGCGATGCCGCGCTCGGCAGAGCTAAATGTTGATTAGACTTCAGCTGATTTCACTTGCAGCCGATAATAATTGCTGGGAAAGCGATGAGGGTGGGGACCGCAGGGGGGGTATCCATCTCCTGGCTGGGTGACCCCCAGACTCAGATAGGAAGATGCAGGGAGGCGTCACGCAGACGTCACGGGCTCGTGTGTCTGTGACGGAGCCCCTTTGAAGGACCACCTTGCCTTTCTCTTCCACTCGCCTTCTCTTCCCAGGAATTAATGTCCCAGAACCGGGGAGCACGGTCGCCTCCATGTACCGAGGGCCCCGTCGCACCTGCCCCCCCACATCCCCCCTGCCCTTTTTTTCCCCTCCGTAACGACCCCTTGAAATCCAATTGCCTGCTTGTAATTACATTGTATGCAGGAATGGGGGAAGCCATTAATCAAATAGCCATGCAATGTATGTGTGCGAGTGTGTAAGTGTGTGTGTGAGTGTTGAGGGTGGGGGGTACCTCGGGTGAGGGAGCTGGGGGGCTCTGTCTGGCTTTGTTGGCCTTACGGGCCGTGTGTGGTGATATTTAAATCGGTCCCGGTAGCTGAGGCCTAGCCCTTCCTCCCGCCATCTCCTCCCTCTGCCCACTCCTCTCGCGTCCTCCTCGCTCTCCTTCTTCACCTTCTCTGTTTCTTTTCATATTTCCATTCCTCCACCTCTCTTCCTCCCCTCGGGTTTCCCCCTCCATGTCTGCTCTGGCTACCCGCCTCTCCTGCCCGTCTGCCTCGCCGTCACTTATGCCTCTCGTCTTAATTCGGAGCAGAATGTGTGTAATTGCCCCATATGTTTTCCAGGTAGCCGATTGGCTCCACGGCAGCCGGGAAAACGGATCGGAGCGTAATTGAGACGGAGGGTGGCGGGGGCCCAATTTTAATTTACCGCACGAGGCTGGCGTGTGTTTAATCCTAACGTAAAAACGACGTGGAAGATCAGCGCCGAGAGGCACGGCGCCGTTTTGACAACAATTCTTCTTAAAAAGAACAAATAAAAACTACGAGTTTCCTGGCCTTTTATTCGTATAAAAAAAAGGGGATAGATTGATTTAATTGTGCGTCGGCTAATGACGCTATTTTCCGGTTTAATATCCCTCACCCTGACGGCGTAATAGATTACATGCTTTTGCTAGCTGAGGAGTCAATGTGCAAAACGCAGGCTTTTAATTGAGCTCTTTTGTAGTTAAAATGGTATTTTTCCTCTCTGTCTGCTGTGGCACTGGTCTGAGCGCACTGTCCTGCGGCGCTGGGGTTCTGCTAAGGGGCGGCATCAGCCGGTTGGCCGCATCCTGGTGACACCCGCTAACTGGTGCCCAAACGGAAAATTCCTCAGTCTTCTCCTGTTTCAGATGATGTCACTGGCCTGGAGGAAGCCGCCAGCAAACGAATAGACTTTGGGCCATGGATGTGTGTGGGTTTTCAGGAGGGGGGACTAATTTGTGCAAGTAATTATTTCTCTAATTTGACTAATTTGACTTATTCATGCAAAACTGTGACCGTTAGTGGTTCAACGTGAGCCGAGAAGCTTCCACATTCTAGGCCCACAAACCCCGCCATTCGAACCCCGGCCTCTGAAGCTGCTGCCTTCTTGCGCCCCCATCTGGATTTCTTTGAATATAACACTGGGCAAAAAGGAGAGAGAACGCCCCTCGTAACACATTACAGCATTATGCTTGAGCATCGATATGAACGTGTTAAATCTCCATGAGGCAGCTTAAGCTCTTCCATCATCACCCCAGGTCTGACAGGTGTTGCTGGTCCGGCTGGCCAGTGAGGGCAGGGGAAGGTGGGGGAAAGGCCCACCCTCTGCCTTTTAAGGAATTCATCTTCCTGATGGCCACTGTGGAGGAGGCAGGGGGCAAGATCGCTGACACCCCCATCCATGAAACGCCTGTACTCTGCAGCTGCTCCACATTTGAAGCCGTTTAGTCGCCCCTAACCATCATGGACGCGCTGGTTGCTGTTGGGTCGCGGCCCAGCTCTGTAATCTGTATGCTGCCTGTCCCCCTTGCTTTGCGAAGACACGTGAATTAACGAGCCAGGGAAACGTGGTGGGGGCAGGGGGGGGGGCAGGGTAGGGGTGACTCTGTCTGACTAGATAAGGCCTTTCAAGTGGATCAGTTTCCTGTAACTGAAGAGCCTCCTGTGACTGGCTAGTCAGCCCTCGTCCAGTAAGAGGCACCTTATCGCCCGCGGCTATAAGCCCTGACGGACTCCAGCGATTGGGGTGGCCATTCGGCCCAGTCCCTTTTCATGCCCGCAAATCCAGTGAGCATCAGCGAATTCCGGCCACGCTTCCGAGGTGACAGTCTCAGACAGTGGCTCAACATCTGACATTCAGCCTGCTGTGTGGGGTCCGTGAGTTTCCTCACCAAGACAGCACCCACTTTGAGTGCACTCACAAACCAAGATCCCCCCCCTCCCCCCACTCCCCGCCAATGGTGACAGAGACAGAACACTCTGGAAATGCACCCGAACATGCAAGCCGCCTGTGGGTACTTTTTAAAATTGCATCTTGAGAATGATGTAATTACAGTCTTTGGATGACGATTGTCTCCCTGCTTCAGTGGGCCACAAATACACCTACAACAAATGGAAGGAGGTTGGGAGGAAGAGAGGAACCCCCCGTATCCCCCCCCCCCCCCCCCCCCTTTAGTAGGCCGGTCAGCTCATGCATTATGCAACTAGAGGCCACTGCAAGGAAGGTGTGAGGATCCCCAAAGAGTAGCTATGTTCAAAGGAGGGAGGGGGCGCCAGAACGGAGAGCCGAACTAGGTAGCCGAGCCATTATCCATCATCGTTTGGACGGGCCCGGCGCGGGGAGCCAGGCTCTGTTGGTTTAGCTGCACATAATTGCTCAATTAAAGGTGCTCATAAGGAGGCCCCCTGAAAAATGGAGCGCCGTCGTCCCGCTCACCACACTGGCATCACTGTGCCTGGACCAGCACTGAACCTGTGCCCGAGAAGATGCCCCTTGTGGCTGGGCAGAGCTGGTGCCGTGGTGGGATAAGGCGGGGGCTCAGCTGAGGGAGCATTAGCTGGTAATAGGTCAGAAACAGCGGGGGTTCCCCCCGCAGCACCGGGGAACCCGGGGAACCCGCCTCGCCAGCATATACTGCCGTCAGGCGGGACTCTTTTACGCCGTATAATGCAAATACACTCAAGAGTGTCTCGCCTAGTTTGCTCATGACTGAATGTTATGTATTTTTGGTCTCAAAGTTCTCCGGCAGAACTTGGGAACAGGGGGAGACTATAAAACACCCGTTAAGGATCGTAATGGGCAAAGTGCCAAAAAGCCCAAGCTGATTCCAGTGAAAATGCACGTTCACACTGGCGAATGCACGTGTGTTTCTGCCCACTGACGTCTTTTACGATTCGTATAGAACCAGACGACAGCGGATCCTTTCCGGGAAAAATGACTGTTCTTTCTTCTATTGTCTAAACGTCACAGAAGGTCAAAATCACTCATTATTTTGTACAGATTGCCTGTTAGTAGCGATTTGATAATTACACAGTCTCCTTTGAGACCCCCTTTGGGGGGGGGGGGGGGGGAAGACAATAACTGACGCACTCATCTTGACGCTTTCACTTATCTCAGCCACCCCTTTTCCCTGCCCCCCCAAAACCTTGTCTGCCCCCACCTCATCGCCACCATGAAGCTGGGGGGAGTAAAGTTAAAAGATCCGGTCGTTTAAAAGATCCACAAAAAGATTACCATAAAACAATGAATAGCCCTACAGTATATAACATGCATTTTGAATGCTTGAGTGTTGTTCAGCACGGATATTCAGACAGTTAGGCAAATGTATAAATGCAGCTTTCTGGTGTTTTCCGTATTTTAGCAGATGCCAATGTTCAGACTGGCTGGAGACAGACGGGTTCCATGCCTGTGACACCGAGCTCTCATCGGACATGTCGGATTCACGGAGATGCTGTTTTCACAGTGTGCAGCTGCGCCGAGGTGTAAAACCTGGGGCCGGCGTGGACAGCCGCGTCTCCCACGTGAGCGAGGGCCGGCGAACACGCTGGATCTAATTACGCCACGTCTAATATCACCGCGGTGAGGAGCGCGTGCCGCCGCAGCCGCCGCCGTGCTGCCCGCTTACCTTGGAGGCCTGGAAACAATTGTAGCCGACACGGGCCGGCACGGACCGGCACGGCAAGCAATTACAAGGCTGGGAAAGTGATTAGCATGAGATGAAAGGCGCAGCGGAGAGCATGGCGTGCATAACACGATTTATAATTGTCATTCATCAAAACGACCCCCGGTGGATCCTCCTCTCATCAAATTGTTCAATATTAACCGTGACATGAGCTGTAACTGGACCGTAATTAATGCTTTAAATCAATTATAACTGACTGCATTCAAAGAACTCCTCACGGAACGCCGCCCTTATCCGGAAAGTGATGGAAACTCAGGCCTGCTCCCAAGCGGGCGTGCCTCAGGGTCCCTCCAATCTTTTTTTTTCATGCTCTCCTCCTGTTTTGCGGGCTTCGGGTTCGACTGCTGTGAGCAGCCACTCGCCAAAGATGAGTAACTGACTGCTGCTTCATTATGCATCAAAAGCCTGGTCATTTATCTACAGGCAGACAGCGTTTGACCGCATGGGCTTCTTTTATTCTCATTTTTGCTTATTATTAGCTTAGAAAATGCTCATAAATTGGTTGAACTGGCTGGTCTGTCTCACATGCACAGGTGTACCTACTTTTATAAGGCAGGATACTCCAGAAAAGGCATTTTCAGATATATCCTTTACCTCAGTCGCCCCACAAAGTAGTATGATTGTGTTTAAGTCATTATTAATGTTGCTAGTCCTTTCATCTTCTGTAACCGGTAATCCAGTAGATGCTGACGGAGAGCCTGCATGGCGCGGGTCAGGATGCCGGTCCATCACAGGCCGTACACCCGCATGCATCTGCAAACACAGTCAAGCGCTACTGCCAGTTTAGAGCAGCCTGGTCTTCTGGTAGGCAGCAAAAATGTGGACTGTCTGGTAAGGAGCTGGGAGGGAGCAAAAACACGGACCAACTGTGGGTCCCCAAGGACTGGGTTGGGAAACACTGATTCAGACAGTGAAATCGCCAAAACCTCATGTCCATGGACTGCTGGAAGAATTTGGATTAATGCATAAAATTTAGCAGTGCATGTGCAGTTTACACACTGCATAATAAAGCTGGGGTATAAATCTGTAACCTGTGCTGTTTGCTTGGCTCGGAAAGCCACTCGCATCAAGCGTTTCATTGATCGTTTCCGAGACAGAAGGGCTGTTGTCAGGATGTTTTGTTATTCTGCCTTTTATGGGACTCGTCCTGGGACTCGGCATTCAGTACATTTTTGCGAGCCCACTCCACGAAGGACAGTCCGGCCCATTCTCTCGGTGAGGCATGTGAGGTACCCAGCAGGCCCAGTGTAGGTGTTAAGTCCCATTATCTTGCCGAAAGAGACTGTGAATGAACAAGGCTGGTGGGAGACGATTCACAGTGACCAAGCGCGGTCAATGAAGGAATCCCGTCGCAGGGCTCTGGCGGGCCTGCCCCCGAAGACGTCCTCTGTGACGTGACAGTCGAAGGTGCGTGTCACAGCCGTCCTCGCTGAGTGCTGCGCTGAATTAACAAAAGGTTGGTGGGTGATTGTCGCTGCTGGTATGTTGACATTTATTTCTCACGCGTGTCGCCCTTCGCCAGACAGAGGCGGCCTCTCTTGCCCCGTGACAGTCGAGCCATTTCTGCGTGCCGTCGGGAACCTGGCCAACTCTAGCCCCGCCCCCCCGCTGGTGCCCCGCCTCCCCGCTCGTTCACGGTGCCGTCACTGGCCCTCATGAGCCGCCGATAACATACGTACTGCATGTGAGCATTTACAGCTCCAGAAAACAGATTGTATTAGGCTGTTAGGCAAGCATTTATGCTGGTTTTTTTTCTAAAAGGATTAGAGACTTAAAATGTGAATTCATCCTTGATCTCCCCTTCAGTTTCATAGGGGAGGCAGGAACGCTGCGAGCTACTGACCCCCCCCTCGTGGAGCGCCAGCGCGTCTCTGCGCTCGCGATGCAGCGGCTGCTTTGTGTGGCAAACCGGAGAGAGGTCAGCTTTATGGGGGGGTTTCTCTCTGAGATCTATTTTTTTTTTTACCTTTGGAGCAGTATGTGCGGAGGCAGCTGGGCACCGGGGAGAAGGAGCTGAGAGCGGCGCCCGTAGCTAAGCCCAGAAAACTTACTGCATGGATCCGGACAACAGAGAGCAGCGCTGGGAGGGGGGCAGCAAGAGCTCAGCTGGCAGTGTGTGTGTGTGTGTGTGTGTGTGTCTGCGTGTGTGTGAGGGTATGGATTATGTTTATATTACATTATGGGGACCAAATGGCCCCCAGAATGTAAAAAAATCTGGTATTTTTAAGTTGCGGGTACCATTTTTCAGGTCCCCACAAAGACCTGTGAATGCAATCAAAAAACTAAGTCTCGTATTTTGTTTGGTTACTTACAGTATGGTTAAGGTTAGGGCTGGTTAGGGGTTAAGGTTGCCATTTTGGGATAAGAGTTTTCCCCATAGAAATGAATGGAGAGTCCCCACAAAGATATAATTATAAACCTATGTGTGTCTGTGTGTGTGTATGTGCATACCCGTGTGTCTGTGTGCGTATCTGTGTGTGTGTGTGCGTGCCCGTGTGTCTATCTGTGTGTGTACAGTATGTGCGTGCCCATGTGTCTGTGTGTGCGTATGTGCGTGTCCGTGTGTCTGTGTGTGTGTGTGTGCCCGTGTGTCTGTGTGTGTGTGCGTGCCCGTGTGTCTGTGTGTGTATGTGCGTGCCTGTGTGTCTGTGTGTGTATGTGCGTGTGTGCGTGCCCATGTGTCTGTGTGTGTGTGTGCGTATGTGCGTGTCCGTGTGTCTGTGTGTGTGTGTGTGCCCGTGTGTCTGTGTGTGTATGTGCGTGCCTGTGTGTCTGTGTGTGTATGTGCGTGTGTGCGTGCCCATGTGTCTGTGTGTGTGTGTGCGTATGTGCGTGTCCGTGTGTCTGTGTGTGTCTGTGTGTGTGTGCGTGCCCATGTGTCTGTGTGTGTGTGTGTGTGCGTATGTGCGTGTCCGTGTGTCTGTGTGTGTATGTGCGTATGTGCGTGCCCATGTGTCTGTGTGTGTATGTGCGTATGTGCGTGTCCGTGTGTCTGTGTGTGTATGTGCGTGCCCATGTGTCTATCTGTGTGTGTATGTGCGTGCCCGTGTGTCTATCTGTGTGTGTATGTGCGTGCCCGTGTGTCTGTGTGTGTATGTGCGTGCCCGTGTGTCTGTGTGTCAGCCAGGAGAGAGCTACACTCCTCAGACCCCCAGCTGGATGTTGAGAGGTGACGGGGGGGTTGTAATACTATTGTTCTTAATTACTGCGGCTCAAAATCAATAGGCAGCGTGACGAGTTTCATTATGTGTAATGCAGTCGAGAGCGGGCGGATTATGCGTGCTAGTTGTTCCCGCTAGCGGATAGACAGTCAGCAGGAGAACTGATCCAGCTCCCCTACGCCTCAGCACCGGTTGGAAAAGCACCTTTAAGGGAATAACGGAGGCTTTGCCAATCAATGCGTTATGTTGTAAACTCCTTCTTAGAGTGCTGTGGTTCCCACTATCAGGATGAAGATATGTTTCCTTCTTTTCCTGTTTTGTCTCATATTTATGTTTAATTTTTTATGCAATGCATAGCTGACACTTACATCTAAAGCAACACTCCTCTCCCCTCCTCTCCTCTCCTCTCCTCTGTCCTCGCTGGGCACTTTCCTGGAGCATCTCAGCCTTTCTGAAGGGTTCTACACCAGCATGAACCTCCAAGATACCTGTCCGTGACCTTAGTCTCCGCTGCAGATTTCAGCAGCAGGGAGAAACATCTTCAGGGATAGAATCTGAGTCTCTGGACCTCAACATTTGGATTGTGCCAACGTCCTCGACTCGTGGGGTGTATAAAACATGAGGTCTTATGGACTGAGGCTGAACCCCCCACCCCCACCCCCCCCTCACTTACTGCCTTTTTTTCTTGTTGTCTTTTTGTTTAAAACTGTTATCATTCAGATTTTAACACATAGTCATGCAGAAAACGCAAAACACGACATGTGCCCCCCATCCCTTTCCCCGAATGCAAATGCCTGACGCTGCCATATTCTCAGCTCTCATTATTGATCTGCATTAATGTGTGAGTGCGCTTGGTTTTTTAAATAAGCTTATAAGAGAAAACGTGTCTCTGATGGGAAGATAAAGAGAATTACATAGTGGTCTCTGAAAAAAAACTCTCCTCCCGTTTTCCTCTGATCTTTCAAGCATGGAGGTTAGTCTCCACATCCAAATATAGCCGACTCTAAATTTGCCATACATCACGTACATCTCCTTGTGCCATCGTGATCCTCCCGCAATTTCCCTCGATTTCTGCGACCCATTTTGGTGTCTGCCTCTTGGTTTTTAGCTATCCCCCGTTCAGCTGCCTGAAGATTAGCGGCGGCGGGCTCGTCTGATTAGCCATAATCTCCCCAGGCCGCGCTGTCCATGTGGCGCGTCTCGCTACCTGTGCTGGACGCGCGTGCGGCACACGGCCGTGCATATGGAGAGCGTTAGCACACAGCTCGGCGTTTCACAACAAGCGCGAGAGCAACGAAAGCGCGTCTGGCCGCTAATTTCAGCACTCAGCCAGATGGTTCGCTTCCGTGACGTCCTCCACTTTTTATTTATTTGCTTTATTTATTTTTATTTATTTGCTTGAAAGGTTGCAAACAGAAATGGAAAATAAAACGTTTCGAGGCTGCTGGTGCTGTGGGGCCAAATAGACCCCCTTCCCAGCCCATGGAGAGTTCATTCCCCTGACGGCCAATCCGTGCCCCCCCACCGTGTGAAGCTCATTTCCAGCAGCGACGCATGTGGGCGTCTGACCCAAAGCGGCGATTCTGCAGCGGACATCAGCGGAACAATATCGACTCCGTTCTCGTTAATTAGCGCACCGCTAAAGTAATTAGCGCAGGTGTCATTGCGTGGGTGTGGTGACGGGCATAGGAGCGTACAGGCCAAAGCCTGCTTGCGGCAATTAATGGGGGGAGGGTGGGTGTTGGCTTCGTACTCCTGGGACCTTGTAGAGGGGGCACAAATCTCCGTGGGGGGCCTGTTTCTGGGTTTATGCTCTCAGCCTTGTTGTCAGCCATCACTGGTGATCCCACCTTGTGCGCGCTTGATTCATCCCTCGAATCCTTCTGCTCTATGGGTCACTCGTGCATATGAGGGCATATTCCACGCAGCCATCGAAGCAGGCAAAGACTGTGCTGCCCTACCATGCTGTCCTAACCAGAAATGCGAGAGCCCCGCAAATCAGACAAAGGGGTCCATAAATGACATGTAAGATGCAAAATGCACTTCGTAGTGAGATAGATATGAATTATTTCTGCTGCTGTTTTGCTTGCGAGCAGCAGAGGGTCTGTCATTCCGAAATTGCAGCTTGTGTTTCTCTTCTTTGGCCCCAGCGCCCTGCACTGCGATGCATGTGCCTGTAGAGATCTGTTCTCCAATCTCTACAGACGAGTTCGGTGCCTTTGTATCTAGGTGCGGAGAAGCAGTTTCTTGGCAAAGCACGCCGCTGAGGACGGCGGCTCTCGAAACAGCGCCGATACAAAGCCGCCTCTGCGTCTAACGGGAGGAAGATCACACCCCGCGCCCGTCGGCGAGCTGTAGCCTCACGGAGCCTTGCAGCTCTCGCAGGCCCGCGTGCATGTGAGGCATTTTTGGGCTGCGGGTGCGTTTTCTTTTTTGGGAAGGCGTGTTTGTTTCATATAGTTCGTGCTGTTTCTTTTCTCTACTTTTGGGCGTGTATGTGTGTGCGTGTGCATGCGTGTGTTTGTGCGAGTGTTTGCCTTCAGCTTGACGTCCTTTGAGGGGGATGTGTATCTTATTCTGTTAACATCTCTTGTCTCTTGTAATGCACAGGGGTGTTTAGCCTTAAATCCATGAGGCTGTCTTTTATCGCCATCTCGGGTGACATCACGATGTGGATGTTTTCCGAAAGAAACTGTCTGATTGGTCTGGCTCAGCGATGTCACAGCTGGCTGCTGGGTAACTCTCAGAGCCGGGGGGCGGAGCCTGCAGGGTAACAGCAGCCGGAGCACATGATCGTTAATCTCGATGCGTTTCTGCAGATTCAAATCCGCCCACATTTTGTTGCATTATGCAGCCGCCTCATACACTCAAAGACAACTTGAGCATGTTTGAAGCGGCTTCCATTTAAGTCTGTACTAGAGAGTGCAGTGGATTACTCAGCATTGAGTGATATCAGGTGACAGGGCTCAGGGGAAGCCTCATCATCACTGAGGTCTTCCCCCATTGGCTCATTAGCGGATGCTAAGGATTTATATATGAGGTCACACGGCACTGAGGTCAGGCTGTACTGCTCCCCACTGTCAGGACCTGAGATAAGAGTGTACTTAATGGGCTACTTGACCTAAACCAAACGCCCAGCAGGAGCCAAAAAGTGATTTAAAACCTTGGGTGAGTCTGAGTAGCATCAAAGCCTGACCTCCTGGAGCAAGTGCTCTTTAGGCACCATGATGCAGTCTTCTTGGCCTCCTCTTGCTGGTCACCGAAGCGTCTCTTCACCGTGTGGCCGCTACAGACAAAGTGGTCATCCTTCTCTTTCTCTTATTCTCCTCAAACGTCACTTTGCGAACTTCAGCCGTAAAGTGAGAAGTCACCTCTTTAAGATGTTATGGCCCCGTGCATGTTGATTGTGTAAAAAAGACAAGATTGTCTAATTGCTCTTGTAAACAGTTGGGTTTCAGCCATCGGGGTATTGATGTCCTATCCCATAATGCATTGGTCCTCCATCTGTATTCTTCTAGAGGATGGGACAGGTGGCATGAAAAATATGCATAAAAATGTGCGCTGGCCCTGCTGGATACAACTTTCCCTTTTTTCTGATGCACCTCTCCTCCATCCCCTGTCACCCTGTGATGTTTCAGGAACAGTCGTCCTGATTCTGAAGCCACACACGTCCCTGGGAGAGAAATGCAAGGTTTCATTCACTTGCCAAACGTTGGTCCCTGCCCACCCCCTACCCCCCCCCCCCAGCTACCCAATTCATCAGAACCAAAACCTCAGGAAAACCCGACTGAAAAGAATCCATCCAGCTCCCCATCCAGCAGCCCGGCTCCATCACAGATACGGCCTCCCCTTTTTTAGTCTGTCTCTTGTCTTGATCCCTCTTTCGCATCCCTGTTTTCTGTTGCAGTTTAAATCAAGATTTATGTCGACCAAGGTTTTTCCATCAAAGACACCGAGACCCTATTTTCATAACTCAGTGCTAAGCATTCTGTTAAAAAAAAAGCAGTCATCTGAAATGTTTTTGCTTTTGTTTTTCATCGTTGCTTTGCCGGCATATTGACAGTTACTGGAGTTTTAAAGTTTTGAAGTCTTTCAGGTTTTTGGACTATGCCTGCAAAACTGACGGCCAAACCGGCTCCCGTCCAAGATCTAAAATCCCATTTCTACTCTCCTAGTATCCCGCTAGCAGCTGATCACCACCTGCCAATGGTGCCCTAATATCAGGATTTTGTACCTGATTCCGACGGCTGTTAGTTTTCCCCAGTAGATCACAGCAGTCTCTCTGGAGATAACATCAAATTAAGGTGTCCACATTGATCTACGGTGTCTATATCAATCTATATAGGGCTCATCCGTAAGGAGTGTCAATAATGCAGTTCTTGCATTAGTCTACGCCATCTACTCTCAACGGTATCTACATCAATCTATGACGTCTTTATCTATCTGCAGTGTCCAGCATGGAGTGAACATCAATATAGACTGTCTACGGCAAACTGTGGTGGCTGCGTTGACCAGAGGTTCTTAAGATCAAAACCAGAATCACTCTTTTTAGGAGGTTCATGTGAAAATGCATCATCATGAGGCTTGCAGCCGTGGTCCACATCTTGTATGTGTCAATGTGTGATGAACCTTCTCTGGAACATCTGAAACTATTTTTATTTAGATTCATTTGTTTATAAACATTTCCTCTATTTCTTACAGAGTTGGTAAGACTCTGGTGAGCTTCCTGTAATCATTAGTAGATGATATTGTCTTCTTATCTTTAACACAAATAGACCAGTGTTTCCCAGTCTGGTCCTTGGTGACCCACAGACGGTCCACGTTTTTGCTCCTTCCCAGCTCCCTGCCAGACAGTCCACATTCTTGCTCTCTCCCAGCTCCCTGGGAGGGAGCAAAAACGTGGACCGTCTGTGGGTCACCAAGGACCGGATTGGGAAACACTGAAATATAGCTTCCCAGCAAGCAACTCGGTCTGGGTTTCAAACAATGGTGTCACATGAGGTTGGGCTGCAGCTTGCAATTAGCATGTAGCATAAGATCTGGGACTGACTTCCGCGTGATGCCCTCACGCGCTGCCCCATCCGGGCTAACTCAGCATGGGAAGCCTTGGCAGGCCCCTATGCCTGCTCCATGCTCCTTGCCATGGGAAAAGCTCCAAACTGCACAAGCCCAGGGCGAACGACAACTGGGGGAGTGAGTGCTTGGGCTACAACAGCGGACTCCCAGGCACTGGGCATAATACACAGACGCTTCGTCCACTCGGATCTGTTGCTTGGAGGAAAGGAAATGAGCGGGTCAAGCAAGTGAAAGCACAGCGGGGGGGGGGGGAGGATTGGGGGAGACAGAAGCAATCCCTGAGGTTGTGCTTTCCAAGCTCTTCCTTGGCTGCTACAGATATCTGTGGGCTGCCGGCCATTTTGATGTAAAGGCTGAAATTCTGACTCGATTCACATTCTCAGGAGTACAGAGTTCATGTGCATGTTCTCCAGACTGCTGATTACTACTGACTTGGAAGCTTTGCACCAATAGCAGACCAGTTACCTGAAATCTCTGCTATATGGAACATTAATCTGGTTGAAATGTGGACCCCCTTTAAAAAAAAAAAAACTATAAAGAAATTGCTCATTAGGTTGTATTGCAGTGGTGATAGGTGCCTGGTCTCATAGTGCAAACAAAAACCTCTTGGGAGAGCAATCAGTGTACAGACGTTTGTGGTTGAGTCCAGCTGGTGCGGAAAAATATCGACAAGCGGATACTTCCCATATTACATCGAGATGCTGTTTGGCTTCCACATGGGAGAACGATGAACACGTCAGACATGGGTTTTAAATGGACATCTGAGGCATACTGTAGATCCATGTTTAGTTACGGAGAAGGCACTCTCTCGCTCTCACAGTTTTATGTCGACACTCTTTAATTCTTCTCTGCTCCCTGACTCCATTCTCCATGCACAGTTGTATCTGCAGCTCTGTGTGTCTGTCTGATTGTCTTTGGCAGAGTTCAGCTCAGGTCAAACTAGCTTTAATAAAAGTCCAAAGAATTGTGTTTTGAGCTCCTGGGTAAGCAGTCGTGCATCTTGCCAGAGGCGGAAAAAACTCTAATCTCATTAAAGATTGTTATTGGCATGTAGCAAAAAGTCGTTTTTATAAGCAGGCCACTTTATTTGTGATTGAATAAAAGTCTCTTTGGTCCTGTGCCATGATTTGAAAACTTATGGGCATTTTTCTTCCTACAAAAGGCTGTCGATGGTGTGGTTTAGTGATGCGGACGCATAGGAGAATAATCTGCATTAGCTGAGGTCCTGAGCACGTATTCAAAGCTAATTAGAGGCCTTTTTGTGTCCAGGGTCATTTAGCACGTCAGCTTCTGTGCCAAGATGCCGCATGCTGATTGGATATGACAGATGTCAGCAAAATTTTCTAACAAATTAAATTCCAGTTCCTTAGAATTATAGTGATATACACAGCTATGCTGTACTACTTCTTATGGAGTGCATTGATTTGTGATTAGAAGACCCTGCATTGGGAGCTTAGTGTTAGATGTAAAACAAGCCTTTCACTCAGAACAACATAGTTGACTTCATTATTGAGACTGATGATTAAATAAACAGCTGAAGAAATTAGACCACGGAGCTATTGTTCCTGTCTATATCCCCATGGCCCAGAGCTTCCCGTGTGCTCAGTCTGCCTAAGGAATGAAATATTGATCTGGTGGCTTGCAAACAGCAAATTAGAGAGGGTAGAAAATTAAATACTGTTCAAAGGTAAACACAGTAATCTAAAGAGGGTACAAAAGTAAAACCCAAGCAAAGTAATCCTTTAATTAAATTAGGAAAAGTACAAAAAAGGATGCTGTTTCCTTGTTTTGGTGAGAGTTGGCTGCTTTTTGCAGTTGCTAAGAAACAGGGAGACGGTTTCCCCTTGATTGCCATTGGCCCGGATGCTGCGGAAGGCTGGGCTCTGGCATGTCACTGGAGCCCCTGCCCAGGCGCAGTGCCCAGAGCCGGGTCGGCGTCGGCGTGACCTCCGCCGTCCTCGACAACCCGCTGCCTGTATGGACCGAGACATCGCCAGCTCCCCCACCATGACCAGGCACAGCAGTGCCTCCCACTGGCTCGGGGGTGTCATTGCAATAGGATAATTGACCCGTGACAATATGGCGATAGCTGTCCGAAGACCCTTGGCGCCAACGTAATCCTCACAGTGATATGTGTACAGTTCATAAATGCAGACAGTCACTTTGCTACACGGATAAGCCGGGCAAGTTTTACTTTTGATTTAATGGGATTTGTAATAGAAATGGACTCAATTTAAAATTATTGAAGGACTGCCTTACTTCGTAATAGAAAATAGATTTTTTCAATATATTCCACTTAGAAGCTCTATTTTACAATTATAGGAGTTTGTTTTTGTAAATAAAAACAAATGAAAAGCATCATGGCTATTTGACTAGGCTGTTTTCCTCAGAGTTGGACCCATACACAGCCTGATTCGCTCTTTAGAATCTCCCAACTAACCAGCCCGGCGTGGATGCATATGGCACCTGCCAGCCGCCAGCAAGGCGCTCCTCGCCATCAGTCGCTCCTTAGGACAACGTTTGCTAGCGAGAGGCACTGGGCCCCCTTGCGGTGGCTTTCCCAGAGTACCATGTCAGCACTGGGCAGGGATGCCTGTGCAGTGCGAGCGATCCCTGTCGCTCTAAATCAGTGTTTCTCCACTCTGGAACCCCCGGACGGTCCACGTTTTTACTCCCTCCCAGCCCGCTAGTCGGGCAAAAACGGGGGCCCCCTGCTCGACATGACATGTCAGGGTGATGACGGAGTGCCCTGAGCTCTGGCCGGCTGGGATCATTACCCCCCCCCACCGACCCCTGAAAGAGAGGGAGCGCCCCACACTGCCAAGCTGAAAGGCTCCTTTCAGTTCCGTGTTCCCCTCCCTATTGCATTAGAATTACACCCCATGTGACCCACACTAATAAACCCGGCTTACGCTCACAGCGTTATTTATACTGTGCTCCTCTTCTGCTCACGCTCATGCGGAGGTGAACCTTTTTCTTGTGAATTACAAGCCAGTGGGTGTTATGCATGAGGATGAAGCCATGACCCAGAGCGTGGAGGTCCACGGCTGATGAAAGCGCACAGCCTGGATTGGGCTAGTAGAACAGGAAGCTGTGCTAACGCAAAATTAGCTGTTTATTTCCTGTCAAAAAGGATAGTATTTTGCAGCACTGTCTGCAGGTCGATTTTTCGTGCAATCCTACATCGACAGGCATGCAGTGAAGGTTCTTGACAATGTGGCTCAATGTGGGTCTCGGAGACTCCTGACCCCATCTGCCATCTGGGTGACCCCTGACCCTGTGACCTTTGTCCTCTCCCTCTGCAGTCCATCCGTGAGGTGACAGGCTATGTGCTGGTGGCACTGAATCAGTTTGAGTACCTGCCGCTGGAGAACCTCCGCATCATCCGAGGGACCCAGCTCTACGAGGACCGCTACTCGCTGGCCATCTTCCTCAACTACCGGCGCGACGGAAACTTCGGCCTGCGTCGGCTGGGCCTCAAGAACCTGACGGGTAGGTGGGCGACGGGACCCACGCGGGGCGTCCGCGTCTGTCTCCGTGTCTTACGATTGCATTTTATCTTCTGTAAACCCTGGGAACCCAGTCATTGACCAAAAATATTGCACATGACGACAACATTACAAAGGTTTCTTTAGGTCTGGGACATTTGATAGGGACGTATCGTGTCCGGTAATGAAATGAGCTTATTTTTTTTTTTGATCCTGGAAAAAGCTGGACGGGTGGCAGCCCTAGTGTGTCTCCCTTACGTTTGTATACCGTCGTGCTGGCATGTCCGTTTGGCCAGCGAGGGGCAGATCCCCACATTTCTGCTGGAGCTTCTGTCCACAGCAGGGGCGACTCCAGGATTTGTCCTGAGGGGGTCCCCCAAAAAATTTGCCAAGATGGGAGTTAGAAGTGTATAGAAGAATAAGGGATAAATACCTAAATGATTTTAGCAATTTATTTTTTAAAGAGGCTGAGACAAACGAAATAGTGTCTAGAACCACTAGGGCCCACAGCATCAGTCCCGTTCCCGGGACTATATGAAATGAACCACGCAGGAAGAAAAAAACAGCCGAGATACACATTTGCCCGCTGTGGGGACACCAGGGAAGTGGGAAGATAATAATAATTAATACAAAAAGTAAAGGTGCTCTTTGGAGGGAGAAAGGTTACCGTTAACCTGACTGCGATGAATCACAAAAGGCTGTTTATAAGCCGTTCTTCAAATGCCATTACTTTTAAAGTGAATTGCTTGGAAGCTTTTCTGTGACATTTGTGGAATTTAAATATTGTTTTCTGTCCCTACGGTAGCTTCGGTTACCTCAAAGCAAATAAGTCTTTTAATTAAATAAGAAAGAAATTAAGAGAAATTGGCTTTCCAACTTAAAACAACAAGCAGTCAGCTCGTTGCTGCATGGATAATGGATCTGTACGTGCCACGGTCTCCTTATAACCCATCATCGTATAGGTGGCAGAAATCCCTCGGAGATCTCCTATTGTACTCTTGAGCACTGGGAGGAGAGGTTGTCGATAGAACATTTTAAGGCGTGAAGGCTTTTACTGCGTCGCGTGGCATGTCAGGACTTCCCCGCAGAGCTGCCGGCACCTTACTGCTCGAAGGGAACAGTTCCGGCAGTTTCTTCTGCTAGATTCTCGAGCAAAGCGGAATTAACCGGGGCTATTCAGCTGAACAATGGAATCGCAAAATATGTTGTACAAAGCATACAGTTATGACAACCGACTGATGAGCGGAATAATTTTTAAACTCGTTTATATAGCTTGACATTTTACCAGAGCAGTTCATTGTTTATTGTTTCGTCAAGGGTATAGCAGCAAGCCCCCCCCCAACGGGCCCCGAAGCCACAGCATTAGGCTGTATGTTAGCATCGTTAGCTACACTGTACTGATGAAGCACAACTGGGGAAAACTCTACAGACGCTGCTGTTGACCAACAAACAAATTCCCCCATTGGCACTGATGGGAACTGGAGTAGACTGAAGCCTATCGCCCTCAAAGAGAAATTTTGGCCCCAGTTTCCCTGGGAGTCAAGCAAACCTCATGTCTCGAGATGAAGGGAATCGATTGTCTGCCATGGTTCCCTCCACCGCAAGCTTATTCTCGGGGTGTAGAGGGTGACGGGGGGGGGGGGGCAAGCACAGCTCAGTGTTCCATAACAATGCCCGATGCATGCATGGGGGCGGGGGAAGACCCTTAATGTTTGAACAGGACTCAGTGAAGAGTGACTTTCACATGCTTGAAAACAGGTCTGTTCGTTGAGTTTTTTTAGACTGTAGCACTTGACCTAGATTGAAGAGATTTTAGAGGTACGTGTTGAAAGAGGTGGGGTTGTCTGTCAAAACAGCAGTGTGGACATCCTCGGAAACTGCACGGGGTATACTGTGAAGCAAAAACCATTAACCTGGCTGGTACACATGGATAAGCCGAATCAGCGCTTAAGGCATGCTAGTTAATAGGGTTACGAGTTACCAGGCTGAAAAGGTCATATAGAAATGTGTGTTGAATTTTGTGTGTTTTATTTTGGCATTTATTTTACTACCAGCTTAGTATATCGTTAATATTTAGACTAGGGTTCAGCTCAAATAGAAAGTGGCATTATGATATTGGTTGGTGTTTCTGAATCGGCATTAATGTGTGATTGTGAGTGGGTATCCTGCGACGGACTGGCATCCCATCCAAGGTGACTCCTGCTATACAGTCCATCCTCACCAAAGCCTATATTGCATAAGATTGATAGATACATTTTAATAGCAGTTTTTATTAATAGGCCGTGAATCTGTAATACCTTGTATATGTACAACGCAATAATAAATGTATTATTTGAATATATAGGGGTGTTAAAGAGGATTAAACAGGAGCTGGTTTTAATGCGGAGTGGAGATGGTCATTATGTGATACTGAGCACAAAACAGACACTGTAGTCATAAATTAACAACGACAGCCATAGCACAAGGTACAAAAATCACTGGAGGCAGTCTGCCAGTGAGCTGATAACCACTGCAATCATTTTTTTAGAAGCCTGATTACCTTTTACGGCATTGTGACAAGATCTGACTTTAACAGATTTTGTACAAAATGTGATTAGCAACAAATCCAGTGACTGTTGTTGAAGTTCAGTGATGTTACTTTTTGTGCAATTGCTCTGGATGCTTAGTTTTCGTTGCACGTTCTGGAGCCTTTGTAGCTATTCAATCCGTGGTGAAATTAGAAGAGTCTTCCTTCCGGCCTGGCGGTACCATCGGAGAGAGAGGACTATTTGTTTATGACGGGCCATGGGTCATTTGAGCCTCTGTGAACTGGCTTCAGAGAGTTTTGTGTCTGTCGACGGGACACCGCACTCACTCTGTGAGGCCCAGAATCACTGAGCGGAGACAGGAGATGCCCATGCAGACTGTAAAAGGAGCAACGCAAAGAAACCTCTTGAGAACATGCAGTGGGTCAATGAGAGAATACAGTCCATCTGGGGAACCTTTAGAATTAATTTGAGGCTGTTTCAGGAGCCATTTGACTGTTCGCACTGCCGCTTTCACAGATGACTAACGAAGAGTGTGGCACATCTTAATTGGTCCTAACGTGCTACATTATAACTGTGCGAGGAAGCCGGTGGGGGGGGTTGAATCACACAAGACAATGGGAAGTTGAATATATGAAGACAGGCAGCATCTGCTGGAGTCTGATTAATAATATAGAGTGACAGAGTTCTGTGGAACAATCAAAGGTCTTCACAGCAGCTTTATGTCCTGTTGTGATAAGAGGAGCATTGGGCTTAAAAAATGTACACATACACATAGACATACACACACACAGGTTTGTAATTATATCTTTGTGGGGACTCTCCAATCATTTCTATGGGGAAAACTCTACCCAACCCTAACCTTAACCATAAGCAACCAAACAAAATACGAGACTTTTAGCATTTTTACTTTTTGATTGCATTCTCAGATCAATACGGGGACTTGAAAAATAGTCCCGACAATGTCAAAATATCATGTAATATAAACCTAATCACTCACACACACACATACACCTAGCCTGGAGACAGATAAAGCTCTGAGATGCCATTGGATCTGATCAGTTTCTTGGTTGCATCTCAGATAATGAGACATTTTCCACATGGTCATCATGTGAACATCGGTACACATCTGGCCTTGACCATCTCTTTTGCAATCAGGATGCTTATAAACAATGGTGTAATTCATGACGCGCAAGTCTGACCAACACTTTGCTAATTCCGAGCTCTCTGAAAGGAAACCAATGCATGTTTGTTGATCATGTCGCGTTCATAAGATGCTACTTTGTCTTTTAAAAAAGAAGAACCATAAATACTTATAGCTTATAGTGCTGCATGTATGACAGTGAGAGAGCTTTAGGTGTCTCTGAAGACACCAAGCAGAAGAGCCATTAATGCAGCCCATTTGCATGAAAAATAAAAGTAATTTGCAACAGAAATGGATGTGTTGTTTATGACTGTGGGTTAGACTGGAGGGTGCCGCTTGGGACAGAGGAGTAATACCCATGACTTCCCCCCCCCACCCTGAGAAATTTTGTTGAGCAATACAAAGCTGGTAGACATGTAGCTGGGTTCTCTGCCAAGGTTATGCTCAACATTCATGGTTACAGAGCCCTCTAATGGTGTCTGCAGTCAGACTGTTTGCAAACTTCCGACATGTACCCGAGACCCGTTGGACATTATGGGTTGGTAGCCCGGCAATGTTGCTGTAGACCTTGTGGACAGACCCCTCTATCAGAGGCTCCGATGGCGGAGCTTGTAGCTTAGCCTCTCCCCCATGGCTGTCAGTAATTGCAGTCTTCTACACGGCTGCTTTCCCCAGAAGTACTCATCCGATGGCTAATTACCTGTAATTACCAAATGAAGCCTCTGCTGATTTATACCGCCACACACTCGTGTGGCTTCTACCTCTAGCTCCCAGCATATGGCGTTATTGTGAAAGTTTTCGTGGCTTTTATATGCAGTATCAAAATGCACGTGCTGTTGTTAAGTTAATTGTGTGCTCAGGATGGCGGCTTGGATCACGGAAGAACAGCTTGCAGGGCAGACAGACGGAAGCTCCTGTGACATAGTCCATGGCACGATTATGTGTTTTGAATGAGTTCAAGCAGCTCTAGCTGCCAAAGGAAGGATTAATGTATTTTGATCAGATCATTTAAAAATTTAATTTCTTGATGGTTCAATGGCAGTGCCATTCCCAGAATTCAGATTTGCATCCGGAGCAGCCCCAGACCCTGGCATCTTTTCCGGAATAGCCGTTGCCTTCGAGAGCTCAAAAGCTTATTCCACCTTTTTTTTTTAATTCCCCACACTGTCTTGACTGTCTGCGGACTCACTTCAAAGGCAGCCCTCTCCGCTAACGAAACAAAGGAGCGCACATCATATGTTAGTAAGGCTGCTTTGTTCATCTCTACAGTGCTAAGGAGTGCCCTTCTCCTTTCCTGCCTCCCTGAATCACTCGATGCTCCCTCTTCCTGATTGGCCAGAGAGAGCGCCTGATTTCACTGATCCTCTCGATGAACCACCAATTTCCCTCGATTGCATGTAGAGCACACTCCCTATCCTTCGCTAAGAGAACGGCATTCATTTCCCTTCATGCGTCCTTTCGGACATTACTCATTATCATTTGGATATTATCGCCTGCACTGTGGTTGCAAGATTGAATGTGAGCTATATTCGCACTCCAGGTTAGGAAAATTTGGGAGGCACCAGTCACCCATCAATACTAGGGATGGGGGTTGGAGTCATTCTACTGCTCTGTGTGTGTGGAGCATGTTCTCTCCATGTTTACTTCAGGTACTCCTGTTTCCTCCTGTAGTCCAAAACGCAGTTGGAGTAATTGGCATCTCACAATAGCCCATGGTGTGTGTATGCAGGCTGTGATGTACTGGCATCTCATCCAGGGTGTGCACTGTTCTACCTGGGATGGGCTCCAGGACCCCCATCGACACTGACCGGGACAAGCAGGTGGAACATGGATGATGTTATTACCATACTTAGGTGTGAGTAAGAGATCTGCTGCCTCTTTTCACCTGGGTTTCACCCTGTCGTGAATAGGGTTTTTCTCTCGTTTGAAAAGTAAATCGGCCACAGCTACAAGTTTTTCTGCAGAGTGACATCTCCATACGATGAGATATACCCCTGTTGCCACAGGGTAATGTATACAATTTTTTAATATATTGTACATTGCCCAGTGGCAAATACTGAAATGCAGAATTACTACCAGATACAAATTATCAAACATGCTAAATCCTTGACAGGTGACATGTTCAGCTGAATACACAAGAAATTTAGAGCGATTCGTTACGTCTTAGACCACTTACGTAAATAGATGGCTAGCAGATATCTTTGGAAGACGGCTGACATAAACAGTATGTGGTTGTCATGGTAACATGGGGGATATGTTTTTTTCCCCACAAGCCGTAGAACTTTAAAATGGAAAGTACCCAGGGATGGTGAACTTTGCGTGAGAGTGCCTTCAGTTGACTGCGTGTCAAGAGGTGACCTTGATGGCCTTGGCATCTTGCGCATGTCTGCGTGGGGGTGGGCACCGTACAAGAGACCCCGGGAGATTGGTTACCGGGCCGTAAAGCCTGGAATCAGCCCTGGTCCTGGTGCCCGGTACCCATCGAGGGCCTCTCCCCATCTTTCCAGCTGATCAGAAAGCCAGCCCTGGCTGTCATGATCCTGCCTGATGCTGGAGCGATATGAAAGCTTCTCCATTCTATTACATAAGAGAGCCCCCTGGCCCAATTTCAGCCAAAAGGTTTCAAACGCTCCATCGCTGCTGGGGCCCGCTCACCTTTGTGAAGGAATGGAACAGAGGATGCAATTGATAAGTATCCCTTTAGGGACTCATGTCTCTTCTGGTGAAATCCTCTTTATGCCCAAGCTGATCGGCTCCACGCCGTCGGAGTTAATTATTCATGCCAGTACATCTCACAGGAGGTGCCTGGGGGTTAGGATGGATACACTAGCACACTCACGTACAATCAGACAAAGTTACACGCATTCTCAAGACATACTTATGCATACACATGGTTACTACATCAGATATGCACACCCGCCTGTATGTCACCTCCCTATGGTTCATAGTTTCATGCAGTCACTGATTCCTGAAGAAAAACTGTTAGCTTGAAGTTCAGATGACCAGACTGAAGCTTTCTTCATCGGAGTATATGGTGACAAGCAGCATGTACGTATACCATAACACCGTTACATACCGTAACTGCTGTAATACACATTAATAACAAACATTATATGATAATAAGGTACATTATAATCATATAATATTGGAATGTTTGTTGTTAATGTATATTAAAGCTGTTAAGTTGTGTTAGGGTGTTAAGGTATACTTACATGCTGCTTATGAATGTTCTATGAAATCATTTTGGATACATTATGAAGTTGTAGTTAATGTAAAGCATTGTCCAATATTTATAAAAAGTAATGAGCACAGCTAACTGAAAAGTTAGCCTCGATAACTGCTAATCCGCTAGCTCCAAATTTAATGTGATATCACTAAACCAATAAACCACTAAAAAATTTTGCTAAAGTTTATGATAACTGCCAATTGCTAACATTAATGGTGGTTTGGTTTTTGCCTCTGAAACCCTTAAAAACATGCTAAGAATGATAAAATTGTCACCTGTTTGTCACTGAAATCCCATCCTGGGGATATTTACCCAATTGGGTATGATATTTGATTTGCAAGATATAAGAGAAGCCATATTTCACAACTGGCCCATACTGATATTTTGCCCTCAAGGGACTACAAACATGGTGCTATTTACCTGGAACTAGGTAGGGAACTCTCAACTCTTTATTGGTCTATAGCTCTGTCCATCAGAACCCAGAAAATACAACCAGGGGCCTGTATCACAAAGAAGGGAGTGTTTCTAAATATGCATACCTGACCATACTTGTGTTCCTGTGTACTCTTTTTATGTCATCTTCCATTATCAAAGACCATCATTATAACGTATTATGAAGGTATCTATATTGAATTATAGATGAGAGCACTATTGGAGCTTGTAAAGTATTATAACCAAGACTATAATGCCTCATGACTGTCAGTGGAAGATGTTGTCATGCTTCATTCATTCTTATACTGACCATTATAATGCATTATTTAGGTATCTATGGTGCAATTATAGATGACAGCTTTAAATGTTATTGATGTTTCCTTCTGGAAGACTCAAAACCATAGAAGCATACATGCTCACACACATGGTCATGTAAACTGATGTGTCATTACCCACAGAGGCATCCAGACTACTACAAACGTTCCAACATAAACCAGGATAACAGAAATACATAAAAATAATACTGATGCTCACTTTTCCGTGAGACACATGAGTCTCTAATGCTTCCGCCGATGTCACTGTCACATTATATTGAAGTTTCTTTACTGGCAAAGAAGTGGGCCGCAGGAAATCTGGTCACCTGCTTAATATCAAATACAAACATGAATGAAATTTCCTCAGATTTGTTTGAAGATTTTTTTCTTCTCTTAAAACCCTGGAATACATAAAATAATATTTAAGAAATCTGAAAATGAATTTGTTGGAAAATATGTTTGGGAATTATACAAAACAATGTACTGTACAGTATCAGGTAATGTAGATTTAATTTACCTTTCTGTCCTGAGCATATCTCTGAATTAACGCATTTTATGTGACCCGTGTCAGTGGTTAAACCAATAATCCATTTTGTGCAGTACCTTTTACGGTGATTAGGCATTTTCACCTGGCTTGTCCTAGTATAGTTTGAACTACAAAATAGATGATCTAGTGCCAGACCTTGAAGCATGGAGAGTGGAATAACTTTCATAACTTTCTGATAAATGAGCCAAATTAATGATTCAACTGCTTTGTAAGAAAATACTTTTATACACTGTGAGCTACCAGGAGGTATCAGGGGTCTGTGTCATCTCTTGCCTTACCCACACTGATTGGTCACCTGCCTCATGCCTCATGCAGATGCCTTAGGTGACGCCACCTGGCTGGCCTGCCCAATGCCCTCTTCTGCTCAGGAAGGCTCGGGCTGTTCTATTCTCAGTGCCTCTTGCAGTTTTGGATTATGTTTTTTAGCTTAATTAGCATGATGATTGTTACAGTAGCTCATAAACAAGCAGTTTTCTGTAAGGGTTTGTTAATGGATCTTTTTTTTTTTTTCTGTCTGTCTTATGCGTCGATGCTGTTTTTGTAGTATTATCCCACCTGCTTCCGCCACTGCACCTGGTTTCCTGGCTCTCTGTCAGTGTAATAGCAGAGTTTAATAGATTTGCGTGTGTGTGTGTGTGTGTGTGTGTGTTTGATCAGTAGTGAGTACTGTACCAGATGTCATTTCTGAGCTGCTTTCACCTGGCCGTTGCTGGTCAAAATCTCGGTTATGATTCTGATTTTTTTTTTCCAAACCTCTGTGACATACAGCAGACGTAACCCGTCTTCCAAACTTTCTGTACCAGCATGATGAGCAATGAACTGGCCTCTGGTCTCCCCTAATCCTCCTCCATGTGGATATACTTTCAACCAGTTGTGAACCAGATGGTCAGGCAGGGTTCTGCCACTATCCTCATCAGGACCCAGTGGAGAGGCTGCCAATCTGTCTTAATTACTCCTCATCACAACATGGAGGCCGAGGTTAAAAACCACCACGCAAGCTGACATTTTGAACCTCCATTGCTACCTTATTCCACATGAATTATAAATATTCCTGAGTTGTGTTTTCCTCTAATCTTCCCTCATTCTCTTGGAATACAGGCTCCTTGTCTTTGTTAAATCATAATTACTACCTGTTTGGTATAATCACCAAAAGCTACACAACACAGCATCATGTAAAGAGCTTTCAGTGATAAAATTGTTGCTGCGTTGTAAGTTCTTCCCTGAGCAATTATTTTATTTTTTTCTGAACTTCACATGCTCATGTTGATAAGTGGAAGACAGAAGCCGGAACAGTCAAATTTTGACACTTATTCAGAATGGAAGTGGGTATTTGGAATTACTGCACCAATACGTGCAGCTGATAATCAAGCGGTCTATCAATAAATCTGTCTAGCGATCCATGAGTCAAAGTAGCTTGGATTTTCTGTACACACCTGTGGACTGGCCTGCATGCTGCTCTGAAAAGCTTTTCATGGGTCTGAAGGTAATGCTTGGGTAGCCTTGCTATTCAGTCATCCTGCAAATCCCAAACAATGCTCTCCAGACCCCAACCCCGGTCAGCTCAGATGGTCTGTGGTTCTTCACTAACAAGGCTATCACTGGGAACACAGTGTTCCCTGTCCCTTGTTGTCCAGTGCCCTGTCCTCACCCCCTTCAGGGCCAACCTCCAGCACCCATCCACTCGGAGTAGGGCTGGAAGGAATAGGCCTGATTTCAGTTAATATCCTATGGGGCCTTTGTTAACACAAGGTCCCGGTCACCCTGAAAAACAAATAGCCTTTTCTCAAGCGAGCTCCTTCTAACAAAGGTTTTTACTGCCGAGGAGCTGCTGGTCTACTTGTGTGGGAAAAAATGCATCACGGAAATAACAAAATTTCAAATGATTTATAAGTGGTTGAGCTTTGAGGGAGGAGTAAAAGATCCCTGAATGGTCTTGTGTAGACATAATATATCTTAGTAATAAATCCATAAAAGGAGCTAAGATACGTTTGTTATCAACTAATGCGATTGTTTATTAATTGGTTTTCCTATTTACCTCCACTGAAAACCATGCGTAGTGTCCATGTTCACTTAAAGTAGGCAATACATTCCTCCCAGTGGGCATGTCCAATCAGAGCATGTGATGCATTTGTCACAGTGGGCATGTCCAATCAGAGCATGTGATGCATTTGTCACAGTGGGCATTTCTAGTCGGGAACTGCCTTTCTTATTTTTCCGGCCATTGCCTTTATTTAGCTCACCAAGGCCACCTGCTCCCATCATCAAGAACAAGGCTGCAGATGCATAGTCCCCATTTTGATGGACTATTGTAATATAGCATTATAATGATCATTGCATTGGGCAAAGTTGAAATTACAGGGCACTGTAATTGCAATATAATGTGCTGTATTGTTCCCAAAATCAGGCGAGCTCCCAAATCTCTCTCTCATTGCTGCCCAGAGCATAAACCTGAGATGTGCGCGTCCTGCCAGAGCTTTCATCGGGCAGCCAGCTATCGAAGGCTCATCATCCCACGCAGGCCCCGAGAATCGTTCGCTAATCCCCACCCCCCCGTTCCAGCACCCTCCAGACACAAGGTCAATTAGAACACTGCATCTAATTGATTGCTTCCCGTCCAATTATGCCCATGTCATGCTTAATTTTTCATTGTCTGAGCCACAGAGGGATGATCGTGATGGATGACGAATGCCACGTTTATGTTCTTCGCTGCTGCTTGGCACAGCTTTAAACGTAAATATGTCACGCCGGATAAAACGTTCCACCAAACGGTCGCAGTCGTCATTTCGGTCGGGGGTAGGCCAAAGATTGCTTGCTAATTGTAAATCATAACAACCTCCGTTGTTGCTTCCATTTAAGCGGGGGTCAGCAATGAGGACCGATCCCTGTGGAAGGCAGTAGAGAGACACTTAATGAGGTCTGTGTTTTCTCCAGCACGAAGAAACATCTCATCCGTTTCAGGAGCACACACTAGAACTCGGAAGCCATCTTTGGCTGTTGCTTCAGTGCCGCCATTGTAATATTCTTGTTATTATCCTTGCACTGCTTCCAGATTGCTGACTGGTTCTTCTTCCATTAATAATCCCCTGTTGGAATATGGAGGCAGGAAATAAGAGATTCACATATCAATAGCAAACTGCATGAAGAGCTTAAAATCACAGTCCTCCGAGGTCTGGAAATCTCCGCTGTCTAAACAATACAAATAAATGAATCAACACGTGAGTAATACGCCTAAAATCCTTTCTGATCTTGGTTGAAGATGAGATGTAGGACGTGTACATGCATGGGTTAGGTTAATTTTGTAGACATTACTTGATGCGTGCAATTTTCTTTGAGAAGTCTAACCCAGTGGTGACATTTGTATTACATTGATTTGGATTATTTGATGGTCACCAAGCCTTAAGATGAATGTATTGCTGTGGTTATTTTCACATCAGACTGTATCTAGAGGCCACTGACCCTTGTTCTGGTGATTAGTCCCCTTGAACCACTGTGACGGTGACTTTCATACCGAGGCTTCGAGAATTTACCTTGTGCACTTTCTGCCCCGAGTGGTAGCAGCAACAGCCTCTGACTCAGCCATATTGATTTTTAGTGACTTCCATCTACTGGGATTTGGGGAGAGTCAAAAGGGTCAAAGCAGCCAAAAACACGGGGGTATGGGGGCGCAGGAGGAAGTTTTGGTGGGAAGATCGGAAAAAAACTTCATCCGTGCTGTGAGAAAAAAAAGAGAAGCCTAGATTAATAAAGTTGATAAGCAAAGGAAATTTCTATTTCCCGGGCTGCTTTATTTAACATAAGACTTGTGATGTAATTTGCAAAAAGCCCTGTAATTACACAAAGATCAAATGCAGCGAAAGGCGCTAATGCTAATACCCACATTCTGGCCTGAGCTGAGAGACTATGGAGGAATAGAACTCATTAATTATGTACCGGGTGTCCAAATGATTAAAACATATCTCCAAGCTTCAAACGCAACTCTGCCGTTTTTATTTTTTTCAAAAACACCATCTCTTACAGCACCGCCCCATTCCGACCGAATTTGAGGCGGTGCTGAGCACTAGATCAGAACCATCCCAGTCAAATCAGCTGTCCTGGTCGGTCCCAGGAGGTGAACAAACCCTGAGTTACTCTCCACATGCGATACTCTCCACATCGCAACACTCTGTTTCCCAGGAAGAGATGAGTGAGTCGTGACATAAATGCAAAACTGTGTGCAGGAGTCAATCATATCCAGCTCATCTAGCTCTCTGAGTGCTCTGTGTTTGAATACTCCATGCTATCAATGAAAGAGATCATCTCCACTCTCTGATGTTTCGGGGGGGAAAAGACCCTCGACATCTGGGTGACATTCTGACATTGGAAGGTTATACAGCTCAGCTCAGGGAGGCTTATTTAAATGTCAGACTTGCATGGAGGAACTATTTTGGTGCTCTGATTCGTCACTCTGGACTTCGCTAACTGGATAATTGCCTCGATTGCGACTCACATCTGTGCAGATGCTGTTACATCGCTCACAGAGGATAATGTAAGATGTTTACACCTGTGTGGTCTGTGAAAAAGAACCCTTCCCTCTCAGAGATGAAATACATGTACTAAACCTTTCAGAGGAGATGGAGAAATCCAGTATCTCTGTATCACTGTGTGAATTAATCTGTTTGCTGGATTTCAGGAAACGAGGAAATGACTCGGTTCCCACCTCTAGGTGTTATAAAGAGAGTCAAATGAAATGTCAAGGATCGGCTGACTGGAAACATTATGGTGATAAGCTTTGCAAGTTCTTCCTTTGCCCTGCAATGGGAGCCTAATTTTGACAGTTAGTGATAGAGTTTGTTGTCCCACTGGCTGTTCAGCAGCCATTTGAAGGAATTTTCCCCAACCTCACCGGGCGTCCCGGCCCAGACCCCGTAACACAGCGTGCAACATGAGATTTAGTATTCACCCTGGGCACTTTACTGCCACGGATGCTTTAGCTCAAAGCCCTGGATCGGTGGGCCCCAGAGTCTCGCGATTTGTCTCCATTAGCCGCTAAGCATTCCCAGAGGGGGACCGGTAACGGCTTAGTGATGGAATCACAGGAGGATCCTGGGAGTTTCCTGCTCTATGGGAAACTGAAGGTCTTTGGGCCAAGACGATGAGCCTGTGTCCTTTATTCCTGATTAGGAGGGACATATTCATTCCGTCCACCCACCTAATGCATGGAATGAATCCATGGAATTATACAGCCAATGAAAGTGGCAGATCACTCACAGGCTTGATGACCAAGGGTGTTCCTACCGACTCTCTGTAGCTATAGCCCACAGAGAAGCATCAAGTAATTTCTTATTATTTTCTCTCACTCTCTTTGTCATTTCCCTGAAGGAACATGAAGGACTTTTCTATGCTACTGTATGTGCTGTCAGTGAGCTTGGATACCAGAAGAGGATAGCAGGGTTATTCAGGGTGGGAGGGGCAGTCGGTAAACGTATCAAAACAGTTCCTAAATTATTCACCATGATGATGTCAACCTCCTTACTCCCCAAAACAACAAACAAACCTATGATGACCCAGGCGAGCACCTGGAGATCACTGACCGCGTCTTCAGCATTCTGTTATTCATAGCGTGCCCCATCGGGGCTGGCCTGCTAACACCCCCAAGGATGGACCCAAACCACGGAGTAGCAACTGGCGGCAAACCAGTGCAGTCAAAGGGGATAGAGCAGGATGCAGATTGAATCCTCATTAAAACATTGACGTGCTCAGAATTTTAATGCCACTAAATAATCAAAATAGTTTATTTGTTTTTCATCCAGTAATCTGCCAGGCTGCATTTCTACAATTTATAAAACCAGGCCAGTCCTCTAACAGGGCGACTTTCATCTTTGAGGGTTATTTTCTTTAAAGGTTGAGCTAGAACTCTGGCAGCAGTGAGGTCCCTAAATGCATATTTGGTATCACCAGACTTGGCATCGCTGGGTGAGGGGTAGCATGAAACGCTCCAGTTTTGCATCCATTGTGCTATTTTATTTAATTTACCAATGGTGAAACAACGTGCCATTTGTCTGCCCCCGGCACTGAATGTGTTTAGGGTTATTCTCTGGTGAGTTCGGTTGTTCTTTCTGTGCAGTGTTGGGGGAAGGCAAAAGGTAACTCCGGCAAGCCCATTCTGGCTTGATCTGTCCGCCGGTACCAGATCAGGGAACAGTGGCTCTCAGCAGCCATATTTGATATTCAGATCCACTTATTTAGTAGTATTTGCCTCACTTTTTACGCGTGACAGTAATGATACCTCATCTGCCAACAATAATAACAGAAGGAATAAATTGTAAAGGTATTTCTGTGCCCCCAGGGACCCCTGATTTCACTGCCGCCGTGGGTCTGGCTGCATTTCATCCTCTTATGCCGGTGATGTTAATGAAACGCTAAACCAATTATTTTTTTTTCCCTGCCAATCTTGAGAATCATATTTTTGAAATGTCAGTGGGGGATCGAGGGGAATGTAATGGAATGATTAGGTTTGAAACCAAGACAATCCATGCTGCAGGACCACAACGTGGGGCAGGGAGGGGGGTGTCTGTACTGTATGTGAAGCGCATTTCTTTGTGGGACCTGAACATGCTTCTGGGGGGGGGGGGGGGGGGGATTAAGGAGAGGGGAGGGGGATTGTTTGCAGGGATTAAGAAACAGGGGAATTTTCCAGGGATCTTGAATTAATTTGACCAAAAAAAATACATTCCCATAAAATGAATCCCACTTGTCCATTTTCTAACTGGAATCACAAAATATATAAGCTAGGCAGCTACTTATAGGAAACCGGCTTGTGCTTCTGCCCTGTATGTACAACTGGTGGCCAAATTTAGCATCTTAACTTCATTCTACTTCTTTCAGACATGTGGGCTTCTTCACAGAAATCCCACAACTGGCGCTTAAAGGTCGCCATTTTCGAGCAGCATATTTGCAGAGTAAACCGGCCAGAGTGGTCTGTCTGGGTGTATATGGTGAAGTTCAGTGTGTCAGAGCCTTTTGGTTTTCCCCTGTTGGCTTCACGGCAGTGACACATTCTGATGTCACGCAGTTGTTTGGTTCTGACACACATGTGGCATTTTGGGAAACAAAATGGCTGTCGCATTAGACGTATGGGAAAAACCGTATTCTGATTCACTGGGCACATTGAAAAATGTTTGCTAGATGCATTAAGTGGTCCTTTCATATCATGGAATTTGGCCTTGAGGACCTTGTGTCATAGAGGAAATCGAGGTGACATTGCTTGTAGCAATCTGTAGTAATCTGAACAAGGACACATAAAAGTCATTTTTTTTCTGGTTAATCTTGTCCCTACAAGTGGCTCTCTAAGTGTCATGTACATGTGTGGGATTGTTTCTTCTTCAGCAAGTGTGACTAGTATCTGTGACAAAAGGCACCAGCTGAATGTGGTGAATGAGCATTAGCTGTGGCGTGGGGCGGGGGATCGGCCACCCAGGACCACACCGATACGGCGTCCACGTGCTGCTCCACTTCAGGGCTTCAGACGATGAAAGTTGGAGACGGTGTGAAAATCGCTCAAAAATAGCTTAGCTTGTTTTCCTTCAGCTAATTCAGATTTTGGAATCAAGTAGAATAACAGCACAGATCCAAGGCTTCATCCGCCAAGGCAGAAAAGCCCTGGAATCACACTGCCATTAGGATTATGTTGTTATTTTTTTTGGAGAAGGCTTTGGGTTTGTCTTGGGATCAAAAACGGCCTGGTCCTTTGTGGAACCCATGTGCCGCACTTTCTGTTATGTGAGATCGCTGTGGGATTTGTGTTGCTTCTTCTTAATGCTGCGGCCACAAAAACAAATTAATTTAGTAGCAATATGATGATTTAATACCACAGCTTTGCAGAAAATGTAGTCATGCTACAGATTCCTGCCAATGGAAGGGGATAACCTTTAACAAGGTGTGCGACCTGTAATTTCTGCAATGAAATATTCCGCTACATTATAACACATCTGAAGCAGCACGTGCTCAATGGAAATCCTCAAATGAGACCCTCGTTGACGTTGCTTCTATGGCAAAAGCCCATCTCCCCTCCTGTGATTAATAATTCATGTGTTTATTTTTGAGCTCGGGCCTCAAAGAGGAGTGGCGAGGAGTGGAAAGAGAGACAGCGGTGCAGGGTAATGAAACGTGTGAAGTTCTCACCACTCTGTGGGGGCGAGCCGTACCCTCTACTTCCACCTCTGTACATCAACTTACAGCAGGAGTGTGGCAGCCAGCTAGGAAGTCAGTGACAGAGTTCAGCTGTGGATTTCGAGAAGTTCTGTGTCTGAAGGTGTTCCTGAAAAGGGTGGCATCCGTTTTTGGGCTTGGTGTAGAGGTAGACCCACAGCTTTCTTTCTTAAATTTGTTTGGTAAATGACTCATATTTCAGTGCTTTGTGTGACCTCTCCCCTTCTGGCGTGTTTATGCCTCAGTAGTGAGGTGGTCATGAATTACCTCTTGTAATGGTGTCCAATAGGGCCAACACCAGTATCACCACCTACAAGAAATGCTCCAAATGTATGACCTGGTCAGGTTCCAGGTACCAGAATTCTGAAGGTCTGTTATGCCCATCAGGTCACAGCGAAACTGAAGAAGTTCACCCTCTGAGTCTCGTTTCTGCTCAAATAATAAGGCTGGCAGTATCAGCGGCCCAGAAATGCCATGCTACCACATTCCATCCCCATTCAATGACGTTGGCCCCGTTTGGAAGGCCTGGCGGGACGTAAATGCCACGGGAACCCCATCAGATGCCAGAGGCGGTGGAATGCAGGTGCCCTCTGCCTCAGCCGTGCATCGCATTACACCAGGCTTTCACTGGCGTGGCATTTTATTTCCAGGCTGTTCTCTGAGCCCGACTGCATGGAGCATCCCGACGGAATCGTGTCTGCAGACAGAGACTGATTGTCGCACCAAAACACGCCAAATTGGTGCCCATCACGTCCTTGGTTCGGGAGAAGCAGCTGAGGCGATTTCAAGCGAAAGGGCATGTTTATGTTCCTCTGCTTGTCTGAGAAAGACCGTTTTAAAAATGAAATAAAAAACAGAGTGCCACCCGGCAGTCAATTTCTGTTTGGCATCATCTGAGCTTTCATGGTGTCATGGAAACAATCAGTAGCAAAACAGCCACAAGCCTTATTCTGCGTTCAGTCTTACAACACTTCGCATCTCGCATTAGTACCGGCATAAGACCGATTATTACAGCTTTGGAGACAGGCAGCTTTGGAGATAGCCCTACATGTCCTTGGTAAGTTTGCAAGCAGATGTCCTCTGATCTGGAAAATTCCATAATGCTTCCACACAGATCCACCATGAAAGAAATATGGAAAACAATCACTTCAGATGCAGGATTTAATCATCAGACTTTAGAAATCCATAATTGTTACCACAGCAATACCAACAGAGCAGGGGCATGATCTCCACAGTCTCCCATCCATTCCTATCACAGCCCCCTTATTGCCATAGGTGTCAGTCAAACGACCAGGTAAAAATAAGCTGGAAATTGCCAGAATGCTTTGCCTTTATTTACAATGAGCTCCTTCTCATCAGCTCAAAAACGTCTTTTGTCAGCCTGTCCATTTGTGTTATTTCTTTGGATGTGAGTCATGCTAAACAAATGTGGCATTTATTATTGTTTTCATATAGAGGGTTATAGTGTTTTTGGCTGTAATGTTGTGGAAGTTTTCTTACACCGCACATTTGTTTCTTATTGTTTAATGTATCTATTATATAATCCCCTCCCGCCGCAATATTTAAAATTAGCCTAATCGTATATGTGTATTTTTACTGTTCCTGTGGGGTTTGGTCCTGACGTAGGCTGGGCTGATGGCATCGCACTGGGAGGACTGGGCTAAGGTCCCCAGTACTGAGCATCCACCCCCGCACCACCGAACTGCCATGGTCCACACCTACGTTCCCCAGCCTGTGAGGCCCACATGGCTGCCCCCCCAAGCCGTCGCCTCACCAAGCTACTCGTAAAGGGTTTATGTGGCCGGATTAATGCAGTTGTTCTTCTCAGGTCACTAGTTAAATACATAAAATTGCAATTACATTTGAATGGTGAGGGGCTGTATTTTACCCCCCCCAGCGTTAAAGACATTAAACCCCCACCCTGTTCTGGTGGATTTATGTAGAATGTCAGCTGTCTTGACCTTGAAAAGGTGTGAAGGATCCTGTATACAGGATTTGATTTAACTGTCTGTCCGCCAGACTGAATTTCATTCTCTCTCTCTCTGGGGAAATCATTCAGTTTGAAGTCACCGTTAACCTTTAGCCTGACACGCTGATCTGAGCAGCTGCCCTGTGTCAGTCTATATAAAGGCATGTGTGCACATAAAGCATAATTATGTAGTATTACCATTTTTATAGAAAATTATATTATACTCATCATTATATTATTTGTTATTATGAAGCTAAATAAATGATTAATTGGTTTAATTAAGCTTAATAGCACTTTGTGCTATCATTCCTGGGGAGCAAATTAAGTAAAGACAACCAAATAAACTTTTATTCATCTACAGTAAGTAATGCATTGATCAAAGGCCATGTAGCCTTCACTAGTTAACATATGTTACATCTTTACCAGTCATCTGGGTTTTTTAACAGCCCAGCCAAGCCTGATTAAGATATAAGACAAAGCAATCAGCCACAGACTCCCAGAAACTGTGATCAGTTGATAAGTTTGATAAAATGTAACAAAATCCAATTGTTACTGCTTCATGTAATGGATTGTGCAGCCGCACGAGATGGCTTGTCTAGGTTGTATATTGCACCTGTCTTATGCAGATTTGTTTAGCTGACATGTGGAACCAAAGCTTGTTTTTATCTCCTGGGATAAATTTTGGTCAACAGAGAGGTTTGAAGATTATGGGCTCCAGACAGAAGATGTTGGAAAGGTCCCATTTTCCAGAAGAAAATATCTTACCTGTATTACTTGTGTAAAATGTCCTCATTTATAAATGCATGCAAAATGTTAAAGCAGTAAGTTTGAAATGAGTCATCACAAAAATTGGCATTTAAAAAACATGTTTTGTCCCTTCGATTGAAAAATTTGCTATTGTAATATGTATTATTTTCGTACCTCTTTTTTTTTTGCTTTACATGTTTTGCCCGTGTTGCTGTCAGGCATCCCGGAATTATGCTGTGTGTGGGTTTGCATAGAGTACATTTGGGGACCAAAGTGTGGTAAAACCTGAAACTACTAAACTTTTGTATGTCTGTGTGGATTATGTATATATTACATTGTGGGAACCAAATGTGACAAAAGCCTATTATGACATTGTGAGGACCATTTTTTTCAGTTTCCACAATGGGAAAATAAGTTTTTTTAAAAATCTGTGACTGCAATGGAAAAAAAAAATGACAAAAATCATGTATTTTGTTAGGTTACTTATGGTTAAGGTTAGAGCTGGGTTGGTTGGTTGTTGGGATTAGGGATTCCATAGAAATGAATGGTTCGTCCCCACAAAAGATATGAAGACAAACATGTGTGCATATTCTGTGTGTGTGTTTGTGTGTGTGTGTCAGTGTCTATGTCTGTCTGTGTCTGCATTTGTGTGTCTGTATTCTGTCTGTGTGTGTATTGTGTGTGTTTGTGTGTCTGTGTCTGTATTCTGTGTCTATGTGTATATGTGTGTATATCGCGTGGGTCTGTGTTTGTGTATCTGTATTCTGTGTCTGTGTGTGTATCGCGTGTGTGTATCGTGTGTGTCTGTGTGTATCTGTGGTGTACGGGGGTGGCCCCTGTGGTTTATGGGGGTGTCCCCTGTGGTGCATGGGGGTGTCCCCTGTGGTGTATGGGGGTGTTCCCTGTGGTGTATGGGGGTGCCCCCTGTGGTGTATGAGGGTGCCCCCTGTGGTGTATGGGGGTGTCCCCTGTTGTGTATAAGGGTGCCCCCTGTGGTGTATGAGGGAGGGTGTCCCCTGTGGTGTATGGGGGTGTCCCCTGTGGTGTATGGGGGTGTCCCCTGTGGTGTATAAGGGTGTCCCCTGTGGTGTATGAGGGAGGGTGTCCCCTGTGGTGTATGAGGGTGCCCCCTGTGGTGTATGGGGGAGGGTGCCCCCTGTGGTGTATGGGGGTGTCCCCTGTGGTGTATGGGGGTGTCCCCTGTGGTGTATAAGGGTGTTCTCTGTGGTGTATGAGGGTGTCCCCTGTGGTGTATGGGGGTGTTCCCATGCCTGATACCCTGTGATTCTTAAGAAAGGCTTCAGGCTTTTTGTGACCCAGTATTGGATAAACAGATGGATGGATGGAATAGCAATAATATTAAATCAGGGAACAGTCACAGGGGAGCCCAGTGCAAATTTATGCTGTCCAAATATAGCAATTTCATGCCTCTGTTTATCAATCTGACTGTCGCTTTCTATCCGATCAGACAATATCTACTTAACACCTGTTTCGATTGACAGGTGTTTGTACCTAAGCATTGATGTGAGGCAGATCTTCCTGTATGAATGGAGGAATTCTGCTCTCTCTTTAGCTGTGACCATTGGTGCCAATGGACAGGCGAGCCAGAATGAGAGCAAGCCATTGGCTTCTCATTAACGCTAACTGCCCGTCAAGCAGGAATCCACTCCCTGGGTGGACTTTTAAGCCTGCATGAAAAATACGCCTGGGTCCGAAAGGAGCAGGGAGTCCGTGTAGATCCTGACGGCTGCCGGCTTATTTTATCTGATTAGGCCCTGCTCCCGTATTGTGTGAAAGTCGAATGTCAGCCTCATTTGACCGTACGCTCGAGGTTGCAGCTGGGCTGCTGATTTATGGGGGCTGACCTATGCGAGGTGTCCGGGGACCGAGAGGCCCGCAGCGGGGCGGCTGCCAGGTCTGAGTGTAGCCATCTGTCGGCCAGGTCTTCCAGGGGGCTGTGTGTGTGTGTCTGTCTGTGCGTGTGTATGTGTGTGTGTGTGGGGGGGGGGCATACTGAGCATGTGTGCTGCCTGTGGGGATAATGATCAGGCAGAGTTGTGCACCACTGAGCTTTGCAGGTGTCTGGCTCTCGCCGTGCGTCATCCGCAGTGCTGATGTGTGTCTGCAGGTAGCAGGTGTGTCATGCATGTACCACATCCCAGCTGCCTCACTCCAATCACACTCCAGCCGCGGCCCTAGTGTCCGCCCTGACCACGCATCGCTGCCCACGCCATGTGCGTTACACTAATCGTGCACCCCCACTGCCATGCAGGAAGTGAAAGTAATCATATTGCTGTTTCTTATGGGCATATTGATTATTGCCTGTTGATCTGTGGTTGGGCTCCGTGCAGGGCTACTGTCTCTCACTGCTGTACCACTGTACCACTGTACCACTGCCGTCAGAGGCAGCACCAGCACTTGTCTTCCCCATGCATCGAGACTCAAATCTTACTGAAAACCTGGAGGATGGGTTCCCCCTTTGAGTCTGGTACCTCCCAAGGTTTCCTCCTTCTAGGGACCTCTGCCTTGCCACTGTCGCCTCTGGGAGCTATGAGCAGGGATAATGTAAAGCACTTAGAGACAATGAAATGTTATTAAAATGCGCCATACAAATTGAATTGAATTGAACTGAAAAGTGACGGCCATGCATTCTAGATTTTTCCAGAAGGCACCACCCTGTTCTTAGAAGAAAGCAAGCAGATGATACCATCGATTAATTACAATAAAGAAGTCATGTTGGAAAGAATGAAGACTGATTAAGGGCTGTTATATGTGTTGGTTAATCTTACTCATGTCACTGCAAATCAATACTGAAGGGAACATGCATTATAAATAAAGGGATCTACCTCTCTCCCTTTATGTTCTGGAATTTTCTCTGCTCCTCTGACTGCAAAGATGTTGTCAGCCTTGCTTGAGCAGCCCAGATGTATTCTCAGGTGGGGGCCAGTGGATCCTGAGCTTAAGGGTCCATTTCTGGCAAGGCTGAGGTTTAATGCCACGCCTGCTGCGTCGGTGGGGGCCGGAGTGCACGTGGCAGTTCACCGAGCCTCCAATTGGCTGGGTGGTTCTCGCCATAGTGGGTTTTACAGATGCTCAAGTCAGTGGCTCAGCGAACCTGCAGCGGAAGCCAGGAACGAAGCAGCCGGCCAGCTCGAACGTCGTCCATGCGGTCGACTGGGATCGTTCGCCTCTCTGGTTGATCTGCCGTGATCCCGTGTCTCTGACGGGGGTGAGGAGGGGTCCTCACCCCCCACCTACAGTGAGATCAGCTGCCCTTGGAGGTCTTTTGAGCACAGGCACATGGAAAATGCAAATCGGTCTATAATCGCATTTTGCCAAACGAAAGTCGTGTTTTGTGTTTTTGTCCACACTGTCCTCCGGGCAGTAGCTGCCACATTAGAAACATTACAACCAAAAGGTGCAATTTAGCTGTCATGCCTACTTAGATATTTAATAATAAAGTGCTTGTATAATATGATCTGGTACTCGTTTGACTGTCTCTGTACAAGGCCTCCTTTTCCATGTCACTGCAGACAGGCATAATTAACAGTGAGAGTGTGCAATTTAGGCCGGCGATGCCACCAGAGGTTTTGTCGGAGTTAAGCGCCTCGTTCAAAGGTTCAGTGACGGGTTCTTGAGATTGGAAGCTGATGCCCTTTGGTCACTTCCCCCATTATCGTTAGCAGATCCATACGGCTCACTCCCCGCCCCCGCATCTGTAATTGAACGTTAGCATGTGTTGGTCTTCTGAGGAAGCCTCTGAGATCATTCTGTCTAGCTAAAGTGCTTAAGGCAGGTTTTCTTGGATTTTGTTTTGTTTATATATAGATGTGTTTTCTAATTGCTGTTTTGGAAAGCAGGCCCTTTCTGTGATAACAGCATGCTACTTGACTATTAATTGGTGCTTTATGCACGATAGCGCTGAAGGATAAATTCATGATTAAGTGCCAAATCTCTGGCCTATCAGCTATCGCTCTAAACCTGTCGAGCTGGTGCAGGACTGCATGGGGAGGTAGGACTTGTTTCCGTGAGACTGTGTGTCTGCATTTCTGTAACTGGAGCCTGTGCGTGATGGTTTTTCACCTGGGCACCCCTGCTCCATCCTTAGATGGTACGGCTTTGCATAACGGTCAAGTTCAGCATGCTGAGAGGCCGACCAGCAGCCTGAGTAGAATCCTGTTGCCGAACCCTGACATCCACCGATGGCTTCCCCAATCGCATTCATCCACGCCAAGCAGTAACTGGTAGCACGGGAAGCCGTCATCGCACCCGCATAGACCGGCATAGTGAGAGTCTCAGGACCTCGATGGTGGACTGCCTTTCCGGCAGAGTGAGAGTCTCAGGACCTCGATGGTGGACATCCTTTCCGGCAGAGTGAGAGTCTCAGGACCTCGATGGTGGACATCCTTTCCGGCAGAGTGAGAGTCTCAGGACCTCGATGGTGGACATCCTTTCCGGCAGAGTGAGAGTCTCAGGACCTCGATGGTGGACTGCCTTTCCGGCAGAGTGAGGTGGCTCCCTGGGGCTTAGAGATCAGGAGAGGTCTGGATTGGGCAAGTCTTGGGCCTGGTTCACGCCAAACAGGATCACTATGATTTTGGACCTCATGGACCAGAATTTCATATGGGGCCTCCAACCCAGACCAATCTAATAATGTTACTAAAGTTTTAGGGCCCCTGGCATCATTCCCCCCCCCCCCTTATGGGGGAGGTGTGACTCATCAGTTCAGATCTGGGGGGAATTTGCGTGCTTTTAACAGCGAGCACCGGCCCATCCAGGGTTTGGTTGTGAACAGGGCTCAGGAATTTCAGGGAGAAAGCCCCCTCCATGACCCACATATCAGTCACACTCACAACCCCCTCAGCCATCCTGTACCTTAACTACAGCTCCCCCTACTGTCCTTTGTGTCACATAACCATGGCAGCGATGCCATACGGTGAGCCTCGTGGCGTGTCAGGGACATCCAGGAAGAGCGAGTGGGCCAGTTTCTCCGCGTCTTATATAGGGACCTCGCAGCTGCAATCCCATCGCTCTCCTGAGCAAAGATTCATCACAGCGAGCAAATAACAACAACGAGCTGATGTCGACTCGCTCCAGCAGCCCACGTGAATATGTTCTGCTTTCATGAATTCCTCATTAATTTATCCCACAGTCTATTTTGTAATAACCTGCAAAAACTTCAGCCGGGCTATAATTTAAAGATGTGCGTCACCTCGGGGACCCATAATAGCTGGAATTGACTTCCCTGCGCACCAAAGGTACTAATTAAGAGCACTTTTCCTCACAGATCTGGGCTCTAAAGCAGTTTAATTACACATACAGAGGTACGGAGCAAGGACCTGTCACTTTCAGTTATTACATCCAATGAGGTGGCCAGCCTGCCCTGGACAGGATCGCTGGGTAATGGGGAGCAGCCCGGGCTGGATGGGGGCCAGTGGGTAGCATGAGAGGGAGGGTCCAGCTTTGGATCTGAATGGGGGCTTAAGCTCTGTTCTGGCTTGACAGCTGCCTTCCTCTGGTGGAGTCTTGAGTACCACTCTAATATTTCAGTACAGTCCCCGAGACACCTACTGTATAATGTTCTGGTTCTGATGCACAAGGGCATAGGAATCAGAGTGGTGGGGGTGATGTATCCCCCCCCCCAGTATTTAATTTTGATTAATTTTACCCCTCCAAAAATTCAATTCCTTTGTGTTTGAATTGTTTGGTTTTGTCCACCCACCACAATATCAAACTCTCCTACACCATTGCCACCACAGACAGATTGGGCATACAGAGCGCTGGAGGTTTCTGTGTTTGCTCATGAGTAACCCTTCTCTGTCTTTAAGGGTGGTTGTACACCCAAGGCTGGTCCGTTCGTGTGAATGAGAGGGCTTTTGTCCAAGTCTGTGTCTGTGTGCGCGTTAGCGTGCGCGAAATTAGCATACTGATGTGGATCCCGGACAAGGATATGTACGTGGGTGTGAACAGAGAGAATTGTGTTTCACTCCATAACTTACAATTAACTATAAGCATGGGCAGTAGGCACTAATTTGCCTAGGAATGGGCAGGAACTCGTTTAAATGCATTCAGATGTCATTGTGGTCCTTTGTTCTTTTAAAGTAATTTTTATTGTTCTTTTCTAAAGTGCCGCCACTGTGATTCATCACCAGGAGAGTCTGAGAAACACCTGCTCTTCTGTGTTAACACACTGCATGATTGTTAAGCCCCGAAAGCAAAAGGAATAGGGTGTTTTAATCAGAGAGAGGAGCATGCAAAGGCTTCTTTGTGTTTCAGTGTAGTGACCGTAAGTTGTCGTGCTCCTTGAAAGGGCCGCGCGGTTCAAGCAGAAGCGATTCACGCTGAAGCGCCCTTGTGCTCCGTGTTCAGCTCCGGGTGAAAGATGGCGGGAGCGGCAGCCACTCGCCCCCTTCCGGGTGGGGGGGGGGGGGCGAGGGGGGAGGTGACATCGCTCAGATTGGCTGGTAACTCGTGAATGGCTTGTCTCCATATTTCTAATGAATCAAAGATAATCTGATGCTTACAGACTCCCCTTGTGAGGCAAGGGCGTCACGTGGCAGGGCGTCTGTAGCGATACTCAGCTTACAGGGCGTCTGTAGCGATACTCAGCATACAGGGCGTCTGTAGCGATACTCAGCTTACAGGGCGTCTGTAGCGATACTCAGCATACAGGGCGTCTGTAGCGATACTCAGCATACAGGGCGTCTGTAGCGATACTCAGCTTACAGGGCGTCTGTAGCGATACTCAGCATACAGGGCGTCTGTAGCGATACTCAGCATACAGGGCGTCTGTAGCGATACTCAGCATACAGGGCGTCTGTAGCGATACTCAGCATACAGGGCGTCTGTAGCGATACTCAGCATACAGGGCGTCTGTAGCGATACTCAGCATACAGGGCGTCTGTAGCGATACTCAGCATACAGGGCGTCTGTAGCGATACTCAGCATACAGGGCGTCTGTAGCGATACTCAGCTTACAGGGCGTCTGTAGCGATACTCAGCTTACAGGGCGTCTGTAGCGATACTCAGCATACAGGGCGTCTGTAGCGATACTCAGCTTACAGGGCGTCTGTAGCGATACTCAGCTTACAGGGCGTCTGTAGCGATACTCAGCATACAGGGCGTCTGTAGCGATACTCAGCTTACAGGGCGTCTGTAGCGATACTCATCTTACAGGGCGTCTGTAGCGATACTCAGCATACAGGGCGTCTGTAGCGATACTCAGCATACAGGGCGTCTGTAGCGATACTCAGCTTACAGGGCGTCTGTAGCGATACTCAGCATACAGGGCGTCTGTAGCGATACTCAGCATACAGGGCGTCTGTAGCCATACTCAGCTTACAGGGCGTCTGTAGCGATACTCAGCATACAGGGCGTCTGTAGCGATACTCAGCTTACAGGGCGTCTGTAGCAATACTCAGCATACAGGGCGTCTGTAGCGATACTCAGCATACAGGGCGTCTGTAGCGATACTCAGCTTACAGGGCGTCTGTAGCGATACTCAGCATACAGGGCGTCTGTAGCGATACTCAGCTTACAGGGCGTCTGTAGCGATACTCAGCATACAGGGCGTCTGTAGCGATACTCAGCATACAGGGCGTCTGTAGCGATACTTAGTGGGCAAAATGAGGCCTCAGATCCAACGGAGGGTGGATTTCTCTCTGCGCTGTCGACCACAAACTTATTAACCCCACCCTCCATGGATCTCCAATCCTACTGAATGACTGCTCTCTCCTTGCTCCTCCGTCATGTGATCCTTTTCAGGCGTCATATTGGACAGATCCTATGTGACCTGTTTAAGCTCTCTCATTGGTTAGCTTCATTTCTGTACTTTATCCCCAAGGTTTGGTACCTTGCCTTGAGTGTAGCTTTGCAGCAGTGAAATGGATGCTATTAGCATGCCAGGCCAACAGTGATAGGGAGCAAAGTCTTTCATTAATGCGTCTGCTTTTGAGAAATGTTTATAATTGCTAATGATACTATGTGATAAATGCTACTCCCTGATCCCTTTTCATTTCAGTGTCATGTATGGCGTGTGAGAGTTCAGCAGCTAATCGGTGTATTCCTTCCAGGTGTCTCGAGCTCTGCGATTAGCAGTCAATTTATTCGTCTATTGCGATCGCTGGTGGGGGCTCTTCACGTTTTTGCTGCATAGCAATTTACTCCTGGGGGGCCATGCTGGTCACCGAGGCATTGTAACGGAGCTCCTGAAGGGCGGTCTACCCCGTGCTGTCTTTACAATGCTGCGCTTTCACAAGCGTGGCGAATAGCAGTCATTATTCACTCCGGGGGAGGGGGGGGGGGGGTTGGGGGGGGCGAGACAGAGATGGAGCAGCCAACTCGTCGCAGCGCCAGCCTGAAGATTGAAGGAGAGAGTCCCAAACCTGGGAGGTCACAGACAGGAAGGAATGTGACACTTAAGGTCATCTCCCAGCTGCATAAAACATGCTTTATTACCGCGTTAGCGGCGCGGGCCGAGGTGAGGCCCGGACGCGGGGGGGTGACTTCGGAAAGGACGGGCAGGTATTTGGCAAACGCAGCTCCTTGTGTGGGGAGGCCCATCAAATCGATGAGCTCGTCATTGCACCTGACACTCTGGTCGGGTGGTACACTGGTCCGTGTGCCCCCTCACCACCCCACACTGCCATGGGCCCTTGTAAAAGCATAAAGGCCCCCCCATCATGAGTGGTAAGATATTAAATAAAATTCTGAAGGAGGACGTGTTGTCCTCATTTTCCGCCGGGAAATGCGGGAATCCTAATTACATGATTTCAAGTCACCCGTGGAGAGGGAATTCTTGATGACTTAGCGTGGCTCCGACTGGCCTGTGTTCCTGAATATGCCTTCCGTTATATAGACATTATGCTGTTAATCTACTTGCGGGAAACGCAAAGGAAATCTTGCTTAGTAAATATTGTAAATCTGCTCTGATCTCTTTCTTTCATTAGTCAGGATTAAATACGGCAGAGATTCCAGGGCGGTTCTCATGATAACAGCGATTGTTCCTCTCCGGAGGCAAAGCAGCTACTTCAAGGGCTTAGTGTTCCGCAACAAGCCAGATTGCCCCAAACCGCGCGATAAAGTTACATTTCATTATGTTCCTTTTAAAGATCAGAATATCTAATCCTGTTTCATCTAAAATGAAATATGAGATTTAAAAAGATCCTGGCGTTACAATGGCATTAGCTAAAACACTGGATTTGGAGATTTAAAATGTGATTTAGTTACTCTACATCTGTTTATGATAACCATAAAAAGTAGATTATGGGTCCTGATAGCAGGTGTATGGAAGTGACCTCCATTATTCAGAGTAAGACACATCCTGGATACGGTGGGTCAGAGTAATATCATTGCTGTGTATCTGTCGTTGATTGAGGAAGTATGTCCGATTAAGGCTGGGGTTGTTTTTCTTTGAATATACTCTCTTTGCAGGCAGAAGGTTTTCAGGTCAGAGTCAATCTGTTTTATTTATTGTTATGCAGTAATTCAGACAGAGTAAAGCCTATAAAACAGGTGTTCTGTGTCTTTGTGTGTGTTGTCTCTCCGGCCACAGAAATCCTGAACGGGGGCGTGTACGTGGACCAGAACAAATTCCTGTGTCACGCTGACACCATCCACTGGCAGGACATCGTCAAGAATCCGCGTGCTGAGCTCCTGGTGGTGCCGACCAATAGCAGCGTCGGATGTAAGTACTCCACCCAATAGGAAGACAGATCGGCACAATCAAGGCTGAGGTATCTTCTGATGGCGGGTGTTTGTTTTCCTTCAGAATCAAATTACATATATCAAATACGACATATTAGTTTAAATGTAGCAGTAATAATTGGTTCTAATATTTCTTTCAGCTCAGTAATCATACAGGGATTTTTTCCTCATAAATCTCAGCTCAGCTAGTGTTCTGTTTCTAGTAATTAAAAACTGTAAATCCTTTAAAAAGCTATGGTTTTGTTTGCTTTCTATCAAAATAAAGTCACATTAAATTCAATCAAACCTACTATTTGTCACTGTTAGTTGAAGGGCGCTCATTTTTGCTGTTTAGTGTATGAAAACAAGTAGCAACTATTGGAAATAAAGCTGATTTAAGAAGTCCATGCCACCCGGTGTACCATCCAGACAGGCACAATATCGCCTAATTCTTTTATATCTAAACTCATCATGTACATCAAATTGATGAAAGTGAGCTCTAAGTGACGGTCACGTTGCATTCAAGGGAAAACAAGTGTCTGCTAACGTGGCGACCGACGAGTCACATCTCCAGCTCGGTTCGGGTGCCTCTTGTTAGCCTGCATCAGTCCGGCCAGCTGATCCTACGCAAAAGTGGACAGCTACGCTAAGGCCCTAGCGTCAAATAATCTGTCAACACGCTGCACTGAACATCACAGCGACGCCCTCAGAACAAACATGTCCATCAACACTGGCTGTGGTTCCCCGCAACCTCCTGAAAATGAAAATTTCTTGTTCCGATATTCCCCACTGAGTATAACAAACGCCAAGTAATCATTGTGAGCATTAACAAGATGGCTGACTCATCGAACTGAACTGAAAATTAGTCACTAGTGCAACTTTATTTTGATGGCATTTCAAACAATCTGACAGTTTGTCATTCTCTGGCTAACTGCGCTGTTTCAGGCGACTTTTAAACTCCACTTACGTCAGACTCAAGTTTTCCTAAAGTATTTTCTGGCGTATATACCATGATTGTTTACAAACACGCCACAGCAAACAAAATTTCCATCCCCTCAGATACTTTTGCTATTGAGCGCCATTGTCACTAAAAAAATATCTTTATAGTTTCATATAATTCTGCAATTTTAGGCTAATGCTGATACTTGCCCCTTTCTAAAGGTCTCTGGGATGCATCTCTGCTCCAAGTACCAAGTATTTCCTGTCACAATCCAATCAGACGTAAGCCTTAAAGGTACGTCCTCAACACTAAACAGGAAGTCACAGCCAGTGTTTAGACGTGTATCACTTCTCCAGGAGTCCCTGGAAATGGCCCATCCCTTTGAATAGAGTCCTGTCTCTTCTTCCCTGTGGGAGAAGCTGTCACTCTGCGGACAGGAAGTCTGAAAGCTGATGACATCTTGTTTATCCATGAGAACAAAACTCCAGACTTCAGAGACTTTTCTAGTCAGAATAAATCTCTGGGCTTTGATACATACTACGATATAATAGGAGGAAAGTGCCTCGTCAAACGATATTATGTCCATTAAAATGTTTTATCACTCACATGGGAATGTAACATACTTTATTTCGTTATTTATTTCATTTTTGTTTTAATTTTAAATGGGAGTTAATGATAATGAAAATTAAATAAATATTACTTTGCACATAAAATGGGGGGGAAAAAATTATACTTAAAAAGAAGTTATCGTAAAATTTGGTCACCTGCCCAGCTGCTCTGTCTACGCATGATCTGACTTTTTACAGTTTTAGACTCTTTTTGCATGATGTGGATTTTTAAGACTCTTTTTTTTTAGTTTTCACTCCACTTTTCTGAGGGTTCATAAAAGTCGCAGTCAGTGAAGGTCAACAGGAATTAGTATTATGGCTGCCAGAGCGTGGACGTAAATGCGTGTTTATGGCCCTCATTCGCGCTAACGGTGCTGCGGGTGACATCGCAGGCTCACTCGAGCTGAGAGAACGGCAAAGGGCAGCCCGGCGCACGACAGCGCCTTCCTCCTGAGCTCGCCTTCTCTCTCCGGGAGCGATGAGGTCGTCGCTGGGGCTGCTTGGGATATGACTCTAGGCTGTGAAGTCACGTCTGCCCCCACCCCAACTCTGTTATCTGTCGCTTGGAGGGGAGTAGGATATCGGGGTCCTGCACTGCCTGTTCCATTCCGCAACGTGGTTGTAAACAGCAGTGGTTCATCCATCCATCTTCCAACTCTTTATCCTACAAAGGGTCACAGGGGCCTGGAGTCTATCCCAGGCAGCGCAGTGTAAGGTCAGACGAAGGGGCACACATGCTCACACACTATGGGCAATTCAGAGATGTCAGGTCACCCAACTGCTGTGTTAGTCCAGTGGTCTCCAACCTTTTTTACAGTGAGAGCTATTTTAACAAGGAAAATAATTCGTGGAGCTACCAAATCGCTGCAGTATCTTTTGCCAAACAAAGGGGGTCCCTCTCAGTAGATTTTGCTCTCAGGGGGCTTTCAGTTGAGTTTTTGTACAGTTGGGTGGTGGATGGAGGGGGGGGTGGCAGAACATGGTAGACAGACTGGTCTGGTAGGTCACGATCGACTGGGAATGTCTTGGCAGGGCGACCACTGCTTTAGACCCATATGAAACGGGGAGATCAGACCCTACACACACAGAGCAGGGGCGGGGTTCGAATTCCCAGCAGCAGTTAAACAACACTGCATGCTGAGGTCTTATTGAGGATGTTCACATACAGATTGCGTTGCATAGAACCTCACACTTCCCAAGTAAGAGATGCGTCCCGATCAAAAATTAATTCTCTTCAAAAACCTCAATATTGCATCTGAGCCCATGTGGCTTGCCAAGTGTGCAAAGGCGAAGACTCAGCCACACCTCGGGGTTCCTCGCTTTGACTTGATTGATTTACTAAATTTAATTTAATCTTTAATCTTAAAGTGACAGTGCGCCATCCTGGACCTGCAGAGTATACCTTGCTAAGCACAGCAGGATCCTATCTGAGGCCTCTGAGTGGCTTGTTGTGTCCTTGGGGGGAACTGTGATTGGTCCCAAGCACAAAGGCAGAGAAATCATTCATTTTTCTTTGAACCAAGTCAGTTAATTTCAATTTTTATATATTTTATATATTGAACTTTGCCTAAGGCATCATCCAGTGACATCGTTGCAAGTAAACTTGAACGGAACTGAAATGAGCAATAATACTAGCAATATAAACAAAGAAGAGAAAGAAAATTTCACTATGGGGAAAAAAATAGAGGACAAGGGAACAAAATTTATGGCAGGTATGGGAAGGGGGGGGTCCCATCGCGTGAGACTGAACCTCGTACATCAAGTAACGGCCCTTGGGTGATCTTCAGCTAGAAATTGGTTTCAGCCTGAGCCTCCAAGTGACCATGATGTCATAGTCAAACACCGAGTGGAGAATCCAGCAGGCCAGGGATCCTCGGCTCTGGGTTAGACCCTCCCCCAGCCCACCACAGGCCTGTAAACAAGAGGGTAGGCCAGCACTGCGACCTGCGGCCCATCTGCTGCACATGGACCCAGCCCCCCTCTCGTGGCAGGGGGCTGTTACATCCTCTCCCGCCCCGGATTTTCCTTGCGGTCGGTGCCGCCGTGGCCAGCAGCAGATGGTGAAGGTGGGGGTGGGGGGGCGACAAGGAGTCGGGCCAAGGCAGAGACGTCAGTTAGCCTAATTCCTGCGGCCGCCAGTGGGACACCACGTGGCACGGCACCAGCCAGCCCGTCAAACACGCCTCGCGGCAGCACGTAACGGCATTGCCAAACAAAAACGCCAACAAACAGAAGCGACAGTGCGCTGCGGCGCTGCCAGAACGGTCGCAGCCGAGGGGACCTTCCTCCGCCTCGGCAAGATGCGGCTCGGATCACACAGGGCAAGGCGGGAGCCTTTCCGGGCACGGAGGGAGCTGGTAAACAGGCAGCCAGTGTAAACCACCAGTCAGCTACTGCTTAGAGCCATTGCTACTAGCTGTTAACGGGTGATAAATACCAAAGGCTCTGCTGAAGTACATTATTAATCAATATTTTAAATCAAAATTTCCAACTACTCAGGTGCATAAAATTCTTGGCTTCTGTTCATCACAGATTGCTTTTGCTCTTTTATACAGCTAGATATCTTGCTGGAGGTCCAACAGGAAAGCCTAATATGACGTGAATGGGCACCCTTCAGGTGTTGTGCTCATGGTCTTGACCACCGCCGCCCCCACATGCTAACGCTATCCTCCCCGCCTCCCCCACATGCTAACGCTATCCTCCCCGCCGCCCCCACATGCTAACGCTATCCTCCCCCCTCCCCCACAGGCCTGCGATGTCACAGATCCTGCAACGGCCGCTGCTGGGGCCCCCGCGAGGACCAGTGCCAGAGCTGTGAGTTCACATGGGGGGTCTCCCCTGCTTGCCGACCACGGTGCCTCACCTCGGGCCTCCGTCGAGACGAGACCGAGTCACAGTTTCACTCCTACACACCTGTGCACGGAAAGAACTGTGACCGGAAGAATTACGTGAGGGATTCAAACAAAGAATTTAATCTGCGTTGCTTCAGAGATAAAGCAAAATCAGAATATATTAGTATACAGCAGTAATCTACTGTATAGAAGTGCCTTTGCATAAAAGTGCCTGCGAAACCAATAAGTAAGAGTTACTATAGAAGACAACTCCAGACGTCTGCAGGTGGGAGGTGACTACAAAGCCTAACCCTCAATGATCAGTCGATCCTGGTGGACCTCCTCATCTCCTCCCACGTGGGAGGTAATTACTCTTCAGCGGGAACAGAAGTCTCTCTCCATGCTCTGATCCGTATTGCTCAGTGCGTTATTAAGGCCTACCTGACGGACTTGCGGCCTGCGCTGTAGATTTCCCAGTATGCCGCAGTGTCAGTCCCTCTGCTGGCAGCCACTTGGAGAGGGTTCTGATTGGCCCATCAGACAGTGTGAAAGTTTAAGTAGCGGAGACAGCAGCAGTACAAGCAGGGCCATAGGCAGGGGCTACACCCTGGATGGGATGCCGGTCCATTGTCAGACGCATGCACACAATCACACACTTCAGGCAATTTAGAAGCATCACTTTTCCAAGGTTGACCCTTCTTAATATCAGAGCGAATTCCCTGAGCCACAGTTACGTGGAGGTTCTCTGCCTCCCGCCTGGAGTTAATTTGTTGCTCTGCCCCATACCGTCTTTTCTCTGACTTTCAAGAAGAACTTTAGAAGAAAACAACATGAAGCCTCTGCTGTGCAATGCCGTCCCGCCGCCATAGATCAGAGAGTGTGACGCTGGGAGTAGACTCCTCATATGGCGTTCACCCAGGGTGTTCAGCTCAGCGAGGGCGTCTGTCACCGGGTCAGAAGCCCTCGACTGCTGTGCTCACTCACACATGCTCACACGTGCACCAAATATGGCATATTTCATAAAAAAAAACAGGTTGTGCCCTCATTAGGGTTTTTGAAACATCAGGTCAGGAAAATTCTTACAGGGATCTCTTGATTTTGTCAACATGCCAGAGTTTCCAAATGATTTAAATTTTTCACAAAAAATTTTGTGAACTTTTCAGACATTTTCACACACATGCTAGTAACCTAGACCTAGGACCTAGTAACCTCATAGCTGTCAATGGAGAGAGATACTCATCAGACTGAGACACCAAGTTACATGGATGAGTTAATAAACAGGTAACCTCCATTCATCAGGGGATAATTAATCTCCTTTACTATCGCTTTTGTTTAGCTTTTAGATGTTCGACACACTTTACAAGACTGATGATTGTGTTATTGTGGAAATCACTAATAGGAAACACATCAGCATTATGTAGTCCTCTGGCAAGGTAATTTGTGTGATAAAATGGCTTTTCTAAGAAGGCCATTTCATTTTAATGGACAATAATGGAATTTTTTTGACGTTCTGTAGACCGTCAGGCTCCGGCCTTATGGCCGCAGGTTTATTGTGAATGAATCAGCCTGAAAGAACTGAGCTTTACCAAAAAGTCCAGAACAACAACTACGGAAGTACCCCTTGTCCAGCTTTCTGAGAAGAAGTGTGGCATGTACTGTAACGTGGCAACTTCAGAGTGTCCCCTCGTTTGAAACTGCAGCCAGATAACGAAATCACTGTGCTTCACGAACACGGAGATTTAGAAATACACACTTAGACATAGATAAATACACATACACAGCAGACTAATACACAGAGACGCAAGGGTTTCGCACACCAGGGGCACATTTAGGATTATTTTAAGGTAGGGGGCTTGAGTGGGGCCATAATTCATACAGTGAAGCAGACACTCCACAAGCCAATCAGCTTTCAGACTGGGCCAGTGCCCCTATGGCCCCTCCCTTATATACTCCTCTGACACACACATGCAAATACACCTACTTAAACATATACGCGTGCATATGTAGTACACATATAAACACAGGTATTCTACACACATCCCCACATGCACACTCAAGTTCACGCAAACCCGTCACATACAAACACGTAACCATATGCATTCTGTCACGAGCAAACACACTCAATCAAGGCTGTCCCTGAGCCGGGCCTCTTCTCCACACGCACATCCTGAGCGCGGCGGTAGTGTGCATACCCACAGGCAAACACACGCTCTCTCTCTGCGCTGTTTGTACAGCACACCAAGATTACACTGGGGGAGCTTGTGCATAAACACCACGGTCACGTGACCCGAGACGGAGTGCGGAATCCGGCTCTCTCTCGCTCAGGCAGCGCGGGGAACGTCGGTTTTTTGCATATTGAAGCACAGAGATTCTGAGATGTGACCTTTGACCTGGGCTACAGACCTGCTGACCCTGTTATCTGCCCCACCCCCCCCATTGTCTCTGTCTCTCTCCCACAGTGACCAGGACGGTGTGTGCTGAGCAGTGCGATGGACGCTGTTTCGGACCCTACGTCAGCGACTGCTGTCACCGAGAGTGTGCTGGCGGCTGCTCCGGCCCCAAAGACACTGACTGCTTTGTGTGTAACCCCCCCCCAACCCCCCCCCCCCCCCCCCGATCGGCTTCGTCATCACTTAGCAACCACACCTCTACCATGTTTTAAATATCCGCTACCGTCCAATACCTTATTCATCCCTGATTCCATCTCAGAATAAGAATTGCTCATGTTCCTTAAGAGTACAAGATATAAGTCAGGTGTATGGTCTCAATACAAATCTACAGGCAGCCCCTACTCTGGATACATTATCCATACCCTGTTCTCAAGTCAAGCCCATCCACCATTGTATCTTCATGAGCATTCAGGGTATGTGTTGGAATAACATCCGCTGTGTGTTTATTCAGGAAATGATTTCTAGAATCTTCTAAGGCTTCCTTCCAGAGCTGTGTCTATTTTGATTGTAGTTTCTTTTCTGGAATCTCCATCATGCTCTGAAACGCAGATATACGTTATTCTAGTGTGTCTCCCGCCCCAAAGCACCAAATCACCCCTGAGGTTTCCTGCCCAGTCAAAGAAACTCACTGCTCTACGAGAGGCAGCTCTATGTCCCTAATACAAAGAGTGCCTCCTCATCTTCTCTCCATCCACAGGCCTGCACCAACTTCAACGACAGCGGAGCTTGCGTCACCCAGTGCCCGCAGCCCTTTGTCTACAACCCCACCACCTTCCAGCTGGAGCACAACCCAAAGGCCAAGTACACCTACGGGGCCTTCTGTGTGAAGAAATGCCCACGTAAGGGCAGCCGTGGGGGGGGGCCACGGGGGCCGCAAACACACTGCGGGGCACCGGAGGGCTTCCTAAGCTCACAGGATCTGAGCCTCGGAGACTCCAGCCCTCTGGCTGCGGGTTACCACAGCGAGAGGAGACGAGAGAAAAAATTAGGGAGCTTTATGAGTCAAGGTTTACAGAAGCATTTATGTAGTGTGCACAAAGCTAGCCTAGCCTTGACTGTACCCTTGGGAAGACGTGCAGTGACTGGAATGCATGGGCACTCTGGCTTTATAGCTTCTTGTTGTTGGTAGGCTGATGTAGGGTAATAAAATGGCATGAACCCCCCCCCCCCCCCCCCCCCCCCCTCCACAGTTATTTGGCTTATTACGGCATTTCTAGGATGTTTGGTATTATTATCAGAGGATGCAGAGAGGCAGCAAGCAGATTAGTGATTAAGAAACTGTATAAAATCGTTTTTGCTTTTTTTGGGTGCATACTTGGAATAATTATAATCATAACAATGGTGTTTGTGCTATAAATCTGAAGTGCCATTCAAAGAAGGGTTAATTGCATGCCACAATTAAAGCCCATTATACAACACTTAGCACAGAGTGCGTCAACACGAGTGTGGGTCAAGTACTGCAAGGCTGGATTGGGCAGCGAATGGAGTTATGTGACAGTGGGGATGGGTGGGGAGGGGGGTAATGAAGAGCACAGCTGGTTTGCCATGGGCACAGGAGGAAGATGCGGAAATGGGGTGGGGAGTTCAGATCCAGATCCAGAGTGTAAAAGTCCAGACCAAGATATTGTTTCACCCAGCCAGCTGAGTACTTTGTGACTGTGACTCTTTATACTCAACTGGCTTGGGTGACACAAAATCACGGTCTGGATTTTTACCTTCTGGACCTGAACTACCCACCCATGGCAATGGTCTACTGTAGGGTATAGGTCGGAGCTTGGGTGTTGGAAATAAAGCAGAAGCCGGTCTTTTGTGATGGACCAAAATGCACTGGGGGGGTACATGAATTGGCTGGTCAGCTGACCCCCCCCCACCTCGGTCTTATAGCTACTTATCACAGTCTCATGGCTACAGCCATTGTCACAGGTCACGGACAACTAGTCACAGGTAATTGAAGCAATACAGCTGATGCTCAAGTCGGGTTGTAAAACCGAGGGCAGGATTAGACGGCCAGGAAAGTTCCGGAGACGAGGTGCAGTAGAGCAGAGCGAGCACTCAGTCACCCGTGGTCCGAGGGCCTGCGGTCAGTACGGCTCCGAGGAGCTCCGTGGCTTATTATGGCCGACGGATTTGTCACACCGCCGTCCGCCGCTACAGAATCCGGTATGATTAATCCCGAAGAAATCTGGGAGGAGACAGAAAACCGGCGAGGGAAGTCGGGACCCAGAGACACCTGGGCCGACATCTAAGCTTCCCAGATCTGGTGACCTGCGGCATCAATACATACGAGCCGAATACAGTCTCACCATAACGAATGCCGGACAGAACAAAGTGTTTCCAGGCCTAACCGTGGTGACTCACTAATTGATACATTAGCATAACGTATAAAACTTTTCGAGTATTTACAAATCACACATTTCTCAGAATCCCTGATCAACATCAAGCAGGATAATACAAGATAAAGTAATTACATGTTTGACATTTACAAATGGGATTTAAAAAAATCCCATTATGACAGTGGCTAGTTATTTGCTACACAATTGCAGGGTTGTACTATAAAATGCTGTCAGTCAGTTTGGTAAAACTCAGACCCCATGTGAAAAATGATCTGTAATTACCCTATGCGAATCAAAGTACAAATCATGTATTTTTTATGGTTGTGGTTACTTTTTTATGTATTATGCGTGGTCATTGCAAATTCAATGCATTTTTCTTAAAGCATTAACAACTTTGTAGAAAATAAACAAAGAGCATGCATTTTCATTACATTTCGCATAGTAGTCAAATAAAAATTGATATGCATGCAGCTTTGGCCACAAAGCCAAGCTGAAATCAATGTATCGGAAGTTCACTTTGTTCCTCTGTGGCATCGCTGGCAGAGATTCCCTGAAAGCCTTTCGGAGGGAGCCGAGCATTCCCCATAATCCCATTTTCCCATTTTTATTGCCTGTTCCAGACAACTTTGTGGTGGACCACAGCTCGTGCGTTCGTGCCTGTCCTAGCAACAAGATGGAGGTAGAGGAGAATCGCATTAAGATGTGCATCCCATGCACAGACATCTGCCCCAAAGGTGCGTCCACTCCCTAAACCCCTGAGCCCCCACCCCACCTCCGCAGCCCTGGGACTCCTTTGCTTTCCTGAGAATCGTGATCCCTTTCAGCTGCCACCCCCTTGTTGCTGAGTACCTTCCTTCCATTTTTATTTAGCTTCCCCCTGCAGCGAATTCAACGCCCCGTGTCACGTGTTACAGTGGCTGAATCCGCTGTCAGTTCCTGGGTCACACGCTCGGCTGGTAAAAGCCATAAAATGCATATCATCCATGTTCTCTGGGAGACAAACGCTTTTGAAATGATGCAATTCTTCGGATGTTTATGAAACTTTGTGCCGCTGGACCAGAACTGACCTTTCTCAGGGGCGCACATTGGACCACTGGTTTTTAACTAGTTTCACTGTAGCTGTGTTAACTAGTCAGCATAGACTTTCAGGAAATGGGATTGTACTGTAACTTAAAGGTTACCCTACCATTGCATCTTTGAGTCAGGTCCTTCGGTAAAATACCCAGCTCTGCTAAAAGCTAACGTGTGTGGGGGGGGGTGGGGGTTTTCCCAGCTTGTGACGGCATTGGCACTGCCAGCCTGCAGACGGCACAGACCGTCGACTCCAGCAACATCGACAAGTTCGTCAACTGCACCAAGATCAACGGCAACCTGGTCTTCCTCATCACCGGCATCAAGGGGTGGGTCTTCCTGTCCGCTCTGGGTCTTTTATTTCCCAGGCATTGTGCGATGATCAGAGATACTGCTGCTCTTACAGGCGTCTAGAGAAACCTCATTACAACCTGTTACGTGTCTCTTTACAGCAATTTGTCAGGCAGCCTTGGGTTTCGATTAGCCCTGCCAATCACGGGCAGGAAATACAGTGACAGCAGGAGTGAGAGAGACGGACCGAGCTGGGAGGCGTATTGTAAATGGTGGTGGGGTAGGGGGGGGGCTGTGCTGAGTCAGGCTAAGGACACCGACAGACAGCGGGGGACTTTGTATGAGTCCATAAAACAGTTACAGACACTCTGGCCAGATGCATGCAGAAACACACACGCTTACATTTACGCATATGCATTGCACACACCCACACAGTGACATCACAGACAGCCCTGTGTGAAAATGCACATTAAGTGAAATACTGAACCAAAGACTGGGATTGGCAATTGGGATTGATGCGTTTTTGGGGTTGAATGTGTTACAGAGTGTGGCTGAAAGCATTACTATCCCTGACCTGTCAAATCTAAGCATGTAAAAGATTATTTTATGTAACAATAGAATTCTGGGGTGTCCTAATACATTAATGTGACCTGTCTATGGGTAAGATCATGGGGAGGTTGGCATTAAGCGTGACGTGTCTTCTCTGGCCAGGAGGAGGTGGGGGTTCAGTGGACTGACGTCTCAAATCCTTTCTTTTTTCACCACCACCCTCCACCCCCACCCTACCTCCATCAAACTCCCCACTGCTTAGGGATGTGTATCATGGGATCGAGGCACTGGACCCCGAGAAACTGGGGGTATTCCGCACAGTCCGGAGATTACAGGTGAGCAGGAGATGAAGTTCTGGGGGGGGGGGGGGGGGGGGGGGCTGTACTCTGTTGAGGGGAGACACCCAGCAATTCACAGAAACCAGAAGTACGTCTCACTTCAAGGTTTTGTACTATTTGGAAAGGTTGTATTTAGCTAACAATGACGAAGCATTGAGCGTTCACCTCGTAAGAACCCCGGGGAATGATTATGTGCTGATGTATGGCAATCTGGCAGAGGTTTATAAGTGGAGGGGGGGGGGCACTTTTAAATCTCCTCTGGTGGGTTCGATCAACAGTAAATGCAACCCCCCCTCCTTGGCTTCCGGGGCGGTGTGGCGGGGGTTTTTGCTGCGTAATGTTTACAGTGATATACTGTACATTGTCCCCCGGGACTGGTATGAGGAGACATTCAGATACACATGTAAATTGAATTTGTGGCAGTTCTCGAGGAAGGAGAAGTATTCTACTAGCGGAGTGAAAGTTTTAGACTTTTAAGAGGTCAGCTCATAATGCCCTTCTCTCACATCCAACCATGATGACAGACAGGGGGCAGCAGAGAGTCACAGTACTAACCAGCTGTACACGTCACAGGGTTAGCATGGAAGACACTAATATTTTTTTCTTCAGAGTTTTTAGGAAAGTATAGCATTTATACATTTCAGAATTTAACAGGAATTCTCATTTGGTGTTCGCTTGCTGGCAGGACCAAGAAGGGCATTTTTGGGGCAAGTTGAGTAAAAGTAGCCAAGGTAGAAGCACATCAGGGTGTTAGAGGCATCTGAGCATGTGTGAGCCTGTGGGCAGGGTGGAGGTCATCACCGAGAATTTCAGATGATCTTCTGTCAGGTTGATTTATTTAGGAGATCCTTCCATTCCACAGCAGTTAGGGTACAGGAGCATTTTGGCCCCATTAGGAAGGTTACCATTCCTCATGTGGAAAACGTGCAAATAAAATAAACAAGTAAGCATGTAAAACTGTCTCCAGGCCTGGCAGTGACTATGCATCTCAGCAGATTAGTCAGAATTTCAATTAGTGTCAGTGGATGCAAAGCCGGCCTGAATCTCCACGATGGGGAGGAAGCCGTAAGGGCAGACAGGCTGCCGCAGGGGGAGAGCCACACAGCTGACACGTTAATGCCCACATTCTTACAAGGCTTCATCCTTCAAGATCAGCACTACTGCGATCACATTTTTGGGTTGTTGTAGGAAACCATAGCCGATCGCAGTCAATTCGAGTACGTAGCCAAAGTGTATCTCCGCCAGTGTCAGAAAACACGCAGACTATTTCAGTGTGGATGTCACACTTCATTCACACGCCATTTATTCTCCGCTTCTGGGACTCCCCGCTGCCTTGTGATACTTAACAATTTACTCATTTAGACTTTTAAATTATCTATGGATGTGTTGTTAACTATTTATAATTGAGGCGCACATATTCTCATTAGAAGAGTACTGTGGTGATTGGGCAGATACTCTCAGCTGCCTGTGTCTCATGTCTCTGTTTTTTCCCACCTGCTCCCCCACCATCACATTCTTAGGGTTCCTAAACATCCAGTCCTGGCCAGAGAACATCACAGACCTCAGCGTCTTCTCCAACCTGGTCACCATAGGCGGCAGGGCACTATACAGGTATGCCACGCTGGCCATCTGCTGGATCTCCCAGTGTCCCCCTTCCTCTATACTGGTTATCCAAGGTTGAGAAAAAGCTTTTAAGTATTTTTTTCCCCTGCTTTGAGGGAAAGTCCTCGTCTGGTTCAGCGGGTGTGAGTGGGTTTTGGAGGGAAAGGCAGGCTGGTAGACTGGAGCGTTGCCGTGACAGCTGGCCAGTATCTGGGACGGGACATCACAGCACGTCCGTTCTGGCCTGGGGTCTGAGGCGTGAGAACGCCCAGCATCGGTGGTGTTCCAGCGTCTGTGAACCGCCGGCAAGGCCTCCTCAAGCCCACGCCGGAATCTCAGCCGGCGTGCCAATTACGGCCCGTCACACGAACGCAAGCGCGGCACGGCGCCCCTGTCAGAGCGGCAGAGCGAGAGCGAGAAAGAGAGCAGTGTTTCCTGTCTCTCTTCACCACTGGAGAGCATCCTACTTAATGACAAGAGTCCTGTTGTACATTCTGCCCTTTCTGTGGCTCTGTTACGGGCAGTTTAAAGGGGGCTTTTGATGCTGTGTAAAGCATGTGTTAGCCTGATTGGAGTGCCATTCTGATCTAACATTTTTGCATTAGCAGATTGTGCCTTATGCTTTACACAAAGGGTGTCGTGCGACTCCGGTTTGTATTCTGGCCCCCCACCCGTGGGGCGACGGTCAAGGCCATGCCTTCGTGGCCGGATGGTCTCCGCCTCAGCTCTCAGGAAGACACTGCTCTCTTGAAATGGTTTCTGAAACCGCATGCTCTGGTTAAAAATGTCAAATGTTAAATATTAATAAGTGACACCTTTAACTGTAGTCGGCTATCTTTGCTTATGTTAAGTATGCAGGTGATGAGGGTGGTTTACAAGTATTTTCGCCTCCTGCCCCTCATTATGGTCTGTCTGTCCCACCCCCCCAGCGGCATCTCCCTGCTGATCCTCAAGCAGCCGTGGATCTCCTCCCTCCGGCTGCAGTCCCTGGGCGAGATCAGCGCCGGAAATGTCTACATCACCAACAACAGTCGCCTCTGCTACTACAACACGGTCAACTGGACCCGCCTCTTCCGCACCCCCACCCAAAAGGCTATGATCCGCAACAACCGTGAGCCCAGGGCCTGCAGTGAGTACTCACCTCCCCCCCCCCCACATTTCCCATCGCACCCCCAACTGGCATAAAAGAGCATAAGTCTTTAAGGCAAGGAATCCTTCCCCAGAAGAGTAAGCTAATCTGACCTAAAAGGCTCCATTAAAATGTCCAGCTTTATAAACAGTAAAATCCGTTTCTGCTAAGCGATTAAATATAAATGCCAGATGTGTTAGCATCTTCCCTCCTCATTTTAGCCGCAGAAGTGCACTGGTGTATCTTTTTTCTCGTCTTTGATGGTCCTACTCGTAGCATCTTTAGCCTAGCAATCCCCCACTGCTCTCCCCAGAAACACTAACTGCAAATAGTTGTCTTTTTATTTTCGTCTTTTCCCTCAAATGTGGTGCTTCTGTGTCAGAACACAGCTACTGCGTAAAGCCGCGCGGGCGTTAACCGTGAGCGGCAGCGTTTGCGTGGAGCGAGACCCTGTTCTCCAGTCTGCAGTACGTTACTGCGAAGTGTAAAAGTCATTAGAGATACGATGCAGCCTGATGTAGCGGAGAGGTGAAGGCCGCCTCTGGCCTTCCTGATGTGACACGAGCCAGCAGGTGCTCTGTAGGGTGTGATTTACAAACCAACCCCGTTTTCAAATCTGCTTCTCTGGTTTCCATATGTCCCATTTTGTTTGCCTGAGAGACCCATACACACATGTATGTGTACTATACACTACATATATGTGTGTGTGTGTGTGTGTGTGTGTGTGTGTGTGCTATGTTTGTCCCCCACAATGTTATAAAAACCTGATATTTTGAGGTTGTGGGGACCATTTTTCAGGTCCCCACAAAAATCTGTGAATGCAGTCAAAAAACTAAAAATGCCAAAATTCTCGTATTTTGTTTGATTACTTATTGTTAAGGTTAGGGCTGGGTAGGGGTTAGAGTTTTCCCTCTAGAAGTGAATGGAGAGTCCCCACAAAGATATAATTACAAACCTGTGTGTGTGTGTGTGTGTGAGCGAGAGCAAGAGAGAGAGAGAGAGAGAGCAGGAGCAATTGTACAATTTGACCCTTAGCAGGGTTACCACTATCAATCTGAAGAAATACAGGAAAACTCCATATTTCAGGAGGGCTGAGACCAAGGGGGCCTAAATAGGGCCGACAGTCATCTATGGGTGAAAACAAGTTTTGGGCTCAGTATGCTGTGTTATACCATTACTTTGCCGGTGACATGATTTGAACCCACAACCTTTTAGACATGGGTCCAGACCCCTCTCTGAGCTTAAGGTTTTCTTGCAGAGTTTATATTTCGGTACATCAGTCTGTGCTGGTTCTGCAGTCTCAGTCTGCTTCAGGGTGTATATGCCTCCACTCCCCCCCCCACCTTCTGAGCACGACACAGACACGCCTCGCTCTCCGACTGGCACCGGCTGACTCCACGATGCAGGTGACTGGGCCATGGAATGCGTCCAAACCTTTCGCGTGTGTCGCTGTGTCTGGCTGTGCCGAGCTGGGCCAGTCTGGAAACAGCTGTTGGGAGAGGGGGGAGGGATTCACCGCGGTGTGAGGATCATTACCACACCCCAGCAGAGACCATGACCATTGGAGATTTGGTGGAAAAGTTTCATCTCTCTTGCGGCTTAAACTGGATACTGAGGATGCCGCTGTAGCTTGTGGACCCTTTTGTGTTATAAATTGAGAGAAGGATTGCCCTCAAGTAATCCTGCTACTCATGCAGACAGATAACCGAATCAATTAAGGCAGTGAGCGAGAAAGCCAGGCTGTAGGAGCAGGTCACAGAGTCTTCAGTCAGGTTCACAGCCTGACTGTCTCCTCCAGTGCCGAGAATTACGGGAGAGAGTCTCCCGCAGGTGTTCCTAATGGGCTCCAGCAACATGTTTTCAAGCCCACTCTGTTTTTTGTCCTTTTTCTCTATTTATCGAGCAGATCATTACCATCTCTTTAACATCCCGAGCCCACACTCACGCTGACTCTGACGTCAGCCGAGCCCGTGTTGGGTTTACAGCTGCGTTTCAGACTTTGAAGTCGTCTATGTTTTTGATCTCACTGCATTGTTGTCCCGCGGGAGTTCCAGGTGGGACAACTGTTGTACCCTTGAGCGAAGGTAATTACTGCAGTAACTCATAAATTGCAGAGCTGCATGTATTATACCTTGGAAATGGGGGTTTTACATCACCATGAGTAGTGTGCTACTGGAGTGTTTAGAGAATTGGAACAAGCCCAGTAAATCAAACTATATTTAATATAAGGCACTTCTGAAATCACAATATCACGATTTTCCACAAAAGGCAAAAACTTGGAACAATATATGCTTATTATCAGGGTGGCCAATCTCATCCAGAAAGTGCTGTTGGCTATGCAGGCTATGCTGCAACTACCTAATTAGATTACTAATTAGAGGACTGATTGGCTGAAGAGTCCTCACAGCTGACCTAAAGGTTATCCCAAAGTCCTGCATACACACTGGCCCTTTGCGGATAAGATTACCCCCCCCCCACACACACACACACACACACACTTATAAATAACTTATAAATATATTTCCTGTGACCAGAATAAACAGTTGGATGTTGGATATCACACACCAAAACATTATGACCCCCCCCCCCAAAAAAGAAATGAATCTCATGTAAATGGTGTTTGTCAAGGTCCGGGATACGTTACACAGAAAGGCAGGCATTCCATCTTAGGAATATTGAGTTCAGGAGACAGACAGGGGTGAGAGGGGTAGACATTGGCAGTAATGGTACTACAGTAATACCATATTCTGTAGTAAGTTCTCCAGAAAATCCCCGCCCTCCCCGCCCCAGGCTCTGCTAATTTTATCATGAAATACCGGAAATACCATATACTGTGGTATAATGTTTGGATGGTACTAAAAATTAGGCACCGCTAGCCTAGTCCTGCCTTTGGAAGGCGGCACTGCGAATTGCCGAGCGGGGGTAGGGCGAGGCCACAGCAGGAAAAAGCAGCAAAAGCTGAATAAAGCTAAAGATAAAGGTAAAATTATGGTCTGTCCCATTACAAGGGATGAAGTAGCCTTCTAAATGTATAGTTATTACAGGGTAACTGTACAGCATTTTGCGTATATGTACACATAATACAAAATATATATTAAGGTCAGGTGATGGATCTTGGATCAAATCCCTGAAACAGTCTACAAAAATGATGAGAGCTTCCGTACAAAAAAAGACAGGAACAAAATAAGGCAATTTTGCTTCCCGCTGCATACAAGCTCTTGAAATGTTCATGTTTGAAAAATTGCCTGGAACTTCCTTGGTAAGAATCGGAGCTGCTGTATTGGTTGTATGGTTGGATGAGGAACAGTAGCTTAGCTGCGTATTGGCGAGAATCAAACACGATAGTCTGCACCTTTTCGTTCGCAATCAACCCTGGTTTTAATGAGCTGCCACGTTCACTGCTACTTTACGGTATCTTTTTTATTTCGGATTTATAAAGTGAAGTAGAAGCTCAGCCCAGAAGAAGTAGGTATTTTGGGTTAGCTCCGTTAGCCTTTTGATAAATGGCAGCCCTTTCGGTGCGTGTGATAATGAAACAGTTGCATTTATCTGCGATGGAATGACCCTGAAAGTGAGATTTTATGATCGGGCTCGATGCCGGGTGACATATGAATGCCTCGGCACAGTCTTTCAGATTCACTTTAAGGGAGCCCTGGGGATGCCGTTAATTTTGATTGAAGAGCAAAGTGACCCTTCTGTCCAGTTATTCTCCAGCCGGTGATGGATGCATTGGGATGACCTGTGTAACCAGACGCCCCTCTATGTCCCCACAGTCCTGGAACGCAAGGTGTGTGACCCGCTGTGCTCAGATGCAGGCTGCTGGGGCCCCGGGCCAGACCAGTGCCTGTCCTGCCGCTTCTTCAGCAGGGGGCGCTCCTGCGTGGAGTCCTGCAACCTCTATGACGGGTGAGTCCCGCCAGCCTCCCCTCCCCCGCAAGCCCTCTGCCGCACACGTGCGCTCTCACTTCGGTCGGCTGCCTTTGTCCGTTTTTTCCGGACGCCTCGAGTTTGGTAGTAGGGATTCCTGGCCTAAGGTGGGCCTCGGAGCAGCTTCACGGCGACACGTGCCTCTGTTGAAGGACGAGGGCCTTCAGTGTAGCTGACACAGTCCATCACCATCACGGGAACGTTCATCTCCTGCTCCGCCGCCTCAGAGGACGCTGTGCTTTCCTAAGCAGCCCTCCCCAGCTGCATCGAAGTCGACGCGCCGCTGTCTTTATGCATTTCGGCGCAGACATTTATAATGCTGGATTGTAGGTTTTCCATTTCAGAGCACATCTATCCCTAGGATTTCATTTTCAGACCTGTCCAGTAGCAGGCTGGGATGTAATCAGTTTAAAAGATCCTTTTTAGAAATCATCCTGCATCAGACTGTAAGAATGTAAAATTTACATAAAATTTTCTTATATGGGGTCTGGAAACCTTTTTTCTATATAAAGGTGAAGCCCTGCTCTGTTATGTATTATGTGAATTTTACATTAACACACACGCAAACACACACACACACCTCGCACAAACCTGTCAAATCGTGATCACACATGCAATTAGTGACCCATGTGAACAGCAAAAAGCCCGATTTGAACCCTGAATCTCAAACCCGCATTAAAGATGCCTGAAATCACACTGAAGTCCATGAAATGTACACTCCCTCCACCCCCTCCCCCCCCTACCTATCTGCATGTTTAAAAGGCTCATTTGGAGTCTGGTTTGAACCCTCTGAACCCGTGTCCTGCCCCTCCAGAACGGACCGGTGTCTCGGCCTGCCATGCCCCTGAGAGAGGTCATGAGGGTAACTGCTAATCGTCAGGACAAAACCCGCCCTGCCGGCTCAGCGGGGGCAGGGATACGCCAGGCGGAGAAGTGGAAATGCTTAATTAAACCCCCGCCACTCCACCCCCCCCCGCTGACGAGGCCGCGAGGGCCAAAATGGCCCAGTCACCTGGCACCAAACCGACCTCCACCGACTGACGGACCTCTGAAATAATTTTCTGCCCTATTTCTCGAAAAACAAAAATCATCCTTAATCACCTCTCGTGCCAGGGAAGATCACCCCCTTCGTGGGCTCCTAAGGGAAATTTTAATTTAGTTTGAAAGGCTTGGAGGAACAGCAGAAATGTAAGACCTGCTGGATCCATTAAATCCACAACATGCATTGGCTGATGCTGCCTTTGACGGACAGGCCCATTAACCCATAGGAGTTCGGGACGGGACTCCTTCGAATCCCGAATTGGAATTACCATAAATGAGACAAGGAAATTTCAAGCGATCGTTCCTGGTAAATTCCAGCAAAACACAGACACAAACCCACAATCTAAGGTGTACAAAGTAATTAAAGTCATGAATAATTCGCTAATCTTGTTACGATTGTCAGTGTCCTCCAGAAAACCCATACGACCCCCAAGGCCTCTCCTCTGAGTCGAGACTGAGCCCCAATTACTTCCGCCAGATGCCACCATCTTTGCAAATTGGGAGCATTCTGGGGACTGGCCCAGTGTATGGTTTCAAACCCAGGGGACGATACTGAACAATCCTTACCATGCAAAGCGCTGATCTGAACGCCTGACCTTCATGATGGAATGCCTCCCTTTTCTGGACAATCTGTGTCCTCAGTCTTTTCCATCTCCCCTCTTCTTTTGTTAAGATCTACACAGTCTGCTAATTTTCCAAGCGTTATGAGTCGGCTTTCGATCATGACGCTTCGCATGATGTAATGACGTGAGAAAAGGAACCACGGGGAGCCCCGGTGTTGCATTAACTATCAATCCGTGTCCCGTTTGCGCTCCTCCATGACTCCAACCTCCTTTGACACACTCAGCCCGATACCTGTTCCTGCGATAGAGTTTGTATCGACTTCCCCTCAGGCCTCCCGCTTTCCCCCAGTCATTTAAGTCCCCTGGAAAAACAACACAACACTCTCTCTCAAATCCCAGTTAACCAGGCCGTATGTTTGTCAATTAATTATGGCGCTATTAATTATTTAAGGCCTCTGTCATTCGCCTATTTGGAGTATTGACCCGGCTTGGGGCTTAACTTAATCGAATCGCTCCCCCCGGTCCCACCACGCCTGGCTAGCGCATAGCAGGGCTCCGGCCGCGTGTTAGGCATCAGCTGTGTTTGTCACTAATGGAACAACGAGCTGAGGCTAACACAATAGAGAGAATAATCTGGTAAGCGGAGGCTACGCGGGGCCCTGATGCGCACCCGGCCTGGGCCGGCCGACTGAGCATGTAAATCATCTCTTGCCCTATATGGAGAAACCCCCTCGACAAGCGCGAACCTATGAATTATTTATAGAGCCATTAGTTCAGATAGCTACACCCGTGTCATTTTTGCCAGGCGGGAATATACTGTAGCTGTTTTGATGCATCACGAACGTACAGACTGTAACAATGACACCTGTTGGTCATTATGGCCAATAAAGATGGAGAGCTGTCACCTGACATTCAGCCAATAGCATGGCAGGCACCTTCAGCCATAACGGTTTGCAATTAGAGTAGTGTTTTGACATATTCCTTCGTGCTCTCCATGAGAAACATGTACACACATGTATATACAGGTGAAAATACGTTTTGGGATTAGGGTCCAGTGCAGGGGCAATTCTAGGATGTTTTTAAGGTGCTGGGCTTAAGAGGGGCTGTAAGCTGGGGTCAGTGCCCCTGTAGCCCCGCCCCTTACAGGCTCCTGGCCCTCTGGAGAAGTTAGGGTTAAGGGGCTCACCACGAGGCCCAACTGTGGTATAAATATTCTAATGGTCAAAGGATTTCAACCCATAGATTTCCAGACATGGGCACAGTTCCCAGGCTAAAATAGCCTGCAAGGCAAGTCACTGATGTTCACAACCTTCTAAGTTGCAGTGGTTTAAAGCGCCAATGTTATTTCTTTGCTGTGTGGCCATCTCTGTATTTTCCAGTCCCCCTGCTGCCCCTCAGATGGGCCGCTGCAGACCCAGCCAGCCAAACCCGCTCACTCCGGGCTTGGAACCCTGACCAGTCGATAGGTTCCGAATCCACATGTCACCTTGTCTCTTGTTATCTCCGCAGGGATGTGCGTGAATTCGCCAATGGCTCAGTCTGCCTGGAATGCGACGCGCAGTGTGAGAAAGTGGACGACGGCCTACAGACCTGCCACGGACCGGTGAGGCCGCACGCCAGTTATCGACGAGAATTTATTGACATCTCTGTCTCACAAAAAGATTCCTCATGAAAGATTCCCCAGAAGAAAACTCCTGTGTACACTTGTCTCCACACACCTTCACATGCCGTAGAGGTTTGTTTATCTTTCAGCTCGTCGTGACTCGAGTATCCATGGTGGAACTGAGTCCTCCAAAGCCCACTAAATCCACTTCCTGGTTTAACCCAACTGGAACCAGTAAAGCAAACGAGGGGAAGTAGGTGAAGGCAGTGATTGTCTCACAACACACGATAACCGTACCCACGGTGGATTTCGAAGTCTGGTGTCTTCCATCATTACATTCAGATGCTCCACTCATATATTGCAGTTTATAAATAAAGCACAAATCGTTAAGTGCTAAGAGAAAGCAGCTTTGGACAGCAGACGACGCAATAATGCTCAATGACTTGACGTACTTCACTGTCTCAGTTAATGTGTAAACAGACCCTCCCATTTCATTACTGGCTCTCCAGGATTAGAACTGAAAGTTGGAATTCTGCTAGAAAACCGGGGAAAAATTGCACATTTGCATGCCCACCACAGGAATCAATGGCTCAGTGGGTCACATTGTTACCTCACACCTCTATGGCTGTGGGTTCCGATCCCACCTCCACTCTCTGTGTAGTTTGCATGTTCTTTCTGTGTCACATGAGTCTTCTCTTGCTTTGGTTAATTGGCAGTGGATAAGTTTCCTGTAGGGTATGATTGTGTGTGTGAGTGTCAACATGAGCTTCTATGTGTCATGTGATAAAATGGCATCTAAGTCACGGTGTAGTCCTAGCTTGTGCCCTGTACTACTGCATTGGCTCCAGGGCTCCTTCAACAGGATGGATGGATGGATGTTTTTCAGAAGTCAACCACTGGGTCGTTCAGCTTGCCATGTGTGCCTGATTGAGTTGTGTTCACTCTTTGCTCTCCCTGAGGTTAGCATGTAGATAAGCCTCGAATTGTTGACAGAGTTGGCTCTCTGGCTGGCGGATTCTCCCCTCCCGCCACCGTGGCAGTATCCACAAATGAAGTCAGAATTCCACCTGCCAGGCTGCGGCTCACAGATAGATCTGCCTGTGGTCGTCGCCTGTGTCTTTCATGGGGAGGGTTCCCCATCTGGGTTAGGGTGTTGTGATGGATCACCTTCAGTATAGACAGGGTGGAGGTGTGGGGAGGGGGGGGTGGGCTTTTCGCATGTGGAATGTCCCTGTGAACGTGCATCAGAAGCAGAGGTACAGGAACCTGCCTGGGGCGGGGGTTTGGGGGGGGCGCTTGATGGCACTTAGTCGAGGATTCCGGCCAAAGCGAGTGTGCTACTCGCTAGGCTTGGGTTTCGCTGGTTACTTGGCGCACGCGGCTCGGGTTGGGGTGGCGGGTGGGGACAGGTGTGAGCACATTTTTATTGGAGAAGATTAGCCAGAGCCGTGGCTGATTCTCTTGGCCCAACCATTGACAGCTTCTGGGCCGGATCTCCACAGAATCTCCGGCAGCACTTAGCCTGTAAGCTCCGGAAAGGCAGAGGCAGACTGAGTCTGCGGTCGCGGGTCCATGGGCAGGACGCCGCGGAGGACGTCCCCATGCCAGGCATTCGGTTCATCTCGTGCGTTTCAGCAAATGAGGCTGCTCCGTGCGAGAGCCGACACAAAGGTGCTCAGAGGAGGAATTATATCAGTATTCCACAATTTAGGAATTTCAATACTGTCACTGATGAAATGATTCTGTAAAGTTAGCCTGTCGGTTGATTGCCTTGCTGCATATTGGAAACGGATCCCGAACGGGTCACTGTCACCCCTCTATCAAATACGTCCCGTCTCTGTGCGACTCTTCCTGTCAACTTTTCCTGATTCCTGATACCTACACAAATTTCCTCCACAATCCTCAGTGGCCTGAAAACGTTTGTGGCTCTCTCAGTCTAGGTTATTAAATTGAATTATTTTAACAGAGCAAAATCCAAAGTATTCTAAGAACATAACATGCCTCTTTACTGAGGTGTGTCAAACCTATCTTTGTGAGATGTGACGCCTGTATAAATATCCTTAATGACATTTCCCAAATAGCTGGCCATAGACATTGTTACTGACCCTTTCCTCAGCGGCAAGGGCACACCGGCGGGGTCCTGTGGCACCGTGAAGGTCCTCTTGTCTGACAGAGTAGTTTTATTAATGTGGAAACGTTGTCCATTCTGACAGCCGCATAAAAGACCATCTTTCATCAGTCGCAGAGAAGGTAACTAACAGTGCTAGATGTGCCGGCCTCTATATCAAACCAGCTGCCAGGCCCTATTTCAGCGCAGGTTCTTTATTGTTCAAAGTCATTAGATACAGTGCCCATTCAGCGGAGGCGGAATGGCATGCGTAAAACACACTTTGACTGATGGCCAAATGGTGAAGCGGGCAGATAAACAAACATACGGATTCCCACAGACTCCGCATACACACATGGACATCAGACCACCGGAGTCCAGGGCCTTGCTGTCTTTGTGTGCCGCTTCTCTGACGGTTTGAGCCTCCCATTGGCTGGTGCTCATGGCCGGTGTCCCGGACGGTCACCCCGTCTGCACTCTCCGTACTCCCGTTCCTACATTAGGCCACTAAATCTCTGCGGGACGTCTCTCACGGTGACCGCTGTGCTGAAGAAGGGGATGCCACTGTTTTATGAGTCTCCCTCCGCCTCCTGCTCCCTCCCAACAGGGTCCTGACCACTGCACAAAGTGTCTGCACTTCAAGGACGGGCCCAACTGTGTGGAGAAGTGTCCCGACGGCCTTCAGGGGGCCAATAGCTTCATCTTCAAGTACGCCGAGGCCAACAACGAGTGCCATCCCTGCCACGCCAACTGCAGCCAGGGGTAAGGCAGAGGCTCTGGGTACCAGTACCGGCTGCTTCCCTTCCATGGTACCTTTGATTTTAATATAATCCAGAGCGCAAATGTAAATACTCAAGTGTCTGTTTTTGTGAAAGTTAGCATGGGTGTGCAACCTTTTGGTGTCATTCACGGACTGGAAAAAGAGCCAGGGGTGGCTGGTGGATTGATAGGCGCTTTCATTGATTTGACGTCGCCTTTTTTATAAATGCGGACAGTACATGCAAACATAGCCAGGTAGCCAGGTAGTAGAGTTTGAACCACCCCTCGAAATTTGGTTCAGCCCGCTCCAGTCGGTGAAATCTACGAAGGGGACCCAGTTGGCAAAAACTATTGTGAGGGACCTATCAATAGTGTTGCTGGACCCCCATGAAATTAATTCCTGGCTACGGGCCTGATAAGGGGGGGTCATAAAAAAATGAAAATCTATGGTTTATTTTTGGAAATTAACTAACCCCTCGGCAAAAAATCGGGGTTTGGAATTGCTGCTCATGGACAGACACAGTGAGACACAGCAGGGATGCCTAAGGTACGAAGTCTCACAGGCAAACCTCCGGCTAGCCGAGGAACAGGGTGATGGATAGTAAACAGGCACCGGCTTCCGGAAGCTGGGAAGTGCTGGGTTACGTCGATTCTCTCGTATCTCTGCCCCCTGCTAACCCCGGCGGGAGGACTGCAGGACTTCCTGACATATCACCGTGGCCGTGTTATCGCAGCCGTAGCGTTGCCGCTGGTTACCACCGGGCCGCGGCTGCCAGTCTGCCTTGGCGCCAGGGTGACGAAACTGCGGTGAGAGGCGCAGACTCACTTCCTGTATAACAGGGCCGGCTTCTGATGAAACCGCCAGGTTACTCGCTGTGGGGGGGTCGGTGCCGGACGGTGCGCCTGTCATTCCTGAGGCTTCTCGACCTCATACACAAATCAAAGGGTTGGCTAACGGCCAGCAGGAAAGCCCCTCTCTTTTGCTGTCATACCCACTAGATGTTTGTTATTTTGGTTTGCAGTCATACAGTAGGGTAAAACTCATCCATTCATTTTTATATAAATAACTACTATTGAATATATGTATTATTTTATTATTAAGCTGCATAAAATGCTCATTACTTTTTGAAAACTAATAAAAACAGTAGACAACTACCTAAGAAAAATTTTTGTCCTCTTTGCAGATGCATTGGTCCCCGGATTCAAGACTGCGTGGGCATGATTGACAGGTATTCTTACAAATCATAATTTCCCTTTCATTTGCTCTCTAGGGCGCATTTTTTCATGAACATTTTTTTTGTGTGCCAATAGTGGGGTGCCTTCCAGACATTTTTAAAAGAAAGTTTAACAAGCTCCGACAGTCGCGGAGGTGACGTGGATGTGGGGTCCGTGCACGGTGAGGAAAGACATGTCAGCGTCCCGTGGAGATGCCAGTGCTCTCCTCCTGCGGGGCTTCGAACCCCGCTCATCATGCCAGCTGACAGGCAGGCTGTGAGATGTGCTCACGTTCCCTCTCAGACTCCCCAGCCCGTTTAAGCCTTTGCGGACGTCCTCTCCAATCCCAGGAGCCCTGTGCCGAGACTCTCAGCATCACATCTCTGCTCCTACAAATAGCTGTCATACTGTAAACAAACAGCACACTCTGCTCCACTGACACGATAACTTATTTTTATGCCGCTGAAAACGTTTCAGTCCAAAAAAGGATTTCCTTTAGGGCTGCTTTTCAGAAGAAAACATGTTTCTTACTCCGTCAGCTACTCCGTTTAGGAATAAAGGAGGAATAAAAGATATTTTGTTTTCATTTTCATCTGTCAGTACCCCTTAATGCATAATATGGCTCCGGGCAGGATGACAAACAGAATCACATGACTCACAGATGGGTGGAAGGAACTTTATTCAGATTCCATTTTGAATAAATCATAGAGATGGATAAAAAATTACAGCCATCTTGGCTCCATCCATCCAATTCCCATAACCGTTTATCTACTGCATCCAGTTCAGATGTGGGGGTTCAGGGAGAAAACGCAGGCATGTGGGGTCGAGGAAAGGTCATCATGAGCAGGTATTGTGGTGTGGGTGAGAGATAACACAGGCGCTCATCTGACTGGACTCGTCAGCTGATTTTACCTTATCCCTGGATATGCAGACCCCCTTTCTTACATAATTTGAATTATGAAACAATTACCAAAGAAATGCACTTGCAGCCTCCCTGTCATATGGCCCATAAAGTAACACCCATGTATATTAGTCAGCATACATTATGTTTTGGGGATGTGACCTCTGACCTTAAGGCCAACGTTTTCAAGATCTACCACATGGTTTCTGGTTGAAGTCCGGTCAGTGGACCTATCAGTCCATCAGCGATACAGGCCTCAGAAGGGAATCCAGAAGGTCACTGTGAGAGCAAATATGCTCACCCTGTCATGCCCAGTATCCCTGCTGTCTTACTTTTGTCTCCTCCATACCCCACCCCAGTATATACATCTTTGCATTTAAATTAAGTTGTGTCCCCTCCAATTTCAAACTCTATCCTATGCCCTTGCCCCCAGCATCAATTATTCTTTTATTACTGTCACTCTCTCAGTCACGATCCTCATCATCTCACTCCACATAAACAATGGCTGTTGTCACACTTGTGAACCTTCATCTCCGACGGGTGCCCGAGCAGATGCCTTTACTCTCATTACAAGTGCTTCAGATGCTCGTGAGATCCTTAGTCCTGAGTGGAGAAACACTTGTCCCAGGCAAGCATCTGCATGCTTCTGGTGAGCTTGTGGGCCTTTTACTTGCACAAAAATGCTCTGCGGGCAGAAAGAAAAATGATTGGTTCAGAGAGATAACCAATCAGATTGCAGAGGAGGTGGTTTCAACCAACAAGAGGAGGTGGGACCAAGACATCTGATTGGTTGGTCCTGGTTTCTCTAGTTACCTCTCTTCTAATCAATCATTTTTTCGTTCTGCCCTCAGAACATTTTTGTGTAAGTTAAACTCCCACGAGCTTTTGGTAGTCAGTGTCTGTGTGGACCAGGGAGATTCTCATTAGCAGAGCAAACAGGATTACAGCTGGGTTGTGGGGAGGTGGGCGGGGCACTGAGTACCGTTTATCTGCGGACATGGCGGTGAGCATCAGCGTTAACACAGGCTGCAAGGCAAGTCCATATGAAGCCAGACACAGGGTTTCCCATGATTAATGGCACGCTGGGAAAGTAAAGTCTGTCCATTACGTCGCTTGCGACTTGATGAATTGAGTGGGTTTTGCTTCATCCTCCCAGGAAGCCCTTAGAAAGGCACTAAACAGTTCTGGGCTCAGTGCATATGCGATAAGGCAGCAGTGCCGGTTCGAGAGTGACTGCAGGGGGCGTGTGTTCAAGGAGCATTAGGCAAGACAGCTCCAGTGAATGAATTTGCGATTTAATTTAATGGGGCGGGGGACTGCTCAGTGCTGCTCAAAACAAAAACAAGCACATTAGAGTCGACTGAAAGCCAGACAAATACGTAACCAGAGATAAAAAATGCAAGGGTGTGCAATGGCAGGGTACTTTGCCTAAATTTGGTTGATTGGAGCGACCTAAGGCTACGATTGGACAGCTAAGTACCAGGGAAATGAGCAGATATGATTGGCCGTGATAGTTCAGTGGCAGGGCAGATGGAAACATGAGTGTCTGTAGCAGTGTCCTGTCTCTGTTCCCTGGTCTTATTTGCTCTAAGCAACATCATGCAGAAAAGCAGAACAGCACTTTTTAAACTCTGGTTTTAATTGTAAATGTTTTTTTAAAGTATGTGTCAGATTTTTTTGTCAGGATTTTTTTTTTAATTTATAATAAAAAAAGTACCTTCTGTACTAAAGGAGGGTGTTTATTTACTGGCCTAAATATTTCATTTGAAATATAGTTCAAGTTTAGTGATGTAGAGGTGGGGTTTCCACAGGTACCTGTGTGGTTTGCAGACATCTTTGCTCCTTCGGTTCCTCCTGCCATCGGCTCTTACCAAGGGAATCCCCAGATAAAACACTGGTCTGTTGCAAAGTCACGTGGGAGTGGCCAGCATTTCCCTCAAACATATATCATGTGCTCTAAGTGTTACATCTATTTGCCATAAGAAAGAAAATATTTTCCTTTATATGTTAATTTGTGTACACACACTAATGTTTACCTGTTAAAAGCTTTTATAAAATATACCCTTGGACGTCCTGCTTACACTAACCTACAGGAAGCCAGGGGATGTGCGAATAGCCATCAATTCTCCACTCCTTATGGGGTCTTTCTAGCGACTGTTTTCCTCCTATGTTTTTTCCACCCAACCAAATCCCACCCCCAATTCCAAGCCATGCATGCTCTCTGACGCCCTGTGCCCCCCTCGGAGTAAAGAACAGGACCTGGAAAGGTTGCCCGTTCCTCTCCATGAAGTTCTCAGATCAGTTCTCTTCTGCGGGCCCTTTTTTGTAGGAATATTACGGAAGAATCCAGCCGTCCTGCAATAAGATTTGTTTTGTTCTCTAAGAAAACAAGAAGGTAATATTACAAACAGAATTAGGAATCAGGCTGTCTCGCTCATCAGGATAATTTCCTTCCAATTTCCAGTGTTAGGATCAAGCTGGAAGCGTCCCGTAGACGTCGTCATTGAAATGCCCTTAATCAGACTGTAGGTGAAGCTTGGAGGCTCAGGCCTCCTAACCTCTTGTAGAGGGGCTGTCCGGTTATTCCTGAAGAACTATCCCCCTACTGCTAGCTGACTACGGACATCTGTAAGGTTTTTCACCCGCACAGATGTTACAAATATATGGCAGAGGTTGCCAGTGAAACCTAAATAAGCACAGGAGATGAAGATCCAGTGTTAAATATATCAGTGGGGAACCACCTACAGTAGATATCCAGCCAAAGGTAGTGAGATATATGAATTAATTAATCTATTTATTACTGCTATGCCTAGAAAAAGCAGACAGAACGACACATTGTGTTTGTTAAGTCTGGCATTGCTGGGCTGTACAACATCGAAATTTCTTTTCAGGTAGAATATCTGGTCTGTCAGTTGCATCAAAGGAAGAAAAAGTCTGTCGTTTCCGTGGTGTTTTTTTAATGTATGTGTCAGATTTTTTTGTCAGGATTTTTTTTTAAATTTACTGCTGTCACATAATGATTAGCAAAATATATTAGGATAATATTTTTTTCACTGCAGCGCTGCTTTGTAATAAAATTGTTGGTTAGATTGTAAGAGTCTGAAGGATCTGTGTGGATATTATTCATTTTTCTGTTTGTACATTTGTTTGACTAGAATCCAGCTTCTCAATTTTTTTGACAATTCAGGTTAGTCACCTTAGATGAAATGCCCAAATTCTTTCTTTAATAATGAAAAGCGCTTTTCAGTGTTTCTCGATAGGGAGGTGGTAGAGAAAGGAGATGTAACGGATGACCATATTGTTTTGGAAATCTCTCTGATTGCAGTGATGCTGCATTAACCTCCACAAAGCTTCCACAGCACTGCAGCCGTCAGATCTTATGGTAAAACACAGCGTTCTGTGAGCTTGGCTTGTTCTGTAGCTAGTGCCTGCTGAACAGGCTACCGGCTGGGAAGGTGGGTGGTGGTTTAGTAGAATTGTATGAAGTGCATCTCTATCCTCGGGGGTGATTCTCAGTTTATAATGAGCAGGACAACTGGGGGAGCCATGTTCTGCAATGAACTTGGAGTGACGCTCCTCCGAGTCATTTTGGCGGCCTCTCTCACCCTCTGGCCCTCCGCAGGACTCCCCTCATCGCAGCAGGCATCATCGGCGGGCTCTTCGTCATCGTCATCGTGGCATTGAGTGTGGCTGTCTATGTTCGCCGTAGGAGCATCAAGAAGAAGCGTGCCCTCCGCCGTTTCCTGGAGACCGAGGTGAGCAGGGACCAGAGTTGGACATTTCAGGTCCAGAGAGTAACAATCCGGACCAAGATTTTGTTTCAACCATCCAGTTGAGTACTCTGTGACTGTGACTCTCTATGCTCAACTGCTTGGTTGAAAGAAAATCTTGGTCTGGATATTTACTTTCTTGACCTTAAACTCCCCCCTCTGGCAGGGACACACTGTGAACATCACCGGGCTCTTTGCTGTGCGCTGGAGCCTGTTTGCAGTAAAGTCATCAAGTATGAATGTTGGCCATCAGTAAAGGGCTTTTACTGTGATGTCTTCTCTCTCTCTCACGCTCTCTCTCTCCCTCTTAGGTGTTAAGCGTAATCGCAAATGAACAGTGCATTTCATTAGTATATAAACAGCTCATTCAAAAAGCATGAATGGACGTATCGTTTCAAAAACCAGCAAATATGCGAGACGCAGTTATATAGCTGCATTTCTAAGTGAAATCCATTCAGTTCAAATCCCAGCAGGGAATCTTTTGCCGGAATCCCAGGCAAGGCACTCTGGCTGAATAGCTTCAGTGTCAACTTTGAGCTGTTATACAGTATATGGGCAAAAGCAAGAGAGCACGCTTTGTGGATCCTTTTCATAAACACATTTGCCAAGAAAGTAAACATTCCAATGAAAATATGTACATAATAATAAGTATGTGTGGAATGTGGAAGGCTGTTACGTTCTCAGCGAAAAGTCTCACCGGCTGCACGGCTCGTGAATTCTTCTCACTTGAGATGCTCTTCCAAAAGAGCGTGTGAAAGGCACACGTCTTTAATAAGGTACGCGTCACAGCTCAAAGCTGACTTCACGTCCATCCACATTCACGCCAGGAAGTACCTGTTTGCTGGGACTCTGTTCTGCTGTTGGAATGGACATTTCTGGGGCCTGTCAGTGATGCTCATCTTGTCTGCATAAAGGGCCTCCACCACATAGAAATTCTTCTATGAAATCTACCCCCCTGAAGAGTTAGCTTCAACACAGTTGACTCTAACACTCAGACGCTACTTTAGGGCCTGATTATCTGTTAAATAAGGGATGCAGCTAAGCTCTGCAGGGGGGGTAAAGCTCCAGGAGCAGGGTGGGGCAGCCCTGCCCTATACGAGGTGAAAACTACTGTATGTCCATGAGATGTACTTGGTAAAATCCAGTGTGAGTGCCCTATGCGAATCCAGTGTGAGTGCCCTATGCAAATCCAGTGAGTGCCTTATGCGAATCCAGTGAGTGCCCTATGCAAATCCAGTGTGAGTGCCTTATGCGAATCCAGTGTGAGTGCCCTATGCGAAGCCCTTATAATGTGCTCAACAGTTGCACAGTTTGAGTTCATAGGAGAGGCCATGCCAGAGATCACTGGCCAGTCATGTGCATCATTTCATTTGAATGCATTTTTTTGTTTTGCTCTGGATCCGGCAGGAACACCACAGAACTCACTTGTGTGTGTTTAGTAGTGCAGGTTTAAAGAGAAAGAGTGTAACAAAAGTCATATGTTGCTCCTGTGCAAGGCGACCCATCCCATGATGAAAGTAAACCTACCCTGGGCTAAATAAGCACTAGTCACCCACAAGACGGTGACAGAAACAGGGGGGTAAAATCACAATGGGCTCCAGCAGTCATGCGTGGGGATGGATCTCGCCCAGCTGTCAGGGAAGTGGAGCAGCGTCATGAAGGGTCTTCACACTAAAGACCCACACCTCTCCTCTGTGATATACCAGATTTCGCCTCTTCAGAGAAGGAACATTTCATTTGCTTTGCAAGAAACAGATCTTGGCTGATGAATGTCATCCTTTTCTCCTTTCCTCTGTCTTCTGTTGAGTCTTAGCTCCTTAGCTCCCTCTGATCCTCTTTCTTCTTTTTCTTTTTATTTGGTTAAGACTTTGTAAGAACTTGCTGATTGTCTAGCCAGAGGTAAAAAATACCATGTGGCTGAATTCCATCTCCTCACCCTTGGGCAGCTTGGACACCCCTTGTTCTTGTCTCCATGATCTTCAGTTTAATTCTTTGGATAGTTTCATTCCTTTGTTTGATTCCTTTGGATTACTCACATACTGTAGAAGATGACAGATATTCTTCTCATATACCACAAGCAAAATGACTCAGTTTCCGGCTACTTTGACTTTTCCTCTTGTGTCAGGCTGATGCTGTTACTATGTCTGGAATCAAGGAAACAAAAGATTCATGAAAACTAGTCTTGCATACGCCATGAGTGGGCAGGATTCTTACCAGCCAGTTCCCAAAGCAGGTTGAGTTTACTGAGATAGTAGTAAACAGCTCTATGCTCTCCATTCATTTCAGCACAGCTTCAGACTGGAAGCAGAGTGCCATTTAGCCTGAACAGGACACCAGCTTCCCCTGACAGGCTCTGTGATCTGCACCCTCCTCAGCCCTGATTTAGAATTCCATTTAGATGAAGAACGCATTTTGTTTTTTAATCATATGGCGGGGGGCATAATGGTCTAGTGCTGTAGACGGGAGGCACTGATATACTGGCTGCATTCTCTGGCACTTGAGCCATAATGAAACATCGAGGGCATGTGCTCCCTTTCATGAGCTGATATTATCTTCTTTCTCGCTCTTTCTCTCTGTCTCTCTCTCTCTCAGCTTCTCTGCTCTGCTTTCTCCTCTGGTGTAAGAGCCTTTAGCGTTTGCTGCTAGGGGGCCGGGACTTACAACCTAAATACAGATCATTCTTGAAGCGGGCCTATATCGATATATATTATATTCCAGCAGTGTTTTTGGAACAATATAGACTCGCAGATACTCGTAATGAGGGATCAGAGATAATTATACGCAGCCCATCTCTGGCTGTCTCTATGTTTTCTTGGATTGTTTGTATAAACCATCTCACTTTGTCTGGCAAAGAGCCGACAGCAGTGGCAGGGCAGTTTATTAGCCAAGTGGATAGGCAGAGCGATGCACACTGTTGCTTACATCCACTCCTACGTGGATTCCGTTTTGGGTTGTTGCCCCCCCAGCTAGTGGAGCCCCTAACTCCCAGTGGCACAGCCCCCAACCAGGCCCTGCTGCGAATCCTGAAGGAGACGGAACTGAAGAGGGTGAAGATCCTGGGTTCCGGAGCTTTCGGCACCGTCTACAAGGTAACCTGCTTATTGTCGTCCCCGAATGTCCAGTGCCACTCCAGGTATCTGGCTAGCACACCTATCCTGGCCGGTGACACTGCGTGCAGTGCGTGCGTGTGCCCTCTAAAAACTCCAGTATCAAAACATCCCACTCAGTATTCCACTGCCACCCCGTTTTGACGGCGTGACTTTCATTATCCCAGCTGTTACGCCCTGATGCCGACTTTACCTCTAAGTCTTGTTTTTACGAAGCATTCAGCTTCTAACCCGAGTAAAAACATACAACTGGTAAATGTATAACTGCCAAAAAGCACACTGCACCTAGCACTGTAGAAGCTGCAAAATATATCTTGCTGTGTGGGTGATGTAATTGTTTGCCGCTGATATGACAGAATATGGGAGTAAGCTCTTTTGACAAAAAAACTATTAGCTACACTAATGCTAATGGTTGTGAAGAGTGCATGAGTGCACTGGCATTTTTAAATGCATGTCAAACTTTTCTAGTGAGTGACTCATTTCAGAGGTGAAAGGCAGGAGTGAATGCATACATGTGTGCATCTCTGTGCTCAAAGAGATTGTCTCTAAGTCTGTAAGAAAACTTATTTTGAGAGACTGTTGGTGTACTTACCCAGGGCATATGGGTGCCTGAAGGGGAGACAGTGAAGATCCCGGTAGCTATAAAGATCCTGAACGAGACGACGGGACCAAAAGCCAATGTGGAGTTTATGGACGTGAGTAAAACCCCCCTGCTTTTGTTCTGTGTTTGTCAACTCTGTCTGCGTAACAGGAGTGCGGGTGAGCGTAAACGTCTCTGACGCAGGTGTGCATGTGCCTGTGTGAGTCGCTGATCGCTGAGAGCCTAGAAAGCTCTTATCCTTTCTAGTCCGGAAGATCCGGCTTTTTTCCATTCATGGAGGCAGCAGATGCCAGTTGAAGGAGAATGCATTTTACATTGGACAGGAGCTAATTTAGGCCAAGGTTGTATGACTTACAATGCTGGCCTTTAGCTCTGTAAATAAAGGGATTTCCTCTGCCCATTTAACATATATTTGAGAACCAAAATCCAGGGGATATTTTTTTTATAATATAAAATTTCTCCCCAGCATCAAACTTTAATCCATGTTCCTTACAGTATTAGAGTAATAGGCAATATTCATAAAAATGTTGTGTTGTTCGTTCATTCCCCGTATTGCATGTTATGAAAGTCATTTGTCTTAGGATATGTCCCACAGCCGCTTTCTGATTAGTTTTGTTGTGGTATTGAGAGTATTGCCACACACACCCAGGCACATCTGCACTCAAACAGGCGGGGAGTCACTTCTACACGATCAGTCTCACACGTGGACTATGATGATCACAAACACACACATTTAGCTATATGTGCGAGGCTGCAGCTTAGCACACGTGAACGCACTCACCACGCAAGAATGGTCCTACCATGAAATAATAGCCGGCATATCAGGGAAGCATGCTGCCTTCTAACAGGAAGCTTTAGGGTCAAGTCCTGAGAAGGTTCTGTACCCATGGGCATAAATTACAGGGGGGGGTTTGTCCCCTCAATAATCAAAACTAGCCAATACAACACCCCCCCCCCCCCAAATAATCACAAAATAGGTGAAGACCTCAACTCCCCCAATGTTCAACCCAAAGTTACACCCTTGTCTGTACCCTCTGCTTAAACAATACATCAAGCACAATGCATTAAACTCGTATCAGTGAATCGTATCAGCAGAGCCACCGAATGAAAACATTAAGCACTGGCTGTGACACTGGTCAGCTGTGACAGAGGTCAGCGGTGACACAGGTCAATGCTTTGAATTATTCTCTCGCCGACTCCAAAATATTTTCTCAGGACCATATCTTATTCCTTTCTTTCCACATACTTGCAAAGTCACACCACCTTCATGGGTGGGACTGCAGTGCTTCTTGGACGGCTTCAGATGCACCTCGACTATCAGCAAAGCCCTCTGGTCAGTCCCAGTAGGACACGGCTTTTCTTGCTTGATCTGGACTGTGAGGAAATTCGCAGCCCAACACAAACACACAGCCCAGCTCCATCATTAATCTAGGACTGAAGGCCTTTGTTCCATCACGCCAGCTCCCAGCTTGTCTTTGATAGAGGGAAAAATGTCCTGTCTGGCTTTGACTTACATTTTCTTGAACCCCTGTCCAAACCATGATTCCTGGAGCCCCATCCCCCAGATCAAGACGTGACGACCCGCACTCACGGAATGAGGACTTTTACTGTTTATTTTTGTTTCTGTGTCAGTGTATATATCCAGCGGAGTGTGTTAATGCTTTTGTTTATGTTTGTTTGTGTTTGGATTAGTGTGTGAGCACACTGGTGGCAGTGTTGTCTGGTAGATCTTATTTGATGGATTCCACTGAGTTCTTCTGGGTTTTAGGAACACATTGTAATGAGCATCTAATTTGACATCTGAAATGCCAGAGATTTTATTTACACAGGTTTTTCCACCGTTTTTTTCCACTAAGTTTTTACTATACAATTTAAATGAAACGAAGACTGCGATCGTAATTAATACATAATGGTAAGGGTAGATTTATAAAGCCTGGCTTTATTTTAAATTTTTTGCCACTTGTTTTTCAAGAAAACAAAAAATGGTATTGATTTTGCAGGGAGCAGAATTCCAATAAATCTGACCGCTGTTTATTGAATTGTTTGAGTAAAGGGTTTAATAGCTGCGACCGAGTGACAATCTTCACAGGATCAATTACAAGGGCTGGGAGACTGTGAGTCATGGAACCCAATGCTGTCCCTCAACAGTGTGTAGATGTTTCATAGGAATGCTGAGGAAATTAAAATGTATGCAGGCCCCAATGTGTCTTCCCTCTCCCTGTCCTACAGGAGGCCTTGATCATGGCCAGCGTGGATCACCCCCACCTGGCACGACTCTTGGGTGTGTGTCTGAGCCCCGCCGTCCAGCTGGTCACGCAGCTGCTGCCACACGGCTGCCTACTAGACTACGTGCGCGAGCACAAGGACCACATTGGATCCCAGCTGCTGCTCAACTGGTGTGTCCAGATAGCCAAGGTATGGTGACCATGGGTGGGAGTCACATGACTTCTTCCACGGGGGGGGGGGTTGAGATGAGGTGGATCATCTGTTATTCAGTTGGTGGTCATAGCTTAGTCAACAAGGTCATGTGACTTCGTGACTCTGCCAGGAACATGAGACATTTCAACAGGTGTTTTCCATAATGCTGCGTTAACACTGTCTATGAAAATAATGTAATGCAGATATGGGTCCAACCATGTAGGAGTATTGCTACAAGTATCAAAGGTTATATCAAGCAATGTTTCCCAACCCAGTCCTCGGGAACCCCCAAACAGTCTACGGGTAAAAATGTAGACTGTCTGGGAGTCCCCAAGAACCAGGTTGGGAAACTTGTTTTAGGGGATGTGGACACATATAGGGGATGTGAACACCTAACAATATATTAATATCCAGGGCCTAATAAGGGCCAGAGCCACTCTTGGCCTTCAGAACCGCTTCAGTCCTCTTTGGAATGCTGCCAAACCAGTCCTGTCCTGTGTTTAGAGGGACTTTGAAAAAGCCGCCGGGTCTATCAGGGACAAAGCACCTGGAAATCCAGTCCGCCATCTTCTGTTCTGCAGAACTTTACGTAAAGGTACAGTGGTGTTTAGATGTGGTGATCAGACGGAACAGGAGAGGCATCTGCCTTCACACTGGTGTTCATTAACTCACCCGTGATTTTACAGTGTGCATAGGGGCATTATCACCTTGGAGTATCATGAGCAGTGTTTGGGCCATATGGTCCATTATACAACTATACAGAGCAATAATCAGATCTAATGACTCCTAGGAGATGGCAGCCACACCAGCAGACACTGAGGTTTGAAGCTGTTCTTTGACTTTCTCCCAGTCTAAACCCATCGAGATGCAAGAAGACAGTGAACAATGACTCAGTTCTTCTTTGTTCCATTGCTCAGGGGTTTGTGCTCCTCACCCCGGGCTATGCATCATTATACATTGGCCTTGGCTGGTTCCAATGGCAGCGCTGCCATAAATTCCTGCTTTGAGAAGCTCAAAACACGCAAGTTTTACCGAGACTGGGTCACAGAGGTGCTGATTCAGATTAATGGTCGTTTTTTGAGGCCAGTTTTTAACACCTGTCCCATAAAGTGTCCATCTCTCCCTGTCGGTTATCTTTGACTTATGACCACACTTTTCCGGTATGGTCTGTCCATGGGTGCTGCATGCGCTCCTGACTTCTGAGAACGTCCCCCTTGAAATCGTTTAGCCTCTTTGGAACCCTATTAGCTTCCTCGTGTTACTTTGATACCTGATTGTCAGGCCACCTTTAAAGCTGACACAATTACTGCTAATTGGCATTCAGCCTGATAGGACTTAGCTTGGTAGTTGTGTTTGTAATTGCGATTTATTTACTGCAGAAATAGAGCTTGTTTTCATGTGGTATTTCTGTTATTTTCTCCACCCCCTGTATACTGTACGTGAGCAGTAGCTTATGGATTCTGAACATGATGTTTCCTCCATTCATAGTGTGCAACCTGTATTTGGCTAAATGGTCATTTTCTGATATTTTGCATCTCCATAAATTTCAACTGAAAAAGATATTTTATTCCCCAGATGATTGATTTACAGGTGTGGTGCTCACAGACATCCCTAATATATTAGACAGCAGCATCTCTACCAAAGGCAAAATTGCCAGCTGCCTTATTATTTTACGTGCTAGCATAAACCCTATATTCATTAGCTAGCCATTCACCATGTCAAGTTGTCTTGTTTTGAATAGATAATGTGTCTGTCTGGTATTTATTTAACTAGGTGTAGATCTTGTATGCAGATCACTGTGTAAATTCATCAAATATGATTTCAAGCAAGGACAGAAATCCAAATAATGTATTCAGTGGGTCTGTTCATCATATATTAATGTATTAGGAATAAGCACCTGCACCTTGCTGTCAGTTGCTGTTTGCCATGATTTCTGGTCGTACAATAGTATGTGTTCTTTGGCTCTGTTGAATAAGAGGGCCTCACGCTGAGGCGGGCCCTTGTCTGGCCTCTGGGTGTGGACCGCGATGGGAACCTCCTCCCGTACTCCGGCCTCCTTCAGAAGGAGCCTGCGGCTCCACGCTGGGAGCTTTGACAGCGGGACACCCTGCCGTGAAAGGCTGTGAGGGCGTTGCATATCAAAGAGCGCAAGGTGCTTTAGGTTGGTCTCCAACCAGGAGCACCATCTCAGGTGCACACACCATGTAAATGCACACATGCCCAGGATGCACACGCAGGGCCATGTGGTACTGATGGCCGACAGTACTGACAGTAGATGCTATTGGTGTTAGATGGTACTGAAATCGCATTGGCCTCATCGGCTGCATCAGACCATCCCTGTGTTACCATGTTTTGTTTTCTTTTCCCAAAGTTATGAGTGTATTTCTGGTGTTTCTCTGCATTCCTTTTTTTATCTGAACTTTTGATTGCCTTCTGTGCAGTTATACTCTACAGATAGCAGATTAGGCTAGTTGTTTATTATTGCTTGAGGATAACGCTGCAGAAAGTAGCAGTGCCCTTTGATGCTTCAAGGTTTTACTTCCTTGCTTTAAATCTGAGGAACGTCTAAAGTTTTGTGTCTTGAAATTTTGACAAGTTTAGCACAACATGCAAACTTGACGCTAACGCCTGCTGCCGGCAGTGACGACAGCGAGCGGTCAGACGCAGGCCCAGAGGGAGCGGACCGAACACCCCTCTGAAGCGCCGCCTTTGTGTTTGATCTCAATCCTTCAACAGTTAAGCCCTCAATCCTGCACAAGAACCACATCAGTGATTCTGTGGCGGTACAGCCCTTTTCACACTTATAAATTATGAAATGGATAATGGAACGGATATGATAAATAAAGCATTTATTTTCTGGGCAATGCAGTAAACATTCATTTCAGTCTGCAGTGCAGCGACACCTCAGTCATTTACTATAATGGCAGGTAAGTATGACTTGTGAATACAATTTACTTCAGCAAAGAATATGGGGGAAAATGAGAAATTTCCCTCTATTAATTACGAGTGGACAAACTTAATACCCTGCATAGCGTGAATAGCATGTCTGGTTGCACTTTATTTGTACGTATCATATAGCATGTAACATTATCGTTGATAGCCAGGAGCCCATGCAAACTCAAGCAAACTGCATATTAAATAGATTCAAAGTGCAATATTTATGACAAGATTCATCTGCCTTGAGGCTTTCCCCGCTCCCCCCAGGTGGTAGACCTGGTTTCAGGGACTTTCCAAGACATTCCCCAGGCAAGGGGTAGGAACTCGTTGCCAGGTCTTGGACGAGGGCACAACTGGCATTTATTTTTTGCCGAATTCAACTATTTGCACATATAATAGCAAAGCAGCCGCAGACTCCCATTCCTATCACAGAATTCACGAGCATAAGTCACCACAGGAGCTGATTGCATCATAGACTCATCCTCATTTATGGCCCCAAATCCAGTTTTTGTCTGTTGTAAAACAAAGGATAAGTTCTTAAAATTGATGTAGTTTGTTTATGTCCTTAAGAATACCAAGGTCAACATAAGGCCAGCTAAGAAGCAGTCCAGTATAAAAAGCATAGATGTAGTGGTCTAGTGGTTTAGAGAAAAACCTTAACATTATTTTGGTTTTTAGTCTGTTGAAGGGCCTGCTTTGGGACTGTTTTCAGCTTTGGATTGCAGCCGGTAGCATGGACAGTATATCCTAAGCTAGTAAACATGCTCAGGTCATTATACTAAAGAACACAAAGCTTTCTCTTATTAGGATTCTGCCTCTGTATGAAGTTACCAGTCTGCCTCTGAATGATGTCACTGTTGCTAGACATCCTTTGAAATAATGTTATTTCTTCTCTGTAGTCTCTGAATGATGTCACCAGATTCTGAAATATGTTTGTATTACCAGAATGTTTATGAATGATGTCATTCAGGGTTTGTTTTTTGCCTCTGAATAGCCTCACCATCACATGACTGCCTCTAAGTGATGTCATAATCAAAGATTGCCTCTGAACGGTATCCATGTACCCCCGCTGCCTCTGAATGATATTACATTGAGCTGGTTGGCTGCCTCTCGCTCCATTTGCTGCATGCAGGTTGGCAAGGTGAAGGTGATAGGCAGCGTCTCTGAGCAGAAGGGACACATTTGTAATGGCTGTCATTAATCAAGCACCGAGGTTCTGGGGAGTCACTCAGGACAGGCCTAGCGCTACCCGCAACAGCGGCAGCTTCCCAGAAACGCCTTACTTTGTCAGCTGCGTTGCCCAGGAAAGGCCTTAGTGCAAAGGATCTGGCATCTGTTTATATTCATCTTGCGGTTACTGAGTGCAGAGGACCTACTGTCAAGCAGCTTTGGAGGAGATAATTCATCCTTAAATCATGGTCCAGCACAGAATATATGTATACAAAATCAGTAACTATGACTATTACTGTCCTCTCACCAATAATACCTGCGCAAATGTAGATGTATTTATAAGAAGCAAATGCACATTGGCCGTGTATTTTCTCTGTGCCTCAAAGGGATTGACAAGACAAGCACAATGGATCCTAGACAATGCCAATTGCAATCCAAGGAACCAGACATGGCTCCTTTACATCCATCATCCACAAAATAATTGAGTGTGGGACTCGATTTAGCGAGCAGATACATCAATTAATTGCCTGCTGACAGCCTTGGGAATCCTGGTGGTCCATCACCTCACTTGCTTATCACCTTTTCCTTAAACCACGTTGATGTCTTACCCCTGAGGACCACCGTGATCCGGCCAGGCACTCAGAGCGACTCAGAGAACGGCGGAAGTGATGGACAATTGCTTACCCCACTACGAACATCAAAAGCTCGCCTATCAAATAGGGTTTGCAGTAAGAATAATCTAGAAGAACGCCCATGAGAAGGCGACTTCATGTGTTCCACGTGGCTGAGGGTGTTGATCATATTCCAATCCAAATAAAAAGGTGTGGTAACTGATTAGTATGGGAATTGGGCAACAGTACAGTGCAGCTTCATTAGTTATATTCAGATTTTCCACTGGATTTCATTTGTATATAGTCTCAAAAGACAACAGCCGATAAAGCTTATGTCATTTTGGAAAGCCTCATGCACGCTCATGTAGGGCAACTCTGGCTTAGCAAACACAATCACCCTCAGGCCCGTTAGGGCTGCCCCAAACCCCGCCCCCCCACACACACCAGCAAGGCTTCACTGGTCAGTCTCTATTCAACCACCTTGATAACTGATAATACTGATATTTTGTCATCAGCACATTGCTGTCGTACATATCAGTCTATGAAGCACATGCTTCGCAATGCGTTGCTGCTTAGGTTTGTCAATCATCTCCACCTCAGCACTTCACTCTCACCAGCTGTGATGGAAACCAGCATGGAAACCCTTTGTTCTTTATATATATATATATATATATATATATATATATATATATATATATTTTAGTGCTGTTAAACGATTAAAATTTTTAATCAGATTAATCACAGGGTTGCTGTGGATAAATTTAGATTAATCACGATTAAATATTAATTTTTAATCTATATTAATCACATTTAATTTTGCATGAGCAAACAGACTCAAGAAAAAAGGGAATATATATGCACTTAACATGTTTATTGAACATCTTGAACATGAGTCGGATGCATTCCATCTGCCACAGAACTGCAATACCATGGACCCATATCAAAAAGCAAGATTTTTTGCTTAGCCGGACAACTTGTCGGATTTAAGGTACCTCAGTTTAAATGGTCTTTATTTTCGTTTGCTTACAATTAGCACAAACTACCGTAAATCCGACAAATAATCCAACTAATCATGAAATCCAATTCTAGCCCGGTTAATTGCCATTGTTAGCAATATCAGTTGATAACACATTACATGCGGTGCTTTACATATAAAACTCCGTAGCAATACATCCACAGATAAGTTGGACGGTATAGCGTGTGCGACCGATTTAATGAGCCACAAATGAGAAGTAGTGCTTAAACAGTATAAAACTACAACTTTCCCTTCTGTTGATAAAGGGCGCAGCCATCTTGGATCCTCTGTGCTGCTCCAAGATATTTCTCGAATCTCCGAGAAACGGGAGCGCATGTCGTCACTTCCAGCTTCATAACTCTGGAATCCGACTCAGAATACGAGTTCCGAGGGCAAATGGAACGCACTAAAACTGCCCGAAATGGGTTGACAGAGTCATTTCAGGGATTTTGAATCATTGTGCGCTGCAGATGGGTTAATTGCGTAAAAATTTTTAATTAGATTAATCATGATGATGGATTAATCCGCGTTAACCCGTTAATTTTGACAGCCCTAATATATATATTTATAAGAGCTTTTTCTGAACCCCCTCCTCTAACTCTAATTGCTCCAAGCAATATATATATATATATATATATATATATATATATATATATATATATATATATATATATATATTGCTTGGAGCAATTAGAGTTAGAGGAGGGGGTTCAGAAAAAGCTCTTATTCGGTTTGTGGGAAGTCATGAGTCATAATTCAGTGTTTGCCAGTTGCCCTGTTTTACTGTTTCTTAGGTTAAAGAACTGCAGGGTGAAGAAAATCTCTCAGGGTCCCAGAGGTACCCAGGGTGCGGCAGGTCATCATAACATTCTGAGGGTCTTCTCCATGCCTCTCCGCAAACGCATAACAAACAGCTTTTAGCCAGTAGGAAGGTTAGGTCGGGCGTTTCCTTTGTGATTTTGTTTCGTTTCCCTGGCAGTTCCATTGTACTCGAAAGTCCCCCTCCTTCTCTTTCTGCTTTTACTGAAAATTAAATTGTTTTTTATGTAGCAGATTTAAGAAGTAGATTTAGGGCAAATATAGGAACAGCAGCATGGCAAACGCAGCGGGTAACGCGATATGATTTCTGAACTTGGAAAGATAAAACAAAAACTGAAGGCAGATGAGGAGAAGAAACCAAAAGTTAACCTTAGAGAGGTTTAGGGAAAAAAACGGCAAGTTTTATGAGGTGAAATTTTGGCAGCGGGTGTGAGCTGTAATGAAGGCACTTCCAGCCAAGATGTTTAAAGAGTTGCAAGTGAACCTTCGGATCAGAAGGTTGCAGGTTCTCATCCTAGCTGTAAGGAATGGAATGGTGCCAGGGAAAATCGATAAGCCTTAAGCTTGTTAGACGTCCTGCGAGAAAGTGGACGCCGTGCTCTCAGAACCACTGCTGCGGGAGAGACCGCCGTCCGGGTGTGAAACCTTCAAACGGTTAACCAGACGGCCAAGCGGAAGCAGCCGCAGTCTAGAGGCCTGTTTGCGGTCCATCATCCAATTTATAAATGAACCAGTGGGGGGGGGGGGTCACAACAGAGCCGGGCCTCCCTTCATTTTCGATTATCAGATGTCAGAATCGCCCTCCCGGCAGACAGAACTTCTAATGGCGTCGACCCTGGCTGAACGGCGCCTACCATGACCCAAAACACCAGCGGCAACAGAGATGAGAATGAAAGCAGACGTTTGTGGCATGTCCTTCGGAGATCGGAGATGACGACTCAGACAAACTCGCCACACGTGCCCGTGAATTGGGGGGGGGGCGACTCCATCAGTGATTTCCCCCAGGACGGTTTCTCCAGTGTCATGGCCAATTAGAGAAAGCGTCAATGTGTTTTATGTATTCTGTTGCGGGAGGACGACGCAAAAAGCCATGTTTGTTTTTTTGACATTTACGTTGCCCCCACCGTGACATTTTTCAGTCCTGGACCTGCGGGCGGTGGGGTGGAATCCTGGCCAGTGACGATCGCAGCCACGCCAGACAAATGTCAGCACCTAATGGAGCTGAGGGGAAGCCCCCCCTCTCATTACCCCCCTCCAACACAAGTTAGTTCACTGAAAGGAGAAGATGGAGAAAAACATGCTGCCTGAATGGAGTGCTGCGTGGCAAAGGGAAGCTCGCAAAACTGTTTTGTGGATGATTTTTCCCGTGCCCTTAGGAAACATTATGTAGCACTACAGGAAATCAAGGACAGAAGAGAGGCTGGGCCTGGAGCGATGTCACCTCACGGCTGCGGGGCTCTGTGTGTGTGCGCGCGCGCGTGCATGTGTGTGTGTGTGTGGGTGTGTGTATGTGTGTCTCTGTATCTATGTGGATTCCCTGCAGGCGCTCCAGCCTTCCCACAATGCTCGTGCACATAGCTCAGATGAATCGGTAATTCTATTAGGCATGCATAACCTGTGAATATTTATGCAGCGTTTTCCACTGTAGGTGGGCATTTCATGCAAAATAAATGCAATGAATGAATGGAGATATGGATATATATATATATATATATACACACGAACATATATATATATATACACACACACACACACACACACACACACATATATATATATATATATATACACACGAACATATATATATACACACACACACACACACACACATATATATATATATATATACACACGAACATATATATATACACACACACACACACACACACACATATATATATATATATACTGTATATACACACACACATACACAAACACACACACACACATATATATATACGTGCGTGTATACACATAAAAATTCTGTAGAAGTGTTCCTCTCTGTGCTAACCATCTGTTTTACTGTATCCTCTAACCCTACTTTCTAGCTATTGAAAAGATCAGGGGGTAAGTCAAGTTTACCTGGGGCTTGATTGTATTTATTTATCTATTTGTTTTTTGAAGGAAGGTTGGTATTGGGGCTAAAGTACTCGGTATTCACACAGTATTCCCTTTGATGGTGTCCGGCTGAGACCCCCTGGCTGTGATGCGGCGTGTTTATTAATGCCAGCATGCCGAATGCAGCAGTCGTCATGCTGACTGCATGGACAATAGGAGCAATGCTGATTCGCAGGGCGCACTGAGGGGGGGGGGGGTCATTGTGGGGCCCCTTATCACCGCAACAGCAGCGTTTCCTCATGGGGCGTGCTGTTCTGGGGTGTGCCCAGACAGGCAGGGAGCCCCCCGCCCTCCCTCCCATCACGGTGTGTTTGTAAGGCGGGTGCGAGTTTGCAACACCACACAAGCCCCCTCTCCTGGGATCCTTCCCCCCCCTCCCCGGCTGACCGGTTGCCGCACGGCTTGAGTTAGCACTCATTACGGCTCGCAATCCCCAAGGGAGGACATGGGAGAGCCGGTGGAAGGGGGGGGGGGGCTGTAAATGGAGAGACAGTGTAGCCAGCAAGGGACGGAGAGACATAAAAGCGCTCTGAGACGGAACGTTTGGCTCAGCGAGGCGCCGGTCAGCGTGCGCGCGGGTTCTCCGCACACACCCGTCCACGGTGGTTCCACGAGATTAAAAGCAGGTGCATCACAACATCCGAAAGGCTGATGCTCAGACAGAATCATCTGCGGAGGGACTGAAGCAGCTTTTTACTGAGATGGTTTCTATTGAGCCACATGAACCACAGACTGGTGTTTATGGGTATGCTTGTCTGGGAGTATGCATTTATAAAGCTATCATTATACATATCTAGTTAAGGAAGGACTGTGCTGGAGAGTGCTGGTCTTCTGCATAGCTTTAAGGTGTTTGATTGACACATTCGACAGAGTCTTGTCTATTAAGAGTGCATCAATAAATTTCTGGTACCTGTATACTTCGCAGAGCCAGGGCAAGCCTGGAATCTGTTATTCCTAGTGACCCTCCTATCAACTAGCGTGCCCTGCACATCGCCGCGTCTCTGTCTCGCGGTTCGGCATTAAAGGGGCCCCATCGCCTTTGATCGGCTTCTTCTGGTTCCTCTTTCAGCATTACGGGGAATCGCGAATTATTTTGACTCATGTCTGACGGCGAGCTCACGGCGCGAACGTTTCATTTAACACATTTCGTTGAAGACGGTACGGCACAGAGAAGCGAGGTCTCCCTTTGTGTGCGTAGGAGGCGTAATTAAAAAGAGAAGCGGAAGGTGCTCGCTTAGGAGGAAAATACAAGACGAGCTCTTAGGTGTTCTTGTTGATATGAAGGAATCTGATGATATCCAGGATAAATCTGTGGCTTGTGAGGCAGATCTAACCTTCCCACACAATGTAGGTCACATTGGACGGGCGGCCAGAATCCTGCGCTTGTGGGGAATGGAAGGAGGCAGATTGACCCCCATCTACCATGGCCGGCACCACCTCCACCACCCCAGGCTTCTCGCTCCCCACAGTGCCGATAATTAGGCGATCCTCCCCGCAACGTGCGACAGAGACGTTCGGGGCTTCACCTGGAGGAGGTGGGGGCAGGTCACGCCCCCTCCCTGCCAAAGCATTATCAGGTCCATCTGGTACCGTCTGGCCGTGCCAAGGCCGGGGCTTGTCCTCCAGGACAAGGTCACGGGTCGCCTTGTTCTATGGGTCAAGGCGTCCAGGAGACCCTCCCACCCCAGACTGGAAGGCGGGGGTGTCCATCTCTCCCAGGGTCTGAAACATTTGCATTGCTTTTTAAAAGGCCCTTATATAGTCTGTGTAGCATGAATCCAGTCTTGGAGTTTTGAAGTATTTGTGATCTTTACTTTTCTCTCAGTACCAGAATAAGCCTACCCACCCCTGCCTTCCATCTCCTGGGTTGGGTTGTCCGTTCCGTTCATGTTTTGCTTCTCCACACCATGCTGAGTTGGCCCTGGAACGTGACGGACAGGCTGGCGTCCGCACAAATTACACCTCATCGCTCATGTACCCCGACCCTCTCCCCACCATCGGTAGATTATGAGTCATGCAGGGACTCTGCAGCATGCCACAAGCTTGAACCCAAATGTGCTGTTATTCTCTCTCTCTCTCTCTCTCTCTCTCTCCTTCGCACACCCTACCGTAGAAACTCCAAAACAAATTACCCACCATGGCGTAGAGCCCACGCCCCATGCCAGCTGACCGTGTCGCATCTCCTGGAGATGCATTGTGGTCGCTGTGTTATTGTTTCTCTGGGGTTGCTGGCAGACGCCCTTCAACCTGCCCCTCACTCGCTGCCCGTCCTGCACGCCACCTGCTAATGACACTATTGGGCCAGAGCTCCGCCCCCCCGCCCGCCCACTCAAACCCTCCGCCATCACACGCTATATGTTCAGCCGCTTGAAGCCGTCCGTTTATAAAGCGTCTCGCTGCTTGTATGCTGACAGTCAGCGTTCACAATATTGACGACGACTTGTGGTTTTTACTCCAGCATATGTTAACAGAGCAATTCAGGGTAATTACTTGGCTCAGGGCTACAGCCACAGACTCCCCTCAAACCTCGTATTGGCACGTTTTAGAGCCATTGGACCAGTACCCATACATCCACAGCCCTGTGTGTCAGCTCAATGTTTTGGTGTCATGTGGTTCGTGAGGCCCTGGAACGTTGATGATCCTTCCAGATCACACTGTAAGGTTCCTTCTAAGGCAGCCGCAGTGGGTGGCTTGTGTGGATTGCATATCAGGCTGCAGTTATCACAGATTTCTCTTCTCCGTTTTGGTTACAGACATGATGTCTGCCCCCTCCATCCCCGACAGCGATTTTGATTCAGGGCTCATCTCGTGAGTGATTTGAAGTCTCCGATTTGGTCCGCAGAGCAGCGCTGACAGTCCGCGCCGCCGCAGCCGCACTTATTAATGCGTTATCAATTTGCATCTCCGTGTGCAGTGCTGTGGAACCCGTGATGCGTTTTCCAATTGTTAGAATGCGATAAACAAGCGATCCTCTGTGATTTTATCAAAATAATCGCTTTATTTCAGTCTGAAAGAATTTCCGTAATGTGGCTGCAACTATGGCCAAGAAAGGAGCTTAATGAGCGGATTACTCAGCCTGGCAATCTGGTCCTGGCTGAGTCATATTGTAAATGTTTATCCTTTGTTGTTGGACATATAATACCCCCCCCCCCCCCCCCCCACAACACCTCTGCAATCCTTTTTTCCTCGTTAGCTTTCTCTCTTTCTAATTCTATCATTAGAACATTTCCTAACCCTGCCCCCTCCCCAGCTCACTGACATCGTTGTATGTTTACACAAACCTTATAAATAGACATTGCCATTTCTGGCTTTTTAATATACACTGCTTTTATTTTAATTAGGCCCTAGTCATCAGATAAAGACAGCTTGAGCTGTTATCCTGGTCCTGATAATGCTGGTCTCCATGAGATAGGTGTAATATTGCTCTAACAGGCCACAATGGGAGCTCTGACTCTACTGTGACCAAGGAATCAAGGGGGGAGGGGGGCTGATTTACCCAAATTAATGCATAGACCAGGTGTAGCAAAAGGGAACTAACTAGGGCAGGGAAAAGCGCCAATCCTACATGTTCACAATCCCATGTGAGTGGATGCACTGCATATTCTGTCACATTAAATTGATTTTTTAAATTAAATGATACGCAAGGACTTCAGTAAGCAAGGTATGGATTTAATGGTGGTTTTTGAGGATTTTTTTTGTTAGCCACGACTATCCAGTACAGATTGAAGATGGTGGATGGTTGGATGGATGGATGGATGGACAGATTTAAGCATCTAGGTGTTATACCTAGATGTATAATTTTTTCTCCAAAATTCATTATTTACCCAAAATATAAGGTCTCCTTGGCATATGAAACCGGAAGGTTTTGGGTTCGAAATCGGGTCTTTAACCAGTACCTCCCGCTGCCTGATGCCCTGGATCACACCCAGTCTGAGATCACTGGGGCATGGACTCAACATGGTGTTGAAGGCACGCCACAGGGACGCTTCTCAAAGATAAATTAGCAAATTAGCCGATGGCAGATCTCTACACCGAGAAGCTTGTTCCATCTCATCCCACAGATGCTCGTCTGGATTCAGCCACCGGTAACTAGCCAGGCCGTGTTCCCAGGAACTAATACCTGGACATGATTGGCCTATTGGAGTCTCCTGAAAGAAGCCATTTGTTTATGGATGTCTTGGTGCCAGGAAAGGATGCATGGAATGCATCATCGTCGATGTCTGGCTGTTTAGCATGTGCCATGAAAATACATCATCGCAGCCCCCCCGTCACAGTCAGGCACAGCAGCATGGATCTATGGGGTGTTTTTTTCTATATCCTGGTCCTCTAGGAAACATAAACCAGGCACATTGTTTTCAGTCCTTTGGCATTTCCCGTTTCATTCAATGGGGAGGAGAGCCTCTCCGGTCAGCGGCTGCTGTGCCCTTTTCGCGCCAGGCTTTGGCGAGGTGACCGTAGCAACCTGCATCTTTCTGGACCTTCTGTACTTGGCTGTCTGACTTTAGCCCACCGGCTTCCCCATCAGACTCCGCTGGCCTTTATGATTAACCGTGTGATTCTGGCCACAGAAGTGCCAGAGGCTGGATGTTTGTTAGGTGACGAGTCATTCCTCAGTGCGCCCCAGACGCTGCAGTCCATGAGCACCCCAGCAGGGGGCGCTGTTTCTAAAAGACTCATTCCAGCAAACGTGGCGACAGCCACCACGCTACGTTCAAAGTCGCTCAGATCTTTTCCCTCGCTCGTTCCCCCTCTGAATCCCTGGGTGTCTGCATACCTGCTTTAAATAGCGTGATCTGAAGACACAGTGCTGTCGCTGACTGAACTGGCTGGCTTTTACCCAATAATAGCCCCCCGTCTGTGTTTGTGTGACCTTATGACTGGGGGGCACAGAGATGTGTCACCGAATACAGCAACAGAAATGTGTAATTTATTCGTGTATACTCTCCAGATATTGGGATATTTTGAAGCCTCCAATACAATTTTTCATGAAACAGTCTGAGTTCATAAAAAATCTGCTAAAGGATGCTGCACTGAAAAGTTACCAGTGTCAAATCCATACAGTCTTATTTTTTTCTGTGTGTGTGTAGTGTAGTGTATTAATCTGGCAGATTATATCGTTTCCTGCATATTGTCTAAGGACAAGCATTGAATGATCTCAGTGCAGATGGAGAAAGGTTGTATCAGATCATTGAAGATCTTTCAATAATTTATTTTTCACAGTATGAGCTTTGGGGTGAGGTGCTTCGTTAGAGATCATGCGAAGGTGGCCGTTGAATAAATACAAAGCCATTGAATTGCACCCATCATCACTTAGCACCTGATGCTGCCCAAATTCAAATAATTGCATTTTAAATTGCAATGGCTTGTCAGAAAGAACATGATTCATTGGCTTCTTACAGTAACACACAGAAATAATGCTGGCGAAATTCAATGTTTTTTTAAAGTATGAGTGCAGCCCGTATGATATGTACCCCTCTCAAGGGTTTTTTTTTTTTGGTAAATTAGTAGGTAATGTAAAGTAGTAACTGAATATTTCGCTGCAGTAGAGAAGTTGAAGGGGCAGCAGGAGGGCGATTTTACTGAAATCCCAGGGTAGGTCTGCTCTTCTTATGTGAGTTACTCGGCCCTGAAATACACCAGTTAAACTCATCAATAGGTAAGATTGTAAGTGTCCGCTAGAGTTAAATGTACAGTAATTTACTGGCACACAAGGCTATGTTTCTGTGTGCTGTGCACCCAGATGAAGGCAGCACAGCCTTGCTGGAGAACATGTGACCAGGGCCACTTGGGGTTGGAGCTGCAGGTGCAGGTGCAGCGAGGCCAAAGGAAAGCTAAGGGGTGTGTGTTTCATAAACGCCGTGCTCACTAGCGGTCGAATCCCATGTGGCTTCACCCTCAGCACCCCCGACCCCCAAGCTGTGAGGCTGGTCTGGCGCCCGCAGATTGCTAAGTCCCCCCCCACCGCAGCCTCACAGGGCAGGGAAGCGAGGCACCAAGAGTGCGACAGAGAGGTGAGGTTCTGTTCCAGTGGCGGCTCTGCCTCTCTTACATCGCTGCTGCTTGGTTACCCTGCTCACAGATTTACTTCAGCCCAAACACCCCATAAGTCTCCCGTAAGTTGCATTTAATCACCTCAGAACAAAGTATACATAAATTTACTATATTTGTTATAGATTTCTAATTATTTTTAAGTAAAAGTTGAGGATAAACATTGCGCATCGCCAGCTCCTTGTGGCTTATTGTAATCAACATCTCTATTGATCGGCTGCCCAGTCTGCAGAAGTAATCTGTTTTAAATACACCTCCAGCAGTGTAAGATAGGCCCTGTGTCTTCTCCCTTTGTAATTGTGTTGGCGGGGGGCCAAAGCGAGCTGCAGCCAGGGAGAAGAGTGTTTAGTGTGCTCTCAGCTCACAGATGGAACTGGGGAGGCGCAGGTCCCGTGCACGCTCGCCTGCTACTGCCCGTGAGTGACAAACCAGGGGCGGATGAATGGGTGGGGCCAAGCTGGCCGGTTGCCGGGCATCCCCCCCGCCGCCCCCAATAAATAGAGACGGCTTCAGAAGGCGGGCCCCATCACTTCGCCTGATTTTTTTTTAATTGCTTACACCAGAAGCGGGATGCTGGGATCGTGTTCCTCTCCCAAAGCACCTCGCAACGCTGAGGGATGGCGTCCCCCCCCCCAAGAAATGAAAGCGGGAGGGCGAGCATGCCTGGCAGCCGCTCGCCGGAGAGCGACGGCGCCCACGCTGTGCCCCCTGCGAGGGCCGGTGACGGATGGCTCTCCGGGGGCACGTTGGAATCGGAGCCGCTGGGCCGCCAGGCGGCTGCACCATCGATTTATTGTAACATTTGTCTGGGCCGGCGAAATGCCTCTAGACGGGGGGGGAAAAACGGTATTTTAACACAATCCCGTTGAGTCAGCTTTTGTCTACTCCGCTGATACATAGACGTAAATTACCCCAGCGCTCTCGGAGTGTTTCAAAGCACGCTGGTGATTGTCTGTTGTAGGAGTGGCTCGCCATCGACTGGAAGCAGACTGTCCTCACAGCCGGCACACACCCGGTCTTTATTATTCCTGTCCATATTGATTAGCCAAGACGGCGCCAACTTGTGAATTATATCAAAATTATACTCTTAACCGGGCTCTCCACTGTCCTTTCCAGGAGCCACACGTGTGCCTCAGTCTGCCACACGGGCGCGTTCCGAAACACTGTCCGCACAGTCGGTCAAAATTCTGCCTGGCTATCCCTTCTTCTTATCACTGTTTTTCATAATTAACATTCACTAGACGGCAAGCTATCAATTTTCTCCCTGCTTAATTGTCTTGAAAATTGCGAAAATTACAGAGCGCCGTTTCGCCGACGGTGCAGGGAGCGAGATTCCGCGCGGACTTGTCACCTGCTCCACCGCGTGACACTGCATCACGTCCTCAAGCACACACACGCCTACAGACACAACAGATCTTCGTTCCATTACAGGCTGCCTTCTCCAAGCATACCCCCCCAAACACAGTCAGTGGCACTATTTTGAAGTTGTCTACTTAGGTGTCCAAGGATCTTGTCTACATTATTCAATTCCAAAAGGCTTTTAAATAAGGATTTAGCATGCGCTAAAATGACAGTGATCCCCTATAGACTGGCAGTAGAACAGCAGCTTTTGTGCATGCCTCTTGAGATTGCAAGGTGCTCTTAACAAGATTTAATAAAAAAATATATTTGTTTTTTATCCTAAAGGAAAGGAAAGTAGGTGTTTCTGCACATGGCTGAAATGAGAGGAATGCTGGGATACTGGCAGTGTTCATTAGCATACCCACCCAAACACAGTCAGTGGCATTTTTTGAATTTATCCTTTTCAGAATAGGTGTCCCAGAGTCTATTCTATGTTATTCATAACACACAAGGCTCGAAAATAAGGACCTAGCATGCAGCAAAATTACAGTGACCCCTGTAGGCTGGGAGTGGAACAACATACTACATGGCAGTGCACAGTCTATTGAATGAAAACTTTGTTGTTGCTTTTTGGTCTACAGACGTAGCACGGATTATCTGAAGCTGCAACACAGAGGTTTTACTGGAAGGTCAGGTGTATCGCGGCATCTGCATGCTGCACTCGAGCGGTGAAGGGGGTCCACAGTTTGACATTTGGTTCCCATTGCAGTTATAAAGCAATGTTAGCATTTGCAGCCGCATGTACCTGAGCTTGGTGCCAACAGCCACCTGGCGAGACGGGGGCAGCCCCTGCTCCACTGCCCCCTGCTGGTTCCTCTTAGAAAAGTAGATATTTTTCCCAGCAACGGGAAGCCTGGTTGTAAGGGCCACGGATTTGTAAGCTGCATGTTCCAAACCCTAGGCATACTATCTTTCAGAGTGGTGTTTAACCTGAATTGCTCCAATAAAATACCAAGTTCTATGAATAAAAGGGGGAAAAACTGCAAAGAAAAGCACCGGCTATGGAAGTGAATGCAATGCTGACCCTAAGGGCCTCCTTTTGCAGTGTGAGCCTTATGTAATTATAGTATTGTCGTTGTAATTCTGGCTCTTTCGTTCTCATTCCAATTTGTTCCGCCCTAAATCAGCCTGACTTCTTATCCCATCTCTCTTGGTAAGCCTTTTAAACATTTCATTCATCTCTCCCTTTTTGTTTAACCCAAATCAGCGTGTGCGTGCCATCGTCCGCTCGAATTGCAAGATATGCACTGGTGCAATCCCATTAACATGGGTGCCAAAGCTCCAAATTGAGCACAGCTGCCCAGTCGTCCCCATTGATTGTGGGGCTGGATCCGGTCAGTGCCAGTTCCCACACAGCTAGGGATTCCGGTCTCGGACCACCGGTGGCAGCCCAGCACTCCGTTGTTCTCGGAGGTTTTCGAATCGATGACCTAAGGCTATCGAGCAACTCCCTGAGCCTTCGCTTCTCTGGAAGGAGGCTGAGATGCCCTGATTCGTTCCAGTCAACTCCTCTATTTATTTTTCCCTTTTTCCCTCCTCCTCTTCCTCCATTTCACCTACTTCCCAAAAACGTGCAACGCTTCCATTCAGTTTTGTCAACAACCGCTTTAAGATTCTGAATCCATCCCTGGGTCAAAGGGCACTCGGATGTTTCCAAGTAATCCAACAGAAGGGGCAGGATGCCTTCGCACTGCTTAAATCAATTGAACATTCCATTTTCTCCTACTGCACAATCGTTAGTTGAGATTTGTCACTGGGGAAATGTTACCCTCTTCCAGAGAGCACTTCAGGTTGTGACTCAGCCCAAACAGCAAGAAAAAGCCCCATTCATTTAAAGTACAAGGGACTTTATCCAATTCAGTCCTGTTCTTCATTAGTTTGATAAAAATCTCATTCAAGTTGGTCACAAACATTTCCTTCCGCAGCCGTTCCCAAAGTCCCATTAAGACCCTCAGAAATTCATAATTATCTTTGTGTTTGTCTCATTGAGGACTGAAAACTATATTGATTTTTGTAATTTTATTTAACCAAACATCACAACAATTTACTTCATAGCTTCCAACAAATTAGCAGTTTATGAAGCCAGTTCTTATGGAACTTGTAGAAATGTAGGAGATATGAATGTGAAAGTTATGATATAGACTGTCGTTTTAAATTCCATCGAAATAACACTAATTTCCTCACAGGTTATAATGACGTCCATACAAGTCACATAGGCCAAGTCAGTGTAAATGTTGTTGTCCATCAGGCGATGCCTCCTTTTAAGGCTGACGTCGATGTATTGGTCTTGATTAACAGCTCATCAGAGTTTTCCATGGTTGTTGTTGATTCTACTTCCCCTTTAAAAATCCTCACTTCCTCTTTCTGCAGCTTGTATCAGGTGGGGAAGTGACAGCAGCTGAAACTTGCTTTTAACTTTTTTGAACTGCTAAACACGACACAAAGAAGTACAATCAGCTTGTCTAACTGAAGTCCTCTGGAACAGGATGCCATTCAGACAGTTGTCTTGACTCTGGGGGGGGGTGGATGACAGCTCCTATAGCAAACTCTTGCACTGAACAAGCTCTGTTATGTTGGAAGGCAAGCTGCTAATTATCTGTGTCACAATATGTCACTGTCTGGTTTGTCATGGTTATTGTTGCAGTCACATAGCAGGCACAGTTAGCTAAAGAGATGTCCGTATTGTTCAGTTCATTGTTTATGAGATGAAAAGCTTTTTTTTTTACAATTTTATGCATTTACACTGTTGGGTACTAAGTTATTCAAGGTAAGTTCAAACAAGATCACCCTGTTGGCATCAATAAAAACTTTTTAAGATGAATTTTAACTCGTTATTTAATGCCGGTTAGCGTATGCTAATGTTGATGACTGATGATAGTGACAGGCCACTTGACGTCATGGCTGCTGTCATCGACAGGGCATGATGTACCTAGAGGAGCGCCGGCTGGTGCACAGGGACCTGGCCGCTCGCAACGTGCTGGTCAAGTCGCCCAACCACATCAAGATCACCGACTTCGGCCTGGCGCGTCTCCTGGACACAGACGAGAAGGAGTACAATGCGGATGGCGGCAAGGTTGGTACTCCGTGGGGGGATGATTAGCTGCCAGGTGGTCAACATAGGCTTGATACAACTCCATCCCTACACGGTCAGTCAAACATGACTGCTGATTTCACGTACTTGCCCAATTAGCAATGAAGGGGGCGCTGTTGAGCTGCAAATGCAATAAGATGTAAACTTAGACTTTCCCACAGAGTTTGTAATAAATTATGATTTAGCGGTGCCTGTAGCATAGAGAGAGTTACATTACTCGCTATACTGCTGGCGGCCTGCTGGAACGCGGACGTTCCGTCTGGTATCGAGCGGCTCCCTCTTTCTGCTCTTCACTATTTTTTTTTTTTCTCTTTTATTCGTCAGCTTCCACTTACGCTCTGATGCGTGCTCGTCTGCCCAAGAGCCGGCGCCTTCATATACTTCAGAATCTTATCACCCCCTTAAAAATCCATCAGCGGGATTAAAATACGCATTACGTATTCACCGGGGGACTGGGGCTGAATGGCTAATGAGCAAGGGGCCAGTGAGCTCCTTCGCTGCGTGGGGTCCTGATCTGAGCCAGGCTCAGCCCAAACTGCACGCAGATGCATAAATATGAAAGCTTAACTTCTCTATTGACTTTTTTTTCTTGTTTTTACTATCGCGAGCTTGAATGCAAATATTACAAACATAATTTGTTTACAAAGGCGTAGCGCTGCGTGGGTGATGATCGTTTCGCTAAACGCGCAGCATCTCTATTAGCTTCCCGTGGGTCTGCCCAGGCTCGTCTTCTCGATCCTGCCATGGGTTGCTCTCCGGTCACACTGCCTCCTCGCTCCCAGAAGTGCATCCTAAGAAACACCATTTCATGTTTTGCGATCTGCTAGTGAGATTTGTCTTTGTGCAATCTGTCCTGTACTTTTACATACAACGCTGGAAAAAATTAGGAGACCGTGCCATATATTTTTAAGAATCTGCATTGTGAAATCCTGGTTTAGTATTGGATCTACTGGCAGAAGCCTACACTGAGCAGCAGGTTGCTTCCAGGCTAAACATTTTTTTTTAATACAGCAGTACACATGAACATGGTGAAGCAGGAGACACGGGGAACGACCAAAAACCAGACAGGTAGAGGAAATAAGCAACTTTCTAATGCCAGAGATGACTGTCAACTTATCCAACGGCGCCTCATGAATCGTAGAATCAAATGACCTTCAAAATGAATGGGAAACATTGCGTGGTGTGAAGTGCACTGCTAGGACAAGTTGGTAACAGGCTTCTAGGAGCAGGACTGAAGAACCATAAAGCAAGGAAGAAGCCCTTCATTAATGAGAAGCAGAGAAGAGCCAGGTTGAAGTTCACTAAAAAATGTATATTTTAAACAGAAGCATACCCATAAATTGAGATTTTGTTGTGGTCTCCTAGTTTTTTCCAGACCTGTATATTTTTCAGCGGAAACCTTTGCAGAAAGTGACAGGGGAAGAGCTTAGGAATGCAGTACTGCATTTGCACCAGAGTAAAGGGGGGCGCTGACGAGTCTGATGGTAACAGTGAGCACAGTCAATTATTTTTATTTTATTTATCTTTTATTTTACCAGGAAGGTTCCATTGAGATACAATATCTCTTCTTCCAGGAATTATGCATGGCCTTGCTCCGCAGATAAAGATTAATTCTGCACTTGTGTTAGGATCCAGGGGATTTTGTGCAAAATGCCCTGGACTTTGCATCCTCTCAAATGCAAGGCGAGTCTGTGTCCCTAGGCTGTATTTCACACACCCCGTCTGTGTTCAGGTTCAGCCGCGGCGATTCGGCTCTGTTGTGTCATGCCGCCGTGCTCTCATCCCACAGATGCCGATAAAGTGGATGGCTCTGGAGTGCATTCACTACAGGAAGTTCACACACCAGAGCGACGTGTGGAGCTACGGTGAGCTAATCACATGACAGCAGCATGCCAATCAATACCCGCCCAGCTGGATCACCTTACCCATGATTGCTGTCAGCCATGAGGAAAAGATACAAGAATATTCAATTCTGCTTTATGATCTTTTATGCCTGTATATATTTATGCATATTATTTTGAATGTAACATGAATGTATAGCCAGTGTGATACATGCCCCTTTCGTAAAACTGACAGGGCAGTCATGGTGTTTTCTGCTTTTGCTTCCACAGGAGTGACCATCTGGGAGCTGATGACGTTCGGGGGCAGGCCCTATGACGGAATCCCCACGCGCGAGATCCCAGACCTGCTGGAGAAGGGAGAGCGGCTGCCCCAGCCGCCCATCTGCACCATTGATGTCTACATGGTCATGGTCAAATGTGAGACCACCCTCACACACATCAACATGGTCCTGGTCACATGTGACATAACCTGCCCTCGTGCAAAAATCAACATCCAATTAAGCTACTAGTTCTGAGGAACTTCTCACATCCACACAATCCTAGGCCTGCACCTTACTGAGGCCCCCAAAGGGCTGGTTGATACTTGACACTCGCATGCTTTCACTATGCAACTCATATCTCCATGCGTAGTGTACGTCAATCTGGAGGATTAACAGTTATGTCCACTAGGGGCAGTGTGAGAAATCATCTTGGTCAGCTCTTTCGTTTCTAGTCTCACTTTTGTGTGTATGAGGTTGTAGCCTGAAATGTTTTTCACTCGCTCCTTCCATGAGCTACACTCTATGGACAAAAGTATTGGGACACCAGGCCATTACGCCTACAGGAACTTTTATGACATCCCATCCTAAATCCATAGGAATCAGTATGGAGTTGGTCCCCCCTTTGCTGGTATAACAGCTGCCACTCTTCTGGGGAGGCTTCCCACAGGATTATGTAGTGTGTCTGGGGGAATTTTTGCCCATTCATCTAGAAGTGGTCAGACACCGTAATGTTGGATGCGAAGGCCTGGCTTGCAATCTCCGTTCCAGTTCATTCCATAGATGTTCAGTGGGGTTGAGGTCAGGGCTCTGTGCAGGCCAGTGAAGTTTTCCACACCAAACTCACCCAACTATTTCTTTATGGACGTTGCTTTGCGCACTGGGGCACGATCATGCTGGAACAGGAAAGGGCCACCTTCCCCAAACTGTTCCCACAAAATTGGAAGTATAGAATTGTCTAAAATGTCTTGGTTTGCTGGAGCATTAAGAGTTCCCTTCACAGGAATTACGGGGCCAAGTCCAGCCCCTGAGAAACAGCCCCATACCATTATCCCTCCTCCACCAAACTCCACCATACAGTTGGCACAATGACGGTGGTGCTGCACCACGTGTACGCCTCGCGGTAGTTCCATGCATAGGTGCACAAACAACTCATGGAATGTACACAGAATACTTTAGAACCATGAATAATGTGGCCATGATGCATAAGCAAACACGTTGCAAGTTTCGAGTATAAACCAGCCCAAAGTTACAAACATCAGTATTATATACTGCCGTCCCTAGCTGGCTGATATCAAGGAAAGGCATCCTCAGTGCAAAAGCAGGAAGCCATTCACACAGTGCATATAGCTACTGCCAGAGTGTCATTCTTAGTGTAACTTGCCATCAGTGTCCTGTAAGCTGTGTCTTCAACCTGCATGTGTGTGACTTTGCAGCTTATGTAGACAAAACGATTGGTCACCAGGAAGAACCAGCTCCAGCTCCACAGCCGATGAGAACCCAGCCCCACAAAGACTGACGCTTCTCATTCTCTCTCTCTGTCTCTCTCTCTCCCCCTGTGCACGATGCAGGTTGGATGATCGATGCAGACAGCAGGCCCAAGTTCAAGGAGCTGGCAGCTGAGTTCTGCAGAATGGCCCGTGACCCTCAGCGCTACCTTGTAATCCAGGTGAGGCTTTCTTCTTCCCAAAAAAAGTTATTTATAAACACTGGGGGCAGGGCTTGGACCTGTGAGTCTGTAAACAAGCCCTCTGGCCTCCTATCCAGGGAGACGACTGCTTGAAGCTACCCAGTCCCAATGACAGCAAGTTCTTCCAGAGCCTCCTAGATGAGGAGGAGCTTGATGACCTAATGGATGCTGAGGAGTACTTGGTCCCTCACTCCTTTGGCATGCCAGCGCCCCCTGCCTACACGCCTCGGCCTCACATTGACTCCAACCGGGTAGGTTCATGCCACCGAGAGATGTTCTGACCCAGAAAAGTCCTAGGAACATTTATTGTGGAGACTGAATTTTATCATAGTGCTGGTTCTTTACGCTCATAACCCACAGTAAATGACCTTTATAATTACAGCGTCAATGGTGTCAGTTTAAAACAGATACCCTGCCTACTGTATGATAAAAAGATACCATGGGATTGCTTATCAGTACAACCCCATGAACACCTCCGTATTTACCTCCTACACTGCTAGCGAAATACATTCTGAATCTCCCATCCCAGCATCCCGGGCCTTAAATACTGTAACTTAAACAGCACGGTACAGACGAAAAGCAAAATAAGCAGCGTCTATTTGTTGCATTCAGAAGTTGAAGCAGAGAAATCAAGGCACTAGGGATTTCGGTCTGATTTCCCTGGAGGACCGAAACTAGAACAGGCCAGTTTGGAGCGTGTGGATGCGTGTAACACTGATGAGGAAGTCAGGGTTCCCTCTCAGAGGGCAACACGCTCGTCGGCCCTGTGGAAAAACAGGGTGGGGCACTGCATTCGGGGGCGCTCTGCTTTTATTGTTGTGCAGTGTTTCATCCAAGGAGCACCTAGGACCTACAGCCCCCAAACAAGCGGATCAGTCAATCACACGGGGCGTTTCCCCAAATACTGCTCTTGTTCTTTTCCTTCCCTAAGATGCTTAGATGATAGCAAGCTTTGTGAATACGAATAAGGCACGCAAGTCCTTTGGAGGTTCATGGTGCTGGAGATGCTTTTTAGCCTGGTTCGTACAAGTACTGTATCAGAAGGAACAACTGGAGCTTACAGTCGGGATATTTACTTCATGTAATGGCAGAATAACATCCTCGTTGTTACACAGACAGAATGGCACATGGGGACCAAAGCTGCATTTGGGCACATGTGAGAAGATGGAGGTGTGGCCAACTCCAGAGGGAGAGTCACATGACTGGTTATGCTTGATGATAAGTAATTCCAGGTCCTCATTCCCTCATGATGTATTAATTGGTGTGTTGCACTTTCTTTAGCACCAGTCATCAAATAACTTGGTTTCTCTAGTCCTACGATTGGTCAATTCTGTGCTACACATTAGTAAGGTACTTGGACAGCTTTTCATTTGCTTTGGAGTGAATAAAGCAGTCTAGAGATGATAAGGTAGAGGATTACGTGATTGAGGGAAGGGAGGAAGTGTGTATAGACAACCTTGCCATCAAGGAAAACGTGACCTATGACCCCTTCACGTGTTTGTTTGTGCTGCCGAACTGTAATAATTGCGGCCTCCTGTGACTTTTCCTGATGGATACGGCAAAGTTTCTTATACTATCATTATTTACATCACCTTTGTACTGAGTTTAGTTACTCTGTTTTGCGTCGGTCCAGCTCAGTTTTGCATTACAGCAACTTCCAACTACTACAGTATGTGCTTGTAGTACCCTGAAAACTCTCACCACTGACTGCTACAGGTGGCACGGTGTAACTAGCAGTGTCGTCTTCTGGCTCCCCACAGAACCAGTTTGTGTACCACGATGGCAGCTTCGGTGCTAATGAGGCAGTGACAGCTCACGCCGGGGCGGTAGCGGCGTCTGCCACCGAGAGGCTGCCTGGGGCCCAGGGGCCCACACCGGAGGACCCGCGCTGCAATGGCACACTCCGCAAGCAGGCCTCCCCCCGGCCAGCAGAGGGCGGTGGCGTGCAGCGCTACAGTGCAGACCCCACTGTGTTCCTTGGAGAACGAGGTCCCCGAGCAGGGGGTGATGAAGATGGCTACATGACCCCAGAGCAGGATAAGACGTCCTCGGGTAGGTGGCATTAACCACAGCTCATTCTCACAAGCTGATCCCCTTCAATTAGAAAAACATACCCTTTATAATATCTGAATATAATATAGGCAGCTATCTGATGCTCTACTAATAAATTTTATTACATAGTATTTCCATTTTGGCATTATTATTATGCTTCATTTGCATTCCTAATTACTGCGTTTTTCCAGCATATTATATGCTGCTGTACTATTACTGTTTAATGGCTGAGTCATTTCTGCATGTTGAGCCCCAAAACAAGAATACCTTGATGCAGTGTCAGTAGACAAGAATCAGGCTTAAACTTAGCAGCAGAGTGCCAGGCCTGGTTGCCAGAACGAGAAAGGCTGGAAGCAATCGCAGTCTCGACGAGAGATAATCAGCGTGTGGAAAAGCTCTGTTTGAAAGTGTGCCCATAATGCTTTTTTTTTTCGACAGTGGATTACCTCAACCCAGTAGAGGAGAATCCCTTCATCGCACGGCGCAAGAATGGAGACGTCCACGCCCTTGATAACCCGGGCTACCACGGCGCCCCCGGGAGGCCGGCCAAGGTGGAAGACGAATACATTAATGAACCTCTGTACTTCAACGCCTTCAACAGTGTCGGGGAGAAAGGCAAGAACGGCGTCCCCATTCTAAAGGCCCCCACAAACATCAGCACTGCCCAGGCCATCCAATCAGGACACGCCCCTCACCCCTCCCAGCCTGGCCATCACCAAATAGGCCAGCCTAGTCACCCTGGGCAAAGCGGTAACCCTCCCCATCCAGGTTACACATTCCATCCTGCTCACCCCAGCCACTCCCTCCACCCGGGCCATGCTCCCCTCTCCAGCACTATCCTGGCTGACAAGAAGCCCAAGAAGACCTTTGACAATCCCGAGTATTGGCACCATAGCCTGCCTCCCAAGGCTAGCCTGCACAACCCTGAGTATCTGCCAGAATGCAGCACCAAGCTTTTCTACAAACAGAATGGCCGCATCCGGCCAGCAGTGGCTGAAAACCCAGAGTACCTATCCGAATTCTCCCTCAAGCCTGGTATGGTACTACCACCTCCACCCTACCGCCAGAGGAACACAGTGGTGTAGTAGGATGGGGATCAGGAGACGGTTGGCTGGCAGGTGGGGACTTGGGGATGAGAGGTGCTCAAAACCACAACTGCTTGGTTCCTGTACCAGCATCCTAACTTTCAGTTCCTCACTCCTTACGACCAGCAAACAACTGATCATTGTGCCACCGCTCAACTCTAACCTGGACCTCCCACATCCTTGTTCCAATCTCGCCAAGGCAACCTTGAGCTCTGAAAAGCTGTTGGGTTCTGTTGTCAAGTGTCAGTTCAGACTCCCTGTCCCTCATTCCTAGTATCTGGAATGGATTGGTCATGAGTGGTCAAAATGATGTGGCAGGTAAACATTTGACATGCGAGATGCTACTTCTCACTGTTTACTACAAGTTGGATGCTACGTCTGAGCCGTTGCAGGAAAATAATTTGAAAGGTTGCACAGACATGCAAGCAAACTGTAATATGGACATATGTGAACTGACAACCATGATGGTAAATTGCAAGAGTGTATTTAAGACCTTACAGATAAGTCTAAGAGGCTCCATTTTGTAACTCTAATACATTGCCAGCAGATTAAAATAAAGCACATAGACAGATTCTACAGATCCATCTATTGTACTTTTCTCTGGAATTCTGTAGTTGGGCACATGCTATTCTGTGTTGTCATTCCCTGCACAAGGGGTCCAGTTCTTTATTCTGCCTCCTGTGTCCACGAGTAACCTGGCTACTGTGTGAGAATTAATTTCCCTCATTTGTGGAAGGAAACTGGAGTTTTTTGTGTCCCATTCGATTCACATGGTTTCCAGTTCTCCTCACACAGATGTCATGGTTTATGGTCAGACTGATTCTCCACCGACTGCTCCAGGTAGCATCAAAAACCACAAAGCCCCTGGTATTTCAGGTGTGGCTGAAGGTCTTTTGACCTTGGACAGAAGGCATGGAAGACATGGACAACCCAGAACAACATATATTTGAAGGCACCAAGAATGGTCAAAGACTCAAAACTAGGTAGACTAAGAGTGCTCAGGCGCAGTGTTTCCATGCACTCAACGAGTGACTCCATCAACCTACCAAGATCTCTCTGAAAAGACTTTCATAAATGATGACAGCATTCATGTGAAGAAATGTGCTACAAAAATGACAGCAGGATCAATGCATCACTGAAAAACAATGCTGCATAACCTCAGTCAAGAAGATCCTACAAGCATTGATGCATTAATATTTCCAAAGGTGGTTCCTACAGTTTCACTCATAGACCCATTCAATCATATCATTGACTTACAAAATGAAAGGAGTTTCATATTATATATGAAAGTCACATCAAAGAACCACAGGACAAAGCAAATCCGCAAAGGGAGAAACCTCCAGCAATCCTCTGCACAAGGTCACCATGCCATAAGGACACTATGGCAATGAAAGCTGGGCTTGCAGGTTTGTGAATATGGGAGCCCTGGTCCTCAGTTAGATGTGTGTTTGAAGGCACCAAGGCGCTGAAAGGTTAATAGTTGGTTGTGGACTTCAGGAGCAAGGAGTTGGTCCCTGATGTAGTGTGAGCTCTAGGCTTTGGTGCACCATTTGTGTAAAGAGGCAGATGGGTCTGTCCGGGACTCCACTGCTGTAGCCAGATATGGGAAGGAATCATAGGCAGGCTGTAGGATCACTGGATGAAGGATATTAAGTTTTACCACGTTCCATCTGCACCTCTCTTCCTTGCCTGTCTGGTAGCTCTAACAAGAACACAAAATAGTGCCAAAACACCCAGAGAGGTCTTTTGAATGAGTTTGTTTTAGGAGGATGCTGCACTAATTTAAAACACAGATATTGCACCATGTCTCTGAATGGTCAACAGGACCCCAGAAGACCACTGCCGAATGTCAAGCTTATTGCTAAGGGAGACTAAAACCTTTCACGTCAAACTGTTAATTTGATTGGGCAGCATTTCACTGACTGCTTCATTGTCATTTTTATCTGAAGGGCAACTTTATTTACGATTCATTTACTTACTTAACAGTCAATTTTGCCATGCATATGCTTGTTTTGTAAGGTATGTATATGTGAGCAGACCATTCATTTTAGCGCCATATCAAGAAAATTGCACTAGAAGAGAGTTTGTGCTGTACTCTATCTGCTGGGAGCTGTGAATGAAATCAAAGAGGTTGTGGTTCCACAAAGTCATGTCAGATGTGCCAAATGCTGATATGTTTATTTTTCAAGTTTGTATAAGAATTTCTATCTGCTAGAGTCCTAGCTATGCTACAAGTGTGTGAATGAATTGTATTAAGTAAAGGCCGGTAAAGGTCATCACACGTTTTGGACGTATGACATGACCTCTGGCCTCATCAGATTTGTTTCAAGCTTGCTAAGGGATCCCCTATCCCTGGAAATCATGCCCTGATTTGAACACAAGGGATGAAAAGGCTTTCTTTTCACCAACTAAGACAGGAATATAATCCGTGAATCAGATTGTTGAAAGCAATGAATGATTCTGATTGTACCTGCTCATAAGGCAGATTATTCTGCCCTAAGAATTTGTATTGCATATTAATTTCACTTACATAGTTATTCATGCTTTCACAGGTGGACTTTGTGTATGATGGTCGTATCTATGTTTCCTCTTTGGGGTCTTTTATTATATCCCCATTCACCACACAGACAAGAAGCTGCTTACTTTAATGCATTTATTCTGACAAATACTTAAGAACAGACATGTCTCTACCTTTCCGATGAGGAGTTACTCTCCAAACCTGGACGGTAGCAGATAGATGCCTGGTGTTCAACTGCCAATGCCATTTATGCCCTCAGCCCAATAACCAGCTTGCATCAACATACCTTCATGATTCTCGATGCCCTCCATGGCTAAAAGAATCCCGATCTTGTTGATATTTTTAGCACAGATGGACAATTGCCAGGAAGTAGATGACCACGCTGTCACGAAACGGCTGCAGTGTTGTGCTACGTGGCCACCGGACACTGTTTCAGACATGAACATGAGTACTACTGTTCTTTTTTTAAGGTGTTTCTAAAAACCTATGTAGCAAACACTGGGACTGAGTTACTCGAAACGAAGAAGCAGCTAACTGAGGAACAACTTCAGCGGCGGAAGGTGTGAGGAACCCGGTACCTAACAGACAGGGAGAACGCGCGAATGGAAATCAGCCACGGTCTTACGGACAAAAGCAACAAACGGAGAACTTCCTCCAGATTCCTCAGTGTTTTGTGTTTGATCTTTTTGTACTTTTGAAGTTCTAGCAACACCATTCATACATCATCTGCATACTTATCATCAGTTTCTTTTTTTTTATCGCTGTTGCTTTAATAATTATAATAGATATTGTTGTGTTACTTTGTTATACTGCCAATTATCGCTTTCATTCCGGGGATCTATAAGTTTTGCTGGTGTTCTTTTCTCCTGCAGCACATTATTATTACCTGTTACTTATTATATTCGACTTAATATCGAACAAGAGGGCTTTCTTGACTCCCAAGAAAGTTCAAAACACTCATTTTATGTTAGCATAAAGCCACCCCCCCATTGGGGATACAGAACACTAAAGGAGATTATGAAAGGACACACTTGCCCCCAGCAACACACATTTTCTATAAGGTTGCTTTAAGAAAAATGTTCCTATCTTCCTATGATTTAAGGACAACAGAATCTGATAAGGTAATAACTTAATTGATCCCAGGGGCAATAGATAACAGCTGATATTTTAGTGTTACAAGTAATTATCCTCGAAGTATTGAAATGTGGCAACATGATCTCTCTTACCATAAGTATTTAATGACCATTTAACTAACCCAGTGTTTGTGTAGCTTATCTTACAGCGTGACTTAAAAGGAATAGTACAAGATATCTGGACAAGTACAGATAGGTGTTAATTATTGAATAGTAATGGGGCAAAACTAATGTTAAAGTATTTTTGATGGCTGAGTGTAAGACATTAATTATCTCTTTACTGGGTTATTAGCAATCTGTTCATTTTGTATTGACACCCTAAAGGCTGGTATTAGGCAAGTGCTACTGTAAGTGTTCACACAACGTGCCCCAAAGACACTTTAAATAAACATATTAGCGGATTAGAAAATAAATAAATGGGAAACATGATGTGTTTCATGTGAAACACGTTCTTTTAAATTAAAACGACACCATTTTTAGTTTAATAAACGGCTGAACAGAAAGGAGAGGCTATTAATTATCTCATTCAGTGCTTGTAACTCCTTGGAAGGGAACGTAAACATTACATTTTGTTTTTAATTTTTTTAAAGAAATTCTGAAAAGTGCACCGATGTCGCGGCTTAACACCAGCTGGAGCAAAATGTTTTTCCTAGACGTCTGTAAATTTCTAAGGCATAATTAAAACAGAACTTGAATACTAAGAAGTACTAAATATTTAATCGCTTACTTGGATAAGGCTGAATTTCGGGAGGGGGGTGGCAGGGGGGGGGGTTGTTACCAAAGTCACAAGATTAATGTGGTTAGCTCGCAAAAATATTTTTATTTTAGTGTTCATGTATAGGCATTATAAATTATTAATGTACAGGAAAAATAAATACTGTTTGAAGGCCTTAATACAACATCATGACATTTTAGTCCACTGTACTCATATTTACATTTTTATTCCATTTTCTTACTTCATTTTATTACAACATTTTAATTTCAATTTTGACTTCATTTGACGGAACACATCTTGATATTTTTATTGCCATATAATAGAAACGCCAATTACACTGATTTTAACTGTATTATACATACTCACCAAGTACTCACCAAGTATACCATGATTGCTGGAAGTATAGCAGAATCATTTCGAAATTGTGAATAGCTATTTGCAGACATTACAGACATTTATCACACTGACAAATTTGGAGGAAGGTTTTTTTTTTTCCAACAGGAATCTGGAAAGGTTGTTCCTCAAGACTTACTACTGTATGTTCACTGAGAAAATGTGAATAGTATTTTTATAGAGGGATGAAGAATCGGCCATGTGTATTTGTTAATAATGGGGAATGTTTCTTTGGGATTTGTATATTTGTTTTTTTATTATTATTGTTGTTATTCTCACCATGAGATGAGTTTACGTTTTACGTTAAACACAGTTGTCTACCGGTGGCCTGATTTTGTTTCTGTATATATCTGTAATCTGGAACTGTGAGTTTTGATTTGATGAATTCATGACTTGTAGCCCCGCCCCCCCCCGTCATTCAAAGTCACTCCCCCTGTGCCTCTCTACTTAGCTTCGTGACCTTTGTGTTTTATTCAGTCTCTGCTCACATAGTAGGATCTGGTTTCAGAGTCTGGTGTACGTACCTTCCTCTTCTGCTCATTTACACTTTTGTAAGTAATGGAGCTCTGCAGAGACTCTGAGGAGAACTTCACTGGACGCTGAGGAGTGACCCCCCCCCCCCCCACCCACCCACATGTCCAGAACAAGCAGACAGTACACACCAGTGTTGTCAACCCCATTTCCACACTGCGTTGGGGTCGAGGAGGGAGGACACGGCTGAAGAGCTGTTCCAGATTTCCACGTACGACTCATTCATTCTTCCCGGGAAGCTTTTATCCCGGTCCGTGTTCCTCTGCTCCCTTGTTCATAAAAATCATGTTTAGTTTAGTACAGAATGGTCATCGCCTGTTGTACACTCATTCACACTGTTCGCTCACTGACAGTAACTGTAAAAATGATCTGATGGTGGCAACACTGGTGTTGACTTTTCCTTCCACCTTCCAAGGCTTTATCACCCTCCAGGCTACTGCATTTAAAATACAGCCCTTCGTTTTTGTTACACGAATCTGTCAAAACTATATTTTTAATTTAATATAAATAAAGATCAATACAGTATGGTACGATGTGTGTGTCCAGTCTTTGGGGCACGGTTGTAAGTCACTGTAAGCAGTGGCACAGCAAGAGATAGGTGAGCCTATGATCTGCGGTGACCTTCTGAGCGAGATGGGCTTCAAGCTTCCCCTGCAGCTGCTGTCTGATTCCTGCACCCTACACGCCACAGAGTGTGTCTTCGATTTGGAGACCTTCCAACACGAACCGGGCAGTCAGTCCTTCCCAGGAGGCCCCCAGTCCCAATAATTTGTTTACGGAATCCTTAATTCAGCTTCTTGCTTTCCGAATCATTATGTAAAATTCAGGCCATACCCATGAAATGTTCCTCAACAGCAGGGCGGCGCTGCAGTTAAAGATGTGACCTTGTGATACAAACATTGCCGTGCTGCTTCATGGAAGACTCTACTTTGTGGGCCTTAAGCAACATCCTTTATCTGAATTGCTCATGCAAACATTCATTCATTCAGTGATAAATGATAAATGCTTTATTTGCCATTTGCACAAGCACATGTAAAGGTACTTGGAAATGCTTCTCTTCGCAAACCCCATTGTGTGCTCCTTAGCTGGGGGGTCACGGCGCAGGGTCAGCCAACGCGCATCGCCCCTGGAGCTGGGGGGTTAAGGAATATCTAGCTGTAAAAACACGACGTGAACCTACAACACAAATGACCCAAAGTATATTTTGGCAAGTGCTCCAGTGCAGCATCCAGCTGTAAATACACCGGTAAGTTTCTATAAACAAGCCTCAATCGAGTACATATTTAATCATGGAATATCTCTATCTGTACGTATCACTTTTATAAAGTCAGTATTAGGAGCATACCATGTAAAGTTGTTTTTATGACCTGGATTATCTTTCTCTGCTGGTACAATAAGATAAATTTAACAATAACACACAGCTACCTGCAAATGAGTATCGTCTTTTCCAGTGTTTCCTGACCCGGTCCCTGCCGAAGACAGTCCAGGTGTCTGCTCCCTCCCTGCACTAGGTAGCAAAAATATGTCTGGGAGCTGGGAGGCAGCAAAATTGTGGACTGTCTGGGTCCCGGAGGACCGGGTTGGGAAACACTGGCCTATTCACGTCAGCTAGAAGCCATTGAAATGCCAGTGATTATGCTGGGATGCAAGGCCAGTTTTTTATTTCGCGGAAAAGCGAAGATACAACAGGATGAAAGGGTCATGCTGTGTGTTCTTGCTCAAGTACAGGATATGAATCTAGTATCTGTGCTGCTTGCAGTGGAGTTATGACTTTGCACTTCGCAAAGGTGTCTAATAAGCTGGAGCCAGTTTCCACAAATACCCTTTATTAAAGGGTTAGCATTACATTTCCTGGCAGTCGGTGGGGAAACACGACAATCTACTCATCAGCGTTACCGGTTACAGGCAATCTATCAGCCGTCTGCCAGAGTGTAATCTCTCTGACCGAATTGCATTGGCAGGAATATCGTTTAAAAGGTAACAACATGATTACCATGAAATTGGCTGCTATCATTACCACAGGTCATATTTCTCCAGTCAGTTTCCTTCAAGTCTTCGATTTACTGCATGGCAGGTGGCAACAGTGGCTTTCTAGTGACAGAATGGGCCTCTCCTTCCATGATGGAGCATCTGGCCCAGTCATTTTAGTGGGCAAACATGCAGACGTATATATAATGATCACTATTCCATCAAGGGAATGGGAGGAACAAACATGGAAGAATGTAACGGGAGTGCCGCCCCGACGGGAGGCACATAGCGATGTCCACATTGCCACAGATCAAAATCAGGCAGGCATGACTAAAGGTTATATCGTAAATCATTAGTACTCAGTATGGAGTCTCAGTGGAAGCCCAGACTAGCTACCTAAATTGGCTCCTTGACAGCTGTATACTTGTGATTGTGTCATCGGGCTCACTTCTACATGGCTTTGAACAAAAATAAATAAATAAACGTAAATGTAGCGCATTGACGGTAGGTACACGATGACACATGACAGGGCAATTAAAATGTGGAGACAAACATAAAAAGGCATTGCAAGATAATAATTAAAAATGCTATGCAGTGCACTACACATAAAGTTTGTAGACCTACAAAGGAATCACCAAGGATTTCCATCAAAGCCTCTGTCGACAGTGTCCCCGTCCCCTTATTAGTTACAATGCAAAACCGCTGGCGCTAAATGAAGCATCCTTAACTGCTACCAGAGATTATACTGGCAAATTTATTTTTATGCTTTTGTCCCGGGTATATTTAAAACTAACATACAATCGCTATACATTACTATGCCACTTGTTAGAACAGTAGTTAAAATAGTACTTTAAAAAATCTTTAATACTTGAATTGAGTTAACTTCTCAACGCACCTCTCAAAATGCTGCTGTAAAACGGGGACCTTGAGACAAAACTCTTCATGCACCCAATTTCCTAACAATACAAGACACCCCTTCTGGTTGTCTCTCGGCGCCAAATGACCGGGCCCCACGCCCGGGTTGGTAGACGGTGTAGTGTGAGTTCATGATTACACTCTTGCTATACAGTAGTTGGTATAATGCACTAATTGGTTCCAACTGTTCCATTTATCCAGTACAACCAATACAAACGATGGGTTTCCACGGAATAAACTGAAATTAGAGATCCCTAAATGATGTTCTGCCCTCCATGTTGAATTTGTCCATAAAGGTTGGATCAATTGAGTACTAAAGGATAGATAGTAAGAATTCTTTAAAAAATAAATATGCGTTATGCTTACTGTTATATGACATGCCCATTCGTGTTTGATTGTATCCAAAAGCTCATTATTTTAAAAGTGCTTTGTACCTGCTCTTTTCCCCACGACCCTGAACAGGATAAGTGGTTAGATGATTGATTTTTGTTTGTTTGTTATAGCTGGGTATTTTGTTTTTATTCAAGATGTTCAGATATGTTTATGTACTTAGCCATTATGCCACGGTCGCTCCTGCAAATTCGGATTTTCGAGTTCTGCACATCGAACATTTCTGTCTTTTTAAAGTAATTCTGCATCCAGAACATACAGATTTGTCACTTTCTGTGTGTCGTCTCCCTCTAAACTTTCCTGCTTCTATAGACATGCTTGGGGAAAATTATTGAAAAATAACCATCCGACGCAAATAGCAGTTATATAGGTGGCTTTGCCTTTGATGGATTTTTCTGCTTTGTGTTTCTCGGCTATGGATCATAAATAATAAACATTTTTTTTATGTTGCAAAACATATTTGACATGTTGTGTACTTGGCAACGTACTTCACCAGTTAATGAAACAAGGAGATGTTAACTTTTTCTAACGCAGGCCTACTTGTTTAATAAGGAAATAAAGTTGGTGTTAATATTCCTTCTGAGTCTTACATGAATGTCAAAGTGGCTGGAAAGGTATGCTTCAATACCTTAGTTAGTATTATTACTCAAAGAAGGGTTATGGTTGAACACTTAAATGAGTGCAATTATCCGGCTCCCTCAGTCTCTTACAATAGACACATAAAGCGCACAAAGCCACAATGACAGCTTTTTGTCGCTGACAATGCTCAGGTAATTGCGGTCTGTCACATTTCAGGAGTCTATTCTTGACGGGTCAACTCGCAAAACAACGTGCGGATCTCAGTGCAATAATTTATCTCCAAATGCTTTGTCCAAATTACCTCATGTAATTCGTCTTAGAAAGATTATGGTATATTGTTAAGCTCTGAAACTGTGCCTGGAGAACATAGGGGATTGCGTAATTTAAAAAGAGGTTGAGACATTATTTTCATTTTCCTTTTTCCTTACTGTGTAACTATATGAACCTAATAGTCTATTGAATGGGGTGTATGGGATATTAAAAACTTCCTTTATACACAACGAATACACACCAGCTAAACTCTATGTTAAAAGGAGACGGGTTAAGCTGGAATCTACTCTTGTATGAATGAAACGTAAATCATGTAAACTTTCCTACATTTATATTTTTTTAATGTTGCTGGCCAGAATTTTATTGTTACACTGTTATACTATACAATTAAGGTGGCTCTTAGGTTAGCTATCCATCTTTTTGTTGTTTTTTTTTTTTTATGAAACCACTTACAGTACAGTATGGTCCTTAGCACACTTCAGGAGTCATGGGATATTAGGGCAGGGCATTTGTCCCCAGGACACCAGCCTATCAGCAGGGCAGACACGCTCACAGATCTCTGCACTGGGGGCAAGTTACAGAGTGAACACCACGAGAGAGCCGGATTATTTGGAAGAAATCATGCAAACAGTCAGGATATAAACCTACCGGTATGAGGCAACCACACTACATCTCTTTACCTTTCACTCTTATAAATTCAAGACTAGGCCTATTCAGAGATGGTGGCAGCAGAATACGAACAGGAGGGCAGCTGAAATGTACAGAGAGGGCACTGACTTTACCCAAAGAATTATGCTTGCTGTGCACAGCTTTACGATTGATTAACAAGTGTATCATTACACCACATACTAACAGATCAACAAAACCCAGATCGTATAATAGCACTCTGAGCTTGATTTTAACAGAGCCAACAACATTTACCAACATAAAGCGAATGAGTGCTTTAAGCAACAACCAAAAGCTAGATAAACTAAGCTAGCTACCTTCATGAAATACTGTGTGTGACGACTGCGTGCGTTGAGCGGGGAAGCAGGCAAGAGAGCCGTGAATGCGATCAAAAACGGGGTTTATTCACGGTTGACAAGACGACAGGGGAGCACACAGCAAATTCACGTCAATGACAGACCTGGGGAAACAGACTTGAATGCGGACTAAATACACAAGACAAGCAGAAAATAACAGGCAACTGGTGATCACAATCAGGGTAGCACACTTAGGCAATGAGGGGGCGTGGCACGCACGAGGATCGTACGAGCAGGTCATGACACTGTGGAAAAGTTTCCTAGGAGTTGACACAACAAAACCCAACAAGCTTAGGGCTACACTGAAAAAAAATGCACTGGGGTTACTTTAAAAATTAAGGCAACGTTTTGCATGTATTTATAAGTAAGTTCAGCTCAAGTAAATTTCAAGAAAACTGAATGAAAGACTATTTGTTCACATTTGTATCCCAATGCAGTTCGCGCACATACAAACACCCACAGTATGCCAACTTAACCTTAAGTGGTTTCTATCTGATATTTTGAGTCGGTCTTACCAAATGATTAAATCATTTAAATTTTTACCGTTGTTCTGGAGAAGCACAAAAAGTTGGGGCCTGTATCACAAAGCTGGATTTTTGGATTGGACGTAACTGGATTTAAGGTATCCAAGGTAGTTTAAATCAACTTCGTTCACACACATTTAGTATAGACTACCTTAAATCCAACAAGTTATCTTGCTAACCCCAAAAAAACCCAGCTTCATGATACAGGCCCCTGCTCAAGAGACATTCATCTTCAGTTGTATGGAAATATTTTGGATTTGATACTGCTATGGAGAAATGGACCACATGCAGCTCCAACAAGCCAGGGTTTTATTAACAAAACACAAAGGGAGAAACAGTAAGGTAGGGAGCAATACCGGGAAAAACGATACCAAAGGTAGGAAGGAACACAGAAAGCTATAATAACTAACACAGGGTAACTACATCAAAGAATCATGCAGCCACAATGAACCACTGATGAACAGAACAAGAGCAGGCACTTAAATACAGTACTAAGAAGACACTGTGCAGGACAGGTCAGAACCATAACCAAATCAACCAATCACTAAGGACTCAGGGCAACAAAGAATAGGTGGTGTATATTACAATTAACAGGCACTAGACAACAGGAAACATTAAGAAACACTGAGGGCTATCTACACAAGGAGAGACTAGAAACACAAGTAAAATAGAATATAAGGCACGGACAGGGTAACAATAAACAAGAACCCAAGAGCAAAGATACATATTAACCAGAAACTGGGGGAGAAAATAAAAGCAAAATACTAAACAAAGGTGAGACTGGCTTCAGGCTATCAGTGAACGCATGAAAGAAGGGAAGTCTACCTGTAAGCTAGACCCTCAGCCCACCTGCCCACACAGCAGCCTGGGAAAGTAGAAGGTAACACCAAATGATGGCCAGTGGACACTGCTGGCCAAAGAGGGAAGAGACACACGGGACAGAGTCAGACCGGCACCGACCCGGACAGATACGTATGATAGTGAGCAAAAGAAAGTCACCTGTCAGCAGAACTCATGGCAACAGCAGCAACTTGTCTGACAGACTTTATTGGTCGATTTGGTTTGGGCAAACTCATTTTTTGCTTTATAAATATCAGAATATTTTTTGCAAAAAAAAATCACATCATGATATAAATGCAAACTGAACATTGCCTCACTTAACGTTATATTTTGATGCTACATACTGTAGATACAAAATGATGCCAAATTTAACATGCAGTGGAAAGTCTTGTACTGTAGCAATTTGAACTGCTACTGCAGCAGAAGTGTTCCAGAAGCATGTCAGATAGCGCAAGCAAATCACAAGGTTTCCTTCACTTGGCCATTTAAAAAAATAGTTGGCTTTTCTCAGTTTTTGCTGGCTATTAACCATACTCATGATTATTCTTTAACTCTATACATGTACATAACTTTTATTTCAGTGTTTAGCATTTTTTTATGTTGCATATACTCTTCTAAACATTTTAAGTAAAGCAGGCATATTTAACTTTATAGTAGTAGTCTATAGTAAAAACTGGGTTTTTTGAGTAACAAGTTGTCTGGCCACAAGTGTTTTTTTTTTTAAGTGTATGCTACGTTAGTTAGCTCACATTTATCCAGACAACCAATCGTGAATGTGACTTTGGTTTTTTAACAAATTATGCTGAGCTGAATTATGTATCAGTATTTTTAAGTGAAAATAAATTAAATTAAAAAATAAAAATAGACCTTAATCTTCACTGAGGGGGTGTAGTAGTCCATAGGGGTGTGGGGGGTATGCCCCCCCACTGTGACACCGGGCCGGGGCCTATGAATGTGTTCATTTATTCCAGGAGTTACATAGTTGTGTTTAGCAGGGTTGCCAGCTGCCACGCATCTGGCACGACGCTCACACTTCCACTCTCACGTGTATGTAGGAAATCTTATGGCAAATCTATGTTATTCCATCGTAAACCTAAAAATAGCTACATCTAAAGCACTGGGGTAGTTTGCCAACGTAAAAAAAAAACTGTTATATGCATGTAAATGCATGAGCAAACTTGTCTCGCATTGAAAATCTCAGCCAGCCAGCTGACCAAAGTTGGCAAGCCTGCGTTTAGCCTGTTGTAAGATATTACAGTATGCACTCTTACCGTTCTGGGTGGTTCATTCGGCCATAAAGCTTTTTCTTTCCCCTTTGGTAAGGAGGGCTGCGTAGTGAGCTTGCTGACTTGGGGGGGGGGGGGGGGTCATTGCTACACTGGGAAATGCACTCATCAGTCAACTTCCAGGTGCTCTTTTTGTTTCTTGGTTTTAATCCTTACATCCACTTCACTGGACCACCCTGCGCTTTATGCAAACTTGGTGTGTGTTTTGGCTTGAAATCGCTCCTGGAGTGGGAGTGGATCTTGAATGTGCTTTTGAATGCACTAAAATAATATCCAAGCTGCAAACGATCTCAAGCATTTTCTTTTCTGCATTACCCGGGATGAACAAAATGAAAATGCGAACGTCGTACTGTTTTCCCTGTAGAATTGGAACTATAGAGTAAATAGGTGCAAAACGACTGCGTTAATTGTGCGCTCGCTGCTTTGCAGTCACCTGCAAGGTCGACTCCATCTTCAGGTGGCTTTTTTAGCGACAATTGGCAATCAAGAATGAACTGAAACGAAACAACTGTGAAAATGAGTGAATGTGCGCTCAGCCGTTTGTGCAGATAATTGCGGTCATTTGACTTTTTTGTTCTAAGAGGAGAAGAGCTGGGGGGAATTTCATAATGGTGATTTCCAGTGAGTGTCCATCTGCTGATTCGATGCCAATGGTATTATAACATACATATGTTTCACGTGATTAGGGGGCCGTGAAAAGGACTTTGAAATTAGTGGCGGTTTGGCATTTTCTTTTGGCCTGCAGGATGTGCACACTTTAGTTAAGGACAGTTAACTTTTTAAAAATGATGTACTTCCCCATGTAGTGCATTTATTGCGAAAGACTAAAAAATGAAGCAGAAACGTTAATTGCCTTTTCTTCATGCAAAAGGCCTTTAAGTGTATGAGTTGCATTTACAAAAGTGCTGGTTTCTTGCCAGTGGTTCTGTTTGTAGGAGTATCTGACTGAAGAGGACTTGCAACACATCTGAAAAACAAGCCTTTCAGACCCGGTTATTTAAGATAATCCGCAGACTTTGTAGTGAAAGGTTTAATGTGGGGTGCCTGTGCTCCTATCTTATGGGCAGTGATACGATTAGTGTGTGGAGTTTGGTAGAAGAAAATAGTACCCACATTAAACATCGCACTACAAAGTCTGTGGATTATCTTCAATTACCAGGTCATGATTTCTGATAAGAGACATTGTTGTTGAATTTTTCAAATATATATTTCTGGCACTTTAAACACCACAGAAAGAATGCTATTCACTCCCATTATATTGAAATGCCATTCACCCCCATTATATTCGAATGCCATTCACCCCCATTATATTTGAATGCCATTCACCCCCATTATATTCGAATGCCATTCACTCCCATTATATTCGAATGCCATTCACCCCTATTATATTTGAATGCCATTCACCCCCATTATATTGGAATGCAATTCACTCCCATTAAATTCGAATGCCATTCACTCCCATTATATTCGAATGTCATGCACTCCTTTTAACATTTGCACAAGTTGGTTGTCTTGAGCACAACTGCCTGTTTAGTAACTCGAGTTTTATCACTATGACAACATATTACCCTGTATAACCCCATGAAAATTAAACCGAAAAAAAACACAAATCACATGAACTATGGCTGGACACAAAACCCATCGTTGCAATCATTCAAACGGAAGGCATGGGCTAGTGATAGTATCTAATACAGCCTCAGGCCCAGCGATTATAGACAGTACTGTATGTTTACTTTTTAAAATATCAGAATTTCTTGTTTTTAAATTAGTCTCATTTCCTTTAACCTACTCTCGTAGCCAGATGAGCTCTGTTAAAATAGTTTTCAAAGTTTTCGTTTTTGTAGTAGAAAGTTTTGGTATTTTAATATGATTGTTTCTGACTTAAGTAAGGATTGGATATGTCTTGTTATAATAAATTTCTGTAATAGTACCATAATACTGTTTTTTTTTCTTTCTTTTTACTGATTATTCACATTTTTTCCAGTTGAAGTGTTACTATTTCATTTGAAATAAAATTTATATGCCCTAAGAAACAAAGCAAATTAATTTTAAATGATTATTGCTATTCTAACACTTCCAAATAAATAAAATGAATCCAAGCTCCATGAGACACGCCGCTTCAAAATGAACTTTCCTCTCATCCTGGAGCCTAATTGTTTTAATGCGGGATTTATTTGTTCCGTTAAGACGCCAAATCGAGCAAGAAAGCTATTACTGCACCATGATGTGTTTTCAACAGAGGGAGGGGTTTATTTCTTACAGGGGAAAATAGAAATTGAAATATTGAAAGCAAATACTATGAAAAGAGCCTTAAGGCAGCAACATTGATTCGCAGAAATTACCCAGAACTGTTTATTGAAATTATGAATTGACAAAATAATTTTCAAATGTTTTGTTATACAAGATAAACCAAGGACTCTACAAACACCTATTCTCTTTCTTGCCAATAGTTACACTGTGGAAACAATTGCCCGCTCAGACAAGGACATGGGATGGCAGACAGACCAATAGAGATGCTGTCCTGTCATACTGTCAGTTGTACCACCACACCTTCCACTCGCTATAGCTGAGCTCTTTTAATGTAACACCAAAGATGGAAAAAAAGCAGAGCAGGGTGTTTAAACTTGTCTTACCCTCAGCGTGTTTAAAACTGAACCCAGATCTTTGACTTAGGGCACTCAAGGTTTACCCCATGTCATTTGTACAGTCTGTTTAAATTATACCCAACGTCTTGGGATATGTATTCAATGTTCCCTCCGTCCCTGAGCTCACTCTGCTGAAAAGGAAACTAGCACAGACCAGCACAGCTGGTTACCAGCATGACCAGCATAGTGTATGCTAGCTATACCAGCATATGTTGTGCTTTGGTGCTGGTGGACCAGTATCATTGGTGAAATATTGCTGGCAGACCAGCTTCATATGTAAGTAGACCAGCTACATCAGAACCACACCAGGATTAAGCAGCACAGACCATCAAGGAAATCATACTGGTCTAGGCTGTTTTTCTTTTTAGAAAGCCAGTGTGTTTCCAAGAGTGCCAGCAACAGGGGTCCCACTTCAGAACCGTAGCAGCAATTTCCATCCATCCATCCATTTTCTGTAACCACTTGTCCCATTCAGGGTTGTGGGTCCAAAGCCTGTCCCACAATCTACAGGCCCAAGGCAATGAACAACCCAGGATGGGGCGCCAACCCATTACAGGGCACACACACACAGCAGCAATTTCCACCAAGTTTATTTAATCGCTGATCTCTGGAAGGCATTTGATTTCAGCGGTATATCCCTAGTGTAAATTATTTAAAGATAAGATCAAAGTTTGGTGTGTGCTGGAGGTGTGCGCTATGTATGAATTGAAGGGATCTATTTGAGAGAAGTGTAGCTCTGTGATGTGATGCTTTCAAGTTTAAAAACTGCACAAACATTTTAACTTTAAACTTGAGTTTCATGTCACTCATGAGATGTTAGGCGGGGGGGGGGGAATGGTACATGTGGGAATTAAAACATGACTAGCGTGTGGTTGTGGGAGGTTTGCTGGGTGTCGTCGCGGCATTGCATCCCCTGGCTCCATGTGCAGTGTTTGCATGCTCTCTCTCTCTCTCTCTCTCTCTCTCTCCCTCTCCCTCTCCCTCTCCCTCTCTCTCTCTCTCCCC